>NW_020825194.1:24497161-25806991 GCF_003286155.1 Drosophila erecta
CCACATGCGATTGGTAACTCCCACTCTAATTGCTTAGCTCACAACAATCGACTGCGCAGTGCTTCAAGCTCGCACGCCAGGTCCTCTGAAATATCAAGTATCCGCCAGGTTGCCTGCAACATCCAGGTCTCGGCAGCTGCTTTTCCCTTTGGGGCTTTGTTTGTTTCACAAGTTCACGGCGCATTTTGGCCGTTTATTAACGGAGGCCACCACGCAGGCAAGCAGAGGAAAGCCAAGTCTTGGTCATTATAAATATTTGAAGCCCAAGAGACAAACTGGTTTAGTAGCCCCAGCTTCGTCTGCTTTTTACCGAATACGTATGCATAGATTGGCGTATGTTGCTGGCCACCCTTTCGCTGCGCCCCCTCGCTTTGATTCGTGGACTCGGTCATTTTTTGCACACTTTTCCGATGCGAAGGGCCGGGCCTGGACCTGGACAGGGGTTAATTAACGGACGAGCTGCCGGAACTTTGAACTGTGCCATCATCCGCGCTGCCAAGACGACGCAAAAGTAGCCCTCCGATACTGGGATGGGCGGCAATTAGCGCCGCGCTTCGGTGTGGGTGCAAAGCCAGGTGATACCTGCGCCGCCAGATGCCAGCTACCAAGAATCCGATTCCAAAGGGCCGCTGGCCGCTCGAGCGCTCTCTCACTCGGTCTCACTCTCACTATCGCTCTGGCGTCCTGACGCCGGACCCGATCGCCTCAGCCGCCAGAGCGAGAGCACGAGCCGCCAACCTGTTGCTCAGAACCTGGCTTGCGACCGAAGCTTTCCACTCGGACCCGACTTCGGCGCACCTCAACGCCACCGAAAATGAGCGGTCGGCGCCGCCGATCTGCGTCGACGTCTGCGCCAACTCCGCTCCTACGACTGCGGAGCGGTATAAAAGTAAAGCGACAGCGTGAAATCAAACTTATTTCAGTGTTTTTGATTTGAATGCAAGAAGCGCACGCGCACGCTCGCCCATTCGCTGTCCAGGTGTTGTCCAGCAAAGTCCAGCGGAGCAGCAGCAGCCGCATCAGCCGCATCAGCAGCAGTTCCCAAAAATTGTGATGTAGAAACCAAGAAACCGTATAACGATGGTCAAACAGTGTGTGCGTGTGTAAAACAGAAACTAAAGATCTACCAGTAAAGAAAAACGAAACGAACAAGGAGAGTGCGCTTAAAGTGATAATCGTACAAGGTCGCGAAAATCTCTGTAAATTAGTCAAGGAAATTGATACGAGCGGAAGATAAACGGACTTCTAGTACCTGAAAAAGCGAGTTTTAGCACAATGGTAAGTGGCGCGGGGTTCCCGAACTCTGTGTGACTCAACGGAAAATTGATGCCGCTGAAATCCTCCTTCATTAAAACGGCTTTGTAACCAGTAATTTGCTGCCGACCCCCAACATGCAAGCCAGAATAAATATACTCGTACATACTTGGGCTTCCCGTCCAATCCCACAAATGACCCTTTGCACACGACTCGTGTGTGCTGCTATTAAGCACAATATTAATAAAATAAAGCCCCTGTAATGAATATCCGCAATGCAGCCGTAAAATTTAATTGAGAAAATATTCATCGAGGAAATCTCTCGAGCTGCAGCCATTCCTGGTTCTTATTCGCTTTCTTTGGAAATGGGCGGAAAAAAAACCGCACGCCAGCAACTGGTTTTCGATTTCAAGTACACATTCGCCAGCAAGGTTTTCCAATGTCTTTTCCCAAATGCATTTTTGCCGACTCCGCGCAGACCTTTCCACGCTTTGCGCCCACTTTTCCCCCGCTTTCTGCCCCAAAACGTGCGCGTTTTGCCCCGTTCTGTTTTGCTAGAGCCATTCGCTATGGAGCTCCGCCAAAAGTGCATACAGAAACTGCAAGTGCTGCACTTTTGCGGAGCTGTTGCTGCATTACGTACGCAGTTGCAGCAGCAGCAACATCGCTGGCTGGCGGTCAAGTGAAGTGAAGGCTGGATTTTGGCTTTGACCAGCTCTCCAGCTCAGCAGCTCACCAGCTCAGCAGCTCACTGGCCCGACAACATTTCACACGGAAATGCAGCGCAGCACTGACCTTGAATCTCGGCCGGGGATATGGGATAACTGGCGAGCGGACCGCAGGTGAAATGATAGCCACTCAGGGCCAGGCCGGCTCGTTTGTCCCGTTCACCTTACTTATGCTTTTGGCCCATCATTGCAGATGCTGCTGGGTGTAGAAATCCAGTGATTTTCATATTCATTCAGCTCTGCAAATTCGAGAGAAAAAACCCCAGTGGGTTAACCAATCGCGGCTAATGATCACTGGCATTGCACCACTTTACAAAAAAAAGGCAGGTAACCCAGAAATCGAAACTTATTCAAATCTTCGAGTTGTTTTCTTCTCCTTTTGCCCTCTTACACAATAATTATTACACCTCGATTTTATTTTCGACTGGGACTTTTGCCGCATTTTTGGTTGCCCCTTTTGACACTGAAAAGTGCAAAGACGCTGGCGGCGAATTTAACTGGGCCAGTTGGCTATCGGCAATGGGCTACGGGCTATGGGCTATGGGCTATGGGCTATGGGGTGTTAGTGGCTTGAGGCTCCCAGCTGCCAAACTGCGCAGCCCCCGCCAGGTGATCATAATAAAAATGTGCTTTAATCAGCCGATTTGCTTGCAGTCCCTGTGGGCCAGTTAGCCACATTGGAGAGCCAGTCTCAGCCGCGTTGACGTCGCTTTATTGTTGACTGCCGCTCGCCGCTCAGCTGTTTTTGGTAAGAGACAAAATTAGAGAGCTTATAGTAAACAGAAAGCCATAGGCCGAGTGGCCTCTTAGCACAGTGTGTGTGAGATATGGCTTGCCACATGTGACTGCCATCGCAGTGCACTCGGTGCTCCACTTCGGTTTGCTTGGCACCACACGGCGTATGCGCGTTTTCCTTAGTTTGTGTCCACTTGAATTGCGAATCTGCCATTTGGGCAAAGGTTTATTGTTGAACATAAAAGTGCGTGTGTCTCAGCGAGTTGTTGTTACGCTCTGTGTAAATGCGACAAAATTAACACTTAAAAGCTGATAACGCAAGCAAAGAGAGGCATTCGCTGTAGATAAACGTAAAGAGACCATTATACGGAGAATGATGACTTTTACGGGCTCTTATCGCCCCGAGATTGAAGTAAGTGTCATTTGAAATTCAATTATTGATCGTTTGAGATTAGACAGAAATGTTATGCCGGTAGAGGTGTTAAAAACAATAAAAATAACAGCTTTTACATTACTGTTCAAACACGCTGGCATGCATATTTTAAAGCTTTTTGATTGTTTTTTTTGCAATTCTTCCAAACTCTTCGTTCTCAAAAATACCATTAAGTTATACATGTTTGTCGCTTTCAGTTGGCTGAATTCATTTGTTAAATGTTAATGTTTTGTGGGTCTTGCTGTCATACCGAATGTGAGTTCAACTTATTTACATAAGCGCGAATTCAGATGGACTTAGGCACCTAATGTTGTGCGATGTTTTTCAGTAGTCTAAAAATGTTTAATTGTATTTCTTGAAAATTTCCTTGTTGTATTATAATTACAAATAAATTCCACTCAAAAGAGGCCAGCGTAATTGTCGGTCATATATTTGCAACACATTTAATCCGCACACAAAATAATTAAATAATCAACTTTGCGGGGCTGAAGCAAAATTTAAATTAGTGGACAGAAAAAACCTGATAAATACGTGAATGTAAAGTGATTGAGGAGCTAAAAGTCATTGCTTGTTTAATTGTGTGGCTAGTGATTTACGGTCTTGGGGGCAGAGAACTTTAAGCTGGGAAATGGCAGCAGGGCCGTAACCCAAAGTTCGTCATTCCCAATATCTGAATCCAGATGGTAGGGAACCGTTTTTAATGCAAACGTCTAAAATTAATGCCACATACGCTCACGAAAAAATCAACATTGGGAATGAATCAGCTAAAATATATACCCCGAATCGAGGCTTTCAAATGGCATTTGGGAAACTCACACTTACGCACATTTAGCCAACCTGCTGAGTACTTGCAGCTGTGCACTTGACTACTGACTGAGTTTTTAGTTGCTGCAAAACTACTTGGCACTGAAAAAAATTACATTCACAAAGTCGTATCAAATCACATTAATTAATGAAAGCATAGCTTTCGAAGTTGCCGAACTGAAAGTTCATTTTATTAATAATTTTCTTCTGACTGACCTAAAAAGTTAAGTTGTCTATTTAAAAATACATATAAAAATTTATAATTTTTTGGCAAAATTAAAATGATTCAGATGGCAAAACACGCTAAAAAATTTATATTAATTAAATATTATTAGTATATAATTTATCAACTTAACTGTTGACATGATTAGTTATCATTAATTTTAATATTTTAAGTATACCGGCGAAATATATTCGAAGATCGAAAAAGTCTCACGCATCTCGTATTATTATTAAAACCAAAATTGTATTGTGTTAATTTTCGAATTATTTCTGCATGAATTTCCACAACTTGCAACTTGAAACGCTGCTGCGTTCAGTGAGCGGAGTAAACCGCCCCCGAGAGCAACAACACCACTTCCTTGGGGCAGCACATCAACGGCAGCAAAACAACAACATACACTCGGAAAAAATGTCTTGCACTAATTACTGGGGATGTGGGGCCAACGACAAGCGCACAACTGGACAGCAAGAACAACATCCAACTCGATTGCCAAATTAACGCGATTTAGCTGCTTTTAAAAGTTGCCGGAGTCAAGACTTCTCTGACGAAACGCAAACAAATGCAGATGCATAAGCCCTGCATACGAGTATATCGCGTTGTTGCTGTGTGGCAAGTGCATTTGCTGCACATGTTGCTGCCGCGTTTTTTCCCGAGCTTGATTGAGAAATCGCCAGCGATTTCGATCGCGTGCAAGTCGCGCGCAGCTCGGTATTCGCTGGAAAGTTTAAAAACGCGCGCTGCATTTTCAACTTGACCCACAACAGCCGCGTATCGATCACGGGCAGTAATCGGTGTTTTATTGTCTTATTATTAATACTTTTTTATTTTTTGGTGCTTTTCTTAACGGCTTTCCATTTACCGACGATTTGTTTACGCATTCAACCAATCGCGGAGTCTTGCATCATCGCTTGTCATGTTAGACAAGATGCTGCCGGAGTAAAAGTCGTGGTCTGAACCTGAATGTTAACTCCGAAAGCCAGTTGCAGATACAGATTCGTATACACAAACACACAAATACACAAACCCCCTTCCGTGCGCCAATGTGTTTCTTTTGATCCCCCCTGTTGGCTGCGCTCAACTTGACCTATAAATTGATTTTTATGTTGCGCAGGTTCGTGCGACTGTGTTTGATTTTTCTTTGGCCCCTCCATACAAAGCAATTTTTTCTTTAATGATCGAAAATCATTAAGTGCGACACGAGTTTGGGTCCCAGCTCCAATCGGCTTCGATCGACCGCCGGTCCCCCGATGCTCCACAACATATGGCTCCAAACCAGTTTGGCCCTTTAAATTTATCTCTTATTGCTTTTTCTTTTCTGCTGCCGCGGCTGCTCTTGCTGGGAAAGTAAAAGTGTTGAGCTGGACAATTATGCGGCTCTACAAACGGGAAGCCATAATTTTTTCTTACTGTGCAAATTGCTTAGTGCCGCCCTGGCAGATGAGACTTATATAAAGGTCGTTAAAATAAATCAAAGAAATGGGTTTAGAAATGCAAATGCCGCCACCTGACTCTCTCGGCCGGCCAATTGCAAATATTTCAAAAAGTAAGAAAATAAAATCCGAGACCAAAAAGCCAAAATCCCAGTCAGCAAACCGCTCGGCCGGTTGGCCTTGTAAAGAAATACATACGTACTAAAATGCTAAAGATTTGAACTGATGTCTGTTACTACATCGCAGCCTCAACACCTATATCATCTTCTTCTCTCCGTCAGTCCAGTCGCTCGACGCTCTTTGTTGTCTTCCCAATTATGCATTTGAAACTCAAACCCGTCAGATACTTTTTTCGGACGGCCTGGGACGGAACTTACAGTCCGAGAGCGGTGGGAAAGGGGGGTTTGGGGACTCGGGATTTCGGACGCTTGGGTTAATTAATTGCCAACATGTTGAAAAGTGTTAATAACATTTTTGTTGGCCGATTGGGGCTGCTGCTTTATCGCTGATAATTTAATTGCTAGTCGACTGTGGCACTCGGCACCAAGCAAATGCAAATGCTGGCAAATATATCTCTTTCCGCTGGTCATTTGATTTATATTATCTTTTGGGTCAAATTGTGCAAAGCCGTACAAATTTGAATGATCACAAATGCAGTAATCACTTGGAATTCGGAATTTTTATTTTGCAAGCATCGGGGCTCGGGATGAATGCCTCGACTTCTTCCCCCCGCTGGAATGAGCAATAAAAGGTTAAAAGAGCTAAGGCGCTGCCATTGAAATCGAAATAGTGGTATTAATTAGTTAAATCAACAAAAGCCAAGCGGGAATGTGAGCCATAGAGCAAGAAATACGTGTGGGGATTTTCGGCCTAGATACAGCACTGAAAAAAGCAAAAGCTATTTAGTTACTTACTAATATAAATCAATTGGTTTTTGAGCTGAGTTTTTTCCATTGAAGTCAAGATCCAGTCTGCTTCTGTGCCAAAATTCTTAATTGCCCTAATGGAGATATTCAAATACTGGATCACAGTGCGATTGACTACCAACTTGTCCGACACAATAAGCTGTCTCATCACCAATCGCTTATTACACAGTCACTGGCAACACATTAGGGCGACAATTTGTCGCAGGCGAGTGCGACTGAAAACAATTATTGTCCGGCCAAATGTTCCCAGTCCGGCGGCTTAGTCACTCCCCTGTGGGTGAGGGCTAGATGCGAAGGCGCTGCCGTCGATGGCGACATCGAACAATGATGATGGATATGAATGGGGAATGGCCAACTCATCGCCGGACAGCCCCAATCTCCGCCGCAGCTGATGCCCAAATCAGGGGCACTGTACATTTCAGCTCATTTGTCCGGCTTTCTGAACCCCGTCCGACTTTATGGCGCATAATGAAGCGTTAAAATGTAACGCACAACAGCAGCGGCCAGGCCACAAACAACAATTACAAATGCTGCTTTAGACTGCTGCCGCTACCGCTGCCGTTGGCGGAAGCATTTTTGTGGGTTTTCAGGGAAAGCATTTGGTGGCGAGCGCGTGTGAACCAAAGAAAGCGAAAAAGGGTCAGCATTTGGCCAAGTGTTGGGATGCTGCTGCTGTCTTGCGGCCGTGGCTTACGCAAACTGACCAAAGCTAGCCGGCTTTATGTAATGGCAAATACAATACATTTTCAGCTGTCATATTTGCTGGGCCAAAGTCCAAACAGAAGCTGGCGAGCTGGCGAGAAGAGACTGCTTGGCACAAAGTTAAAATTCTGGACAAGACATCATCATCATCGTGAATCGGCAGAATTCGATTAGGGGATTACACAAGCTCCAAAGTCTGCCCGCGGTATGAATCATTATTTGATTGCCCAAATATTGGCCAACCTTTTGCAGATCCAACAAAAACCCCATCAGCAGTCGATCTTTAGAATTTATGCATATATAATATACTCATATGGCAATTTGTTGACTCTTACAGATACCGGTTCCCATTTGCTTTGTCCTTTTTCCATATGCTGTATTTTATTTAATTTGCTTGGCAAAAACAAAGTTCAACAAACCGCGCATTTTGCGTCTAAATTATAATTTAAGATTTGCCTTGAGCTTACAGATGGCCAGTTAATTTTGTTTACGTCCCAGCTTCAATTATCCGACCACCCAGATGGACATTCATTTTATTACAATCGCAGGCTCAAATAAATCACATTAAACGATGTTGTCTGGTTTGTGTATTCAAAACAGCGCTAGGAACTTAGCTAATGTGGTATATGTGAGTCGCCTCATTAATGCAACTGTGGTGCGCACTACTTGAAACACCATCGGCAGCGATGACTGTCGATCTTTGGCGCCCACGCATGCGCACTTGCTGCTGCGGCGAGTTTGGGTCTTAAGTCTTTTGTTTGCGCTTCGATAAAATCACGAAAACAAGAAACGGCTTGCTGGCTTAGACATGACAAATAATGGCTTCGCATGATAGATCGAATTATGCCAGATCATAGGATAAACTGATTGGCGGCTGCACAAAGCCCGGCAATTATGAATGAAATTCCATTTGGTTCCGGATTGGGTCTGAACTTCCTTTGGCCACTTGTCGAAAGCCGGTCGCAAAGGCCGTATAAGTCGGTTCTAACTGCAACGACTCAAACTCACGGTACTTTTGGACATAGCCGAACTAAGCAAATACCGGTGCAGGCCGACAATCAAGTTTAATTGCGCTTTGTGGTCGGGTATAGCTCCGACTTTGACTCCGCCAGCAAGTGCACTATAATACGTGCTAAGTATATACTATTTTCCTCTTAATGGATCTCACCCAGATAGTGTGTGAAAACGGGTTTTATGACGCTCATCGCTAGTAATTTTCCTTAATCAAATGGCATAAAATATGTGAAATTAAGGCAGCTGCTGCTGACCTACGTCAGTTGGCCAGGAAGAGCTCAATGCAAATTGCTTAATAAGTACATTAGGTGTCTGCCATAATAGTGGCTTTAATCTGTCAAATTTACACTCGATTTACACCCACACCTGGGATTTCTGCGAAAGAAACGAAACTCTTGCAGGGGCGTAAATTACCATATTTTCCCTAAAATTATAAAACATTCTATGATATCATGATAAATAACGATTATAACGATTATTATAACGATTTCCCGAGCTACCAGACTTGTTTAATAATTTACGGGAGTTTCAGGGAACATTAATTATGCGGCTTATATGATGTAATTTGTTGTAAGTTATCACCACTTATTTTTTCGTAATTTTCGCTATGCCGTTAGAGAATTCAGAGATCGGGGCTTGTACTTTCAAAATTTCCCCTTGTGCCTAAAAATTCAATTAACTAGCACGCACCTAAAAAAGTGAAAATCTTGGCCAGAGTCTCTTTCGGAAAGTGAATCTTAATTAGATGCAATCAACGGCGACATTGTTGAGATGCGATGCTGTCTCTTCCGGACTTTGTGACCTGTTTAATAGCGCCCAGCCCAGGTACGAGCACAACCTCGATCTGAATCATCATGACGGCCACAAGCCCACCATCGTCGGCAAAGTCCGTCCTAAGACGCTTCACTGGCTGCCGCAGAGAGTATTCCCAAATTACGTCAGATGTGTAATAGAAAAATTTGCCAGTCATGTGCCGACAGATGGAGTCTGATCGCCGAAGTGGCTGAAATTTCAATAAATCTTGCAACACGACTACCATGCGTCAGAAAGATGAAATTGTTTGGCTTGGACGGTGCGGTTCTGCCCGAAACCAGCAATTACAGATGGCTGGCCACACCCACACCCAGTCGGTCAGTAAGTTCACCTGGCAGCGTAATGGCAGACTCGACTTATTAATGAACTAACGACATGACGGGGCTTTCAACGCTCGATCGGCGAACTGCTCGAACTTCCTCCGCTCTCCGCTTCTCCGCCGATGATGATGGCTGACGTACTTAGCTGGCCAGGCGACAAATGAGCATTGTTTTTCCCAATCCCCCGTTCTCGTCCAGCAATTTAGATGACCATGTCTTGTTGGTGCTGCAAGTGCTCGGGAGGCCCGCCAGCACAGAATGATTGATGAGCTGTTGGTGGCCAGTGGTGTAGTTGAGACATCTGGTCTCTTCGGTTCGTGTTTACGTGTTATGCAAAAAATAAACTATGGACAAAGAAGGGGTGAGAATCGGACTACTTTGGTCAGTCAACTTTTCCGCAACTCCGACTTGGTCGAGAGGCAAGGCTTTTGGACAAAATTAGAGACCAAATTACATACAATTCAGTCTACATAACTCGAACATTAAAATCCGCCTCAATTGAAAACACACAAGGCAATTTTTTAATGTATATCATTAGAAAATAATAAGTCAATGAACTTTATTGGATATTGTTATAGTCAAGGAAATTGATTTCAGTATTAAATTGGTTAAAAACTTTTAAAAGTATATTTTGCTTTGAAAAATTAGCTAGCATGCACGGTCCGATTTGTTATTATAAAAACATAGGAGGTATTTTTCCATGTTCACCACTCCATTTCCGCTCGACTTAAAAGGTATTCTCTATGGATATGGAATTTGGAACAAGGCGGTATAATTACATTTGTGTTTGTCAAATTAACACAATAAAACCTTAAATGCTAGTTCTTTCTAGTTTCTGACTGCTTGAAATATTTCCTTAATTACGGACAAAACCAAGTCAAGAATGAGGCCCTGCGCAGCTATCGGATTCCAAAGGGGTTAGATTTTCAATTATAATTGCAAATCACTAAGAGTTTTCTTAACTCTATAATTGAGATATGCTGGTATCGATTTAATCGACAGCTTTCACATCGTGGACTTCCCTTGACATTCCGCTATCCACACACACGGCCCTGGTTCGTTCAAATCAATTAAGTTAACCCTAACCCCTCTGTGGAAACGGCTGCAACCCCCGCTGCAATTAAGAGTAGCGCTGTTTTCTTTAATTGCCGTCAGTCAGGCATTTAACTATTTAAGCGGCGATTAACACTGGCGGAACTGGTTTAGCTTTTCCTGGCATCCCCTGTAGACTTCCCCAACTTCTGTGTCAGTCAGTCAGTCGGTCAGGCTGTCGAATCATTTCTAGATTGTTTTGTTTGGCTATTTATCACATGGACAAGAGGCCATTGCGGATTGCAACATCGCCGACAGCCGACAGCCGGCTGCACCAGTTTTTCTACATGATTTTTCTTTTTATTTCGATGTACTCGTATATATTTTTGCGCTGGCATCGCCGAGTGCTAATCGACAATGGGAAATTACCGCGCACAAATATGATACCAAATCACGGTTTGTCGGCTAATGGGGAGCATTTTGCGGAAACTCGCGCCAAACTAGAATGGCTTTGGGTTTCCTTTGTTGCTGGCCATGTGTTACACCATGTGTGATTGATGCTCTGAGTGGGAACGTTTAATTAAGAGCAAGATCCAAAGCCAAACGCCCAGTACTCATAATCAGTCAGTTGTCCGCCTCTCCGAACCTAGCTTGTAAATGGCTTGAATTTGCCTGAAACGACTGTGTAGCAATTGCAACCCAAATTTATTGATTTGGCATTTGATCTCGCTAAGTGGGCAGGGTGATTAGCCACTCCCGGCTAGCACACATGACTAATCTGCCATCTTTGTGGTCTTTGCACTTGCAGGATTACCTCACAATGTTCTACGACGGCTGGCGGGATCTGATGGACAACAAATCGGATCCGCGAACACGAGACTACCCGCTCATGAGCTCGCCGTTCCCCACGATAGCCATCAGTCTGACATACGCGTACATCGTAAAGGTAAGTGGTCCGGGATTGGGGAAGCACCAATCCATAATTATTGGAGCGAACAAAAAACGGGCTGAACAGAACAGAACAACATCATTCCTATGGGGGCAATTTACGCTGATTTCGGAGACCAGAACTGGCAGATTCTCATCTGATTACTATGCGGATCCTTTTCGCAAACTAGTTTCGCTTTATTGCATTGCAAAATGACTGTGAAACCCGAGCTAGGGGTTCAGGGCCAACCGATTTCTGCGATGATCGTCTCAAAGAGCTGGTGTCGAAAGGTGACCCAAGCACAGGCGGCGGGAGATTATGCAAAATTTAAAAAATCAATTCGAAAAACGATTTCTATTTAGGTTTCCCGCTTTGCATTGGTTCACATTCATAATTTTACAAAAGCATTTAACTTACTTTCACATGTCTGCTAAATTCGATAGGCGAACGCGCGGGTCGGCGGTTGGCCAAACAAAAGACTTCGGCAACGAACTTGTCACAAAACCAACAGACAAAGTCGGTCGCGACGATTGATTTGATTTGATAATTGCTGCAACAGGCTTTGGCCTCTGTTTGACTATGTAAATGACACGCAGACGCGCAAAGACAACGAAGACAAGACTTGAGATTTTAGATTCGAGATACAGAGGATCACTAATAAACATCTTATTCCAGGTACTCGGACCCAAGCTAATGGAAAACAGAAAGCCTTTCGAGCTTCGCAAAGTCTTGATCGTCTACAATGCAGCGCAGGTTATTTTCAGTGCCTGGCTCTTTTACGAGGTAATATAATAAATATTTTTTAGCTAATTTCCACACTTACCACCTTCTTTTGCATTTATAGTCCTGCATAGGCGGATGGCTGAACGGCTATAACTTGCGATGCGAACCCGTTAATTATTCCTACTCGCCCAAAGCGATTCGTGTAAGTATTTGTGGAAGCTCCCATATAACGCGCTAAGCTAATATGTATACTCAAACACTGGGCTATAAATTCTTATTTTTGCTTATGGTTGGCAAATAGCAAAGTTCTTTTGTTGACTGGGCCAGATTTTATGTAAGCAACCAGTTTTTGGCTGCCAAGAGGCAAGATATTAGAAAAACGGCAATGGCGACAGGTTCTCTTATGCTAATCACGAAGAAATGGATGCCGAAAGCCGGCCGGCTGTGTGGCCGGTGGATTCTGCGGTGGATTCCTCATCTCACGTGTGCCGCCAGGTTGGCTAAAGTGGGTAAATGACCCAAAGAAAGTGGCGGTCTTAGAAAGTCGGCAGGCGAAAGATTTTGGCAAATCAACCATGTTCTTTTATTGATAAGCTTCGGATTTGTCCAACCGTTAGTTCCAGGGCTAGCGGAGTTGATCTGACCAAGCTGTGTTTATTTTTAGCATAACAATGAAGGCTTGAAATATGGGATAGGAATGAGCACAGGTATTAGTTTTGACTAAAATTGGAATTTCTTCTTTAAGCATTCTAAGAAATAATCGTAAGCTATATTTAGTTTGGTAATCTGAGCAAAGTATCACCGCAAAGTACTTCTGCGACCAACTGATAGATTTTTGTGCAATCCCGATTAAATTGATAAAAGGTTTCAAAGCTTAGTTACTAATAGCAATTTCCCTTTAATTTTTCAGACCGCTGAGGGCTGCTGGTGGTACTACTTCTCCAAGTTCACCGAGTTCTTCGACACCTTCTTCTTTGTGATGCGTAAGCGGTACGACCAGGTGTCCACCTTGCACGTGATCCACCACGGCATCATGCCCGTCTCCGTCTGGTGGGGCGTCAAGTTCACCCCCGGTGGCCACTCGACCTTCTTCGGCTTCCTGAACACCTTCGTGCACATCTTCATGTACGCCTACTACATGCTGGCCGCCATGGGACCCAAGGTGCAGAAGTACCTGTGGTGGAAGAAGTACCTCACGGTGATGCAGATGATCCAGTTCGTCCTGGTTATGGTGCATTCCTTCCAGCTGTTCTTCAAGAACGACTGCAACTACCCGATCGGCTTCGCCTACTTCATCGGAGCCCATGCGGTTATGTTCTACTTCCTGTTCTCAAACTTCTACAAGCGTGCCTATGTGAAGCGCGATGGCAAGGTAAGAAGACAAATTGTGTGCTATTTAGTTGGGTGTAGAACTTTAAACATATATTCAACCAAATGTGCTCTTTCTTCAGGACAAGCCGGCGGTGAAGGCGAACGGACATGCCAACGGACACATAAAGGCGCTCAAGGACGGCGATGTGGCGCCAACCAGCAACGGCCAGGCCAACGGCTTCCACAACACCTTCTCCAAGTTCACCACGGATATGTGCAATCCGGCCCTGAACTCCTCGACGAGACAGCGTCTGCTCGTGAACGCCGGCAACAAGTGAGCGCCGCCAGCCAACCAGCCAGCCAGCCAAACATGAAACACACATAAGCATAAATTAATTACGCTACCAATTAAAATACCGTACATTTAAATTATACGTAAGCATAGGGAGCCCAAGCCTACATCTAAGCCAAATCGAATTCGCACCAATCAATTGAAGACAAGGAAACAAAAACATTATTTCATGGACAATCCATGCTGATCGCACGTAAGGATCACAAATCGCTGGCATACCGCAGTCCATCGATCATTTCCCAAATACAAATGTATCCACATTTAGCCCCAACACTTCCGCATCCCGTCATCCATGTTCATGTACAAAGATCGTTCATAGCTGCTGATAATTAAGTGGTTCGGCGTTCATCTACTTTTAATACTTAAGTACACCCTTTTTGGAACGAGGAGATGGTCATATAATTTCAGGATCCGTTCCCAAGTGTATCCGCTTTCCGTATCTATTGCTCTACATTTTTGTATTTTTCTTTATGCAAGCGACGCTTGTGAATACGTGTACTTTATTTCTATGGATTGTTTTGAACAAAAGAAATGTGTTTTTATTTTATAAATAAATTCGAGATTAAATCGTAGTGAATAGTCTTTACATTTTGTATTCCTATATTGGTAATGTTTGTATCAGATTATCTTTTCCTTTATGGGATTATCTTTTATTATGATTATGATTTATTATGATTATCTTTTCCTTATGCTTTCTCCGTAATTTTTTAATTGTGTATTCCTTTTCCTGTGCATCTCCTTGGATTATCAAACTAATGTATCCACAAATGTTCGTTACATTTGGTGGCGCCACCTTGAGATCTTTGGCAGAATTATTGTGAGCCTTTTTTACATACATACATGCGACTTACATACAAAAGAGTGAAGAATACTTTTAGGGGTTCAAAGTTGTGTGAAATGTCAAAACGATCACCCAAGAGTGAAAAGTTATTTGGAAGTTATCGATCTTATCTAAAGTTCAGTGTTTTTGAAAGTTGAACACAAAAAAGATAATATTATCTTTCTAACTATAATTAACTAATTAACTTAAATAATTTTTTTGCCAATAGCAGCTACGTTGATATTCCTGGCGCTCTGTAAAATTTTCTATTATGGGGACAAATGGAAAAATTAAACAAATGAGAACTTTGTAGTCGGATTCCACGCCTATCAGATACTCGTTACTCGACTAGTGGGCGAAAAAAATTAATTTTCTTGGCGTTAAAAGGTTATTTTATAGTTCATCTACCTTAACTAGTCAAATGGGCAGACAGATGTAGGACAGTCGGACTTGGCCAAATCGACTGGGCTAGTGATCCTGATATCTAACCTTCTAATGAAATATATAACTAGGTGATTGATGCTGGTGGGCTTGTTTCGAATAATAATCGCGCTTTTTGGTTGTTTTCTTTTAAATGTATTTTTGGTTGCAAGTCGCTAACTAATTAATATAATTAATTTGAAACCAGTCCTTGACCCGACAAATACCAAGATATTTACATTTATTTAGTACATTTAGTATATGCTCAATTGTATATGTATTTCAAAAAATGTTCCATATGTACCAGGGATAATTTGCCAATGAGAATGTGCAGAGACGGGAAATTTTAAAAAAGGTTCAACAAAAAGTTTAATTTCAGAAGGGTCAAATACCTTGCATCGATCTGATGTGAATTTACCATGCCTCCAAAAGAAGTCAGAAAAACAAAGTTGACTTATTACAGAAATAGGAGGCATGTCAGGTCATTATGGTTAATGAGAAGATGTATGGGCATATGTAGATCTTCTGAGGGCTCCTCAAAAAAAGCAAACCAGCAGAACCGTGTACACTGAGTTTATGCAAATTATTTACCAATACTTTGTTGGCAGTAAGCAGACAGGAACACGGATACGACGACATGCATAATTATTTCATTACGACCTAATGAACAGCTTCCGATCGATTCTCATTACCTAGGGCTTGATTTGTGGTAAAATAAATTGCCAATATTAACCTCAAGAACATGATCACCGAATACTGATTAGTGCGTGCATACTGCATGCCTGTGGATGGGCAAACTACTTTTAAAAAACATGACTATATTATTATTATTTACTTGTCTAATGCAAAGTGCACTAACAGAATTAGGTAAAACCATGAAGCGGAAAATCCAAACTATGCAAGACGAACAGGATTTCGAGATCACCAAGAAAATATCAATAGCAATTGGATCGGCAAGCAATTAAGATGGTATGTTATGCTACAACTCGTGGTCCTAGTTTAATGTATTCACTTTTATAGCGACACTTTACCTTAGTGGTATTCTGCATCCTGATAGTTCTATTGCCCTGCGTGTTTGGGGCTCAAAGTACACCTATCAGGAGTCATTACAAAAGCTTTGTGAAACCAAAGCAGAATGTCATCAAGGCCAGAACCAATCAAAGAACACAACTTAACTTGGGAGATCATGCTGGACCATTTTATAATCACTGCATGGATATTTTCAAAGAGGAGAACTTGGTTAGCCAAGTGATTCGTGGCATGATTAGTGGAATTTTGGACAAGCTCCATGAACTGTGTCTGGACAAACCCGTTCACCCACTTATCCACAAAGTTTTCACGGAGACCCTTCTATGTGGTGGAAGCATGTCGGAAGCAATCGATAGCATTATCGACATTTTATTTGGAAAGTTCGAAAGAAATTGTAGGGAAAGGCCTGGATTCCAAAGCTATTATATTTTAACCAGTGCGCAAAATGAAATAGTGGAATCAAAAGGTTGAACCCGTATCTGAACTGCGTGAATTATATGTGGCAATAAACGGGTCTCTCAACTTTGCAAGCAATTTGTAATATTATATATTAAAGCAACCGAAATAAAATAATTAGCGAAAGTACAAATACCTCTTATATGTCAATATGCTTTATGTAGTGAAACTATTACTATTTGTAAGTCCGATTTTTCAACAATGATATTTTTATGAAATCAAGAAACCAAATATTATTTACTTGTTTAACTATAACTTGTTCACTATGCAGATACAAAAATCAAACGAATTCCGTTACAGTTCCTTGCAATTGTCCCTTTTATGTTGGCTGGGCTATTCGTTCTTCTCGGTGACAAACAACTCAGAGCCAGGTGTCAAGTTTTTCAGAAATTGCAGGGATCTTGCGAAGCGATCGCCCGTTTCATCCACGCTGGGAAGAATGGCCTCCACGAGGATGGGGACTACTTGCTCGCCTACGGATTGAAAAAGCTCAGCGATCTTGATTACGGTGGCCGGATCTGGCAAACCTGGAATGACCCCTCGAGCCGATGGCGTGTTGTCCGTATTCACCTCGCGACGTCTGCGCCTGCTTTCCTCCGAGTCCTCGACTGTTTCCTCGGAGGAGGAGTCATCGTCGTCGCCGTCGCCGTCGCCCTCCTGCTTGATCACCACCTCCGTCTCGTCGCCGGCAATCGTGATCACATCCTGGTGGGGGTTGGATTATTCATGGTCGAACTGATTATACTCGTTAATCACCTGTGGCCTGGCCTGCGTTTGGGACAAGACCTGGAGCATCACCAGCAAGAAACCAGAGAGTAGCAGCTGTCGTCCCATGTGAAAACCCATTTTGTCAACTTGGTTGGGGCTTACGCACCCGGCTGCCATATATATAGCTCCCACTTAATAGGCTAATGACACTTGCATGTCTCTTAATCGGACAAAGATAATGTGCAGGGTAATGCAGAAATTGGTCAATTTTGGTGTGACCCAGCTATACTAATTTAAGTTCTATTCTCCAACCTTGTGGAGTCGGCAGACTCTGACTCTCCAAACACCCGGCAACTCAGCATATTTTGGCCTGGAATGCGCCGACGAGTGCAGTTTGCTCTGCGCTGGTGGCTGGCCACAAAACCAGGTCCACCAGCTTCGCTTTTGGGCAAGCGAGAGAGCTCAGGTAAGCTGCCACGCAGACAGGTAGTTTTTGGGTCCGGCTCAATCTCAATCGCCGCGAGCCATAAATCGTACTTACGCACACGGAACGCGTTTCTTCGCAGGTATTATTAAATCAAACTCGAGGAGCGGTTCGGATTGGGTTGTGCCTCTGGGGGCGATGCACTGCCAGCGCGAAACTGCAACTTCAGTTGCGAATCAGACCTCTTATCGGACAGGTCACAGTGAAAATTACAAGCCAGTGTCAAATATTGCATGTTGTGTTAATAGTTCCTTTTAAAAAAGCTGAGGGTGGTTACACATATTTTTTATTTTTATTGAGCATTCGGCGGTATAAATGATTAATATATAATTGTGAACTGTAAATGAAAATAATACCTATCAAATTACATTGTTACTTGAAGAATTTACTTCATCTGAAAGCCACTTTCTTCAATACAAATTGTTTTGTGGCAAGCCTGTTTGAAGCACAGTAGTTATACCCGCCACTCTCATATTTTTTTTTCTATTGTTTTTCCTAATTTCTATCTATCAAAAAATTTTGAAAGCAGTCGTTCCACTAGCTGAGTAACGGGTAGCTGATAGTCGGGCAACTCGACTACTTCGTTTTCTCTTGCTTTCATTTAAATAAATAAATTCTTTACCAACTCAGGAAAATACCATTGCCATGAAGCTATTTTCGCGCTTGAACATTTTTGGAAGGGGCGCCAGCAAAGTAAGTGCAGTAAACTAAAATATCTTAGCATTCTTAGTAATAATAATATTGCAGAGCTCCGTCACGCTTCCAGCGCCTGGTGAGTTTAATCTAAGCAAACAATTCAAATTTCGCGCCACTCGGTTTTGTAGCATTGAGCTTCTGTAAGACAGCGTAAAACGCACTGAAAATCACCGAGGATTTTGTAAAAAATTGATTGAAGTATGACCGATGGGAAGATTTATTCCTAGTATGACCGTATTCGTTCCCATAAAATATTTTACATTCCACACAAACGAGGCATTTGTTCAGAATTCCTCACCGCGTTTAATTCGCTAATTTTCGCTGTGGTCTATTTTAGGCGTGTCTGATAGTACAATCAACGCAGCTGCTGAAGGTCCATCCGATTCCACGGAGGTCTACAAAACTATAGCCGAAGATACATTTGTGGGAGCCAGTTCGAACCCAGCAAAAGGTAATTAAACAAAGAAATTGTGTCTACATCTGGGTAAAATGGGTGGCTGACGTAACAATGCTCCGAATTTTCACTGGAGGCACTCATGAAAATTGAGCTAGGTATCTATATTTAAAAGCATATATCTGCCTTTTTTCTGAGTGTCGGGGCCGTGGTGGGCGTGTGTGTGTGTGTGACTATGGCTTATCAGTACGGGAGATAGGAAGAGTATACGGAAAACGATATCGATTTCCACCCAAGCCACAGGTCCATTTCCTAATGAAGCGCAAACTCGAAGCGTGGCTCGCTTGCCGTGACGTCAGCAATTCAATCCCGAGAAAATCCCATACGGAAAGCTCCCCTTCTCTTGTGAATCACGAGAAATGTGGCTTCTGATTCTGACTTAACCTTACAAAGCCTGCTCAGTTCCCCGGAGAAAGTCAGTGTGATTTACGTTCTTAGGCTTAATTGAAGCTGATTAGAGCCAATTAACCATTGTTGGATCGTTTACTTTTCAGTCGACATGGTGCAGGATGAGAAGGTGGCCCACACCGATGGCGCCGACGAGCAGATGCTGGGCTCCAACGGAGTGGAGGACAAGCTGGCCGAGCGTCGCGACGAGGTGAAGTTCATCAAGGGCGATCACCAGAACGGGGATGCCAAGATCGACATCGGAACCGTCAACGGAGGCAAGCCTGTGAGTATTAACACACCTAAATACATACATTAAAATTAATTGGAAAAGAAGAAAGGAAACTAGGTGCTGACTATGCTGAAATCATTATAGCCTTTGCAAGGGTATGATTAACTTGCAGCGCAGATATACATACATATGTAGCCATCATTGCTTGTCCATTTAAAATGACAGAAAAATTGAAATAGTTTTGACCTTGGCTTGTCATTCAATAAATATTCAGATGGACATATGCACAAAGAAATGTATTAATGTTTGTATAGTATTCGTAATTATTTTAATTTTTTTGCCTAGTGCTATTGTTTTGAACTAATTATCAAATAACAATTACTCATAAATACTCTACTGCAATCTATAATGTATTTCCCCCTTTTACCCTGAGGCTTTTTATTATATAAAATAATACTTTTATATGGGAATAGTTAATGAACGTAGACTTAAATAAAATTGTGCTTATCTAAATACATATTTCCTCATCACAGGCCTTTACTGGTATGAGCAAGGAGGAGCTCATGAAGTATGCCAACGATCCTTTCTGGGTGCGTCTCCGCTGGATCTTCTTCGTGTGCTTCTGGGCTATTTGGGTGGGCATGCTGGTGGGTGCCATCCTGATCATCATCGGAGCGCCCAAGTGCGCCGCCCCGCAGCCGCTTCCATGGTTCAAGCGTGGACCACATGCCAAGTTCGCCAGCGTTGATACCTGTAAACCGGAGGATGTTCAGGTCGCCAAGAAGCTGGTTTCCGCTGGCGCCATTTATGAGCTGCCAGCTGCTCTGACCTACGACGTGAAGAAGCCGGAGGTGGAGGAGAAGATCAAGCATTTGGTGGCTCTGTACCAGGGCAGCGATACCAGGGTTATACTTGACCTGACGCCCAACTACGCGGCAAAGGACTCGCAGCTGGTGCAGGATGCCATTGCGAACCCGGAGAAGCGATCCGCCTTTGCCTGGGTGAGCAGCAGTACCAGTCTACCCAACAACTGGCTCAAGGTGGGCGGCAATCGCAGCGCTTGGGAAAAAGTGGGAGACAGCTATGTGCTCTCCCAGTTCGAAGACGGGTACTACGACCTCAAGATGAACAGTACCATTGTTAGGAACGAGTTCGGAGACGTCTTAAAGCATCTGGTGACATTGGGCGTTCGAGGTTTCCGCCTGAAAAATACAAAGTTCTTTGTGCTATCCGATGGCCTAGAGGATGAGTTGATCTCGGCATCGCCGAAGGCCTTCAGCCTGGGACCCAATGACTATGGCTTCTTTGACCACACGCAAACTACTTTCCAATCCGGCCTGGGCGATGTGCTCTATGATTACCTGAGCATCGTCAAGAATGCCTCCGACGAGGCTTTCTTCTCGGTTGCCGAGGATATCATCCAACAACAGGTCTACAAGTTGAGCAAAGCTCCAAAAGCATATGGCATCGATCTGCCCATGTACGGAGACTTTGTAAAGGCACTCAGCAAATCAAAGCCAGACAACTCGCTGAATAAGCATCTGAACAACACACTCTTGCAAGCGGACGAGGGCTCCTGGCTGCAGTGGAACTTCGCGGACGTCTATGTCGACACCCCGCAGGATCCATCCGCTCTGGCCATGTTCCTATCCCTGCTGCCCGGCGTTCCTGTAGTGGCTGTGGATGCTGTGGAATATCAGAACGTCACCGAAGAGACCTACAGGCAGATCACCTCTCTGCGCAAGACTGCTTCCTTCATGCACGGAGAACTCACTCTCTACCAGGCCGATCCACTGGTCGCCTTCTCCAGGTAATTCATGTCATTGACTGTCTCGATTGTAATTGTTACTAACTTTTGTATACTTCATTATGCTTGTCACTTGAAGGCTGAGGTAAAAACTTACACCAAGTATTTACTGTAGTTTATAAAGTAGTATTTTAATTTTTGATATTCTTATAACAATTCTATTTTTAAATATATTTTTTTATATTGTTAAGTGAAACAGTAACTTATGTATTCTTACTATTCGTTTTGTTAAACTAATAGCTTTTTTATTATGTAGTAGAATTTTAAAAGACTTTACACATCTTTTTAATTTGATCTAACCCATATCTTGTGTTTTTCCACAGAATCAAGTCTGGAAACCCGGGCTACTTCGTCATCTTCAATCCCACCGAATTGCCCCAGGCGAGCAACTTTACTATCCCGAATAATCTGCCGGACAAGATGACCGTGTCCTATTTCAGCGAGCAGTACAACAACAACATGGAGAATTCCGGAAAGGTTGCTCATGCTGGAAGGGTGAATCTTAAGGAACTCCGGGTGGCTCCGCACTCCAGCATTATCCTGACCTATGTGCCAGTGGTGGCGGAGTAATGTGGTAGTACCTGTTACTATACAGCAAAATAAACAATATTGCATAAAGGCATATATACAAGAATTGTATACAAAAAGTAACTTGCTTTGTTAACCGTTGAGATTTAAAGCCGCTAAACAAAATTAAAAAGTTATTCCTGAAGACTTTTTAGGTTTTCTTGCTTGTTCATGCGCTTGCTAAGATATAAATACAATATTTGCTTGCATTTAAAATGACGTTTGGAATTACTTCAATGGGTTCAAAATTAAAATGTTATTAACATTTAATAACAGTTTAAATGACAATCTGGTACAATAGGTTTTGTTCCAATTTAAGCTGGTTTGCTCCAAAATGGCAACTTTGTTTAACTTATATTCCAATTTCAAATTCGAACGTATTGTATGATGTGGACCTGATGCAAATCAACATTATACAATTTTCTTTTTTGGCCTTCTTTACCAAGTTGGTACATTTCATACCAAACTGAGAAGCCTTTGTGGAAAAGTTTGAAGACCTCAAAGAAATAGCGAATGCATTTGGCATACGTGTGTGGGCCAACTTTGAGATACAAATAGTTGGGGCGAGCTGGAAAACAAAAGTCTGTGCGGGCTGCCAAAGACAAATAATCAAAATCGACAAGCGAAATGAGCCAAAAACAAAGCGGCCAAAATGTTTTTAGTTTGCACAGTCCTGGCTCTGAATGGCAGCCTGGGGAGCAAGAACTCCCCACTACCTATATGTACTGTACCACCAAAAGGCCAAAAGGATATGCGCACGTGCTAATGTGATTAGATACACAAACACCAGCATGCTGATGCTGGAAAAGGCGACTTGTTCGAGGAACCGCAACATGCAGTGCAGTTGATTGCGGCAAGCCAGCTACAATAACAAGAAAACTCGACTACCGAGCAGAACAACTTCATTTTGGGTATCTCTGAGATGCAAACTATTGTTGCGCAGGTCATCATCATCGTCTATATCATCATCACCATCATCATCTGGGAGCTGCGAACTTCTCGACCGGCATTCCGCCCCTTCCCCCCACACATAACATCCTTCACCATCTCGGCCACCCTCCACTTTAGACCTGGCCTCGTGCGCTGCGAAATTATTTTGTCGCTTCAACTTTTCCATCAGGCAGTCATCAAATGCAGCACCAACCCTTCTGGACAGGTCAACTCGGGCTGACCACTGATTTAATTGCAATGTGCAACACATCTGCTGCGATGTCACCAAATGCGCAGGGGACGCACCAAATGCGTTAAGTGGTTTTTAATAAAGTTTACACTTATGTATATCCTAGCTTCGGCCTTGCGAATTGCCAAGGGATTAATTCCTTCCCCTGACAATCTGTGGTTGCGATTGACAAATTAAGCAACCTTTTGCATGTTTTGCATGTATATTAATACAAGTATAATATGCTGTCTAAACAACATTTTGTATGTGGGAAAGAGTCATTATTACAGCTTTCATATCAAGCTGGATGCCTTTGAACATAACGTTTGCCTTTAAAATCCTTTTAAAATCTAAAGATCTCTCCTTTTCGAAATGCAACCAATGAAGGGGGGAAAATTAAGTAGCGAGAATTTTAAAGATCAGACTCTTAAATGGTAAGACTGTATTAAATGGTGCACTTGTATTGCCGCATTGCTATATTATAATAGCCCAGAGAGATCCGAATATTAATACTGTCCAATCTGCACACATTTAATTTATTTATTTTTCTACGATAAACAAGTAATCTTAAAGATAATAGCATGTTTTATGTACATAGTTGCCATTCAGAATGCATGAGTTCTTACTTTGTGCTAATACAAACACCCTTGGGAGTAAATATATTAGTATGACATTTAAATAGGACTTTATTTATTTTTCTATGATAAACAAGTAATCTTAAAGATAATAGCAGGTTTTATGTAATTGCCATGCAGAATGCCGAGTTCTTGCTTTGCGCTAATACAAACACCCTTGGGAGCAAATATATTAGTATGACATTTAAATACACTGTAGTGCAAGTCACTCCAGTTCCAGGTGTTTCTAAGGTAAGACCCGCTCTGGCACATTTATTAGGTGTCACGATATCTGCTTAGGGTTCCTTTGAAGGGCTTACATCGGATTATGGGGCACATACGCACCAGTGTCAACAACTCAATTCGATGGGTGGAAAAAACAGCCAAATGAGTCGGCTAATTTGTATTGATTTTTTATCGGGCAGCCAACTCCCTTTTTTCTTGCCCCCCATACATTTGCAGCTCTATGTTGCCGGTGCGTGTTTCTGTTTGTTTTGAACTTTCCCATGCATAAATTTTGCATATTAATTGAGCGACTGTCATCAATATGTCTGTGCGCAGCCCGGAACCCGCCCATTGACCATTCCCTGCTCCATCATCACAGCATGGCATCATTAGTTGGCCTAAAAAATCCCATCAGGCTTTGATTAACATTTTGTGCACACAAATGGCGGCCAAATGCAAGAGCGTCTAAATGAGTTGCATCTAATTGAGTGACAAACACGCCACGAACAACGCAACACCACCGATACACCAGACCCAGAACCAGAACCAGACCCAGACTCAGACCGAACCGAACCGAACCGACCGGCCACCTCTCACAAACTGTGCCAATTTGTTTTAAAATGCATCATCCCGGCGCTCAATCAGTTCTGTTCGCTCCGGCCCGGAACTTATCCCACCCCAGAATCCCATGTCCAGTGCCTGCTCTCGACTGTTTTTCAATTTGCATGCAAGCGTAAATTACTCTCGGCTCGATTCCCCTAACCCCTTCCTTGAACACCGCCCCTTCCTCACACGGATTCCACCCGCTGGTCGGTTAAAAGGTTTGTCCTTTGGTTACGTTCTATATGCAGATTGCCATTGCTTTCGAGGACTGCTCCGTTCTTGCTCCTCCTTTTTGGCGTGCCTGTCGGAATCTGGTGCCTGGCTGCTTTAAATAACCCTGCGTATCTTGGTTATGAACATAAAACACGTTTTTGGCACCCCATTTGTCATTAAGCTACCAATTTGCTCGGCTTCAAAAACATCTCAAATTTCTCACCGACTGGGCGAGAGGGAGGGGATGAAAATTAGCAAAGCTAAGACCCCAAAGAAGAAAGATCAAAAAGCAAGCGACGCGGACGAGGACGAGGATGGCGATTCTTTCTCGATGACTGCCCAAAAATGGGAAATACACAAATCTTAAAGACGGCATTTTAAAATTGTTAATTGCGTTTAAATTAAAATGTTTCGTAATTTTATTTCGTAATCATTCAATTATTATAATGTACTTTAGCCTCTTTAAATATTTGAATATTTTTGCAAAAAGTAACCAATATCTTGGTTTTATATAAAAATCAGATTGTTCCTACTTAATGCTCTTTTTTCGTGCAATGCAACCCTCCAGTTGTTTTAGTTAAGTATGTTGTAATCAGAATTGTTTCACATGAACTCCAAAAATTCCCCCATTAATCTTGTAAGGCAACTTGAACCATTTCACGGAAGCAGTTTTGACTTCACCCGATCTGTTCGGAGGAAATGCCAACTGACAGCGGTGGATATACATTTGCGATATGGGCGCCAGACTTGTGTACGATTCGCATGCCTAAGCAACTCGAGCGGCTACCAAGTTAAGCCGGAGGGAAATGTTGAGACACAGTGATGGTTTTATGGTTATAATCTAAAATTGTGACATTTTTGATAAATAGGATTTTTATTCTAACATAAATCGCAAAGTGCTTGGACTCGTCGCTTCTCATTTTAAAATGAATTAGTTTATCCCTAAAAGTAACGTACTCGAACTGGAAGTAATTTTTTTCGGTGCACCTGTCTACCCACTACCGCAAACTAAGCCGAAAGACCTCCTTCCAAGTCGCTAACAATGTACAACAACTTGTAGAATGGCCATAACAATTATAAAACACGAACACGAGTCGCTTGTGGGGAATTGCATTGGCAATGCGAGGGGAAGTGGGGAAAGGAGTCTGCGGAGACAGACTGCGGTTGGCAACTTGGATTACCTTTATCTGGCTGCCGGGTCATCCGGAGAATTCTGCGCCGCGCACTTGGCAGCATTCCCCGATGTCGTCGGTGTGTCGTGAATCTTTAGTGCGGCTTTCGAGGTGACAACTGCGACAGCTAAACGTCAATTTGTATAAATGTTTGCAATTGCTACTGATGCGTCGGTTGCGGTGGAGGTGTAGTTGTTAAAAATAAAACACTCTGAATAAATGCTGATGACCAATGCGGGGGAAAAGAGTATCTGCCATATTGAGAGAGTGACACAGGAAGCAAGAGAGCAGATCATAAATAAATATTTGCCGGTTCCTTAGCAATTTGCATTTTCTGTGGTCCTCCAAGTGTTTGTTGTTTGCCGTTCTGGCCCAACCTCGTTGGCGTTTTTTGAGAGCGCAAAACGAGTTTCGATTCGGATGCGTATCCGCGAGATACTCTTCTCGCGCCGCTCTTTGTCAATTGATTTATGAGATTGCATCTGCAGATGCCTTCAGCCAAGCTCTTTCGACACTCCGCCATTAAGTTGGCTAAAACTCGTGCGACCCAAGGTATAAATATGCAGAAAATTCTCCTTTAGAGCTTTGTGAACTCTATCGGTGTGCATTCGGCATAAGATCAATTTGTGTAAATATAAAAGGTCCACTGCTCTCCGCTATAGAGATTTCGGTTTCACTTCGGTTGAAATTTAAGTTTTTAAAAATATGTTGCAGTACTGGCAATTATAATTGTATGCCCTGGTATACAAAAATGTTCAGTTTGATGCTGAGGATTATATATAATAAGTAAGTCCTTTTCATTCAATTTAATTTTTTTCTGAGCCCTTAAAAGCTCTCAAAAGTTAAAGTGCATAATTCTTTAAATTGAAGTCTGTTTAACACCTCATTAATTCGAAAATCAAAGTAATAACTTTTGTCATGAAAGCACTAAGTGGCTATTAAAAGGGTGAGTATTATTTAAATATTTTCTGATCGCTGAACAATTCCTTCCACTGCAATTTGTTCACCAATGGGAAACTACCGAAGTACCGAAGGCCCTTTCGCATTTAAATCACTGCCCAGCAACAAAACCGTTTTCGGACCGTTTTCGGGTTCCTTTTTGGGAGTTGCGTGCATTGCCTGGGGGAAGTATCTTTTAATGGAGCAAAATTATCTCCGCCGTACTGAATAAACGATCCTGACTAATATAACGGCTGACGATGAAAGGGGACCTTTCAATGTGATAAATGCGAGTTGGAAATACGCAAATCGGTGCCTCCGAAGGTGGCATAAATATGCGGCGCAGGCCGAAGTCCAGCTGAGTGGTTCGACCTATATCGTTGGCTAGACGCCCAGACCCGATTCGATGCTCCCCATATGTGGCGCTTCTTCTTCTCGCGCCACACGCAAAGAGAACGGAAGAGAGCGCGGCCAGAGTGCAAATTTACGATCGGCACATGCAGGCGGCGACGTCAATGTACGGCAACAAAGTTGCTCCACTCGAGGTTCTCGCAGAGATTCGCAAAAACATAAGCAATTTCAAGAGAGAACCGCATGGAGAGCAAGAGCATGGCTTCGATATTATATGCTGTATATGTTATATATGAGGGAAATGCAGTTTACGCTCTCGCAGACCCGTTTCTCTCCATGACTCTCTGTTGCCCAAGATGCTTTCGCTTGAGTTCTTCACATACCAACGTTATTTCGAGCTTATGAGTTGGGTAAAAATCGTGGGTACCGAAAAACATATACCCTTTTATAGAGAACAAGGCTATATTTGAAAATAATAAGTTATTTTATGTTTAATATATAACTAATAAAATTTATTTTGTTTTCAAATATTTTTTCCCAAAGGTATAATGTTTAAAAATTATTCTATTTGATTTGATTTGATGATATTAAATGATCACTGCTAAGCCCTTAAAAGTATGCAACGCAAATAAAATGCATTAAGTATACGCAGTGAGGCACCTATATTTTTCACCGCAAACATATAGACCACATTTTATACGATACTTATTGATTCTTTTCTTATCCTTCCGTACCAATTCAAGGAAAAGGCTACATCTTAAGTCATAGTGTAAAAATGATGGTTAGAAATCATTATATAGAAATCATTACAAAGAATAAATACTTATAGCACATGAAAATGTAGCACATAATAAATGTATTATTGTATAATAATAATGTAATTTAATACATTCCTTAAAATAATGATTATGGACAAATATATTAATGTGAAGTCCGTATCTGGTAGAAACCAATTTGGTTTTTCTTTGTTGGGCTGTAGTGCATCCAGCAGTCTTGCAGGTCGGATGCTCGCACTCGTTTCTTTTTTCGCGGTGCAGCAACCAGAGTGCAAATACAAATAGCAAGAGCGCTGCGTCGCCAGTCGGTGGGCCCGTCTCTGTGCCAGTAACACATGCTCAGTTTTAGGTCCGCCCGTCGCCTGAAAGTCCGTGTATCCGTCCGCTGGCTCTTGGTCTGGTAGTGGGACTGGTACTGGTTCGAGTATTAGTATCGTGCTCGGAGCTTTAGCTCTGTGGCCGCAACCAGTTTGCTGGCATCGATCGTCCTTTGCAGGTCGTGCATGTCGCGTTGGCGTCTCGCGTGGTCCGCGTTTCGTGTTCCAAATCGCAGTCTCAAACTGAAGTGAACAGAACTGGAGCGGATTCGGGTCCAAAATTCTGTGCGATAGTTTTTTTTGCTAAACAATGTCCGAAAATATCTCCAGAATGCGTTGACCTACAGGAAACCAAACCGAATCGCGAGTGCCATGCTAAACAAAGTCGCTTGCAGCTACAGCTTTTACGGTTTAAGATAACAAATCAATAAATAAAATAAATAAATTTTTACCGGCTCCACACTCTCACTCTCGGTCCACGAAGCACTCCCGACCTCCACGATCACAGTCGATCGTACTCCCCGTATCTCATCAAGTGCTCCGAGTGCTAGTGCTATTTTCTCTCACTTTGCTTGCATAACCAAGAGCAAAACATATTGCGCGAAGGCAGGTCGCAGATGCAGATACAGATACAGATACTGCTAGTAGTATAGTAGTGGATCCGGAGAAACTTAGCGATTGCATGCAGTTGGCATTGTACCCGGTAAGTGAACGATGAGTTATGAGCGCTGCGGCCAAAAGTGCCACCACCACCACCAACACCACTACCAACTACCACTACCACTCCGCTCCGTTTTGCCACCTTTTTGCCCGGCATTTGGGGGCGTTGCAAACTGCCTTGTAATTGCCTGACATAAATGCTCGTGTGTACAAGGCTTAATGGCGATAGCAGCAGGTACGCTCAGCGATTGCCATCTACAACTGGCGGTATGACTGCTGGATCGGGGGAACCAGGGGCTGCGAGTGCCCAGTTCAGGCCATTGTCTGACTTCCAAATTGAACAGGAAACGAGCAACAGGTCGTGTTTCACAACCGTACTCTAAGCCTCCCGCAAATCTCCATAAGGTTCAAAGATTGGGATAGCCTAGGCCATTGCCATTGCCTTTTGTGATCGGTTAGCCTAGATGGGTGCTTATAAGGCAAATTGGACCGAAATCTGAATGGTTATGAGTAAAATGCAAATGGCTAATACGGAAACCGACTTGCTAAAGACGACAAGAACATGCTGCATATTCTTATTCAAATTAAAGATCAAGCGAATCTGGTTCTTGTCACTAGTTAAGCTTACCATTGACTATCCACTAGTGCTATAATTATGAAAAACTGATCTTTGTATCTTACAAATACAATTCAGAACTTAAATTTTTGCCACTGCCCTATATATACAGCGCGAAAGGACAGTTAACAGTTTATTAATATATTGTATATTGGTGGTAATAATTTATGTATTTTAATTAATGTTCTATAGTTATACCCGTAACAGGCAGAAGGAAGCGTTTCCGACCATATAAAGTATATATATTCAGGATGGCCATGTCCGTTTGTCCGTCTGTCCGTATGAACGCCTTTATCAGGAACTACAAAAGAATGCAGCTTCCAGAGTCAGAAGCGCAGCGCAAGTTAGCTTTCAATGTTGCCACGCCCACGGCCACACTTTTGAAAAATTATGTGATATTTTACATTTTTTTTTTTTGCTACGCCCACAAACCGCTCAAATCTGTCACGCCCACGCTATTCAAAACATTTTAATTTTTTTTTGTAATTTTATTAATTTTTCCCCCAATTTTTACCGATATTCAGAAAAATTTCTCGTTCGCACGTATATTAGCTGAGTAACGGGTATCTGATAGTCGGGGACCTGGACTATAGCATTCTCTCTTTTTTTTTTACAAGCAATGATGGCAAATGATGTCATTGACCTTGCTGGCCTTGCTGACCTTTAAATTTAAATGTTTAAAACAAATTTATATATATATATACTGCATCTTGCTTACTTACAGAACTGGGTAGATCGACTAGACCAGTGCTTATGAACAAGAATAATTAGGAATTTAGTATGCGGTTTGACTCTTCGGCAAACCAGCACGCTATTCCCTTATGAATTAACTTAACTTTCTAGTAAATTATTAGAACTTATAAGCATGACGAATATTTTTCTCTAAAAGATATCTAAGCTCGGTTCCCTTTTGCAAGAATGTATGTAAATATAAATATCTGATTCCTGTGTAGGTATTTTTCTTAGTGCACATTAATAATGATCACTCAATTTTATAAGCTGCACTCCACTTGCAATTATCATATAAGCGATATATAACACCCAGCTGTGCCCTTGGCCCATTAATAACCTGAAGTGGGTTCTTATCATGATCTCTTCCGCTTTAGACAAATTAATTGAGCATACATGCGCAAGCTGCACATTTTTTATGCTCGCCCGTAATCAATTTAATCCGCTTTTCCTTTGGCAACTGCGGAGCTGTTTCCCTAGATACTTGTCATTATTCCCCCAAACCATTCTCAAGTATTGGAAACTGATAGCCCCCAGGCTTTTTCTCTTAAAGTGTCTCTTTGGAGGAATTATTTCTCTCCACGTCTCTCAGCACATACAAATTAGAGGCGACATGCAAGATAAGCAATCTTGTGCAGTTTTTAAACACAGAGGCAAAATAACAACATTTTGCCGTGGCTAGCGGGAGGCGGGGGAAGAAAGGGGCGGGTATCTGGTGCTAGCACGAATGTGAGACCTGTTATCAGCACATCGTTCATGCTCAATTTACCCTTCATTTAAATACAGGGTATTAACTCTTTAGACTCCGAAATTAAGTCATTACCGCAAACCAAAATTGAGACAGACAAACACTAACACCTCATGTCACCTAGCTAATCTTCATCGCTAGGAGCTTTCGCCTTATCTTTTGCTTATTGTGTTCTAATCAACCGTCAAACATTTTCAGGGTGAATCTGTATGCTTAGGAGAGTTCATTGAGTCACCCAAATGGAAAACTAAGTGCAAATTAGATTAAACACGAATCACACACGCCAGCAGGTGCGAAAATGTGGTGTAGGAGAATCGTATATTCCCTATCTGAGTCTAAAGCACATGGAAGCAAAGTATTCAAAGAAATCAAATGTGTAGAGAGTCTTATATTCTTTTCCTTAATGCAAAGAAAATAAATATATACATATGTATGTATGTGCTCTGTCTTTGATTTTCTATTCAACTACAAATGAATGGTAAATTATACATATGGATAAATATTAACAACATTCCTCATATATGAAATATTTGATTTTAATAATATATGTATGTGTACATAAATATAAATATATTTAATGTTTTCCAAGTTCGTATAAAATACGTTACAGTTGTAATATTATTGATAAATAAGTAAAGTTTTTTTAATTTCTATAGTATAGGGGACCATTTATCAACCCACTTATAGGCCTTTTATATTTATCGCGGTAAAAATACTTTGCCAAAATCTCAGTTTAAACAGTTTTCCTCTGAAAAAATTCTTAGGTTCACGATTCTCCATTAATTAATAATACATTTTGATATGTATCTAAAAATCATTTTTCATCATACATATGTATGTATGTATGTATGTATGTATGTATGTATATAATATATGTACATATTAACATACGTATGCACATACAAGTTAAAAGAGTAAAAGAAATTCCATTAAAGGCACTATTATTTCCAACCTAGTTAGATAAGAATTATATATACCATATTTCAATGCCATACCTCTGAAACACCTATTACCAATGTCCACTTAAGTCCGTTTCATCGTGTGTAGTTCTTATCGACTGTATGGAAATATTGGGGCTCCTTTGTTAGGTAGTTGCACAAGCCTCTGAAATACCATAATACCCTAGTGCTGTCCACAAATATCCACATCACTCACACGCCCTTTAGAACGAAAAAATAACCAAAACAAATGCGATAAAATTCGCAGCACAAGCGGGCGAGCAGAAATGCAAAAAAGCAATTAAGAGGCGGAAGGCGAAACTAAGACTAAGTCGAGCGCACTGCAACTCGAACCCGGACAAGTTGCGAGGCGACTGCAACCGGCAACACCACACACACTTACACACACAGACGCACACAATTGCAGCGAGAGCGGCAATACCAACGAATCGACAACAACAACGCCAGCCAATGTGTGTGAGGCTGCCTATGTACTAGTCCGTCCGTATGTCTGCGCGAATGTGTGTGTGCTTGCTGCATGTGCCAGTGCGATGTTGTATTTGTATTGGTGTGCAGCCCCCACTTTTCTCCAACTGCACGCAACATCGACGCTGCACAGTGGAACCAAAACATGGGGCTTTATTCGCAAATATTCAACCCATATATTGAAAAAGCAAAATCCACTTTTTGTGAAAATAGTTAATTTTTAATTTTTTATTGTTATTGTATTTCGAAGGTGCAGTGTCGGCTTTGGTTTCCAACGCTAGGTGCTCAAGAATTTGTTGTATCCATGTCAAACTTAAAAGATGATTAAAAGATCATTCTGTAGATTTAATTGAATCAAATGATTTTTGAAAACTGGCACCACAAGAAATGAATTGCTCCACTTTGGTACTTTTGATACTTCCTTGATTTTTTGATGAAGCCATTTTAGTTCAATGAATATAATAAATACAATTGGAAGCCCAGCGTTACTCAGCTTTAAACAGCCCATCCTCGCAGGATTATCAAGGACTTTCGGCCCACTGTGGCTCAGTTTGGGTGCGCTGCTCTTGCTCTCTCGATGCGATTTTCGGTTCCGTTTCGTTGGCGGTGCCCGCTGCCACGCAAACACAGGCAAACATCGCACACACCAACCTACTGGCCCACACACACTCGCACATCCGCGGTCCGGGCACCAATACTGACGCATTCGCTCGGCGCTTTTGAGTTCTTTGCATCCGCGTCTTGCGGCCCAATGTGAGTTGCCTTGTGCATGCCAAAGATTTCAGATCGGTCAGCAGCAGCAGACGCCAAAAGCTCGGCTCGCGACTCGCGGAACGTTTTTGAAAAGTTGTGTGGATTAAGAGAGCAGATTTGGCTTTCATAGGGCCCTACGAATATTGATTTTTGCACGTTGCTATCGGTGCTGAATCAGTTGCTTAATTGGACTACAATCGGATTCTTCAGTAGCGCGTTTTACCGGCGGCATTGCAAGTCAGTTGAGATCGTGCAACACTTTTTGTGTGATTTTTTGTTTGTTGTGTGCCGACTATTAATTGATATTTTTAAAACATACAGCTGAAAGTGACTGTATAATTGGAGTTGTGGAATGCAAGTGTTATGTGTGAAAATCTACAAAAGCTAAAGATACCATTTATTATACTAAACCATCAAAAGTAATCCGGAATATTCTTACCCATAACATAAAAACCTTCAAAGTATATAAAATCAACTTTAAATATATATTTGTTTATAATATACAACGTATTTTCAAATATTATTAAACGAATTTTTGAAACTTAAATATAAAGTCTTTGAAACTACACGATAGACAGGTAAACTTAATATTTAATATTAAAGTTACAATTTACGCTATTTTAAATGATCAAATGATCCTAAAAAAATATAAAGAAATAATTGTAAATCAAAATAACTGCAATAAATCCAAGTATAATATTAATACTTTTTTTTTTATTTCTAAAAAATATCATTTACTAATTTTCAATATGAGAAATGTATTTGAATAAAGAATTCGAAAAAAGAATATAACAATTCCAAATAGAGGAAAAATATAATATATCATGCGTTTATTTAGCAAATTTTGGCTGTAAATTTACACCAACTTTTCCAAATTATATATGCTTTCCATATTAACTTTTGCTCATAGTTATTATATATAATTTTACGATTCATAATTAACCGTATTACGTAAATGTATTTGAGGAATTTTTAACACAATTCTCAAACGAAAAATAAGCTTTGAAAATTAATGTCTAGCCATTTCAAAGAGTCAAAAGTCGACCATAATTCCAGTACGTCCCATTAACTATTTGCGCATCCATTTGGTCTGTTTGAGACAGTATTACATGACACCGGGACAAATTCACTCCTCTATCAATACAATGTATCTACGTGTTTGACTCCGCCTTCGAGTTGTTTCTGAAATCCAATACGAGTCTAAGCTATGTGTTCCTATGTACAGGGGCGTGGTTGATCGAATCTAAATCATTTTCCATGCTTTATTGCCTTATAACATGCGATATTCGATGGCCAATAAAAACGGAGTTTTAACATCTGGTCTTGTGTTTTTTGCAAACTTTTTCTATCGTTAACAACACAAATGTAAATTTTTTCCCACTGCTAGCCAAGCATGCAAAAAAAAGGCTGAACTAAATTTCTCAATCGTTAATAAATATTTGTGACTATTGTTTAGAGTAGATACATATGTAGATGCATTGGAAGTGCATCAGCTGAATAAAAGTGGAGTGGATGGATGTATCTTGTGCTAACCCGAAGTTTTAACTTTCTCTTTTCAGGTGCTTCTAACATCAAAATAATAGAAAAGCTGCAAAAATTTAAAAGTGAGACCTAAAGTCTAAATATTTCCCAATACTCTTCAGACTTACCTAATACCTAAACTTACCAATAATTCATGCACGATTATATTGCAATACTACTACATAATCTTTAATAACGTAAGTCAAATTGAAATAAAATTAAATAATTTGAAGACCCAGTGAATTAAACAGCAAAAGACAGATAATAGCCACAGAAAATGCTTATAAAAATAGCCTAAAGCACGGTAAAATAAACTTAGACGCTAGAACATTTACATAGGATATCAGAAGCTGGAAACATGGTTTCGGAGGAGAACTGGAATAGCGACACGATGTCCGACTCGGACATGATCGACTCAAAGAACGACGTCTGTGGAGGAGCCTCCAGTTCCAGCGGCAGCTCGATTTCGCCGAGGACGCCACCCAACTGCGCCCGCTGCCGCAATCATGGCCTAAAGATTACCCTCAAGGGACACAAGCGGTACTGCAAGTTCCGCTACTGCACGTGCGAGAAGTGCCGGCTGACGGCGGACCGCCAGCGGGTGATGGCTCTGCAAACGGCCTTGAGGCGAGCCCAGGCGCAGGACGAGCAGCGGGCGCTGCACATGCACGAGGTGCCGCCTGCCAATCCGGCGGCCACAACTTTGCTGAGTCATCACCATCATGTCGCAGCTCCCGCCCATGTCCACGCCCACCATGTGCATGCCCATCACGCACACGGACACCACTCGCATCACGGACATGTCCTGCACCACCAGCAGGCAGCGGCGGCCGCAGCAGCAGCTCCGTCGGCTCCAGCCTCCCATCTTGGCGGGTCCTCCACGGCCGCCACCAGCCTCCACGGTCACGCCCACGCACACCACGTCCACATGGCAGCCGCTGCAGCCGCCTCGGTGGCTCAACACCAGCACCAAAGCCACCCACACCCACACTCGCACCACCACCACCACCAGAACCACCACCAGCATCCGCATCAGCAACCGGCCACGCAGACCGCCCTGCGATCTCCGCCGCACAGCGACCACGGCGGCAGTGTGGGTCCGGCCAGTAGCAGCTCCGGCGGTGGAGCACCCAGTTCCAGCAATGCGGTAGCGGCCACCTCGAGCAGCGGATCCAGCAGTGGAGGAGGAGGAGGCGGAGGGGGCAGTTCGGGAGGCGGAGCAGCAGGTGGTAGGTCCTCGGGGACATCGGTGATCACTACCGCCGAACATCACATGACCACGGTGCCTACGCCCGCACAATCGCTGGAGGGGTCCTGCGACTCGTCATCGCCCTCGCCGTCGTCCACTTCCGGTGCCGCCATTTTGCCGATCTCAGTTTCCGTCAATCGCAAGAACGGCGCCAATGTGCCCTTGGGTAAGTGACTTCCATTTGCATCCCTATACTTCGAAAATACTTAATAACGAAACGTGCATGGGCTGGACTCAATATCCAATGTGCTTCGTTACAAGTCAAAAAAGTTCAACTTTACCCACCACGATCCCATAAAAAACTATATTTATATCTTCTGAGATCACCCATTACCAACTTTAGTTACTGAGAGCTGTAGCTCTTCGTCCAGTTCATCGAATATCAGATACCCGTTACTTAGGAAGAAGTTTTAGAAAACTTTTGAAATATTTTGAAAATTACCAAAAAGTAAAAACATTTTTGGTAATTACGGGTGTGGTAGTCCAGTTCATCGAATATCAGATACCCGTTACTTAGGAAGAAGTTTTAGAAAACTTTTGAAATATTTTGAAAACGACTAAAAAGTAGAAACATTTTTGGTAATTACGGGTGTGGTAGTCCAGTTCATCGAATATCAGATACCCGTTACTTAGGAAGAAGTTTTAGAAAACTTTCGAAATATTTTGAAAATGACCAACAAGTAAAAACATTTTTGGTAATTACGGGTGTGGTAGTCCAGTTCATCGAATATCAGATACCCGTTACTTAGGAAGTTGTTTTAGAAAACTTTTAAAATATTTTGAAAATGACCAAAAAGTAAAAACATTTTTGGTAATTACGGGTGTGGTAGTTTTTTGCGCTTTGTGAGCATTAGAGTGGGAAGGAAAGAATATCAAAAAGTTTCTAAGAAGTGTGGGCGTGAAAGTCTTGTCTGGTTTGTGGGCGTTAAAGTGGACATGCCTTATCTTAAATTTCTAGCTTTTGAAGTTTCTGATTCAACTTGGAAGCGCGTAAGCAAACACGATGTATCGTGTAACTTCCCTAATCTGCGATCTCTGCAAGTATCTAGCAGTATTTATGGCTCATTTAATAAAGTGCACACGGAAAATTGAAAATAGAAAGCGCAAAGAAAAATTGCCCAGCCTTTTCATCCTGGCCCCGTCCACGAGGAGCAGTAGGCCAAGGAGTGGCCGTGCATCTCGCGCCACTAAATGATTGCCACCTAATTATAGGCCGCAAATGCCGCCGCTGGGAGTCTCGAGGACAGAACCACGACTCCACGCGGCGTCGCGGCACGTACCATAGGCATCTGGGGCAGAGACGCCGTCGACAGAAGGCCTAATCAACTTGTAGTTGTTCTCGGGATCCAGACTAGAAAATAACAAAGGCAGCCAGCGGGTTTGACAATTGCGAAAGGAGTCGACATAAAGATACCTATTGCGCATACGTTTATAGTTTATTGAGACTTGGAGATAAAATGTTAACTTAGCTAAAGCGTTCTGAAAATATCCCTGAGAACATCCCTAAAAGGCAAGGGTATGTTAGGCATACAGTGTTGGTCCGTGGAGTATGTCTACGCAAATTAACATGGTTTAGATGTTTAATTTGAAAAATAAATTAATCGCTCTGAACAATGTTACAGTCTGTATGACATAGAATCATCAGAACAAGCCCTGTACAAGCCAACAAGATGAAAATGCCCGGATGAACAGGCATTGTGGCGTCGGTGACGGCCCAGAACAAAATCAATTAGCATGGATACACTGGCTGCCAACAGTTGACACCTGAAGGCTTCAGTGCCGCCTTTTCTTTATAAAGCGATTTGATTGCCCATCTAGAAGCTTAAAGGCTTATTTATGCGTGGGAAAAATACTCTCCTACTTTGTCATGTTCGCTCTACTTTTGCATTAGGCTTTTCAGGTACTTTTAAAACATTAACTCACTAAAAAAGTCATTATTTAGATTTAAAAATAGGCAAGCTTTTAACATAAGCTCTGAATATAAAGTTGATAACAGCTATTTGCTAAAACTTTTGCACATTGATTATTAAAGCAATGCAAACTTGTTATTTAACAATCAAAACTATATTCAAGTGCATAACATTTTAAAACAAGACAAATTGAATTCCATTGATCTTAAGTTAAGCTTTCAAGGAGTATCTTTCAGATACCGACACCATGAGAGTAGTACTTTTAGAGTCCCTACTCTATCAGTCAATCTAAAGCTTTAATCTTACAGACACGCATAAATGAAGAAAAATTGCCCTTTATGAATAATTCGCAGTATTAAGTGAGCTATTATTACCCGATCCTTGGGACTAGCATTTATGATCGACGTTCCCAAGAACTTATCTTAGGGCCACAGATATAAAAGCTCATTAGCAGCTGGATTCCGACTCCGTCTGGGGGTGTGGATTCGCCGAATCCGCCGAATCAGGTGCAATGAGGGCCATCCAACGCTCGGCTGACCACGTTCCCTAATTGCACCTCGGCACACAACGTGGCATACAAATGCAGCACAATCTACGACTACGGACAATTACAAGACGGTCTGTCAAGCCAATCCAACACGACCATCCATCAAAGAGCTAAGCATGAAGCTTCTTCACAGTTGCATTTTCCACTCGCCGATGTCTTCTTTATGCATATTATCATTATCGACGCGTAATAGCAGCCAGACATGGATCAGACATTACGGCGGTCGTTTAGCAGAAGTGCAGACAATACAAACCGACGTCTGTCAACTGGAGGCAGTTCGTCAATCAATTGGACACCGCTCCACCTCCTCTGCCAGTTCCTCCAGCTCCTCCAGCTCCTCGAGCTCCTCTGATGTCTCTGGCAGCCAAGTAGCCAGGTTGTGGCCCCGATGTCTACAAACATGTAAACCCAAACGTAATCTCGATCGCCGGCACGGAGCTAACTAACCCGTCTTCAAACAGGAACCGAGATCGGGTTTCTTGCTGGCCATGGCAACTTTGTTGCAAGTTTTCCTAATCCCCCAAAACAAGTCGGACGGCTCATTAGTTTGGCCTGCTGCCCACACTGGCGCTGCCCGACTCCGGATTTAGTCAAGCCGTCTGCGAGGCACCTCCATCCGCGAGGTTAAGCACTTGGCACTTTTCCTTGGGTATCCTGCTCCTCCAGCAGTTGTTCCTGCTGCAGGGGTATCATTTTGCCATTAAATCCGATGGCCATCATACTCCACCGATAATGGCTGAGTTCCAATATTCTAGAACAATTTATTGCCCTAGTATCCGTTGGATACTGGGCCTTTCCTGTACTCAAGATAATTTCCAAAACATAAGGTTATGGCCAGTGTAATGCGATTAGTGCTTTTTAAACATCTGGTTGAACACGCAATTGATTTGGAGTAGATCACCAGCCAGCAGAAGATTGGGCGGTAACTTTAATAGAAAGTACAACATTCTAAATTTCGACTTGGCTAGTAATTCAACAACAAACATAATCGCAATAAATTGTGTAGTTCTAGATTAATCAAAAGTTATATATAAACGACCAGAAAAGTGCCGCCAAATTAATTAAATTAAATGTTATTTGAATACTGATAGTACGTTATTTGGCAAACCTGTGTTGATTTCATTTTGTTAATTTCTGCTCATTTTGCAAAATGCACTAATGCACTTAACATTTATTCAATAAATATAATTTAACGAAATAAAAGCAGCCATGGTAGTAACTGTAGAAGAAACATAAAATTCAAAACAACTTCGAATCGATGAGAGTCATGCATGTGTAGCGTGCTCAGAAAGTCAAGGTGGCCGTGACCCGCAATCGATAAACTTCGACTTCAGTTAATTAATTTAATGGGTTGTGCTAATTTTGGGCCCTTAAGACAGGCAGCGCCTCCTGGCCAGGCCCAAAAGACCTGGTGCCAGACCAAAAGATCTCCCAGTTGTCTGTCTAGAACATTTAGTGCCGCCAATTCGACTGAAAAACCCCTGGCAGAAACAAAAACTTTGCTGCGCTCGTAAAATGAAGTTGTAAAATGTATTTTTGGTATATTTTGCGGGCTCATACATTCTGGCCGATTTTGTTTTCGATTTCGTTTCAAATGGCTCGTTTGCCGGCTTCCAGCTGGAGAGCGTAGTTTGCATTTTATTATTTCCCATATTTGAGAAATGAGCTCGGGAGCAGCGCCTGGCAGCTTTGACAGGTCATTTGGATGGATAATTTACGAGATTTCCAGTTAATATGTTGGCATTACTGTTAATACTCTTCGTCGGTTGGCGAACTTTGTTCGCGATGGCCGGCGGTCTTTGCCAAGTCGGGATTATATCCGCCCGAAATGGGGCTTAATTATACGGCCAGAATCTATCCAGGAGCAGACCACAAAAATACTTTTCCGCACGAACAATAAAAATATGGTTTTCTCTTCTCGCAATTAAACCCGTTTTTACGAGCAGAAAATTAGTGTAGTCGCAGTTTGCGAACTGGTCTCTGAACAGTCTAGAGTGGCTCTAAGCACGCGGCAGCTGCAGGGGATAAAGGCATAGGGCTAATAAGCTCAGGCATTCCTTGTTGGCGATATTTACAACCTGCCAAAGTCATTTGCATCGGAATACAGGCATAATCAGCTCCCATCCAGAAGGCAACAATTAGAGGGCTCTCAACGAAGCCCAGCCCACTTTTTTAAGCCAGGTTCTAAGCCCCGAAGTATTCAATTGAGGTGCATCCTCGAAATGCGGGCCATTAAGTTTCGCACTCTTTTTTTGACAAGTCATAAGCTTGTGGAGCCGTGAAAGCGGTCCACCTAAAAAATAAATGACCCTGTGTGAAGATGCAATGGCTTTTTAAGTGAGTAAAATTATGGGGTACACGTATATTCAACAAAAAAGATACCATACACGCCGAATACACACATTCTCTGTTTTAAGTTACCGTGCGGCATCATTTAAAATTTCAAAGTGTTCAGAACTCAAAAATGGTATTCAACAATATTCTTTCCCTATTTTATTGATTATGGAGTTACTGTTGTGCTTCCACCATTCGACTGTTCTCTCTGTGTATCAATGAAAATATCCCGAGGCTTGACCAAATAAGGCGGCGCGTTTCCCCGCCACAAACGTGAATCAATTCTTGTTTTAAAGGGGGCATTAGCTGTAAGGAAGTCATTAAAAGATCGATCGCATTAAATATTAACACGGGCAAGTGTTGACAAGATCAACAGCTTCGGGTAGGATGATTAATTCCGGCGCTGCTTTTCTTTGTACGCTCAATATAGGTGGGCACTTAAAATAATTATTCCTGCGGGCCGGTTTCTTTGCCACTCAATTTATTAAATTTATAAAATATTTATGAAGCCGGCTGGCTTGCTGCAAATGGTGTAATTGCGTGCGAAGCACTGCTTAAAACAACATTGTTGGACCCCCCGAAAGATTGGGACGCTGGCTCTTGGTTCCTCTGTTGCCACTTGGTTATCGGACGCCGTCTCGGGTTGCCTTCGACTTCAGAACTGTTTACATTTCCACAGACACGCAATTTATGATTCGACTTGGGGCAGGCATTGTTCGCTGCATCTGCATCGCTCGTTGCAGGTTGGCAACCTGCAACTTCCCCGAGGCAGATTTATACCACAAGTGCGCGAAATGAGTGCATTCGAAACGAACTCGAATTTGGGAACGGGCAGAGCAAAGCACTTCCAGATTTATGGCAGGCATCTGCCCAAAGGTGCCAAGAAGTTGCTTCATAAACCGAGTGTGTGATTGGTCTCGCCGCGGGCCAAATTGATTTATGGTCCTCTGCGGATATGTGTTAGCAGTTATCAACTGCTAAATCAGAAGAGTTTGCGCCTACAAGTGATGTTAGCCTGTGGTATTGATGTCCTAATCTTCGATTTACAAACTGGGCGGCTTAATTATAATAATAAATAACAAGGCGCAACAGGGGAGGCACTTAAAGTGTATTAAAACGGTTACAGATGTGGATAATGTGCGTTTTCAGGACCTCTAAAAGCCGGTGGTGTAATTATAATAACTAAAAGCCAGTCAGTGCTACAAAATATATATTAAAGTGTGTTAATCTCATTGCAAATAAGGAAACCAGTGCGTTTCACACGAAGAAATTGCCCTTGGGCTCTGTGAGAATATTATAAAGTGCAGTGCTAATAAGCACATAATTTGCTTTTAATTGCGAATCTACTTACCATGGAAGAAAGTGGAACAAATTACCAGGTTTCGCTATAAATAACAATGAGTTAATGCTAATAGCAACATATTGTAAAGGTAATTATCCAGCAATGCACAAATTAAATTAAATTCAAATATTGCAACTTGTCTTATCTATCAAACTGAACCCATAAAATAGGCGCATTTTGCCAAATGCTTCACGAAGTTCAACGCCCTCCAGGTTTCCCTTTTCCTTCTTCAATGCTCTTATGCTTCGCATTCGGTTTTATATCCCAACAATTAAACTTGCAGCAACAAAACCGTCAGTGATAATATCCACAACTTATGGGCCTTTAAGCCAGTCTCCCTAGCGAATGCGTATCTGAACTCCAGAGCAAACAGTACGTGCATAAATAGTTACATTGATCAGCTGATCATAGGAGGCAGGAGAAACAGGTTTTCCAGTGATCGAATTTAAAGCCGCTTCGCAAAAGGTACATCTTTGACTTTAAGCAAAATGTGATGAGTAAGGGATCAACTGTGTGCACAGAGAGAAATATCTGCTTATTCGAAGTGCTTAAATTTGCACTTCAAATATTAGAACGCATTGGGAAAAGTTATAAATTTGTAGCAAGTTATGCATGCACATAATTCAATTATTTTAATTACAAATAAATTCGTACAGTGTACGTTTTTCACTATTTGCACTTCGATATTCGTTCAAACCCTTTGCACACTGCCGATTGCCTGTAAAGAGCAGGAAAAATCATCAAAATATGCAAATTACTAAATTAGATTTTGTATTTATATTGCATTTTATCCGGTGGCTCTGCAAAATATTTTCAAATAGCGTCGCTGATTTTCGACGAACAGAGTTTCATAAATTCCAAATGCACTTAACTAACTAATCTTAATTAGAAGACTCCAGCCCCTTCATTAGTATGCATTGTTCTCAGCCACTTTGCACATCAGGCAAAAAGTTTGCATGCACTTAGTCATTTCTGGATGCCACCTCCTCCAGTTACGCCGATCCACTTCCTCCGCTGGATGATTGTGCCCACTGATGGTTGCTCTGCCGGAGAGCGAATTCATAAATTACCAAATCAAATCAAATCAAGTCAAAGGGCGGGACGAAGGCAATGTGATGTGATCATAGGATGCGCACACCTTTGTTTGCTCATGTTCCTGGTCATCTTATCTCGGAACGTCTCGGGATGCAAGTATCTGCATCTGCATCTGCGTCTGCAGCGCCGCCCAAGGCTGGTCTAACCGGTATCGAGATCGGGATCAAAAAGCTGACCAAACATAAAGACTGATTGATGCACGGCCCGAGCTCTGACCTGGCTGAAGGCGTCCGGCTAAACGACTTTATTTCGACTTGAAAACACTCTTTAATGTCCAGAATTCAATGATTGATAGGCTATGGCCAGGAGCCCCGGCAACGCCGAGCATGTCGATGTCGATGGCCATTAAGGTAAATATGTGAATTTGCATATTCGGCCACAGCCAGCAACCCACGGCTCTCGGGCGACCAACGCCCTCAACACGCGACCAGTCGTTCTGTCACTCGCAGGCCTCCACCGAGCTTTTCCATCAGCAGTTCCACAATGCGGACCTCGGTGCACACATTCACTTCATTAAAAACTTGTTGCCATTTCAATTTGAAGCCGAAACGCCGGCTGGGTTGAAAAAAACGCCAGAACTTAGAGCTCCGCAGTGCCCGCTGCTGGCTGCCACAAATTGTTGCACTGAAACTGAAATTACCCACGTCAATTTACATTAATGTACACTGGCCACAAGGAGATACCTGCTCCTCCGGCCGGATTAGCTGTGCGTATCGTGGCCTACAATTCTGGTCCGCTCCGATTGCAAACGTCTGGCTGGGAAGTCGTAAATACCACCTGAATTGCGGCGTTTGAACACACTCGAGCTTTAATTATGTGTATAAATTACATTTGCTTAATAAACAATTTGAGTGGAGGTGGCGCTTACTGTCATATCGCCAGACGATTTAGATAGGATCCCTGATCGCCTCAACTTAACTGACAGCTCGCCATGAGGACTACCAGATTATAAAACACTGTTGAGATTGAATATCAAGGGTTAGTAGATACAGTTCACAGATGGGGAACTTGACCAGAATCCTTCTGCAGCTGTTACTATCTAGTTTAACTTGTTTGTTCTGTATGCGAAGGGAAAGACTTCAAATTAATTAAAATTAATTAAGTAAACTGAAATGCTTTTATGGAAGCTGTTTTAAATTGATATTGATACAATGCATTAATACTTTTACAGCAGAAGACCTCTTATTGTTTAAGCTTTAACCATCCTCATTCGAATTAATATATTACGTATAGTATATTATAGCACTACCCACAGAGCTTGGTTAAGAACCATCCGCTTAGTCCGAGAACTATTCAGTGCATTAAACTAGAACTCATGTGCTCGGACTCATTTGGAAATCGGTTTTTGTTGCCTTCATTAAATTCAAAACGATGGCAAAGCTACGGCCTCGCCCACACGCATTAATTCCCGCAAACATATATGTACATACGAGTATATAGGAGCTATTAACTAGCACCAAAATGCTGGCAAAGAGGATCATAAAAGCGACCGTGCCCCCACCGAGCGGGCCGCTCGAGATTTTTAGCACATTTTTAATTTATTTTCAACATTTTTACAATTCTAAGGCATTTTTGCATCTCGTTCCTGGGCATCAAAGTAGTAAATGTCGCGCTGCGTCGTAAACGTGTAGGGTGTTCGTTCGAGGATGTGTGAGTGCCCCTGGGAGTGTATGGGTGAGCATGGGGAGTAGATGGGCAGTACATGGGCAGTACATGGGCAGTATATGGGGTGTAACGATATGGGAAATACGCCGGGAAACCTGCGCAGGAACTTAACGTTGGAAACGTGCGCGCCTCAAAGGCAAATTACGTTGCGCAGACGCATTTAATGAGCTGCGCGCCGCTGAGTTGCAGCGCTCAGAGCTGAGTTTCTTTAACGATGTTTTGCTCAATTCCTACAATATTTTTGTTAGGTTCTTTACGACTTACGGCTAAGCCGTGCACTGTAAGAAAATGACCTAGAACCAGCCACGAACTGCACTGCGAAATGACCAATTCACTCTGACTTGCAGTGTATTTTATGTTTTCACATATCTGGCCAAAGTGTGTTCCATTAGAGGAGCAGTCCCACATTATAGGCCGATAAATGATTTACTTCTACGGGAAGCGAAGGCAGGCTGAATATTTCTCAGGATCGTAGATCAAACCGCTCGCCAATTTGTTACCCTTTTGCAGGCTCTTGGGACTCCACATTATTGGTTTGAAATTTTAAACATAAAATTATAATTTACAACTTTGTTTTTTGCTCGCTGGCTGGAGAGGAGAAACATAAAACTACGTGGAGTCTTTTTAAGTTGATTTTAACAGCGCGTAATTTCATGAAATGCGCGCCAAACAGATGCGACTGCCGATGGAGATCCATGAAGATGAAGATGAACATGGAGATGGAGATGGAGATGGAAGCGCTATATCGCCCCAAACCGGTGGGTCCCCATCCGCCGATCGCCACTCGTTTTCCGCCACTCCGCTTCCCTGAGGTTCGCCATACATCTTGGCAAAATAATTAAATTAGCTTTGCTTGTGGCTTCTCTGATTGCCGGCGAAATGATGTTGGGATTTAATTTTAAACCGTTGCCATTTGGTTTTTGTTTCATGTTAAAGCAATCCCCTAGGTAGGGTTCAATGTTCAAGCTGCAGGTCAGGCCAAAGCACGAAATTCCAACCATTTAAGCTTTATCCTTCGAACATAAAATGAAAATTTTCGAAGGTATAGCAACCTTCAAAAGGTTACCGCTTAAAAGAGGCAATAAACTCAAACTTAAGCCTAAAAATAAATGGGTGTCTTAATTTTGCAAATGTAAGTTACAAAATTTAAGTCGAATAAATGATAATAAATTTTACAAGCGAAACCAATTTTTCCACTAGTTCTACGACATTACGCATCGTAACTATGCAACCTTCAGTCGGCTATTGAACCCTGAGTATCTGGCACTCGGTCGGCGCACATGATATTTTATACAAATGCAATTCCATTCAATTACGCGGGGTGGAGAGGGGAAGCATATTGCATAATTTGGATAACAAAACGAGCATTGACAGCTGCAGATGGAACCGAAACATCATCATCATCGACGAAACCGCTGATGATGGACGGCAAACGTCGGCGAAACTCACCTAGAACTTGAATTAGTTTCCACTGCATTGCTTATTCATATCGAAGTGTTTATATTTGTATATATTTATATATATGTATATGTATATGCACGAGTTCTGAACTCGGGTACTTGCATTTAAACAAACATCGATACCGATGCACAAACACACATGGCCAAGGGTGGGCACGTGGGGCAGTTCAATTCCCGGTGGCACACACCGCCAGCATTTGAATTGGAATTGGAATTCGAGTGAGGGAAAGTGAAAACGCCTTGTATTTGAAATTGAAATTTTAGCGAACTGGTGCGATTTGTTTAGCAATCTTTCCAAACCATTTCGCAACGAATTCCGAATTTGCAAATGTTTTTGCAACTCATAACTGGTCCGTTATAAAAGAATTGCATCTTTACTATTTAATCCATAAATCCGTAAAGTAATAGATAGCTCATGAATGGCAAGTGAAGAATGGAGCAATATCTCATAGGTTGCAATTTGCACTTTTACGATGCCTATTAACAACCACTCGGCATCTAGATATAATAAAAGACACACTTTTCTAATTTGATCAATTAAAAAGATTATAAATAATACTGGCTGACATGCACGGTACAATTTATAATCGCTATTAAGATACATTGTCTTATTCATAGGCCTTTGATTCACATCCCCAATTAGCCAAAAACGCATAAATGGATTAGTCTACAAATTCCTATGGCTAGAGTATAACTTACGTTTTGTGTCAAAACTCTTGACAGCTTGTCCCCAGCCAATTAATTTCAATTTCCAACGAATTCTTGGCCAAGACTCTGCCAGACACTATAAAGTCGGTGCGAATTATTTTGTAATTTCAATTTCGCCGCCCCACAGAGTATTGCGCTCGAAATTTACGAGCACGGTCATGGATTTTAATGAGCCCCGACCACAGACCCTCCATTAACATTTCAGCAATTTCTGCAGTTGTAACAACTTATAGGTATAAAACAAAATTCGTAAGACGAACAAGTATTAGAAAATTAGTCCAGCTCCTTCGACAGTGGCACCCCCCGTATTCGAGGAAAATCTACCAGACTCAAGCGAACTTTCATTGTTTTTCCAGCACACTTTATCAGCCTGTCAATTTATCATTGGAAAATTCACTTCACCGACCTGCGCAGTACGTCTCATATTATAGGGCAATGAATGGGCACGTAGTGGACAGTTTAGTGAGGAATCTCCGGGCCATTCCTATCAGCGGAACTGCAGACACGTCTGAGCGCCGGGAAATTTATTGACTCGGTGTCGACAGGCGCTAAAATTGGCCACAGACGATGAAGAGGTTGCTTGCCACTGTACATTGCAGAAAGAAAATTAAAAAGTGCAAGATGCATGCTTTATAAAGTGCACTTCACTTGTACTCAACGCAAACCTCGCTGCTATGTACAATTATATGGATAGTAACGAAAGCATTGACTTGGGATCTGAAGACCTACCGAAATTCTAGGGCTTATCATTTCTGAGTCATATGAAAGTTTGATCTAAAAAGGGTTGGGCTCCCTTCCTGACAATATATATACTATATTCAATAATGTTCCACCATTACCTTCACTCTGCAGTTCGCCCTGCCCTTGAAGGTCTGGAAGAGCCTGAGCCCAATAGAAATACCCGTGCACTTGCAAGGCAGAATATAAATAAGCCAAGGACGGGTTTGAAGTGAAGCAGTCAGGTTTAGGCACATGGGAAACCCACACTGCACTTTGTTCGCGTGTGAAGGCAAAGTCAAATGCATTTGTTTATGATAGACTACGCACACCAGCGGCACCCACAGCTGTCTAGCTCCCGGCTGCTCAGCCGCTCTCTCCGGCGAACGTACGAGTATAGTATATAGTGTAGATATAGATACAGCCATAGAATAGGTATACTCGGGCATGCCCGGCCGCGACCCATCCCCGACCACGACAATCGGCACGTGTAAGCAATTTGTTGGCGTAATCGCAAACAAATGCACTGCCGATGCATTTCTGCGCTCTCGATGGCAGCGAGCAAACTGCAGGCGGACTGCAGCTGCTCTCGAGTTGCTCTTGATTGTTTGGGGCGGGGAGGGGCTGCCTTGACAACCGAAAGTGCGCAATGAAAATGGCATTTTCCTTATTAATTTATGCTTGACCGACCACCGTGCAGTACGTATACGCAGCGTTGGGCGAGCGCTTATTTAAATGAAACATTAAGTGCCGAGAATGTCTTAGACAGATTCACATTTTTCGAGTAATTTAGCTGGTTTATTTATGGGCGGCGCGCTATCGGAGGCATAATTTATGGCCCCTGCTTATTGGATTGGCCTCGGGACAAAGTGCGAGAGATGCAACAAAATTATCCAATTATGCTCAGCAGATATAATTACTCCGTTAATTGTCTTGGGACTGGCCTGCACTTATGACGACCGCCTGCAGACATGGCTTTGTATCTCTGCAGCCTGATTTATGGCCATCACGGCGTATGCTCAACATTTTATGCCGCTTGCCATTTGCCGATTGCCGATTGCCGATTGCCAATTGCCAATTGCCGGCCAATAATTCAATATATTTATTTTAATGGCTTACATGCAAATTGTGCACTTTGTTCATTTCTTTCGTTAATTGCTAAATGCAACTGACTGGCCAACGCCATTAAAATATTTAAAAACAGCTCGGTCGCTACAACTATTTGACAATTCGCCGGCCGGTTTTTTAATTCGAATAACATGTTGCCTATCACTCAATCGACGCGCAATAAATTCCGATTTTATTTTCATATCCATGCAAAAATCCAAATCTGGTTTTTGGAACGTCCGCTGCACAGTGCTTTTCGCCTTAATTGATTCATTAACTTTACGATTTTTTGTCGCTTCAATTGCGCAAGAATTCTACACACACAAGTGGGGGGCATAAAAATATCTATATATCTTAATAACAAGAATTTAGCATGCAAACACTGATTGGTTATCTAGGTGCGCTGCTCAGTCAAATGAGAAATTTAATTTAGCTCATATTTGTTCACAGGCGAACTGTTTTCGGCACAAAGCTTTCAAATATACTTTCAAAAGCTAAAGTTCTTAAATGGGGGAACTAAATGTTATCATTAGCACTAGTTTCAGTTTTAAAATAGCTAAAGTGCACTCCGAAATTACGCGAAATTTTTAAATTCGCATTCTTTAGATTTCAGATTCAGAGAGTTCAGAATTTCAGCGGATGGCCCTAACACAAACAATTTTGTATCAAATAAAAATGCATTTTTCAAAAAGCACATGTATTTATAAAATCCGATAAATTCATTGCGCCAAACCACCAAAGTTTTACACATATAGGAAAGCCGCTTGGAGTGGATATCGAACATATGCACTTTTAAGCGCGAATTTCGAATTCAACTGACTTAAAGATCAAAGGACGCATTCGCATACGTGAGCGATACACTCCGAATTCGGTGGGGGTTGAACGAAAAATCAATTTTTAGCCCGAACCCTTCATGGGATGATGGCTCAAAAGACACGGACGTCATATCAACTGATTTATATCACAGTGCCAGCAATTAACGCGAATGTAACGGGCGGCAGTAAAAAGCAAGTTGGGTGGCAGTCGGAGGAAAAGAAATCTACGCTCTTTGGGAAAATGTTGTTTCGGTTTTTTCATTCTTAATTTTACGAGTGCCAAAAACCCTGCGGGCAAAGCAAAATAAATATGTTCGCCGCAGTTGTCGCTGTAGTTGTTCGACTTGGGTCGTCATCATCAACCGACAACTTTGACGTGGACGTGAACGTGAACGTGAACGTGAACGTTTTTCGTGCTGGCTCGTAAAAAGCGCAAGAGGAAAACTTTACGATGCCACAGTCTAGCAAGCATTCGGCGTCTGTCCAAGGAGGCTAAGCCCAAAGCCCATAAGCATTGACTTTCCACTTCCTCCGGGAAATCCCGAACCCTCCGATGATGTATGAAATTAGTGGCCCTGCACGGTAGCCAAAGCAAATCTCTCTCTGGCAAGGCATTCGCGTACTTAAGACAGAGCCAATTGGCAATTGGGCTTAATGGGGTTCCGGGACCATACGCAACACGAACACATCCCGAATTCAATTAAATGCTTCGGCGATGCACTGAGAAAAAGCAGGCTCAGCTCTAGACGGTTGTTGTTGGTGCAAGGAAACATTTGGCTTCCTTTCATATCCATCAATAGTATCCACCATGGATACACGTTCGAAAACTTATTCTTCCATTCCTTGTTTGCATACATTTATCATTTAATCATAGTACTCATCATGAACTCTTATGAAATAATTTTTATCGGGGGTATTTAGTTCACAAAATAGGTATAGTTTGTAGCTAGTTTGTGGAAAACTTCCTTTAGGGCATCACTCACTAAGCCAATATTTGCTTAAGTGTAGCAATTGCTACTTTGGCTGCGCGTCACGTTCTCCATGCACCTGGCAACCCTGGCCGATAAGAGGCTAAGCTCCACCCGCTTATCGCGATCATCATCAGTCCGGCAAAAGGGCAACTAGATGGCACAAACGCTGATAACGACGATAAGTGCTGAGTGGGACATGTGCATTTGAAAGTGAAAGTGCCGCTCTTTCCTGCCTCTTTCTTCCTTCGGCCGCGGATTGTGCTGACGGATGCATTCGACTCAAATTCATTTTTGGCCAGCTATAAATACACCATCCGAATACTTGCTGCCAAAATATATCGCCAGGGATGCATCCCGTGGCACGGTCGAGAAATCTACCAGCCTTTGAGGAATTAAATATGTAAAGTCTTGGCAAGATTCTAGTCCGGATTTTATATAATTGTAGGGCCTCATTAAATGGAATTTTTGGTTCTGTAAATCAGCTAATTATTGTGGGGCACTACCAGAAATTCAGTTTTGACAAAGACAACTTGATTTCAGTCAGTGGAGAAATTAGGAAACTCTATGTGTGTAAGTGTTTTTCTGATCTTGAATCCCGGCACCAAGTTGGCACATTCACTCATCGTAGGTGTTTGGGCATGCCACAGTTTGGCAGAAGAAAGCCACGAGATTAGCGCGTAGCTAAGACACGCCAATTAAAAATAGCCCTCTTAGACTAATTTGCTCTATTACTTATGGCCAATTCTGAACGAGTTATGCTTCATTTGGGGGGAAGATATTCCTGGGTAGGAGCTCTTGTCTTCTTCCCCCAATTCACCTGCAAAGAGCGCTCTTTATGCCATTCACGCGCAATTTCCAACTCGTCGTCGGCGGCATCTCTCTTGAACCAGGGCCAAATCAGACGTTGTAAAATTGCAAACTGAGCAAAACTTATTTGCACACAAAACAAGCACATTTTATTTAATATATAGATGCCTAATAAGAGTGCGCGCGATGTGTAGAATTTGAACGGCCGGAATATAATTTGTGAATACAGAAAATAATATTCAAAGTTTACAGTCCTATGGTAATAGCTTTCCTTGTGTACATGTGTACATTGTCTCATTGTTTTATTTTTATGCATAAATGTGCTAAGCCAAATGGATTATCAATGCAGTCATCATGGATACTAGATTTCACATTATCCCCTTTTATAAATCCTTAAGTAAATGGAAAACAGACTACTAATTGATTGAAACAGGAAAGTTTTTATGGAATATGATTTTTTTCAAAGCGCGTTTCACCTAAAGCAAGTAAATGCACATTAATATTGAGAAATCATCATTCTTTTCTGGTCGCAGTGCTATTGCAGCGATAATCATTCAGATTTCCTACCTTTGATATTTCACCGCCGAGATATCAATCGCCTCGGCACTTAGTTCAACTTGACATGCCCGCCACGTGTAATCCATAAACAGTTGACGCAGTCCCGAAACACCGCCACAGTGATCACTCGGTATAGATGGACACCCACATAAACCCACGACAGCTTGTCGCACTGTGGCAATTTCTTGCCCTGAAAATTGCCGGAAAATTGGCGGCTGACGTCTATATTAGCGGGTGTGTCTGCTTCCTTTCGCTCTGAATTTCCGCATTTCTTGAACGACCTTCGGATTCAATTGGTTGCAAATCGCCGAATAAATCTCCCAGACACATTTTCATATAAGCCGTATTTAAATCTTTATAGCAACTTGTTACTTACCCTACATGTTGTTAAAAACTCAAACATGAGTAAACTAACCTTTGACCCAGATTTTGCATTTCCTACATTGTTTCTATTTCGTGTATAGCTCACACAGAACATGTATTGTAAAATATCTTGATTCAATTCCCAATGAACAGAAGCCACAATTAAGGAGACAAAGAACAGACAAGAGATGTCATTGCGAGACAACTTGGCTCATTTACCATGCCTATTAGTATGAACAGGCATTCATTAAAATGTCATAAAATTAGAGGCACAAGAGTTGGACGAGCCAAGTATTTGGCAGCTCGATTGCAACAGTCGCAAATTTGGACGGGCCTTTTTGCTGGTAATTAAAATGTATCCCAGTGTGCACATACACTCAGAGAAACACTGGAGACGAACGTACCAGAAAAGCCAACAATTAAGCTCAGCCAAGTTATAGGTATGATACTACCAATGCAAATGCCGCAATGGCAGTGATTTCTTGACCCATATTAAATAATTATGATTTGATGATGATGTATGAAAAAGTCGAACATGATTTTTTACAATCTACCAATGGACTTCGCAAACTGCTTTGTATTGACTTTGTTAAATAAGTTGGCCGCTGATAAGCCTTTTGCCACATCAGACAATCAGTTGATAATGCAGTTGGACAAAATCGATCCTATAAAACAACAAAATCAGTAAAATGGCTACCCTAACAAAATCCATGTTACCAAACTCACACAGATCTAATCTAATCTATTCCTTGCTAATTTGTATCCACGAACACTAAAAAAGTGCAAAAAAGAACTAAGAAATGGAACTTTATTACCGGGAACAAGTTGAAGTCAAATGTTAAGTTCAAACAGTAAAAAAACAGCGACTGCGCGGCGATCATAAAAATAAATCTACAGAAAAAGCTTGTTATTTTCGATAATAAAAATAAAAACTATATAAATGCATGCAAAAGGCAGCGGGAAAGGAGGGATGCAAAAGGCTGCGGGGTGAATAGTATGCGATATGACTGAAATATGACACAAGTTCAAGTGAATTACGACGACAAGGAAAATGAGACAAGTCAGGAAGGAGCAAGGATACTAGACGGGATAACGACAACGACAACGATTAAGAAAATGGGAGCTGAGACGAACGAGACGAAGCTCTCGCCTCTTCTTTATATAACTCGTAAAGTCGCTCGAAAATTGCAAACGTTTTAATTTTGAGATTAAAACGGCTTTCGTGCGGAGCTTAACAAGCTTAACTTGGCCAACCGAATGCCAGTCCACCAAGCAGGGTCCCCTGTGTCACAGCCCACTTCCAACTTCCGCCTTCCGCCTCCTGGCAAGGACGAGCGAAATCGAAGTGCCTCTTGCCACCCGAATCCCCTGCGCACTCGCAAGTCTCGTAAAAAGGCTGCATGCTACATGCACTTTTATTGGCCTTTACTGCACTGTGTTGACGAATGCACAAGGAGCTCCTCCGGAACGAGCTGCAGCGATGAGGAAAGCTGCCTGGCAGAAGGAGCGCCAGCCAGCGGATATTGGCCAGGGCTTTGTGTTCGGGAATTTAACTCGATTGAAGGTGAGGCAATGAATAACAAATGCAAAGGTAAATGCAATCTGGAGACGGTTACTTCGCCGGTTTACTGCTTCAATAGTTGTTCACGTGGGAACTATTGTCCGCAGAGAAGTGCAACCTATCAATGACTTTTAATCAGAGCAAAGCTGATTCGTGAATTTCCGGTTCCGCATACGCAATCCCATTCATATCCGCATATATTTCTGCGACGTAATGTATTCCCATTTGGGCTGTTTAGTTTTATAGGGCTCGCCTTTTGTTAAAAAATCAGGTTGGTTGTTGTTTTTAGTAAAATTATAAAGTATCTCGCTGCTGAAGTGCACCAAGTTCACATCTACAACACCAATTAGTAAGCAACCGCACAGCAAATCACTCCAAATAAAATAGAATCCATCACTGCTTGGTCAACTCCTCGGAGCTCATCACATCTGCGTCTGGTGCTGTGGCTCATTAAAACACTGTTTCTGCTCCCTGCATTTCCCCACCCGTTGGCAAAGATTTTATATTGTCTGCTCAGCGCACATTTGCATTACACCCGTCCCCGATTTTGGTCCGGACCCACACATACTGGTATACCCCACAGCATTCCAAAGCTTGCTTCATTTACCACATTGCCCCAGTGCAGAAGGATTTCGTCAATTCGCCTTCCTCCGGCTGCATTTGCCTGCCACTTACTCCTTTCTGTGCGTAGCGAGCACTTTGAGTTGCCATTTTGTGGATATGTCGATTTATTATTTTTTATTGTTGTTACGTTTTACGAGCTGCCTCGAGCAACTCGACTGCCGACGGGGCAGATCTGCAGATATTTCGAGAAATTTACGGTTGTTCCTCATCGTTTTGGTAGCCAGGCTTTATCTCCATCCAGCTGCAAAGCGCACGAAATTTTATCAAAATATTTCCAACATCTCGCTTCTGCTCGGTTCTTTATTGCACAAGTTAATTTTACAACGCGATGCAGAAGTGCTCCACACGGAGTGAATCTTCCTTGGGTTTTAGCAGCTGCAAAATGAATGCTTTTATCTGAAAAATATTCGTGCGCATGTATTTTGGTTTCGGGTGAAGAATAAAATTAAGACTCTTAAAAAATAGTATTTTAATAGATATCATATAAGAAATGAAATTAAACTTGTATATCAAAACAAGAGGGATCGCAGTTACTCAGCTAGTGGAAGTGGGCACTCAAATTTCAACATTTTTTGGCATGTCGATGGAAATTGCAGAAAAAATAATAAATGTATCTATGTATCTGCGTACGGAATCTGCGAATAGAATTTGCAGGCTTAATCGCAACTTTCTAGCTTGTATAGTTCCTCAGATCTTGGCGTTCATACGGACGGACAGACGTGCGGACATGGCTGGTGATCCTGATCAAGAATATATATTATATACTTTGTAGGGTCGGAAACGCTTCCTTCTACCTCTTACATACCTTTCAACGAATCTAGTATACCCCTTTACTTGGGTAAAAGGGTATCAAATTAAAACAATGTGTAGACGCATAGTAGTCCCACTGCATCTGAATAATATAGTTTCAACAATTGAATGCTTATAACAATTATTATCAGTAAAGAAATCGATTTGGCCTCAGGTGATTATAATTGCCCTTCGAACAATAAGTCATATGTGCTTGAAATTAAGAATTAATCTTGAAGTTGTTGAAGTTGATTTAAGCGATAATTCTTGATTCCTTATCAAAACGAAATGTATCGAAAATTATTATTTGATTTGGCAATATCTGTATAGTTTGTTTTTTGCGCTTCAGGGACACAGAAGGGATATTACAAATATTTAAAGAAGAATAATTTGAATATGCACAGGAATACATGCACAGAATACCAAATTGAACATCGCTTATTTGGATATATTTTTCGAAATATAAGATTCATGAATAAGGCATAACCTCAAATCGAAAAGTTGCGTGTCTGCAGTTTTGTCAACGAATCTTAAAAATAAGCGAGTGCGTAATTAAATTGAAACCGTCCAGATAAACGCAGGAAATGGTTGGAAAAGAGGCAGCTAGCGAGCGAAGTGGTGCCCTGGCCATGTAATGCCTGCCAATTGGTACAAATAACTATATATAGGATATATAAAACCTCCTCCAGAAACTGTGCAGCTGCAGCAGGAGCGGCAGGAGCAGCAGAAACTGCTTCGTGCAGCAGCAACAAACTCATAAAAAGGCGCAGAAAAACGAGCGAGAAAAGCTTGCTAACGACTTAAACGCTGCAGAAAGGAGCTGGGGAAACGAGGTCCTCGGGTAGGATCGGCACTCGGTGTCGTGGAGCTCGGAGGTTGCCGAGTGGCAGGTTAGCTGCAGCCTGGACAGTAATAAAAGTAATAACAACACCAGTACCAGCAGCAGTACCAGTACAAGTGCAGCCTGCACGAATAGCTGCACCATGTACATGGGGTACATGTACATATGTATGTATGTATATACCGTGCTCCACACGAAGCTCGGATTTGTGTGCCCCCAGTTCTCCTGCCACAAGGCCCTGCGCAGAGTCGCTTTATGCGCGTTAATGGCATCGTTTACTGGCTAACTGTACATGCATATAGACGTGCATCTAGCAGATCTACATATACATCTGCACATATATAGATGTATGTATATTCGTGTACGGTAGTACATACTTCTGCAGGGGGGGCGGTGCAACACCGACAGCTGCAGCTTTTCGTGCGGGGATACATTTCGTGCCAAGTGGGCGTTACCAACGCTTCCCGAGCGTTTTATATAAATATTGTGTAATGTGTGTTTTATTTAGGATTGCACTTAAAGTGACTAAAATGTTCGGTGATTAAGTAAATGCTTCATTCGGAGCCCGATGAATAAACGCAGTTTTAGACTTACTTGAGTTTTTGGCTTCATTTCTAAACATGGTACTGTTGCACTAGCCTCAAAATGAAACTAATTAGCTAAAAAATATCCAGTTGTACAGTGTTATTAACAAGTTTAGATTACAGATAATTATTGTTGTTGAGCATTTTAATTAGTGATTGTTATTTCCCATTTTGTTTTCTAGAAATGTATTTAAAATTTCTGTTTACTTGAGAGCTTGCAAGCCATTTTAATGCTTCATGGAAATTCCGTTTAAAAGTAACAATTACGGAATTGTATCTTTTAACCATTAGAGAGTCGGGGTCACGAATATTTTTTATGAAAGTATTTCAAAAACTGTTAGGCTATCTGTATAGGGAAATAGTAGGTCCCGCCCCAATTTAATAGTCCCAGATTAATACTTATTCGTACTAATGAAACATAATGAACTTGTAGACTAAAGAGTATCTGATTCGACCGCCTTGTGGTCTTAATAATATAAATTCGCATCGTTCACCAAGTTAATCCAATTAAAAGTTGTAGTCGGGGTGTATACGACTCTTAAACGAATTCTTTATAAAGGAAAATACGGGTCTACGATGTGATAAAGTCCTGAAAAGAATCATGAATATATACGTTAGCAATGTTAATTTTCTCGTTATGTTTTCACGCCATAAACGCGTATAACTGCCCAATTTAATACTTTTAAATCGACTCTTTGTGGTTTCACGCTGTGGCTTTGAAAAGCTAATTAGAGTTAGATTATTCTAATACTTTAATACTCACTCACATGGAAATGGTTAATATATTCTAATTCAAAAGCACTGTCAGTGCCCAAAAACCAATGCCGCTAGCGATAGGTGGGCAGACCAACGAATAGGGCTAGCAAAATTGGCTTGCAGTTATTGACATGGTCAGGCGTCGGCTGCGGGAGCAATAAATCAATTTATTAGATTTATTTGCGCCCAATAAAATAATTTGCAGGCATAAAACGGTAACAAAACAGCGCCCAAACAGCGGCCAGCCCACTAATGACTTAATTACTAAATTAAAAAGGCGCAGACAGCGCGGCAAATGTTCGTGCAACGCGACCAGCTGAATGAGCTGAATGAGCATGTGGGCAACACTCGAGTACAAGTTACAAGCCACAACAGGAAGTAGAGCTGTTCCCAAAACGAGTTTCCAGTCAAGTTCGCACACGCAATCTGAGTGCGCCAATGCAAATCCAATCCTGCCACAGCGCTGGTGTTGCATGCAACAGCAGCAGCGGCAGCAGCAACACTTGCACGCCAGCAACACCAACACCAACACCAACACCAACGACCGCATCGCATCGCAGGAGCAGCGAGCAGAGAGCCACCATAAAACGGGCCAATGGATATGAAGCTCCGCCTACATCCAAACTACCGACAACGACAACGACGACGGGCCAATGTGGCCGCTGTGTTGTTGCTGCTGTTGCTGCTGTTGCTGCTGTTGGTGTGTTGCTGCTGTTGTTGCTGTTGCTGCTGTTGGTGTGTTGTTGGTGGCGGCGTGGAGGTAAAACCAGAAAACGAAAAAATGGCTGGCGATACGAAGAGCATAATGGCATAAGCTCGGCGAGCAAAAGAGAAGACAAGCAACACCAGCGGGCAAAATATTAATGCGAAGCAAATATTCCACAAGGGACCGGGTGAATAGTAAAGTTTATTTTTCACACAAGTGTGTGAAATATGTTTTTTATGCCTACAACGAAGTATATCCCATATGGCCAAAAGAGTAGAACGGTCTTTAATATTACCTAAGTTAGGTGAGGTATCATTATAATGAGGAAATGGTTGGACAAACGTATTCATCTCGAGATACAGAGAATAGTTATGGTGTTTTATTGGACTACTAACTTTGATACAACAACAAAATGTAAATACATATAGCTTTAGGGAAATCAGATAAACACAAAGTTACGAAAACGTATTTTGCATTGCCTCAAACACTGGCTCAAACATGGAGTTGCACACCACCATTTGCTATGTATTCTTCTAAATAAGGATCGATTGATTTCGTAGGTATAGTAATACACACTGCTAAAAACAATGTCATGTTATACTCTAGATCTGCTTGGCTAATTATGCTTATGCTACTGGTTTTCACGGATCGGAAAGGGTGTGCATTCCTGGTTGATATCAATAGGTTCCCCGTATTAAGTTGCAAATTGTGCCGACGTTTTTGCAGCCATGTTTACGTTGCACATCGCTGTCTGCCTGTTTTTGCACCACGCTCTTTTGCCAACTGGCGAAATTCAAGATGCAGTGCCTCCGACTCTTGTCGAATTATTTGTTTATGGGATTGAGATTTGTCAATGAAGCTGATTGTAAAATAAATGGGCAGATCGATTGCAGACAAGTGATGATCGAGAAGCATGGGAATAAGAAACTAACGACATCTTTCTCTCCCCGCTTTTCAGGCCAAGACGTTTTCCTAGACTATTGCCAAAAGCTATTAGAAAAATTCCGCTATCCTTGGGAGCTGATGCCGCTCATGTATGTGATATTGAAGGACGCAGACGCCAACATTGAAGAGGCTTCCCGGCGAATCGAAGAGGGTAAGTCTGCTGATATATATGCTGTACAGCACCGCACTGCCAAGCCCCTGAACTGGCTGTGAAATTGTTGAATTGTATAATAAAATGCCGAATGTCTCTCGATCTGATCTAAACCAGGCCAATACGTTGTGAATGAGTACTCCCGTCAGCATAATTTGAATATCTATGACGGGGGTGAGCTGCGCAACACAACGCGGCAATGTGGATGATAATTTTTCATTAACTAGAGTAACATGTACTACTTTGCCCCGATATTTATTGTTCAGCATCACATATTAACTTATCACAATGCTTTGGTGAAATCGCGCGAATTTAACTTTCGTAACTTAGAGTTGAGTAACTTAGCGTTTTATGGAGCAGAACCTCTGTAAATAAATCGAATTTATCGGTAAACTAAAGCGCGTCTCGGACTATCTTCAATCAACAAGCCAAAAATGTGACCGATGTGTGACCGCCGCTTTCTTCAATCAACATTACCCTGTGCTGAGATGTCTGGCCGCCAATTATTATCTACAATCAACATTCTCTTCTCTTCAATCAACAATCAACAATCCCCCAACGGATCTAATCAGCATGCAACAGAGCCCTTGCCGCCAACGAATAATATAATCAAAGGATAACATTACTAAGCGTTTTCAAAATTTATCGAATACCACGCCAAATCAACGATCAACATTTCAACACGTTCGCATCGCACATCGGCTGTATAGCTTTAGTTTAACCTTATTTAAGTTTGGCATTACTCAGTTTATTGGGCTAATCACGGTCTAATTGAAGCCATTGAAAGCGCCTTACTTCAGTCATTTATGCTTTTATTGTTTACTTAAGTACTTAACTGAATCTAAGTACAAATAATGTTTCTTTCGTAAGCTGCACTAAATTGATCAACAAAAGGGATCGAGGAGAAAACTAAGATATACACTCATCAAATAGGCTTACAAGCTAATCTCAAATATCTTCTCTGCGTGTAAATTTGTATCTTAGCAAGGTACTTGCATAGGCATAGTAACCCTTGAAGAAATGATCACTATGTTCCGGGGGTCTGGGTATCAAAACTGTTGTGAGATAGTGCACAAATTATAAATATATTTAGGTTAATTTCATCGATGTCTTACGAAACTCTAATTGTAATATTTAATTACACGAAAATTCTCATTGACATTGTAAAATATTGTTACGACCTTAAGATTTAGCCCAACGGAATATTATAAAAAGGATAAACCTGAAATGTCAGAAATAAACTATTTTCCTTAAACAAAATCGGCCTCGCTGACATAATGAGATGATGAATTGGAAACTGAAACCCTCGGATATGCGAATTGCCTCACTGAACTGGAAGTATCAGCTGTTGTTTGTTTTGTTGATGACATTAAACTGGTAACGATTGCTTTTCAAGTTGTTGCCATTTCACGAATCCATTACCATTGCACCTCCCAGCATCATCAGCTGAATCTTGCCAAGCTGGGAGCTGGGAGCTGGGAGTTACTTGTGTCGCCACTGCTGCTCGGATCGTAAATGCATCATTAAACCGAAAAATGCATGCGAAAAATTTACGACACTGCCAACACCATTGCTAAAGGCCTGCACTGGGAGAAAAGTTTGAAGCGGATGCATTTTCGATTTTATCTGTTATCTGTTTATAAGTAGTAGTAGAAACTGAAGACTAAAATTATGCTCTAGCTTACTTGACTTACCTTAGAACTACTATCGACTCGTCTAATTGTAAATACGTTGGGTAAAACATTTTAACTCCCATTGGTACTATAATATCGATGGATAAATGTTAGGGCTGCCTTGTGGATTTTTCAAAGTGTGTGCCTGAGATTCCCAGCCTCGGCTTGAGTTCCTCCAGCTGGGATAAACGACTGTACTCCGCCACCAGGTAGCTGCAATGCTACGGCCGTAATAGCTGAACATCACTCCCCGGCACTAAACACGTCACGATGAAATTTCAGGAATCGCAGGCGATCTGGGAGGGAGAATCTCTGGGTTCCGTGGGTAGGCAATGGCGACGTGTAAATGTGGGCACCATAAAGCTTAAAAGTGTTTATGGTTGAAATGTGCGCCAGTGAAAGAGGAATCGCCGAAGCGGTTAACGTATTTGATGCCAACGAATCGAGAGTTTTATTGCAATATTCAAGGTCCCTTAAAAACTATATTTGTAAACCCACCTTTTTAGTACAAGAATAGAGAACCATCGTAAAAACTGCAAGGAAAAGCTGACCTTAGGCTTTTTATGCAATATTTATCAATAAAACAGCATTTTAAATATAAGTAACAAGTGCAAATGCTTTTAAAGATATTTCAACGTTCAACTTATAAGATATTAAGACCTTTTTTTTAACAATGGATAACTAGTTGTCATAAACGATTTGATGTCCAGTTTTAATCATACTATTCATAGAGGACTTTGAATTTCTTGAATTATGTAAACATGTTTGATAGTTCAAATTAATTCAGACATTCATTCATTATGATTTGCCTTACTTTTTGTAAGTAGATTAGATCCAATCATTTTTGTCTTTGTTTAGGTCTATGGAAATATGTGGATAGATGGACTTAATAGTCTGTTTTCAAAGAGTGCGATGACCAAATCGTCTCATGACTCAGAGCATATAGTAAATTCATATGGAATCCTACCACTCTCCTCGACCCAATTTTACGACGCACTGCCTCAACCCTCCGTTGTCATCCCTGCGTATTTCCAGCGACGCCTTTCTTTGTTTTCCCATAAAAAATAGACTCGCTGGCATACCATTTTGTACGGAGCTCCATAACGAGCTGCAAGCCGTATCATCATCATCGTCGTATGGGGCTGCCCAGCCCGACTCAACTCAGCTCGGCTCAACGAGTCTAGAACAAATTCCTTTCCACTTTCATCCCAAGCATTTACCAATGCTTATTAAAAACTATAGGAAAGCGCAGACCCGGCGGCTGCAGGAAGCAAAAATTTCCAACTTTACGACTTCATATTGTGGGCGGATCGTAAAATATTTGTGCAGCGTCAACTTCCACTCCACTTCCCAGCCGCTCCTCGTCCTCGTTTCCCATCGAGTTTCGCTACTGTCATTTTTACTGCCCCACGACTTACAAGCTGCCACTTGTGCCAGACATCTGATCCACATGCCTAGCCATTGCCTCCTAAGGACAATCAAGATTCATCATGGCCACGGTCCTGGCTCGCTAAATAATAAGCCAGCAGTTTGTCATAAAGGATTCCAGCGCAATCGGGCTGGACATAGTTACCCCAAAACCGCCTTGACCCCTTTATTCCTCCATCAATAAGTCAATTCGACCGGAAACTTATGGCTGAGGTTTTGTGGCCTGCAAAAGCTAGATTATAGTTCATTGGATGGAGCAAGCACAACTAGTTCCTGCAAAGCAAGGCTCAGAAAGATTAAGGATTAAACGAGGTCATCACATATTTGACTACATTTTATTAACATTGAAAAGCGAGTAACAGTTTAAGCCGATCACTGCCAAATTCAGTTCACTTGCATAGTGCAGTGAATTTGCCTTCAAATAAAACTTTGATAATTGGTACATATTCAACTTTAAAAGCTTCTCTTGAGAGTGCATTTCTTGTCCTACAAATAACAGTCAAATTCCTATGTCCATTTGCACTTATTTCATCACTTGAAATAGTCCTGAATTTCCAAAGCAGAGTGCTCGCAGAGCTATTAGATCGAAAGGTCGTCACTTCGCTGCCCGGCCAAGCCAAACCTGCTCGGAAATGCATTCCTCTAATTAACCCAACACCAAGACTCGGTTTATGGAGAAACCCAATGAGAGTTGGCTATATATTAACAAGAGCTTGCTCCGTACCCTGACCCGCTGTCCATCAGCAACCTGGGTCACAACTTTTTTACGACTTTTTATTATTTCGTCAAATCGCACAATGGGCGGGCGGCATTAGTTGCGACTAGGTTGGGTCTGGCATTGACTGTACCTTCGGCTCGAACTCCGCCGATTCCACTCCCATTCGATACTTGTGCGTCTTCCGAGGAGGCAACTCCTCAGCCAAAGAAAGGGGACCACAACGGGGAGGCACGCTCATGCGTAATACTCTCTCGTATGCTCTGGCCCTGTTTAATGCATTCTGCAGTTGGCGGAAGAAAAAATCCCATTAAAATTAAGTAAAATTGCAGCAGCAGCAGCAGCGTAATCGTAAAAACTTGGCATTTTGATGTTGCAGCAAGCAGTAAAATTTTGAAAAGTTTTTGCCACGCAGATAAGGCGGGGAGTCAGCGGAAGACAAAGGCTCTAGCTAGTCGAAGCTCCAACTGGGACTGAAAGCGGGATGGTGTCGTGGATGTGGATGTGGATGTGGATGTGGATGTGGTCGTGGATCTGGGGGCGTGGCACTTGGGAGGGAGGAGCGGAGGGTTTATTATGTGAGCACCGTGCGAAGGTTGCACATAAAGTGCATTCCGGGGCCATAGGTGGGCCCGCGCTTGGAGTCCGAGGAACTGGGACCTCAGGTTGCTCATGTGCCTTCCAAAATGGCGCACATCTTGGCCGGGTGGCATAGACATTAAATGCGGCCGTAGTTAGTGCTATGGCCGCCAGCCACGGCCTTAAACTGCTCTACTCTATTTTCCATAAAAAGTGTGTTAAATTAACGATGTGGGTTGCCATCGAGAACTCACTAGAATATGTTTAAGTTATTAAGGTGTTTTCCGGAAAAGTATTCCTTTATATTTCGTTATCATTTGTAAAATTATGTATAACTAAGAAGGCAAAAGGGAGAGACAGATACATCAGATAAGAAAAACAGTAAATCCCAAAAATATCAAAATGCTCTCAAATTCACTAAATCAAACTGGCTCTACGTCGGCGACCGATTCTAAGGACTCTACATGAAAGGGTATATATGTATATATATGTTAATATAATACACTACATTAGATTAAGAAGAAATATGACTTTGTAGGAAGGTTTCATGAAATAATATAGTGAAACTATATATAATGATTGGATTAGTATTAGTGTCAAAGAGCTACTTACCGCTCTTAAGCTTGTGTATTTCATCAACACGAATGTACCCTTTAAAATATTTGTAATAGGTACATATGTGTAACCCCGAAAATGTCCTCCCTTTTGAGGTGTTCACAATTATTTTGGAGTCAAGAAATGCTTCCGCCCAGACCTAATCGCACAACTTCTGTTAATCCGCAGCTCGAGTGGAAATAAATCGCACAGTAGCGCAGATCTACTACAACTACTACACCCCGATGGCCCTGGTGAACGGGGCGCCCATGTACCTGACCTACCCGAGCATCGAACAGGGTCGCTATGGGGCGCACTTCACCCATCTGCCGCTCACCCAGATTTGCCCGCCGACTCCGGAGCCGCTGGCCCTCAGCCGCTCCCCGAGCAGTCCCAGTGGACCGTCGGCCGCCCACAACCAAAAGCCCTCGCGACCGGGCAGCAGCAACGGCACCGTCAACTCCGCGGCCTCGCCCACTATGGTCACCACGATGGCCACCACCTCCTCCACGCCCACGCCCACACTCAGCCGCCGGCAGAGATCGCGATCGGCCACGCCCACCACTCCGCCCCCACCACCACCGGCCCACAGCAGCAGCAACGGAGCCTACCACCACGGCCACCACCTGGTCAGCTCCACGGCTGCCACGTAGCAGTATCGCAACGTTGCTGCCGCCGTGGCAGCAGCAGCAGCGGCCGCTGTCCTCTTCGTGTAAGTATCCAGATTGTTGCAACAACTTCGTTTGTTTATTGGTGCATCATTATGTTAACACTTTAGTGAAACTCAACCTACTATGTTTGTTAATAATAAACTAACAATCTGTTTTAATAACCCAGATATAATGATGTTAGCATCTCAAATCTATTTTGAATGGTAAGCTCGCGTTCGAAATGCAACACATCAAATACTTCAAATTTGAGACTCACAACTGCGTGTTCTGATTAATCAACTACCACTGATAAATTTGTATTAGATTACAAGATTTAGCCGTGAACCAATGTGTTCCCAAGAAAATCCCGGGTACAGGAAAGCAATCTGAGCCGGCTAAGGTTTTCCAACGCTCTGTGTAGATTGTTTATTGGTGCTCGCTCATGTAGGTACTCAGTTGCTTAACTCAATAACGTCGCAAACTAAAGTAAAATCTTAAACTCAGCCCAGCATTAGTTCCAATACTCGAAAAGTTTCCGTTTCCGCTTTCACACTTGCAGCTCATTTCGCATGCTGGACCAGGCGCATATCCTTTAATCAAATCAATTTCGCAGCATAGTTTTATGTTCACAATTTGGGTTGGCTGGCTTTTCCCGGTCTCTGTCCCTGGGCCCTGGTCCCTGGTCCCTGCTTCCTGGCTTCTGGCCCGGATCCCTGCCCGTTCTCCATTTCCGCTTGCAGGCGAGGTCGAATGTGTAGCTGCTGGCTGCACTTCCGCACTGCGCACGAAAGTATGCAATGGCTTTTTCATCATTTGTCCTGATGACTGCAACGTGGGCAACAAAAGCGCTCCAGATGAAAAACAATTCCTCTTGGCCCGACGTGCCACGCCCCCTAATTTCGCACCGCCTGCTTCGCCCGACAATTGAGCTTTTCGGCATTTTCTTGCTGCGCTCCTGCTGCAGTTGCTTAATTCGGGTAGACGGGTGTTGAATTTCCATGCTGTTGTCATTGGCATTTTTGTTTATATTTCCATCGAGATGGGCAAGACGAACTGGTGTTTTGTTCCCAGCGTTTGAGCATTTTGTAGCCTTTTGTTTTGCTAAGCGATTTGCTTTAATTAAAAACTCAAGTGGCGCCAGCAGCGGCAAGGGCATCTCCAATTGGCTCCCTGATGAAGGGCAGGGGGATTTGGGTGCGGTGTTTGGAGGACGGGCATCACATCTAAACATGGAAACATACGCTTCGCCAGTCTTCTTTTTCACTCGGTTTCCCGTTTTACGACTCACCCTGGCAAACCGCGAAGATGACACTTCAGAATGCATATTCCAATTTTTTGGTCTCGTCCAAGGTAATAAAATATTCGCATAGCAGAATTATGAAAGCGCGCCGAATTGGCATCTAAATCTTGTCTAGAAACTGTGCGCATTCGTGGCCCTTCGATTGTTTGGCGCCCATTAAAAACCCCCACTCCCGAACTCCACTCCTGTCACCTCTCGCCGCACTCCTGTGGCATATTTATTCCAGCTTCAAAGGGACACGGACACGGACACGGACACGGACGCAGTGCAGTGTTCTGTTTTTATGGGTCTGCATCATAAAACCGAAACTGAACTGAATCGCACGATAGCTGCGTGAAAATATTTTTTCTCTGGCGAGGAGTCTGCTCGCCAACAATTCTGCCCCTTTCTAAGCCTAGAACTGCAATTAAATGTTCCCTTTGAGAGGGCGAGACTACAAAGTCAGGCAGTTGGATCTCGAACTCGTAAAACTATCGCAAAGTTCGTTTAACTCTGTGACGGGGATCGGCCAAATCAAACTTATTAAAAAGAGTCGGTCGAGAAAAAAGGAAAGCAAACACATTGGTAGCAACAAACAATTATTTCGGGCAAAACTCAAAACCATAAAAGCGGGCAAACAATACCGAAAACTTTTACGAGCCTTGGGGAGATCCTGTGAGCAGCATTTCCTGAATGCGTTTCATTTCGCCAAGAACAAACGCACACAAGGAGCAAATATCCTTTCGAGTGGCACTTCAATTCCGCTGCAACTCGCTTTTTGTGGCCCGGGCCAAAATGGCAATAAATGCATAAGTTTCCATTTTACGATATTTTGTTTCCATTTGCTGCCGCGCAAGTTCCTAGACAATCCTCCTCACCTTTTCGCCGTGCTCCGAATGCACTGGGAAAATATTCAGCGGCCACCGTCTTTCTTCTCTTGGTCTAAATATATTCGCCAACTAATTCGCTTTAGCACGTTTATGGGCCTTCTGCACATGGTGTAAATTGACAGAATCTTTGGCACTTCAAAAGTATCAGACGAACAGTCAGAGGTATAAAAATGCTTCCATCAAAGATTTTCGTCTTCCGAATGAATATGCCACCACAAACATCAAAGTAACTCATTAACAGGGACGCAAGTTTTAGGCACTGCCAGTGCTTATATATGGGAGTAAATACACATTTTTTACTCTTTCAAATTTATATGTTGAATATAACAAATACAGTTCCGATACATTAGAACTACAGATATAAAGCTTTCCTAATGCTGTGCTTCGTCACTACGCGAACTATCTGTACCACTATACATTCAGTTAACTTACAATTTATTATTATCATTTATATGAACAATTATCATTTATATGAAATGAATGTTTACTAATGAAGACAAGAAATATAAAGTGGCAGGTCTTCGATCAGCTCCAACTTCGGAACTCGCAGAAGTATCAGACTTCCGGCCACTACTTTGTAGCCCTCCCATCCAGTGCTGCCCTCCAAGGGTGAGCATAAACGTACAACAAACATAATACAATATATTTTGAATATTATTGTTGTCGTACATTTCCGCCGATTTCTAATTTCCGCTGAGTTGCCATTAAAAAGGAGTAAATCCGTCCGCTTTTAATGCCCCCCAGTCATCATCGTCGCCTGTTCTCGATACCCGGGGGCTGCCATAATAAATGCAGTGCTTGCCATAAAAATAAAACACAACAAAATAAAGGAATGAAAGGAAAAATGTTATAGTTTTGAGCGAGTGCGGCTCGAGGTTTCAGCTTTGGTTTCGGTTTCAGCTTACGCTGCTCGAATTTCGCCCTGACACTTCGCCTCGCGGCTGCCCCACTTGGACAGCTCCTCCTCCAGATCCACATCCACATCCACATCCTCGTCCTCATCCACGACACTTTCAATCCGCTGGTCGGAGCGCAGTCATTGGATTTTCGGGGTTCGTGTTTATTGTTCTTCGACGTCTTGCGTGCTGAGCGCCCTTCGTTGTTTATGGAGCCGCGTTACGCTTCCTCTTCTTTTTCGGTTTTTAGTGGACACGCATTATTAAAAAATAAACAATGATGTATGGATGGATGGATGGAGTATACAAAGCCACAAACCAAAGCAAACCAATCCGAAACGAGCCGAGCCGCAGTCAGCTTAACTCAAGGGGCTCGAAAATCATTTTCAGCTACTCATTTTTCAGTGGAAACTTTTTGAGGCGATCGTTAAACTCGACTCGAACTTGAAAGGCAAATAAAAAACACATTAAGCCGCTAAACTCCAGAAGTACAAGGAATAGGATGTACTCTTTGCAAAAAGAATGGGGTCCTTTACACAATGGCAAGCCACGTTATTTAATTCAACAGTAGATCTATTTGATTATAAATTTGGATGGTAAAATACAAAGCAGTTTGTTCAATACATTTCATTGAATAAACGCAACTAATGCGGTCATAATTCTGTGAGTGCTAATCAATTTAAAATGTACAAGAGGAATTTTTGAAGATTAATGAAGGCAGAAACAAACGAATGCTATTTTGCGCTATGATGGCTCTTAATTTTTTTGAATTACTTATTGGTTTACAGTTTACATTCTGTTGTCCATTGACTTATTCAATTCCCTTAAGAACTTCAACGCCATTGTGCTGGGTGGGGGAGAAGTGGTTTCCAATGTTACCTTGAGCTCAAACGACTGCGACAATTAGAAATCAGGCAAAACGAATCGAGAATCGAGTTTCAGCGCCTGCAGCATTATCTTAAAACGCGTCGTAAAAATCACATTTCGCATTATAAAAATCAAGCTCTCGGGTCGGGACCCAGCTGCTCCCATATTGTGCGGACCTAGCTGCCGAACCACCATCCAATCCATGCCACTGCGATCCATCCCTGGCCACTTGGTCCGTTCGTGGGCAACGGTGGCTATAAAATTTGCTTTTACGAGCGCCAAGCGCAGTCCATTGCTCAACAGTCCGAGGACACGGACCGGGCCGCTGGTGAGCAGGTAAAGGTGAGCTGGCCAGGATAACTTGGCCAGGTCTTCGCCTCAGCTGCCTGTGACTGACTGTCAGACATTACAATGATTTTAATGGGTTTTATGGCCGAGACAGTGCACCCATATGGGCGCACTGGGATCATTGGCTTTAAAAATGGTTTTATGCAGCACTCGCGGTGCGGCATGTTGCCAATGCAATATTGAATTTCAAACTAATTAACAAGAGCCTGCTCACTAATGCAGCGAAAATGTACTCCAGTGCCCTAACTAAAAATATTCATTTCTTTTTGTTTTTCCACAGCGATAATTAAGTAGCAGCAGCATCTTCAGCAGCGTGGAACACACCTACGGCTCTGCAGAATGTTATTTAATATTTAGCCAGGCTTAAAATAATTCCAGCGAAATGTGAAAATCTTAATACATACATGTAGACTATCAAATTGTAATCCCCGAAAAACTTTTTCAATTGATCTCAAACAACTAAAATAACATAACATAATTATTTTAAACAGTGAACTAAACTCGACCATGAGTTAATATAAAAAGCGATAAATGTGTCAATAGTAACTCTTCGAGTACACATGTATTGTATATTAGTTATTTTAAAACTTGTACTGCAAGAAAATAATCAAGAATTTAATATCGATCAGCACAAACTAAACAACATCTTACACCTAAAATAGGCACACTACACTAACAAGTTTTAGTACTAAGCTTGAGCACTTCAATTCGAAATCATTATTTTACGGTAAGCAATTTAGGAATCGAAAAAATTATCAGACCACTTTATTCAAAATTGTTCTATACACATAAAACGTGTAATTGATGAGATTAGCTGCCTACAACATAATCTTTTTATTTTAATCTTTAGAATACATTACATTTTTCTTGGGCTGTGCGCTGCCATGTGAAGAAAGCATGCGGTTTATTATTACTTCGTGAGAACTGATCTGGCTGATCTGAAAGTAGTGTAGCGTACTTTCTAAACTTAAGAAGAAAATACGGTTTTCCTTTACATATTAAAGATTTCTTTTGTACAGTTTAACAAAAACCAAATATGTTATGCTATTCACATTGTAGAGGAATTCGATTGCATCCGCTTAAGCAAAAAACGCGAAATAATTAAATTAGGATATTAAGAGATAGTAGAACACATTTCAATTTTAATGGAACTCATTATAATTCACCAAACAACTTAAATGGTATTCTAGTTAATTTAAATACAAAAGCTTTGAAACAAAGAAATGAAAACATACAGAAAATTTACATTAATCTTGAATAAATATTTCGCTGTAAATAAACATAAAACGGTTTTCTCTGGAATGCATTCGCAAAACGACAAAAAGTAAGTTGATAAAAGCACTAACACTACCAGCAAGCTCACATTCCAAACAAACCTTTGAGGTCATCTATAGTAAGTTTAGAACTAACTTTGGCGCCTGTGAGGACGCCATCGGCAAGATCCAATTTTTTATCTTGCAATGCTTTAATCCGCTGCTCAACTGTGTCCACGCACATAAACTTATAGATAATCACGTTCTTTTTTTGGCCGACGCGGTAGATCCGGTCCTGTGCCTGTGCCTCCAACTGGGGATTCCAGTGAAGATCCAAGAGCAACAGGTGGTTAGCACCAATCAGGTTCAAACCCACACCGCCAGCAGTAAGGGAAAGCAAAAGAACGCGCTTTTGATTGTTTCGTTCGTTGAACTGATTTACAATGTCCTGACGGTTTTTCACCGGAATAGAACCGTTTAAGGATAAGGTCGGCACACCATCCTTACTCAAATGTTCGCGAAGAATGTCTAGCACTGAAGTCCACTGCGATACTACAATTGCTTTGTCGTCCGAGCTTTTTAGAATCGATGTCTTAAGGATTTGCATCACCATGTTAATTTTTGAAGAGGGACGGTGAATATTAAACACCGGGTTGCTGCGCTTCAGCAGATTTTTGGAGGCCTTGGCAATGCGGGCTTCATCTGGTAACAGCGGAGGACCGTCGTCACCTGCATTGGCAACCGAATGCTGACTCCCAGTAGAGGTATCCGTAATTGCGAGTTTATTGAGCTGGGCTAACAAGTCGATTTCCGGTGTATCGCTGTCAGAGCTGTGATCTTCCATACTCTGGGTATCCTCTCCATCCAGCATCTAAAAATAAATTTATTAGACAATAAAAATGATGGTAATATATTTATTTTTAGTCGAACTCACCGCATCAATAAGCCCAGGATGGCAGCAAATTTGTCGAAGACGCAGCAATAACACCAATATATCATGAGATTTTACCTCCCTTTTGCTTCCGGCCATTTTGGCAAACTTTTCGTGCATCTTGTAATATGCCCCATTGGGATCTTTAATTTGGTTGTAGGTTGGTTTATTGGCATCGCTTATGTAATTCATATCCGTTTCTTTTTCGGCGCGCTGATGGAGAAACTGAGCGAACAGTGTCCTCGAATAGGTCATTACGGTTTGGTAAACATTCATCTCCTCCTTCTCCAGCGAGATCTCGATCAGGCGCAATTCTTTATTGGGCAAGCTGTTCAGCTTACCATCCGATTGCAACTGTGCCTTGGTGCGCCTCAGCATGAGTGACTTCATTAATAGATTGAGGCGATTCTGCCCGCCAGCACTCTTGTTGTCAATCCACTTCTTCCACGTGTTTAAATCATCAAAAGGCGAGCAGCGCAGGAACTTCAGCAGGGCATATACATCCAGCTCCTTGTTTTGAATAGGAGTGCCAGTCAAAGCCCAACGATATTTTCCCCGTAAATCACACACCGCCAATGACGACTGCGACTTGTGATTGCGCACCACGTGTGCCTCGTCCAATATGATCCGACGCCACTTGACGCCAAACACAGCACTCAAGCTCTTGTGCTCCCGCGCCACAATTTGGTAGGTTGTCACCACAATATCGTAAGTTCGAAGGTGCTTTCCCTTCGTCTCCCGATTATTGCCATGGTGCACGCAAACGGTCAGTTTATTACGGGAAACCTTGGATTCCACCTCGCTCTCCCACTGACGCAGCAAGCTGGCAGGGCACACCACCAAGGTACCGCCCCTATGCGCTGGAAAATGTAAAAACAATTACAATTAAACACAAACACCCTTACTACGACAATAATGACACTTACTATCTTTACGGCCCTTGGATTTCCATCCAGCTATGCTTTTTCGCTTTTTATTTTTATCATCCTCACTGTCGCTGTCGCTGCTCTCATCTTTGCCCCCAGTTATCTCTTGGCGATTTTTGCACGAAAGGACAGATGAGATCATGGTTAGAGTCTTGCCCAAACCCATATCGTCGGCCAGTATTCCTCCCCGAGGTAGTTTACGTTCGCGCCAGGCCATCCAGGCTAAGGCGTGTTTTTGGTGGTTCATAAGCGATACTTTCAGGCCAGTAGGATCCTCCGCGAGCACTTCGGGTCCAGGGAGGTCCTTGAGTGAGACGTGGAGGTCCTAAAAAAGACAACCATTAATTGCTGTGCTTATAGCTCAAAAAAATTTGACCGAATCAACTGTTCAGTACTCGACGTTTTAATCTTGGCGTGCTCTTGAACAGCCGCCGCACAGTAACTCGTGCCCAGCGGCTCCCAAGTATGAGCACGCTTCTCAGATATCCGTTCTGAGTCATCACATGGACAAAAGGCAAAAATAGTCGTTGGTTTTCAAGTTTCTGAATAATTGCAGAGGCTTTGAAAATATCTCCCAAGACTGTTATTCACAGAACTAACTACTTCCTTACCTTTAGCGATTCCAGGGTAAGTGCCTTCTGGTTGTTAAACGTGGCCATTCCTTGGGCACCCGTGTAGACTGGTTTAATTTCATTGACAGCCTCCGACAACTCATCCCAGTCAGGAGTATCGATTGACGGAGCTCTGGGTGGATTAAATATTGACTTGACCACTTTGACGGCGGGCACTTTACTCGGCTCAACCTTTAGTCTGTTTGCAGATTGCGCGGCTACTTCGAGCTCATGGCGCAGGGTGTCAATGCGCTTTCTAATCTGGGTGCCCTTGTCGGGCAGCTTGTGCGCCACTTTCTCGAAAAGCTTCTCGGCATCGCTTAGCTGAACGCGCTTTTCGGCTAGCTTACGCATCTCCTCATCGTAGAAGACCTGGCTGACCACCTTCTGGTCCTCGCTCTTAATCTGCGATCGACGTGGAGCGGCAGGAGATGTATTTTGCTTGAGAACCGCGTGTATTGTTGGCTGACTGAGTTTCTTGCTCGTCTTGACCACCGGAGCGCCAGCACTGCTTCTGGGCGAGAAAGACTTAGATGCGCGTACAAACGGAGGACCGGTCATGTTTTCCTTATTGGTGCTAACATCGTCGTCTGTGCTGGAAAGTATCTCAATTGGTGTCTCTTTGTTGCTGAGTATGAGCACATCGCTGCCACTAGAGTCGTCCAAGATCTCAGAATCCGCAGCACCAAGCGTCGAGTGGAGGGCGTTCTGTATATTATCAGCAAACTGGGTGGTGTAGCGCGGCACAACCGTTTCGGCAGTTGCTGCCTCCAGGGGCGCCTCCTGCTCTCCATCGCTATAATCGATCTCGCTGTCGTCATCGCTGAGATCCTGAGGTCGCACCCCAGTGATGCTCATGCGGGTGCTGGGAGACAAAGCGCGCTGTTCCAACTCGTCATCCTCATCTTCGCTATCGGAGGAGATTCCCAATCGCTTCATCCTAGTGCTTCTGGCGGGCGGACGAACGCTGTCGTCCTCAGAGTTGTCAGAATCCTGGGAATTCTGTGAGTTTTCGGATTCACCGGACTCTTCGGATTGCGCTGACTCACTCGTCTGGAACTCCTCGTCTGATTTCGTTTCATCTATAACCACGCCAGCGCTGCTAGGGCGCGAGGATTTGCTGCGTCGCGAGGATTTCCTTGATCGGCCTGTATTGCATGTTAAGTAAATGATATGCACTGGGCACCAAACCTATTCCGCTCCATCAATTACTCACCTAAAGTGGAGTTGTTGAGCACTGAATCCTCCGCCTCCTCGCTATAATAGGGCTCGCTTTCACTGGACATTTTTAGCTACAGGTATTTTACGAAAAATGCTTGTAAATCAGCGCCATTTATTTCAGAATGACATTCGTTACGGAGATGCCAACTGGGAGAAAAAATGCAAGAAACTATCGATATTTTAAAGAGCAGAACTTTGAGCCGGATATATTTTGTGGACTGTAACGCGATAAAATGTTTATTTAAGGACACATTTTTTTGTAAGACTACCAAACAAATTATTTTAAACTTAAAAAAATGAGATTACTAATTTGTAGTAATCCAGTATGTATTCCATTGTTGGTATCTTCTTGCCACAGTGTGAACACTCCGCTACGAAATTATCGGCTACTTTCAAAAGCGCTTATCGATAACCTGGCGACTACTTTTAAAGATTTAAGTCGCTCCATATTTCGAGCTTAATTAAAATCTTATATATTAAAATGGCACCAGAAAGTAGGTTTTCGGTGGAGCATTTACTTAGTTATTTTTCTAATCTATTCGTTTTCAGGTCCACAGAGTCCAGGCTCGAAATCAGAGTCGCCGCCCTGTTGCAGTTCCTGGAGCTCTGATGAAATTAACATCCGGTTGGAGCCTGAGCTGAATGACAGTCTAGAATTGTCAAGTGGTAAGGGCCTGGAACTTCCAATGGCACATCCTCTTACATCGATTTACCCCAACAGAATATGCAGACAACGAATGTGTAATTTTTGTCAGTGCTTCGGAGTATACCGAAAAGAAAACACAGATCGATCAGCTGGTGCAAAAGATGCTCACGTTGGAGGAGCAGCAGCGGCAACTGGAAGAGAACGGGTCCAACAACAAGGAGCTCTGCGAATTGAAGTCGCACTTGGAGAAGCTCAATGCCCGCCTGGAGGCACTGGGCGAATTCCTCCTCACGTTGCGTGTGCGTGAGGATCAGCAGGCGATTAAGATCGAAGATGTCTCGGAACAGGTGGACCAAACTGAGCAGCCCCAGTGGAGCAATTTGTACTCCGGGCTGAACCGCTATCGACAAAAGGCGAACTACACCGCGGCCCAGTTCTATCAGCACAAGAGCAACATAATTGACAGCCTGAAGGTAAAAGACTGACTTGAAAGGTATACTGCACAAGGGTTTAATGGTTTGATAAACAGGCTTGATTGTTTTTATAAGTCTATACGTCTATACTATATAGTATATTTTTAAATCTTTAAATACGCGTTCTTGCACTTATGAACTATTTCTTTTCGTGACTTTTGACAATTCAGTTGAAATCTATCAAAAATCCACTTGTTCATTATGTTTATTATATTTAACTATTTAATAGAGTTATTATGCCTAAACTTAAAATGCATATATTTTGTAGACCCTTTATGAGCCCATTCAGCCGGGTCCTACAGTCGATGACTTGGAAAGGCAACCCGCCTTTCTGTTGGTTCCCCTGCTAAAACATCAGCAGTCTGGCTTGAAATGGATGCAATTTCGCGAGCGTCAAAAGATCTGTGGAGGAATCCTTGCCGACGACATGGGTCTGGGAAAAACTCTATCTATGATAGCTCTAATATTGGCATCAGAAGAAACTAATAGCAGTAAACGGGAAGAAAATCAGCGGGCCTTGAAGTTAAAGTGGACGCAGAAATACATACATACCAAGAAAATCCGAAAAATCAGCATGTTTGATGATGAAGAAGAGTCTGGAGAGGAGGAAAAGTACGAGCCGCCGGAGAAACGCGTCTGCCAAGCCAACACTAAAAAAAACAGCCAATTTCCAATATTAGATGATGAAGATATAGACGAGGAGGTAGTGGAGGATGAAAAGAACGAGTTGGTGGCAAAGAGGCCTGAACAAGAGGTTTTCAGTTCGGATGAAGGGGAGGAACACTTTGCAAGCGGTCGGTTTCCGTCGGCCAACACATTAGTTGTTTGCCCCATGAACGTAATATGCCAGTGGGGCCAGGAGGTAACCTCCAAGGTGGCGCCAAATGCCATTAGGGTGCTGACTTTTCACGGACCCAATCGCCATGAAATTGGAATAGAGGCATTCAGGAGCTCCGATTTAGTGATTACCTCGTATAATCTCTTAGTAAGCGAGCTTACACGATATGGGAACGCTTCCCCGCTCTTCGCCGTTCACTGGAACAGGGTGATCCTCGACGAGGCTCACATCATTCGGAATCCAGAAACCAGTTTCTGTAGCTCTGTATGTCAGTTGCGAGCCCGTTGTCATTGGGCCTTGACTGGCACTCCTGTTCAAAATCGGGCCGTCGATGTGTTCGCTCTGCTGCGGTTTTTAAATGTACCAAACTTTCAGGACCTCCAGCAGTGGAATAGATACCTAAATGAAAGCATGCTCGGCCATCGCCGGCTCAACTTTTTAATAAAACCATTAATGCTGCGCAGGACCAAGCAACAACTGCAGGCATCTGGGGATATGCCTGCGCTGCCTTCCTTAAAGGTTGAACTTATATGCGTACAGCTTTCGAAACCTGAAATGGCCGTATATCAAATCCTGTCTGCCATATCCAAAAAAATCTATACACGCATCCTGCAACAACGGGAGAAGGGCAACAGTGATTTAAATTATAACGCTCTGGAAAGAACCCCACAGTTTATAAACGAACAAATCTTTGACGAACGGCACAACGAGATTTACGATAGATTTCATATGTTGCTTGGCTTCAATCCGGGAGAAAAGATCTTTAGTATATATACCCTGGTGCTACTGCTGCGGCTGCGACAATTTTGTTGCCATCCGGGACTAATACTTGGGGTGAATATAGTTATTTCATTTTATCGCCACATAGTCAAACTCTACATTTTCCGCCAGATGCTGAGTGGAGCTTTAACAGCCGAAGACGTTCAGAGTGTGAAGGTGGATGCCTCAGACGTGGAGGGCCAGCTCAAGATGGATGTCCTCGCAGATTTGGATAAGTTTGACGCAACCGCTGGGGTAGAGGACTCCTGTGAGGAAGAGGACAGTACTCAGAGAGTTAAAAATTTCATGTTAGAAGTCAAAAAAGATGAAATTAAGGAGGAGAATGTGCCGTGGCATTCTGGTGATGACCTACCATCGGACTGTTCTTCTGATGATCTATTAGATAGTGCCAGGGCTCTTGAACTGCTTAATCCCCAGAATCCCATATTTCAGTTTATGCGCCCTTCTGCCAAACTACAGCTGATCATTAATAAGCTAGAGGAACTTCTCACGGGCACCAACGACAAAATCATTGTTACATCACAGTGGGTGAGCTATCTCACCATCATCCGTAAACGACTGCAGGATCTGTCATGGGAAACACTTGACTTTAATGGCCAGTTAAGCGCCAAAGATCGCGAGCTGGTGCTGCAAGACTTTAACACCAATAACGACAAGCGCGTGCTCCTACTCTCCCTCACCGCTGGCGGTGTGGGACTGAATCTGAACGTGGCCAATCATATGCTAATTGTGGACCTCCACTGGAACCCGCAGCTGGAGCGACAGGCTCAGGACCGCATCTATCGATATGGTCAAACTAAGCCCACCTTCATCTACCGCTACATGTGTCAGGACACTGTAGAGCAACGAATTAAGTCCCTGCAAGATTACAAGCTGAACATTGCCAAAGTGGTGGTTCCAGAGGAAGGAGGAGTTGTGCCCAGATGTGTTGGCGGTGGTCTCAACCCCGGGGAGCTGAACAAACTGTTTGCGATGTGAGGAAACTATATTTTAAGTCGTTAATTATCTATTTAAAAAGTTTATGTTGTTTGTTTTCATTTAAAAGTTTCGTATACAAAAGCTTTACAATTTCAAATTTACAAGTGCCTTATATGAATTCATATGAATTATATGAATTCATTTTCAATTGATTCCAATTGTGTATTAATTCTATAGAGACTTCCTTTAAGGATTGATGTTATATTTTGTATAATCGTTATCGTATGTTTATTTACTCCATAAGAAATAATTAAAAAAACATGTTGATGTTATATTTTGTATAATCGTTATCGTATGTTTATTTACTCCATATAAATTAATTAAAAAAAAACAAAAATATGTATACATATATATTTCATTTATTTTGATACATAAAGAACATATTATAAACCAACCGTACAATTCAATTAAAGACAATCATTTAATAAAGAATACGGATTTTTAAGATGTTTGGATCCTTTTTGCCCTCCCAAAACGCCAGCAAGGCAATAAGAAATAAATCCGAAGCTCTAAAGATACATACATATATGCGGAATCTAACCAGTATATTTGTGGGATATACAATTGAAAAACGTAATATTAATTGTGAGCTTATGAAAGTAAGAATAAAATAAATGTAATTTCTGTCAACAGAATCATATTTCAAATGGTAAAACTATAGCTGTATTAAGGAAACGCAGCGTAAGCATCAAAAAACAGAAGTGTAGGCCTTCGGTCATATTTATAACTATAAATCGTTTATATTCATTTTATATTAATGTGCTGCTTTCAATGGCTGTTTTCCAGGAGTAATACCACTAGCCATCCGTTTGGACATGATCTTCTCTTGAATCGTTAAGTTGTTGCTGTGAATGCGGGTTTTGTGCTTTCGCAAGTAGTCAACATCTACAAATACCAATGAGCAATATTCGCAACGAAACAGATTGTGAGTGAGCATATGCCGTTTCAGGTTGTAGATACTATAGAACTTCTTTAGGCAAATATGGCATCTTGGTTTCCTGTTGATAACAAATAAGAGATATCGTTAGTGGGCTCTGACACAAATTTCAGACAAACTAGTATCCTGTCTATCCCGTTCTTTATAGAACCTGAAGCTTTTCCTTTTACCAGTTACATACTTTTAGACGAATCTAGTATATAAATAGTAGGGTATAGAAAGGTATGTTTAGAACAGATAACCAATCCCAACAATGTGCTTACTCGACTAGTGGGCTACGAATCCGATCCGAAATCTGGATTTCGTTCTCTTTGACATCTCCATGTTTAGCGGTCCCTGGAAGACCTTCACTCCGTTTTTTGGGCTCCCCGTCGCTGGAAAGATGTAGTTGGTAAATATTTAATTGCAGAAGGATAGCCGCTTCTATATATCCAGACTGTAACTCACCGTAACCCTCGTGGTTTAAGAATATTGTGATTATTCCAATTTTCTTTCGCAAAATAGCTATCGGAGTTGAGATCGCCAATTCTGGAAACAAGAGATTACGTTAAAGTCGATTTCGTCGTTTGTGCGAAGGACAAATTTTCCTTTTTTGGCACAGAAAATAATAACATCAAAGTTCTGAAACAAACTTGCTTTCCGAGACGGACAAGACGCGTTATTTCCTCGTTACATACTGTTAAGCGGATCTAGAGTATACTGGATTCTACATTAAACTAGTGGAATTCTAAACTTACGGATTAAGCGTAGTCGGACTGCTAGACATGCCTTTCAAGCTGTTCTCAGTGCAGTTTGGTTTCAGATCCTGCGCTTGATCGCTGTCCTTCGAGTCAGGTTTCTTTGTGGACTCGGATTGTATAGAGCTTGCCTGTAGTAGATGCTCTCTGCGATGGATTTCCAGCTGAACATACTCGATGAATACCGCTGAGCACTGGGTGCAGGAGAGCGGACCGTCTCTGTCGTGGGTGCTAAGGTGCTTTTTAAGGTGATCTTTTCGCATGAAAGCCTTCGAGCAGTGGAAACACTTGTGCGCTGGCTTGCCTACGTGGTTTTGCAAGTGCCGCTTTAGGTTCGACTTTTGCTTATAAGAGCGTGGGCAGTAGGGGCACCTGTTGCACAGATCACTGATGTGAGTCCATAGCTGGGTCTGAGAATTAAACCTCTTAGAGCAATGCGGGCACTTGTAGTAGCCATTGGCATTGCAACGCACCTGTGGATTAATTATTTTGGTACTTCTGAAAGCCGGATAGGGAATGCTTTTAAAGTAATGTGTTAAATAGGTTTTCCAATTGTCTTACCTTGGAGCTTCCTTTGGGATCCTGTCTCCGGTCGCTTCAGTGCGACAAGTCCGCCAGCGAGGATGCGGGTTAAAAGTCTGCGGTGGACCATCGTCATGGTTCTCTTGGAGCTTCGCTTGAAGTGTATGTTTTTGACCTAAATCATCTTCAGACTTCTGCGTTTTGGACACTTGCTGCAAGTCCTCTTGACGACCGCTTTTGAGCTGCATTTTCTGGGTTTGATTCTCATCCTGATGAGAAGCAATTGAATGCAAACGGCCTTCCGGACTACTCGACTGGTTAAGGAGGCGGAAAAAGTGTTGGTAGCTCTGCTCGCTCTTCCACTTGAAGCGGAAAGCATTCTGGACGGCCAGGACGCAGGGCAAGCAGATGTACTGCGGCAGGGGGTCGCCGCGTTTCACTGGGCGGTCGGTGCACCTGGCCAGAATGTGCGAGAGGCTCATCTCCGACTCGTCGAGCGCAGGATCCCGCACATGGGTGAATATATCTACCAGGATGGCGGTCTCGTCCATACAAGTCCGACATGCGTTCTTCGCGCTCTTCATCATCTTTATCTGCAACCAAATGCAATACTTTTCAATAAAGGAACAGTTTACGACATTTGGCGTTGTTTTTGCAAACTAATAATCCCGCTTCGTTGGACTTACAGTTATTTGAATCGATCATCGCTGGTAATTCATAAAAATAAACGGTACATTTTTGAGAAGTGGGATTGGTTACTCATTCTACACAATGTTCTCTTTTTGGAGAGCTGCAAATAATCCGCCGAAGCACTGAGAATTTTATTTTTTAATTTGGCAAACAAATTATTCACATTTAAGGGATTTGTATTTTAAACGTGCATATTAATATGCATAGGAGAAAAATATTCACAATAAAACTTTCTTTTGATTTAAAACCAAATAAGAAATACATTAAGGCAATGGATAAATTTATATAGTTGGACCAGAGAAAATAAAATAAAAAAATATTTTTCAGGTACTGCAATTTTTCCTATATATAATCCTAAAAATGCTATAAATAATACAATGAAAACTGTGCTTTTCGAAATAAAATGTAAGTCTCCAGTAAATTTAAAAAGGATTTTAATATTTGAATCATTAATGTACTGTTTTTTTTTTACATCTAAAATAAAATCTGCTTGTAAAAATATGTCGTTAAGTGGCAGAACCAAATAGCTGAAACAGGTTGGCAGCCCGTCGGTAACAGCTGATACACTTTATGAATGCGGAAAATTTGTCTGTGTGTTTATGAATATTATGCCGATCAATGGAACTAGGAATAGTTATGTGAGTGGCTAGTTGGCAATCACAACATACACGCTCTGTAGAGAACCACGTTTGATTCCTTGTCAGACTTGATAAATTGGCCCGCAGCGCTTTGCGGTCGCAGAAAATACCGCACATCAACCGCCCGTTGGCCTGTGATATTAATTTCAAGCGCCAGCGTAGTACATCTGGGTCAGACTGCAAGGAAATCCGGAAAATGCTGAGCCAACTGCCTCTCTTCGCTGGGGGCGAGATTGTCCGGGGCTTCGGACGCGGCTCTAAAGAGCTGGGCATCCCGACAGGTTGGTGGCGACGTTAAGCAAAACACGAAGGTCATTGCTAATTGATAACCAAACCACTTGTTAGCTAACTTTCCGCTGGAGGTGGTGAAATCGCTGCCGGAATCCCTGCCCACTGGCGCGTACTACGGCTGGGCAAACGTGGATAATGGACCTGTGTACAAGATGGTCCTCAGCGTCGGCTGGAATCCCTTCTACAACAACAAGGAGAAGAGCGTGGAGACACACATGCTGCACGATTTCAACTGTGACCTGTACGGCCAGATACTTAAGATATGCATTGTGGGGTACCTGCGACCAGAGCGCAGTTTCGACTCCCTGGAGGCACTAATTGCCGCTATCCGGGAGGACATCGAGCAGGCCAAGGCGTTCCTCGACGAGGCGGACAAGGGCAAGCTGAAGGAGGCTCCGTTCTTTAGCGAGAAGCTCAGCTCGTCGAAATAGCGATATTATAGGTCAGTCTGGAAAAGGAGGCTTCGCTGAAGGAGGCACTACTAATCGTCGCACGGCTTGTGCTTCGAAATAGTTATTCCATCAGTTATCTTATCAATCAAATTGCGCGATGGACAAAGCGGAATTCGTCTATCGAATCATGTACTTAAGTAACCGTTTTCGTTGATTTCGACTCCTCATAAAGAACCAACAAATTTAACATTTGTTGACATTTCAATTTGATATTTATCAAATGTATACACGAATCTGTTTTTGTAAAAATGTTCCTGCTGTGCATTTTTTCTAATATATACCTTATCTTTGAACGGATAAATGGTCCAGTGGAAAAACTTGAAACCTATCTACCTTTCTTTCAATAGCCGGCCTTTTTATTTATATTAGTGATCATTTTGAAATATGTAAATCAATTTAAATGTAATATATGTATGTAGCATTTAAAGTAGTAGCAGCTATTAATTTCGATTACTTTTATTATACAATAAAGAAGAACCAAATCGTAAAATATATTTCGCTTTGAGCAGTTTAATTAGATATAAGATTTATTAAATATGATTCAATGTGTGATTTAAATTCCAATTTGAAAATACAGACAACATAATGCTATCGATCCAGCAGCACCCAGAACTATCGATATCAGCGACCGATCGATATTGGGCTTGATCTCGACCGAATCGGGAAAAACTAAGCTGCGCGTGCGAGGATTTTTCTTGTATAAAACCGTTGCGTAAACCAGCAGGTAAATCAGATCGCCGTCAACCGCGCCACTAGCTGCAATCAGTTGCCCTCAACTACCATATTGCACATATTTCGCAGCAGCAACATGTCAGCGCCACAGCAACAGTCGCAGCAGCAACAACAACATGTGCGCGTGGTCGAGCAGCAACAGGTGGAACCAGCTGAGGAGGTGACCTCCAGAATGGCATCGGAATCCATCTCTGCCATCAAGGAGCTAACCGGTTTAACGCACGAGTGCGGCGTTTTTGGGGCCATCGCTTGCGGAGACTGGCCCACCCAAATGGACATTGCGCACGTGATCTGTTTGGGACTGGTTGCACTGCAGCATCGCGGGCAGGAGTCTGCCGGCATAGCGACCAGCGAGGGCAAGTCCTCCAAGAACTTCAACGTGCACAAGGGCATGGGGATGATCAGCACCCTGTTCAACGATGACTCCATGAAGATGCTTCGTGGCAACCTGGGCATCGGTCATACGCGCTACTCGACCGCTGGCGGATCCGGAGTGGTCAACTGTCAGCCCTTCGTGGTGCATACGACCCATGGAACAATGGCCCTGGCCCACAATGGTGAGCTTGTAAACAACGAATCTCTGAGGAGGGAGGTTTTGGCCAGAGGCGTGGGTTTATCCACCCACAGCGACAGTGAGTTGATCGCCCAGTCGCTGTGCTGCGCTCCGGAGGATGTTTCCGAACTGGATGGACCCAACTGGCCAGCCAGGATCAGGCATTTCATGATGCTGGCGCCGCTCTCCTACTCGCTGGTGATCATGCTAAAGGATAAAATCTACGCTGTGAGGGACACCTATGGCAATAGGCCGCTGTGCATTGGCAAGATAGTGCCCATTAATGCTGGGCACGGCAACAACTCAGACACACCCGCCGATGGTTGGGTGGTTTCCAGTGAGAGCTGTGGTTTCCTGTCGATCGGCGCAAGGTACGTCCGCGAAGTGGAACCCGGAGAGATAGTGGAACTGTCACGGAGTGGCTACCGCACGGTGGATATTGTGGAAAGACCAGACTTCAAGCGCATGGCTTTTTGTATATTTGAGTACGTTTACTTCGCACGCGGAGACAGCATCTTCGAGGGTCAGATGGTCTACACAGTGAGGCTGCAGTGCGGCCGGCAGCTGTGGCGAGAGGCTCCAGTGGAGGCGGATATTGTGAGTTCCGTTCCCGAGTCTGGTACAGCAGCGGCGCATGGCTATGCCCGTGAGTCTGGCATTGAATTTGTAGAGGTTCTCTGCAGGAATCGCTACGTGGGACGAACATTTATTCAACCCTCTACCCGGTTGCGGCAACTGGGAGTAGCCAAGAAGTTTGGAGCCCTGTCCGAGAACGTGACTGGCAAGAGATTGGTCTTGATAGACGATTCCATCGTGCGAGGCAACACCATTGGACCAATAATCAAGTTGCTGCGGGATGCAGGCGCCCGGGAGGTGCACATCCGAATTGCCAGCCCGCCGCTCCAGTACCCATGCTATATGGGTATAAATATTCCGACTCGAGAGGAACTGATTGCCAACAAGCTGAACCCCGAACAACTAGCCAGGCATGTGGGCGCCGACAGTCTGGCTTATCTTAGTGTGGAGGGACTAGTCGAGGCTGTCCAACTGAAGCATCGGGATGCAGGCGATGGCAAGTCCAAGGCAACGGGCCACTGCACCGCCTGTCTCACTGGCGAATATCCCGGTGGGTTGCCCGATGAGTTAAGCTGGTGATCGAAAAAGACTTTTGGAAACCAGTTTTGCCCACTACAAAACAAGAAAAAAAAGCAGTATAAATAGCCATAGAGGGCTCGGAATTACTGTCACAAATTTTGCATTTAGTGTACCTAGCACCCACCCATTCCTATTTACGCTCTACTTTGTTAGATCTTAAGTAAATAGCCCACGTGCTTCCCCAAGCTAAAAGACACATATTAAAGTCTGGTTTTGCCTCTGGAACTTTACTCATAGTACAAAATACATAACTCTTTGTTGCCCATCCTGAACACCACAAAAATTTGTTTTTTGCAAATGCCGATAATAAAGACAGTTAGACTATTAATGAACCTGTCTTTATCTTCTATGCATGAAAAGCCTCGAAGATATGAAATTACGCCTATGACATCGACCAGTTTATTCCAAGGTGCCATTAATCAGGCTATGCCAGTGACTCTGCGCGGCAATGCACCATTTCATAAGGAGATCATGGGCTCGACAAGCACTGGAGGCACTCAACTGATTCAGATATGTTTCTTTAGAATTTTCGATTATTAATTGATGATAAGCCTATTAAGACACTGCAATAACACTGAAGAAACAGATTCATTTGTCGTACTCTGTTGCCTTACAAGAAAGCGATATAATCATTTCTTATCAGTACTGAGGAAACACTTGAATCTTACACAAATAATGAGTTGACCAATAATAGGGCAAAATTTCTTGGCAAAGGTTTATGGTCTGAAGTGTCCAATTCGCCGTCCAGTTGCACTTTACCAACAGAAAACGGAGTTGATATCATAAATAGTTTTAAATAAGATCTAAATAAGTATGTACATAGTTTAAATACAACTTATGCTAGTCCACGAACAGCCCATGTGTATTCTATATTCTTCTTAAGACTCCAGCATATTCTCAAAGTCCTTCAGCTCCAGTTCTCTTTCAATAACCTGTGTGTAGAGATTATCAAGCGTTTCCTGCATTCGTTGCTTGAGTGTGGCATTCTGAATGGAAGCGATTTCCGTTGACTTCTGCACCTGCTGCGCCTTCAGTTCACTTATCTGCCGAGTCAGTTGATTGATCTTTTGCTGCACCTGTTGCTGCGTGTACTGCGGCTGCGGTTCGTCTATGAATTCCATGTTCTCAAACTCCTCTCGCTTGGCAAGCATTTGGCTATCGTAGAAGCCACTGGGAGCAGCAAGGTTGGAGCTCGACCCGGCGGCGCTTAGCTTAGGACTGCTGGCTTCATGCCCAAACATAGACTTGCTAAACTCGTTCTGATCCATTTTTACGCCGCCCGCTCCGGTATTACTGCCACCAGCGCCAAAGAAGTCCGACATCCGTGAATCATCAGCCGAGAGGCGTGAGGATTCCTCCATCTCCCGCCGCTGCATGTTGTTGTTTCCCCGATCCGGCTCATCCTCGTCATCCGTGGTGGACACTTCCTCGCCGAAGATGTCGTGAACTGCAACTCCCATGTTCGGCGCCCGGTGGGAGGGAAAGTTGCTGGCTTCATCATCATCGGACTCCACATTGATGTCCCGCTGGGAGCTCATTTCCATGATCGTCTTTTCGCTGGCATGCATGGTGGTTTCGTCCTGCAGATCGTCATCTGCATCGTTGTAGGGCTTGATGTCCGATTGTTCCAGTTCATCCATTGGCTTGTCCTCTTCGTTTATGATTTCATAGTCCACTCGAACGGCCTCGTTGTCAATGCGGAGCAGGTGCTTCACTTCCTTCTCGATTTCAGGAGCTTCGACATTTTTTTTCTTTAGAGTTTTGCGGAATCGTCGTTTCCTAACATTCTTGCAGGGGGGTGTGATGCCGTGCGGAAAGAGGTACTTTTTGTCCACCTTGTTGGGATCCTTCTTTTTGTTTTTATTAGGCGACTCCTTCTCCGTCTCGTCCTCCGGCTCCTCCTTGCAAATGAGTATCTGGCAGATGTCTGCCGACTTGTAGAAGCTCTTGTTGTCAATGGTCTTGTAGCTCTCCACCACAGTGGGCAAATCCACGAGCTTCGTGTACAATATCTGATCATCTACTCGCACTTCACCGTACCTCAGATCCTGATCGAGTTGGATGGATAGCCGATCCTTTATGGTGCCAGCATTTATTGCCTCATGGACCGTGTCCGCCAGTTCCTGCGGGTGTAGGTGATCAGTTGATGTTTGTTTGATGTGCTCTGACTTACCTTCGGCACGCGCATGATAAACTGACTCTCCAACTCTACGCCGTCATCCCGCGGTTTGTGCTCACCTTGCTTAACCTTTTCGCTCTTCTTTTCAAACATTTTAATGCGCTTCTTAGAGAAAAAACGTACTCCTTTTGAAGATATTTATTGCTTATTAGAGATGGCACCGCTAGTGATGGATTTCAGTTCACAGTTATCGCTGCAAGCACAATGAATATTTGAAATCATTCACACTGGATCCGCAACTGCAGCAAAAATAGCCCTCTACGCCGCAAAATGTAAAGCCATTTCTCCTCACGCCTCGCGAGGGATTTATCTCAAGCGATAAATTCAAATGAAGCGCTGAGGGCCAAATGGTTTGCCATCCGTGAAAAGGCGGTTTACCAGCTGTGCCTTGAATATCGGTTGTGAATCCGATAAAATATCGATAAGGCAATCACCAGCCAACCCTGCTCTAATTTCGTCTTCTCATCCCTTTTGCCATGACGGAAAACACGAATTGATGTGGATTTCTATTAATTTATAACATAAAAATACGTCGAAAGTTAAACAATCAGAGTTCGCGCTAGTCGAAGGGCAGAAAGTAAGGCGGACGACATGCAGGAGAAGTGGTTACTGGCCGGCCTTTCGGTGGCGCTTCTACTGGGCACCTGCTCGGCGCTGTACGAAGACCAGATCAAGAAGTTCGACTGGTAAGTATGGTACGATATCTGACCATTGACCCGGCGTTAATCCGGCGGATATATGTCGCTTTGCAGGCGAGGCGTTAATGTGGGAGCACTGAAGCAGTCTCGCGTGGACCTCAACCACTTTCAGCCGCGGATTCTGGTCAGCACTCATGAAGGAGTGGTGGCCAGTCTGTGCGTGAAGACCGGCGAGTTGGTGTGGCGGCAGGTGCTCGAGCAGAAGCCGCGCGGCGACATCAAGCTGCTCCAGGTGAGTGGATTCTCCGATGACAGCAGCGAGACGGCCGCCGCTCCTATGGGCAGCAACCTGGGCTTCGACATGCTAACCGTTCAGGGACACGCGCCCGCTTTGGTGCGCGGTTGGAACACCAATATGGGGGCCCTTGAGTGGGAGTGGTCCATCATGCCAATAAACACAGAGCGGGCCCAGGACGCCTTGTGGATATACAGCAAATCTGTGCTATACCACGTGCTTCCTGCCTGGCGCAGCCACCTGGAGGTTACAGCATATTTCGCCAGCTCGGGCCACAGCACTGGTAGCACCAGCAAGGTAATAGCTCCCTGGATCACGCAAGAGAGCTGCACCCTCAGCGGCACATTCTACGTTTGTACGGAGGGAAAGCAGCTAATTAGCCTAGATCTCGTTTCCAAAAGCGGTCAGGTGATTCGTACTTCGCTCGAGACGGAGCCGAAGGGAAAAACTCAGGCCTTAATGGTAAGTCAAGACTTTAACTTTTATTCTAACGATGTTGAAACCGTTTTGGCTCAGCTAATAGATTGTTTATGTTAAGTTGTACGATATAGTGAAGTTCTAATTCGTCAAAATATTTCTACAGGGCCTGAATGGTGTTGTGATTGTGGATGGCAAGCCAATTAGTGTCAACAAGGACCAATCCATCTGCGGTGGTCTGCAAAGCTCTAGCTACGCCGTGGGCAGCTTTAACTATCGCAAGATCTTGGCGTATGCAGATCTGTCTTCTGGTGTAGGTTTAAACTTATACGAACTATTATATTAATTATGTAATTATTGTTCCTTTTAATGTGCGTTTCGACAGATTCTCAGGATCAATGCTCTGTATCTGGATAACTGTGCACCGGCAGCTGACTTGGAGCAGAGTCTGGTGTTCCCCGAGCATTTTGGCACTCCATCGCTGAACAACTTCGACTGCAAGCAAAAGCGCAATGGCGAGGGCAAGAACTGTATGTTTCTGTTTAGCACCACCTCGGAGTCCATTGTGGCAGTGCAGCAGGGACGCGTTCGCTGGTCGCGCGAGGAGGCGCTGGCCAATGTGATCGACTCGCAGTTTGTGGATCTGCCGCTGGCCGATAGCGAGGGTACATTGGAGAACGAGATGAAGGGCAAGGCCGGTGAGTGTGCTTGACTTATCCACTACCTTAAGGTAAACTCATAACATTTATTATTGAATATGCATACCAAAGGGGATTTCACAAGTTTTGAGAGTAAGTGAACGTTCACTACAAGCTAATCATTCAGTATTGTTTGTTACGTGATTAACATTTTTGAATTTAATGGTTTTCATTTTAATAGAAAGTACGAATGTTTACTAATTCAAGCATGATTTGCTAGTTTAATGCTAGTGCATTGCAAAGCTTTTTTACAGCACAATATTGAATTGGTAGTTCGTTAAAGTTTAATAAAAAGTCCCATTTTAATTTACACTAAAGTTGTTCACTAATATTTATGTTTTCACCATTTGAACAGGAGACATTGCCAGTGCCTTTTTGCGTCGCATCACCACTCAAGCTGTGCAGATTCGGAGCTTGTTCCTTCATGTTATCGGTCTAGGTCCGCCTCCTACGGACACCCAGCGAGCCGGGTTGGTCAGGGATTCCTTTGGTCTCCACAAGATGCTGGTTTTACTAACGCGCGCTGGAAAGATTTTTGGCATTGACAATGTCTCTGGAAAGCATCACTGGCAGTTGTATCTTTCGAATGTTATTGGCTTCGCTAACGACGAACAGATGCGACTGATTGTCCAGCGCTCGGCCAAACACTTTCCCCTTCAGCCTTTGTGCACGATTTTGGGCAAGAATGCTGTAAGTCGGACTGACAAATTCCATAGTTCCCACGCTTATTCTAAACTTCCCCAGGTCAACGGCAATGGTGTGCTCTATCGTTTTAATCCTATTACGGGCAAAGTAGCAGAAGGTGGTCTCGTTCAGCTGGACTACAAAATCAAGCAGCTCTCGTTGCTGGGAGAAACGGAAAATGACTTTGTGAAGGGCATTCTGTTACTGGATGCTTCGAACAAGGTACATGTTTATCCTGAACATGCGACACCACTGGTAAGAAACTTATATCTATGATAGATATAAAAATGGAGTTAAAAATACATATCCCCCATACAGGCTGATGGCATGTATCTGTACACCGCCGATGTGAAATCTGCAGAGTTGGCCGGCTACTTTGTTAAATATGCGGGCGGGGTAAGTAAAGCAGCATTTTAATCTGTCAGCCCTTAACTAATTAAACCATTTCCGTCAGCAACTGTCCAGCACGCACATTTGGAATGCTCGTCTGGGCGGCCACAACTCCGAGCAACAGATTATCGGCGTTGCCGGCAAGAATCCCATCGAGCATGTCCACTCCCAGGGACGTGTGTTGGGCGATCGTTCGGTGCTGTACAAGTACATCAACCCTAATTTAGTGGCTTTCGTTACACAGGCACCGGATTCCACACACAAATGTGAGTATGCATGCGCTTCGTTTAATTTTGAATCCATTTACATGGCACACACTCCACAGCCGTGCTAAATTTGTATCTGGTTGATGTGGTCTCCGGCTCAGTGGTTTTCACTATGACGCATCGCAAGGTGCGTGCACCACTGAGCATTGTCCACTCAGAAAACTGGCTGGCCTACTCCTACTTCAATGAGAAATTGCGTCGCACAGAAATTAGTAAGTCATAAAAGCGATAGTTCTTGAAAAATACCCATATTTACTAACCTTCATTCACTTGCCACAGCCACAATTGAACTGTACGAGGGCAAGACTCAGGCAAACAGTAGTGTTTGGAGCTCCTTGCAAGCTCCACCAATGCCCCTTGTGGAGCGTCAGTCCTACATACTCCCCACAATTGTTGAGGCTCTGCGGGAAACTATCACGGAGCGCGGAATCACCAACAAGCATGTGCTTAGTAAGCATTATCGAAAGCTATTTGATCGCCAAATGGGTTGATAACAATTCGTCATTAATTCTAGTCGGCACTGCCAGTGGTTCCATTGTTGAAATGCCGTGGCATTTGCTGGATCCCCGTCGTCCGATCGCATCCACGACTCAGGGACGGGAGGAAGGAGCCATCCCATACATACCCGAGCTGCCTTTGCCAACGGAGAGCCATATAAATTACAACCAGACGGTGGCCCGTCTGCGAAATATTTATACCGCACCCAGTGGTTTGGAGAGTACCTGTCTAGTCGTTGCTACGGGCTTAGGTAAGGATGACTTATCCAACGCGTTTTCAGTCAAAGCACTGTAACTCAACTTATTTTGCAGATTTGTTCGTTACGCGCGTGGCGCCATCTAAAACGTTTGACTTGTTGAAGGAGGACTTTGACTATATTCTCATTTCCATAGTGCTAGTCGCGCTCACATCGGGCTCGTTGATTGTTAAGCATTTAGCGTCGCGTAAATTGCTCAAGCAGGCGTGGAAATAGGCTTGGCATTATTATTAAATAATTGCTTTAAATACATATAAAATTGTACTGCGACCAAATACGACGAGGGAGGATGGAATGATGAGAAAGTGTAAATCGGCGAGAGAGTATTGATATATATAACATAATTCTGATATCCGCATTACATCCCACAATGCGAATAAAACCGTTTCTCAACGCTAAGCCTAGACAATTATTTATAACTAATTTTATAGCGTTAAACATCAAATAATTATAATTAGCTGTTGAAAGGTTTTCATTGCATTTTTCTGTTCCTTTGATTTGTGTTCGTTTGAATTTCCACTTGAAAAATATCAGCATTGAAAGTGTTTAAAAAAATAGTCAATAAAAGCATTTGTAAAGGAGGACAACGGTAAAGTAAATAAACAATTTTTTCATCAGAATTGACTACTGGTTCTATTATAAGCTATAAACTGGCAATGGTTTATTGATAATAAAAATGAACAAGAGAGAACGCTGTAGTCGAGTTCCTCAACTATCAGATACCCATTACTCAGCTGCTTGCAGAGCGAACGAGTAAATTCAAAAAAAGTAAAAACAAAAACACTCAAAGTTGTGGGCAGCTTGTGGGCGTTAGAGTGGGCGTGGCAACACGAACAACAAATTTGCGCTAAGCCTGGAATCTGCACGCTTAATCTAGCTGTTATAGTTCCTGATATCTCGGCGTTCATACGGCAGGAGAGATGGACATGGCCAGATCGATATTAATGGATTTATATTAAAAATTTAAAAGCATTAGACATTATTCTAATGTCTTCGGTATAAACCATCATATATCATTGCAAGAAAAATGTGGCCGTTTTTTAGTTATGTAAAAACCGCTGAAAAGATTTTAAAGTACGCGCCAAAATTCAGCTGAATCTGTGTGTTTTTCAACACAGACTAGTCTGTCTGGAACAGATGTTTATTCTCTTCTTCTTCCGCCAGATTGAAAGGATGGCACTGCGTGTTTTTGGCTTAAATATAGTAAAAACTAACAGGAATCTGCTGCAGAATGCATGCAAATCCAGTGCGCCGGTCACAGGCTACATGGTTGGTACAATAGTCAAGTCTGCCAGGCGCAAACTTGACAATTTCCATTGTGCCGAACGTGAGACCTAACGTTTGCATAACCTTTCAGGCAGCGGCTCCATTTGCCACTGAAGTGACCGTCCAGGCTGCTCCGGCGGCCATCCAGAAGCAAAGGGTGAGCAAGGCCATGCGGGCGTACTTGAAAAGAGCCAACGAACACGACGAGTTCATGAAGACCCAGCACCTGGAGTTCCAGATCGGAAAGCGGCACCTGGCCAACATGATGGGCGCCGATGTGGAGACGTTTACTCAGGAGGACATAGACGTGAGATACTTGGCTATGGAAATCTTAAAGTCGTTGTCGTACATCCCTATGAATTACAGGAGGCGATATCCTACCTGTTTCCCTCCGGCTTGTACGACCAAAAAGGCCGCCCGGCTATGAAGTCACCTGAGGTTGTCTTCCCCGCCCGCAAGGCCGCGGAATTCGATGAGACGGGCAGACCATTCCACAGCATGTTCTACACCGGCAAGCCCAACTTTTTTCAACTGCTTCATGTGAGTAAATGCACAAATTGCATATTTCATTTCTTGAGGAAAGACAAGAACAATAGGAACTTTAAATGCTAAAGAAAGATTAGCTTGAGCAAAATAAAAATAGTCTGGCCTATATTTATTTACTTCTCTTTTTCATAACCAGGACATTGTGGATGAAACTAACAAGCTGGCGGACCTGGAGGAGCGCATGCTTCGGCGCGGCAATAAGCCCGATGACAACCAAAAGCTGTAAGCAAGCTTTGTAGGTTTTGCAAAGATAATTTGAAAATGATTTGTATCTTTCGCTTTAGTGGAATAGCCGGCTTTCAGTTGCTGCCCAAGGACCAGCTGGAACTTTTGCTAGTTGAGAGCATTGCCGATATCGAGTACTCCAACTTTACTAAGTCCATGGAACGGCTGATCGCCTCGCCATATGCTTATAAAAGCAAAGAATTCATCGAGCGATATTTGAAACCGCTGATGGACCAATCCAAGCAGCTGGAGGTGCCCAAACCAAGGATAGACGAAGAGGGTCGCCAGTACATCACAACCTACGAGTGCCTGCGCAAAACTGCTAGAGCCGATGTAACAGTGCGGCTACCCGGAACAGGAAAGATCAGCATTAATGGAAAGGACATCTCATACTTTGAGGACGAAAACTGCAAGGAACAGGTGAGTGAAGTCCTGTATTTTAAAACTACAATTGCTTTTCAGCAAAAAATAGCACGTAGTATTTGTTGGCCTTTAAGAATAGAATTCTTGGGGAAAGTGCTGCGGACGATAAGGCAATCATAAATCCTTGTTTAAATATAAATTCAGAGATGCAGTCAAAATCCTGTTCAATGAATATTACGTAAAGCTTGAATATTCTTGACAATTTATTGGATTGAAATTATATATTTTAAAATCAGTTGATAGTAAATTTACCTTGACATTATGTTGACATTAGAGACTCGCACATTTTGGCCGGCAGCTACAAATAAGAACGCGTTTTTCATAACAATAGATATAGCATATACTTTATTAAGAATAATAATTTTCATTAAATTACTATATAAACGATTCTCTGACGACAACGCCAAAACAACAAAGACACAGCCTGGAACCAGCCACAAATCAATCCTGCCAACTGCTCGCCTCTAGTTTAACTAAACGCTAGTTATAGTATTTGTATCAATAGTAGTGTATGTAGGGTATATGGCTATATAGCGTATTTATACGGCGCCTGGCGCATCGATATCTAAATTGGTTTAACTACAACTCGCTGCTACGATAATATCAACAATGTTCTGGATTTTTGGGATCTGCCGACCCCCTTACGTCAAACTCTGATCTATAAATATTCCGAATGGGGTGCAGTAAATGCTCCTGCTACTTGCGCAGATTCTGCTTCTGCTGATTGGAGATCACAATCAGCAGCTTGTCGATCACTTTGCTGGCTTGCTGTTGCTGCGAGATTAGTGCCTGCTTCAGCTCCTGGATCTCCTGGGTGAGAAACTCGATCCGATCAGCATTGTCATCGATCTTTGTGGTTAGAGTGGTGAATTGCCCGGCATCCGGGTCCGTATCGGGTAGTACATATCCGGTCGTGGCGCCATTATTGTTGTTATACTTGTTCTTGTACGACAAATAGTTTTCGGCCGAGTTTTTTGAGGAGACTGTGTGGCCGAAATGCTTGCGCATCTTTCCCACTTCATAAGCCTTCATTAGGATTTCTCTGGGCAAGCGTTTCTCGCTGGGATTCAGTGGCTTGACACATAGCACCACTCTATAAGCTTGGGGAGAGACCAGAGCTGTGTAATGGAGCAAGTTCCGCAGCCATGTCGGAAGGTAGCCGTTGAATAGCGCCGACTCTATGTAGCTGATAAGCTTCGTTTGTCGCACTAGCTTAGATAGTCCCGCCGTCTTCTTCAGTCCCTGGATATCGTGTACTGCAATGCCTACGAGCAGGTTCATCAGAATGATGGTCACGAACAGCAGGAAAAGAACGAAGGTGATTTGTGCGCTGACTTCCAGCAGGAAAGGTGGATCTTTGCCTTCGGGATCGTTGATCAGCAGCGATAAATCCTGTTCCCCAATCATCATCACCAGCACTGTTATGAAACCCATAAACGGGTTGGCAAATGACGACGACGATGGAAAGATAACACAGAAACTGATGGTGAAACCAATCAGCATGCAGGAGTAGGCCATAAATAGCTTTGCGAATTCCCCCTGCACTCTCGTGTACATGGCCACATAGACATCGAAGACTGGAAGCTGGCCTATCATCAACATGAGATTTGTCCAACCGAGCAGCACGGCGAAGGCGCCTATATGGTTTTGAAACGTGTACGTCTTGTTGGTGTAGATATATGATATAACAAACACGCTGGTTATCACGAACCACTCCATAATATTCTCCACCTGCGTTACGTAGTGCCGAAAGGACGAGTAGCCCGTAATGCCATATAGCTTTCGAAATATCTCCACTATGGTGATTGCAACCAGGACCCACCATTGCATCTCCATCACAAAGGGGTTGTTCCTGAGCATATCTCCCAGGATGGATTGCTTCTGGCACAACTCCTGCGCTGGAATGGTCGTGTTGTCGTTCTTGCTGCCATTGTAGCAGTTGTGGGCCAAAGCAGTCAGCACGTAGAGCGTGAGGAAGAGCACGAAGCTGAAGCAGAAGATGAGCCTGCCAATGTAGTACTTGCGGATCTTGCCCCACTTGATGTACAGGAACGAGGAGCACAGCGGGTGCTCCAGGATCTCCTTCTGACCCTCGTCGACGAACGTGTTTAGGTAGCTGATCTCGCGCGGGTGACAGTGCTGCAGCAGCTGACGGAAGTCCAGCTCCAATTCCACCTCACGGTTCACGGGGTCCTGTTAGGGGGACAAAGGAATGGATAAGAGAGTTCCAATGGGAATCAAAGCAGGACTATTTACTTGCGAGTGGTGCAGCGTTATGGCTGCGTCCAGTTTCTGCCTGATCATGGCCACTGAAGCCGGCGTCTTCCGGGTGATAACGTTCAACGCGGAGGTACCTTTCTTCGATTTGGTGGTTACATCCGCTCCGTGGAATATCAGCATTTCGACGCACTGCACCAGCCCATCCAACGCAGCCAGGTGAAGAGCGGTAAACCCATAAATGTCCTTATGGTTAACATTGGCACCCCACTGGATGAGGGTCTCCATGATGTCGTAGGCGTTCTCGGATTTTCCCACCGCCGCGTGAAGCGGAGTACGGTGATCGAAGTCCTCGGCATTGGCGTCGGCATTACCATTCCTCAACAACGATTCCACGCAATCCAGACTGGATGTTCTCGCTGCCAGGTGGAGCGGTGTGAAACCTCGATGATTCTTCAACTTGGCATCAGCGCCTTTGGCCAGGAGTAAGTCCACACACTCCACGTTGCCCTCATCCGCTGCCAGATGCAAGGCTGTGGACTCCTTTTCACGGATGCAGATACGCACATTGGCATCTGCATTGGGGGCACTCAGCAAGGCTTCCAGGCACTGAAGATTGCCCAGATCAGCTGCCAGGTGAATGGCATTGGTGCCATTCGGCTTGAGCGAGTTTACATCGGCGCCTTCGGCAATGAAGATCTGCAGACACTCCAGGGCGTTGGATCGCACGGCGCAGTGCAGCAGGCTTTCCTCGCAGTTTGGCTTGCTGGTGTCCTTGGATATGTCCGCCCCATTGTTGATTAGTAGCTTTGCGGCCTCCGCAGCGTTTCCAAAGGCTGCGCAGTGCAGAGGCGTGTAGCACTTGGACTGCAGATTGACATTCAAACCCTTGGCCACCAGAAGGCCCAAGGTGGCCAAGCAGCCACTAAAGGCGCTCAGGTGCAAGGCTGAAATTCCATTCTGATCGCAGAAGTGCAGGTCGGCTCCCGCCTCCAGCAGACTCTCGATCAGATCCCAGCGCTTGAGGTACGCGGCCCACAGGTAGCAGAGATTCTTCTCCAGCTTCGAGGCGGACTCAAAGTGCGTCCGTATGCCCTCGGCCACCACGTTGCTCTGCTCGATGTCCTCGAAGAGCTTGACGCGGCCCGCTGCGCTTTTCATCTGGTCGATCAGGCTGATCCGCAGCGTATCGTTGCATATCTGGACGCTCAGCTCGCTGGTCGGCTCCTCGAAGCTGTCGTACATGCTCGGCGCACTCTCCGCCGGCGGCGACGGTCCACACTCCATGTATTCGAATTCTCCAGCGGTCGGGTACTGAGCTTCGATCATGGCGTCAGTGTTGTTCCGCCATCGCACCATCAAGTTGGGTGGAATCGATTTGAAACTGTGGGGATGCAAGCCGATTAGTGGATGAGTATTACCGCATTGAAAGTTGCACGTATGTTCTACGGTTGGATAATTCCTAACAAAAACTTTGATTTGTCCAAGATTCCCATGGCATGAACATTAATTTTTTAATTTATTTACTCCGACCAGACGTCTATGTGCGTTTCTATGCGCTTTATATTAAATATATTGGCATTCATATTGAATCTAAATACTGTTAGTTTTCCACTGGCAAGTCAATTATTCTAAGAAGGCTAAGTAAGTTAGTAAGACTATTATTGATTATTATTGAAAGACCCACAATACCTCTCGGTTTTATCAAGACTCTTTCAAGAGACACAAAATGTAGCCTAAATTAAATTTATTTATATTATTTATTTAGTTTATTTGAATACTTTGGTGAAGAGAACATTTAAACTGTTCAATGCTAATTCTTGAACTTTAAACAGGTTTTCGTGGGTTCGAGATGATTTTGATCTTGTGGACAAAACACTGTGAATCCGTTTTTATGGTTTGTAAAGCGTTCAAATAATTTGTCAGTGATTAGACAAAATTTTTATATCAGTGGAAGTTTTCTAAATCGATGTAATGAGTTTAACTTATTGCTTGGACTTGTGCTGGCTTCTGTACCCATGGATTTAAAGTGCGTAGTCAAACATCACGTCTAGACGATTCGGTTTTAGCTTGTTGAGTATTTGTGTGAAACTTGTAATTACTATAAAGTTAGAACTCGTAAATAATTCGACGCTTTTCAGCTGCGTTGGGACAACCCATGCGGTCAAACTAAGCTGGCTAAATATTAAAACAAAGCCATTAGATAGACTCGCACTTCTCGATGTCTACACACTCATCTCGCACAGATCACCTTTTTATAGATCTGTACACACATAATCCCCATCGCTCAAATGGCACTGAACAACGGAGTTCGAGATCTGTTGACTTTTTGAGCATGCATAATTTTAAATAATTATTGTGTTTTTTTTGCGTTGGGAGTTATGCAAAGTTGGCGGTTTGCTTGAAGCGGTTTTCTTATTTCGCTGCTCAGTATTCACTGTCCACTGTCCACTGTTCACTGTTCTCGTACGTTGATGGATTTACCGACTGCGCCGGTAGACTTTGTTTTGTTTTCTTGGTCGCCAGCTCAGCTCTGCCCAGCATAGTTGTCCGATGCATAATTCCAGACCTCGTCCATGGTCAGAAGCTGGTGCACTCGTTGTGCAACTAAAGCACTACTGCCCACTGCCACTGCTTTTGTTGGCCACTTAAGCCGGGAATCTCGGCATCCGAGCGACTGGGACTGAATACGTACACCGTTTGCAGCCATATCCACGGATGATGCCAATTCGCCAGTGAGCTGTTTTCAATTTCTAATTTCATTTCCGAAATACATGGGAGAGCCCGGCGCGCCACTCGACCGATCCGCGAAATTCGAAATACGGACTACGGATTGGATCGTATTGGATCGGATCGGGTCAGATGGGATGGGATGGGGTCAGAACGGGACAAGTGCCTCACAATGGAGGCCTTTGTGGGGCCTAGACAATCGCGTCTAACGGGCGGAAAATGCTAAATGTTGTGTGAAAAAACGCGAATTTTTCACTTCCGTTTTGTTGTTGCCGTCGATTTTTCGGACGTTGTTTCAGCGTTCATTCCTATTGTTTTCACAGCGACGGCGATCACTTCGAAGTTCGAACGCGTTCTAGCCGTGTTTTGTGGCTCTTATTTCGCTGCTTCCACACTCTTTTGGCCAGCAACGAACGCGTCCGCCTGCATTGTTGATTCAAAACCGACTGAGCCCGATGGAAATCGGTAAGCGTTGGTTAAGTAGTCGATCGAGATTGAAAGAGAGGTAGTCTAGAGAGCGGGGAGATACGTGTACAGGTGGGGCCAAAATAATAGCTCTGGGAACCTGGGAGCTCGGGGTTAACATATTTTGTAGTATATTTGAGAAGCTGATTTGATTTTCAGTTTGCCTGTTAAGGAGGTTTCAAATATCAGGCAAGGCTATTCATGATCATTAGCAGTCTTTGCTGGAAGTTCCTTTTCCCGCAATAATGAATGTATCAGAAGTAATTTGAAGCGCCACTATTTTGACCGCAGGTGTAAATAAACAGTACTTGGAGAGGGAGATACTCTAGAGAGAGTGCGAAATCTCCAAAAAGTCTGCAATTCTGACGCGAGTGGGAGTGAAAATCGTTGGTACATTTCACTTTGCAGCATTTCTATCTTTCAAAGAGATATTGTATGATATGATATTTTAGTCTACGAAGAATGCCATGACCCTAAAACCGTAACTTCAAAGTGATAAATACACGAATGTGTATAAAATAGTTAATATAAAGTCATACAATCATAAAGTATTTCCAAATTACACTTCTCAAAAAGGAAGCTGTTTCGCCTTGTTCTATGTATTGTGAAGATAGCGTTGCAATATGATATTTGTGTTAATTTTAAGTTTATATTCCTTAGGTTCACCTCATATTAATAGCTTTCATTTGCCTTCAAACACTATTGTGCCAACAACACGGGTTTGATGGAACCTTTCCAACTAACTGCCTCTTTTAACCACCTATATTTTATGCAATTATCTTTTTTCTGCTAAAAACAATAATCACGTGCAAATTTACCATTTTGTAGGAGTATTACCCTATACCCACACAAAAACTGGCTCACTGCTCCTCACAATTGATAAACAGACATTATATAAACTCGTATGGCATTATCGGTTTTGCGAATAACATGCTGGTTTTCTGGATGGCAATTCATTTGTCACATAAATCACCGAATGCTTCCGCTTCTTCGCCTTTTGGGCCCGGCAATCACGCCTCTATATGTATGTATATTTTGAGTGTGTTTTATGGTAGCCAGAAATTTCTGCAACTGCAACTGCAACAGCAACAGCAAACTGAAAACTGGCCACTCCAACTGGCACTTACCGGTTATTTGCATTATTCTCCGTGAGCGGCTGTTCCACTTCGGTCTTGGTAACGACGCTGATCGAACGTGTCATGCGACGGGGCTTGGTGCTGCCCTCCTTATAGCCAAGATTCTCCATGGTGACGGCCAGAAGTTGCTGCTGCAGTCGTCGCCGGTGTCAATGCTGCTGCTTTCGTGGTTGTGGCAATTAAAACGCGCAAATATGCGCAAAACCCCGGTGCAATGCAACTTCGTTTTTTGTCACCGCCTGCAATCGGCAATGGGTATGCGAAAAAGTTACTTTCCAATATCACACGCCAGCGGAGCGCCAATTTATAGCCCAATTTCAGCGACTGGTTGGCATGTTCATGGGCCTGCAAAGATAGTTCGGTGTGAAGTTTATCTACTGCATCTTTCTACGAGGCATCTGTCCCAACTATCCCCCTGTGTTATCCCAAGCAGACTGGACCCAACTGACTGGCAGACTTTCCTAACTGCCTGGATGGACGGACTCCGCGAAAGATAGCCAGCCGTGCGTTGGATGCGACACTCGTGGCCGCAGTTATCTAAGCGTCTTCCTTTTGACGCAGCGATAAGCCCACATCATCACAATCACGACCATTATCGCCAGACTATCCGGGGATTTATCTTGGAGTGCTACTGGCTCTGCCTGCTCGTCACAAGGGGGTTAGGAAACTGCTATCGTTGAGATATATCATTTGAATCAGTCGGGGATTGTGTAACTCCTAGCCGAATAACGCGCGTCTAAGCTCGATGGGCCTCTTCATGATTATTGCTATTTTTGGGATGGACGGGTCTATTTTGCCACCTTGCCACGATTTTACCACCCCTCTCCGACACTCCCATGCATTGCTTGCTTATTTTATTATTTTGATTTTGTTTGTGCATATTATTTACAATCAACGTCAACGTCAGATGTGGAAGTACTCATTCATTTAGTATGCATGCAGATTCCAACGCCCAGGAGCGGTTTACTTCTGTTTTAGAAACAGACTTTGCCCCAGTGTTTTGACCATTTCTATAATGAATTTTTGCCAATTTGTTGTTCCTCTGACAGATTTAATCAGTGAAGAAATAGCTATCCTCTCTTTTCTAATTTATACTACTTATAAATTTACTTTATACTTTTTATTTGGCATTCCCTATCTTAGTCTGTTTATTTCTCGGCTCGCATTATTGGATTTGGTCTATTGGTGTATTTCCTCAGCTTTTCCACGAGATTATGCAATTACTGCCACGAATCTAGAGAGTTACGATGCCACATTAGACTAAATTAGCTAGCGAAGCGTTAAGCTTGTTTCGGTTTTATTTGTTGCATTACTTCGGCATCGCATTACTGTAAACAATTCTCGAGCGATTCTGGGAATCTTTCAAACTTGTTTGCAAAACATAAACAAATGTTAATGGGAAACGCAAAAAGAGGCTCTGTTTGCCCGGCGACAACGCATGAGAAACTTTCTTTGATTAGGCAAACCGAAAATCCGCTGACTGATTAAGCATATACGGCGATAAACAAGGGCCGGCAACAAAAACTGCGGCCAAGCTTGAGTTGGCTAAAATATGCGAGCAAATTAATCAAAATCTGTGCGTAGTTGGGAAACCAGTTTTTAATTCGTTGAGCCCCGCTGCACAGAAAGAATTGGTTTCTGCAGAATTTTCGAGTAGGCTTTCCTACAAAATACGAGTGTATAGTCGTGTTTGTAACACGTCACAAATTGAGGGGAACTTTCATTTGCACTATTTTTTGAGTAAAACGAATATGTGTATTTCTTGAATATATTCTAAGATCCTTTTATTTCTCGCCGTGTGTGGTTTCTGGGTTGTGTCTGGAGTCTGCGAGGCTCCAAAACGCGCTAACACACTGAACAAATATTTGTTTAAAAACGCCCCCGTGTGATTACAAATGTGCTGCTGTGAATTGCTGGAAATCGCCCAATCAATTAATACGTTTTTATGCCTTTGCAGGTGCAAAAAGAGCTCGACCTTAGATGGCCAGAGGTCGGGGGAAGGCGGCTGGCTGGCTAGCTGGCTTCTGTTGATCTCGAAGGCCCGGAAGTGGCTTATAGCCCGTTTTACCCGCTACGACAGGCCGCCGCCGGCCATTTTGGAAAACTGCGCCGCTGTGAAAATGGGAGCCGTGGAAATGGCCGATGGCCGACGGATTGGCCGAGCGATCTTTGGGCTCGTTCGCCAGCGGGTATTTCTCGGGTATTTCTTCGCCGCCCGCTGATTCAATTATAATTGAAATCAATTTGGGGCTTCTTCTTCGCGCGCTCGCGCCTTTGTGGGGAACTTAAGGGGGTTATTATCTGAGCGAACGCATTGGGCTGAGTTGGGTTGTATTTTTGCGTTGCCATAATGCCCTTGAACCTGAAGCGCATGCCCACTTCCCACACTGCGCCGTACAGCCGCTGATCACTAGATCCGATCTGTGTACTGCACACTATACTGTCTACTATATGTATAGTGTTCGTGGGCCTATGCAGTGGCAATTGAATTCGAGTCAGAGTGCCGAATTAAAGGATAATGCAGTCGACAAAAGCCGTGCACCGAGTGTAAACAAACCTCAATTGCTATTCATAAGTTGCACTCGGTTATGGAGATCGCTCATTGTTCACTTGGCTGATTCTGTAATAGAAAGCAACTAGATATCGCTCATCTGAGGGAACTTGTACCTAGTACTTTGGTCTGTGATTAATGCTAGTTTTCGTAGTATTTGTGCATTTAGTTTCGATTCTGCTTGGGCAACTTAATTATCCTTTTTACGAAACTATACATATTACTGTAGTCAAGGGTGAAGTTTATTATGTTCATAGCACTAATAGTTCTAAATCGATATATATAATAGTCTTTCGAGAAGTTTTGTAAAGGATGGAATATTGCTTTTACTTATTCAATTTCAAAATATACCGAAGCAGACGTTATTATTCTGAGTATGATACACTCCCTCTTCAAACGCTGATAAGATCGATTTTCGCGTATTTGAAACTTTTTCACAATTCTGGAAAGTTCACTTTACATTATGCCATTGTGGTTTCAACTGCAGACCCGGTGGCTGAGCGTAGTCGATGATCGCGACATGTTGCTTGGCAAATGATCCTTTTCGTGAGCTGCTATCTGGTATGGAAATTCTTGGGGCGATGTAATATTTTGCGACACTTGGCGCGCTCTTGACGACGCGGGATCGACTGATACAAAGAACTACGCCTAAACCGTATTCTACGCGATATGAGTGTCCAAAAGTGAGCCGCCCGACGAGCGCCAATGAAGGCGGTGTGCATATAGTATATATACTATACTATATCCCCGCCGATCCGACACTTTTACACTAAGTGTACAGTTGGTGCGCCGAGCGATATCTTCGTGGATCTTAGTCGTGTCGACTTCGCTCATGTGTCAAACTATAAAACCCATTTAAATCATAATAAAATGTAACAGCGAATTTTCTTGAAGCTCTGAGATGCCGGTAGACCGCCCCCCTCAAAAGCATCACCCCCTCGACTATAGGTCGCACGAAGAGAGATTTGGGATATGGGATTTGGGGAACCCTGGAGTTGGAGCAACCAGTTTTATTGTTTGCCTCGTCACTTTTCTGCAAATCTGGTGCTATTTTTATCGCTGTCAATTAAGACTTTCTGTTGCTCGGCTTTGGCATTCGGTATTCGGTGCTTGTGTTTGTGTGGTGTGTACCAAATGTACAATGTACATTAATTTAAAAATCTTGTTCGCAAGCCTTTTATTATGCTTATTATTGTTGTTACTGTTGCGTGAAGTCATCTGGAAATTTGTTTAAACAAATCAAAGTCTGTCTCTTTCCCCTTTGGCAGTTCATCTGGAGGTATTTCAATGATTGATGGCAGTTGTCAATTTGGTTTGCCAAAAAGAGAAACGGAAGAACAATAGTTTAAAAATTGGTCTTCCCCTTTTGTTGTCGCAGGTTTATTGTTTATTGCTTATTGTTTTTTAATCATAATGTTTATTGTCAGGCGTTACGTTTGTCAAGCCCCTTGACTTTGATTCCCACGCAGTCGAATTCGGAAAACGGCCAAAACGAAAAATGAATTACGATTTGTTTTGATCTCTGGATTTTGTGAACTTTGTGAATGGCGTCAGAGCTGCTGCTATGCGAATATAACTAATTAATGGTTTCCTTGCCAGCAAATTTTGATTTTTGCTGAGAATGAACTAATATTCTAATGCAGAAATTGTAATTCCAATACTATTAAGGCCCAATGGAGAGTTATGAAGAACAAGGTGTAGTGATATAAAATCAGCCGTCTTTAATTGACTCTCAAAAGAACTCGACTGATTACGTACAGCGAACTATTACCCAACCCATTAACGGGACAGCGCGTGCTGATCATGCCCGCGGCTCCGCAATTATCCGGACTTGATGCATTGCTGTAATGCACTTATAATTTGCATCACACCTAGCCGGGCGGAGGAACCTTTCAGCTCCCACCCACTAATTGCCAGGCGGACATGCAACAATCTGTTGCAGTTTAGTGGCCGCGGCCGAGAGACATTTAATTTGGCTAACCATTCCGCCATTATCTATCGGCATTGTTGTACAGGAAGCGCTATCGCAGCATCATTTGAATACAGAGAGATCCGTACAATGGCTGCCTCGGGCGCTCGAACTTGACATCTAACGGCCACGACATTATACCATTCTCATTCGCCGATTCGTTATCTCGATTTTTCCAGTTGCTCTTCCCGCTGCAATTTAGCGAGCTGCTGGGCAAAGTCGATGTGGAGGCCAACGTCGAGGGAGGCGGTCCTTCCGGTCAGGCTGGAGCCATCCGCTGGGGCATCGCCATGAGCTTGCGCAGCTTTGTCGATCAAGAGATGATTGAGTCAATGCGTCTGGGTAAGTGCATGTTCAAGTGCATGGCTCCAATGTAGCCGCCTCCGTTGGCTTATTGCCACTAATTGCAATTTATGCTGCAGCCGGCCTGCTGACACGTGACTATCGCCGTCGGGAGCGTAAGAAGTTCGGACAGGAAGGAGCACGCCGCAAGTACACGTGGAAGAAGCGCTAGACGGTCACGTGCATCTGCACACTAGGCTGCATTTTATATCGAAGTGTTTTAATAAATATAAACTACGTTAACAAAGTTAGGTCCGGTCCATTGGTCTACATTTGGTCCAGTGGGCGCAGGCCCAGAAGCTGCATGCCCTGTCGCAGTGTTCTTTTGGCAGCGTGAAAGAGAAGCAGGCGTTGGAGTTGCTTTTGTAGGCAGGACTCTTGCTTCACAGGCAATCTCTTCAGCGCTCGACTGGCGGCATTGCTGCAGAGGGAAAAAGGGGTACATTTAGTGATGACGGAGATACAGCTCTTTTGACAGCATTGTCAAGCAATTCATTTGTTACGCTTGACTCTCGGAGTGCATATGGAATGTTTAATAGTATTCTGCTGTACTCACCACAATCCAAAGAGATAGTTGACAAGGACACAGGCCTCCAGTTGCTCCTTCGATTGCCAAATGCTTTGATCGAAGCGCGCCAGTGCGTAGAGCAGATCCAAGGCATCCGCTGGCTCCGTGGCGAAGTGCTTCCAATCAGGCTTAATATCGTCCAGATCTACTTCACTGAAGTTTTGCAGCAAGCTGTGCAGGCGGCAGTGTGTGTATTGCAGCTTGATTCCAGTGTCCCCATTTACTTGGAGCGCCTGCTGCCAGCTAAACTCGTGATCGCGTTGCCTTCGCTGCTTGAGAACATTGACCAGGACGGCCGACACGCCCAGAATATCACATACATGTTCGTCATCCAGATTATAATTTTGTCTGGTAGCTGGAAAACAGTGTTGGGACTCAAAGATCATTGGATTTCGTAAGTATATCATTCACCTACTTGGGCTACAGCTTCGTTTTTCTCGCATTATATCTCGTGCTTCATCCAGTACATCTTTCAGGAAGACTGCCTTTCCCTGCCGAGTGCTCATCCCATGAATGCGTCCGAATTTTACATGTTGCAGCTGTTCCAGACTTAGGCGGTCATTCAGGGCTGCCGATGTTTTAAAGAGGGCATTAAAATGATCCGCTTGACCATTGTCCACGACGTAGAGCAAGCGGGAGAACTGGAACCTGGAGAGCCTCTCCAGCAGCGCAGCGATGTCCCGTGCTAGGTACAAAGTGGAGCCATCACTCTTGATCACAGGAATGCGGCGACCATCCACCACAACAACCTCACGACCATCGTGCTCTGGCTGCAGGAGTCCAGCACTGCGCAGTTTGTCCAGAACTCCCTGAATGTGCTGCTGGGAGTACTGGGACTCCCATTCGTAGCTGTCGAAGTGAACTCCCAATCGGTTATAGACTTTGGATAGATCCTCTATAGTGTACTTTCTGTACTGCTGCCATTGCTTGGTCATTGTTGTATCCGTTCCTTCTTCTAAGGCGGCGAAGAGGTGCCTTGCTTGTTGCGCGATTTCTGGTCTTTGTTCAGCCGCCTTGTTGGCGGCCACGTAGCATTTGTACAGCGTTTCAATTGGGGATAGTTGCATCTCCTTGTCGCTTACATTCAGCAGTTGAACTCCTAGTGCCAGTAGTCCGAACTGCGTGCCCCAATCCCCCAGGTAGTTCAAGCGGGTGGTGCGGTAGCCTAAATGCTGGTGCAGATTGGCCAGAACATTGCCGATGATTGTGGAGCGCAGGTGGCCCACGTGGAAGGGTTTGGCTATGTTGGGCGAGCTGTACTCTACCACTATGTGTTCCGCAGCAAAGGGCGAAGGATGCACGGCATTCTCTTTAGTTTGGAGGAGCTGCTCTGCAAAGAGCTGTGGCTGCAGCTGGAACACGATCTTGGCTGCACTGCGCCCAGCACTGGGTACTATGCGAACGTCTTCCACATAGGCTTCCTCAAATCTGTGCTTCTTCAATGAATCCAGCAGTTCGCCCTCCTGTTGCGCTAGCGCAGAGGGCAGAGTCCACTCCACAGTCGGTCGTCCGGCGTTCGGCAGCTGCTGTCTCCTGACAGGCACTTCGAGCGCATGGCAGGCGTTCTTGAGCTGCGGCAGCTGGAGTATGGGAAGCAGGTTGGTCTGACATAATGGCTAGTTCCGTCAATATTATGCTCACCTGCTCGCAAATCGCTTGCCGTATGCGAATCATCGTTTCCGTAAGCTCTTACGAACTGTTCTAGTGCATTACAACTTGTATGTACAATTGCTTCAAGTGCTTTAATTCAAGTAATTAAGTATTGAAGTCGGCGTAAAATATTTTGCTCACTAGATGAAAAGGTAAACAAGCCCCTGTGTGACCGTCCACTAACCGTCGAAAAATCCCACGCTGTTGCTGCGAAACAGCTGTTCCAGTCTACTGTGTCGTCACAGGCTAACCGGTGGTGCAGTGCGCATGTCAGCGTTGCCAGGCTTTTGAACGGCGAATCCAACCGAAATAAATTTGCAGTGCGCCTTAACAGCAAAAAGTTTCTCCGCAAAACCTGCCAAATACCTAATAGTTGATTTTTTTTATTGGTAATGCACTGCCGCGAACCCACCGACGCCCATGCGAACAGATGTTCGCCGTGGCTGCCATTTCCATTCGCGGTTCCACTTCCAAATCTCTCTCCCCAAAACTTCCAGGCCCTGCGTCAACTCCAACGCCGTCGCCGTGGCTTCGCTCGCTGGATTATTTGGTGGGACCTTTCAGTTCAGGTTCAGTCGTGTTCGTAACGTCGTCGAGTTGAAACCGGAAGAGCCAGGCAGATTCTCCCAGCTACATATACATATGAGCAGGCAGCAGCAGCAGCAGCGGCAGAGCAGAGAGCAAATCGGTGCAGTCTTAAAAAGTGTGTTTCCCAGTGCTTCACCTGCAGTTTCTTGGCACTATTGCCTTACCAAAGATCCGCTCCAGTGACCACGAACCACGACCACGAGGGGAAAAAGCGGCTGTTAGAAGTGCGAATTGCCAGCGCGAGGCGGCTAAAAAGTATTGCATACCACGGGGCTGCCATGAAAAGTAGATATCGATTTGCCAGGGCATGGAAATAAAATAAGCAAGTTTCTGCTTTTAATGTCCGACAAAGTTGCTTGCCCGTTACAAGCGGGCATCACGGGCTAATTGCGTCCACATCCAGTGGGCCATCAAATGTGTGGGCCGTGTGTGTGTACACGATGTATGTGGGCATGAGATCATCGCCGGAACAGGGCGCCCGCTGGTATGCAATGCTTTTTCTCACGCCTCCATTTCTCCCCGCAGCGGAAGTGTAATCCAATTTGGCCTATGACAATACAAACGCACTTTCTTCGCTACGCATTGTCCAGGTGCGTGTGCGTGTGAGTGTGCGTATAGAGAGAGCAAGCGAGAGGTGAAATATTTAGGTTTAAAGGCCAGGCGCGTGTGTGTGACCCATGAGAAGTTGTTAAAAATAAGCAACGCCAATCGCCGGAAATCGAAAGAAGAGAAGCCCCCACGCGCGTGTGTTTAATTTGTATTTTTGGCACTTTGGTTGGCAAACAGCAAAAGCATTTCCCTATGATTGGCTCATTCTGGAATCTGTGCAGAGCGTGCCCATCAATGCCGGTAGACAAGGTGAGTAACAATCGAAACAATCTTAATAATATATAAAAGCTCTGACTGTTGTAGTTGAATTGTTACCATAATAATGTAAGAATCAAAACCATTGCGGGGATGAGTTATTTTTAGACTGTTTTCCGGGGTTTTCGCTCCCTTAGCCTCTTAGCCCAGTTAGCAGACAGCGAACATTTTGCCTATAGCCTCCAAATCGTTTGATTTATGCGCGAACGTTGTCTGAATCGGCGTGTGGGTATGAGTGTGAGTGCAGGACACATAATAGATTTTTATTGCATACTTGCGGGCGACAAGTGAAAGGGGCTGTAGTCGAAAATGGGGTGACTTGACTTGAGTTATGACTTGTTTCGAAGAATTGCGGGATTAGGGTGAATTTTTAATATGGGGGTATTAAATCGGAGGGTTAAATCGGTCTCAGCGGACCAAACCAGAAGTTGATGGTGAAATAGGAGGTGAATAACTCCCCAAATCGTAATTTAATTAATTACGCAAGCTCTATGTTCTATTCAGCGATTTGTAATTCACGTTCAATTAAAGTTCAAGTGGTAAATCAAATATTTAATTTCTCAATTGCTCAATCATAAGCCCAAAACAAACGTATTTACACATTAAAGTAACTAAAGCAACTATCTGATCGAAATCGCGGTTCAATTAATGTCATGCGGAAATTCCTTGAACTCTTTCAGCTAACTGATTTCCCCTTGGCCACATTTTTCTACCAGCTTTCATAATGTTGATCAATATGGCCTTACGTCGGCAATCCTTGGAGTGTCGTCACAAATCGTTTGTCCAGAAGCATGCAATATTTCTCAGCTTATTTCAGACAATGTAGAGCGAATATATATGGAGTCGCAAAGTAAATAGCTGAAATTCGCTGGCAGCGAATAAATTAACTTGCATTACGCCCGACACCAATCGCGTCAGCGTAAAGTAACAGCCCACAAAAAATAAAGTGAAATACACAGAGAAACATGGCACCAAGGTAAAAGGCAAGAAAATGGGCAACAAGGCAGAAAAGGCCCAGAAAATCAATAGCATATGGCTTGTGGCTTGTTTGGGCCCACAGCTGTGGCCGGCCGGGGTGCCACATAGCGCCCGGACTTGGATTCCGATTCGGACCCGGACCCGGACACGGACACGGAAACCTACTCCGCCGGAGAACGCGCTCTCCAGCTTTCCAGCGCCGCCTTCCAGTCGATTTGCGAAACAGCTGATTCATCACTTCGCCATGACAAAATATAAGATTGCAGGAGAAGCGATTCTGACACAAAATGGACATTCCAAGAAGTACATTTATTCCTTCATATATTCAATATTAGGGCTTTAAAAGGAAAACACAAATAAGTTAAATTAAAACATTAAACGATTAGGTTGTAGTATGGAAAAGATTGAATTGGAATCCACTGAAAATAAGTTTTTTAAAACAAAAAAGCGTTAGCTGCTATATTGGTATACTTTTCACATTGCGCACAAATTGAAGTGTACAACATGCCGTCATTCCACGACCTCGCGCATGTGCAGCTGGCAGAGAAATAGAGATTCGGGAGAGATAGAGATTCGGAGAAAGCGGCGCTGAGAGAAAGTGGGAGGGAGCGAGGAGAGCGCCTTTTAGCCGGCTTTTGCTCGACCTTCTTGTTGTTGTTTCCCGCTGCTTGTTCAGCCATATGACGTTCGAGGCAAATTGTCTTGCGGTATTACATCAGCGCAGAGTAGTCAAACTTTTATGGCGGCACCTTCGCAACCCACTCCCACGCCTACTTCCCACTTCCCGCCCACTTTTCACCCCCGAGCCACTCATCCACCAATCTAGCGGCAACAACAAGTGCCGGCCAAGTGTCGCCAGTCGGACGACGGTTGCATGCCACACGCTTATCGATTCAGCCGCATATGGTTACCGCCATGTTTAATTCTTAGTCACTGCTCGGATCGATCCAGTGCGATTCGCCGAATCCTTACAGTCAGCTGGGCGTCGCCCCGATGTGCACTGAGAGAATTTTCCCACGCAGAGGGGAAAATACCATATTGAGAAAGATATGTTTTCAAGCAAGGAATAAATGTGATGGAAACGGTGCATTCGATGGCAGTATGAGTCTCTAACTAATTGAGTTGTGTTAGGCATATTGGTCATATTGTTTCGACTTGGGTGTTAAATACTTAAATGCGAAATTGTTCTCTGTGTAGGTCCACTCAACTTCGAGTTATGCCTAGTTATCTCCCACTGACACTCGCAGTTCTATCCGCACTATTGTTTCCTCCATCTATAACCATCCGCAATGTCTTCCGCTGGATTGTGTGGAAGGCGAGGCGGTTGGCTTTGTGCGCGGCTATCTTCTGGATGCAGGAAACTGCCAAGAGTTGGGCACTTCCATACACAACATAGTTTCAGCTCCCTGCCGTGTAACCACGTTCATATTGACACATTTTCTGCGAGCTGGCTGGGGATTAGGTCTTATGCAAAAGCAAACGATTATAATTGCAATAGCAAATAATCATTTATTGAATACGAGTCAAGTGCAAAGATAAAACTTAAATAAGAAGATTATTACAAAGCGTACGCATACTTTGTAGATATTTAATGATTATGATATTTTAATGATATTTAATTATCTTTAATATATAAAATATGATTTTGAGCTACGGAGATTGTGAGAGAAATTAAAGCAACCTTAATATTCCTAGTGAACTCCCTCAAGCTTTAATATCAAGGGTATTGCTTTGAGAGTCTTATTATGATTGAGAACTTTGAACTTCTATTGTGCATCCCAGGCAACTCATTCTTTTCCGGAAAACCCTTCTTATTGCATCTAACGAGGGCAATTTGCACCACTCTGCCGCTGTCTTGCCACAACAGTTTCCTCGATTGCCAGAACCGAAAATGGGGAAACCAGAGGCAACTCAAGCCACTGCGGGCCAGGAGCCCAGGGAGAAGGAAGTTTTTCGTTTTGTCTTTTCGGCGATTGTTGAAAACCGATGTGCATCTCCATGGATTTGGTGGAGGAGCTGCAGCCGGGTGAAAAGTTTTCTAATTACTTGGGGTCAAGTGTTCGGAGGCGGCTGGTGTGAAATCAAAAATGAAAAACACTCTTCTGTAAAATGAAACTTGTTTTCCGTTTATATGAAATTGTACTGGGAAACTGTTCTGAATTGTGCTGACGTGTACACAAAACTGACTGACTGGTTAAATATTTGAGGGGCGGGAAGTGGGCGAAGCACATGTCGCACGAGAGATTTGCTTTCTTTTTCCATTTTCCGGACTTCTGTTGTTTTCAGGTTTGCATTTTCAGTCAGTCATTTGGTTATTTGCATATTTTCAGCACAAATCAGTGAATCGCATGCAGGGCGAGTATAAAAATTGTACATTTCTCAGAAGTTTTTATTTAATCTGCTGCATTCTGATTCTTACTTTATTTGGTAGAAATTGTTTATGGTTCCTTAAAAGTCGCCATTTATTTGCAATGTTGATTGTATTTTTATCGATTCAATTTTATGACGGAACAAAATACATTTAGTTAGGAGAAAATAACTGAATTACTGTTTACAAAAATAATATAGCTTTAAGTAAAATAATAGGAATGAATTGTTAAATCAATCAACAAAATGGCACTTCACTTTGCCTGCTCCTGAATATTCCTGGCAACTTTATTATAGCCTTGATTGTTTGGCTTTTATGTGCTCGGGCTCTCATAGCGTGTTAATCAGCAACAACTTTTCATATTGATTTTCCTATTCGACAGCCATTAAAAAGTGTACACGAATGTCGAACGAGCACGAAATGTCTATCAAGTCGTGCTCATCAATGTCGGCCGATTAGAACTTGTATGGTTCGAACTTTTTCCATTAAAGCAGAAGCTTTTGATACCCGGAAAGAGCGGCGAGTGATGCAGCTATAAGATAGACGGTTAAAAAACAATTAAAGCCATTTGCTGATGATTTCCGTCTTATCTCATTTGAGGCAGGAAGGCACCGAAAAACGCCAAGAAGAAATTAATTAATTGGCGAAGGCGCATCGCTAACCGTTGGTCCATGCGACTACGCCCCATCCTTGGCACATTACGTCAACTTTGGCTCTAGTACTTCCACCTCTCAGTCCCTCCAACCTCGCATTCAGCCATACAGCCATACAGCCATACAACCCATCCATCAGCATCCTGGAGAGCAGCGGCCGTGCCGTCACATCGTCTAACGTATTTCAATTTCAATTTTCTGCCTTTGAACTAATGCAATTATAATAATTTCCCTGCGCAAGTGAATGGATTACAGGGCCGGGCTAACGGCCTGCCAGGTGCCACATGCCACATGGCACATGGCACTTGCCATGTATGCCGTATGCCTATGCTATGCGCCATATACTGTATGGATGGGTCTGCACTGACGCAGTCTTCAAAACCCCTTTTAACCCGAGCCTCAGCCTCTGAACCCATCACCATGTGGGCTCTTGGCTGGCGACCAAGTTGCAAGGGGCTGTTGATGCTGACGGTGCTGATGGTAATTTTATTGGACAGTTGGCGGAGAGGGGGAATATCGCAGGAAAGCTGGTTAAGAAGCTCTTAGGTTTCCTAGACATCTCACTTCTAATGTCATCACTTAGTATGCCTGCCATCCATTAAATTCTATATGCTGCATTTCTTGAAAAAATTCACTTTGGGCAGATCTATATTTATTGGTTTTAAATGGAAGAAAATCCTGGGATTTATTATCCAGAAGCGCAACATTAAAGATTTTATGCACATTAGCTCAACCTTATGCAACTCAATTTACTTGTCTTATTAATATCAAAAAATTTGGAGTGCTTTTAAATCCGACTTAAATACGGGTTGGACTACAAGCGCGTAACGTTTCGCCCATAAAAAGTCTGTGTAAATCGTGTGCCACCATAATTTATAACGATTATTACATTCAGGTGTTCTCTTCTACATCACTTGAGCATTTTTTGCCTGATCTAGCTTTTCAGGCTTTTAGAATCCTGGGCAGCACTTCCACTTTTTAGCCGCGAATGGAGAGCACAGGAAAATTCTTCTTTTGCATAAAAAGTTAAACGTTCCACGCTTTCAGGCTCTAGTGCTGCCTTTTGCTGCGCTTTTGTTTTTAACTTGGCCAACACAAACAAACCGAAAATGTGTGTGTGTGCAAATCCCATTATATAAACGATATGAGAACTTGTGTGCGTATGCATTTTTTATGCGTTTGGCCGGCGGGAAGGGGAAAAACTTTTGCTTAACAATACAAAAGCGTAAAATATTTAAGTGGCCCTGAAGGGGAAGCAAAGCGAGGGGAAGGGGAAGTGGAAGGGGAAGCAGTCCTGCTCCTCATCTGACCTTATTTGCTTATAAGTAATGTGTTAGCTTTGGATTTTGGCAAGCGAACAGGAAGTCGCTGCCAATTGGCCGGGGATAAATGCATATAAAATTCCCAAAATATCGGAGTGATGTCAGCCGAAAAATGCTGCTGTATGCTCGAATATTCAACATGTTTTAACAAAGTTTAAATAAATAATTCAATGGCCATAAATCCCCAATATTTCGGCAACTCAAGGTAGCCGCAATAAAATTCTACAAGTTTCTTCAAGGAAAAACTGTGCTGGCACGTTGTCATTCGCAGGCTGGATATAATTTCATATTACTTGCCATTATATCGCGATGGCAATGGCAATTTGATATGAAGCTGAAATATAAATGGAACTGCAACATGAACACAACAATGGACAATTATGTGCACAGCCAAGAGATCTGTATTCACAGAAGCATTAGCACATATCCATTCAAACACAGATGTTTGTTTTCCACGCTGCAGTGCAATTCTGTACTGCATTGTCTTAATGGCATTCAACCAACGTTCAGCGTTTTCAATTGCGAGCATTGAGGGATTTAGCCAACTCGGCTCCATCACGAGCCAAGTTCATCTGGGTTTAAGTGGACCCAGCTAGGTCCGCTGATTGCGCAATGTGCCAGACATGTCTGTCGAACACATGATTCTGTTTCGGCATAGTTCAATGTCTGGATTAAAACGTGGCCATTCGATAAAGTGTTTACAGCAGAAATAAGCGGATAGTGCTTGTAATGAATTTTGGTTATAAGATTGACACTATTTTGATGTAAAATTTGTGAAAACGTTGTCACACAGTAAAGAAAGTTTCAATTTCTTGACTGAAAAGCGAAGCTCACCTAAAACATTTATGTAGTGAACATCGCTCATAAAGTTTGTTTGACGGGCTTCAAATCCTTCGTCCTTTCACTGCAGCAATTTGCCACCAAATGAATACTTCCGATAGCCTGCTTCCTGGCTAGACAGCTCTGCGGCGACTCCGGACCAAGTTAATTCAGCACTGGCTATAACGGATATAGAATGCTGATAATTTAAAACTTGTCAGCTTTATTAGAAGAATATAAAAAGAAAGCGCGATTTAATCCTCACCCTTTGCGGATGACTTTATTGACGTAATCAATGATGTAACTCAAAGTTTGCCTAACTCAAACTACTGTAGCCGTAACCATTAATCAAATTAGCTGACCCTAGTTACAAATAAGGCTATATCCAGGAACTGAACAGGGCATATAATCTGTCAGAATCAGAAAGATAAAAAGAAAAAAAAATTCACGAAGTTTTCTCACTTTGCATTTCAGCCTTATTTTGTTTATTATTCTTTAGTACAACTTCGTGCTTGGAAAAACAAAGGCTGTGCATAATCTAAACTGCTAAAGTTTGGCATAATGACTAGACTTTGTTCCGTGAAAAGCGGAAATGCGGTAATACGAGAATTCGAAGGATGCTGAAATGAGTTCACCGAGAAGTTGACATCACATTTGTTTGCGGCATTTTAATTTTGTTTTTCGTGTGTTTTCCCTTGCGTTTCGTTTTCCATCATGGATGACGTAAGTGCGGAGTACTTATATAAGCGGAAATTTTCATTCGGAATGCACTTTGATTGCAGCCAGGAGGAGCTGCAAATTGCCAGCAGATTCTGCGGCCAGATAGAGAGACGCCAAAGGAAGTTACGACCCAGAAACTTGGCTAAAATAGTCGAAAGTGGAATGCCTTACCTCAAATGACTGTGCGAGTCTATTCTAAAATTTGTATTATGTTTTAACGAAAGGGAAGGGAAGGTTAAATTAGCACACCATTAAAGATAAATTTATAACTATAACGTGCGAGATTAACAAACTCTCTGATAAGATCACATAAGTGCACTTAGTGTTATTCAGCTGTTTATATTGTGTATACTACATACTAGCATAAATTCTTGGGGTTTTGTATGATTTTATAGCCGCTTTCAGGGTTTTGGGGGACTGAGAGCTAAGCGCGTGCCATATCGATGGGAAAGTCGCGTTGTCGACAGCGTCGTTATTCACATGAGTGCACTAAGCAGAGCATTTCACACAGATACTCATCCACACAGACGCAGGCAGATTCGTTCACCCGCACACTGACAAAAAGCACTCGTGCGGTAATCGCTGAACAAGGAAAACAAAAGCAAAAACCATTGAAGGCACGCACAAGCAGCGGAAAATAGTTTTTCTTTCGTTTTCCCCACTTTTTCCAAGCTTAAAGGCACTATCGAATTTCAGTTTAATTGCTGAACATTAAATAACGCTTAGCAGCAGATGCATGCGTGTATGGAAATGGAGATGCAGATACGAGTATCTTTCTGGGCGACTCTGACATTTGAAGTTTGGCTCGGGGGCAGACGACAGACAGGAAAATGCAATTTAGCTGCCCACCCCCACACCCCCTGAAGTTTTTGTTGTTGCGCCGTAGGAGGCGCGCGTAATTTCAGATGCATTCTGCTCACAAATATGACGAATATGCCAGGTGGGCGGAAGGTGTCACAAAAGTTTGCCTCCATAAATTGCTCAGGAAGTGCTGCAATTTCTCGGCCCAAGTGTGTGTGAAAAGTTTTCTTTGTCTGCGGCTGGCAGAGTGAGCAAGGAAAGAATTTGATAACTTAAATGGATTTTAATTTTCATTTGTTTGCGTAAAGAGATTGCAAAGGTTAATGCTGTCAAAACTAAGGGAACTCTTAAGTTTATTTGCACATACAGAGCTACGTGCCGAGAAATATCCCGACAAATGCGCCTTCATTTCAGTTGATTTCTTTTTATGAGACTAACATTTAAAACATGCCGTTTTTTTAGTTCAGAACAATAAGTTAGGCATACATTTTATTCCCAGAACTGCAGCAAAATAGGATAGAATGCTTTGCAGATTCACTGGCGCAACTTCGTGGCGGCTATATTTATTGTAATTCGTTGAAATAAGCAATCTCCAGACTACATTTTTCTGTTCGGCCTGAAAGTTGAAACGTGACGGGGGGAACAGATATCTGAAATATGCAATGTATGTACCCGTATGTTATTCCTTAGAAAATTACTGAGCCCGATGACTGATGCAGAATTTATAGAGCTTGCCGGTGGATTTTTCGCAGTTGCCACAAGCAATTTGATCGAGACTTGCCCAAGGACTGGGCCACATAAATCAGCGTGTCCCATCGACAGCCATGTCAACGCTAAGCCGTCGAATCAAAGCCGAAGCCAAAGCCAAAGCCAAAACCAAAGCCAAAGGCCCCGAGCCATGCGGTCCAAAGGTATAAGGATTAGAATTGAAAAGGACCCAGACGATGTGGAGCACATGGGCTGTGGGGAGAGCAATAAAAGCGTCTTAAAAGTTTAATGTCCCTCGATTTGCGGTTGCATACAAATGACTTTTTAGCCGTCGTCTATGTGTCGTCCTCTGCACTCCTGTTTCCTGTCTGTCTTCCTTTTTGCCCTCTGACTTTTGGCTTGGGGCGCAAATAAATCGCAGCACTGAGTTTAACGACAGCCTTCGCCTCGCTATTTTCTAGCCTAATTGTATGTTTACATTAAATTGTTGCATAACTCGTCCGCAGTTCTCCCGAACTTTAGTGGTTGGTGAAAGCTTTTTGGCTGAAATCAATTTAATAAGGAGCACAGAGTTAAGTTTCAATGTGATAGCTACCTTTTCGTGTGCGTGTTGTAAAGAGAAAGTTGAAATGTTAAATGCAGAAGATAGGGTTTTCAGCATATTCCTTTCAATTTAAGTTACATTTAGGCAGTGATGGTGAATTCTTTTATTTCCCAAATACACATTTGCCAAATACAGCCTACAAGGCTGTATGCATTATTACTTATAACTTCATACAGTTTCTGTAATCGGTGTAGTATCATCGGCTCGTTAAAAAGTATGGTAGGTAGCACAAAGCGGTTCCGACCCTATAAATATATATATTCTTGATGAGAATCAGTAGCCGAGCCGATTATATTTCTTTAAATATCATTAGCATTCATCTCGTAGATGGTAAAACCAAAGACACTAGAATAATAAGATGCGTAACGGGCATACATTGGTTTTGCACTATGCAACCAGTTTTTTGGTGGCGGATAAAATTGAGAGCATAAAAATCTAAAAATAGAATTCACTTGCTTGTGTGAGTGAAAACAGTAAACAAAAAAGTTGTGCTAGAAGACGATTTTCGGTCCGAAATCAATTTTGATCTAAGAAACGAATTTTGATTAATGTTTTTCGTTGTAATATGAGCTAAATATTATTTAAAAATTGACTATTATTTTTTTTTAAGAAGTTGTTTTAATATTCTTTAGTTAAAATCGCCGCTTGAATTATCTAAATATTTAAATATATTATATAAATATTTGTATTATTAATTATCTGAAATATATGTATTTTTTGGTACCCAGGGAACACCACGGGAAGGACATTACAATTGTAATGGGGTCGTATATTTATATGACCTTCGAGTCGACTTGAAATAATAAATGTTAAACATAAAATATTTCCATGTTTATGTATGTATGTATGTATGAATCTATGTATGGATGTATGTATGAATGTATGTATGTATGTAGTATGTAGTATGTAGTATGTAGTATGTAGTGTATGTGTTACTTGCACAAAGTAGTAAAAATTGTCTTAATTAAAGCCTGAAGAATGTTTAACTTACTGTCGGAACACATAGTTATTGCCGCTTTGAATATTTGCTGAGGAAAAATATTTTCTTGTAGCCCTATAATTCCCAACTGGTTCTAGCTAGGACTGAGGCATGTCTTCTAATTTAGAGTCGCAAAATAGTTCAAGTCATCTCTCTTACCGGACGAGCAGTGAATGTAGTGTATGTGTAGTGTATGTACCGGTGCATGTATGTACGTATGCATGTATGTACGTATGTATGTATGTATGTATGTACATATGTATGTACATATGTATGTATGTATATACATATGTATGTATGTATGTATGTATGTATGTATGTATGTATGTATGTATGTATGTATGTGTGTATGTATGTATGGATGGATGGATGGATGGATGGAAGTATGTATGTATGTATGTATGTACTGTATGTGTTACTTGCACAAAGTAGTAAAAATTGTCTTAATTAAAGCCTGAAGAATGTTTAACTTACTGTCGGAACACATAGTTATTGCCGCTTTTAATATTTGCTGCTGAAAAATATTTTCTTGTAGCCCTATAATTCCCATTACTTGCAAGATCAAATTGACATCCCTCTTGAACAAATAACCGGGCAAATGTTATTCATACAAGTGTTTGAAATGTTATAATATTTATTATAAAATATTTATTCATAAAAAATCTTCAAAATACAATATAAAATTATTGTAAAGAAATTGATTACCCTACACTGAAAAGGATATTTTTATGTTTATTCGTATACAAAGTGCTCTTAAATTAATCTCGAGCTGTAAGTAATTAAATAATAAACTATTATTTTGTCATAATTATATTAGTGAGTGAAATAGTGAGGTCTTTAAAGTGAGTAGTAAAAATTGTCTTAAATAAAGCCTATAAAATGCCCGAAACGTATTTGAAACGCATTGGCACAATGGCAACGTATGAATCAAACGTATGAATCAAAATCTGTCCTGTTTTTTCATCATTTTTGAAATTTTCAGCCTATTTTTGGCGTATTGTAATCGTATGGCGTTACGCATCTTATTATTCTAGTGTCTTTGGTAAAACCCTGGCTGCGGTCGTAAATTAATTGCCACTAATTAAATGTTGTCTGCATGTTGTTCTGCTTTTATTTGAAAGGAAACTAAATCCATATTTATGGAAGACGGCAACTGCAAAAACGGAAAGAAGGCGCCCATGCAAATGAGCAGTCTTCTTTAATTTAATGAAGGTGACCTCCAACCTGAGCTTTACTTGCGTTGGGTTCCACGCTGTGTCTCGTTGCCTCGTCGACCTCTTGTGGTATATCTGTACAGTGCGAAAAACTAGACCACAAACAATAAAAACGTTAAATAATCTAGCCATTTGATAATGCCAAACATTTCTAAGAGTTGTGTACGAGTATACCCAATGAAAAGTGTAGATAGACTTGCTTTCTAGAGCCTTGCCCTAGTGCCACAGAATCATTCGATTACCTATTGGCTTATATTTCCACGTACTTTGTTGGCTATCTTGTACCAGTGGCCAGCTTTAACTGACTCCTGGCTGCCGGTCAATCTGATCCGGGTCGTGTCTCATTCTCAGAGTGCAGCTGGCAATTAAATTTGTGGCAGCAGCATCATTTCTGCTCGCCTGGGGCCCTGCTGAGTGAATTTATTGCCGGCACGGACCACGCAAAATGGCAGCAAACATCCCACGGGCCAAGTTAGATGAGCAATCGAGCAGACTAAGCCGTTGTGGCACAAAGGCACGCACTGGAGAAAAACTGCAACGGGGTGGGGCGGGTCCGGCTGCGGCCGACGTGGAACTCACCTGATCAGGTGCTTTGTAGGCTCGGCCTGGCTAGCGGAAACCATAAAAGCACCGTGTGTGTGCGGCTGTTGTCCGTGCCAGACAAAATGGTGTCAAATGGCAAAAATGCATCGTAAACAAAAAGTAAATGGAAGAACTTTTCAAACAAGCCGAGGGCTGCGGCAGAAGTAACAGCCCGGAACAGCAACAAAGGAAGTTTTTGGCAAACTGCAGTTTTAAGATAACAATTTGCATAGCTGCAATATTTTTTAAGTGTCTTGAATCCTAAAGTTGCAATTGCGACAACATTTTTAAAATACTATTACAATTGGGCAATCCTTTTATAAAAATAGTAATGGAAATAAATTTGTAATTATTTAATTTTAGCGCCAGTTAAAAACATGTGAAAATAATATGATTTTTAATAATTTAAAATTGTAGTATACCGCACAAACTTTCCAATCCTACCTTTCGAAACGCACAGGACCAAGACATTTTCTAGCTCCCCAGAAATGCGGTTGGCACTTCAAAGGACTATACCAATACACAGGCAAACATATGAGACCGCAAAACAAGGATCTCCGAGGCGATAACTATGCTTCGAGGTGTCATTTTGCTTGTTGTGCCCGCATAAAACTTGAAAGGTCCCTTCGGGTAGATTAAACACGCACACGAACGTCCCACTCACACATTTCTGCGGTCAGAGACTTGAGTGTGTGCGGGTGTGTAGCTAGTGTGTGGTGCAACTGACGCCTGCAAGTATGCTACGAAAAATACTGAAACCCAGCCACCCCCCATGAGCCATAAATTTATATCCAGAATGTGCATCGGATACAGGAAAATCTATACAAGAAATATGTCTGCAACGTGGACATTTATTTATGGGATAGTTAGAACGCCACAAATTGGGCACCGCGCCATGCGCCCAGTATTCATGCCAAATAAGTGGCAATTAACTCGTGGAAAATTCATTAAAAATCACTTGGTGCCAGCGCTCTGACCTGACCCCTTTAAGCCGTACACTCTTCACCGTTTACAATTTTAATTAAAAGTAATCCAACCAGCAGGAGGATTCTGCAGCCCGCCCATCTGTCAGCTGTGGGATAGTTGGGATGTCAGCAGGCTTATCGGGATTTCAACATCACTGCACAGGGCGACCCAGTGCCTCGTAGCTGAGGGATTGCCGCCTATCTCGCCAGAATGATTAAAATTTAAGCAGTATGATTTCCCCAAACTACACACATTCGCCTAGCTGGCCCCAAAAGACGCACAACGCTCAAAATTCATGTGACATTAAAGTTTAACACACTATCGAAAATAAGCGTATACACGCTATTTAAATATTTATGCTAGAGTGCGGTTGCATTTGGCGACCGCAATCAATTGGACCACCACGGGCATAAATCAGTTGGAGAAATAGAAGTTTTTTTGCAGGAACCGCCTCCCTTGACATGATAAATTGTTGCAGCTGCCCAGGAAATACACTGAAAGTTGGTGGGGTCGTAAATAAGTGTGCAGGTGCGAGGCTGCCACGTGGCACGAGCCTCCCCGCACTTTTGGCAGTGCGAACGAAGGCTGCGCTCCTGACATCAACTGCCAATTCATATGACAAACGAGCCCGAGTTTTACCCCAATGAAATGAGCTCTTGCTGCTAAATTATGCAAAAGGTGCGTGCCATCGAGGTATGACGCTGCAGAAGGCGTGGCACTCGATCCAGTCCGCCCAAGTGGGCCCATTGATTGGCAAGAAATGATTCGCCACAGCTCCTTATAATTGGTGCAACGCGTTGGCTGATGTTGGAGTGTGTCTAGACTGAAGGGGTTTTCCCGCAATGGGTTAAATACCTCTGGGGTCATTGTTTGGATTATGTGTGTATCCTTGAGGGAGAGTGGAAGCTATTGCAGCTTAGTTTATTAAGTGCTTTAGTGTGATTGGTATAATGTCACAGGTTAGATTTATTAGGCCCATTAAAAACAGAGAGATAATTATCAGTTATTCACAGGAAAGGCGAAGAAAATTTAAAGATTGGGTAAGCTAAAAAAATCATTAAAACCTTGATAACCATTTGTGTCAAGACTATATAAAGTCAAAGGGTAAAACTATTGCCGATTTATTTATAATGAAGTAAGCGACCGATCCGATTAGGTGTTTAAACATTAAAATTAAACCAAGGAAATGGGTGCTGCAAATAATTAATATAATGTTTACTGTCTTCTGACATTGCGTGCCAGCCGGCAATTATTTCATTGCACAAAAGTGGAGCAGGAAACGACGTCGAGACAACGAAAGTTAAGCTCAGGTAGACACACGAAAATTGTTCGGGGCAGGAGGAGAGTTCCAAGCCGGCCATAATTAAAGCGAGTGACGTGCCCGCTCCACGAGAATGTCCTGGAAAAGCTGTCTGTCCTTTCGGCCAGGACAATCGCTGCAGCTGTCTTAGCCAGTTTGTGCTTGGAAGAGTTTAACCCAATTTACAGCTTACATGCAACGACTTCTGCTCGAAATGTCCAAGTCTCTGGGTTTAGATCGATACGCGCTGTCGTGGCCATAAAATAAGTCGCAAAATAACACAAGCACAAGCCGTAACTGCCGAAGTGGCAGCAAGAGTAACTGTTGCAGTAGAAAACAGGCCATTAATATGGATTTTTCTCTGGCCATTGTCGCAATTATCAAATGGCTGCAGTTGTAATGGAGAAAGTGGGTGGACGTACTGCCGCATTGAAATGCGGCAAGCCGCAATTTGGCCGAGAGCCCGGAATGAAACTGTTTGACTAACCAGCCAATTGGCCAAAAGCCCTGGGCCCAATAGTCTGGCCCTGGCAAATGAAAATATTTACATGTGGCCATATGTAGCAGTGGTTGGCTTTTTGTCGGTCTCATTGTGGTATTTGTCATGCGTTCTGCTGTAATTATTATCCATGCTAAAATGCCCATTGTGCAGTTCAGCAGGCAGACCTATGTTAACGGAATTCACATATACTCCTAAATGTAGTTGTCAGAGCTATGATTTTACGATATTTTAATTACTAAGGCTTATATTCCACTAATAAAATATTGAATTTTCCTTTCACATAAAAGAAAACATTTAAAATAAGAACTGTGCTGGAGTAGGCCAGTGAACCCATATTTTATTGACCTTCTTTCGGCTTGTTTCGGTGACCTAACTATTGAAAAATGAATAAACAATTTCATCTTCATATTCGTTCTTGGTCAAAAGAACATGATTATCAGGTGGATAATCACTTAAAATGTCGTTTGTGTGCATACAGCTGCGGCTAAAAAAATAGCACGACTGCAGGTGGAAAGTTTATTTATTATTTATTTATTTATTTATTTATTTTATTTTATTATTTATTATTTATTATTTATTTATTTTATTATTTATTTATAGTTCTTAAGATATAATCCATTTGTTGAATTCTTTTTTTTATTTTTTTGCTTAGTTTTAGCAAACTACGAAAAAAAGTGCTATTTTTGTTATCGCCTAAATTTGAAGGTTTTCTTTTTGTTTTGCCAATTATTTTTAAAATATCCATTAGATCTGTTACTAATTTTGTTATTTCGATTGAAAATCATTGTAGAATTTAAGTTTAGTGAGTAAAATGATGAAAAAGTGTCAGAAAATACAGAAACGCTGGGACAAACACGAAATGTGCTTATGGTGCTATTAATATCTCCGCAACTGTATGTTCTAATTCGAAATCATTGGTATATAAAAGGGATGGTTAAGGGAGGTGATTTAAAATGGTTAGGCCTTTATTGTTAAGATGCTAAGAGGCAGAGAGAGAGAGAGAGAGAAAGAGAGAGACAGATAGAGCTTAGTCTTACATCATTTTTGCCTGATATCCTTTGAGTAACTTGGGAATGAAGTAGTTTTAAGTCTTTCATTTATAACCGAACCATACCATCCCTCTTGAAATATTACTGCATTGCTTTCTGACTCAACGCACTGTTATCTCTCATCCTTCCCCCAGCAGCTCCACTCGGAGTATCGGAGCACTTATCGCTGGCATGAATTTACGGGCAACTCGCGGCCAGAGGTTGTGCGACGGGCGCCTGCCCCAAACCCAAGTCAATTCGTTGGTGAGTTGCGAAGACATTTGTCTTGCGCCCATTGTCACGGACTATTTATTGATCCCGCTCTGATTCGACTTTCGATTGGATTTTGGATTCGCATCTGCAGGAGCGACAAATGAGCCGCCATTGCCGCGCCGGAAAAAATGCCCAGAATTAGCATATAAATCGCACGAGTTTATTATAGGATCGGAGTATACAGATGGACGCCGGGATGCCAGTGCACATCGTTTGGCGAGAGTAAGTGTCCTTTCCCCAGTTCCCATTTTCCCCCCACCATTTTCGACAGCTGCAGCGAATATTAAATATCTAAAATGGAGTGACAATTTGTTACTACTACCTTATATCTTTCGTAGGAATAGGGAAATTAAATGTCATTTCAGCGAAACGCTTTTGAAAGAACATCAAAAAATGAGAACATTAAAAATGTATAATATTGGATTTACAAAAATTTGAAGGAATTAATTTTTTGAAGTAATATTCAAACATTGGGCATCTAATTTAAAAGTACAACCAACTAACCATAGTCCCAAGCTTAAAGTCCTCCTTTAATCCACTTTAATCCAAGCTCCCATTTCTGCGTATAAAAAGTTGAGAAGATGTCCGCTTATAAATATGCAAGATTATTGTGCATATCCACGTCTCCATGAACGAGCTAAAATGCAAATCCTAGCTGGCTTTCCACATGTTGTAGTAGTAGTATATTCAGTTTATGGCCACAGAACCTTTATGCGCTTTTGACATTTGAAGAGGACCGTGAGAGGAAAATGAAATGCGCTGCGGTTTTCCGGAAAGTATAAAACTTTCTTATTTGTATACCCTAAGTTCTATTTAGTCGTCGAGGAACAGAGGAAATAGTTAGTCCTCCTTGTACTGCTTTTAGAATCGCGCCAGAAGTTGAGCATTTCATTGTACACCTGGCAGGTAGATGGCGTAAATTATTTGTTTTAATTAGGCTTAAAGGTGGTAACGTTTTCAATGGAGGTATATTTTCATATGCGATATTTATGGGCTTCCGAAAGGCAACGCCATTACGGGAGGCTTGGCATTAGGGTTAATGCGTTTAAGCCACGGCCCTCATAAAAAGTCGACGCTCGCAAATGCCACAGGATATACACAAAAGCCGTTCAGAAAAGCTTCATGTGAGCTTGGTCCTTTCCTAGTTCATTTTTGGCCCCTCCTCTCCAACGGTAGGCTAATTAATAATGAGGCACACAGTGGCACATGTTGCAAGGACATTGAGATACGTGTGCGACAATCAGTGGCGTACGCAGTTGGAGGGATTTGAGGGAGTTTGTGCCCTTGGGCACCTATTTTGCTTTCTAAAACTTAACTATTTGTGCTTTAAAATGTTCAAAAGCGATCGTTTAAAGTGTAGTGATGGTTAGTTCTCACTTTTAAAACCGAATGCATAAATGTTGAAACTCTCAAAAAGTTAATTAATCAAGAGTGTATAAAATTATATGAACTTTATTAACCATTGATAGTAAGATACCGCATTAAAATACCCCTCCCCATAATTCTTCTTCCGCCACTGACCTAAATACTTGTTTGTGCGTCAGAATACGGGGGAAAGTGTGCTTTTGACATACTATCATGGGCACCCTGACAATACATAATTAATTGACTTCACCTCATGACGCACGTCAACAGGGCGTATGCGTATTATTTACGACCAGCTAATTAACCAGACATGCCCGTACATCTTTAACGCCCCTAATCCCTCTCTGTCTCCCTGCAGTCGGAGGAGCGCGGTGGCACACCTTCGCGCCGCAGCAAATCGGAGGGACCACCCGTTGTGCCCAATGGACGTGCCTATCCCATTGCCACGGAGATCGACGGAACCACAAGAAAACAGGTACACAATTGTCAGATGGATAGCACTGCACGCAGCCAGAGCTCTCGGGTGTCTAATTCAATAGTTGTCTATGGCCAACCAAATAAGCCAAATACTCGTGTGTGCATTCAAATTCGGGAGCTTGGGTGTCTGTGTGTATCTGTGTTTGCAAGTTCAAGCCCCAGCATGCCTGTATTAGTTGAATCATTTCTGCAAGGCCAACAGTATTGGATGAGCTCATTGGGGTCGAACACTCGTATCCAGAAATAGCTTTCCACCAGCGCAAGGAATGTGCAGTCTTACCATGGGGATTATATTTATATTTATGGGATTTAAATTTAAAATGACTATACTTTTGTAACTCAAAATTATCTTTTATCGAATAATTCTAAAAACTGCGCGTTTTTGAAGATTTCAACGAGGGAAAGTTAATGGATCCTTTGCTTTACATTTTGAAACTAACTTACATTGAATTGAAGTCAAGTTAAATGTCTTTATTTTATATATTTTGATTTCAAGCGTAATATTTGAAACTTACCAGCTAAAGGGACGTGCTCATAAATTAGAAAGCTAACGAATGCAAAGTGAAGGCCTATACTTCAGCCCGATTGAATGTTCGTGGCGCCACATAAAGTAGGAAAAACTAGTAGAGAGAGGACCTGTCCCAGTTTTCCGATCGGAGATAGAACGCGCCTTGGACCATTGGGCCGGAACTTGATGGCGAGCAACAGTTTCTATTAGCGGCGATGCTGTCTATCAGCCAGCCCCCGAAATCCCCTCCCCATCGCACTGTCTGCAACTTTTCCAGTCCCTTTATTGGCAATTTTCCCCGTGCAGGACATGCTGTTGAACATTTGTAGCTCGTCGCGCCGCTTGCGGCTGTGGGAAAATTTCATTTACTCACACGAGCATGATTGCATGTGTCTGCATTTTCAGTGGGTGAGCCCGAGTTGCATTGAGTTGTCAGACAGAATGTCAGTTTGTCGGGCGGCTGCTCGACCTGAATGTACCATTTTAATCTGCAAAACCCTTCAACATTTGCATAAGTTGTACATCGATTTTTTCGCGCATTCGAGCTCTTGTAATATCCTGATACTTTCCACACTTTTTTCATACTTTTCCGTTCTGATTGCGGCCTTTGTGTTGTGCTTGGAAATGCATGTAACAAGGTAGTTTTATCTCCCTGTACTATCCCTTGTGGGTGAATAAAATGCGAACTTGAGTGTTTGTTGGATTACATTTGATTTTATATTTGTTGAGAAGGGAGTTTTCTTCGTTCTGAAGCTCCGCTGCATACATTTAAGAAAAGGCATTATGACATATATTTAACCCCATTTGTTTAGCTATTGTCACATTATTTATTAATGGATATATCTGTTATTGGTAAAACATAGTTGGGGCACACCCAAGTTGACTGAAACCAAGAAGCTGGGGGTATTTTGAGTTATTAAACTAAGTTTGTCCCACAAATATTATGTAGTGTTGTTACATACCATAAAAAGTTAATCTTTTATAAAAAAATATTAGTAGTATTTTCGAATATCTTTTTAATTATGGCAGCTTGAACCCTTTAATAATTTCCAGTATTAGTCACTTTAAATGTATTTGAGGTGTATTTGGGGCTGTAACCTACCATTATAACGCAATTAGTAATAGATGTTCAAAATTTTCAATTTATACTTGTATTGTGTGTATTTCTTCTCTTTCTCCTTCTCGTTCTCGTTCTCTGTTTCTCCACCTATGACTAACCGGTCTCTTCTTCTCTATGTTAACTGTGCTCTGATCGTCCCCATAAAATCCCCAACAAATATGAAAACCAACCTTAATTAATAATTGAACATTCAACTTATCCTTACACTCAATGCGACACTGCAATGCTTTCTTTTCTCGTTCTCGTTCCCGTTCTCTTTTCTCTTTTATCCATTCTCGTTCTCGTTCTCTTTTTGCCTTTAAACGTAAACCCGAAAACCCTTTTTCGTTGTGTCATTCTGCTCTTCTCTTCTCTTTCGCAGGCGGGTGAGTCAAATGGGCTATTGAAAAAGACCATCAATAAGTTGAGCACTGAGTACCGCCTGCAATTCGTCTGGCCCACAGTCCGACGCATAAAGGGCGGCGGCGATGCGGCGTCTAGGGCCGCTGCCGGCGACTATCCGAGAAAGTCCATATCGCTGGGCGCCCTTCGGTCCGGCGGCCAAGGTCACAGTCACACCCAAAACCAGAATCAGAGTCAGAGTCTGACCCAAGCCCAGAATGGTCACACACATCACACGATGATGGGTGGCGGTGCGGGCTTGCCGACGGTGCATAAAAAACGAACAACAAATCAGAAAGAAGGTGCGACAACAAATTGTCGTCGCTAAGCATTTATTTATCATACTAAACAAAACCGAAAACAAAAAAAAGTACAATAAATTATATATGTGAAACAGACGAAACATTTCCTACTAGCGCATAGTTTCTTTCAACTAATATATGTAATACTAAAACTAATTTTTAACAATCCAAAAGCGCGTGCGTACTAAATGAGTTGACATTTGATTTTTAATTAAACGTTTCTTTACTTAATCAACCTAACAAACTAATTCACGGCAGATTGCGTAATATTTTGTTTACTAACCTCCGTAACCGTTGAGATTTGTTTATTTTTCAAGATTTTTAAATGAAAATTTGTGCCGTGGCAGCAGCATTGAGCCAAAAAAAGAAAAAAACCAAAAAAGAAAAGCCCAATAGAAAAGTGTTGAATAGTGTTGGTAAATGAACGTAGTCTAAACGATTTTTCTGCTCTCACCGCCGCCATATTAAAATGCAAACTTGTCACCAAGAAATCAATCGAATTCGAAATCAAGTTTTTATGTACACGTCGCCGTAACTTTCGCTTACTAATCGTACTCGTACCTATAAATATGTATACTACAGTGCTCAAAACTAAGATAGATATTTTCTAGAATAATTACCTTGAACATTTCCGTATGATTTCCCCTTTCTTTCTGTACGTACAAGCAAATGTTTCTTTAAACGCTTTTGTAACTAAAGTTGTTTTATTTCAAGCAGTTAGCAAACTTTTACTGTCTTAAATCTATTTCATATAGAACGAAATTATGCTAAATTCCTTTCCAAAAAAAATACTAAACCCGACACTAAAAGATTAACACAATCAAGACTATCTTTTTAGCCCAAAGCTGACGTAAGTGTTGAACTAAATTTAATGTTTACTAGTGCTAAACCAATTCAATTTCCATTACTGCCGAACGTAAAATTGCGTTGATCAATCGAAAATTGAAATTGAATGCGATTATTCTCGGGTCGTGCCCATTCTCATCCAACACGCAGTGTCAATGCAACTTTACGTGACGGACTGATGAATGGATGAATTGATGAATTGAAAATAGCCAAGTGTAGTTTGAGCATGTTGTGGCCGCGGGTTGTGTGACATATTCCGTTTTCATTTCGATGGAAGCGTAGGAGTTATTGCATAAGTCGCCTTAGTTTCGTTGCATGTGTGAAACGATAACCAATCGAAATTACTATAGTGTCATGCATCAAACCAGACAACCATTAATCAATCAGTCAACACGGCATCAGCATCAAGTCGCTATCAATCGTATATACCTTTCTTACTCACGTACAACATATCATCGGCTAGACGAATTGGCAAGCTTAGTGTGGGTTAGCATAGGCTGTGGGCAGTAAATACCACTTTTGAATACAACTTTTCCAAATACTAACAAAATTTACAGTTCAAGCAAAGCGCATAGGTAAGGCAACCGGAAACGGAAGTGAAACGGAAAAGCGGCCATCAAATAGAATAAAATTAAACACTTATACTTATACGCTAAATCGTTAAGTGCATCTGCATCTCAGTGGCAATTAGTGGCTTCAATTGCAAAATGCTTTTGTCTTGCCTTTAACCCTTGTGCGACGCCTTGAGCTTCCAGCGATAGTGTACAAAATTGGACGTAGTGCTTACAAAAATGCTACAAATATCTAACAACTAAGAAATATGAATTACCCAACGCTGCATTCAACTCGAATTGTAAACACATATTTTACATAAGAAAGAATATTACAATTGGTTTGAATTTCGTTCTATATTCCAAATAAAAGCTACCCAAAATTGTTCAAACATATCCCCAGAAACTACCAGGAAACCATGCCAAACACGCTTCAACCAAACATTCAACATTATAGATTTTCGGTTCTGAACTCAATGCCAAAAACACAAATTGATTTTCATTTGAAGTTTACATTTAGCATTTCTCTTAGCTGAGTAAGCTAACCACCCACTAAGTAACCACCCAATCACAACCACACCCTCAAAACCACCCACTAAAGCGCTGCTTCCGGCTCATTTATTTGCTGTACAATAATATGAAGTCACCTTCTCCTTAACCCTGAGTTGAAGTTTAGCGTATTCGAGACACCTTGCAAAAGAAAACCTAACCTTTGTTTCCACCTTTTTGCCTTTAGTTTCCTACTGCATTTTCTACAATTAATTATACTTTCCTTAACTAATCTTAATGTACCCACTGATGCCAGACATCAGCCAGAATCTGTATAAAGCTTTCGATCGACTTGGATTGCAGCATTAAATTTCGTGTCTGTGTGCTTTCAGCTACTCTACATGAGTTGGAGCCCTTGGTTAGCGATACGGATGATAGAAAAACGCACGAGAAGTATGAACATTTAATTAACCTAGCCCTCAAACCGACTCGCTCATAGCTTCTGCCATTCTCATTCAGTGATGTCCTTCATTAGCCCACCCGAAAGAGCAGTATCACCCAAAATAAAATAATAGCTTTCAGAACCCACATTCATCCGCACCTGCATGTTGCAAGTGTTGCATGTTGCAGCCATCGAGAAGCACAGCAGTTCCCTTTTGAAGCTCAGAATCTCTCAGAAGCCAGCACTACCTACCCTAGCTAATGACTGCCTCGATTCTTGCAGACAAGTGACCATTGTGGAGCGCAAGATCACCTCGCGTCCCTTCTCGCAGGCCATCGACCAGGAGCGTCTGAACCATTTCATCACGAAAAAGGAGAACTTTGGCTTCGCCGATGCCGCCGTGGCCGCCGCGGCCCTCAAGGACGAGGTGGACAACAGGCAGCAGGTGGGCGAATCCGGCCAGGTGGTGGTCATGAACGGCTCCGCCCCGCCGCACTCGAAACCGAATTTGGATTTGTGGTTCAAGGAGATGGTGGAGCTGCGCAAAAAGGCCGGCGAATACAAGGTGCGACCGAATTCTCTATCTGTTTCATCCTCAAAGGAGGTGATCAATGTGCCTCCTTAAATTACCCACTAATTTCTGTCATCTCCCAACTATCGTTAACCATAGCTTAACTAACCGAACTCTTTTCTTCTTCAATTCCAGTGTCGCGGTTGGGGCATAGAAATTGACCCGGAATTGTATAAGAAACAGAAGGATCTATGGGATCAGGTTTCAAAGCGCAGCTCACTTTCGGCACTTTCCCTAGCTTCGTCTGTTCATAGGTAATTATAATTAAAAAAAAACTGTAACCAATTTTATTAAACATTACAAATCATATCATTAAAATGGGTAAAGCTGTTTGCTATCATAAATCAAGCGAAAAATAATAAAATAAATCATAATCAAGCGATTTTTTTTGCAATCCTGTTAGACCCATTACAAAGGAGGAGAAGGAACAGGAGAACAATAAGAAGTCCACGCCATTGCAGAAGGCCCAGAAGCCCCGTGTTCCTGGTCAAGCCTTTTTGATTGATAATAAGGATGAGATTTCAGCACTGCCAGCACGCTTTAGCAATATACGCCATCACCTTGAACGCACCACAGGACCGGGTAAGTACCTGAGATATATGAAAGGATTAGTCCAGGCTAACTCTTCTGTGGCTCCGACTTTCAGATGTGGAAGAGGGCGCTTTGTTGCCCTCGCCTACGCGGGAGAAGCTGATGCCAGCTATTACCAAGCGGGAATCGGAGTCCCAACGAGGAAGTCCTAAGAAGACCGCCTTGTCCAGGCACGGATCGCCCCAGAAGGGCAGTCCACAAAAGGGCAGCCCCAAGAAGGTCCTTAAATGTGAGTAGTTCCCCGCTTTTTCCACACCCTTGAGCAGAGGATACAATGAGAGAATGCATACGCATATCCGATTTCAATTCCAAAGTTAACCATATCCGAATAGCAAATTTACTCTTATGCAACAATGACACAAGTACACAAAATGCACTTACCAATAGAGTTACGAGTTCGGGAACAGAACAGAACATTGTACACGCTCCAACAATAAGTATACGCCCCGTTACCAATACCTTGATTTGGTTTCCTATGATTTTCGTTTTGCCATAGTTTGCTCAACTGCTTCAACCGTTTGATTTGCATTTTTCCCCGACAGTCGAAGGAGTCGACTCGATTTTCATCCTTGTCAAGTGCACCGAAGGCTTCTTGGGACATGAGATTTGTGCACAATTCTAATGTAGTTTCTAGTTACATTTGCCAGTTTTTATCGAGGGTTTGTGTTCTGAAATCGGTTGAACGGTGTTTTTCATGTTCTACGTTTAAGTTATTATTTGTAGAGAACCCTTTTCAAGACACTTGAGAACATATGAGTCAATCTCCTAAAACCACAACTACTTACATTAATTTATTGAGCTGGACAATGATTAGGATAATCCTTCATAATCAATCATTCATATTGCGTATATATAAATCATTTCGGTGTATTGGGGTCATGAATGTTTTAGTGTGCTAGGTTGTAAGTAAGTTCGAAAATGGCTGTATATTACTTTGCGTAAAGCTAAGCTTTAAAGAAATTTATTTCGCTTTTATTTTTTATGTACACACAGTAACTTCGATCATCTTGATTGAAAAAAAAGTGTCTTTTACGGTTTCTAGTTAATATTCGGATTTTGTTAGGAATTCGCCAGCTTAGTCTTAGCCGCAAAAGGTGGCATAGAATCGGGGGAGTGCTATAAGATAAAGCTTTAAGAAGCTTTAGCGATTACTGGGTATGTTATATAATCCATCCAAGCGAGGCTAAAATGAGAAGCTCAATTCGTAGCTCATAGCCATGAAAACTTGTACAATAATTCACTTGAAACACCCACACAAAAATCACTAGTAGAAAGGCTCTGTCACCCCGCCCAACATATGGAATATGAAATTCTCTAGCCAAATGCGAATTTAAATTAAAACATACAAATCGTACTTTTGTCATCAACCAAACCGCCACCACCACCAACCAACCATACAACAAAATCGCAAAAAAATAACGAAACAAACGAAATGCAAATATCAAAAACCGATACCGATACCGAAACCGAAACCGAACCATCCTCCATCCGTATCCGTGTCCATATGCGTGCGCAGCCCGGTCCCAATCGGCGGGTCCGGGCGTTGCTGAGAATGAGTCACCGAAGCGGCAGATCCGGTCGGCGAGTCAGGCGCCCAGCAGCCGTAAAAAGACGCCGACAACCGGAAGCGGAAGCGAACGCAAGGCACGCCCATGTAAGTAGCCATTTTGGAGGAGGCAAAAGAAAATCCCCCGCCGAACACCCAGAACTCGACTTGAACGATGCGATGCGTTCATTGCCTTATTTATTTAGTCCTAGTTTGCATATGTCATGTGTTAACAAGATTGCGTTCCGATTTTTTGATTTTTCGTTGCCTTAACTTTGTTTCTTTTGCCGGATTCGTTCCTAGTTAAGTTAGTTAAGTTAGATTATCTATCTCACCTCCAGTTTGTACGTTCTTCCATACCCAAAGCGTATTTCGATCGACCATTTAGTTGAGTGTCTAATGAAACTAGTAATTCATAGTTGAAACAACTTTCATTTTGGGTTTACAGTATTTGTTAGTTTGGTCTCTGGTCATGCAGTTCGATTTTCAGTTCTTTATTCTCATTCCTTTCCCACTTTAGTTTCGATCACTGTTCTCTCTGTAATGCAGCGTTTGATTGGTCTTCCGAATACATAACAATCTATAGTTTAGCATGTTGAGATTCCGTTACTAACAAGATCTACTAACAAATTAACAAACCAACTAAAACAATAAACCAACTAAACTTATCTGTAAGTAAGTAAAAGTAAAAGTAATACTAACAATCCAGTTCAGTGTTGTGCCTAACCGTTCGAGTTTTAATTTGTATTCCATTATACTCCTACTAACCATAAGTGTAACTTTGTTGGCTTACAACCCGAATATCTGTAAAATATACATTTATAATATAATCTTTGTGGGGCAGGGCCAACCAACTACCTGTTAAATATACTGAATTCCTCCTGTTGCCAAATTTAAGGGTCATAAAGCCAACATTGTGTTCTCCTTTCAATAGCCGCGAATTGAAAATACCGATAGTTTGATATAAGTAGACTAACAAATTTGAATTGTTAACACAACTAACCGAAAGAAAACTGGAACGCCACTAATTGCATTTTACGTTTGGTTCTTTAAGCTCCTTATTTGGTTCGAACTTTTTGTTTAGGACATTTTAAGCTTTTGCTTTGATTGCATTCTCGACTCGTCCGTCACCAACCAAATAAAACATTTTTAATGAAAATACATTTAATAATTTTTTTCACCTGCGTTTTGTTTTCGGCAAAAAAAAAAATGTTAAAAAAACCTTGACAAACAACAACAAAAATCATCGTAAAACAAACAAAACCGAAAACCGTTTACGTTCTTATAGCCACCCTATCCACAACATTCCAATCCCGCATTAAAAGTAGTTCCTTGCCACCGCCCAACGGTAGAGTAGGCTCAGCGCCGCCAGCCGCAGCAGCATCAGCATCTGCATCAGCATCAGCAGCCAAATCAGCATTAAACGCTAATCAGGCTCATGCTAATCAATCACAATCATCACATGCCAAGAGCGGTAGCATCAGCGGCAGAATTTCAAAACCATCGGCCACATCCGCCCAACAGCAGCAACAGCAACAGCAACAGCAACGGCAACAGCAACAGCAACAGCAAATGCGTAAGAAAGACAAAGATAGATCGAATAGTAGTTGCATTGGCAGTGGTAGTCATGTTGGTGCTGGTAGCGGTAGTCAAGCAAATAGTGTCAAGCATCTGCAGAATAAGCAAAAGCAACAACAACTACAGCAGCAACAGCAACAGCAGCAACAAAAGCAACAACAGCAACCGCCACAGCAACAGCAAAAGCAGCAGCAACTCGATGTTGCAGCAGCAACAGCAGCAGCAACATCGGCAGCTCCCCAAAACCCAACCCGGCCTGCCACCATCAACATCAAACGGCTCACGGTACCAGGTCAGGATAGAAAATTGGCTGAAAGTGAGTAAAGTTTCACCGAAAACTTGAACAAATCAAAACCAAACTCTTCAATAAACCCAAGCTAAACCAAAATTAAAACCCATTTAAAAGTAAAATACACGGAAAATGCTGTAAAATGACATCTGATGCGCGAAATGTTTGTGTTGCAACTTTTGTAAAACCCTAAACTATTAAAAACGAACTCTTGTGACGCTATTAATAATTGAGCATTTTACACCTTGGTCAAATCTGTTCGTCCACAATTAGTGAAAAGTGATTAAGCTTATGATTTACCAATTGGCCTCATCGATTAGATAAACGTGTGTGGTTTTTGTTTGGGCCAAGCCATGTGGAATTGTGTACCTGTATTGATAGATTGGTAGTAGAAACTGTACAAAATTGTAGTTTGATTATACTCATTCCACTGGCTGCCTGTGCAAAATGAAATTTCTGAATATCAGAGTCACCGTGAAAGTACGAAAGTACGAAAGTCAAACGAAATTCCAAATTCTTAATTGCTGGAAATTGTGGCTGCACCCAAAGAGCAAAATGCGTTATTAAATGTTATTCAATGTTAGTTGTTGTTGTAGTCAGTGTATGTATTTGTTGTATCAGCCGTGCGTCTATAAAATTGTATCTGTATAAGCAATTGAAATTAAATGCCCATGAATGTGCGTCTCATGATTTGTAGATTTTCGTTGTTAAATCACACCTCAGAATTTCAAATATACCTTTGTTTGTTTGTGTACATATGCAAAGTCTGTAGCATTTCTATCCCATCCCATTTTAGATTATATGTGTATACCTAATTTTTAATTAAACAACATAATCTACAAGAAGACACCTAAGCACATACACTAATAACAATAAAGTACAGGTGCTGGGCCCAGTTAGTACACCAAGATAGCTATTTTGATGTTCGAAATAGAGGTTCGGGATAGAACAACAGTCTTAGAAGAATGTAAATCATGTCTACTAACTACAGTGCACTTTTAAATCAGCGTAGGAACATGTACTTCGCAATTCCTAACTACTTTTCACATACAAATTTTACCAGCTCTAAAAATACATCATTAGTGTTTGATTGTATCTAACCGAACTCAAAGTGCCAGGGATCAACTGATTAATCTTTTAAAGCTGCTGTCGACGCCTTCGTTGTTGCCTACCCAAAAACACTCACCAATAAAGTATGCCCAGCAAATGCCACACCTGGATTTGTACAGCTTTACCAATTTTATGAAACATAAAAATATATTAGTTTTATTACCCTCTTCGGATTGTCATGTTGCGTGTCTGTGTATTGTGTATTTGTGGCATGCTGTTTCTCATGTTGTGCGCTTTATTAAATACAAAACAAAAAAAAAATTGAAATAAAAATATTCCTTTGGTTCTACTAACAATATGTTGCCTTTTAAGCTTCTGGCTTAATATTCTTCGGTTGACTAAGTTTCCTTCAGTTTTCGGTTCCTAAGTTGAAAATATTTATTTCGATTTTCTGTTACAAATACTAACCAGTAAAACTCAAACACAAAATTTGCTTAACGAACAAAGGACTTATCCAAAAAATATATTTGAAGATCAACAGCTGCGGCAGCATAATGAAATAACAGAAACATAAAATGCGCTTATAATTAAGTTAATTCCATAACGCATAGCCCCCGAAACTGATCAGAACTACCATTTATAATTGTCTTTGGATGTTTTCCCAACCAACAGACGAGGGCGAGGATGGTCGTGAGACTGCCATTTCCATTTCCAGCTGCAGTCCCCAGCCCCCGGTGCCGGAGGTGCCCGAGGAGCCCCTGGTGAAGTCCCCACCAGAACCGACCCGGGTCAAGTCCCCGGAGCAGATCATAATGCGCTCCCCCGATCCAGTCAACTGGACGGTGCCGCTGGATACTGGCAAAACCTTTACGGTGACGCAGAATGTCAAAGATGGTAACGTTGACCCAAGGTGGTACACCACTCTGTGGAGCAGAAGATCGGAGCATAAAAGATAATAATTTGAGCCTGAGTCTGATTTCTGCCCACAAAGTGCATTGCTGCCCTGGCAAATTTGTGCTGCACCTAACTGAAAACTTGCATTTCCGTAGGGGAGAACTACAGCCGACCTCAGAGCGAGATTAAAGCCTCGACACCGGTGGAGAAGCCCCCACCGCCACCACAATCGGCTCCGCCACAACTAACCGAACAGGCTAAGATGGACGGTAAGCCATTAAGCACGCTTCAATAAAAACGCAAAACTTCCATACCAAAGCATCAGCAAAACCAAACGAAGTCGACAAACAAAACCAATCCAGAAAAACCAAAAAAGTCAAATCGCTTTTACAAATATTTATATATTAACTCGTATTTAAATATATGTATCTGTATATGTATATGTATGTATCGCTACTCACAAACGTCATCAAAAACCCAAAATCGAATCATCGTTAGCCAATCTCCAACTTCTCCAACTCCAACTCCAACTCCAAATCCAAAAACAAAAAACCACACCAGCAAATTAAGCAAATCTCGATAAGCGTAAATATAAAGCAAAGTTCCCCTCTTTCTGTATCAAGCCAAAAGCAATTGTGCAAGCCAATGCAATCACATAGCGTACCCGAAACCGTAGATCCTTGCGTAACATAACGAACACTATTTCCAAAACTATCTCCCCCTCCCCCCACCCTCTCGACCACTGCCATCCCGCCAGCCTGGAAGTCCTGCAGTCCAACCACCAGTGCCGCGGTCTACGGCAAAACGCTGACGCCCCATGCCACACCCACCGGCCAGCCGGGCGGGGCGGTGCGCTGCACTGTCGCCCAGGATCAGCCGCCTCAGCAGCCGGATCCTGCGATGTCGTCATCCTCGTCGACGGGCACAGCCTCCACCGCCCGGACTACTGCCGCCGAGGTCCTGGAGAAGGCTCGCGACCGATTCGATCGATTCTGGGGCAGCAGCAGCGCCAGCAAGGAGGAGAGCGTCTAGATCCGAGAACCGAGATCCTTGATCCTGGATCCTAGACCGGCACTCAGTGCTCTTCAAGTGCAAAATGTATTCCCCGGGCAGTTAATTGGCCCTGTAAGCAAGCAATTATAATACGTAATAGACGTTATGCAATACCTAATCATGTACACCATCTATCCTATCTAACAGCCTGATTACACTGCGACACAGTTCTCCATTCACATTAATTTACTGTACCTGTCAGTAAATCAAATAAGGTTGCCCTCAATGTCTGAAGTCCATTATTATATTTTAATAATGCATATTTTCAATTCAATGTTACATCAAAAATCAATTTAAATTAGTAATATCTTTGTTGGACTCGATAAAGTACCTTACTATGTATTTATATTTATGTGTGTTATATCATACAGTTGAAATGAACATCCGAAAATCAATACTGTTATAATTTATTAGAAAAACGTAATAGAAATTTTGAATAATTTTTATTAGTTTATTTTATATTACATTGTAACTGTGGATAAATGTGTCGCAGTGAAATCAAAGCATTTAGGGAGTCCCGCAACGACTTGGCTTGAATTTGAAGCTAAATTCGCTTTTGGTTTCCTAGTTAAACTGCTGCAAGCAAATCTAATCTGGCCAAAAGTCATCTAACGACACGAGCATTACACAAAAATTAATTTATGTAAGACACTTTCACTGCCTCAACCCAAACCGAATACGAAACCGAACTCAAACCAATGTTGTATACTTTGAAATTCACCCAGAGAACTTTGCAATATTTCGATATCATCCAATCATACAAAAAATATTCAAATGGGACAAACATCACCGCAAAGACCCGTCCAAGAAGTGAGTCCATTCGATTCGACAAGAGATATACTCACATTTTTGTAGCTTTCATTAGATGAGCAACCGTATATTTGGGTAATGCATAAGGTGATCTAAGCTAAACTGCTGATCCGTCAGATACCAAAAGTTGAAAATAGATTTTGCACATGAACTACAAAGGGAATATACCAAAAAAGACAACATGATGTTAAGAATAATTTAAGACACACTTTGGCTAATAAAAACTTAAGGCAAGAGATGGTTAAAACATAGCGACACCCTACAGAAAACACCAGCAAAACATACTAATACTACACAAAAAATGCGAAACAATGAGATTATGCTTTGAAAAGCTGTGAAACTAGTTTCAGACATGCCTACAATTCTTATATAACTATTATGTGAATGTGAAAATAGTCGACAAACAAAATGAAAACACGTTGATCAAACAAAATGGAAAGACCTAATCGATTTAATCATGTTTTGAGTAAAATTAGCGCTTAATAATTAAGACAAATGCTTCCCGGTGGGCAATAGCTTTGAGAAAGTTGATGTTACTTTAACAAACATTTTGTTGGACTTGGTTTTTCGAATCTCTCTCAGTGTAGACAATGTTTCAGTACAAACCAAATACCGATTCAAACTCAGTTTGGCAGAAACTTTTCTTTTGCGTATGAGAAATGCTTGAATTTAAACCTTTCCTAGGAATAAACAAAATAATAATACAAAATCGTGTAAGCTGAAGTTGAATTCCATTACCCATAAGTTATGTGATTAACTTCAGTATTGAGCTTACTTGTTGCTTGCCTATATATATTTTAATATAAAACTCAAATAAACCAAACAAAAAAATGAAGAAGGAAAGTAACGCCACTTTAATGGTATTTATTAAACAGTTGAGTATTTTTATATGTTTTTCATGAATGGACCCGTTTGTTAGTTGAAATCGATGAGTTGATCACTGAATCTTATAGTTACCAAATAGTCACAATGCATATTGTCAAGACCCCTAAAACGCAAAATGTTTATTACGCTCAGTCTTAAAATGGTCACCGATTCGATCAATCAAATGTATTAGTTAGAAATAAAAAAGAAGCTAAACTAACTAAACTCTGGCAATCTCAAAAACCCTAAAAGAATCTTAAAAACCTTAATGAAAAGAAACAGGAAATGCACACTCACATACACAAACAGAATTAATTTCCAGTTGCAATTAAAGAAAAACGGTAACCCAACTGAATGGTAGACTCTTGAACTCATTTAGTTTTAAATATCGTACTTAACAAATTTTAGGCAACTTTAATACGAATCTACTTAAGAACGAACTTGATATTAATTCTAGCTTGTTTACAAAAGGATATAAAATGATTAACGAGACAGAAAACAAAAACCTAAACAAAGTATACCCTCAAAACGATTCCAAAATAGGCGCACTAAACGGTTTTCCTTCAACAGCAGTGAAAAAGAAAATCGATTTTTATAAACACTTATACGAAAGTCAAACAAATAAATATTTTCAATTTTCGGTTATTTCACAAAGCAAAATATTAAAAATCACCAAACAATTATATAAATTTTAAAAATTGACTTTCACGCCCAAAAGCGCCTAAAGTTTTAATGAATTAAAAAAGCCTCAAACGAAATGCAATAATACCAGTACTTATACAACCCAATTGATAATTTTTTCTGAATTGTCATAAAAAGGCACACCAAATAGCCTTCATAGAGATGCTAATAACACGATATAATTATAACTATACTTGAGAAAAGCCGAATCATATGATAGAGGAGTAATGGAAATAATAAAATAGAATCCGAAAAACAAGTGATGGTAAAATGATTATAACATTAAATGAATCGAATAAATGAAAAATGCATATAAACGTTTTAAAATCTTTGTTTTAATATGGAAATGGGCTTCTTTCAAGTTTGTATTTACCTCCTTCCATTTAAATAAATAAAACGCATTGGCATTGCTTTTGTTTTGTTTTTTATTGCTATTATAAAGTTTTTCTTCAAGAAAATGTTTTCTATTATAATTTATGTATTATGTTTAATAGGAAATATAGTTTGCTTCATGGTTTGCTTTTACTTAACGGTATTATCGATTTTATGGTTTTATCTGGGTATTTCGCACAGACAGTTTTTACATTTGTTTTTATTTTTAGGATTTGGGAAGAAGGTAGTTGAAATTACATAGTTAGGATACATTGTAAAACATTTATTGCTGGTAAATTACATTTTTTCTGATTGTAGACGAACTAGTTATTAGACTTTACAGTTGATTTATCATTGCACTTCACGAATTGCATTCATTATTATTTTTCTGATCTTCGTAGTTTTTATTACAGGAATATAGAAAGCTGTTATCACAGTTTTTTGAAATAATAACAAAAGTTTAATGTGGGGTAATGGATAGAGTTGATGTAGAAACCGAAGAAAATATAACATTAGCGTGGGAATGAGAGTGTCCGATCACGGTTTAACATTTGTTACTTAAATTATAAATTTGTTAATTGTCTTAGGATTTTTTTTAAATTTTGCTTTTAATTTCGTTAAAGTTTGCTCAAAAATACATGTGTCGAAAAATTTTCGAAAAAATGTGTCTTCAAATTTTAACATTGTTTTTATCTTTTTTTATTATGCAAAAGTTTTCCAATTATCGATTTCCTTATCTTGTATATTAAATCTAGAGTACATAAGCGTAAATAGCTTATCGAATATGTGTCAAAATACTTAGAAATCATAGGATTGCTACTGGTGCTGTTTGAAAACAAGTTCGTGATAGGATCACAACAAATCAATCGAGTTGGTCTGGGCTCATTATACTTATATATCAAAAAATATAATTTATAGACGTGGCTCAAGTGATTTGTTCTAGATTGAACTCAGCTACTGCTGTGCCATTTCAAAAACTCACTCAACTGGAGGCAACTTGAGCAAACATTTGAAGATGGGCCAGAATGTAAGGGTCATTTCAAATCAGTGGACTGACTGCTAAGCCTACTCATATGCAGCTATATTTATATGTTCGTATTTAGACAGGGAGATAGAGGGTAACTTAATTGATCAAATCGAAAGTTGACATATATAAAAAATTTAGCACAATTTCGTTCCTAACTCTTAAACGTTTTGATAAAAGTGGTTGGTTTTTACGTGGATTCGCTTAAATGTAAACAATTAAAAGGAGTACCAAAAAGGTTCCGAACACCAGAGTTCCGTGTTCCAATGCTAGCTAAGATTTACCATATGCTTGTATATAGTACCAAATAAATTTGTTGGGGCCCAGCACCCGGCACCAGGACCCCAAGGTCCTAACCTAAACTTATCTTGAAAATCCTCACGGACTTAACAACTAAATTCATTTAAATAAACAAGTTAGAGTTGCTTTTGGTTACCACAAAAATGACACGTTTAACAGACTTTTCTTTGCTGCAATGACGAGAGTTGGCCTCGTATTTGCATTAACATAATGTTAGAATCATTGCGATTTAACAATAGTGGGGGAAACATTTAAATATAGTTTCGAATATCCCTTTGTAGGTATATGTATAAGTATAATTTATATAACCTTTATATTGGTTTGGGTCTGCACTTTTATTGTTTCATTTTTGTAAAATATAAATTGCTTTTAAATTTAGAATCGATTTAATGTTTTCGCACTGGGTAATTCCGTTAGTTGCAGTTTGGAATAGATCTCAAATGGGTTCTCAAAATTGTTAATATAAGCGTAAGTTGAAGGTTTATCACTTAAAATCTAACTGCAGTTACCGTTTATCTTCTCGTATGTGCCACTACGTTTAAATTCGTTTTAACTGCTAGTGTTCTTAAATTTGACATACGTATTTGAAAAACATAAATCAATTTTAGGTGCTTTTCGTTTTGTCTCGAGTTAAAGTGGCTGGGAGCCTTAAAAAATTTACATATCTATGCCAATCCAAAGTGGTATATCGAGATAAATTATTCGAGAGAAAATCAGCTAAGCCTAAATATGTAAGAGTATCGATAGTTTTATCGTCGATTTACCGAATGATTTTACTTTAAGTTTGCTGTATCCATTCCCCTACCATTCGACATTTTAGCTAGGCTAGCCTATAGATTAGTGATTGTTGTATGCATTTTGTCTCATAATAACATAACTTTTCCTGTGATCGCGTACAACTTATTACATTACCCCTTCAACTCTAAGAGCGCGATTCGAAGACTGGTTTGTTTGTACTAGCCGTTACGTAGTCCCAAGGGAAGCCTAGTTCTCGCTGAGATCCTTTATTGCCTGCAGTATACGCTTGACATGTCCCACCTTAACCACGCCGAGATCCTTGAGATCACGCCTGCCCAGAGTAAGCAGTTCCTTGCCGCGGATGTCGTTCTTCAAGAAGCTGTCCACGTACTCCGACAGCTGCATCGTCTCCAGCCAGGTGACCACCTCGTTGACGCTCCAGTTGTTGGCCGCCTCGCGGGTGTTGGTCAAAGGTGGCTTAAATACCTGCTGACCGGCGGTCGAACCGGAACGCAATCTCACCCAGAAAGGTCGAGACTTTCGGCGGCCATCGGACTGCGGAAGACCAAAACCATTAGGAAATTAGTAATTGATTAAAAAAATCAACAAAATTAATCAGTCGCAAATCTTTTTTAATATCAGTTACAAACCGTCCGCACCCTTTTGGTAAAAGTTTTTGTATTGTATTTCTATTAATAACACAAAAACATTTTGTCAACGTCCACTCTAACGGCCACAAAACGCAAACAATTTTAAAAAAAGATTCTTTCCCATTATTATTTCTATCTGTGTACAGTCAACGAAATTTTAAATTAACTTCAGTAACTTGAGTAACACGTATCTGACAGTCGAGAAAACCGACTCCTTCTCCTGGCTTGAAACTTCGAAATATTCTCCCACTCACCTCCTCGTTGGGCGCCAGGACATTAAAGTAGGCCCGTAGCTTGCCGTCAATGCACTTCTGCACGGAGCACTTTTTCAGCTCCATTTCCATGTTGGCCAATGCCGCGCTGAGCTTCGTTTCCAAATCCTCGCGGAGAATCAAGCTATGACCTCGGTCGCGCAGCAGGGTGCATGCATCGTCGTAAAGCTGTCGCGATGAGTCGATGACCTCCACCAGCTTGGTGCGCAGCGAAGGACCTTCGAGTAGTTTGCCCTGCGGATGTATCGATTCCAGGGCTTCACTGGCCCGGCAGGCCACCTCGTATAGGTCGTGCTGCAGTGCCGGATGTGAGATAATCAGGAACTTGACCCACTTCACCAACGAGCTAACGGCTTCGATGAAGTTGAGGAGGACGTAGCATTCCCGCTCGGAGATTACCTCGTCCGTGGAGTTGGCATGCTCTGAAGCTGTAGAAGACGCATCCCTCTGGATGGAGATGCTGTGCTGGCGCTGCTTCTCATGCCAGCTTTTCAGCGAGAGCTCCAAGCTTCTGTTCCTGCACAGCATCTGCACTCGGTTCTTATGCAGAATGCGAATCATTCCAGGTGGCTGAAGCCATGCTTCTCCGTCCACCTGGATGGGTATCTCCTCGTCTCCCAGGATGTTGATCTGCACGCTTTGGCACTGGGCGATCCGATGGTGTTGTAGATTAATCAGCCGCGAGGCAGCCATCTGCACCGATCCGAAGACAGCCACCACTTCCAGGACCCGATCATCAAAGCTCGGCGGCAGGAATATGTCATCCTTTTTGCTACTGCCCCAGAAATTGGTGCCGCCCATGAAGCTAGGTATGTTCAGGATCACAATGCCCTGCAGTTCCGGCAGTGGAATTCTCTGACCATCGCACTCTAGTTGCACTCGCTGCTCCAGGTTCTTGCAGGTCTTCTGCAGGAGCTGCTTGGATCCCAGAACCCCATACCACATGTAGTTCCGTGCTCGGGATCGGCACTTTTCGGGGTGCTCCTCACGCTTGTTGTGGAAGTCCAGCGAGATCTTAGCATCAATGCCGATGCCGAAGTAGTTGTTCATCACGCACTTCTCATGGTAACCGGCTAGCAGCGTCTCATCCGGGTCCATTAGGGGACTAACGGCGGCGCAGAGGGTATCCGCATTGGCCAAAAGACATTTGGATATGAAGCCACCGCCATTGGCAAGATCTGTGGAATTAATGAAATGATTAAATATGAAGGTATCGTGAAAGCCTATCATGGTACGTACTTGGCCAGTTGGGCAGTCGCACTAGAGGATTGATGATGGGTAGCTTGCGGTTGGCCTCCTCGGTGGGCGTCTTATCCTTGTCTTTGCCGCCCCTTTCCTCCTTGTCCCTTTCCGCGGAAGCCAAATGATCGAAGCCGAATAAAGTTGACCCCATAAACAAGCTCGACTTGGACCCCTTTAGGGTCTGGAGATTTGGAAGTGCTTCGTTCGGCTGCAAGAGAGAGGCTTCGATCAGTCGCGAAAACCCAAAGTCCGGAAAAGTCAAGTAAGTGTCAAAGAGCAACCGGAAAGTCAGCACTAACTACGATACAAAGAAACATGTGGATGTGATTGAGTGTGAGTTGTGTGGGTGAGTGTGCCAGTGTAGGGTGGCTTGCAAATACGGCGCAGGGTTGGTAAGTACTTTTCGAGGGACAGAGCGAGAGAGAGAGAGATACGGAGTGAGAATCGGAGTGAGACAGAGCATAGAAGACAGCACACTACATAAACAAACAAAAGAATGGAAATCATAGATGGTAGGTAGGGTTTTAAGCAGAGGCTACGTGTATTTGTTGTTTTCGTTATTGATTTGGTTAAGATAGTTTTTTAAATTAATGGTTACTTTTCAACACTACTCAAAAGCGAACTGACGCATGTGCTGAGGATCTGCAACTGCCACTTCATAAGAGACGTTTTGTACAGAGGGATTTGTTTCAAATTCAAAAGCTGCTTGAGACCCATGACAAAATTGGCTTCATTAAAACCATTTCGTATTTTCAAGCCTATTTGCTTGCAATAAAAATGAAAAATTCAAATTGGAACACGGACAACGACAGGAGTTCTTTATAAATTAATTTTAAAATATATTAATAAGTTAAGCCATCATTTGTCATAGGTTTCGTTCGGTGAGCCCGAAGCTATTACTCGATATATTGGTAGATCCAGATATTGGGACTTGCTGGGAAGCTTACACATCGAACGAACGAAGAAACGTAGAAACTGTTTTGGGATCAGAACAGAGGGAGTGGGGAGGGTCCGGAGCCCGAGAACCTGGGACCGTGCCCGGATTTTTGGACTGGCTTACCAGAGGAATCAGCGGCCTAATCAGCGCCAGGGTGGCCAGGCGAAAATCTGGCTCGGCCACCACAAAGAACCGAACGCTGAACAATCCGTAGCTGCGCTTGGTGGCGATCTTTTTGTTTTTCTTCTAAGAAAATGCATTTATAATGACTGCTTTTAAAAATCGTGTTTAATTTTCAATGTTTTCCATTTACAGTGTGTTGATTATTATAATTAATTACATGTGTAGATTAGAATTGGGTCGTTGTGGTATGGAGGTTTGGTTTTGGTTAAGAATATCTAAATCAAAAGCTCATATAGGTTAATGAATTTTGAAATACGTACCAATTGATTTTGTGCTTATGTAAATCATATAGAACATGGATGTTTTACTTGGTATTATTTTGTGGTGGTTTAATTTACTTTTAACTGTCTATTTGAACTAAAGTAACTCAACAAGTTAGAACATAAAAAATTTGTCGCTAGAAACATTTTGTACGGATTTGCAATATAATATGTATTTCTTTAAGTTTTATTTGAACGAACATAATTCCCGAATTAACTAATAAAATGCGAAGAAGGTTGCATTTCGGTTTTAATTTTTAATGAACTCTCTAAAGTATAGCTTAAACTCGCACCAAATGCTTCCTAACAAATAAAGATTGTATAAGCTGCAAACTAAAAGTACGTGAATACCTGGAACTGAATCCAGATTTTTTTCGAAACTCCCGGTAGGGTGTTGATTGGGAATTACTTGATCGAACCATTACCTACAGTCGCTGTTGTTAGTATGTGACTGCATTGTATGATAGCTGCATTCTGCACTTGCAATTGTACTTGACACCAATTGCTCGACTGACACAATCAAAACTCAAGAACTTCGCAATCGCCGACGATGCGGTGCCAATTTGGATCGAACATGTGGCACGCACTCAACTAAAGTGGCACAACTCGATTTGAATATTGAGCTGATTAAAGTAATATACATTTGAATGTGCTGTTAATTATTACCTTTAAAATGTTCTATCTAGTCAACATCTAGATACTATTCTGTTCTATCTAGATGTTGATACTATTTTGTTGCTTTGTTTTAGTTTATGACAAAGTATTTTAAGTTAAAATAAAGGAGTTAGTATAGGAACTATTTTCCTAGATAAGTCCGTCTTTTTACACGCGGCCCAAAAAATTGTGGTTCTTGTTTTTGAGTTATTGTAGAACGTTTGAAAAAAAATATGTTGTGCCACTTTTGTTAAAGGCGTGCAATATGGGGAACTGGTTGTAGAGAGACGCGGAGGAGGAGGCGGAATGCTCGTGGACTCACCTTGAAGAGGCTGCCGCAGCTGATCCTGCGACTAGCTGCCGGCGAGCTGCTGAGGAAGCGGGCGTGCTCCGGATCGAGGGTCAGCTGGTTGGGATTAAAGCCGGAGTGCCGGCGGTCCTTGTCCTTGTCGAACTCGCGGACAGCCAGACTGGGGGCGTGGCTCGAGTGGCGCCTGATCTCAGAGGCGTTCATGGCTCGCACCCCCAGCATTCCGGAGCAGGTCATGGACACGGCCATGGCTCCGCCGGAGGAGACCGGCAGGAGCGATACCGTGGGCTTGATGGAGTCGCCGCGCAACGGCGTCGGCGGCCTCACAACAACACTTATCTGTGGATAGTTGGGATTTACATCATCAAAGGATTCTTTCTTACACGACTCATCAAAAGTAATGCGCTTTACATCTTGTCCATGGCCCGATTTCTTCGTGGGCGATGTCGACGTGGTCAAGATCGTATTGGGCTTCATGCTGCTGTTGATGCTGCGCACAGTGGCATCAATGTCGTGTATTTCTATTTTGATGGCCGTCTGCGTGGACAGCTCGTCCTCGCTGGTGGTGGCCAGCAAGTGGGCCCCTTTATTCGTTGGAGCTTGCTGCTGCTCTGGAGATTCGATATCGTTGTCTCCACCTCGATGTTGTTCTAGCATAAGCTGCTGTTGAGATACGATTTCAGTGGTTGTAGTGGGTTTGGGTTTTTTCAGTGAGATGCGCTTTTTGGGACGCTTCATCGGGAGCAGGATTATATTAAGTAGTCGATGGTTTGTACATTGCAGGATTGGTTTTAGTTTAAGTTCGGTTTGGTTTGGTTTGGTTTGGTTTGGTTAGTTCGATTTTGGACGGGTTAATATTTTGTTAGATGTTGGTTGATTCGATTGAACAGCCGAAAAAGAAAAGTTTAAGAAAGAAGCAAACGTAGAGCAACAAAGAGTTTACCATAAGTGGCCATATCTCATCACTGCCGACAACCATACAGAACAACTCTAGATACTCTCGCTAATTACAGTCTAGACATACAGCTAATCCAACTTGATCGGCTATACCTACCTTGAAGCTTTGGCGCGCTATATCGTTACCTTCCACGAACTGCGCCAGGCTGCAGTAGCGCGGTGGCTCCCGCATCTTCTGGTCGTCGCACCTGTTGTCGATCTCGAAAACGATATTTTCAAATCCGAATTGCTGGGGATTATCATCGCTGTCCATCCGCGCCAATCGCGCAGTCCTCGGTGGAGAAGAGTTGCGCCGGCGCGGATGCGCCTGGGTGCGGCTTAAGGCGCTCAAGGACTTCTTGCGTGGAGGTTTCGGTGGTCCCGCGTGTTCCGAGCACAGGGTGGTGGTGTCGTCGGTAAGGGTGTTGTCTTGCAGGGCGTAGGTTATGTCGTGACCCAGTACCGAGCTTATGTCGTCCATGAGGCTCTCGCCAGGCATGGCCTCCGTTTCATCGCTCGTCTCTGGGGAGTCGATGTGTGTGAAGTTGCTTGCATCCATATTCTGGACAAAAGGAAAGTAAGAAAAGCAGAAAGAGCAGGATGAGATGAAATGGATGGCAGCGGACCCATCGGTTGGACCCATGTTATTGGTTGTTATATACTATTCTCACCTGAATAATATCACCCACGGTCTGTCCTGCGTCCTGCTTGTCGAATATTTCAGAAGCCACACTGCACTCCTCATTGCTGATAGCCGACAGAACATCGCTGGCTTCTCCACCCAGATCATCGGAAGAGGATTGCTCCTGTAAGGATTGAAACAAGTTTGGCGATCATGGTGCGGTGGAACTTTTCGCAATGAGACACGTACGGTGGTGGTCTGTGCATCGGTATCAATGATTGTAATGCTGGCGCTTGAGTAAACATTTTGGGGGTTGGGGGTAACGACAACGCCGGGTACCTGAAGGTTGCACGTATGAACCAGCTTCTCGGCGGGGATGCTGCCCAGCTTCTCCACACACTTATCATTTTCCTCCTCGATCTCAGCAGTTTTCTCCTTCTCCTTCTCCTTGTCCTTTTCCTTGTCCTTGTCCATTTCCCGGGTCATGTAGTAGGTGCGCTCGAACACCTCGTGAGGACGATAATCGCATAGGGGATCCACGATCGGCTCGCCAGTGTGGATCGGCACCCGCAGGAAGTCCACCTTGCGCTCGGTGGGTGTATTTTCGCCTCCATCGCTGCAGGGCGACAAACGATTGCCGGCATCATCGATGTTAGCTCCACCGGTCAGGGACATGCGACTTCTTCGGTACACGGTCTCCCCATTGGCACCCTCCTCGATCTCCTGGATCACTTCCACACCAGAGCTCCTACGACTATCCGCGAATTGCCGCGGAGCCGGCAAATTGATGCTGTTGAAGAAGTTCTCATCCACGGAATCTCGTCGGGTGTCAGGCAGAGGGGAAATGCAGGTGAGTCGTGAGGTTTCCATGGTGGGAGAGATTATATTGATGGGTGGTATTATCGGTAAAGGTGAGGTACACGGCGTTGACTCTCCCGACGCGGTTGTAGGCAGCTTCAGAGCCTCAAACGGTGTGATGGACAACTTTCGCTGGTAGCGCTTAGGACGTCCCGGCTCCGAGTGCTCCACCACATTGTAGATGGCCCGCTTGACGCTATTGGCACGGCATTGGAGAGCCTCTTTCTCGCTAGAGCGAAGTGAGCGACTGTTTCTGCGCTCCTTTGTATTAATTTGATCCTTTTCCGTCTTCTCGATTGATATGTTTGGGTTGCTGGTAGTGAGGGGTTTCAGATAATAATCGTATTACATTTTTTTGAAAAGGATGTTATAATACCGGTAACTCGTTGAGTAAAAGGGTATACTAGATTCGTTGTAAAGTAAATCTCTAAAGTAAAAATCTGTATTTAAATTTATAAATTTATTTTTGTAATTTTTTTGAGGTACGATGTTGAAAAAATTCAAAAAAATTAAAAGCAGTCCCAAGGCTGAAGTTCTATACTCCATAACTCAACGTATCGTAATCGGACTTTGAAGTGGCATACCTCTAAATGTTTCTGGCGCATTTCTTTAAAAACCTGCATTAAAATTTAAAAGAAGTAGGGAGTTACTCACAGCAGGTAAGCGTTGGATCCTGGGGTCACCGGAATACTTCTCGTGATCAGACTCCTGATGGTGGCTATCAAGTCGTCGCCACTGTGGGCACCGATTTCCTCCTCCTGTAGAGCATCTAGCAGCATGTTGAGTTTCTGCCTGAGAATGTCACACTTAACGGCCAGCTGTTCGTCCTCCTTGTGGTGTTCCGAGATGCGGCATACCAGATCGTCGACGGTGTCGCAGAGATTCCGCGTGGAGCTGATCAGGGTCTGGGTGTCATTGGTTTCCACTATGAAGCGCAGGTGGTGGTTGGCCGATGTCACCATGCCAGTGAGCATCGCTTCCTGCTCAGTGCTGATGGACATCTTGGGTGTTTTGGGCACGGGAATAGCCTTCTCGAAGACCATAATGCTCCAGCGATCCAGCATCTTGGTGCTGGCCGACTCGTAGCGCTCCAGAATCTGCGGCAGGTGGGTGTCGTCGTCGCAGCTAGAGCCCCAACCCAAGACCCTGGCCAGATCGTTGCCCGTTCCCAAAGGCATCACGGCCACCTGACATTGTTTCTGTTCATTTAGAGAAGAAGACATTATAAAATTGTATATTGATGCAATCTGTGAATAATTCAAGGATACTGGGTAAAATGTATCTTTACTAATACGATCGGATGAGGAAAGCTGTGAATAAATATATACATATAAAACTTACATGCATGTTGAAGCGATCGATCTCGCTAAGAACCCAGCCCACTGATCCGTCACCGGAGCAGACCAGAATGCGGAACATCTCGAAGTGCCGGAAGAGCCGCAATCCCAGGCTCGGACCCGTGGAGATTAGATCAAAGACTTGTGCAGGATTCAGCAGCTGCTTGAAGCGCCGCAGGAACTTCACTCCTTGATTGTCCCCAGACTTGGAGTTCACGAAGACCAGCAGGGGCGAGAAGTTGCCCTTGGGACTGGCCACATCCCAGGCGTCATCGGTGCTGATGGAGTGCACGCTGGTTGGGGGAACCACGGACAACTTGGCAGGTCCGATTGGACAGGCCACAGCCATCTGGGGACGACAAGCCACATGGACGGTGGCCCGACACCACAGGCACCGCCAATCCTGGAGCCTCAGCACGGACCCGCAGGTCTTCTTGCAGACGGCACACATGGAGGACACCGGCAGGTTGCCCTCCATCCACTGATGGGGCATTATGATGCCATCCGCCTGCTCGATGATGTCCTTGCCCACACTAGCCAGCGTTGTCCACTTGCAGTTGGCTATCGACTTGGCCGCACACCGCTTGTGCACCTTGCACTTGCACACCTCGCAGCTGAGTCCGTGGGAGGTGACCCCGGAAAGGGCGTCCCTGCACACATTGCAGTAGGTGGGGCGGGCGTGGGAGGTGGCGTACCAGTGGTGGTGGTTGGACAGGATGTCGTGCTGCTCGATAAGGAAGCTGTCCCCACGTGGCCTCTGCGGCGCCGTCGCCGTTTTTAGTCCGCCCAGCCAATCCTCCATTTCGCGGCGGGACTCGGCGCAGAGCACCAGCGAACGAGTGGGTGTGATTATCTGCGGGGGATAAAAAAATGAATAGGTGAATATTTAACGCATTGTAAGAATTGGTAAGAAGGATATGGTATGACAAGTGTACTCGTCTGTACCATAAAACCAAATAATCATCAAATAATAAATATAAATATTTTGATATAATTCATATTACGTTTCAAATGAGAAATTTAAAACACGAAAAGTAGAACACATCATTTTAGCCGAAGTAAGACCCATCTATGTAGTATATGCTAATGAAATGTACAAGGAAAATTTCACAAAAACCTTGCTCATCAGGGTTGGGTATTTTTTGGCAAAGTAATTTCCCCTAATGACCACACATTGGAGCTGGAACAAGGATACCAGCCGCGGTCTGCTTATTAGTTGTGTAATCAAACGGGGTTTATTATGTATTTCGGCGGGCTCATTAATATGCTAATGCTGCTCATGTTAATGGTAATGCGCGGGCAGATGGACCAGCCAAAGGCTTGAGGTCATGTGCCAAGCCCGTAAGTAGGACAAGCCGCCGTATAAGCTCGTTCGAGTGGCTCACCCACAGACCTCCCGTAGCCACGCAGCGACCACACACCCTGCCACAAGCCAAATATAGCCGACCTTCAGAGTTCCTTAGCGGATTACGATTCTAATGCTCCGTTGTTCGGAAGCCTTGCCTAATTCATGGACAACATGTCCTTCTGAGATGTCTTATCTTCGCTTTTCCAGTTTCCCCTCGGTATTGACCTAGCTGAAGGTGAAGTTATGAGTTTGTTTTCTACCATTACCATTACCACTTCAATGCCCGACTCTCTAATTAACCTTCTGCACCCGAAAGGCTGCCGGATGAGTGCAATAAATCAAGCATATCATGACGAACCTCCTGTCAGCCGGGCTATGCAAGTGCAGATGACTTAGTTGGAGGACGTTGACAATGGCTAGTTGACATGCCAATGTCATCGACTGAAACGACCTCTGAACTGTAAGTGCGAGGTGAGGTGTCTATGTCATAAGCCGTACAATGTGCGCTTTGTTGTGAAAGCAGCAAAGTGGCAAAAGCACTTGCCACAGGGCAGCCAAGACCAGGCCAGCCGAAATAAGAGCCGCAATAATTGCATTCCAAACGCATTAATTTCGTACCGGTTCTCGTTGCACCTGAATTTTCAATCAAATGGATCAGGACCGTGCTGTTTGCATACTCGATGTTGCAATTAATGTGTAACCGCAACCGCAAAGCCATTATAGCCATCCATCCTGGCCCTCCATGCCGGCCTGGCTCTTCCAGTTTTCAATTAGTTTAATGTGCCAGGTTCACTGATTCCCAATGCACGTGCCATTTCCTCTGGGTGGTGATGAAGGCTGGGGGTTTCTCTACTTGACGCTTGGAACATGGATGTGCTTTTAAGAGTAAATCCGGGGCCAGTGGTTTGGTTTCGCAAACTGAAACTGAAGTGCAACTTTGACAGCGGCATATGGGTATTTCAATGTTAATTTTTGTTTTAATTCAGTTTGGATGGGGACTTAATTAGTTTGACCAGCAATTTTATTATCTCTGACCTTTTCGCTGCACTTGCTTTTATTTCACATGCGCAGAAACCTTTTACTTCAAAATGCAAATGCAATTTTAAGTAAGTCGGTTAACATTTTTAAGAAACATTTTATCATTGAGACAGTTACATCACCGCCGGTAATCAAGCTTCTTTGCAGGCTATTTAAGCTTAGCTGCAATTTTCACTCTTAATCACCATTTCAAATTTCATTGGCCAAGTGACCAGACACTTTTTATAGCCCACGGGAAAAAGGAGTGTAGAAAACCAATCTGCAGAGTCCTGTTTGCCAGGACTAGTTCTTTGTTGAGCCGTTAGCGGTGTTAGATTGCGATTTTTGTTGCTCCATCACGGGTTTCCACTTGCAAAAAAGTGGAACCGTAAAACTGGGACACACCAGCACAAACCAGCAGAGGCCGATGTCGCTGGACATTCTGCTCTGCAGGGAAGTGCAATATGCGGGCACTGTCAACATGCAGGACCCTCTCCTCAGGTCCTTTTGGCCTCCTGCTGACGCAGAAATATTCCAACCAGGAGTAGCGCAGTTTTTTTTAATATTTTCTAACAATCAATAAAAGCATCTATGACCCTTGATGTGCAAAGTAATGGTCAATCAAGCTTGGAAGCTTTGATTAGTGAAGCGAATTTAGTTCGCTCCCTGCAAAATCAATACAAACTGTACCTTAAAACTTTATAACCACTTGTAGTTATACTTGAGCGAATGACTTTAATTTGACAGTTATGGCCAACATGGATGATGTTTTCTAATAAAGCAAGTAGAAATTTCCAGCTTAGCAGTTGGCCATTATATCAATAAGGCCAACAGACGGCCCCCGAATAATCGTTTCAAACTCGAGAGCCTTAGCTGCTTACCATACTTTAGTCTCATCTCAGAGTTCCCACGCCGGATGTTCGAATCACAATTGTGGCTCTATTGTGGGCACGATTCACAGAAAATAATTGACGTATTGGAATAAATCTAAGGTTATTTTGCTCAGCATACAATTGTATTCTATTTGAACATACATAATTCTAAAGACAGATTTCTTATTATTTTTTAAAGGGATTCAGAAGCGTCAAAAAATTCAGTAAAACTGCCTTTAGTCATCATTTTGTTTGTATTTTATTTAAATTTTTATATAAATATCATTGGTACAACAATACCGCCCATACTCCAAAATTCCGTTTTTTTTTAATTTTACATGGATATCCCCCATCATGAGGAACAGCAATTGTAGCCAACTTTTTTAAGTCATTAGTCATTTAGTCATTCTCTTAGTTTTCTATGAATTTATTATTTAATTTTCTTTACCTTGGCAAATTGAAATTTGCTGGCGCACCACTGTGCCGCTCCCACTTGAGCCTACATATGACAGAATTCATTTCGCGATACACCGAAGTGGCGCCCAAATATTCATAACAAGGAGCCACAAGGAGCAGGAGCAGGAGCAAACGCCAAATTACGCATACGCCGCGTTATCCCCCAGCGAGCACATCAAAACCGTTTGGCTTTCTCCAACAGGCTCGCAGTGGAAATTCTTATTTTCCTGCCTTATTTAGAAAGAGAGATGGAAAACAAACTGGCCGTTTTTACATTACCGCACAAAGCGAGAGGGAGAACTTTTAAAATTACTTTTGTAATATCAACAGCCTCCCTTCGGTCATCTGCTTGAATTAAGAAGTTTCAAAGCCTGCTTCCGCTCTACTTTTTTCAAAACGAATTTGAAATAATTCTGCACTAACAATTTTTAAGGCATTGAATATATATCACTTTTACTTATATTTACTTTATTTAGTCTGCAGGTAAATCTACATTCTGCGAAACCCACTCGCAAGTCAAAGTACAGTAAAAAGGAATGTTTTTAAGGGTAAATGGCGCACATTGAGGAAATTTCCATTTCGTGCAATGTTTGCCCCGAAGTTTAATGTTTATTAGGACTCAGTGACGTTTTATTTGAGTTTTCCAGGAGAAGAGAAGGAAAAAACAAATTTAAAGTCTAGTTAGACCATTAACACATCTGATAAATTATATACTTTTCTCCTACAAAGTTCAAGGGCAGGAAGAGACTTAGCCTGCTGGATGCCTCGGAATTACCTGAAACTGGGCTAACACCGTAACAAAGCAAATGCGAAAATTATACATTTTTCAACTTGCGGATCCCTGAGGAGAAAACTAATAATCCAGAGCTTTGTGTGTTTCTTGGAAACCAACATGCTTTAATTTTGTAATGTTTGCTTTAGCGTTAACCATAAACAAGAGAGAAATGCCTTGTTAAGTAATAAACTTGAAGACATCATTGTGTTAAATTGGAAAGGCTGAAAAGCTCTTTTATACCACTGAGTAGGCAGTTTCCAAGAAACCATCTGCGAATGTTAATTATCAAATTGAAGAAGATTAACTTTTTGGTGAGTGCACTAATTATTTACGCACTGCCACATGACATTCAACAACTCTTGACCTTACGACTCTAAATTGGAATAACGAAACTTTTGATTGGGGTCTCGAATCAGCACCGAATCTGAGCAAACAATTAAACAATTGCGGGTCTTTCCAAAGTTGACATTTGCTTAAGAACAACAAAAAGCCAGTGCAGGAAATGCCTTAATTATGAAAATATTTGAAGTTGGGGAATAACTTTGCAGACTGCTGTGTTCTTGGAAATCAATTAAGTTCTGCTATAAGCGACGAAGAAATTGCTCATTTTTCAAAACATATTCTGGCAGGCGAAGCGGCTCTGATGACTGGCAGTTCACTTTGTTCAAATTTGCTCGGCAGACGCGCGAATTGCGCATTAAGCATACGCCGCGTGGTCTGGTGCGAAATTAACAAAGGTCGAGCTTCATCTTGCATAATTGATGCTCTCGAGCGATGTGTGTGGTGAAGAAAATCAATCAGCTTGATTGCTATTACAAATTCCCAGAAAGCTTGTGCGTTCAAGGCAGATTGGCGGGGGGTACTTGAAAACGGCCCTCGATAAGTGAAGTACGCAAATTATGGCTGTCTTGCTTGATTGCCCTTTGTTTTGGTCGGCTATCGGATAGCTTGAGGTCCTTCCTAATCAGTCAGTGGTTGGTGCTAATTAGTCGTCCAGCATGCGTACTTAGCCAGCACTAATCAGATCATGGGATTATCAAAGATTTAAACACCCAGTAATGGAAAACTTGCAGCCGAGTCATAGAAATATAATTTCTTTGGAAAGACACACAACAAAGCAGCATCTGCACAATGAAGAAATAAAGCACATCTGAGCCCATTTCGTTTGCCTAAACAATTCTAAGATTGATGTTTGAAAGGGCAAAAGTTATTTGCAAAGACGGGAACTGAGAGAATACAAGTCTGCTGAGTAAAGCGAAAATTAAAGTGTTTTGCAGTTTGTCTGGGAACAGTAAAGGTTATGCGACTCTTATAAGTGATTAGGAAACAGACGTTGTTCACCAGCCAGTCGAACTGAAAGAAACGTGTTTCGTACTTACATCGACAGTTGGTTCCAGCCACAAAGCACTCTGCGTCGGGAATTGGCCCACAATGCGCTTACCACTTACTGCACAAAGGCCTAGTAAACCTTGCTGTCACTGTTTATTTGCAACCGCAAAGTTTCGAGGCACGTGGCCACAAGTAATATGTCGATTACGTGCCTAAGCAGCCCGCCAGTTGGAAAGACAGACATCTTGAACGAGATAAGCCTTTAACAGCTATTAAGGCTTAAAGGCGATGTCCTCGACTATTGGATACCTGTTACTCAGCTAGTGGAAGTGCGAAGTAGAAATTTCAAAACTGTTTCGCATTCGATGATTATGGGCAAGGATGGTATTAGACGGTTTGTGGCTAGTAAAGTGGTCGTGGCTATATTCCAAAACAAACTGTATTCTAATCTGAAGTCTCAAGGTTTTATAGTGACCGAGATCTCTGACGGAATTGGCTGGCTATACTGATCAAGAGTATATATTTTACAGTCTCAGAAACGCTTCACTTTGCCTGTTATACAATTTTCAACGAATCCAGTACACCCTTTTACTTAACCAGTAATTAACCGGTTATAAAAAGGGAATCGTAACATCTAAGGAGTCACGTAATTTCGGAAGCTTTTATATTATGCAAACTTTTTAACAGACTCTTAGGTAATGAATTCACCTTATCAACAACGAATTAAATAGTTAGGTTCAGAAAGTTGAGAATTTCTTTAAGTTTGTTGTTAGATACATTCTGTTTTTGTGATTATTTGTTTATAAATGTATATTCTAGGTAAGGCGGAACTCGAGATCCGGTATTAGTGTGTGCGGAACATCTTCTGTTTGCACTTTTGTGCATCAGGATTGATGGAAAACGTTTTATGGCGCTTTCACGGGAAATTGGTTTTTCCGCGAATGTGTTTTCCTACCCGTATTTTTATTGAATGTTCCGCTCATTGGCTTATTTGCTGATATATTTTCGTGACACTGACGATTGCAGCGAGTGCACGCTTTTGTTTGCGGTTTATGGTGTCGCTGACATTGTTGACAGGCACTCGCAGTATCCTGAGTGCATTGCTTTTGGCAGGACTCTCGACCTGTGGGCGGTCGTGGTACATAGCAAATTGAATTTGCTTTCTATTTGGCCAAACAAAGAAAAACCCGCTTCAGCCATTCCCTCGACAAAAAGTTTCGGTATTTAAACAAAGGGTTTGCATTGGCTCAAATCTCGTCTAGCTTCAAGAGGATCTACCATAGAATTGGGACTCCTCCCTTTTCCTTTTAGGTAACACCTTAAGCATACATTTGCTCAAGGGTGATTTCGAATCACGCCAAACGCCGTGGAAACTCAACTGGCAAAAGACAATAAAAACGATGATGGGTAGCGCCTTCGCTAATAACATTTTCGCAGGAGAGAAGCGGGAAAAGCTTTTGGCAATTTCCAGTGTTAGGGCTGCCTTACTCGCTCGGCTGGCAATTTTATTATTTATTTTATAAGAAAGTATAAGGAATGTGTATATGGGGATTTTTTTATTGGCGAGGCGCACGGAATTGAGCAACAAGCGGGGCTTTCCTGCAAACGTTCTAATTTCCCGCATCGAATGTTGCGCATTCGAGTATGAAGGGAAACCGAAAATTTACATATATCTGTAGGAGTATACATATTGGATTTCCAGCTGGCAGGAGGTCACCTACTTATGCTAATTCAGCAGACCGCCTTGAATGTTTACGATGGCTTCGATTTCCTTTGTTTTCCTCTTGACTTTTGCTTTGTTGCGCGCCCATTTCCCCTTTTTGCTATATAGATATAAAGTAATCCGGTGAGAGTCGGGTTCTTGGTTGACTTTTGTGTGTGTATGATACACCAGTCAGTTGCAAACAGGAACTTCTTGCTCCCAGTCTTTGGGAGAAGGCTTTCCGTTTCCTATTTACTCCGCCACAGCTCGAGCAAATGTTCTGGGGGTCTCCAAATGGCCAAATGGCCTCACATTGTTATCAAAAGTTGGTAAAATTAAAAGGCAGTTAAAAGGCAGTTAAACAGGAAACAGATGGCCAGCAGCCAAATCGGCGAACTAATTAGCGAAACACTGAGCCCAACAAAGTGCGAAACCTGAGCTTGAAGGGCAAACTTTCTACATTAGAATTTTATGGCCCTGCATTTAGTTACGACTTACCTGAAAACTATGATTTACGTTCTTGATGCCGCACTCGAAGTAACACAAGTCGGATAGGTCAATATCGTCGAAAACATCGCACTGCAAGGGAAATATTAAAGAAATGAATTAGAATCCAGTTCTTGGAGAGAATAATATGCAAATTGCAACCCTCTCCAGCCACATAATATTTTTTTAATTTTGTGGCAGAAATTCCTTTGCCGGCCTGCATCTTCCTTGGCCTTTCCAAGCAGCGGAATGAGTTGGCACTGAGCCAGGTCAGAGGAAAGAAAAAACAAATGTATATATGTATATGTATATGGTATATTTCGCCTTGTCTTTGGCCGTAATGGAATGTTTTAAGCTAGCCGGCGGCTATTTTGCTGTGGCTCAAACCCTCGACCGGCCTTCCGACTTGTCTGGCCCGCAGGTCCTTTAGGAAATTGAAATGTTTCACACACACAGGCCGGCAAATAAATGGATATTTACCAGCCAACAAAGGCCAGCCCAAAGACATAATATATAAATGCGACAATGGAGGGCATCGTGTCGATGCGAAGTGAAACCCGAAATCAAGGTGTCCTGCTCTGAAACCCAAGCCCACAAACATGAACAAAACCCAAACCCAATGCCAGTCCCAATCTCAAGTCCCACGACCATCGAAACGCCAAGGTTTGTGTTCTCAAGTAGTTTTTGAGCATGCCGAAAATTGGTTTTCTTTTGACTCGAGTGGCTCAGAAAGTTGGATTTTGTTTGCGCCCCAAGGTAGGCAAACATGTTTTATTATTTTTATATTTTGTTTTATTTGCCTCAATTCCCACAGCAATTAATATTTGATTACTGCTCTGTGCACCGTGCGCTGCGAACTTTAAGCGATCTAAAATCAATTTAATATTGCGCGATTTTCAACAATGTTCCTACATGTTCGCTCTTCTAAGACAGCCTTGGCATCATTTATTCATGTGGAGCAAACTCCCTTGGCTTTCAGGATTCGGCTTGGAGGAACCGCGAGCTCTTATTGAAGCCACCTTAAGTCCTATTATGACGCCCAAGTACTACAGCTTACAAAGCCAATAGCAGTACTGTCTCCGGTTCCACGAATTTCGAAGGGAGCCACCGCATTGATTCGCTGTCTTTCCGACGAAAGTACAGTGAGTACTGTGGTACAGTGGTACAGTGAGTAATTATAATAAGTTGTTTTGGCACATAATTGATTGAAAACACGGCCATCGCTCAAAGCCAAGTGGGTATGTGTGATGGAGCGGCTTAATCCGGCAGAGTGAGCATTACAATAATTAAACGTACACACAGGCAGTTTGAAGTCCCCACAGATACACTGGCGCACTCGGGAAATACGTGAGTTTGAGCCGCGTGGAAGGCACCAGAGGTTTTCGAGTACCCACACTTAAGGAATCCCCAGTCCTCGGTGGATTCAGCCTGCGAAGAGTGGGCCGAAATCGGTGGAAATCAGCGAGAAGTGCTTTCAAGTGCTTTTACCAGCCAACGTTTTTAACTTTAATTTGTGTTCGAGCCTCAGCCCACGTTCCCTACAAAATGGTGCTTCCCTCAGTTATGTGAAATGCCTGGCCTCCTTAATTCAATTAAGGCCCTCAAGAGAGTAGTCACAAAAAGTAGCTAATCACAGTTAAATTATGGCTGCTGCTGGTAATTTTTTCACGGACTTCAAAGCCGCAGTGCAAATCTGTGTATACCATAAAAGTAGCGCAAGCAAATAAAACTAATTTTCCTGAAGCGCCAACAACAAGACTAATATAATTATTTAACAGAAAATGACATGCAAAGAGTATTCCATGATTTATTTATTTTTATTTTATCGCTTTTCCTTGCTTCAGGCCGAGAACGCGCGTTTGTGAGAGTACTTGGGTTTTCCTGTTTTTCGCGCGTTTCCGCACTTGTTAAATTAAGTGAGCACAGACATTTTCCGCTCGAATGGATATCGCAAATCTTAAGCAGCATGGAAAAGCAGAAGCCCGCCGCAGATCTTATTAAAAAGGAGGCGAATAAATGTGTTTTGCTCGTGCTGTTGTGTTTGATTTATATTTTAATACACGGGCTGTACGTACGGGCTGTGAAAATCAATGAAATAATGCACCATTTTTGAGTTTGATTTATTTCGAAGGGTCTGAGGTCTGAGGCACATGACACGTTTGGGAATTGCCTTCTCGGAGATGCCACCCACTTCGGTTTGCCGCTTCCTCTGGGATCAATCACAGACACATTAAGGCAAATTGCTAATTTTCTGTGTTATCAGCTCCAGTCCCCAGGCATTAACCCAACTTTGATTGCATTATGCCGAGATTTCTGTCTGCCTCGAGAGCGAACGAAAAACGACCTCGAATAATCATTAATTTGCGCACTTTTGAGGGTCCAGGTCCTCCAACAGGATCCGCCACCTGGCGCACGAACTCACTTTCCCCTGGCCTTTTATTTATTTTATTTTATTTTTTGCTGCTGCGTACAGCTTGCAAAAAGTTTCGGCACCATTCATATCAATTTCTTTGCATTACTTCTGAGCCATTTCGACTGCTTCGTGGGCCCTCGCGTTTTCTGCAGGCCAAATCACTTAATGGGAAAACAGAGCTGGCAGTCATTAGAATTTAGTGTGCTCGAGTCGGAAAAGTGCTGAGTTGGGCGTTGGGACCCTAGGCCCACTAATTGAGCGCCATTCGGCAAGGGATTCTCTTTAAGAAAGTTCGAGCAAATCAAAGCAGTCTTATCAGTGCGGCAACTTAAAGAAAGCAATCCTGCTGGAACATCAATATCGGATTGATGCCTTTGCAGCGTCAACTTTCGCATCGCAAGCGACAAGAAGTTCCTGAAGACAAAGTTGTTCCTTTGAAATGTCACTTGGCAAACTTTTGTTCGCAGTTGCATTCCAACTATTTGCTGAGCATGCTGGCACACACAAACATTAAAGACTTTCGCCGCTGACTTTTCCTTAACTTGCTTTTTCAATCCTCTTATGTGAAGTATACTTTTGACACTGGTAGGAAAACAAAGCAGGCCAGGCCAATACAGCATGCAGAACATGGCCCTAATGGTGCAAACCAGTTTGGGTCTAATTATTATTAAATAGCTTGGCTGCCCGGGTACAAATTACGCTTGGTGGATTCCTCGGGGTTGGGGCTACGCAAATATTTCTGGGCGGGGTATCGGGTACTTCGTGGGCGTTGCGGGGCGTGGCGCGTAGGTGTCTGCGTGGGCGTGCCACGTTTCATTTGGCGTGTCAAAGTGGCGCAGCTTGAAATTTTGACATTTTAATGGCATAACTTACCCGCCACTCCCCCAGCAGCTCCAGTTTCTTCGACCAACCCCGAGCACTCCCTCCTAGTTATTAATGTGCCACAACATCCTCTGTCGCCCGCTGTGCCCCGCCAATCCTTGCTGAGAGCCACATTTAAATGCCGGCCAAGTATTTATGGCTCGCAAGATTCTGGTTCGTGCACAGAACAAAATGGTACCCCAGGTGGTCATATATTCTGAGACTAATTTGTTTTTAGGCATATAAGGAACTATATTTCTATTTGCACTACTTTTTCGTACCAATGTTGTCCCTTACCGTGAACATTTCAAATAATTTTAATAATTTTTCTCTGTGCATCATCCATTTCTATTGATTATTATTTTATGTTTCTAAATGCAGAAATACATTTCCCCCTGCAAAAGATGCCATTCTAATGGAGGGCAGGACACCACCCAACGCCCTGATTTCCGGCCAGGCTGAGCATCCTGGTCTTGCAATTACAGAGTTTGCTATTTAGCCTTCGCTGCTTAGCAGTATTGATTGTTCCTGGCCACTCAGCCACTCAGCCAGCATTATCCATCCTGGCAATTACATACTGGCATGTGACCCACTCCTTGCGAAATGAACATTTCACCCCTGCATGCGTTTTGGGGGAAGGAACAAAAGCCGCAATTAGAGCGATTTAGAATGGGCGAGGGCGAAGGAGGAGCATGGCCTACTTGGAGGCTCGGTGTAATTTGTCATGTCCCTGCTGCAGGATAACAACTGTGACCCGATTCGGGGCCAGAGGTCGGGGGGCTGACAATAATTGTGATTAATAGCGCTGGGCGTCAGCGAATATTTTTCAGGCCATTTCGATGCGGTGCGTGGCATTGAGAGCGAATGCAGTGACAGTATTAATGACAGGCACACACGTTAAGTATACGCCCCAATAACCCATTGTGACAACGTAATGCTGATGAATACATATATTTCAATAAAGGTTGGTGCGCGAATTGAGATTTATGGGATTATTCCAGCCGCAAGAGTGCCACGCGTCAGATAAACAAGCTTATTTTTGCCATTTTGCCGCTCTTGTCTATTGGATCCAGTTTTTACGCGCCATCATGTGCATAAAAATTCGCATTAATAATTATTAAGGGCAAACAAGTGCTGCTCAAGGATCTCATATGCATTTTGATTGCTTTCTGTTTGCATATGTTACAAAATAATGCATTTCAGAGGAAGTGCAGTGGCAGATGATTGAATTTAGTATGGCGGTCTGCTCTCAAGCGAACTTCCTTGATAGGTTGACACGAAGAAGGTTTTTTTTTAGGAATATGAGGGAATTGTAGTTATTTCGGCATATTTTAATTCATTTGGTACGGCCCAGTTCCGGCCAAATAAAAAATGTCTCAGCTTGCACAACCTTTATGGTTTCTGTTTAATTTTGCTTTCGGGGTTTCGGCTGATTTTATTAATGACATACGCATGTGTTATATATTTTCCTCTTGTGGACCATGTACAACTGAACGCTGAAACCGAGCCGCGGTGCCGTGATTTATGCAACATAATTTATGAGTCCCGTTTTATGCTAAAAAAAGGAAGTGGAAGAGCAATGTGGGAATTGAACATTTTTCTGCGCCGCGTGGTCTGGGTTTGGTCTGCAAATCGGCGGGAAACTCATATGACCTCGATTCGGGCTTGATAAAATGATATTTTCCGTTCCGAAAGAACACACCGACCGCTTTCAGCAGTTTGATAAAAACCGAAAACGTTTCCGTCCCAGAAAGGGCGGATGTCCAAATCCAACTGCCCGGCAACAGCTCCGGCGATTATCTGCCGGACTTTCCACAAAATTCGTGTCCTGGCCCGCAGTTTCGGCCTAATAAATGTGCATTAATTTGGACAAAAAGGTTAACTTTCGGTTGCTGGCCATGCCAAGATTGCACATTATAAATTAAACATTTATGACGGCAGTTTTTCCTTGTTGGCCTTAGTAAAACATGCACAGCCAGCAGGCAGTAAAAATAAAATGAACGGTGCCCGCACTCGAATAAATTATCTGCTAGACAAGTAAAAAGTTTTTCTGCCTTCCTACCACGAAGGAAAAGTTTAGTCAACATGCACTCCCAAAAACCCGAACATGTCTGCAACACCTAAATAAAACTCATCAAATCCCACTTACGATGAATGTGCATAACTTTTTTAATCGAATTAAAAACGAATGTAACTTTGCAGCACTGATACTAAATGAATTGCTTGCCGTAATTAGTATCTACAAAAACCGTGTCCACTTGCTTGGATGAAATTCCCTAACCTGTGTATGTGCACGAAACTTTTTACCTTTTTTCTCAGTGGCCAAAATAATAGTGACTTATGTTCCCTGGTTCATAACAAGCCGTTGAAGCAACTTTTTCAATAAACGATGGTGTTTGCGGAGCCAAAGACTCGGTCAACTTTGGACGACATGTACCATTAAAACCACTTAGACGGAAGGTATTCGAAAATTGTGCATAAAATGGGCGGTAAACAGACCCCAAATCGATCCAAAGCGAAAGGAGTAGCTAAAGAGCACGCACCTCCTTAATGCCACGTGAAGGATTTATTTTCGAGTGTAAATCCTCGCATAAATGTGGATGCCACGTAACCTGAGAGGCAGCCCATCAATTTGGGAATCACGCGCCCCCAGCAACTGCCAACACCTTTCTAGGCTGTGCCCCCAATCTCCCCCTATTCCCCACTTAATTTTTTGGTGCAGGGGGCTGCGGGTACCTGGATCAGCGAGGTGTTAATGATAACTTGCCCCATTACCTCATGTTTTGGTAACTTGTGCGGTGTGCGTGTGCAACTTTCGCTAAGCTCGGCTATCTTCTATTTTTACTTGTTGTTTACGGCAGCTTAAATCAGTTTTTCAATTGGTCTGTAAGGGCACCAAAAATAAAGTTAGTTATCAGTTGTCAATTTGTTATTGCGCAACCGAATAAACCAAGAGTCGTTTGTCGGATTTGTTCTTCCTGACGGGTTAAAAGTTGGACTGTGACTTAACTGACCCTAAGTTTGTAATAATCCAACGCTGATGTTGAGGGCAACTAAAATGAGCTTGTCAAATATTTGTCAAAGCACTCAACTACTTAAAACTAATTTAATTTGATTAAAACAATTTCTGCTGATAAAGTTACCTGAGCACAGTGGGTGCAACAAATGAAGCTCACTTAGTGCTAACAGAAAATTGATTGATTTACGGCAGCTCAATTGGAAATCGAGCCTGCAGAGCGCTCTTTTTTCGCCCAGCAACTAAATCGAATCAAGTATATTTCGTTTGCACTAAATGGCCATATAATTGACACATTACAGGGCACTAAACGAATTCCCACCTCCCCTTTCATCGAGCATCACCCCTGAATCATTTATTTCACAGCCTAGAAGGGCTTTTTGGGAGCGTTACCTACAGCAACGCTGGCCGGAAATTTTAGAAGGACATTGCCTTGCTGGGGAGCCAGTCAGACAAAGTCAGACAAAGGATTCCCACTCAATAAAAGGCAAGAAACAGCCTTTGTGTGCCCTATTTCTGGTATTACCTTTTGTCGGCGAACCTGTACCTGTCACTGTGGGTAGGTGGCCAGAAAGTGTCTTTGGGCCCAAAACTTTTTTCGCTAAGCATTTCAAAGTCGCACGAGTGCCCAACCGAAATGAGGGGTAAGAAAGCCGTTTCGACCTTTCCTTTTCGACCGTTGCCTTTGAGCCCGACGCCGTTTTGTGCCTTATTTAAAAGTTCGGGCTTGCTTTTGTTGCGTTTTTGAAAAGAAGTTTTGGAGATGAAACAAGCGAAATGTGTATACATTTTAATGATACATTAATAAAGCTCGACTGGCCATATCCAACCGATGTACTCGCACTTGTAAAGCCAGTTCTCAACGCATTGTCTGGCAATTTTCACAGGAATTTTTCGAGAACCTGCACCCTTTTCCGCCTCAGGGCGTGGCGTCAATTAAATATTCATGCGCCCCGTTAGTTGCTAGCCCTCAGGCTGCCGGCGGAGCATTTCCAAATGAATTAAATATGTAGGCGCCCATCCGGGTTGAGCCACGACAAAAGATGCGATCCGCTGGCCGTGATTGCTTTCCATTTAAAATGATTCTTATCTGCACTGAAGGAATTAATGCGCCACAATAAATTCGACCGCTCGCCAAAGACAATGACCAACTAACTTGGCCCGTGGCTCCTTTTGGCCAGTGAGCCGAGTCTGGAGCTGGGACCGTGATGGAGCTGTGCCAGGCTGCTGACCAGCTCGTGGCCATTAATCAAGGTGAAATGTCAATTTAGTGCCACATAACTCAAAATGAGATTGGCAATGCCAATGCCAGTCGTGTCGGTCCTTGTTGGGCAGCCCTAAAGGTGCTGTGGAAATGTTAATGATTTACCTTTCGCAGCCTTGAAAGTTGCACGAAGCCAAGGCGGAAGTTTCACATTTCGCCCACTGCAACGATTGTTTCTCGAAATCATGTTGCACTACACTCGCAAAATGGGAAATATAAATATTTATTTACACAGCCTTAAGTGTTGCAAGGAGCTATAATATATTTAAAGAATTTCAGGACCTACAAATGATTACTTATTATTTAGAATAGGCAGTTTCTGGACTTATGCGATGGATAAATGGCGATGTTAAGCAAGCCACAATTTTTATACCCGTTAGTCGCAGAGTAGAAGGGTATACTAGATTCGTTGAAAGTATGTAACAGCTAGAAATAAGCGTTTCTGACGATATACAGTATATAAATGCTTGATCTGTTGCTGATGCTGCCACGCCGACTCTAAGTAACGGGTATCTGATAGTCGAGGAACTCGTGCTCTCTTGTTTCCTTTTAATAATAGGCATTTCTAGAATCTCTCCAGTTAGACTTATGTATATTAAAGGTAGATTCCATTTCATGAGCGTGTCTTTGCGCTTTGGCTTCTGCTGTGCAACGCCAAGCTGAAAAACTGAGTTTCCCTGAATCCCAATAAAAGTGTATATTTTGAACCATTCACCGCCGTAGCTTGTAGTTTACTTCATGCAACACATTTCATTGCATAAGTTTTCCCAACAGCTTGCCCCATGCTCGCCTCTCGGTGGCCCAGAGTGTTGGCAACACCTCAGCACCGACGTCATAGCTTCGCTGGTGTCGCTGTCTCTGCGGTTGGTTGTTGCCACGTTTTGTAGTACATTTAGTACGCTTGTTAGCTTAATGCACCCTTGAGGCCGCCCCTCGAAGTCCCCCATTTTGGACACATCAGCCATGGCGTCCTCGGTCTTCTGGAAAGCTCTGAGGCGGCTCCTTACTCGCATGTATTTAAATAAACGCTTATACTAAGGAAGCTTGAGGCGCAGCCAAGCCCGCAGATTTTTCCAATGACGTACTGCGCAAAATTCATTAAATTTGAGGCAGCGGTTTGCGCGTGTGTTGTTGGGTTCAAGGTGGTTATATTTTCATCTGGCATTCGCTTATAACACCCAATTTCAGAGGCGGAGTGTCTGTGGGGCAATTATGCACTCGGAGCACTTGGTAATCGATTGATAATCCACAAAATAAACTCACCGTGCACGGAAATTCAGCAATATCAGCCCTGTAAGGCGACACCCAGGACTGTTTAAAGACGAAAAGACTGGGGAGTTGCCCACTTATATCTCGGAATAGGAAAACTTTTCCCCAACAAAGTTGATCCTTCGGGCTGCATACAAACAGGAGATTAGGCGACCTGAGGCATTTAACGAGTGAGCCGGGCGCAGATGTCGACGACATAAATGATGCCTAAGCTCGCAAAGCATTATGATGATTGGGTGGTGGTGCGGGAAAGGTCCTGGCTAGGACCAGAGGCCACGGCAATTGACCACTCACTTCCCCGCCTCGGATTAATATCGCTGCTGTCCCCCTGCGGGAGTGAGCTTTGTTGACGGGCCAACGTGTGGTATGCGTGATATTTCAATGGCCATTAAATTGGTTCGGGTATTGTTCGTATTTATGTGATGGCTATCGAATTAATTCGACAAGTCTTGCCTTTGACAGTGCTGATTTGTTTCATTCGCGCTTGAATTCATTTCGAGCTTTATTTGTATTAATTTCCGCCCTGCCCATAAATACAGCATCCTGCCGTTTGTGTCTGGAAGGAAAAACAGAGAAGGAAAAGCTGCCGAGCCATTCATGCACTCACAATGCAGCAACTCAACTCGACATCCATCGTGGATTTAGCACAAAAACCCACCTAAATAAATATGAAATTTAGATAATGCGAAACGAGCCAAGCGACAACCTTCAGTGTCAATGACGAGCACATCTTTGTCATCCTGCCGGCTCCCCTCGTCACGTAGCTCTGAATGACAAGAAAAATATAGAAATATACGTTGTGCGTACTGTACACATCCTTAGAGAGCGACACTCAAGGCTTTTATTCCGTTCACGTGCAACAAATGAACAAGTTCATTAAGTGCAGGATGTGGCGGGCGGGGAGACATAGGGGCTCCGTAGATGAGCCACTGCGCCACTACTGGGTCGATGGTTATGCAGTCATTAGAGTCCTTAGAGTCATTAGAGCCGCTACAATATGCAAAGTCAGTAGGCCCAGGCGACGCCACATGCGAGGGCAACATTTATGCTGATTAAACTAGCACCAACTGGCGGCAAATGGAAGCTGCGCGCAGGCACTGCGAGAAAAATCCACGAGATAGTGAAATGTACGAGTCACCAGACTGCAAGTCTTGTACTTAAATACTGATTTCAGACCTCTATGTGTCACATTACGCGAAATTCTAGCCATACATAGCCAAACATATTTCCCAGATTTACAAAATGTGATTAAATAACTTTTTGAAATTTCCCATACAAGTTTAGAACAACTGATGACGCTAGTATAACTTTCTTGTGTGTGAATGCGATGAAAATTACACATCCACGTCAACTGGGACTGACTCGAACAAAGGAAGGGACTGGAACTGAACTAAAACTGGGCCTGGTTCCTACAATCCCCCAGCTTCTGGAGCCGGAAGGCATCCTCCTCCGTCTCGTTGACATTTTTCATTTCGCTGTAGCTCGTCATTGGCGAACAGACAGCTTCTATGTTGGTAATGTTGCCTGTCAGGGCCACGGATATCAGGATATCCCGGCCAGCATCGCAGGAGTTGTTCCATTGAGAAGTGTTTCAAAACTAATAGCTTACTTAAAGATAACAGAGGGATACATTGACAAGCATTGCAAGGCAAATAAATAAGTTGTGATAATTTTAATAAAACGGATTTAGTATTGCAAATTCTTTTCTTCGTTAGTAGCAAATAGAATCATGGTTTTAAGCTTAATAAATACCAAATAAGAAGAATGCAAAAAGTTACTGGGACGAGGTAAATGTTTGTCTTCCACACACTTGCAAATGGAACGATTTGTACAACTCAAAATCACTTTAGTGGAATCAATTTAATTTATTGTGCCTTTGCATGCAAAATCTTCACTTGTTTATGCAGTTTGTCAAAACATCACATGTGGCTGCCTCCATTGTTTCACTTTCAGACCCATATCAGGCCATCGATTTTGGCCAAAAACCCGAAACAAATGTCGGCCTCTGTTGTTGGGGATTTTGGCACGTGACTGTGAGGAGGGGGCCATGTGTGACCTCATTGAGTTTGATTTGGTTGGGTGTACATAAATTGCCAACAAACCTTTTCGAAAACTAAGCCAGCAAATTATGCACTCGCAGCTGGTGCCTTCGAATCCTCGGGGGAGCTTCGTGGGAAATTTGCAAAGAGAGCATATGAAAAATGTGTCCTGCGATTTAGGCAGCTTTGGGTGCCTACTTGCAAAGGATTATGGTGAGTTTCTTTGCCATTTGAGTGAAATTGACGCAGACATCGCCTTAATTTGAACAATGCTAGAAATATACACACCTGGCTGGGCAGATAGTTATCCTCAGCATATGCATATGCATATTTCAAGACCCCTGTCAGCCACATTGCTCCTTGACCCTTGCAATGTGAAACTTTCGGCCCCGTTGAATGCAATATAGTTGACCTTTGGGGCTAATTTTAGAGACACACCGAATGGATTTCCAAGGCCGCTTTTCTGTTTATGAAAACTTAATCGCGCTCTTCCAAAATATAGCAAGGAAAACGAATGGCGGCAGACTATTTACCGTCGGAAAGGAAAGTGCCAGCAAATGGCTACTGACGTAACACGTGGCTTTGTGTGGCTGTACCTGAGTTTTTTACTTTCCTGCTGCCGTAAGATTCAATTGGATTTTATTTATTAATTGTTATTGCCACGATTGGAATTGATGGTGATTATTATTAAATTTTAATCCGAACAAAATGCCGCATGCATTTATAAACAACTTAATTTAGCGATGCACATTTCGATAATGAAATTGCGGTGATTGAATAATGTTAATAAAGCTCCACACAATATATTATTATTATTTACGCGACTACATTTGCTGATTGATTGCATGGCTTTTCATTTCCATTTACATATGTATTTCCCAGATATTCATGCATATTACAGTTATAAATATAGATAATTTGAATGCATACGATTAAATAAAATGAATAATGAAAGGAGATATTGCTGCTGATGTCACGCTCATCTCAAAGTCTTTTATTTCATCAACAGTCGTGTGCGATTCTGGTTTAATTAATCTCTTCCTAATGCTGCCTAACAACAAAATGCGAACATGATTTGCCAATTTAATGAGCTTAAGAGCCCCAGGAAAATTTGACCAATGCCAAACAGAACATGAAAGCTGCTAGCGTTGGTAATCCGAAGACCATATACCCTTGCAGTAAGTACGTTAATATTGGAGAACAAAAACAGCTGATGGCCCTGTGATTTCTTTTCTAATATTTTCAATTAATTTTCCATCTGCTCCTATGGCTCCTATGTGACAGAGTCCTGCGATTTTGATCAAATTCAACGCGACGGATGGACGGAACGGCGGACTTGGGCTTATATGGTCGCAATGCCTACTTCTTATTCTTCTGACTAAGCCGATATACCCTCTGCAAGGGTATCAAACAGTCCTTCATGCAGGAAAACAAACACAGCAAACACACCTGGACGCAGGACACTGAATACTGAATACCGAAAGGACACCCAAATGGCAAGGTGCTCATTGTCCACGGCAAACATTACATGCTTTGTTCGGAATGGAGCGGGCCTCCATGTAAATTTTTCAACACACTACCCATAATAAACATTTGCACACGGCCGCAGGACATCATGCTCCATGTAGGTGAGCCTGTGTGTATGTGGGACACGCACATGTCAGGACAAAAGTGCTGATAGCATTCGAGGCACGCAATCATTTGCCGCAGGCTAAGCTGCTGTACACGTATGTGCACACTTAAAAAATTAGGAGTAAACTAAATGCGCTGAAGAAAGTGAGCGAGGAATATACTTACATATATTTCCTGTACCTTACATCATGAAAGTGAAGTGAAATTCAAGACTAGTTACACACAGGAAAAGGTGTGACTACAACTTTCAGCTTGAGCATTCAAAGGTTATTCAAAGCAGACGGACCTTTACAAAACCCTTTTAGAATCGTGCTGGCCAGTTAAAAGACTCCTAGCACTATGCGTTTGGCAATAACTTTTTATTTAATAAGCCCAAATGCAGCAATAATAATTACCATCTAGAATGGCTTGTTGCAGTGAAGACGAATTTCGGCGAGTGCAGACGATAGCAGGACAATGTGCTCCAGGTAAGTCGAGCAGTCCATTATCGGGCACAGCTTACTCTTGTAGCGTTTTCATCACAACACACGAGCTCCAAGCCCTGGCCCTTTTAATTGGCGCCAGTCTTGCCGCTTGTGCCCTTTATAAATATGCACACAATTATCCCGGTGGAAATGTCACTTTGGCTGATTGTTTGGCAGCCTCATGTTGCCATTTAATACGCATATGCCCGCCGTATCCCACTACTGTGTGCCTAGGTAATTAGCCAGAAAGTGTCCCCTTTCCATTCCAGTTTGCCAGTGGGAGCTCAGCGAGAAGATGGCGGTTCTCAGCCAGCAGCGGCAGACTCAGACAAAGGGTCAGTGGTCTTAGCTGAATCGAATTGGTTGCGAGAGTGTGTGTTAACTGCTCGGAGTCAATTGGATATTTATCTTAGGGCGGAATTGCACAACTAGGAAGTGGGGGAGTACATCAACGTCTGTTTGGCTGAAGTTTAAATTAATGTCTAAGCCCCTATTTGGGGAGCTCAACTAGCGCACATTAATTAAACGAGTCAATTAAAAGTTTTGGCAGGCGCACAAATCTTTTTTCATATAAATATATTTGCTCCAGGATTAATGCGGGCGAAAGCCGACGGAAAGTTTGGTAAGCCCAGGACAAATCACTTGCCCCAAAGCGGCATTAAGACGAGAATGAAATGCAAATGGGCTTACCCCGAAAAACACGCAGAGTATTGATTTAGCGGTGACTTAGGCGTTTAGTTAACGGTTTTGGAACTGTTGCTTCTTCGGTTTTACGGCTGAAAGTTCTGCTGTTTCTTTGGCTCACACTCTACGAACTCACACACAAAACTTGAGGCAATGGCTTAAGGACACCTCCTCAACGCCGCCGCCTCGCGGACCAAAACAAAGTAAATATTTAATTGTTTGTCGAGCTTTGTTTTTTCTTACACCTATCGCGAGTAATTTGTTTAAGCAACTTTATCGATGTTGAGCTCGCCCGCGGTTAAATAATTAATTATTTGGCCTGGTAGGCTTCCTCTGGTCTGTCTGTCGATGCTGATGGCTCCGTGGACTTCGCTGTTTCGCTGAGTTGTGGCACATCGCTTCGTTGAGTTAAGACTGCGCTCAGGTCCTGCCAAACAGTCGCTTTTATTGGCCGCCCGCCGAAACTCACCACACACAGACATGCTGGCTGCCATGCGCCCGAAAGGATACAAGTATTTACAGGTGCGCTGGGGCTTGGGGGTGGAGGCTCTGGTGCCAAAGCTCTTTGGACACGGCAAATAATTTTGAGTGCCTTGAAAGTAATTTGGCGCATATGCTCACATAGTGCGAAATAGCAAACAAATTAGTGCTAAATTAGTTTTTGAACTATAAAATCGCTGGGTGCAACAACATGGACACAAAATATCTTATATTTCATTTGCATTGCGAATATTCAAGATATGGGAGCGATAGCAACCCTAAGCACAGAGCTTTTGCGCTCTCATTCGAGAGAAAGCTTTCGCGTTTCAAAACAAAACGCACACACATGCACACAGCATCCCCATCCTTTCTGCGAGCGAGCGCACATGGCCAAAAGCCGAGTACTACGACTTTACAACTGTGGTGAGTTGGCCAAAGTTGTTGTTCCGGCCGAGTCGCGTGCAGCAAAGTAAGCCGAAGTGAGCTTCGCTGGTGTGGGCCAAAATGAGGATAGCGGGGGTAAGGAGGGTAAGAAGGATTTAGGGCCCAAAGGAGCCGTCCAAGGAGAAGGCTGCGATGAAAACAATGCAAACAAAAATTTGCGCTTTTACGAGCAGCACAACCATCATCAACATGAACATCAGTCTCAGCGCGCCGTTCTTACATCCCGCAAATGCCTTTCATTTTCATTTTTTACCAGCCCGCCAAAGGCTTATCCTTTTTGTGCCTCAGCTTAGGACGAACTTAGGTATGGCCGCGTATTTGTCTGGCACGCGTAGTTTCCTCAGTCCTTGGCTGTTTTCCTGGGCTTTCCCGGTCCTTATCGCTGGCCCTTTTTATTGGAGTTTACTACGGCAACAAATTGGCCACCGTTTAAGCCACTTGGGCACAACATGGCGTATGCGTAATTATAATTGAAATTTCGTGCCTACGCCTAATGAGTTCGCAGGCACCTTTCGGCCAGCCGAAGAATGCGAGCCCGAAGAATGCCGGCCCGGTCCGATGTTAACCTTTTAATAAGGCAGCAGCTTAAGCTCTATTTATCGGGCATTAAACTGAATTTTTAATCAGAATAAATGCCGTCAGTCGGCAGGCACTAATGGGGCTAATCGCTTGGGCGAGCGCCGAGTCCATGGCAACCTGTCATTACATTACTGAATCCTTAATGTCACCAGGCAGGAGCTTCCGAGAGCCGCTGAAGAAGCCTGCGACTTGTTGCGTAACAAGTGTGCACTATAATGCTTTGCAACACAGGGCGGATACGCAATACGAAATGTTTTCTTAGCCCTTACATAAGGCAAAGCCTCTTCAGGCGCTGAAGAGGCTGCATCTTTCTGTGTGCTCCAAAGTTTATAAAATAATTGCATTACACGCTGCTAGCTAGATTGACGTCAATCGCAATCGCAATCGGATGAGATGCCAAGCAATTGCATCACAAGAACTTCGGATTAAATACTGAGTGGAGATGAATTCAGCTAAATGAGTTGAGTAATCAGTTTAGCACTCGCACTTCTGCTCCTGATTACACTCATTGAAGACCGAAACTTGAAACTGAATGCAGACCGGCCATAAATAATTGATTTACCTGGCAATTAGCTTCGTTAATATGATTAATGGCAGGGGCACGCCGCAATCGAGTTCAATTGACATTGACAGGCGGGGCGGTCCGATTTATTGAGACACTAAAAGCCACTGCATTCAGCCCGCAACCTTTGGCCCCAATATCGCCACCGAAAATGTAGCCGCATTGTGATTGTATTAGGTGGCACGACCCATGTAGCGCGGGCATTTTAAAAGCGTACTTTATTGATGAAAAGAACACTGCACGCAATAAACCAATTTATTGTCCGTCTCACCTGTCTGCTTTCCCCTTTAACCTTCAGCTCCTGCACCCCTCGCCTGCTCCATTCGACATTGTTTTGCCTTCTAGCTGCTCGGTAATTTCATTTGGTAATTATATCCTGCAATTTGCTGCAACGCAATTCGAGAGTGCAGAGCACAAGGACCGTGTCAGTTCGCTGGCAACAAATGTGAAGGGTCGGCTGAAAAAGGTTCTGACAAAGTGGGGCCATCCATCGCATCGGGCACTGCCGTCCAGCAGCGCCATTCAACGAAAAATGGCAAATTAAAGTACTCCTTTCTGAACCAGTCCAGCGAAAACCTTTCCATTGGTGGAGCACTTGCGCCCCAAGCTATTGACTTGTTTGTGATTTCATTTGTTGCGTTTCCTAAAATCTGGTTGGTTGCTTCACGAATTTTTTATTCCAAGCTATAGTTTTACTAGACACGGGCAACCTCTTGGTGTAAAATATGTTTAATTTTGCCCCAAGTTATTGACTTGTTTGTGATTTCATTTGTTGCGTTCCTAAAATCTGGTTGGTTGCTTCACCCGTTCATAACTTATAATAATCCATAGCCAATTTTTTACTCCAAGCTATAGTTTTACTAGACACGGGCAACCTCTTTTTTGATGCCCAAGAATAAAACCTCTTTTAATGCTAAATACTTTCTTGGAATTACTGCATCGAACTCAATTACCCATAGCTTTGATTTAATTACCAAGCGAATTAGCATTTGATATCGAATATAACCTGAGGCCAACTAGAACTCACCTTTTCATCCTTGGCGTAGAACAGCATATTCCGCTTGAGGCGAAAGTATCGACGCCGCCAGCGTTGAAAGGACCAAGTGTGCTTCAGCAGGAATCCCTCCTTGATGATGGCAGCCTGAAAAGAGTGCAGAACAAAGTGATTGCAGTTTCAGCTTGGCTGTGAAAATACCCAATCAGCCATGGATTCGCCAGGGGCAATTAGCAATTGATGAGCTGACACTGCACGGACCGAAGTCAATGGGTCGAGGATGATAATAATGAGGAGCGTGGCTTGTACCAGACGCAGATGGGAGTGGCGCTCAGAGCACAGGACACGCAGGACACTCCGGTCAGCAACTCCGAAGCTCTCTGCGGGACCCGTCACTTGCAATCTTCGACTGAGTGTCAACAAATAATTGACTGCAAAAGTGGGCACGTCGATATGGCCGGCAATCAATTGCGCAAACAAAGAGCAGCCGCACAGCCTTTGGCGCTATTCACACATATTTGCGAGCTATAAAAGTGTAAATAAGCGGGGCGCAATGGCGACAGAAGTGACAATAATCTGGGCCAATTATACGGCCAGTAAATTCTTGATTCGGTCGGTTCCTCCGACTTGGAGTAGCAGGGTCACAGAAATCGATCCCATTGCAGCTCGCTGGGTGCACTGTATTGCAATCCGTTTGATTTTTGAGCGGGCCATATCCGCCTACACTTGCGACAAGAGGAAGTTCAGCGCCAAATAATAATGGAAAAATCCACGGACACTGCAACCAATCGAGTTGCAGCAATCCATTTGCTTTCTGTTTGTACAGCAAATGGCAGTGGGAAGCGGAAATGTTTACTTAGCCAAGGAACTGAAAGCTTGCTTGAGGATTTACGTGACTTTAAGCGATTCATGAGTAAAAAAGGCACAGCAAGTAGGGATTCTTTAAAGTAGGCCGTTGACCTCCCCATGGAGATGAAAAATTGAATTAAATTGATAATGCTCGGCGCACAGGCCAGGCCCAACTGTAACTAAAATCAAAGCAGGGGGCTATCATGCCAGGATAAATCATCGTCAATCAATCATGTGGCACGGCCATGAGGCCATGAGCCAATCGCTGACACATCAAGTATACGCCAAAGTGGCCAAGGATAAAGCCCGCAAAGCCAGAGTCCATCAACCAGCCGACAACAGACAGCGCGACGATGATAAGCAAGCTTGAAATTTTCGTTAGCCGGGTATTGATTTTGATTTAACGCCACCTGCCCCAAGCTGCTCCCTCTTCTCCCCCACCTTCGCTGAGGTAAAAAAGATACAAGATAAATAAAAAGCCGGTCCGCAGATATGAGTATGACTTGCTGTTGTTGCTCAGTCAGCCAGGCCACGTAAACATAACGTAAGATTTCCCAGCCATGACTTTTACTTCCATTTCTGTGCCCTTATTCTATCACCTGGCAAATACATTAGGCGTAGGTATTAGGCAATCCGCTCCTAGCCATTTCGCTCAGACTTTTAAGCTTTTCAATTCGAGCAATCAGCCTTAAATTAAGGAAATTAGATTCAGAGCTTCGGGTTCCTTTGGCGGCTCACGTGAGGCGCAAAACCGTTGGCCAATTGTCTGAGTAAATAGTCGTAAATAATTCAGCCTTTATTTAATAAGCCCGGGCGAGAAAAGAAGTCAGACTCAAGGATATTGCGGCAACAGCCCACTCAGGAAAATCCACAGAATGAGGCAGAGGTAAAGAGTTGGCAAGACTTCTGTCTTTGTTTACACAGTAGGCTTTCTTAACGCTGCATTTAAATGGCTGAAAAGCACTACAATCGCTGGCACATTTCTGTAGCCCGGGCTGTTAAAATTAAATACATTTTACAAACTTTGCAAAGCCTTTGTGCTTTTACAACTGAAATTGTATAAAAATGCGTACATGTATTTAAAGTCTCAAAGCCCGTTCGAGTTCAGTTAGTGCTGCCAGCTTTCGAGCCCGTTCCTAGTCGCTTGCCCCGCACTGTGCCCCAACTGCTGAGGCTCTTCCTATTGTCTTATTGTCGCCGCCTTCGGGCTGGCAGCACGCTAGCCAAAACGCTCTCATCAAGCCCTGCACTAAGCCGCTTTGTTCAGCGCTCGCTTATTGTTTTGCGGTTTGACATGTGTAAGCCCCACACCAGGCGACCCAACGGGCCACATGTGGGTTCATGGGGCCACGCCCCTCTCCACACGGGAGCACTTGAATGTTGCTTGTCTGTCACAATCAGGCAAATGTGTTTCTGTGTTTTGGCCAGCGCCCGAGTGCTATAAATCACAAATAAGCAATGCTTCGCTTAAAGCGTAAATTGCAGTTGGCCAAGCGAGTGGGCGAGGCGGTGGCCGAAACTCGAGCGGGAGGCCATCGGGAGCTGGATAAAAATACAATAGGTTTGCAAAGGCCAAAGTTGGGCGGAAGGGTCGGCGCAGCGATGCGTATAATTAACATCAAATGGCCAGCAACCCGGGAACATTGTTCATACGACGCGGTGTACCGGCGGGCAGGGGCAAGCTTGGTCGGCGGTACAAAGTGTCAACAAACCATAGAGAACTTAATTGAAGCTTTTCTCGGGCTTCGCGGAGTCTTGGGGCTTGCCTTTCTTTAGCTTTTCCATCATTTTGATTCTTTTATTTGCGAGACCTGGCCGCCGGGCAACTATGGCAACGTTTAATTAAAATACGCTCGGTCCTTCTTTTTTTGAGCCACCGCGAGTCGCAAGTGGATACAATTCTTTTTCATTTCGGGCGACATGGACAGCGTCGGATTACATTTTAATAATGCACTTAAATGGCGATTGAAATGGGCGCCCGCTTAGCTAGCGAAGCAATCTGCAAATGGGGGTCTCCCTGACCCCTGACCCCTGACCTATGCAGCAGCGACGCTAAAATATTTCACCGACTTCTCGAACTGCGCCTCTGACCTTTGGCACTGCTGTAGCTCACCGAGGTACTTGAAACATAAACTCTCGACACACGCAACTCGCATATAAAGCGGGCACCCCGTCCGCTGCTTGCCCCTTTGCATGCAACTTCCGCTCCAGAAACTTTGGCGAGGACGCTCCGGTGCACCACCATGGTGGGTCCCGTGACAAAGCCGCAGGACTCCTGGCCACGCAGAAAAATGCAGTCATTTCTGCTGTGCAATTTTTGTTTATACAATTTGTTAAATAGTCATATCATAAACAGATCGATACTTGGGATTGTTTTTTGCAACTGGTGGGAGCACGGTGCAGTCCAAATCCTGACTACTATAACAAGTTCAGATGCAATTAGTTTCGGCCAAGCTACACATGTATTGCAGAATGTCCTAAAAGCCTAAACGAAATCCCTTGTATCCCCAAAACAGTATGAGTACGACCAGGTCTTGGAACTTACCAGGTTATTGGTGCACTTGGTGGACATGCGGCGCTGGAAGAGGCGCACCGGCTCGGTTTCGATTTCCGACTCCGATTCGGACTCGTCGCCATCGTGGCTGATGGAGATGATCGGGATGATGGGCACCGGGGAGATGCTACCGGAACTACAGGCACTGCTTCTTCCGCTGCTCGGACTGCTCCTGCGGGAGCCACGAGGGCTTCGCTGCACGTGGAGGGTGTCCAGTTTTAAGTGGGCCATTGTCGGGATGTGGGACTGCTTTGCATATCCGGGACACAATCGGGCTGTCACGTTGCAAGGACACGCAGCACTCAGCGGCGAACAAAGCGAGGGATTCCAGCGTTGCGTAGCCGACGTGTAGCCGCAGGTGGCTGTCCCATTTGCAGCTCGCCCTGTTTATGTAAAAGGACTCCCAGGTCCCCGCTTTGGACACACCCCCTGACAACGGCAAATGGGCTTACACCCTACGATTTTTGGTGAAAAGGACTGCTTTTTCTAGTCCTTTGGCATTTGAAAGCGGTCAGAGTGCCTTTGTTCAGATTACTATAATTGCACGAGCGTTCGAAGAGCACACATTCAACATCAATGTAATAAATTTTAGCAAAAATATTTGCACATCAACACACATGTGTATACTGTTCAATTTAAATATATGTACGTGTATATATGTATATATTTGATTAGGCCACACTAACTAATTTGCAATGGGAAAAAGTACGCCACATCCAGAGTATCTAAGTGCCTAGCATAAATTTCCGAATACCGCGCACTCACAGTTCACATTTAAACTCACATTCAGGATTACACTAACGATAATTGAAATTGCGTTTTTGTCCTTAATTATACGCCACTTCCTGCTGCTCCCCTCCCAATTCTATATGTATAAAATTCTACACTAGCTCGCCGCCTCGAGTTATTGTTTCAGTACTTCGTGTCTATTTTTATGTCCTGCTCGGGCTCCACAGCTCCACAGCTCTACAGCTCCTTCTGCTCCCCGCCGAAGTTTGCTCGGAACTGAGACTGGAACCGAGCCTGAATCTGAGTCTCAATCAGAAAGCGAAACTGCCGGAGCCGCGCGGCGAACTGAACGAGACCGCAACCCTCACTGTTCGCTGCCAGCTGCCGTGGCCCAAAGCGGAGTGGGCCTGGTCCAAACCAAAGGAAAGGCAGCAGGCTGGCGCCCAGGGTTGCCAGGTGGCGGATAAAAATGCTGGAATCCTAAAACCTGTTTTAGGACAAGGAAGGGATCAGTAATGGAAGTAAGCAGGTGACTAAACTAAAAGTTATTTTATGCTTGGTAGAGGTAACAGTAAAAGAAGTAATTAAGTGACTAAATGAAATTTATTACTAAAAACCCTTGGAGGGCGATTCCAAGTTCACGTGTATTTTCACTATCAAATGATATATTAGAGCTATGATTTAGAAAAATATATTGGTTATTCAAATATTTGTTTATAAGTAAAAAATTGAATAAAGGTTAGAAGAAACGGTAGAGTTGGTTATCGGCTATCAGATACCCGTTACTCAGCTTTTGAACCTGATTAGAATTTATAAGCTCGGAAAACCTTCCTTCTACCAGTTACATGCTTTTCAACGAACATAGTATACCTTTTTACTCTACGAGTATCAAGTTTAATTAAGAAATACTTTCCAGTAATAATATATTAACGTATTCACATCAATTTTGTGTCATATTCGATTTACCTTTTCTTGTATTGTGTGGAGTTTCGACAGCGTTGGCAACCCTATCCAACTGAGCTGGCACGCAACGAAAATAAGAATATTCATTATCCTTGCCAACAAGTTCTCGTGCTCTCTGCATTTTCCGTGAGAGAGCCGCAGAGAGATTTGCAGAGACAGAGAGAGAGCTAAACACAAACGCTCTGTGCGGGAAAAGCCGAAAAGGGACGAAACAGAACGAGCAAAACAAAACGCCGAGACGAAGGATAAGACAAAGCGCAGAGCAGGACAAAGTAAACAGGAAAGCTAAAACGAACCGAGGAAGGAAGCGAACGACTAACAGAGCGATGGCTACGATTACAAAGGAGTGCAAAGGCAAATTTGTAGAGCGGGCGGAAAATGTGGGTGTTGGCATGGTGGCACGGTGGCATGTGGGCATGTGGGCATGGCTTGGAGGCGTGCGCTTTTCCGGCCTTGCGCTTTGGCTTTCACTATTTGTTGTCTGTTGTCACTGCCGCTTGGCCTTCGTTCCCTGCACATCCACATCCCTGTACAACTCATCCATCCGACCATCTATCCCACATTTCCCGGCGGGCATTACTCTTTGCGCTCGACTGCACTCGCCTATTTATTTTATTAAATTTTCACGTGCCCACATCCACGCCCACACCCACACACTCGTGCACTCGCCTGCAGTGGGCATTTGCAGGACCCCAGGACATCCAATTAGGCGGCTGCGAGCCGTGCTTTTAATGCATTTGAAATGCGATTGAGGGCAAGCTGAATGAACTAACGCTTTCACTTAAATGCAATTTGGCAACGATCTGTTAACTACATAAGCTCCCTTGACGGCAAATCAATTTACCTTTTCAGCCCGTTGAAAACGGATAGAGAAGACCGCACACGGAGCACAATAAAACATTAAAAATCACACATATACTCGTATTTGGTTTACAAAAATAAATAAATACGCACCATTTCCTTGTTTTATATTTTGCAAGCCTGTAAGAAAATAAACGAAAAGAAGGGAAACAAAGAAAATTATACAAATGTTAAGCAGCACTTAAAACAAAACCTTAATTTTTCCATTAAAATTAACTTTGAACTTAAAAAAGGTGTGTCTATTACATTAAATCGAATCTCTTAATTTTCTTAATTTCCCACCAGATTGTTAAGTAATACTACTTATGAATTTATTTCACTTTAGATTTAGCAGTAATGGCAAAAGTACGCTACACGTGGTGGTCATAAAGATGACAAGGGGACTACCGGGTCTTGTACACAGAAATATTTAAAGCCGAATCAGGTACTTGAGTATTTCCATATCAATTTTCCTCACAGGAATCATAGACCCAGTCCTGCCTTTCAGCTTGAACGGTCCCCACTCTTGTGCCCTGGAAGAAATAAATTTATGAAACAATATAATTCACTTTTAGTAGTTTAGATATAGCAAGAGAGAGAGCGGTCTTTTAAAGTTCCTCGACTAGCAGACACCCCTTACCTAGCCAGTCGTAAATTCAACAAAATGCAAACATTTTGTGGGCGTGGTACAAATTCAAATCTGATTAATTAATGAGTAAGTATTCTCAACTGTCGCTTTCATAGTTTCATGCGAATTAGCTAGAGATACTAATCCGGTATATACTTATGTAAATACTCTATATATGTACTTACTTTACTAAGATAAAGAGGAATAACATTCATAGTTAGAAATATAAAAGTTAGTGTTATGGCAGGGATCGATAGGTTATACGATAATATTTTAAAGGCCTATCTACTTTGTCTCCGAATCTTAATGCAATAAAAGCTTTTGAGGTGCAACACTTATGACTTGGACCTACATACCCTGGGCATTTCAAGACAACGACGAAATCGCACCCGAGTCCTGCCGGCCTTCTCGCCGCTGAGCATTCCGAACTCGAAAAGGCTGGGCGTAAGAATAAAGCCTCCCCAGTTGTGCGGCATGTGGATCTCCTCCGGCTGCTTGCCAAGCCAGGTGTTGAAGCGCTCCCCGATCCGCGCGAGGAACCCGGATCGGGATTGCCAGTCGGCCGCAGCGTATCGTGGTCCATGGGTGATGCTCATCTGGATATGGCGCGGGAATCGGCGGAACTGGTCCCGAGCCTGCTCCTCCGTTAGCTGGTGGGCAGATCCTGCTATGCGGACACTACGCATGAGCGGCGCCCAGTTGAAGTGCAGCGACACGTGCGGATTGGCGCTAATCTCGCCCGCCTGCCGACTGCCCAGGGTCGTGAAGAAGGTGATGCCATGGGCATTGACCTCCTCTATGCTGGTCAGGCGGGTCACAGGCTCACCGGAGTTGTCTACCGTGGCCATGCAGGCTAGTCGAGGCCGCACCTGAGGCGCCTCCTTCTGGGCGGCCATCAGCCAGTTCTGGAAGATGACGTGGGGCTCCTCGTACACCCGGTGCTCCTCGCTGGCTATACAGCTCACCTGGTGGGAAACGTGGCTCATGTGCTGCGCAAAGCGGCTTACTGATCCTGTTGACCAAAGCGTACTCCACAACTTTTGTACCGAAACAGACGACATAGTAATTTTCGATGTGCTTTACAATTTATAACAAACTGCCAGGGAACGGATTAAAAATGCTTATGCTGCTTGTTTAACTATAAGTTTAGCCAGTGCTTAAAGACGTAAGTTTTATGGCAGTTAAACACGGTCATATTATAAGCTGCGAACTATATATTATCTTTAGCTAGTATGCTTTCAAACCGAAAAGGGAAATTTAACGTTTAATTTGTATGTGGTAGTTAACCTTGTAATTGGAAGACATTTTCAATGCATCTGCAGCTGAGCTCCAGTTCCCAGTACCTAAGGAGCCAGCCGTTCGTACACCCAGCCATCCTCTCCCTTGTGGACCAGTTTGCCGTCGACCTCGGATTCCACTCCCCCACCTCGTCTAAAGCGGATGCGATCGTGGAGCCGATCGGTCTGGCCCTGCCAGAACTCAATAAGGTCGGGACGCACCAAGTAGCCACCCCAGTTGGGCAGCGACACCTCGCCATCGGGACCCAGTTTCTCCTTGATTGCCGCCTCCACGTCGTCCAAGTAGCTGCGCGACGGAATCCGCTGGCTTTGCGGACTGGCAGCGGCTCCGATTTGGCTGGCCCTAGGTCGCTGGTGGAAGTACTTGAGCGAGTCCTCCGCCGTGATCTTCTCAGCCACGCCCTCGATGCGGACGCTTCGCCGCAAGGGCAGCCAGTAGAAGGATATGGCTACATGGGGATTGGACTTGATGTCCTCCGCCTTGCGGCTTCCGTAGTTCGTGAAGAAGGTGAAGCCCTCGGCGGTGGCTTCTTTGACCAGCACATAGCGGTTGGAGGGCCTTCCCTCCGCACCGACGGTGGCCAGAGCGGCGGCATTGGGCTCCAGGATCTCCGGCGTCTTCAGTGCCAGCTCCAGCCAGTCCCGAAATACGCAAAAGGGATTCTTCACCTTGATGTCATCCTCCAGGAAGGCGTCCTTGCGCTCACAGTACTTCAGGCGCAGGGCTGGTTCCACGGAGTTAAAAGCATGCCATTTACTGGAGCATATTGTGTTATTGGGGCTACCTACCCGAAAGTGGCACCTCCGAGGCACCTTGGCTCATCCTGCGAATCGCCTGCAGTAGGTTCACTGTGTTTGTGGGGTTTACCTGCTGATTATTGCCAATTTCACAGATAAGAGCTACACGTACTTATTCAAGGGCAGATAGGGTCAAGCCTTAGCTTTTGTTTAAACAATAACAAACCGGCGAGCGAATTGAAGATATTAGAATATACGTCTGTGCTCTGTGTGGCCATACTGCGGCTGACTAACGGACCTAGAACGCTTTTCCAGCTCATTTTTGGGGCATGTAGATACGGTCCGCCAATGTAAGCGGTAATGTTAGTTGCATGTTATTTGCAAGCTGTTTACAGAGCTAGAGGGCGCCAGTGTGAATGCTGGTTTTGGCGCCAGGTGCCGCACTTGGCATTTTTTTAAATCCTCAATAGGTGGCAACGCTCTCTTTCGTTGGCAGATGGCACCACTGAGCAAATAGTCTTTTGACAATAGATGGAGCCTGGGGGAAGTTATTATTTTATCAATAGGTGGCGCCCCACTCATATTTCATTCTGCCCACAGGTGTCGCACCTATCATAATATTCAGCGAGTTGGAAGCGATTTCAAGCCAAAGGTTGCAAATTATGTGTGATTTGCACTTTTTTGCATTAGTTTTCGAACGCCAGCCCGAAAATAGCATTATTTGCATCAAGGCTGTCAACCCTGCCATTGCGATGGGAACAAAAACAAACAGCGGCAGCACGTGTGCGTGACTCTCAGCTCGGCGCTTTTCTCTGGGGTTGCTGTGCTGGCGAGCCGCAGGTCCTGTCGGCTCTGCCGAGCGACCCGAGTACGTACATCCTACGCTCGGCTGCGGGCTTGGACTCCGCTCTGGGCGACATGGTGACATGCGGGTAGAGCAAATCCAACACGAGCGGCTGCTGGACGTGCTTGCTGTGAGCTGCGAGCGAGTTGAATCGAATCGAAACAAATTGAAACGCCAAAAAAGGAGCTCAAGCCCGGAATCGTTGCGATAGGCGGACAGCAGACGAGCAGACGAGCGGACAGACAGACTGACAATCAGGGGGCCAGAGGAAAACACCAAGTATAATTAATATGCCACGGCTGTGCTAATGCTGCGAATAGTTCCGAATTTCCATAAGTGATTGCCCCGTCGGCTGAGTGCGTGCAAGGAAAAGTAGGTTACGGCAGAAGGAATTTTGAGGTCGGACGGTCTGTGGCTCGTGGAAAGCGTTTCAAATTTTTCGTGTGCATGTGTGTAGGCCGCTGGGTGCCGAGAAAATGCAGCGCGAGTGCCACAAAGGCAACAAAGGCAACAAAGGCAAAGTGCAAATGGCTTGATGACATATAGCAAATGAACGAAATAGCCCATTTCCCAAATTCTTCAATTCATACCTCCAGCCAGCAAGGGAACAGTGATATTTTTACATCTGTGGTCTGATTTTTGCACAGGCCGCAGTAACAAACACACACACACAGACACACCTCTAACACAGACGGACTGACGGACACAACCGACAACTATATAGCAATATATGCCCATTGAGTGCCTTATATCATTTGATAACAATCCACAAGGTGTCTACTATGCCGGACAGGAGCTATCCGGCGTTGTTGATCTCAGCGTCGACGCCACGAAGCGCATTAAAGGTGAGCCCCCTAAGGTATACTACGAAAACGCTGCCCATGACTCACGGGGCGTATGAGTGATGCGGTCACTTGGCTTTCGGTGCGGTGGGGCGACTCGGCGACTCGGTGCATTTAAATGCACGAAGGCCACCAGCTAATGGCAATATTAAAATGTATCTCCCCCCGGACGCCGATTTCAACGTGCTCTACTATTAATCGTTGCTCCTGGCGCCCTGCCCCCAAAAATATGTGGCTGTTGTGGCTGTCACTGTGGAATATCCCGCAGTTGTTGTGCTGCTCTTGGCATGCCGCCATTTTCAGTTATCCATGAACTCGTTAAAGGCGTGGCTATTGGTTAGTTTTTGTTTTGTGGGAAAGCCATTTGCACGCGGAAAATAGTTGACTAGACACTTTGAAATATTTTGTATCGCTTTTGAACTACCTTTAAAAGGTATCATAATGTATATCATAAGGTATCATAATAACTACCTAGCACGTCTCTTTCGATACATTTCTGCATTTTGTGACATAAAAGAATTAGTTTATAGCTACAGATGATTCAGACATACGAGTATGTCCTAAGTTCAAGTCCATAGGTCTTGAATTTCGGGCCTGCAATTCAATTTCGCAATCCTTACTCACAGCGGGTGGGGAATCCTTTCAGGCATTCACGTCACGGTCAGCGGCTATGCCAAGATACGCTGGATAAAAAAGGGATATCCGCGCGACAGCGAGCGCGCCATGTGCCGTGCCTACCGATCGTATCTGTCCTCGCGGTCCTACGTCCTCGGATCCTGCGCGAACAACTCGAGCATCGACTGGCCGGCCGGCGAGTACTCGTACACCTTCCACGTGGTTCTGCCCGACAATCTGCCCACGTCGTTCGACGGCAAGTATGGCCAGATCCACTACGAGATCATAACGACGATCGAGAGGGCCGCTCGTCACCCGAAGGTCTTCAAGCTGCCCTTTACCGTGATACAACCGCTGGACCTGAACGCCGATGCCATTTACAGGGTAAGTGCTTATTCGGCTTGCCAGCGCATGTAGGTTTAATTTATGATTGGCTTATGCTTATAAATGGCCAAGACTATTGCTAATGCACTGGTTTCCCAGGTTCCCCTGGAGATCCTCGATCGAAAGCGCTTCTGGAGCTTCTGCTGCCCCACAGGCCCGCTGACGGTGAAGTTCTCGACGCCGTACTGCGGATATGCGCCCGGCCAGAAGATCCACTTCGTGCTGTACATCAACAACGAGTCCTCGATCGACATCACCGCATGCGAGGTCAAGCTGAAGCAGGAGGTGAGCTACGAGTCGCACGATCCGCAGCACGAGTACCGCTACGACAAGCACCTGATTGCGCGGAAGCAGTTCGGAAACGTGCTGAGATGGTCGAGGAAGGTGTACCGGGGGTATCTCGACCTGCCCTCGATACCGCCCACGTCGGTGAAGCCCACGTGCCCCATTAGCGTTAACTATTCGATTAAGATCATCGTGAACCCCACGGAGTTTCACTGGAAACTCAAGCTGAAGATTCCGCTGACCATCGGCAGTATTCCGATCATGGATGGTCCGGAGGCCCTGCTGCGATTCAATCGCCAGCAGCAGCAGCACCAAGTAGTTAGTCAAAATTTACAAATTTCGACGCAGCGGCGCCAAAGGGATCGGGATCGGGATCGGGATGGGGATATGAATCCGGATCGCGGAAGAGATGGAGATCGGGACCGCACAAGTGCCTCAGTTCAGCAGCGACGTATCAGCAGCATCAACAACAACAACAACAATCATGGACGCCTTGTGGGCGGACTACTGCCGACCAATAGCAATATGAACATGAATATGATAGTGAATGCCAGTCCCACGCCCACAAGCTCCACGCCCTCATCAACGCCAACAACTGCCGCCCTCAGGCCAACGGCCATGCCAGCGATTTTGGTGACCAGTGATAGCGATAATCCCCCGGACTATATACCCATGAGTAAGACCAGCGAATACCTATTCCGCCTTCCTTCCCAAATTGAGCAATCGGGTTGAATTGAAACTGTTGTACTCAAATACATCAGTGTAGTTTGTGTGCTGTATATTTTTGTAACACTCGTTTCTTTCAGTGCCGCCCTCGTATGAAGACGCCATGGCTCTGAGTGAGAAGTTCAGCGATGACACTGAGTTCTTGACCAACGTTAGCATGAGCAGCATTTTGTCCGCTCAGGCTGATGTTACTACAAGTGAGCCCTTTAAGCCGCGTTATCCGGTCTATTACGATTATGAGACACCGACCATACCGCCCGGTAGTGATGATTCTAATGAATCCGACACATAAAACCCCATCAAAACAAAAACCAAAATTGTTTACCAGAAAACAAAAGCTAAAAATGAAAAATGAACCAATCAATTGAATGGCTGAGTGGCTTTTTCTATATTCTTTTTTATCCCCTTACTTAAAGTAGTTAGAGAATTTTCATAAATGTGCTACGTTATGTTCAAGTAATGAGATGGAATGCGAAGAGATGGAATTCATTCAACTTTGTCCGCCTAGAACCAAAGAAACTGCATTTCAACATTAATATTTGTACTTGTCTGATAAGAAGGATTTCATAACCCATTCATAACCCATCTGAATTATAAGGTTCAATGATGTCCTTGATCCGAGTGTCTGTTAAGCCCATCTCACTTCAGTTGAATCTCATTACTTACGTGTCCATATCATTTTAATGAATTACACTTTATTCCTATTATAAAAATTGTGTATCTAAAATAATTGCACGTTTTATTGCATTACCCTGTTATATATATAATTATAGAAGAAATTTTTACGAACATAAATTAATAAAAATTGTTTTGTTATTCTTAATATATAATTTATCCATTACCTTCCATAAGTACATGTTTGTTTTTATTACATTTACTATACATTAATTACGAATTAAATTTGAAACCAAAACGAAAAACTTGTATGCGCCTGAACCAAAACATTTATCAATTTAAATTATATCGAGCCGTTCGCTGCTGCTTTATTATGGCGCCTTTTAATGTTTAAGACGAATATATTTATCAAATACCAATTAAGAACGTTTTATACATTTTCAAAGCTTATCTCAACTTTTTCTACTTTCCTAATATGCATTTCTCTGCTAATTAGACGTAAGCCGAGCAGCATCACTTTCAAAATGTGCTTAACTTGTAAATCTATTCTCTTGTTACCGCCCAAAACATGCTACATTTTGTACGTCCATTCACGACCCCACCACCTTTTCCTTCGCAACTCGAACCGTAGAGACGCTCTACGATGAGTCCAGTTCCCGACTGCGTCTCACACTCAGCTGCCAGGACTCGGCGGCACCGGAAACGGATGAGGAGGTGACCGCGAACACACGAGGAGGAAAGTCTCTTACCTGCGAAAAGAAATGAGGCTTCCTGGGACTACACGGTACGAAAATGCAAACCAACAACATATTTAATCGAAATCAAAATACTATAGATTGGAAAATTCAACGCAATGTGCTAACATAGTAGAACTTAAGTCAGGGCGTAATTTAAAATTGGAAATGGCGAATCGAACACTTTTTTATAGAGCCACAGCAGAATGGGATATATTTTGGAGAAGAAAGCTGTCTCAGCTAAAATGCAATTTGAATATTTAATTATTTTATCCGCACTTTCTTCTATCAGCCCTCTTGCAAGGTTTTCTCTTCTAATCCTTATTTCCCCTTTTAAACTAATCCTATGCAATTATTTTTTTAAGTACTGCAAATTGTAAGCAGATTGAACTTACAACTTGAATCAGTGGTCGCTGGCTAAATATATGTGAACAACGTAGTGAGAAGTTAGATTAAATCATTTAGCCCGTAATGTTAACAAAATCTGCACAATTTTACCAAACGGAAAGTTGAAACTAAGCGCGAAACTAACATTTTCCAATATTGAATATTGTATTTATAAGTCTGTAAGAATTTACACTAAATATTAGCTAAATTGTATTTTGTTTTTTATTATTTTAAATCAACACATCATCATTACTTTAGCTGTTTAAACGAAATATTGTCCAACAATTATATACGCGTATAAAAGTCTCCTTTGCCCTGGTTTCCATACCAGCGATTACATTTAGATTGTGTTGTCTTACTACTCGTGTATACTTTGTACTTCCTCTTATTTAAGCGACCGTCTAACCAGCAATCACATAAGTCTATTCCTAAGTCTTAACTGTCTTCAATTCGATTTAGCCGACTCAATAAAGCGAAACAAGCAAAATATATTACGTATACCCAAAAGCTGTAGTCATATTTACATCCTGTATTCACACCGCGGCATTATCAGCAAGAAATCTCAGTCCGCTGAGCTGGACCATAAAGCTAATTTAAGTATTTTTATCGCTGCGGCCTAAACAGACTGCGGGCCAAGTTAGCAGTAAAGCAGTAGCCATTTCCCATTCAGACGACTCGTGTGGAAAAGTTTTCCAGACTTCCAACGGCTTCGGCTGAAACCTCAAGTTGGCACAGTCACTTGTTTGCCGTTCGTTGGCGAGGTCGCAACTGGAGTCTCAGTCGTAGTAAATCTGCTGCATGCCACTGAAAATGCCAATAAATTGTGAATTCAACTTATCGCGTGCCGCTGCTGTTTATTACACCGGCGAGCGAGTTTCGGGTTCACTCACTGTGACAGTCGCCGGGAAAAAAAATGCCAAATTAGAGGGTAAGATGCCATTAGGCAAATGAGTTGGTTTAGTGATTAGATAGGCAGAGTGCTGCAGATAGAGGGCAATCTGTTGTGCTGATCTTGTTGTTGTACCCATTCGACAGGCGTGAGTGTCACTCTCCACGGAGTCTCGACGGTTCACTGGCGGGAATCCCTGCGAGGAGCGCCGGAAATCGAGCACAATGACAGCACCGGAAACCTGGAGTGCGCCAAAGTGGATTACAGCGGCAGCAAGGTGCACGTAAATCAAACAAAAAGGTTGACCGAAGCCATTCGCCTGCAGCCTGGCACCTTCCCACTGGGTGACTTCGAGTTTCAGCTGCCTGAAAACCTGCCAGCCAGCTGCAGGCTTCCCTTTGGCAGTGTGGACTATGTGCTGAAGGTCGTACTCGAAAGAAGGGGCACACATAACAAATGCTTCCAGCAGCGATTGGTGGTACGCAGGTGTCTGGAATTCGGCGATCTCAAGCCCCAGTACCTGGAGACTTCGAATGTGGCCCTTGCACTGCCGCGAAGTGTGTTTGTGCCGGGCCAAAGTGTGAGCTATGAAATCTATGCCAAGGATGCAGTGCAGGACTTCCTTACCCGCTTGTGCAGCCAAATCAGCTACACTAGTCAGCGGCCAAATGCCAAAACCAAGACCAGGACACAAGTGTTGGCCGAGAGCTCGGAACTGAGTGGCAGTCTTCGGCTGCCCCTTACAGCCCCCATTATGAGTGCCTCAGATCAGCTGGAACACATACAAATCAGTTATTACATTGAGACATTCAACTTCCCGAATGCCCCAATCAAGCTGCCCATTTTCGTGGCCACTGCTGCACCCCCCGTAAATTCTTCTTTGGAAGCGTCCGAACTTTGCTTCGTAAATATGGGTAAGTCCACATGTCCCACGGATCCCAACAATAGGGCCACAAGTAATTAATTATGGCCCCTCTAGCCCTGAGCCACGGCGAGCTGCTTAGGCCAGTTAATCAGTTTCTGGCCCACAGCTGTTCCCGGGAACTGGACGGCTTGGCGCTGAACAAACACTGTGAACGCATCAAGTTGCTCAAAGGCCCGAAGAGAAAACAGTCGTACGTGCAATTAGCATTGAAATTCTTTTTTAGGAAAGTGCTACCCTGACACGTGCCGAGTCTGGAATTTCAGTGCAAGCTACTGAAAACTGTAGAATTCTCTGTAATTGAACTTGAAATGCGTAAGTAAACAAACGAATGGGTTCGATGGTTACTATTTACATAAAAAACTTAGAATTCACCGCAATTGAACTTGAAATGCGTAAGCCAAACAAACAAATGGATGGTGGAACTATTGACTAACATGTAAAAACGTTTATAGCTTTTACTACCCAATAAAGTTGAGCAAGCTATTGAAACATACTTAAAAATGTGCAAATATTGCCCTCCTTCTCTGGGAGCATCGCATTTTAGGCAGCCTCCTTCCACCCAGCCAACTGGCACGCTCTCATTATCGGAATTATGCATGCCGGATTAATGGAGTGAGTGCCCAAATAATTTGGGGTCCTAATTGTGCCACGTTATGCGGCAGCAAAGTGGCCAAGGGTAAGGGGGTTGTGACGCACTGCTCGACTTTGTTGACATTCTTTCGGCCGTTGTATCGGCGCTTGATATATGGTAATAACCAGAATGTACCCCAGTACGTGGTGGATACTGGCTCCTGACCTCGCCAGCATCCGCCCCTTGGCATTCGTCCACCGTTTCAGCCGCCACATGGGCGAGTGTGTGTGCTGGCCGGAGCGAAACAAAGGAAACCGAAAGGACTCACAGCCAAAAGCTGCTCCATTTCCGAACGGTTCGCGCTGAAATATTAGACCAGAAGCAGACAGTAGACGGCTACACAGACGCAAGGCGCCAGCTTATCGATTCGCCGCCCCCGAGACGCCGCTCCCCGGAAAGCGAAAGCCCGATGGCGTCGGATGCTGACAAAGAACCCGCCGTTCAGAACTCAGTGCGCGTCTGGCTGTGTGGAAGTCGGGTTGCGGTTGTTTGGTGCTCCGTCTCCACAGGCCCGTTTCCGAGCACAGAAATAGTGGTGATGAACTGGCAGTGAGGATTGGGTCAGCAGCCATGCCCACCACCTGTGTCTTTCAGCTGGATCGCCTGAATCCGGTCTACAACAGCGGCGAGTACATCAGCGGTCGCATTTTGCTGCGTACGGACAAGGTGAAGCGCGTCAATGGTGGGTTCAAAGCACTCCCGAGCTCCTAAGCTCCTAAGCTCCTATCCCCTGGGAAGACTACAAGTTCTGAAATCCCCAGCCGTGTATGTGACTCTGGAGGGCGAGGCCAAGGTTCAGTGGTCGATGAGCGGCAAGAGCGAGACGGCCAACTACTCGGGCCATCAGCAATACTTGCACTCACGCACCAATGTGTTCGATAACACCCTCTTCCGGGCCGGGGTCCACGTATACGTCCTCACCCTCAGGATTCCGCCGGACTGTCCCAGTACTTGCAAGGGTCCCTACGGCTACATAGCCTACACCATCTCGCTGACCATCGACAAGCCCTGGGGCTTCGACGAGGTCTTCCGGAAGCCCATCAACGTGGTGCAGACCCTGGACCTCAACTACAATGCGGAGTTTGCAGTGAGTACTTCTACATTTTGGTCATTCCAGAAGTATATTACATGGGGCAACCAGTTTTGGACTTAAACCTGAATATTGATTCATTTTTATTGGATTTTTGAATACCAAATAGAATTTGAGAGCTGTTCAAGTCACAGCCATGCCATTCATTTAACTAATACGTTCCCCCACATTAGCTGCCTGTCAAGGACGAGAACCTGAAGTACCTCTGCCATTGGCCCTGCATTTCGGGCCCCATCTGCTCCACCTTGACCTTGCCCGCCTCCGGATTCACGCCCCTTCAGGAGGTGCCCTTCCGGCTGGAGGTGGACAACCAATCGCCGCACTACGACATCATCGGCGTGGAGGTGTCCATCAAGCAGCACTTCGTCTTCCTGTCGCGGAAGCCTGTGAAGCGGAACTTCTACTCCAAGACGCTGGTCAAGGAGCTCATCTCGGACCGCACTCTGCGCCTGTCCAAGCGGCAGTACGAGTCCAGCATCTGTATGCCCATGGACACGCCCCGATCCACCCTGAACCCCAACTACATCGTCTTTCTGCACTACACGCTGCAGATAAAGCTGAAGACAGGCTACTTCCACTACGACACGGACCTCTCGGTGCCCATCATCGTGGGCACCACCTCCCTGCAACACCTCAGGGACTCGGTCCACACCCAGCAGCCAGTGCGACGGACGCCCACGCCGGAGAGACAGCGCCTCATCGAGCGCGTCACTCCCCGACCGCCAACTGTGGAGGAGGAGTCCGCCGGAGAAGCAGATCCGGCCACCGACGAGCCGCATCGGGTGATAGAGGACGACGAGCCTCCGTCTTACGACAGTTGCCGTAAGTTTTGTTTGTTCCTGTTTGCAGTGGACATGTGCATCACTGAAATCATCATCCCACAAATGGTCGCATTTATTAAGGTAGTTTTAAATAAGTGTCTAATATTGCTCGGATAGCTCTATCTAAATAGTAAACATGTTTTAGAATGTAATGAGTAGCACGACACATTTAACGTAAGTATTTTGTTTTCTATTCTTTTTAAAATTATTTTTGTATGATGAACTGTTGCTTAGAATAGAGCTTGAAGTTGTTGGTAAACTAAACTGGATCTTGTGTGAATATACATAGCTATATCCACTGATTAAATTATTTATTATACCCGTTACTCGAAGAGTAAAAGGGTATACTAGATTCGTTGAAAAGTACGTAACAGGCAGAAGTTCTTGTGAAGTTCTTATGATTTTTGTCACGGCCAATCTAACGCCCACAAACTGCCCAAAACTGTTACGCCCACACTATGAATTTTTTTTAGTTTTTAGCTGGAGAACGGGCATCTGATAGTCGGGGAACTCGACTATAAAACTTCCTCTTGTTTTTGCATAATGACTCTGAAGCAGCTGTTATTCAATAACCCGTATACCTCTAGCGACAGAAAATGGCAAGTAAAATAAAAAATTAAAACACTTTTTAAATAAAAAAATGCATAGTCTTAACTTTATAGCTTTAATAGTTGCCTAACCCTCAGACAAACTGACAGACAATCTTAAGTACACGGCTAGATCGATTTGGCCAGTGATCCTGATCAGGATTACTTATCATGTATATCATATATATATATACTTATATATATCACTTAATTTCATTTCATTTCTATATTTAGTATAGAATTTTAGTCTACGTGTACCGGATATCAATGGTACGCTATATATTCAAATTTGAAAAACATGTCAATCAGGTTTTCACATGTGGTATTGAAATCTTCTTGAAGTGCTCAAAAAAATAGCACCATAGGGGTATTCTAATGTACACATATTAATTCTGCGAGTTTATAATATTAAATAATACCGATATTCAATATCGGCAATTCATTTAAAGCAACATTTGGAAGGGAAGTCTCTAACATAAATCTTTAAGTAATACATTTACTTACTTTACTACATTTAAGTCATTTAATATTTAATAATTTATTTAATATTATATTAAAAGGTGATTTTCTTGAGACCGTCATACAATTAACTAGCTTTTATCTCCATTCGCAGTTCCGCCCTCTTTCAGCTTTGCTACCTTGGCAGGCAGTCAACAAACCCTAGGGAGTAACCCCGCAGTCGTCCTGCAGCGGATTCACTTGCCCAAGTTTCCTGGATTTTCCACTCTCATTGGGACAGCTCCTGCCCACGGAATGGAGGACTCTGGCTTGGACTTGCACATGTACAGGTCGTACGGATCGCTCAACACGGATCACACGGGCCGGAGTCTGGACACTTTCGGATCCCTCTGTGGTCCACTGTCCGAACACGTCGAGGAGCAGGTGCAGGAGCAGGTGCAGGAGCAGGAGGAGGAGCAGGAGCAGGAGGCAGCAGATGTGGATGTGACTGCCCAGGTGCATCGGCCAATTCAACGTGCACCCGTTGCAGGGGTCGAGGAGATCCAGGATGAGCACCTGTTCTGAAGGAAAAGTGTCTTATATACGTATTGCCATACCCAGTAATAAGTAACTTAAGTGTTCAAGACTAAGGCTTATACAGGATTTTTAGGCCGGATCCTAGTCCGTCGTCTAGTTTTAGTGAGCTTTCATTGCGCAAATCTGTACACTCGCGTACCATCCAAAAATGATCGAATCGAACTTATTGAGTGCCAAAGTCTCGTTTTTCTAGCATACTACTACCGCTCTTATACATCCGTCAAACATTTAAGGTTTAACTATGTAATCGACTCGATTTACTAATTACATTTACTAATTCACTTATTATTGTAAGTACCAATTAATGCGTTCTTAAGTGGACAATAAATAATTGCAGTATACACACAATCAGCTTGTGAATTGTATTTCGCGTTGCGTGGTGATGCAATTTAAGCAAATTACTGAAAGATAAACGAAATAACCGCTTATGGGATTGAACATGGCGGTGCTAGGTCTTGAAAGGTCGATTATTTTGTATGGCTAATTACAGAAAAATACTATACCCATCACTGGTCCTGCGAGTCCTTGAATTCGTGATACCCTTTCGCCCATTTGTAGGCTACACCTGCCCTCCAATGTAACGCGTTTTAATTAAATTACAAATTGTTTGGTAGGCGATAGCAGTCCTCACCCGGACACCGCACAGCGTCCTGGCCAGATTAGATATGGCTCTGGAGATAGCAGCCATGGTAGCACTCACACCTAGTACAACCGATAAGGCCGCGTGGATTCCCGTTCTTAATGGGCGGGCATGTTGTCAACAACTCCAGACATCGGTTAGCAGTCGAGCCGTCCACAGAGAGCAGCGAGCTGGAAATGAGCCACCGCTGTGAGATCCAGTTGGACAACCCACGCGGCGCCTATCGGGCCGGTGATACGGTCAATGGTCACGTCTATCTGACCCTTTCGGAGCGGACCCTAATCAAAGGCAAGTTGGAGCGTGACTCATGGGCTACCCCATGTAGAGTAGCCATCAGTGCCGCTGATTCACAATCGAGATCTGGTTGCTTCTATGGACAAGTGGCTGATATGGCTTGTCGCAGTGATACCTTTCAGTTGGCTTATCGATGGCAAAATTGATTAGTAACTTTTCATAGTTGGAACTTGAACAATATTTGTGAATAATAATGTTGTATATTTATCTTTTTGCCAATGCTCTTTACCTCAGCAATATGCTTGGAGGCCAATGGATACGCGAGCACCGCCTGGCAGCAGCCCCAAAAGCAACGGAATCCGAAGAAAAACGAGTCGCAAGTGGTGGCCCAGAGCTTGGACTTTGATTATCGCGTGGATTTCTTTGCCAAAATCGATTATTTTGTGGGCTCGGAGGCGGCGCAACCCCAGATAATGGAGGCGGGCACCTACAATTACGGCTTCCACGTGAAGCTGCCCAAGAACTGCCCCGGAAATTTCGAGGGGGCCCACGGGCACATACGGTACACACTCCAAGTGCTCATCCACAGCAGCGCAGATCGCCCGCAGCAGGTGCTCCATGTGCGCCAATTGCAGATTTACCCACAGAACTCCCTCAGCCAGGAGACACGGAGCTGTGAGGTGCAGACTTACGAGCAGACCCCTCGCCTTAAATTCTGGACGAAGCCACTGCATCTGCAGATCCAGATTCCCAGGCAGGGTTACTCGCCAGGAGCCGGTATCTCTGTCCATGTGACGCTGCACAACCCGGAGAAGTTGCCACTGCGCGAGGCGGTTTACTCCCTCGTCCAGATCAGCACCTACATTGCCCATCTGCGGAATAAGCCCAAGCGCATGGAGAGCAAGGTTGAGCGGCAAACTGTCCTAAGCAGCCGCCACGAGCTGCACAACCTTCCCCGTGCAGAACTGCAGAGCTTCCAGCACCTTCACATGCTGCAAGTGCCCCAAACTGCGGCCACCTTGAGTGTGGCAGGATGTGCCTGCCTGCAGCTTAACTACGAGGTGGAGGTGCTGGTCACGACTCAGCAGGAAAAACGCTTCATTGCGGCCCGGATGCCGGTCATCATTGGCAATGTGACGCCGCCGTGCCCTGGCAAACTCCTCATGCAAGAGCCAATGGAGGCAACTGCCCCGGAACCAACTCCTCCAGTCGAAGCAGCCCCAAATTTGGTTGCGAGTTACAGTGTTTCCACTACATCTTTGGGTACGGCCCTTCTCGATTTATAGAATCTGTATATATAATTTTCCTTTTCCATACTATTTAGCTTCGAATTTCCGCGAGGCCGAGTTCATGGTAGCCACCAACCTGAATAAGACCAACAAACACTACTTGTCCGGCGAGCAGTTGGATTTTAGACCACGTTATGTCTACTACGAAATGGACCAGACTCCATCCGAGGAAGTGAAGTCCTATTGAATGGACACCACAGCTGTACTTTAAGTCTTCTAATTTATTTCATCCACTAGCAAAATTACATAAATATATATATTATATTAATGCATTATCACAAAAGCGTCATTGTCTCGGAGTATCTTTTGGAGGTATTCACGATTTTGAATATAATTTTCCAGCACTTAACTGTAGCTAGATATTTGCGTTCCCTTTTTATTTTTAAAATAAATATTGTTAAATATTGTTGGCAAAATCCCTGCGGTTGCTGCTATCGAAATACTTTTTATATGTTTTTACACTGATTAAATGTGTAAATATTTAGCATCGACAACATGGATTCAAGAATTTTGGTTGTGATTCGAAATTGTTGACTTAAATTTAAATGATTTGAAAGAGGAACACAAAAACTTAATTAATTATTTACAGTCGAGGAGCACCAGCGTACAAACAGAGTAGGTGAATTGGACAATCCGTCATATTCAATTCGCTTAGAATTTGGATTTCAAAATATTATATATTTCCTGCGGAATTCTGTTCCGAGGAGGATTGTTGTTTACTTAGCTGTGGTCTTCGTTATGCAAAGGGACTCAATAATTAATATTTTTGTATCAAAAATGAAAATACAAACTTTTACAAAGTGCTTCTGAAAGTTTGCTTTCTAAGAATAGTAAAGCAAAGTTCAGTCATAAAACCGGATTCTACGCTTATATTTATAGTGCTATTTGGTTTGAGAACTTATATATACTCCTAAGATTTAGTTTCCTATCAGAAACACGAGAAACAACTAACCTATGTTTAGTAATATCGAATCTATTGATATTCTATTAGATATTTAGAATATCTCTTTAGATATTCTATTATATTCTATTAGATATTTATAGATCTATTTAGATATCAGTAATAGCGATAGGTAAAGCAATTTAAAATCATTTAATGAGATTTTGCTTTGGCTCTTTTCAGGATTGGGAGTTCCAACCGTAGGATGGAGTTGGGTGGTCAGTATTGTTTTGACCGCTCATGGGGGCAGTGGGGTCATGGGGTAATGACAGAACGGGAACGGGTTGAGTGGAATCCCATTCTCCAGCGGCTGGAGGCGGAGCCGATGGCATGGCAAAGTTGGTGTACATGGGGTAACGCGGAATAAAGTCATCCGTGCGATTGTGCTCGTCCTGATCGATGTCGATGAACCGTTCCCCAAAGTTTGTGGCCTCCTCGAAGGTTGGTGGTTCTAAAAACGTAAATAGTTTAAGAATTATACAGCACCAATAATCAATAATCAGATCGGCGATCAGATACATTTTTACACTTTATTTTCAAATGGAGATGATCTGATGTTGTCGCTATACACATTTCAAGTACGGCACTTGTCATAACTGGGAGGCAGATCTGCGGCAGCTCCGGCCGGAGTGTCCGGTGTTTCCGGTATCCACTGTGCTGCACTGGCTGGATTCTCGGCACTTTGGATCAATGGTATAGTGCCAATTACAATCGGCACCTCGAAGTCCGAGTCCACGTGGCAGTCGCCCGTGCTGATTGTGAGGATCACTTTGTAACTAATCGAAATAATGCCATCGGAGCGGGTGGAGGGCGGTACCGCCGGAATAGCCAGAGTTCCTTCGATTTTTCTCTTTGAGAGCCGCAACACACGCTCCTGCTGACCACTTTTATGCAGGGTGTGCTCCTTCTCGCGGGTTTTGTAGTGGGGCGTCTGAGCCTGGAATCTGTGGATCTGCTTTAGCTTCACTTCGATGCCGTCCAGGTCATAGCCGCTCGACTGGTTGTCGATCTCCAGAGTAAAGCGTATCTTCTGTCCAGGTGCGTAGCCACCGAAGGGTATCGTTAGCGTCGAGAGCACCGGTCCTGAGCTGCAGGGCCAACAGCAGAAGTGCTTGATGTCCTCTCGAACTAGGGGAATCTGTCCAAAAGGATTGTACATTTGTTAATATTAGCTAATTGCTCTTGTCGAATATAACTAAATTTAACATACAATAAAGACAAACAAAGGTTAATGAAAAGTTGGGTTCGATTAGATTATTTAAATGTTTCTAGTATACATTTCATTGGGCCAAATTCGTTAGAAATAGGGTGCAGTTTTTTTTATTTAGCCACATAGTTTTGGCTTGCATATTCTAAGCACATCCCTTATTAGTTTTATCATTCTGTATGTTACGTTCATAAGGCACGCAATGTTACTACACTTGAATGACTCATCTAATTGTCCTCACATTTTTCCGCAGCACAATTTAAAACTGCGTCGATTTAGTGCCGATTTCTTTGAACTTTTTGTCTTACTCAATAAAAACCCAATCTGCAGTTTTGTGAGCCTTTGCGTCCTTCGTACTCACCAGCAATTGAGGGCTCATGTTGAGGTTGTAGGTCTGTATTACCGTCAGTGGCTGCTTGAAGACGTTGTTGAAGCGCCACTGGCGATCGATGACCACGGAGACCTCGTAGTAGATTTTTCCGTACTGCGCCACCACTGAGGAGGGGCATTCCAGAGGCAGCGGAATGCAGAAGTTGTAGGTGTGCGTGCCCGGTGGAAGACTCCCGGATGCAAAGACGGAGGTCCGGGTGTACAGGTACTGCTGCTTGCCTCGGAAATACTCCGTGTAGAGCTCGGTCCTTCCAGCTCTCGTCCTGGTTCGCCACTCATCCCATCGCACCTTTGCCTCGCCCTCGAACAGAATGTATACCTCTAATTGAAAGGGAGAATATTAGTTGCATTCGCATGGTTGATATTGTATTAATAACATGGTATTATATAGAAACGTTACCAATCAGGACTCTATTGGTTTGACTATGGCTTGTACCCGAATGCAGGTATATATTTTCAACACATATTGTTATCACTTTTGAGCGGAATGCGTCCAGCCCAATCAAAATGGAACTATTTGAGTGTGCACTTCATCCACTGTCCAACATAAAATGTGTACATACATGTCAATATTATCTTCTTTAAAGCATTCAAGTTTTTTTTAGAATGGACAATTTGAAAAACAAAAGAATTGATGAATGAATTTTGTATGGCTTGTACTCAATGCAAGAATGTATATATTTTCAACACATATTGTTATCACTTTATGAGCGGAATGCGGAATCAAAATGGAACTGTTTGAGCATTTAAAGTGCACTTCATCCACTGTATCAAATACTTGTTGCTCTCTTTTCGCGCTTTTTGAGTGTGTATACGCCAATGTTATCTTCTTTAAAGCTTTCAAGTTTTTTTTAAAATGGACAATTTGAAAAACAAAGGAATTGATGAATGAATTTTGTATTAGGTCAACAGTGGCTACACTTTAGGCTAATAGGAATTAAACATTTGAGCTAGTTAAGGCACATAAATGATCGCTTGCAAGCGTCTTATATAAGAAGCAGAGCACTTTCTTTGCTAACAGAAAACTTGTTTGGTAGCTGCATTCTATAAAACCGGCTTGGTATTACGAGTATCACATAGGCGCAGAGATTACGATTGAATGAAAAACTTATCAGCACTATTAGCTTTATAAGGAGTAAACTCACCGTGTACAGACTTTTCGGATGTCGTTGTCAGAATGGCCCTTCCATTGACCGTCTCTCCACTATAGTAAATGGGTTCGCGGCGATCGAGCTCAAATGAGCAGGTGGAAGGCATTTTAGAGTCCCCTAGCAAACGATCTCGATTCTTTAGTATGTGGTTTATATACGAAATATATTTCGAAATCTCAGATCTTATTAAGTGACGCCGCGCAACGTGAAATCCATTCAGCACCAAACAAGCGTCGCGCCCGAAATGAAATACAGAAAGAGAACAGCCGGTCTGCAACCGCTTGGTTCTAGTGACATCATCACTTTTCGAGAGCCAAAGCTTTTCTCATCGAGAGCGAGCTTTGGGGCTTGCGCTCGCTGTTCTCTTTTTTGTTGTTACACCGACATTCGCTGTTTTGTTACGAATAAGAAGGCACAAAATCTTTAAATTGGTAAACAAAACTCGCACAGCTCAAGATATACGAGATAAACAAAGATATTTCTTTCGAAATACGGTGTAAAAGCTATCAAGCTAATTCGTCTACTTAAGTATGACATAGTTGATTACGTTTGTTAGTGATCTGGTATGGATGAAGATGTTCCAAAACTCTCTTGGCACATCGATAAAATAAGAAATATAATTATAAATTGAGCAACATGCCAAATTCCCACTTTCTAGCTCTTACAGTTCCCAAAATATCGATGTTCATCTACACTCGGTTAGTTTTCCTGATAAAAAATATATACATACATCTATAAATGTTTTCCAAGATGCCTCTATATAAATTACTTTATAATAATAATGTCGCTTAACTTTTTAGTGCATAGACGATGCTTTGGGCTAACAATATGTTCAACCTCCCAAGTAGAGTCAAGTTCAATTTAGATTATAAAACGCGAAAGAAATACAATTGTAGTTCAATGCCTTCATGGACTTGGTTGTCTGGGCTATAATCGCAATTTATCGCGTGTCACCCAGTTGAAATTTTTATATTCAGGTTTGTTTATCATTTCGATGCACATATATAGTAAACATTTTGGTAAGTACACTGGCAAACCGTAAAATAAATAAATACTGCCGAGATAAGATATAGTCGTGATTTTTCCCGATAAGTGCCCTCAGATCTGCACGGGTGACTCCACTGGTTGTTTCTCCGGTTGCTGCTTCGACTGTCCAGGATCGGCGGGACGTCTGCGGCGGCGACGCCTCTTCTTCTGGGGAGGATTTGGCGGCGGGCTCTGGAATGTGTCCACATCGAAGACCGGGTAGCGGGGAGTAAACTGGGAGGCCTCGCTGACGGTGTTCGCGTCCGTATCCGCAATATCAGTGGTCATGAACATGGCCTGCTCGTACGTAGGAGGAGCTATGGGCAAAAAGACGAGGAAAATGTGGAAAAACAGTAATTAGAAAGAGTTTTAAAGACGCTATTTAACAGTTTTCATAATACAGTCCTAGCTGCAAGTAAGGTGCGCTCTTGTACTCACGTAAATCTGGAACAAAATCGTCGGTGGCTTCCAACTCATCATCTCCGTCCTCTGGCAGCTCGAAGTCCTCTAGATCCTCGGTCAGCTCGTAGCCGGAGTTGCTGACTCCGCCTGCGGCCATCTGAGCCAGTTCCATGGCCCTTGTGGAGGTGCATGGTAAGTCGGCAGGCAGCGGACTTCCAGCTGCGAAGGCGTTAGTGGGCAGGAAGTCTGGTCCGGACACCGCAGTTGCCAGCGGCACGTTGCCAATGGTCACAGGGATCATAACCCGCGGGTTAGCCATCAGCCAGTTCATAACAGCCACCACACGCACTTCGTAGGACACCCGCACCACCTTGCTCAGGTGCTCGCAGGTCGGCGCCGTAGCCGGAATCCTCAGGGTTTCCGTGTACGTCCTCTGCCCATGATGAGCCACCGGACCGCACTCGCGCTTCACCAGCATTATCTTCTCGGAGGTGGTGCGCAGCGAAGGCGTATCAGCCGTGTAGGTGGCTCGCAAGTACAGCATGATCAGTAGTTTCCGGCAGTCGGAGCTGGAGTCGTTGCGCACTTGGGCGTGGATCAGCATGAACTGGCCCGGAACATAGCCCTGCTGCTGCAGAGTGACCTTCAACTGCACGGGCTTGGTGTGCATCAGGCAGAAGTGTTCCACGGCTTCGTTGCTCGCCGGTTCCCGAAGCATCTTGGTCTCCTGGTTCAGGTCCAGCAGCTTTAGCACTGTGAAACCCACGTTGTGGGTGCGATTGGAAGCCCCTGGCTTCAGAAAGGTGACCTTGGCCAGATATCGGATGTGTCCATAGGCTCCCTCGAAGGACGAGGGGCAGTGGCTGGGAATGGGACAGGCAAAAGTGTAGGTGTACGTGCCGGCGTCCATGCTAAAGTTGCTGCCCCGCTCGGAACCCATGAGGTAAGTGGTAGAGGCAATGTAGTCCTCCCGCCCGCTGTACTGGTGCTTCGATAGCTTCTTAGGGTTTTGGATGGCCACCGCCTTACCATGTCTGCGGTAGCGCCACTGGGCTTGTGCATAGCCACTTATTTGCAGTTTTATTCCTGCAAAACAAGAAATGTTAGAATATGTAAACAAGCCATTTTTAAAAGAAAAACCTAAATTTTGTAAGCAATGTGCTGGCTTATACATATATTGTAACGGCTTCTAGAATAAACTTACCTTAGTTACAAAATTAAAAAAGCTATCTCATTTTGTTTATCTTTTTGGTATGCCCCACATGGTAGGTCTAATATTAGGATAAGATAAACCGAAAGCGGCAAGCCTTAAGAGACATTTCCAAGAACAGGTAATAAACCCGTCCTAAATTTAAATTAAACGGAAGCCGTGACGCACACTATAAAATTATTCAATTTTTACAAAGACTTGATCAGGGCTGTGCATTTAATTTAAATTCAAAGGCCACAATTAACCCTTTAAACTTGATTGTTTATATCGCTAATAATAGCGGTGAGTAAGTCCCCTGGTATTTCCTCGAAAGGAAATAAAGTTAGCTGGGTAGATCCCAACCGTAAGTAAGGTCGTTATCGGTCGCATTCGGCCCAGGAATCATCAATTATGGCACATTTGGAGTGTCCGCATGGTTATCACTTAATTACCCATTTCAGTGGTTTGTTGAATCTTTTGCTTTGCCAAACCCGGCAGTATCCAAAGCGATAAGATACGCCGCGCTCGATAAATAGAAGCGCCCACTAGTTAGTCTACTTACCTCGCAGTTTCTTGGTCTTGTTCAGATTGACAATCACCTTGCCGGTTATCACCTGGCCGGTGAAGTAGGTGCCGTGCTCATTCTGGTCGAACGTTATCATGCAGTTCTTTGACATGGTGGCAAATCGAGTGAGCGATTAGGTAACGGGCTTGTGGCAGAGCTCTCCAATGCTTTAGATTTGCAAACGGTCCTAACGCGCCCGCTGCTAAACACGAACTGGGCCAACTGTTTTGGACTGTATTGTGTGTTCAGTTTTGCCGTCGGCCGGCTTTATCTTATCGCCTTAACTCTCTACAAAACTCCGTGCAATATTTGTCTTTCAGGATGGTTGGCAACGCGGACAGTTGAGCGAATTTACTCCATAAATATATTAAACAGCGATGTGATAAATCAGTGGCTACATGGCCCTCTAGTCCCACATTGCTACATCGCCTTGTCATCGCTATCTCAGCCTTGGGAAAACTGGCCCGCCCTGCCAATTTCGTACTTCTCCAATTGCTGTCACTTACATATGTAAATACTTCGATACAATGGTAAAAATTTGTGTTTAAATACCGAGATACCTATCGCAGTGATAAGATAAAATAAAATGTGGTCGAATAAATGCTGCAAAAAAATAAAATAAAAATAGACCCAGTGGATGACTTCAGTTTGCTGGGCGCCACGACACAGACAGGGTAAAAGTTAAACAGCTCCCGGATTAACACACAAATATATTCGAGCCATGGTAATCTGTGAGATTGAGTTCTGCAATAATTCCCGGGGCATTTTTTATGCAGGCCAGTTGGTTTCGGGACAGGTGGTCATTAAAACTGACAAGGAAAAGCCAGTGAAAGGTAAGGCGCTGATTCATTTTACTCCTTATCTCTATTCGAAGCAAACTTTGGCTGCGAAAAGAAGTGATTAGAAGTGAAGTGCCAGTTGCAAGGGCTAAAAAAGCTTTCTAAGTAAAAGCCTATTTCTACTTCAGCTGTAATTCTTAACATCAAGGGATACGCCGAAACCCACTGGGCAGATACCGAGCACGATCCGGATGATCAGTCGAACGGTGAATCATTCAATGGACATGTGGACTACTTGGCCTCTAGGGCTTATCTGCACGGGACTAGTTCCAGCATAGGTGCGTTCGAAGATGATAAATCACCATAAATCAAGAGATAATGAAATCAAAGCTCCATTGCAGAGGTGCTTATTGAGCCCGGCACCAGCACGTACAGATTCGCCTGCCAGCTGCCCATCACATGTCCCTCCTCTTTCGAGGGGACACTGGGTCGTATACGTTATCTGGTGAACGTGAGGTTCGTGCGCCCCTGGAAGTTCGATCTGAACTTTAACCGATGCTTCACTGTAATCAAAGTGATGGACCTGAACTCCGAAAGTCTGATGCTGAGGGTAAGTTTCTCGCCTTCCTTAAAACTTCGCCTTAGCTTAAGCTGAGTGTGATTAACTTCAGGTACCCAGCCAGGTGGAGTCCCAGCGCACTTTCTGCTGTTTTCCCTGCCGCTCGTCGCCACTAAGTATGCGACTTTCTGTTCCACAAGGTGGCTTTGTGCCAGGACAGACCGTGCCGGTGGAGGTGATTGTCTCCAATGACAGTGGCGTAGCCGTGGAGGACATAACCGTGAAGTTGACTATGGTGGTGATTTACTACAGTCAACCACCGTCCGTGGACACCAACAAGGATCGCTTCGAGATGGTCCTGAAAACAGGCGGCGGCGTGCCGACCAAATGCCGCAAGCAGCTGACCTTCGATCTTAAGGTGCCGCCAACTCCGCCAACCTGCTTCAATCTATGCAGCATCATTCAAATCGGCTATCAGGTGGAGGCGGAGGCCAGGGTCAAAGGTTGTCATGGCGGGCAGTCCCTTCACATGCCCATAACTATAGGAAGTGTGCCGCTAACGAAGCAACTCCAAAAAGAGCCCAGGACTTGGGGCGATGTCCTGCCACCCCAGCAGCTGGATGCCAGGGCTCTGATTTTAATTGGCATCGAGCAGCTTGGAGAGCCACTTGGGACCCCCAATCCTTGGGCTGCGGATCCTTCCATTGGTAAGTATATTGATGTAATATTTAATGTCATTTAAAGATTACAAATAAAGAAATCAATGAATTATTTTAGCTCAGCCAACCTATTCCGAGGCCAAACACATCTCCCCGGATTCGCAGAAGTTCTCGAAATCCAAGAAAAAGTCTCAGAAAAGAAGCGTCAAGGGGTCAGAAGTGAGGAAAACTGACGCGATTGTGTTTTCACCCTTGTACGGAGTCTTTGATTTGTCAAATCAAGTGGACGAAATGACTTTGAGAACAAATGAACTCAAGACTGATGGAGGCTATGCCAATGACGAGGTAGAAAAAAGCACTTGGCTTTGAAAGGATCGAAAATGAATATTCCCACTGTGTAAATAACTAATAAGTAATCGAAATACAACAATCATGACAATAGCAAGACCTCATTATCATATATTTTTGCCGAGTTGTGCGATATCGATGAATAAATATATTTTTAAAAGAGTGATGCGAGCTTTCCCCAGATGCGATACTTCCAACTCATTTGGGGGCATTTGTTTTTAAACCAGAATTATTACTATCAGCTGCTTTCTCTGTTGGCCCTGATAAATCTCACATGTTAGCTGCTTACGAATCATCCATTTGTTATATGAATTTGAGGGGGTTTTTCGGTTCACCAATAAATGGATTTATAAGTGTATTGATAAGATAAATAAACCTAAAGGTATCGGAGCACAACACAGTCAGGAAGAAACTTTTTTGTTCAGTTTGATTGCGACCATTGAAGGGAAACCATCTGAACAATTGACAACAGCCATAAATTGATATAAAACTGGCGGTGGGGCCAACTATAAAGGAAATCATGGGAATAATTTGCCAAATTCTGTTTCACAATAATACGGAAGGTGTTTTTTACGCGGGCCAAACGGTTGCTGGTCAAGTGACCCTGAGCACGGATAAGTTGATTCAAATCAGAGGTAAGTGCTCATTTCTGATTGCGGGTTGTCATATAATTCCTTTAATATTTTTCATACTTAGCAATTCGACTTAAGCTAAAAGGCTTCGCAGAGACCCATTGGACTGAAAGCAAGACTGACTCAAACAACAAGTCCACTTCGGAATCGTACAATGGATTTGAGAAATACCTTTCCAGTAAATTCTATCTCTTGGGTTCCGAAATAAGCACTGGTAAGATGATAAGTGGTAGTTAATTATCGACATTCGTTATTCGTAATTCATTACATGCACTCGCGAAAGAAATGCCGTTGGAGCCGGGAACCAGGTCCTACAATTTTGCTTGTCAAATACCCACCAACTGTCCCTCGTCGTTCGAGGGTACCCATGGGCGTATACGTTATATGGTGGACGTCAGTATCATTCAGCCCTGGAAGTACGACAGCGTTTTTTCAAGAGCTTTCACAGTAATTCAAGTCATGGACATAAATACCTATAACTCTGTTTCCCAGGTAAATATAAAATGCCTTTCAAAGCGCACAGAAAAAGAAAACTTGAAAACAGTATTTGTAATATATTGCTAAAATAATGTAATCCCCTTTAAGGTTCCCGTGCAGGCCAAGAGCGAGAAAACCTTCGGCTTCTGGCCCTTCCGCTCGGATCCTCTAACGCTGGAACTGAATTTGCCGCAGACTGGCTTTGTGCCGGGGCAAACGGTACCCGTAAATGTTTTGGTTGGTAACGAAAGCAAGCTTCGGGTGTATGAAGTGAAGGTCGCTCTATCGATGATGATCACTTACCACAGTGATTTGGGTTCAGGTTCCAAGTGTGAGCGCAAGTCCGTGACCAAGCTGAAGGCAGATGGGGTTTTGAGGAACTCTCGGAAAATATACGACTTCCAACTGCTGATACCCTCTACTCCGCCTTCATGCTTCCATCTGTGCCGCATTATTAAGATCGGATACCAGATCGAGGTTGTGGCCAAGGTCAAGGGCATGCATATCAACGGAACTCTGATAATGCCGGTGACTATTTGTGGTGTTCCCATATCGCCACCACAGAGCTCCGGGCCAGTGCTTCCAGAACAAAGAGCTTTGACTTTGATTGAGGGAGAGGGAGCTGCTGCTCCAGCGGCTCCCCCATATCCCTGGTTGGAGGGATCCACGTTGCGTAAGTTTCCTTATTATAGAAAGGCCATACCCATTATGTAACCCTGCGATTTTTATAGCGCCACCGAGCTACGCCGAGGCCATGCATACTCACAGTGGCTCTGAGAAGCAGTCGGAACCGGGAAATCTGGAGGAGAAGGCTTACAAGCCGTTGTATCCTGTCTTCGATTTGTCCACTCCAACTGTGGAAAAGAGCGGGGAAGCGGCTTTGGACAAGGAGGGGACAAAATGATGGCGATCGAGGAAACTGTTCCGTGTTTGAGCACTATTGGACATCCCTTCCCATGCCTGCTAGTCAAGAAGTCCTTGAGCTTTTCCAGAGATATGAGCGCTGTGCTGCGCGACTGCGTTTGGCAACTGTATAATTCAAAATTGTGACAGCGATAAGATAAAGTTTTCCTGGCCATCGCTACCAATATAGAACCACCGCAATGTTTGTTTCATTCTCAGTCGACTTCTGGCACCCAGTGGGCTTGTGGGTGTTATCGTCGCGAAAAGTTGTCCATTCCAGTCTGTCGTGTTTTCTCGGAAGTTGGGGAGTAAATAACTGAACATTGGCATTAAAATCGAATCAGTCGTGTTTGCACTGGCATCAGAGTAGGATCGGCCCATAAATACGCAATTGCGGTTACAATTACAATTATGGCTGTTACCTGTGAAATTGATTTCGATAACAATCCCCATGGCACCTACTTTGGGGGCCAGGTTCTAACTGGCAGAGTTACGTTGAAACTGGACAAGATGAAGTTGGTAAAAGGTGAGGGAGTTCACTTGAGATACCTTTAGCATTTGGCAACTTGGCATGAGTCATTCTTATCTTATCGGCCATTTTAGAAGCGCGGTTCAACGTTTTGAAATGAAGATCAAGTGCAGTGACTCATAGTATTTATAGTGAGCAGAGAACCACACGTGCGAAATCTAATGTTTTCACAAAGGTGTTCGGTGAACGTACACAAACGCATCAACGATAAATATTTGCACTCGATAAGATTAAATTATTTTTAAATAATCAATACGTTTCGCATTAAATGATATTAAATAGGGGTGGCTACATATTTGGCTTTTCCACAAATCAAAACCCCATGTTGCGCTACAATGAGGTGAAATTCAATTTTGAGAAGTACCTCGTGCTTTCAATAAATGCTTTTCCTTGCAGCCATCACCTTGAATATAACCGGATACGCAGAGACGCGATGGATTGAAAGGGTGACCAGAAACCGGAGGAGAAGACGTCGCACATTCTACGGCCGCGAGGATTACATAGCGTCCAAAACTTTCTTGGTGGGATCCAATCTGAGCAGTCCGTAAAGCCCCATTTCGGCACGAAAGTACACCTAATTGCTATTCCTATCTGCAGGCCAAGTGTCCATTGAGGCGGGCATTCACACCTACAACTTCGTGTGCCTAATTCCCACCGAATGTCCTTCGTCCTTCGAGGGAGCACACGGTAGGGTGCGGTACATGGCAAATGTGACTCTGGTCAGGCCCTGGAAATTCGACCAGAGCTACACACGTTGCTTTACGGTGCTCAAAGTTATGGACCTCAACTTCGACAGTCCGCTGCTAAGGGTGCAAATATAACTTGAATGTGAATCTGTTAAAAACTAAACTAATCAAGTACTAATTTAGGTACCCGCCCACAGTGAGACCTCGAAGACGTACTGCTGCTGGCCCTGCCGGTCAGATCCCTTGGCCCTCCAACTGACCGTTCCACAGACTGGGTTTGTGCCTGGCCAGAATGTGCCCCTCAGCGTACTGGTCACGAACGATAGCCACATCCCGGTGGAGCAGCTCCTCATAAGTTTCGTGATGCTGGTGACCTACCACAGCAAGCCTCCTTCGTTGCCCAATACCACGTCCGAAAGGTTGGTGGTAAACACTTTCAAAGGGGACGCCGTGCAAAGGAACTGCAAGAAGCTATTCAGCTATGAGATCAGGGTGCCGGCCACCCCACCCACCTGCTTCAACCTGTGCGGCATCATCCAGATCGCCTACCAAGTGGAGCTGGAGGCCAAGGTCAAGGGCTGCCACAACAACGAGGTCGTCAGCATTCCTGTGACCATTGGCAGTGTTCCTCTGTCGCAACACGCACCAATTCAGCCTCGGGGTTTGCTCCTCCAGCTGGATGTTAATGCAGTGACTGTTCCACAAGTAGCCACTGCTCCAGCTGCTAATTCTGCGAGTCCCTGGGCTGTCGACGAATCCATTCGTAAGCTTACTAGAATTGAAAACAAATTTCAGTGCAATTTTACGTGTTATACTTGTGCCTTCTAGCTCCTCCCAACTATCAGGAGGCTCTTCACATGCGCAGCCCCGCTGCAATTAAGTCAGACGACTTGGACGACCCGGAACCAGTACCGCCCAATACGCTCAGTTTGGATGGCGGTGCCTACAAGCCACTCTACCCGGTCTTCGACATACCCAGTCCCTCAGCTCCGCCGCCCACGGATTACACACAGAACTATATGGCGGAGAGGGCCTTTGTCAATCCGGCCATGGATGTGGACAAAGACAAGGGAACCTGGCTATGAATGCGAAACAAATATTAGAAATATTAGAAATGTAAGGCCGAAATAGCATTTATACACAAGGCAAAGGTTCCACCTAGAACTTTATAATAAACACTATTATCACAATTCCCAGACTGGCGGAGATTATCCAACGATACGCTTTTCTTACCCCTAAAAACCACTCGATCATGATGCAAACAAGTATAAGAAATGTTAGAAATATATGGGCGAAATAGCATTTATACACAAGACAAAGGTTCCACAAGCTTATACTTTATAATAAACACTATTATCAAAATTCCCTGGTACAAGGCAGAGATTTTCAAACGATACGCTTTTCGTACCCCTAAAAAACACTCTATCATGATGCAAACAAATATTAGAAATATTAGAAATGTAAGGCGAAATAGCATTTATACACAAGACAAAGGTTCCACAAGCTTATACTTTATAATAAACACTATTATCACAATTCCCAGACTGGTACAGGCGGAGATTTTCCAACGATACCCTGTTCTTACCCCTAAAAACCACTCGACCATGATGCATGAATGCTGGCACTAACTTCTCCAGGGCCAAGGCCTCTCCACCAACCCAGATAACAGACCGAAAACCCGAAGTGATTGCTCGACTTTTTATCGACTCTTATACAGTTTGGACTCCGCAGCGATTCCATAGCGTTCCCGGAGAAATCCGAGTACGACGTCGGGTCCAAGTTATGGTTCTTATCGCTTATCTAACGACGCGGTCGCACCGCAAGTCCAGAAGTTTTGTACTTAAACTAGTCGAAGTGAGTTGCCCCAGAACATCGGTTTTAGCTTTTTCGCGCGCGGACATTTAATCTCTGCAAAATGGTCGTTACGTGTGAGATCAGCTTTGATAATAACAGACATGGTACTTTCTACGCCGGTCAGCTAGTAAAGGGGTGCGCTACCCTCAAATGTGACAGGTCCAAGGAGGTTCAAGGTACTAACCATAGTCGAAATAACATTGAAAATAAATCCCAGAAGTTCGGGTAACTGCCTAAACTTAGCTCTACCTTGCGGCAGTATTATAAATACTTGCTCGATAACGATATGTGCCAGGGTATATGTAGAAGTTCTATATTTTTATGACGACACTGATTTTAGCGGACATTCTTCGACGCGGAATGTATGCCGTTGATTGATAACACTCCAAAGTGGCTTTGCTTCGGTATTATTTTAATAAAGAGATTATGGGGGTTAGGCGCACGGCAAAATTATATTAAAAACCAGAGAGAACGCTTTAGTCGAACGTCTCGTCTATCAGATACCCGTTGCTCGGGATTGCGAAATTCTTTTTGGCATATTAAAAGAAAAGAAAAAGCATTCTTGCCAGATCGATACAAATGTATAAGACTTTAAGAAAATGAATGACAGTTTTGGGCGGTTTGTGTGCTTTAGAGTGGGCATCAGGAAAGAAACTTGCGCTGCGCCTGTTTTTGAAATCCGCATGCTTAGTCTCAACTATGTATGTATATAGCCTTTAAAGTTCCTAAAATCTTGAAGTTCATACGGACAGACATATCTAGATCGACTCGGCTATTGATCGTGATCCAGAATATACATGGTCGGAAACGCTACATACTTTTCATACTTCATAATTTCCTTTTACTCTACGAGTACCAGGTTTAATGATATAAGGAGTATTTTGTTATTACTGGCCATAATAAACTGGCCTCAAGTATTTATAACAGTTCAGTAAAGATTAGCATTGGATTAATAATATTTCGCACTTTTAACTTTATTAACTGATTATATAGACGCATGATAACGCTAATATCGTAACTTAATCTGTTCTTTACCTCCTCTTAAATCCCAGCTGTGCTGCTCAAGGTGGTCGGGTATTCCATAACTAAGTGGAGCGAGAAGAGTCTGGGCTCGACAAAGCTCTACGTGGGCCGTGAGGATTATCTATCATCAAACACTTATCTGTTGGGTTCCGAGCAAAGTGAGTAGCAGCCTCAAAGATGTTTGCACTTTAAGCAATTATATCTCCGAAAAGACAACAACAGACTCACCATTCAGGCTGGGGTGCACAACTATAACTTCGCCTGCCAGCTGCCCTATCAATGTCCTTCATCCTTTGAGGGTCGCCATGGATGCATCCGCTACATAGTGAAGGTCCTGCTAATCCGACCGTGGAAGTTCGATCAGGCCTACACCAAGGGCTTCACGGTTCTCAAGATGCTGGATCCCAATTTCGATACTCCCCAGCTAAGGGTTAGTATTCAATAGCTTCAGGTGGTTCAAACATTTTAGTTAATTTTAATGAACCATAATTATATTGGTTTGTTGTTTGTGGATACTAAGATAACAATAATTCAATGAATCATACCGGTTCTTTCGTCACAGTCCGCTGCCCACAGCGAGGGTTACCGCACCTTCTGCTGTGGTCCCTGCAAGACGGATCCCCTAAAACTGGAGGTGCACCTCCCGCAAGCGGCCTACGTTCCTGGCCAGAAGATTCCCGTGACCACGGTGGTAGTCAACAACACTGCCGTAGCTGTCTCCGAGCTGCGACTCTGCCTGGTGATGCTGGTGAGATACTACAGCGTTAGTCCTGAACACTCTCGGGTGGAGCGAATAATAATATCGCGAGCTAAGGGGGAGTCGGTGCTGAAGCAGTGCAACCGCTCCCAGACCATCGACTTGCCCGTTCCCTCAACGCCGCCCACCTGCGTGGAGCTGAGCAACCTCATCCAGATCGCCTACCAGCTGGAGGTGGAGGCGTTAGTAAAGAGTCTACGTGAACAACAGCTGATGGTCATGCCGGTTACTATTGGCACCATTCCCTTGGCGGCTTCGGGCATAGTGGTTCAACAACCTCCCCGGCGGAGTGCCCACTACGAAGGACCGGAGTCCGGAAGGAGTCCTTCCGACGAGCTACCCATGGTGACCGCACTTGGGAGCTTGCCTAGTGATCTGAGTCCAAGTGCAGCTGATTCAGGTGAGATCATGAGTTCGCAGTCTACGTGCCAATGAACTTGTTATGATTGACTGCAATCTTATCAAATTCTTTAACGAACGAAGCACGCAGTTTATGTGGGCTTTGTAGACTTTTGTAGCCTATACAAACTTTCAAAACAAATGCCAAACGCAGGTTTGAAGTACAATTATTAGGTAATGATGAAGTGGCTAACAAACTTATAAATAATGTGGAATTCGCTTACTAGGGCTAATATAATATACTGAGGAAAAGAAGCGTGCAATTCAATTACAGAAAAGGTGCAAATGCTCATTGCCAAATAAACAAATATTTCTACATTTCAAACTCGAGCATAAAATGTCATTTATTATTACAATGCACGGTCCAGGAAGTGTTTATAGATACATATATATAGATATATAATATATAAATAGATACAAAGTTTGCATAGGTTCTTAAGGCTACATAAGGTTACTTTTCTAAGTAAGCCGTGATGTATACAATTTTTAGTGTTTACTTAAAAAGCCACTTCCTCTATTTTACAGGGCTCCCCAATTATGAGGAATCCCGGCACACTCAACGGGGCAATATCAACGAAGAAGAGCTCCATGCATTCGGGACCAATGAGTTTGCTCCACTGTATCCCGTTTATAGTATACCCAGTCCTACGGCCGTGCTCACAGCAAACACACGGAATGCGGGGTTCGTCAACCAAAGTTTTGTCAAATAGAGCGTTTTGCATTGACAAAGCTAGCATTTACATGATCCGATCAGCAATCTTCGCTTGTAGCCATTGCACAACAAAAAGTAAAAACTAAATTAACTATCCATCCATGCAGTACGCAATTTATTTGTATTCTTACGATACATTTAAATGTACTTCTTACAATACGGCGCGAGTTATTCTGAATACTTTTATGATACAGTAGATTTACTATAAAGTTCAGTAATCACTAGTTTGATTTTTAAAAATACATTTTTACGGCAATTATAAATAATGCTCCCTGTTATCTTATCCTTACTTCCTACATTGTGCTATATTGTATTGTTTTAGTAAAGATATTTTACAGTTAGCCGTATTTTTTCAAATTATTTCTTACATTTCTTCTAACATACTTCTTGCATAACGGTATTGGTAAAATGTTCAGTTTTAATCTGTATATGACATTTTGAAAAGTATATTACATTTTGGAAAATTAGACTTACAAGAAATATGTAATATGTATGTACATATGTAAATTGTTAACTTTAGTATACTTACTTTGGTATACTTACTTCCTACATAAAATTGTTACATTTTACGAAAGTACTTTAGTATACTTACTTCCTACTTTAAACTGTTACATTTTCCGGAAGTACTATAGTATACTTACTTCCTACATAAAATTGTTACATTTTACGAAAGTACTTTAGTATACTTACTTCCTACTTTAAACTGTTACATTTTCCGGAAGTACTTTGGTATACTTACTTCCTACATAAAATTGTTACATTTTACGAAAGTACTTTAGTATACTTACTTCCTACTTTAAATTGTTACATTTTCCGGAAGTACTAAAGTATACTTACTTCCTACATAAAATTGTTACATTTTCCGTAAGTACTTTAGTATACTTACTTCCTACTTTAAATTGTTACATTTTCCGGAAGTACTGTATCGAGTCAGGGACAATAAGAACTTGTTGATGACTATCATATACTAGGTCTTTGGTTAAGTTGCAAGTGAAAAACGAGAAGAGTTTTGATTAAAATGTGTATACTTTTTATTTGCCACGGAATATTTTTTTAAGTCCGAGCTGTTATAGTTTAATAGAAAATGAAATGCTTTTATTTTTGTACCCTGTAGTGCATAAAAGCTGTTTTAACATGGGGTGGTTTTTAAATGGTACGTAGCCCGGATTCGCCCTGTATAACAAAGTAGCTCCTTTTTTAATTTGTATAGCACTGTTAAATAGCATAAGCCTTTTTATAGGACACGAATTCGGACATAATTTATAGCACCAAGCGTATGAACCGTTATAGAAGAAGAACTTATGGCGAACTTATTATGGCGAGAAGTGTATAACACATTTCGTACCACGGCGATATGACGTATTGGCAAGTTTTGAGAATGCTGATTCAAAAGCCTAACAGTTGCACTTGGACGTGGTTTTTTAAAAATTTGGCTTACCACTTTTTGGGAGTAAACTTGTATCCGCAAATTTAAGCTCGTATTCCACAATAACAAGATTCTTATTTTTGACTCAATGTAATGAGTCGTTTCTATTCAAGGAATTAATTTCATTGCCACAGACGCTTACACTTTAGACGGCCGTCGTAAATGCTTAAATTGAGCTCCAGGCACGCTCATGATGGCATCCACCATTAGGGGGATTTTTCGGGGACGGAAAACAAAACTCCGACCCACGGACATGTTTAGTTTTTATCATTCGCGCATTTGTTCGCGGACTCGTGCTTACCGGAGACCCATTCTCCCAGTCCAAACTTTCAGGTTGGTAATCTGTTGGATTGTCCTTCGTAAGCTCCCAGTTTGTTGGGCCACGGTCTATGGGTTTCCCTCTTGGACCCCCGGAATTTGAGGTTTTAAGTGTAAGCGGATACCCAGCAACTGACACGTGGAATGTAGGCGTTAAAAGAATTTCATCAACTCATAATCCATCTAACTAAAAATTGCTCCTCACTTCAATTAAGGTCCCTTTTATTTGGAGCAAATTTGCGCTCTCACTTGAAAGACGTGCATAAAAGTGGTAGGTGCAGTGGAAAATAAAGAGCCATATTTCATTGTGAAGTTCAAAAATGATATTGAATTTCTGTTTGAAAACTATTTTTTAGGCATTTTTTGCACTCTTACGTTATTTTGATCATTCTTCCAACGAAAAACATATCCAGATTGGTTTTTTGATAAATATAGAGCTTTCATTTTTATGAGAACTACTAATAATGTAGTAGAGAAAGGCGAGGAACTTCATATTCTAGTACACGATGCTGAAGACAACACTTGGGCAGAGGCTTAGTAAATAAATGTTTTTCAGTGCAGTCGCATTGAGAAGTGTAGACATCGCGCCCAGTCGAATCTAGATGGCTAAATGCGCCGAACTAATGACCGCATTAAGTAATTTCCCTCGCCTTTCGCCCCTGCCCCATTGGGGATATCTGGGTCTGGATTCCCGGCAGTCTCGCAGTCTCATTGGGGAGCTGTTGCTGGCCCTCCATTTGAATGGCTTACTCAATGGCGCTTTCGTGGTAATTGGCATTTGGCTTTGGCATGTCCGAATGCCAAGCTGGCTAAACTAAATGCATAACTAGTTTCGGCTTCTTGTTCCGAGTGGATTCTGATGCCTAGACGGTTGTTGCTGAAATTTGGAGTTTATATGTATGTATTTTTCAGGAAGGAAAACACAGAGAACAGAAAAACGAAATTAGTTGAGCTTAGCCTGCGGTAAAATGAATGCAGAAACATGCAGATCGTTAGGCGGTATTTTTGGTCTTAAAGGCCAGGCTTAAAATATTCCAATTGTGAGGGAGTCGAAATCAAATGTGAAATGCCTTGTTCCGCAGTGGAATCATTCGAGTTTTTACGACTTTGGCGCAAACAAATCCCGAGGCATTGTTAAGGTTTTTATTATTTAATTTATTTCGGTGTCAGTTTAAAAGCTATTTATTCATGTGTCAAGTGCCTGCAATTGATTCTGCCCGGGCGTCTAATGGATTATAGATAATGCCAATGTACGTGCCGCATAGATAGACATGTTTAGCCCAATTTGCTGGCCAACATTGTGCATTGCGGACCACCCACCGACGCACAGAAGGCGAAATAAAATTAGCATTTTTTGTGGATTCGATTTGCTGGTTATTTCTGTGGGTTAGGGTTTTTGCTTTTCCCCTGGGCAAGGCTTTCCCCTGTTTTTCCGCGGAAAGCTGTTTCAGTTTTTCCTTCTCCTTGGCGAAACGCAACGTATTTCTTGTTTATCCCGGCAGGTTTGCACCTCAAGCGGAGCTGCTTGTCTTTGGCTTCGAGTGTGTGTGCTGCGGATTTCACGCGAATTTCACCGATGGTTGCCCCGGCTAAACCACCTCCCCTCCCTCCCAAATCAACGTGAAGACCCCAGCGCTTTTGCGAACAATCGCAAGTGAAATTCGCCCGCAAACGAATTTCAGCGGCTTTGACGGCAGCAATTTGAGAGGTCCACAAGCCTCAAATCCGTGTCCTTGTATCCTTGTATTCAGTATCCTTGTTCGGCTTCGACAGGCGCTATTTGGGCTCCAGTCGAGCAATAAAGATGATTGGGCACTTGTGATTAGTGGCGGAAATGCGAAAGGCAATTCCCCCACAACTACCAAGGTGGCCAAAATAAATCCTCTAAAATTGGCCCTCCGGATGGGAGTTCTCTGCTTTTCGATTTGTTTATGAGACTGGCCATTATTTTATGCAAGTTCCACAGCAAGGCTCATTATGGTCTCATTAACAGGCAGCGCTCCCCGCTCTCTCTCTCTCTATAAACCAAAAAGTTTTCCCGACTCTGGCTAATGGCAAAAACTCGTCACGCACTCTCAGCCAAAACTAAAAACTTTATTGTCACTTGTGCGATATACAGGAAAACCAGTAGCACACACTCTCGCCCCAGAAGAAAGAGACCGAAATTGGAATCGACAAGACTTAAGCCGGCACTGACTGAAGTTTTGTGTCGACAGTCTAAGCCACTTTTCCGAGTTGCACAGACAACGGCCAAATGCAACCGAAACTTTTCCGGTGCCCCCAAAAAGATGCAGTGCAATGGGGCATGCACTGGATCTTATTCAATCGACTGCAGGTGGCCACTCGGAGAAAAGGTACTTTCTACTTTCTTCGATTACTTAAATGAAGCTACCAGCTTCATCATTCCGTATATAGTGAATTACATTCTATTTTTCATATATACTAAACACTTTATTTAACTCCGCAAATCTTATAACTGAAGCACACTACTATTAGAAAAATGCTAAAGTTCATAATTAACGTAATCATCGATTTATGTGTGAGTTTTTATTGGGGGATTTGTTTAATAGTTTCTTGTATAACTCTATAGGCTGTGTAGTGATGGGTAAGGATATATAAAAAAAGCCCTCTGAATACCCTAAGCTCATTTTTAGTTTTCCGCCGTGCAGCCATACATGCCAATGGCGTCAAAAAGTTGGTTAGCAAAGTCAAGCAAAGTCAAGTCAATGACTGACTGGAAATCAAATCTGCTCCCCCTGAACCCAGGCCCAAACCCAAACCCAGTCCCGGACCACAAGGATGGCTACATTGGCGGGCGCAAAAGCGGGGCTGATGCTCGGAAAATTTCATAAATCAAAGTGCCGTCGGGAGGTGCGTGCAGCAGGACTCGAGTATCTGAAGGAGCGGCAGGATTCAATGCACGGCGCTGTAATTGCTTTATGCTCTGGAGCGTGATGCGGTCAACAACGCAACGTGAGCGAGACATTTTGATATGGTCGTAACTCCCATCTCCTGCGGCCCGCATTCTCGACCAACTAGTGAATTGGAAAAGCTGAAAAGTTTTACGATATTTTTTGGTTAGCTGGCTGCAGCCAGCCTTGCCTTGGGTTATGCCGTGCGGGCAGGACAAATTCCAGCTGGGCTTGAAAGCCGGGCATAACTTGTCTCATTGGGTCAGCAGACACGATACTTTTATCCGGAAACTTTGAGGCAACTATGCATTTCCATACGACATATTCCCAAAATATTGCTGACAAAGTGGCCAAGAGATAAGCGCTTGAAGTTATAAGCTTAGGATACCTGGTTATCGACAAAAAAGTCGTTCTCCAGATTTTTTAGTACCGTGTCTGACATTATCTACATTTCATTAAAATGAACTTTTATTCAGATGCATTATGATCTTTTTTTTTGGCGTTTTGGGCGGTTTTTGGCCGTTAGAGTGTCTTTTAAATTCTAAGCTCTTAACTTCCCGAGATACTCGCCCAGTGATTCCTATTATTTTAATATAATCATACCGATTCCGGTATAAATATATGTTTCGAGTAACTATTGAAACTAAGCTAACTATTGAAAACAAATTAGGTAAAAACAACAAATAATTTGTTGCTTTTTTAATAAAGCAAACTATGTATTACAACTTTCCTTCACTCGCAAATTTTCACGACATTTTCCCCATGCTCTGCTGCGAGCTGCTATTATAAAATTACCCTGGCAGAAACTTTAAAATTGCATGGGAGCGAGTAATAAATTATGCCCTGCGTTATGTTTTATGCGGCCCCTAAAAAATGATGTATATGCGGATGATAAAAAGTAGATTGCTAAACATCAAGCGAAACACCTTTCGGCCAGAGTGCATCGCACTCGAATGTCAAAGCTAATAAGCAGAGCTTCAGCGGAAATATTTTTCCCGAGGGAAAACTGTCGCCGTCCATTTTCCCTTTTTGCCGGCTGTTCTATTTCGTGGCAGATTTATGGGCAGGTATAAAGCAGAGGAGACGACGTTGAGGCTTGGCAGGTGTGAAAGTTTAGTGCCCACATGTGGGTGTGGCTCCCTATTTTCGCCTCTTCAGTGTTGCAGGATTATGAAGACAACAAAAGCTGCATACTTTGCGAGTGGCTCTAATTAATGAAAGACTTTGCTGTTACCCTTCTGCCACTGTCAATGCATAAAGAAATTTTGCTAATTAAAAATAATCGCAATAGCAGGGCGGCACTGCAACTTTGTCTTTGCCTCGGAAAAGCCACCCCGCACTCTTCTCCTATTCTGCCCAGGGGAAAATTTGCGAACTGGTCGGCCATTTCTTGTGATTATTTTAACAACTTGGCCATGTTGCTGCACTCACTGAGGACACGAGGAGCCATTTGCACCATTGACACTCAAAAAAACGTAGTGAATACTTTGAGCAGAGCATTTACACTTAATATAAAGTTAATGAAAGTTTATTCAAGTTTAGCAATGTGCAATTTATTGCCACTTTAGCTTGTCTATGTATTTTGCATACATTTCTATGGCTGCCATCAGCCTAGGTTCCAGTTCCAGTTTTTTAATCCCCGAGGGATTACTTCGTATTTGAAATTGAAATAGGCAAACTTTTTTCTCTCTGCAAAAGTCGTAGAAATGCTCGCGGGCTGCAAGTAATTGTCTCTGGCTCGTTGCTTTGGATTTGGATCCGGATTTGGCGGCTTTGGCTGGCAACATCATTAAATGTGTATATAATGGAATTGCTGTGATTTGTACCAAGCGGAAGATTTATTATCGCCCTGCCATTTTCCAGGCGAAAAAATCGGCATTATGTTCCGCATGCCTGGTGACAAAGTGCAGCCAGAGGACGGCTTTCATTTTCTGTTTCTGCACAGCAATCGGGTCGTTTACATAAACACTTTGGAAATTTATTACTCTTGGTTGGCGTGTGTGTCTGTCAATGGCAAAAGTTTGTGCATTTCATTTGTGCAAAATTTGCTTACAACTCAAATGAATTAACCTGATGACTCAGTGGAATGTGGGGCGGTGTTCCACCGAATGGTTTCGACCGAATTCCGGCGGATTACTTAGAACTCATTGCGATGGAGTCTTCGGGTTGTAGGAATCCTCATCCGAAACGCCATAGTTGTCGTGCTGGCTGAGCCATATGCCAACTCATTTGCATTGAAAGTTTTTCCCTTTCACAAGTTTGCTGTGAACATATGCTCGAAACCCTATTAGGTCTTCATCAAATTAAAATATGTCGGCCTCGACGAGAATAATGCTCGGAGCCAGGGCTGAAATTAATTGCCTGCAAAACTATACAGAAGTCATCCTGGGACTTCCTCAACTGGAGAAGAAGGTGCGCAATTTCGCAGTCATCAAATAAATTAAAACTTGATGGCCATGGACCCACTAACAATGAAGGAAGCTGCAAAGTCTCAAAAGTCTCAGTTGAGTTGCTCAAACATCTGTGCAAATTTGTGTGGGTTTGACAGAGATTATGTCTGGATTGCTGGATTTAGGGATACTGGAGCGAGAGCTTGGCAAAATGAAATACTTGTGCATAAGTCAAATTGTTTCACTCTGACAGGAGTGTAGTTACTGTCCACCAGTAACTAAAATAATTGCCCAATGAACATATACACGTATAGTTTAAAATATTGCCAAGCTTATCTGTATGGATATGGACTCGCCATCAGGCCCGAAATTAATTTTCAGGCTTGGTTCAATGTCAATTCGAAGTGGCGTACAATTACACTCGTAATCCGCTGGCATGTGGCATTAAATCTTGTTGTTTGCACTCCCGTTGACAAAGGACCACTTTCAATGTTTGTATTTATGTTTTAAATGGCGGCGAACAAATGCTATTAAATAAAATCCGCTATCTTTCAATGCAGTTAGCGGGAGTTAGTTGCAGATTGTGTTAGTTTTCGATATTTCCGCATTGTGCGCCCAGATTTGGCCATCCACTCTGTTATTTGGCCATCTCCGCGTTGGCAGGTTGCGTTGGCATCTAATATCTTTTACGTGATCCGTCTGCTAATTAATGTCCTTCGTCGGGCGGGCGGTGAAATAAATTGGATTTGTTGTTAACATTTTAGTCACTGTTTTGTCATTACGCGCTGTGGGAAAGCTGCCATCAATTTTGTGGCGCCAGAATGACGGCTGGGACAAAAAGCCAAGGGAAAACACAACAAATTCGATGAGCACTTTAAAGGGAAGTCGACCTGTCTCGGCTTTAATAATCCCATTGCGTGATCAAACTTCAGCCAGCCAATTGCTGGCTACTTATGCCCATAAATAGTTCATTGCATTTCCATTAGGCACTTTGCGGCAATCCGGACGACTGTTCGTTGACCTAATGTGTGCAATTCATTATCTGCAATTAGAGTTCAATTCACAGGCTCCGCCTGGTCAAAGTTCAAGGATCGGCTAGGCCGGCCTCTTGAGGCCATAACACATCATTAATGGGCTCTGCGGCCGGTTGCCAAAGAAAAGTGTAACAATAATGGGCTCGTTTGTTTTCATTGCACACGTGCCGGAGCCCCGACTTTGGTCAAATGTGCTCTTAATAGACCCAGCGTTTTGGCCATGTTTTTGCTGGGCAAACATGGGCCAACTCTCCCGTTGGCGGCAGCTTCTATTCCCCCTTCTGTGGGCCACTCTTGTGGTCCGCCCGATGGCTCTGTTCCGTCAACTCGGGCGGCTCAAAAAATGAAATTAAATGCGCGAATGCATGTTTAATGGCGCGCAAATGTGTGGAATCTTTTTGAGTTTAATTTGCGACCACACCTGGATAATGGGTGCAAATTTGGGTAGATTAGCAGTCACACTACTGCTCATGGATAGAATGCATACATAAATTTATGGAAGTTCGAATAGAGCCACTGTTTGTCGTTCATTTTATTAGAGACATTATTTTTCCAAGCGTTATCCAATCCCACTGGGAACATTTGAGTTCGCAACTCCAACTCTTGCAAATGTTTTTTACAATGGATATCCTTTAGCATAATTGCATGCATATTGGCTGCATTAATTGCATGTGATATTATTACAGAGATTTTTTGCCTTTATTCCACGCCTCTTTGAACCAGTCTGATTGTTGAATTAAAAAATTAATGAATGATTTTTGAAATGGCAATGTGAATTGCTCTGTAAATAACAGGCAGCATGACCTCTTTCCAGATATCGTTTGATGAATCCCCATGATATTCTCGGCTGTTTCCATGTGTATTTATTAACACCAGCGGCTTAAAAGGGGAATTCCCGAAGGATGAAAATGCTGTTGACGGTGACAACTCTGCGGCTTATTTATTAAAGCGTTAATTGTCGAATCAAAGTAGACCCCGCATAAATAAGCCATTTCACATATCTCGAATATCTCGAATTTCCCAAGCGCAGTGTCAAATTTTCAACATGTCGATATCGAGCGTTCAGACCATTCAATCGAACACCTCAGCGGCGGATGTCCTGCGGGGTAGAAAAATTCCAGTTCATCGCCTCAGCTCGAAGCTGGTGGCCAAGGCACAGGACAAGGCTAAGAAGGTGGAGGAATTCCTGACCAGGGTCAAGTCCACTTCGATGATTTCCTTGTCAGGACTTGCTACCCGCTACGAATCCAATTGCCTTCAGGAGCTCAACGAGTGGTATGAGCCGAGGATCAAGTTCTACGACGAGGTCGATGCCAGCTTGCATCCCAGCTACGAAATAAAGCATTTCCAATAGTCGGTGAAGAAAGAAAGTATTGAGATACATACGTTTTCTGACACGCCCATATTTACAGCGATCTTAATTGCTATGTACGGTATCTGGACGCCAAGGAGAAATATGACAGGCAGTTCCTTCAGGAAATGGAGCACTTCATTGCGAATCAACGCAATATCTGCGACCAGTTCTTTCTGAAGAAGTAAGCTAAAAGTTGGAAATAAGAACATAAACATAGGTTTATACTTTCGTGGCTTTTCTAGAATCCTGTGCTATAAAACACTGTGGCCGCCACTGCATACAAAGCGGGAATTAAATAACTTTGTCTCAAAATTCTTTCAAATGACTACCAAGCAAAAACGTCGCGTCGAGTATCTGTTGAAAACGGATTTAAGTCTGGGTTGCTAGAACTTATCAAATTGCAAAATAAATGAGGCTTTTTATTCCGCTTGGAAACGGTTTAAGTAGCACATTTAATTTTGCAATTATTCTGTGCAAAAATTATGAAATTACTCTATGAAATATTGTACAGCCAATAAATTAAACTATGCAATTAAAGCCTTTTTATTATTCGAATGTGAAATTAGTGGGCTAACAAATTGGCTGGCCTACGTAAAAAGAGAATTTTGAAATGTAAGAAAATGTGTGTTATTTTATGTTTGCCTATTTAATTTTAATGAGATCACGTTTTCAAAAAAGCTTAGTTGCTCGGACAGTAACTAAATAGTTTTGAATAAAATCCGCATTTGTTTTATTTTTCCACTAAATTACATTTAAACGACCTGCCGTTTGTGCATATTAAATATTTGAGCTGCGCTCATAAATAAATTCAAACAATGAATTATTGCATTGTTGAACTGTGTAACTGTGTAACTGTGTGAGCATTTTCATGTTTAAAAGCGATGCAATTGTTTCCACCTTTTTTTACAAGTTACCGATAGGGACAAATGTGTGCGTTTGTGTTTGTGTGCGTTGACAGGAAGTGCGTCATTTGTCAAATGCTATTTTATGGCTATTTTTTAGCCGTTGAGTGGAGTTGAGTTTTGTTTGCGCCGTGTATACACCTGAAAAAGACCAACTTTACAAATGTTTACGCAGTGAACAATGGCCAGAAACGTCATGCGAATTTGCTCTTTAATTCAGTTATGCCCTTGGCTGAATTTCTTCTTTAAAATTAATCAAATAACGTTGCGATTTATTGTTTGGTTTTCGCATAGGCCACAAAAAATAAACAATCATGAATAATTGGTCAGCCGTAGGTAACTTGCAAAGGTTTCACAGTTTTAAATCGGAGCTGTGTATGCAGTCAGGCCTGTCATTAAATCAAATATTGGTTTTGAATGTGACTTATCAATTTACAGGCATTAGACAGGAACACAGGAGTATTTTTCACTCCAATTCACACATCGGCCGATATTAAATTAAAAACTGAGGGAACTCCTTGTTTCCTTTTCGGTGCCCCCGACACTTGGACACTGCCATCCCATAGACGCTGATGCATGCTCGAGTGGGCTTTCAACCTCGATGGCCAACTTCAATTAATGCCAAAGCTCGACCGATTTTAAAGCCGGCTGCGGGAAGAAAGCCCTCGCAAGGGTAAAAAATCACAGTGAAGCTCTGGCATCCGCAGCTCACAGCTATAAATTATAATTTCCGCATGCTGAGCTGCCCCATGCCACACCATACAGCCAATGGCCTGACCATCGTCCGGTCAGTCCCGGTTTTATGATGCTTATGGAAAAAATTCCTGCCACTGCATGGCTGCAAGGTGTGCGCCAATTTCCGGCACATGTGAGCGTGTCCGTGTCTGCGCGCTCTCTCTTTTTGATACATATAATTTTAAAAATGTTTGGCCGACACCCGTGTCCGTGCCCATACATACATATGTTGCCAGAATAGCCGGAGAAAAAATTATAATTAATAGTGCTCGAAAAGAGTGTCGGAAAGGGACATAAAAAACAAACTTATGCATAACTTAAAGTCGCAGCCTGTCCCCATTTATATTACACATACGCACTGTGTAACCAGTAGCTCAACGGGATTTGGACTACTACTTCGGCTCAGCGGTGCGCTCAGCAGAGTTTTATTATTATTACCCGACCCTAAATTTATATGGATTATACATTTGCATGTTAATACATATTTGCTGTTTTGTCAAATCAATGGAAGTCGATGGGATTGTTTAATATTCATTGATTACTCCCAGGGAAATGGTTATTCTGTAAATCATACCAAATGGTGTGATAGCCATTTGCTTTTATTCGCTGAACATGATACATGATCAACATTAAACACGCCCAAAGAACAAGCATTAGCATTTCTATTTCTATACCGCATACGCACTGGTAACCCTCGTTTGAGTAGACATTGGACTTAAACAAGGTGCAAATCGCGACCTTTCAGACATCGTATCCCCCGTTTAGCTTCAACCTTTTGGCAATACCCTCCGGTTTTTACGCCGCGCAGCCAATTTCCCAGCATTCACGTAGCGCTCCTTTATTTCTGCCCCCTGCCCTTCGCACAAACCCACTTGCCGGGGTAATGAATGTTGTTTGTTTGTGCAACATATTTAAGAACAAGTAGCAATGCTGAGCAATCATTGCTTGCCAACTCGTTTGTTTTGTTGACTGGGGTATTTGCACTGGGTGAAGCAGTTTGCCTTGGGGCAAGTATGATTAAGTCCTGCTGGGGACTTGAGTGTAAGTGATGTACATCTTGAATATTTGGTGCGCTCTTAAGTGCTTGGCTGGTGTTTTCTCATGCCTTCTGTTGTATTATTCAATGTGATCGAGTCTAATTATTTGATGTTTTGTAAAAATAACTCAAACTTCAAGCTCAGGTCCAATCAGACGTTTAAAAACTTGTTCCACCAGGTCAAATTTTTAACTCTTCTTTAAAAGGCGCAGTGTTTAATAAATGCTTAATAACTATAAATATTCATATATTCGTATATTTGTGTTGCTTCCGCATGATTGCGCTGCTCCACATGAATATTTTTTTAAAAATGCAATAGCTGTAGTAAGAAATTTCCTGCGATTTCCTTGATTTTGAAGTCCATAACTTCCGACATCAAGATTTCGTGGCGCACACATAAGCACTCACCAACACAGCCACAAACCGTGTATCTGTGTGTGTGTGTGTGTGTGTGTGCTTGTGGTCCTTGCGCGCTGGTCGTAACTTCCGCTCAGAACGCACACCACTTGAATTTTGTGTGGCATTGCAAAATGCATTTTATACGCAATAAAAATACACTTACGGGGTTTTTTACAGCTTGCTCGCTTTGAGGCTGTCCGCCGCCACGCCCCCACATCCGCCCACTCCGCTTTCTCAGGCGATTTCATTTCTTTCGGCGCCGTTTTTCTACTATAATATTTCCTACTTACAAAATAAAAACGAAAAGTCAGTTGGTCTGCCAGTGGCTTGTTTGTGTTGTGTTCGTTGGTTAAGGAAATTTAATGAGCTACTTAATGCTGTTGTGGTGCACTTCCTACTGGAACCCAACCCATCCTCTCGCCCTACGCTCTACGCGTTTAACAAGTCGGTTGTTAAATAAATTTAAATTATATTGTCGCTCCCTTTACAAGCCGTTTCTGCGACTCGGTGGTCATTCCTTGCCACACAAGCCCATTTTTTTTCGCCCGCGCTGAAAAAGTGTGTGCCACAAGTTTATTAATACTTGCCCTGCCGACGAACACTTAATCATCCCAATGCTCCGAGAGGATGGGCGCGGCTCCTGTAAAATATCGACAAGGAAGTGAAAGGATCTCGGGGAGAAACGAATGCCGAAAATAAACACAAATAAATTGCCTCATCATCGCATTTACCTGGCGGCCATATTTTAGCCCAAATGATTCGAAACTTTTGAGCCGACAAGAAGGCCTGTAATGCTTGTGAGAAACCGCAAAATGTTGCTCTCGAGTATGAAAATTTAATCAAACATTTTAAGGACGCCAGTGCGGTTTCGACATCGGGAGCCTGAGCCCATAGTTCCTGCATAGAAGGAGTTTTTAAATTTCCCATGTTCAGCAAAATGTTTTTGGAGTATTTTCAGGCATTCTGTTTGAGTTGCCTGCAAACGGCTGAAATGGCAAGTTCAAATTTTATTTAGTCCAGCTCTCAGAGTTGCAAGACAAAAGGCAAGCTGAAGCGACAAATTACATTTTTCCAGATGAAACTAAAAAGTCTGCACAGAAGGGGTCACTTTGAGTCTCAATAAGGGCATACTAAGCCCTTTGCCGTTTGATTGGCAGCTTGTTTGAAACTTGTGGTCTCAAATTGCCAGAAGGGGCGCCCAATTCTAATAGAAAATGGCCAGAGTGCCCTTGGTTATTCCGCAAGTGGATAGTTTGAACCCATTTGATTGCTGTTTCGAATTAATTGTAGCATTCATTATTCGGGACCCAATAAGCATAATAGGAGCACAATCAGCAGACATAAAAATCAACTGTCCTTTGGCATTTCATATGTGTTTGCCCTGCCAATTGCCAATGCACAGCATGCAAAATTGGAAATGCAAATGCTAAGTAAATAATGTCATTGCAAAAACGGCAAATGCAAACAGCAAACGGCAAACGGCAACGGCAAACGGCAACGGCAAATGATGTGGCCAAGCCAGAATCGGCGGTAACAATCAGCAGGCCAGGCGCAAATCGCATTAGCCCGCTCCCGTGGCCTTCGAGTCCACCCACAGCAGTAATCAAATGTGAAGCAGTGGCATCCACTGTAAATGGACTCGACAAAATGCATTTTCAATACTCGATTGCTGGCTAACACGACCAAATTTAGCGATTGCTTTAATTCTACTGCTCTTCGCCCGTGCAAATATTCCAAAATGCATAGATTTTCGAGCAATTGAAGGCCATTCAAAAGCGCGCGGGAGCCGCCAAATCGACTTTGGCATTTGTGACGAGCGCATCCTGGCCAAAGTCATAAATTGCGCTAAAATCGTGAATCGTTCTGGGTGGCTTGGGCTTTGGTATCGGTTTGTTTGGTGGGTTTGGGCTAGGGCTCGCGCTGTGACAGTGTGCCAGTTGCCAGTTGCCAGTTTGCCCATGCATGTTAAATGAAATTATTGCAACTTTTTGCCCGGGCCACATGGCGTATGCGCAACTCTCGCTCAATTCATCAATCACCGAATTTGTCCGATGCTCATGCTTTCTGCTCGCTAAAAAACGGTTTAGATTTATGCGGCTGTTGCCGCAGTCCAGTTATTTTTTATTTTTGCGTGCAACAACTTTCTGTTTGTTTTAAGTTCTTTTCGCTTTTCGCTTTCATTGCGCGCAGCACACTACATTTCATTTTGGCCACTTAAGCCCGAATTTCGTTTCAGCCCAGCAAGCGGGGCAAGTATTTTTCTTGTAAATCGTCGGCATTTAATCCAATTTTGTGTTCTGCCGCTTTGGTCTGTGCACTATGGAAACCATCAGCGTGGTAAGTGTTATTTTACTCGATTGATTATAAGGAGGAAATTCAAGTTAAATAGCTATGCTACATATGATATATAATATACAATTCTATTCGACTGAATTTGATGAGCACATTCACTTAAAAAACCCTACTTCGTTTTGCATTTTGGTAATTAAATGACATTTTGTTAATTTGTGGAAATTTAGTATTTATGCAACTTATTTTCGTGGTTCTTTCGGCCATGGTGAAGCTGGTCGGATCGTTAGTGCTGTTGGCCATTTTAAATGCTGCGAACACAACTCAATTAAGCCTGTTACTGACGAAGGCAGCGCCAGCCTCCCACTTGGCCATTTCCATTCCGGGCCCGGAGTTAGAGGCGATTCCGGACACACTCCACGCCAATCGACGGCATTCGGACGGAGTGGGCATGGCATTGGGATGGGTGGCCGGTGGCCGTTGAGTTCGGTTCGGTTGGCTTCGGCTGGGTGAGAATGGGTAAGGATGGGTAAGGATGGGCTGGGAATATCTGTCTGCCCGGCTGGCAGGTGTACAAGTCGTTTTGCCACTCCATTGCAGCAGATTCGAACGCCTGTGCGAGTGTCCGTGTGCGTGTTAATTACATTTGGCTTGCATTTGGGCAAAGTTGCCTCAAAATTGAATTACAAGTTTTTCGCTCGCCAGCATTTAGTGAAAGCGTTTTTTTCCTCTTTTCGTTTGCGCAATTTAGCCACACATTGCCAGAGAGCTCGGCCGAGTGGGGGAAATTTTCTCTTTATTTCATGTTGGCAAAAGTTGAGCGAGGCTTCCGGCTAGAAAATACAACAAAAGAAAAGAGTTTTAAGGGTTGTACCATGGGAAAAAAAACATTTTTGGCAAAACCTATGTTTAAGGATTTCTCGGCCCTGTTTCACATGCAATCCTTTTAGTTTAGTAATATTCGTACTTGAGTAAGTAATACAATGAAGTCCTAAGCCACGGTTTGAAAAATAATACAAATATAAAACGAAAAAATTTATATTATTTCAAAACAAAAAAAATATAAATACATAATACATTATATCGGTGGCCATTAATCTGAGTCTGACTACGGCTGTACGTTTTATCATGCTTAAACTTCGGGAAAAATTGTGATGGCAATCTAAAATTTAATATTTTGTAATATTTAATATTTTTGTAATTTATTGTATTTATATATTGAGCACAATAATAACGAGAACTTTTTCTGTCCCAACTATATCATAGTTTCCCAATTTCAATTGGATAATCCCACTTGGTGCCATTAAAAAATATAAGAAGCTTAGTACATTTATTTTTAATAGGTTTGTGGAATGTTCAGTCTATGCATTTTTTTTTAATTATTTGTTGTTTGTAGAGTAAAAATGATTTAAAAACATATAGCAGGTAGAATAAAGCGTTTTCGACACTTAATCGGGATTACTCACCGAATCAACATGTACATTTTTTGTAATTATTGTTTTAATGACATATTATTTATTTTTATATTTACTCAATTATATTCAGATATTGGTGTATACCCTTTCTTCGTATAATATTAGATTTGTTGAATACAATGAAGATTACTGAAAAGTATATATATTTTTGATTAAGTCGATCTGGCTATGTCCTTCTGTCTGACCGTTTTTGATTTGGCCAAGACGATACCTCGGGACACATAAAAAGTCCAAAAATGTGTCGCCAGCTTCTTTAATCAATTTTTTGATTTCGTTTATATTATACTTTTATTTTTATATAATATAGTTTATATATTTAACCCGTTGCTCGTAGAGTAACATAGACAGTGACACAGACGCAGGCAATTTTGTTTCCAAATGTAGCCACGCCCACTCCAACGTCCACAAAACGCCCAAAACGGCCACGCACTTTTTTGATATATTTTTTTTATTGGTCTTGTAAATTTCTATCGAAAACTTTTTGTCACGTCCACTCTAACGGCCACAAACCAAACAATTTTCACGCCCCCACTTCTGAAAATTGTACATTTTTTTTTCACAATATTATTATATTTTCCAATTTCCATCGATATGCTAGAAAAATGTTAAAATTTCTCTTTCGCACATTTAATAGCTGAGTAACGGGTAGGAAAAATTGGATAATTTTTTAAGTACGTTGTGTTCTTAAAATGTATCTAACTATATTATAAAATAGCCGAATCGTTGTATTTTATTGTGCTCTTCTTGCTGAAATGAGTAAATATTGTTCACAAAATGCTGCGAAAGCGTTCCTAAATTGATTTGAATCTAACCCATGTCCATTTTTAACAATCTGGGAACCCACAGTTTAAGAGATAAATCCCATTCATATTAAAACCAACCAAAAAATGTTGCTATGTCTTACGAACGAGGCATGACTTATGGAAAAACTGGGTCGAACCGAAAATGCCCCGAATGTGCATGTTTTTGACCGTTTTGAGCGGCTTTTTTACGCTGCGCGCAATAATCATAAGTCTTGCCAAGTGCAGAATTTTCCCGGCAAAAGCGTTGCAAATAAAAGAACAAAACAGAAAAAATATTCTTAGTTGCACAATGCAAATGTCGAAAGTGTGTTGGAAATGCTGACTGTCTAGAGATTGGGCGCTTGTACCATGGCTCTGATTTTTTATTTATTCATTACGCCTTCCCTAAATCCATATATTTTTAAGCAAGGGGCCTAAAACATAAGGTAAGAAACACCTACCCAGAAAACTATTTAAGAAGTTTTTCCGCATTAAGTATCTGCATTGAAACGCTCTTATGTGGACTCGGTAAATTTGGTCAAGAAGCCCCAGCCTTTGTCCGTGCTAACCGGTTCCTGCAGTCATCATTAACCTTTCCGCGCACACAATTAATGAGCCTAGCCATTGTCTACTTTGTTTTCCAGCCCCGCCACGCCTTCAATGCAATCAGCCAGCAAACAAGTGAAAACTTTGCGGAGGGAGCGCAGGAAACCCGGAAGAGCACTGCTTGCATAATAGAAATTCATTGCCAAATTGCACAGAAAATCGCTGGGGGTGCTGGGAAGGTGCCTCTGGGCCAGTTGGTCGCATCTCGAGAAGTCTTACCATCCCATCCCATGGGGAAACAGCGATTTTAATTACCGCAAGCGGCGCTAGACCGTAAGCGCATTACGTATACGCAGCGTGGTAACTGCTGCTGATAAAATCACATTGAATGCAAGTTAATTAAGGGATGGGCGTCCTGCCCAAAGAGCACTCTCGACTTGACTTTAATTAAAACATTATCAGAACAAAAGCGGCCTTCGGTCCGCTGCTCATGGTCGAATAGTCTCCAGGATCCAGTCCATGTAGTCGGCCACCCGCGTGTAGACACCTGGCCAACCCTCTAGTCCGCAGCGGTTGCCAAAGGAGACCACGCCCTCTTGGTACCACGCCTGGTCGAACCCCCTTCGCATCAGCGGTCCGCCGGAGTCGCCATCACAGCTGTCGCGGTAGAACTCCCCGCCCACACAGAGCTGGGAGCTGATCAGGTGGATATTCCTCGTGGCGAACTTTCGCGCGCAGTAATCGTGGTCATTCACGGGCAGATCCAAGCGCTGCTTGATGGTGCTCTTCCGGGCTGAAGAATACGAATTTGAATCAATGGTATTGGTATTTTATAGTACAATTATTGGTCAGGAGCTTCAAGTGTTATGCTTAAAATAAGAATAAGTGAGTATATTTAAGCTCACCTGTTGTGGTTCGGCCCCAACCGCTGACTACCAACAGTTCGCCGGTATTGATGGCCATTCGTGTGCTGACCAAAGGCAAACAAACCGGCTGAATGTACTCATTGAGCAGGACAGGTCGATCTAATCGCAGTAAGGCAATGTCGTGGAAGCGGTTCTTGTTGGCCGGATCGTATTCGGGATGCACAATGGCCTTCTCGATGCCCAATTGAAGGATGGGCTGGTTGCATATCTCATCTACGCAGTCCACATCCTTGCTGGTGTCGTATTCCCCCAACCGAACGGTAGTTCTGTACAGAGACATAAGCATTAATTAGGATTTTGAAGACCCGGATCAAGCTTGTCTGATTTTCTTATTTTGCTTAAAATACTTACAGGCGACCCACATCCGTTTCTACGGCTCCAATGACGCAATGGGCGGCGGTAAGAACGTAGCGATTGTTGATCAAGCTGCCACCGCAACTGAGCTCACGACGTCCCCTCTCTGCCAAGAGAGAAACAGATCCGTTAACAAAAAATAACTTGGCTTAATTTAAGACATCACTTACTATCCACGTACTCAAGCAGTGCCATCCAGTTGAACTCGTCAATGGCGGTGTCGTTGCCATTATAAACCTTATTGCTGAAAGAGTGGGGCCCGCACTTGGGTGGCGAGGGCAGCACGCTGCCTTGACCCTTTTGACCTCCTTGACCCTGTCCACTTGAACTCGTTGACGTCGGGGGCGGGGCTGCGGTGGTGGTCTCCTGGGATCCAAAGCTGCGATCGCTTGTGCAACAAACATAAGGCTGACGACCTACTCCATCGGAGCACTGGGAGTTTCGAAGGAACGTTCTGTCCTCCGGGCTGATATAAGCCTGCTGAAGCACAGACAGCAGACTTTGACAATCGTATACGGACAAGCACCGCCCCTGTTTCTGGTTGGGATTTCTGCAAACTGCTCAGAAAAATTAAAACAAGTAGACAGATCAGTTAGAGCTGTAAAAACGACTATTCGGAAGGTTGCGTACAGATAGCACACCCGCTGATAGCACTTTTTAAATAGTAATAAATAAGTGACAACAATCAAAATCGAGAACTTTGTTGAATTAAAACAGTTATTAAGCTTCAAATTTGTTTGCTTCACTCAAAAGTATCATATTCGCTCGATTTGTTTTATTGTGCTATAAAATTGTAAATAAAAAGAGGCGAAAAAAAAAAAATTGTACTGAATGGTAGTGACCTGATTTGGCAGCTTGCCTTTTTTAATTATAAATAATAAAAATATAATTAAAAATATATATAGCTTACATTAAATAAAAATTGAAATGGCACTTTTAAGTACCACATTTCAACTGGGCTCGTTTTTGAGTACACAATCATTAAAAAGACATTTCAAATTGTCAAAAGTTGCTACTTGATAATACAAAATACGCTTAATTGTTTGACACCAATCAAAAATCATTGATAATGTAATATGTTGTTTGGCGACTGGATCCATAACATTTATTGAGGAGAATATAAGATTACACGAGCGCGCTCAATTAAGTCATTGACATGGGAAAATTGTGTAGTTCAAGTCTGATAACCGCATTGATTTCTGTTAAGCTATTGCGCTTAACCAGTATAAGTACCGGTCTCAATTAATGAGTCAGCTCTGAGTGAATCACACGTTTATAGCTCGGTACTTACTTCCTTGGGCCCCAACATTTTGTAGAACGGTGAAAGGCAGCAGGCAGGTGGTCAAGAAAATCCCAACTACTTTGCGTGTTGACTTCATCTTCTGGGATATTTCCCACGAATCTTAATAATAAATTTCACAGCTTATTAAAAGAACGCGTCTTTGCGATTACAGCTGTCGACCTCGAACCAGTAAACCGGGAAGCGAAATTGAGCTACGAACGCCTTCAAGACGCAGAGACAACTGATCGCGAATTAACGGGCGAGAGAACTTTTAAGTGCGATCGGAGATGACAATCGATTCGCTGGGAGATATTTCCCCTGAGAGGCCGTGAGTAAAGCTTTCAAGCCCATCATAACAATTGAGCCGAGCTTATCACTACTGAGAAAGAGATCTCTTTGAAGCTTTGGTAATCCGATTTTCAAGTTTTTTCATGTTTAAAATGTATCCTATATGAACGAACTGCTTACAGAATGTCCTCGCTAAAAACTGTCGTACCGCCTCGCTCTAGCACAGTGTACAAAACAAATTTTTTTTTATACATAATATAAACAACAATTATTTGCAAAGTGAAGACAGTTATGTTGAAAGAACTTTGAAAACCTGAAATAACTCCTTCAAGCACATAAAACATTGTACGCGTGTATAAGAAACTCTTACATCAATAACATATACCCTGCCAAGACCACACCTTAATAACTGTTTTGATTTTTATACCCGTTACGTGTAGAGTAAAAATCTAGATTCGTGGAAAAGTATGTAACAGGCAGAAGGAAACGTTTCCGACCATATAAAGTATATATATTCTTGATCAGGATCAACATTTTACTCTACTCTTTCATTTTATTATTTGGCTTGTCAATTTCTATTGAAATAATATGTTGTTTGGCGATTGGATCCATAACATTTCTTAAGAATATAAGATTACACGAGGTCGCTCAATAAAGTCAATGAAATTCAAGTCTGATAACCGCTTTGATTTCTGTTGAATCAGAGTGAATCACATGTTTATAGCTCGGTACTTCCTTCGACCTCAACATTTTGTAGAACACTGAAAGGCAGTAGGCAGGTGGTCAAAAAAATCCCAACTACTTAAAATTAAAAAATGTCCCAAGGCTGAAGTTCTAAACTCCATAACTCAACTTATGTTAATAGGATTTTAAAGTGGTATACCTCTAAATGTTCCTCGTGCAATTCTCCAAAAATCTCTTCCTGTTATATATTTTTTTTATCGTTTTCAGAAACGTATTTGTGCTAAGTGACTTTAAATTAAAAATAAAGAAATACTGAAGGTTGTGAGGGTTTCGAAATTAAATACTTATTATATTCGCAAGGTCGATATTAAGGAAACCTTTTTTCAAACTGAAAATTATGTATGAAAAATGCTTTGCTTCATCAACACTTTTTGTTGCTTTTATTATTTTGTACTTTTTTTTTAAATTATAAAATTTTAGATATTAAATCTTAAAGACTTTAAGAAAAATTGGTCGCCATTATTTTATTGTAGCGTTTCTGCTCTTTAGGCGTAAGTTTGCAAAAGTCCTTTTCAAAATTCTTGAGTTCTTTTCTTGTGTGTAGCGGTGGCCAAAGTGTGGTGTAAGCCATGGTCCTGGAAGAAAAGTAAAAATCACTTAAGTACAGTAATACAATGTTTTCATATTTATGGTTCTCATCATTATTATAAAACATTCATCTTATTAATAAGCAGTCCACATAGTGACAAAGAGCACTACAAAAGGTAGCGCAAAAGCTTAAGTGATTACACATCAAGTAAATTCCGAATGTATAACCAAGAAAGTGTAAAGAAGAATGAAAGTGTAAAGATAAAAAGTTTTGAAAATAAAGCTTGCACAATTGAACAAATTTTAAAAAACTCTTGTGAAAAAGGTATTACCAAAACAAGATTCATTCATTAATGTGGGCCTTCTGGAATGGATCCTCGAACCATTTATGTAATGATATTTAGATGTATGTATATAAGGTGCTTTGATTGTAAGACCTTTTGAAAACCACTCAATTCTAAGATGGTAAAAACCAATAAATAGCTAAGTATCCTTTGCCCATAACTTTTGGAAACATGGGGCTAGAGACTGTACTTTATGCGGGCTATGTATTTGAAAAGCCATTTCCAAATGCTTTTTATGATTTTTGTTTTGAGAAAAATATTATGAAATAAATATATAAATATATCTTATATATCTACTAGTTTCTGGAAGCTTAAGCTCATTCAACCTAGCTTTATTTTGGATTTGGCAAGGGTAAGAAGTAATAGTGAAATAAAAATGATAGAACCAAACTAAGATAGAGTAGAGGCCGCCTCAACTAGATGCGGGAAATTAAAGTATTTGCCTTATGCGTGCAGCCAATAAAATGAGTATATGATAATCTATTCTATTACCCTACGCGAAACGGGTAAGACTACAATTAGAGTATTGGCCTACCTCACGAATTGCCAGGCATCCTGCGCCGTAGACTGGTTGTCAATCAGGAGTTGGATCTCCCGCTTGAACTGCTTGGCGTACTCCCGCTTCGAATTGTGGTAGCGCTCCAGACAACGTATCTGACTAAGGAAGATACGAAAAATAAGAAGATAAGAAGTATTGCGACCTTAGACGTTTGGTTGGAGATCTCACAGGGGTATGCGGTGTTTGGAGAACGTGGGCTCATGCACGGGATCCCTGTCGTCATCGAATACGGTTTGATGAATGGGCTCGTACTCCTCCACGGGATCATCCACGTAGTTAGCGTCCACATATTGTGCGTCGGCCTTGTGGCGCCTAAACATGGCTGCAAACGAGCTCCGCTGCTCATCGCTCATCCGGAAAACGCTTCCTATTACAGAGGCATAGAAGGACTTCATTCCCATGCTCATCCTCTTGTCGCCCATGAGCTTTCTCTTTTCTATAATTTGGGTTTTCCGCTCACTGGTTGACTCCATTTTGAAGATTGTATAGAAGTGATGGGTATTACTGGGATGAGTTATTGTTTTGGATACTCTTGTGGAATTTGAGAATGTAATTGTTGGCTAAGGTGTAACTAAATATTAAATATGATAGTTAAGGCAGAGTTTGTTGAGGTTACACTAGAATTTTATCATTTTGATTACAGTCAAATCTGGCTTTTCATTCCAAGTTCAAGATTACAATTACATTTGAAAATTAAGTTGTTTTTATTTGGTAATGGGGAATGGTGATAAGGGACTTTTGTGCTGGCTTTTTAATTTTCTCTGTGTTTGTTTAGCTCTGTGGATGTGTTTTTATTGAGTTGAGCTGCGCCAATTATTGAATTATTTTTTAGTATTTAAGTTGGGACAATATTTGTTGATGAATAGTCGATGTTGAGCGAAAATGTCGTACATTTTCTCTGGTTCTTCATTCTCTAAAAACATAACAAGGTCCTCCAAATAAAAACGGCTTACATCCAATAAGTCTCAAGCCCACTTCCATCATTATTAGGAACATTTCCAAACTGAATTGATTAGGTCATTTTTGTATCTCTACCTATGAATCTTCGCTTCCTTTTATCCAAATTGCTGGAGAGATCAGAGAGTTTACCATGAAATTTGTATGTTCATCCCCAGCGACTTTGAGTCGTTGCAGATAAACATTTGCATTTCATGAGATGCAGCTTGCCATAAGTAGTGATGTAAAAAAGAAAAGAAGAGGACGAGCCCTAGTAGGAGCACTAAAATAGAACACAAATCGAGTACAACTTTCGCAAAAGTTGTTTTCCTTTGCCTGTCGGCATCGAAGCGTAGTCAGCCCATCCCACCAGTAGCATCCATCCCGAGTCCTGCCTGCCCGCACCTCACCTCGCATCCTGTTTAGCTCCAATGAATGCTCCAACGCTCCGTGAAACGCCCGCTATCCCCCGGCAACCCCTTGCGGCCCACAGAAAGCCGTTCCACTTGGCCCATTCACGATGTCTTTCTGCTGTTGGGCGCTTTGTTTTTGTGCCGGCCTATTCATAATTCCACAGCCGGCTGTTGGCTGCTGGCTGTTGGCTGCTGGCTGTTGGCTGCTGGCACAAATTGAAAAGCAAACACGTGGCTCTGTAGTTGGCCTTATCACTGGCTACATTGGGATTTCGTTGCTCTGAGCCACTGACACTTCGTCATGTCCATCCGTCCATCCGTCCGCCGGTCTGCCCGGGTTCAGTTTTAGCAGTAGTAGTAGTAATACTAGTACCACTACCAGTACCAGTTCCAGTCGGGGTCGAACTCGGGCGCTTGGAATTTGAGTTTTTGTGTTGAGCTGCTGTGACACTTTTTAGCTGTCTCGTCCTCTGTAGCATGCCATTTGTTTGTGGGCTTAGGTCAGCACTTTGCCATTTTCATAGCTGCATGCACCAGGGTCCTCATTGTCATCATGCTCGTCTCGCTCGCCCCTCGTCCTGCGGCCCCTGGGCATTGTTTAATAATTTTCCTGCTTACGGCAGGATATTCTAGCTGCCCAGAACACGTCGGAACACTTTTTTTTTCCGCTCGCTGAAACTTTAACTTTGGCTTAACCCTTAATGAGGCCATTATGGTCCAGAAGCCCCTAATCCGACGACTGGGTATCATTGCTAATTTCTTGGCTAGTAGCGAAAGTTTAAGCAAACTTTAAGGTATTTAGGTCTGCTCTTTCAGCTGCTCCCACTTTTTCCGACTTTTCCGGCAACTACTGATGGACGACGGACCAGCATTCAAAGGCAGACGCCACTTGAGTTGATTTCCGTTCGGAGCCATTGAGTTTGAGTTGAGTCCTGGCCAAGGACCTAAGTGAGTCACTTGTGTGTCGATTTCACTGGCTGTGTATTTTTGCCCTCGAGTGTCTTGTATATTAATTGAAATTAAAAACACTTTCGAGTGCTCACCAAGTGTCTGCCATTAAAGTTATTACGAGTTTATGGCATCAACAGGGAAGTTCCAGCTGGATATCGTAATCTAATATTTGTTGGATATTTTTTACATATAAATTATGAGTTCGAAGCATGCACATGTGCTTAGGGCTTCAATAAACTATCAAATTTCCATACGAATTTTAGCCAATTGTTAACAAGGACATAAATATGTTTTAGATTTTCATTTAATTTAATAAAAGAACACGATCTGTTTTGAGCCAAGAAACATAAAAGGTACCTGTGGTGAAACTTATGGACATTTTCAGCTTCAACGATTTGTCGGAAATTTAATTATATTCAAAACGACTTTGAATTAGATCGAAAATACAGTCATTAGCTGCAAAAATTAGTAAACTTGTTCAGCTGTCAAAACATTTTTAGCATTATCCTCGCAAAGAAAAATCCGTGATCTGGAATATTTATTTCATAATATTATTCGCGGCCAGAGCAATGTTTAAATTAACGAAGGAAAAATAGAAATCCACCGAATTTATGCCTCAATTTGTGTGGTCTCCATTCGCTGTCAGGCATAAATTCCGCAGCCAACAAGCAAAAAATTTAAATTAGCTGGCACCGGGAAAATGGAAAACTGCCATGGCCGAGAGAGAGCGAGTAAAACACAAAAGTGCTAGCTAGAACGCAAATAAAGTTGGCTTTTAATTTCCAATAAACCTTCCCCACTGCGACCCGCAATATTAATGAACTGTAAAGAGGTTGAGTGGAAAAAAAGCCAAATGCAAAAGGGTTACTCTGTTTGCATGTTTGTTGGTAGTATGCACCTGGATGTCGGACACATGTTCAATTAGGAAAATTCTCGTTTTGTGTGGCACTTTTACGGTTAGGTCAGTGCAGCGTTTTCCATTTTCCTCATTCCGTGTTGCACTTTTTTGGACGGGAATGTAATTCATAAATCGCTCTCCGCATGCATAAGGCTGCTAATTTAATTAGCGATGGAAGGCGCATCGAGTTCCACGAATTTTCCAACGCCTGGCTGCATCGCAACGAAGGTTTTCCACGTGCTCAGAGCGGTCATTAAATTAAATTTCAATTAGCTGTGCAGTCTCTTGTTGCCTTATGCGTGCGAATGCACTTCGAACTTAAACTTAAACCTTTTGGTCAACATAAAAGTGATCTACTTTTTGCTAAGCTATGTAGATGAACTTTTCACAGGTTATTCATTAGGATCACAATAGTTTCTAAGACCGATGCTGATACCAAATTCATTTTTTATGCATTTACCTTGTCTCAGAGTTTGTGGATCCTATATTCCGTCATCTTTTTTTTTAGTGTCCTCACCTGACGGGATTCACATGTTAATCAGCGAAGCGTGAGAAGCGAAACTGTTGCCATTATTATGCGGCTGGAGCTTTGCGGGAATATTGGCTTTCAGTTTTCGGCCAACATACTAAGATGCTTACTATGGCTAAAGGGCACTCAAACTTGCACTGGAAAATGGAGGACTCTTGGACCGACTTCGGGAGCTCGTGGAACTTAATTTGATTAGCATTTCGCACAACGAAACAATTTGGCGCGTATGTGCGAGGATGTCTGCTGAGTAATGAAAAGGGCAACTAAAAACCCATTAACCCACATTCTTCCCCGCTTAAATGCTCACAAGTACCCCACTCAGCTGTCGCCCACAAACAATCAACAACAGTGCAACAACAATGCCCAGCACACTACCAACACGGCACCCTTTCATTTGCCACCCAAATCCCCAAACAGCGAGCGGCGACTAGGAAGCAAGTCAACACTGGCGACCAACAATGTCAAATGTTGCATGCCACCCGCACACAAACGCTAACGTAGAGAACTACACTTCAATTTAATTTTGGCTAACTGTGATGCTGAAAAGATAATACTCTGTTATTATAAAAACCCATTATTACTTGGTTCTACAGCGAACCAAACCATAATAAAAGTAGAATATAATATAATTATTTTAAAAACAAGAGGATAGTTTCTGGACTATCAGATATCCTTTACTCTGCTAGTGGGAGTGCGATTGAGAAATTTCAGTATTTTCTTTGGTGAGAACATTTTTGGCATGCCAATAGAAATTGACAAGGGTATAATTAGGAAGCTATTCGAAGCTATTTAAGTTAATGTGTACATGTAAAATATAATTTTTTTCATATCCATGTTTTCTTCAAATATCTTCTCGAAACCGCTTTCATGCCTACATTTTTCAACCTTTATAGTTAGGGCTGTAAAATAGAATCGTTGCATAAATGGCCAATTCTCCGGCTTGTATTTTTTTTTTTAAATTACAATAATAAATTACATAAATCATATTGAAAATTTTCAGATGCTGAAGAGGTAGCTAAAACCTTTACTTTGAGTTCCAATTGCTTTGTTTGTTTTCTTCGTGTTGACAAATTCAAGTCAGTTCGATTTATTTCGGCTCGGTGTTTCATCCTAGGCGTCACAAGTGGCAGATGAGCTTTCGAGGTGCGAGCAGTGCGGCCTGACTGAGGCCATCCCGTTTTCGCGGCGCAAGCAATATATCCCCATTGCACTCGCACGGCGAAGAGAGTCTGCAAAGGCTGGGAGAAGTGAAAGAGAACGAAAGCTCCCGGGACCGAAGTGCCTTCGTTTGCGAGAGAGTCCTCTCGGGAGCGCTCGGAGCAGCGCTCGGATTTCTCACTCGACGCCGAGGGACGCACAAAGGCATGCTACACTTTTCGCAGTGGAAACTTGAGAAACTTTGGACGAGTTTGAGGCAATGACTATGAACTCTGGATCAGAATGTATTGACATAGTTTCGTAGCTGGCTCGAAAGTCATTCAGGTGCAAGTGGCCAACTTTCTCCGGCAGTTCGCTGGAGCTGGCTCTCGTATTTATTTTTATCGCTGTTCATTAGTTGGCAGTTGCCATAATTTCAATTTTAGAGTTTCGCCACCATATTAATTTACGACACTGCCACTGGCCACCCCTTTAATGCAGTTTTCGGGTGGGCAATTTTAGATTGCTTTTCGGCGGCGATTGTCTAACCGAAAGCAATTGTTGCGAACATGAAAGGCAACGCTGCTGACGCTTAGCTTCCAATTTATCATGAATAATACCACGCACCGGAACGAAATAAATCAAACGAAATTTATTTGGCCCGTTCTGTGAAAACATAATTTAGCAAAATCAAATTAGATGTAAGCCGATTTTCCTGCGAAACACTTTGGCAAGCCGTTGAAATATGCATGCTACAACTGAGAGGGTCCAAATGAGCCCTGCCGATATTTTGGCCATTAACGCAAATTGAATAGTCGGGCAGCGCTCATTTTACGCCATTTAATAACCGAGTTTGGCCGGGAAAACTCATTTGTTTGCATTTTATTCGTGCTCTTCGGTTTGCCAATTTAACTCTTCTGCTACAGTACGTGTGGAAAAAGAAATATTTTCGTCTTCTTCCAGGTGGAGGAGAGCCCAAAAAGTTGCTGGCACGCAAATGCTGCCAGCAACAGTCATAAATTTGCCGCTTTTCTGCTAAAAAGTGGCCAACAGTTTTGTTAGCCACGTGCAGGTTCGTTTCTGGCTGCCCGACTTTCGCATATGCAAAAACTGAGTAATGGCAGTCGGGAAAAGTCCTGTGATCCTTCTGACAGAGCTGGCAATTGCAGCATATTTAGCCGCTTGTTTTCAAAAACTCTATTTAATTTGGATCCTTGTTTTGCCCGGCTCACGTCTCTTAGGACATTTGCCTGTCATTTTTTAAGTCGCTGTGTGCTGGTGATTTTCCTTACTCTTCTAGTAGTTCCTAGCATTCATGGCTGTCACGAGTCCACACAACTTGGCCCTTGCCCAGCCGATTTTGCAGTGTTTAATTTAAGTTCCAGCAGAAGCTGCTGAGATTTATTACTGACCCTTAACAAGTCTCGCTGGCCCTTCTTGTGTCCCTTGCTTTTCGTACCCCTGTTTCATTTCTTCCATTTTTTAATGGAGCGAATGGACGAGCAATGTAAGAGTTGTAATTTTTTGCCTTCAGTCCTCGCCAGTGGTATATTTTTTATTGGGAATTACACAGGGAAGAAGTTTTGGTGACTGCTTTTAGCCGGGTTAACAGCTTTATACAAAAACTTGCCTAGGTCTAATGGTATTGTATCACATATCAAATATTTTATTTCATTTCCTACTGTAGTGTGAGGCTTTACTCACTGTTTCATCATAGCAACCGTGTTTTCGTTAACCAAATTCATTTATTTATTCGTTCTTCTCTCAATGCCTATGTATAGGCATAGCATCACCATAGCTATGGTAAAACTAATAATTATATTACCTAGCTAATTAAATTTGTTTTTTCGTCTAATACCGCCAATTGACGCCATAGCGACTTAATTTATTCGAGTATATATGTTGACTTAAGCTCAATTTAATAAACGGCCTACAAGAAATTGCTATAGTTCTTGCTTCCTTCACACCGCCTCAGAAATCACAGACATTTCCATTCATCTTTTTGCAGCTTGGTTTTCTGAATAAATGGATGTCATCAAGCTGAAAACTGAAACCTTGGCGAACTTGGGCCTGGGACCTCCCATCGATTTCCCCATTCGGGTCAATCATTTCGAGCAGTGTGTGCTGCAGTGCGATTTTGACCCCTCCAGAAGCCCATAACCAATCTCGGTACAATAAATTAAACCTAAACAATTCATTCGGCTGGGCGAGGCTCGGTTTCTGTTTCAGCTGCTGGGACATCTTGGATGGAGGACGGTGGATTGTGGAAGCCCGATGGAGGATGGGCGATGGAGATGGCGATGCTGGGAAATCTCAGGGGCAATAAGGCAGAAAGCCACTTCTTAGTTTGCCTGCAGCTCAAGCGGAAACCATATAAATGCGGAAATGATAAAAATGCCTGCGAACATGTTTCCAAAGCGTATGCGATAAATTGCAGTGGCAGAAGGTCCTCGGAAGGTCCTCCCAATGGCACCACCACTCCCACATGGACAATGCACCCAGACAATAAAATAATACTAAAAATAGAAAAAAACCAAAGAGTAGACGACATAGACAATGATGAGGTGGCATTCCGTTCGAATCGGTTTGGGACCGAGTTCAATAAATGAATGTGGCCAAATGGAGGACACTGGGTCCCAGGAAACTGTTAGACAACGCAAACGCAAACACAAACACAGGCGGAGAAAAGTTGGCTGCGATGAAAGAAACGCGACGACCGTCAATTTAATGAAATTGTTTTACACTCAATTGAGTTGCCAACTGAAAAAGAAAACAAAAAGCAAACCATGAAACGCCAGAACTACACAAGCAAACTGTTTTCGACGGAGGAAGATTTCGGGTAATTTGCATTGCCTCGAAGCGCCAACGACACACATTCGGCTCGAAGTTAATCTTTTCTAATACAAAATGGCCCAGCGCTGTCAGCTTTCAGGGAAAGTGGCTGATATCGGAGATGCTCCGGCAGAGCAGATAAGGATATGCGCAGAACCCATTCAATATTTACTAAAGTTTGACAAAATCAGCTCACGCGGGATTTCTCTGCTTTTTAGGGGGAGCACGTAAGATATTGGTGATTTTAGGCTTAACATGAATTTAGAATAACGTCGATCAAAATGTGGCGTTAAAAGCTAAATTTGTTCAGCAGAACAAGCGGTGCGGGAATATTTAAATATAAAATTCATTCCCCACCGGAAATGACATTTGAAAAATTTTCTTATACTTACACAGTCAAGTTGAAATTTTTGACTAACCTTTGAAATTTAGATCGTCAAGTAAAGTCTCACAAGGTTGAATTCTGTAATTGGTAGATCACCGTTTCAATATTGGTCCGTATTTCACAAAAAGATAAATTTAACTTTTAACGAGCGGGATTCCCGAAGTCGAGTTCCCGACTATCAGCTACCTCGTGGACAAAATGTTTATGGCATATCAACAGAAATTACAAAAGAAAATGATATGTGCTAAGGGAATAATAAAGAAAGATCCCAACCTTGCTGGTAATATTTCATTTCGTATGCTATTTAGATGCCAAGGAGTGTGTTTAAATGTTTTTCACTATTTTTGTAATACTTGGGAGAGGTGCCGAGAGAGAACCAAGAGAGAGAGATGCAAATAAAGAGGTATAGATAAGAAGAGAAAACGATCGTCAGCAGATTCATTTCAAAAAGTGCGGTGGTCGGAGAAGGTTGTTCTGTCAATTGAGTCGCTAATAGATGAGATATTCTGCTGCTATAAAATAGGAAAAATGTCCGCATTTGAACTGAACAATTTGAACGATTGCTTGGAAAAGCATTTACCCCCCGATGAACTAAAGGAGGTGAAGCGAATTTTGTACGGTGTAGAAGAAGAGTGAGTACAGTTGAAAAACCATTAAGATTAGACCGAGTAAGAAAGAACATCATGTGGGGTGTCTACACAACCTACAGATTATTCTAACATTGTTCTAATCTTAATCTTTTGCAAACACAAGGGTATAAAGCTTTTCACTGTTACCTTAGTGTTGCTCCTAAGCGTAAAGTTAATTTGTAAGAAGAGGCTTACATCGAATCACCTTAAGCAATAGAACTTGTTCAGAGAGCTACGTTTTCTTTGCATCTACACATTAATGTATATACCCTTGAAAACATCTGGTGATGAAAGTGAAAAGATCACGAAGCCGCAACACGTAAAATAAAAATAAAAATCGAATATTTCAGGGGGTTGGTTTTATCTATATATTATTATGTGTAGAAATAAAGCAAATAATTACAAATTTCTTTGTTAGTCTAATCACTCCACATTTCCCGATTATTAGAAATGCTGATAAGCTTCTGACCACATGGTGAGGATCACCAACATTGTATTGGGGTCATTAAGGTCCTAATTTTAGTGGAAAACATGTGGTCATAGGTTTAAACATCTATCCATAAAGATTGGAAAGAGCTGTTCATAAGAAAAACAACTGTTTGAACTATATACTCCAAACATTATATGAAATCCCAATCAAATATATATAATATGTATTTCCAGTCAAACGCTTGAGCTGCCCGCCAGCGCGAAAGATATTGCTGAACAGAATGGATTCGAGATCCAGGGCTATCGCTTCACGGCGCGGGAGGAGCAAACTCGCAAGTGCCGGATAGTCAGAGTTGGTGCCATCCAAAACTCCATCGTAATCCCCACTACGGCTCCCATTGAAAAGCAACGAGAAGCCATCTGGAACAAGGTGAAGACCATGATCAAGGCGGCAGCGGAGGCCGGATGCAACATTATTTGCACCCAGGAAGCGTGGAGTGAGTGAGCAAATGAAGCATGAGAAAGATCTACTTAGTAGCATACAATTACCGTCTTATTTATTTCCAACAGCCATGCCCTTTGCCTTCTGCACTCGGGAGAAGTTTCCTTGGTGCGAGTTTGCCGAAGAAGCCGAAAACGGTCCCACGACCAAGATGCTCGCAGAGCTGGCCAAGTCTTACAACATGGTTATCATCCACTCGATCCTGGAGCGCGACATAGAGCACGGCGAGACCATCTGGAACACGGCAGTGGTCATCTCGAACAGTGGTCGCTACGTGGGCAAGCACCGCAAGAACCACATTCCCCGCGTGGGTGACTTCAATGAGTCCACCTACTACATGGAGGGAAACACTGGCCACCCGGTCTTCGACACGGAGTTCGGCAAGCTGGCCGTAAACATATGCTACGGACGCCATCACCCCCAGAACTGGATGATGTTTGGTCTGAATGGCGCCGAAATTGTCTTCAATCCCTCGGCTACGATCGGTCGGCTATCGGAGCCCCTGTGGGGCATTGAGGCACGTAATGCTGCCATCGCCAACAGCTACTTCACGGTGCCGATTAATCGCGTGGGCACTGAGCAGTTCCCGAACGAGTACACATCTGGGGATGGTAACAAGGCGCATAGGGAGTTTGGCCCCTTCTACGGATCTTCTTATGTCGCTGCTCCCGACGGCTCACGAACACCGGTAAGGGTCTCCCTTTAATATAAAATTTGATATAAGATTTGATTTGATAACTTATTGATTTCTATTGACAGAGCTTGTCGCGGGACAAAGATGGCCTGCTTGTCGTTGAACTCGATCTGAACCTGTGTCGCCAGGTGAAGGACTTCTGGGGCTTCCGCATGACCCAAAGAGTTCCGCTGTATGCGGAGTCCTTTAAAAAGGCATCGGAGCCCGATTTTAAGCCGCAGGTCATCAAGGAAACATAAGGAAAAGGATTCTGTGCTTGATTCCGATGACTCCTTAAGAAAATTGCATTTTAATTTGAAGTTTAAATAAAGATAAGCTCATTTACCACCTTTTAGGCATTCGTGCTCAAGTATTACTACGTTCATAAGGACTTCGAGATAAATTGTGTATTTTATAACATTTATTTGCTGCCATTGAAAGCCTAGTTGAGTTCTTTGCACCGACAAATTAAGTCCCCACACTTTCTTCAATGATCTTCATTCAATATTATACATTGACTGTGACCTAAAAATTCAGTAAGCACATACTTCGTTTTTTTGAGAACGGATCTCATTATTTCCGGATTAAATTTTGAAGTCCTTGAAATATACACATTAAGTCTGGCAGAACTTCAAGTCAAATCCCTTGTTAAGAGTCACATCCACGAGCCTGCGGAGCATCTCTATTTTATCTCGTTCCCCGATGGCTGCTTTAAAAATTTCCCTCCGCACAAAATGCTGCAATCTAGCATTGAGCTAAGCTTTGACTTTTACGATTATGTTACGGATGAATGGGACCGGGAAGGGGAATCGGAGACAGGACATGGGTTCGAGTGTGGGTCCCGGTGGGGACGGGATATAATCTGTTTCTATTACGTTTGCTTATCTGCATGCGACTCACATGTGCGCTGCTTTGCCGACTCCTAATGCAGTAATAATCGTTTGTGCGTTGCCAAAATGACTGGACTGACCTTGTGGAGCGTTGGCAGTAATTGGTTAGATTATTCTAAATTGGTTTCTCCGCTTTCGACCTGACCTTGTGTGGCAATGGAGTTAAAAAGCGAAATAGCTTGTCGAGCCACGCAACAGAAATGAAAATTATAAACTTTTGTGCACCAGGCTGGGGGAGGGGGATGAAGTATGCAAATTGAATTTTTGGCAACATCCAAGTCAAAAGATACAAAGAGACAAATGTGCGAGTTTTGAATATTTATGTACAGCAGAGGGCACAGAAGTACTGTGATAGCTATCTACTGCAATGTGCCACCGTTGGGGTTTTACTAACTGACTCAAAGAAAAGCCAGGCATTCTTTGTCCTATTTTTCTATCCCGCGCTGTGCGAGAAGTGTGGGCTGGAATGTCGGATTTGGTATGTGTCTATTTGACAAAGGTCACCCGAAAATAAATCAAATATTTACCCAGCCACATTCGTTCATTCAAATTGAAAAGTCACTCTTGCACACACACTCTTGGCGAAAACTGATTCAAGGCCTCGATTGCATTACCCATTCGACATGTTGCTAATAAATATGTTTTCCGGGGAAAGCCAAATAAAACCCAAAGTGACAGAGGTCCTTCCGAACGAGTCTCGCACGGACTTCGGGGAATAGCCAATAAAATGTGGGAGCTGCTCGTTTATGGCCGTGGGTTATCCTCGGCCAGTCGAACATATTTTATTCAGTGCCCGGGTTGATTGATTAAGCCCAAGATAAATTCCCAACCGTCGGCACGCTCAAGGTTCTTCAAGATAATCCTCTACATATCGGATTATAATTTTCAATCCCGCCTGCAGCACTTACACTAATCATACGTAGATATCCCTCTTCTCCGCCCAAGGGGCCAGATGGCAATTGTGACAGCTCAGATATCAGAGCGATTTCAATTAAAAGCCAGCCTTTTAATTAAACAGATAAAGTGGCTATAAAGTGGGAGATAGGCAAGCTGGTCAGCAGGTTTAATGGGCAACTCGATTATGAGCTCATATTTAATTAAACATAATATTTAGAGCTAAGCAGCTCCGAGCGAAGACGCTTAAGTGCTAGTTAAGTGTGTGCGATGCATGTGTGTGTCCTGAAGGATGTCGGAAAGCAGAACTGGGACCGCAATCAGGACTCAACACCCGGATGTGTTTGTGCACTTGCGGCAGGCTTGCTGCGAAAAATGCCGAGGACGTGCATCAATCTGAATGCATAATAATGGTGCCACTGTGGCAATCAGTTACTCCCAAGGCGGCATTAACCACCAGCCAAATGCATATTGAACAGGATGTCGACTTCGCATAGGGAGGATGTATATTCTCCTTAAAGTTCAGGGGTGCCAGTGGATCGAAAATGTTGATTTGTGCAGTTCAGTGGCTCAGCGAATAATTGAACCAGCGCGGTGAACGTGTTCGGATTATCAATAGGCAGTTTCGATAAATATTTTAATTTTTACTGCTGCTTGCAACGGAATTCACTCCTAATGAAATGATTTTGAGCAAACAAAAACACTTCAGAATAACTTGTGAAACTGAATATTTTTGGCAATATCACGAGCAAGCTGTACATTATCTACATTGCTGAGTTTAAATAACAATATTTGTACACAACGAAAAGCATTTATTCTCTTGACTTTTTGTAGCCAAACAAATACACTTGGAAAAAGTTTAATCATTTGCTGCAGCGAAAGCAAAACATTCCAGAGAATAAGCTAGTTACATTCCACTTTTTATAGCCAGAATAGTGTGCCATTTAAGTTTCTTTTGAAGAGAGCAGCCGGTTCAGTTCGGTTGGTTCGGTTCGGAACTGGTTTGCATCCCTGTTTAAATCATCAGCAATGGCGCACACGATATGAATGGGAAATCTTGAGCCGCGTACGTGTGCACAACAGCGTCGCGAAATGAAAAGGAAAAGGAGCTAAAAAGGAGCAGAATCACCAGGAGCAGCAGGAGCAGCAGGAAAAGCGGCAGCAGGCATGGCGAGGAAAATTGGAAAGGAAATGTGATGCCGGGCGGCATTGTTGCTGCGCCGAGTGAAATGCTTTGGGCCTGGTGATGGTGGCGATGGCGATGGCGTTGCCGTTGGCGTTGGCGTTGGGGAACTGAAGATGCGGAGGAGGTGGAGATGCCTTCGGAGGCGGCCCCCTCATTCGGGGGCCTTTCCATTAAACGGGATTATTTATTTTATTTCGTTATGCGCGGCAAACAGCTTGTGTAAAGGATTTAAGCTGCTGCTGAATGTGGCGGGCGGCACACAAGCCCGATTCTTATTACCAATCCCAAACTGCCCCGTAATGAAATACACGAAAACTTAAAACCAACAAACCAGCGAGCAAAACAACAAAGGCGCTCGTGATATTAAATTCCAGCCGCACTTGCACTTGTTAGAGCCTGAAAGATTATAATTCTGCCACAAGGATACTCGCAGATAACTGGCAATGAAAGTGGGCTGCTCCGGAGGGAGGTGTCCTGTTGTGTCAGGACAATGCAGATAGGCGTTGGGGATAATAAAATATTATGCAGCTGGGAGCGGAGACGGAGGCCGGAAAAAGGCGCCAAAGCGGAAATGGAAAACTTGAATGCAAAAGTGGGAAATGGTTACGTATGAATGGAAGGACCTCTTTTCTGAAAGATGAGAGAGTGTGTGAGCTGAGGCAGAAAAGTCAATTCCCTCGAGGGAGTTCAATGTCTGACCTAATAACTGTAACTTTATTATTGGAAAAATCCATTTGGGGGATGCGAACTTTTATAGTTGTGTTTTTCAACCCCTAATAATGGTTGACTATTTTTGCCTCAAATTGCAAATTGTAATTATATGTTGATTTTGTCAAGGTCATTAAGAATGATTGATGGGGTATGGGCTTGGTTATTGTTAAGCCTTTTGGTTCTGGTTAACATACAAATTATGAGATGTAATTACTGTAATAAATAAAAAAATAGTCAGTAGACTTGAGCCTAACTAAAAATACCTTTGTAGTATAAGCTGTAAGTTAAAGTGCTATCTGAATTTGACCTGCAATATTTTCCTACAGAAATATTAATTAAAATGCTTGTTTGCCATTCGGAAACTTAATTTCGTTGCACTGGGTATTGGTGAGTATCTGTGTTTTCTCATTACGATTTCGGTTACTGAGAACCATCGGTTAACGGACCGCAATCCAAGCAGAAAATGGAGTGCAATACGCAAGATGTTCTTTGTTTATGACCAGGTTCCCGTTGGGGCTTTATAATTAATACCTACTCGAATTAACGGCGCCAGGTGGCAATACTCGCAATTGTAATGGTAATGTGAAGCGGAGCGTTGCAGGCCATTACATTTTTGCACAAGACGCACTGGAATTAAGCAATAAAATATTTAAAAATTTTACCCAGCACAAAGAACTCTTCATCCTCCTTGGCTGATTTCCCCTTTTTTATTATTCTTATTATGCTTTTATTGTTATGAGCGAGAAGACAAAGGAGCTGAAACCGAAACCGAAACTGTAACTGTAACTGTAACTGTAATGGTAAGTGTAACTGGAGTGGCTAGTGGGTGGCGGGTGGGTGGAAAATTGGGTGGCAAGTGGCTGGAAAAAGGGGTGGCGAGGATGGGGCTCAGCTGCGGTTCTGCTCGACTGCAGGTCCTGCGGCTACCTGTGAAGTGTGTGCCATGCTCCACTTCTCACCTGCTTACCGCACCCATGGCAATAGCGACGGCAGCAGGAAAAATCGAGAAAAGTGGGGTTCGGTAGGGAAAGGGTGCGGTCAACGCTCTGACCTGCTCGGACTTTCTCCTTAAGGGGCTGTTACTTGAGTTCAGCTTGATTTTTATGCGCTTGCAAACAGTTATAGCGTGGGACAGTTCATGGTTACTATATGTGACCCTTCTAATGGTCATTAAATGTCGCTAACGGGGTGCGAAGACCATAGTTATACCCTGTACTCGTAGAATAAAAGGGATCAGGGCCAATAGTCGAATCAAACTGGCATTGTCCGTCCGTATGAACGCCTCGACCTCAGGAACTATAAAAGCTAGAATGTTGGGATTAAGCATGCAGCTTCCAGAGACATAGAAGTTTTAAGTTTTCCTTACATTTTATTACTTCTTCCCCAATTTCTACCGATATTCCAGAAAATGTTGAAATTTCACGTTTGCACTTCCACTAGCTAGTAACGGGTATCTGACAGTCGGGAAACTCGATTCTATCTTGTTTTTATATTCGGTTTTATGAATACATTATATGGTTTTGGTACGGTATGGTACCGTTCCTTACTAACAGTAAGAAAACTGGAAATATTATAACAAATAGTTTATCTGCAAGATGGAGAAATCATATTAAACATATTTTAGGCCATATTTCATATTCCAAGAACTATTTATGCTGTAAATGATTACAAATATTTGTGATTTTAATAGATTGCATTGTAGCCCGGTTTCGAATGAGTTAGGCGACAGACATCCTTAAAGAAAATGCGTCAATTTGCTAAAATTCTTCCTTCATTTTCCGACTGGACAAAAAGCAGATGCGCAAACAAAAACACAACAATTTCTAAATTACTTCAGCTTACACTTGCAGTGGCTTCATTTCCCATTCACCTTCACTTCACTGACTTTTCCAGTGCCGAGCTGCTCCATTCAGACGGACGCATCAAAAAGTGCCAACCCGAAGACAAAACCATAAAAATTAATTATTTCTTTTTGTTGGGCTAAGGCAAAGAGAAATGTGTCGGGCAGGGAAAGAAAGCAATCCCGCCGGAGAGGAGTGGCCAAGGATTGCAGTGCAGTGAGGAGGACATGAGGAAATTGTGCTGAGTTCACCAAGCGTTTATTGTTTAAATTTTCCACATTTTCTCCCGCTCGCAGTCTCTCCTTCAACATACACGGGAAAAATTAATAAATAATCTGGTCATGCAGAACGTATCCAACTAATTGAGTTTTTAACGGCCTTCATTTTCTTTGAAACCTTATTTCTTATCCTATAACTTATATCTTATAATTGCAAAATTATGAGAAATAATGTAATGTGTAAACAATTAGTTTTTTCCCAGCGACACAAATTTCAAATCGCAAACAATGCTTATGAATCAACACATTTCTGATAGAGTTCCACTGGGATTGCTTAGTAGTGTAACCATTTTGTTCTTAATGCTCCACAAAACTTTTGAATGCTACACAATTTTCCTCTCTCTGGCGAGGACCTTTAGCTGGGTTCAGGCCAACCCAGCTGGTGGTCGCCGCTTCCGGCAACTCGTGCATTTTTCACCAGGATAAGCAACAGTGCTGTAAGCGGAAAAAGTAGCGAACAGGAGGGGCAGCAACGGCTAAAACAACAATGTGCATCGGGCAGTGACAACGGATTTATGCTTAATTGCCAACGACATGGAGGCGTCTAACGCTTTCCTCTCCCCCGGCACGCTTTTCCAATGGCCATGATGCGGTGCCGTGGAGCGGCATGCTCCTCTGTCAGTCGGTGGCCCCATTGATCTGCTTTGAATACGCCAATCTTGCGGATGCCTGCCTCGTTCCGACTGGGAGTTAATAAAGTCCGACAGTTGGGTGGCAGCAGTTCGCACTCTGTTTTTCTGGATGCGCAGCCACATGCTGCCCATGATGGTGTTGTTATTGCCAGCTGCCAATAACGTTAATTACGACCACGGCTGTTAATTAGGTTTTAAATGTGCAGACGACTAATTAACTCGAAGCCAAAGACGCGGCATCCAAATGCAGACTGGCAGCCATGTACAAACCTCAAGGACGATGGACGAGCTTGAACTCAATATAAACGAGCTATCAATATTTAACCAGGTGCTAAGTACTACACTGCTGATGCTCACAATTTAGACAGCTCGTTGAGAGATTAATGGAACTCAATTGGGGATCTTTTGAATCCTATTAGTATAGCTTGGGAACTCTTAAGTTGCAATTTCAGCTGTACAGGGATGTACAATGTATACATTAATTTTCCGAGTGCTTGATATCAGTTTAAAGCTTCAAAAGAAGTAAAAGAAGCTCCCTAGGTCATTTAAGGAAATGCCCCAAATTGTCAAGAGGCTTTTGTGGCAGCCCTGAGGAAACGTTATGCCAGTTATAGATACATAACACAAAATGGCAACCATTTCTCGAGGAAACCGCAGAGGGACCGGTTTGCTCGACCTTCCACAAGGAAAAGGTTCAATCTCTTGATGATGATTACACCTTATATGTTGCTGGAAAAACAAGTCACGCCAACAGCTGTAGACATCAACTAAACAACGAGGAGTGCCTGGGCTGCAAAGTGGAATTCCAAACATTTTTTCTTTGTATGCCTTTATTGAAAAATTGCTTCGCCCAAATCGATGCCGCAGTGGATGCAAATGACCAAAGTGGGGAAATGCCTGGAAAAAAGATAAAATTTAATGAAATCCGAATACGAGGAATCTAGCCTAGTGCGGTGCGGAAAATCCATTAGCTGGAATTGATTTTTCGGTTTGCTTTTCAATCAACTTAAATCCTTGCGCCTGCTGAGGCCGCTGCTGCTGGAAAATGCTGTGGACCCATTTGACCATCAATCATTATCCGCAGTCTTTTGTGCGGAAGAGCAACAACGGTGATATAATGAAAAGAAACAAAATAAATCATTTAAATAAATGCCAAATTGGACAATGCATAATGCGGAATTTAAAAAATGTAAGAAATTATATACAGTACACATATTTGACAACCTTTCAATATCACTGCTTGGCGATATTTTTATCGGCGCACAAAAAATGGCCCACGGCCACCTTTTAAAGCCTTAAAAGCTTTTAAAATAAAATTTACATTGCATCATTTCAGCCAACTCGCCAGAAAATTGCCAGCGGCCCCTGGTAGCTGAACTAAATAAAAGGCTGTGAAAAGGAAATCTGCACATATTGGTCATTAATAAAAGTTTTTGCATATTGATACAAAAAGCAAATATTGATAAACAAAAATGAATACGGCTTACATCTGCATGGGCATGGCATGGGGGCGGGAAAAACGAAAGAGCCAAGTGGAAGAGAGCATACAAATAAATAAATAAAGCGTGTGTGAAAAGGCAACAATAAAACACATCCGACAGGTTCTGCAAAACCAGAGATGTCCGCGTGACATGAATAAATCGACCAAGGATGTCACGAGGAGCATATTTATTCCCTTCCAGGGAATTTAAGGTTTCATGGGAGATTTCTCAGGAGTTTCAAATCTCAAAGCAGTTTCATTTGACCCCATATGTCAACTGGCGGGGTGTGCTCAACTACAACCACAAACTTGTATAACTGAACATAATGTATTACCACCATCTGAAGACAACGCAGCATCCCTTTTGCAGTGAGTGCGGTAAAAGCGGTAGCGATTTCAAGTCAATTGCGTCCTTATTTATCAGCCAGCATGATTGTATAGTCCTGTGTCTGAATGGGAGCGAAAAATAACCAGCAATGTCAGAACATTGTGATGTTTTAAGCATTGTTCGATTGCATTGCTGCTTACTTGGATGAAATCTGATCGATTATTTCGTAATGTGTTACTCCCTTTTATTTGTGTGAAATATGCTCAAAAATAAAGAGCCGAAATAGTTTCTGGCTCATATTACCAATTAAATGCGAAATATTTTAGCCTAAAAGTATGGCTTAAACTACCGAAATGTTTATTAAATCATGGTTTATGTTCTGCTTTATAATAGATGGTCCAGTTAAATCCATTTAATTTAAGCACCGAGATCTCCCGCGTATTAAATTGGCGCGACTTCTGGCATTGTCTACTTGATTTATATTTATTGGAAATGTACTTTAATGGTCGCCAATTTCCGTTGTTCATTAAGGGCATTGTTGAAAAACAAACGAGATATTGTCCTGAATGGGTTTGCGGTTGCTCTCTTATGACTGCGAATTTTGTTCTGCGTTCAATGTGCAAAGACTGCGGTAATTAATTGACTTCATTTTTTAGCATAGGTGTCACTTTGCTAGTTCATTTCCTTATATTGCTCCAAGTTGCTTAGAGTTTCATGCTTTATGGCCTTTAATCTGTCTTTGAGGGCAAAATCAGTTTCTTACGCTTTAAAAGGCAAATAAATCAACTGACATTTTTTTAATTAAATCAACCTTCAGTACGATTCATTGTTTTTCGTTTTCTATTGTTATTGGAGATGTCAAGATGGGGAGGTTGCCGATTGTTCTTCTAATTTTTTCCTCTATACTCTTAATTCAATGCCAAGAAAACGCTCTGGATAACTCAGCCAAGAATGTTTTAGATCGCAACAGAGAAAAAGGTAAATATTTAGTGTGGGAACTAAAAATATAACCAGCCCATTAAAAAAATTACACATCTCACTCGACATAGGAGGTGATAAGTCGGTTTCCCCCCCAAGGTTTCAGCGAACATGTTCAACTCAAGGTAATCCTAATAACCAGGTAATCTTTTCCAGAAATTCAAACCTTATCAAATTTTAGAATGTAAGGAAAAGGAGTTCAATGATTTGCTTGATTCCATTATAAGCTCGGAAGCAACTACGGAAGCTGAACCGGCAAAGGTTCCACATAGACCAAGTCCACCCCACTATGTTCGACCAAGTAGAAACGGACACGTTCTTCATGACATTGTATCTTGGGTTGAAAAAACAAAGAAGGCAATATTTGGATTTGGATAACTTTTTTATTTAGGTATTTCCATGTGAAATAAAAAATATTCAAAGTTTAAACTGACCCATGTAATTCAAAGATATTTGCTATTAGATGCGCTTGCCAATTAACGTTATTTTACAAAACTAATAATGTTTAAGGTTATATTTCTGTATTTACTGTTTCTTTAATGCTTACATTTGCCTAAATGCTTCTATGAAAATAATACTATTTTATTTTAGGTGAGGCACCATTAGGTTTTATTTAAACGCAAAATCTAAAGAAATCTAAACTTCGAGAACCAGAATTATCCAATATCATTTACAGCGTTAATAAACATACATGGCTCACACAGCGTTATAAATTAAATAGTTTTAAATTCCTTAATTTATTTCATTTGCTTTGAATTGCGTTGCACTTCTGCATTTAATTAAAGCTGATAGGTGGTATGAGTGATGTGGCACGGAATTTATCTGTATAACTCATACGTCACGTTGGACGTTTTGCAGGAGGGATAAAGTTGCCCCCTTTGTCTGTGTCAGTTAGTTTGTCCCGCGGTGTCCTTTGTTCGGCGGCATATGCGGGAGGGTCGGAGAGGCAGCTGCAGCTTAATGATTTTCACGCTTCTGTTGCACTTAAGTTGCAGTTTTCTCTATTTTTCGGCTTGAAAAAGGCGTTAATGGCAAACAGAGGCGACAACAGCTGGCTTACAGAATGTGATAGAGAGCACAAGAAGGGGCGAGTGCACACATGCTCATTTGGCTGGCGGGCAACAAATTCCAAGTCATTAGTCGCTGTCCCGTCTCCGCTAACTGGAAAAAACACACTGCAAACTAAATTACAAGGGCTGCCAGAAGCATTACACGAGATTAGAGCAGGGGGCAAAAAATGGTGACAACTTTTGCCTGAGGAGCGGTTCTCACTTACGGTTTCTGCTCGGCCTTGTTAGATTTGATTGATTATTGCACTTAGAACTTTAAACCCGACTACTTAAACATATTTTACGTCTAAACAGATGGAAACCTTTTAAAGTATCAATAAGGCCCAAATGATTCTTATTTCCAAGTTTATCTAAATTATTAACGCTTATTGTGAGGAGTGCAGTTTGAGCCATAATACAAATATAAGAACTATTCTCATACCCGTTACTCGTAGAGTGCAGAGGGTATACTGATTCGTTGAAAAGTATGTAACAGGTTTCCGACCATATAAAGTATATCTATTCTTGATCAGGATCAATATCCGAGTTGATCTGGCCATGTCCGTCTGTTCGTATGAACGTCGAGATCTCAGGAGCTATAGGAGCTAGAAAGTTGAGACTAGACATGCAGATTCAAGGGATATAGACGCAGATCAAGTTCTGACTTTTTTTTAATTTCACTATTTGTCTTTCCAATTTCTATCGGTATGCCGAAAAGAACGTTGAACTTTCTCGTTGCGCTCCCACTAGCTGAGTAACGGGTATCTGATAGACGAGGCACTCGACTAGAGTCTCTCTGTTTAACTTAAAAAGTTTTCTAACAGATGGGCAACAAATTATTCTGGGAACACACGGGCTAAGTGCCCCTCCTTAAAGGTAGTTCCGCCTGCTCTACACTGCTCCGCATATTTCATAAGTCAGGAATGTTTCCGGACAGGCTTGTTCCCTGGTCCTGAGCGGATCGGGTTCGTGCCGGGCGAAAGCTGCCTGTCAGCAGACGGCTGACATCTGCAGGATGTGTCCATGGCGTCGCCATCGCTGTCATTGCCCATCAGGCTCGTGGTGTTGGCGTCGTCCTGGCACCTTTGGAACGGGATGACTGGGGTGGAGGGGAATGGGATATGGGATAGGGAATGGGTGCTGCGTTGCCAAGGTAAGCGATGTGAATTTAAGCCTCAAAAAGACGGGCGTGTGTGCCTGGCCAGGGCACAATTAAAATGCGAAAGCGAAATTAATATCCGCTTACTGAGGTATCCTGTAATGCCTGCCTTCTTCACAATGCCATTTTTCAAAGCTGCTTACATAATTATGCACTGACTTTAAGGAATGCTAATGGCTATTATCGGGATTAATGAACAGCTTACCGCACATTTTGCAGATTATTTAATTTCCTTTCGGTTTTCTCACATAATTATGCGTATGCTGATTTTTGGCTGAAATGGCAATTTAGAAATGAGCTGCGGTTCATAAATTTATTATTCAATTACTGCAATTAAATTTGACACACGAACGGGAAAACTTTGTGCATTATTCTAATGGTATCTTAAATATTCATCAACACTCGGTTCCTTAATTAATTAGTTTCCTCTTTCGCTTGTTGTATATCTACCAACACCGCGACTCACATAATGAAGCAACTTGTCTAAAAGGAAGTTGCTCCGTTCCGGGTCAACAGGATCCACCGAGTCCAATTCCCCACAAAACTCATTTGCATGCGAGGTGCTATCAAAATAAAAATTTAACATTTCCAAATGATGGGGGCCCAACTTGGTATGCAAATTGAACAAACACAAACCGCAGCAAAGTTTGCGACGGGCCAAAAAACAAAAAGGTGAAGTTCAAAGTTTTCACTCCGCTTGATATGATATGTTGGAGTATCGTGCGACCCCGGTTTCGTTTAAAAAATCTGTTGAATATGCAAATTGCACTTAAACGATTGCGGCAACCTTTAAATATATTTATTAATTTATTACATTTTTTAAAGCTTTAAGCCGCTTTTCGATTCGCCCCTCTTTTGGGGTTTCTTTGCATATTTCTTTTCACAATAAACCATATTTTTTTCTACACACACACACTGACAAACAAGGGATCTTCAATTTCAGATTTTTTAAATTGTTGGCATCTTTTGCTGCGCAGGTAAGGACCAAACGAAACTTTTATCTCCGCAATTTTCCCAGACTAGCTTTTAGTATTTTAGGGAAAAGTTAGGAGCATTAGCTTAAATAAAACAATTCCTTGTTCAACACTAACCAAATATTTGCCTTATAAAATATTGACTCTACAATGTGGCCATGCTTTTAAGATTTAATCGAAAACCAAGTAAACATGTATATAATTTTGGAATTGTGTGGCCGTACTTTAATTATTTAACCCTGACATTTCCACTATCAACATTTCGTTAGCTTCACCTCAAACGGTTAAAGGGCATTTCAAATTCTGCGTAAAGGCCGGCATTCCACTTGCCTTGTTTTAGTGCCATTTGTGCGTTATTTTTATAAAGTTGCCTCATGAATTATTCATAAATGAAGCAGACGTACCGTAACGTAAGAAAAACAGCGAGAAAGGAAAAATCTTTAAGTTTTTCAGCTAGGCAAAGTGATGGAGTTGGCAGAGGAAACTGGGCCGGCTGGCAGCGGACTTTGCCGGCAAATACGAGAATCTGATTAAATTATGGAAAACTTTCTAATTGGTTTGTTATTAAGACAGAGATTACCATAAATTACATTTGAAATAAGTAAGCCATTTGGCGGGTACACAACAATTGATAAAGCCGTATCCGAAACAACTTGCCAAATTATCTCACTCGAGTGCGCCGGAGCTCAGAAACAAAACAAAGCAAAACCCTTGCCTCATGTTTAATGCACTTGACAGGACCAGACCCAAGAACCTTCAGGAAAGCCCAGAATTTACAGCCTCAAAGTTATGACTTTTACGCCCCATTATCGCTTAAATAATTTAGCCAGCCACTAAAAAGGAACAGAAAGCGAAAATTGCTGGAAAAACAAGAAAACCTTGCATAACTTATGACCAACAAAACGGGCGGCAGTGTGAAATGGACAGGGTTTGCGTTTATTAAGGACTAAATTAACCGCAATTAGATTTTTACAAGGCTGGTAGAGGCATTTAATGAAAACACTCAAATCGCTCGAACAATCGCTCCAGTGTGTGCGAATCTGAATAATCAAGTGACTGGCAGTAAGTAAGAAATCCACTTGGGCTGCCGAAATTAAAGGCCTGCCAAAAGACCCGTCCAACAATCGTGAACAATCGGGCAGCACGGTGGCAAAAGGTAAACACTTTTTTTATCCTGTCAATTTCGTGCTTTTTAATTAAAACCCTGCGTGCACAGGTACAGTGTAAACAGGCCAAGGCCAAAAGGGATAAGCAAAGCGAAAGGCTCGCTAATTAAAAAAATTAGAAATTCGGTCCCTTTAAAGACGTCCAGGGTGGGATCACTCCCATCCGTCACTTGATGATGCATAGCCACGAAGTGTGAAAAATTCGGCCTCATTTTTAAATAGACTTAAGTCCGTCCGCCGCGCTCATTCCTTTCAAACTCGAGGGCACTGGTACCGCCTGCCATTTATTTGGCTCAGTTCTCGAAATTAATTAAACACTCGCCGGCGCAAGGTCAAAAAGGAAATGGTTCCGCCTTCATACATAGCTAGTGCTATGTGCCAACAATTAGCTTTTGAGGGGCCGGATGTTTGGCAAGAAAAAAGAAAGCTGAAATAGAATTCTGTCTGTTCGAAGAAAGCGGAAATTTTAACTAACTAGGGGCTGGAAGGCCTTCCGCTTTCTCGCCCGCCAAGCGCTACACAATTACGCGTTTTAATAAAGTTTCAGCGAACTCCGTGCATAAAATTAAACAATTAAGCAAATAGTTCTGAACACTAAGATGCAGCAGCCTTGAGTTCTTTGAAAAATAACCGCGAGGAAAAATGAAGGAATATTTATTTAAGTTTCGGAATTAAGCACTACATTAAGGGAGCAGTTCACAAAATAATCTGTTCCTTATTGTCACGTATTAAGGCCTCAATATAACTTCAAGGATTATATCATTTGTAATTGAAATACCAAGGTAAGCTTCACATGCCAGATCTCTAAACGAATCTTTTCTGTTTATTATTTATTCTGATTTAGAGAGAACAAAATTAACGAAAAAAACAATAATAAATGGCGTTGGCTGCGTCAATATTTCAACTACCTAATTCTTTTGTTTTTTGAATATTAACAAATTATTTCCATGTTTTCCGCTCCTAAAGGGTGAGGGTTGAAATCGAGTCTTTGGATACTAAAAATCGCTGGATATACAAAATTGACCTCGATTTGTTGGGGTCTGCCTTAAACATAATTATCGAGAAGTGCTCCTTCAGCCGCAAAGCTGCTTAGCTTTTGTTTCTTTTGCCCATTCGACTGTTGCTCTTTAAAGCCCATTTTCCATTGCTTATTTATGCGCAACAGTTGGCCCGTTGTCTTGGCCAAGAAACAAAAGTGAGCCGCCTCGTCTTTGATGCTCTTTGCTGTGGCTAGAAGTACTCCATTTTATTGACTTAGGACCGCGATGATTCGAAGAATAATAACAAAATTATTGGGAATATACAATTCAAAATCGTAAACATTTGTGGTTAAGTAAACAAAAATACTATGTTCTGATTTATTGAACGGCTTCTTAAATTATATTTCAATTCCGAATTTACACAATTTATATAATTATAATTTTATAACTTGCTCATTAACTCAAAAGTGTTGCAAGGGTTAAAGTACGTTATTTTAATTTTAGACGAAAATGTTTGATTTATTTTTTTTTAAATAGGCAATCTACATTTTTCTGTAGAAACTGGCTTTAATTAATTTATATGTATTATGCTACTATGAAAAGCATTATTTAATTTCTATGTATAGCTGCAAATTATTGAAATTATTTTGTTTTTGTCGATATGTACTACTATAGAGTGACGGTACACGTAATTCAAATACAAATTAATCAACGCGCTAACCTCAACTTATTGACATTATTAAAATGAACTACAAAAGATCCCGCGATCTGAGCAATATCTTTAGCAAGTTTGTTTCAAAAGCCACGGTTACCATAACGCCCACCAAATTGCACAAAAGTTTCACTCCACAATATTAAAAATTTTTTTAAATTTCCTTATTTTCGTTGCCAATTTTTATCGGAATGCCAACAAGTGATATTACTAACCCAAGTGGGAGTCCACTAGCTAACTAGTGGTATCCGATACTGAAAAACTTGACTACAGCGTTCTCTCTAACTTGTTCTTTTAATTGGCTCATTCAACAGCGCTCTGCGAATAATTCTGTTGTCAAGAGACCTCTCTTAAAGACCTCACTATCTCACTCACTTATATAATTATGACAACAAAATAGAGTAGTTATTTAATTGCTTACAGCGCGAGATTAATCTAGTAGCACTTTTTATACGAATAAACATAAAAATATATATCTCTTTCAGTGTAGGGTAATCCATTTCTTAACAAAAATTTTAAATTGTATTTTAAATACTTCTTATGAATAAATATTTTAAAATAAATACGATAACATTTCAAACACCTGTATGAATAACATTTGCCTGGTTAATAGTTCAAGAGGGATGCCAATGTGATCTTGCAAGTAATCACACTTAAGAACACATACATACACTACAATCACTGCTAGACCGGTAAGAAAGATTACTTGGAATATTTTGTGACTCTAAATTAGAAGAAATGCCTTACAGTCTTCACTAGAACTAGTTGGGAATTATAGGGCTATAGGACACGAAAAATCTACAATTTGCTATAAATATTTACACTTTGTGGGCAAAATTGAAAGATTTTTCGGTTTGAATTACCAGGCGAACAGGAATTCCAGAAGGTGACCAACGATCGTTTGGTTTTCGGTAGCAACTTGCTGCTGTTTATGATCGCCTGGTAATTCAATCCGAAAAATCTACAATTTGCCAAAGAAATTAACATTTTGCAGGCAAAATTGTGAGATTTTTCGGTTTAAATTATTAGGCGATCATAATTTCAAACACTTGTATAAATAACACTTACCTGGTTATTTGTTCAAGAGGGATGCCAATGTGATCTTGCAAGTAATCAGGAACGCATACACTACTACACATACACTACATTCACTGCTCGACCGGTAAGAAAGATGACTTGGAATATTTTGTGACTCTAAATTAGAAGACATGCCTTACAGCCCTCACGAGAACCAGTTGGGAATTATAGGGCTATGGCCACGAAAAATCTACAATTTGCAAAAAAAATATTTACACTTTGTGGGCAAAATTGAAAGATTTTTCGGTTTGAATTACCAGGCGCACAGGAATTCCAGAAGGTGACCAACGATCGTTTGGTTTTCGGTAGCAACCTGATGCTGATTATGACCAAACACACATATGTACATACATACATACATACATACATACATACATACATACATACATACATACATATATACATACATATATACATACATACATGCCCACAAAATGTAAATATTTATGGTAAATTGTAGATTTTTCGATTTGAAGTACCAGGCGAACAGGAATTCCAGAAGGTGACCAACGATCGTTTGGTTTTCGGTAGGAACTTGCTGCTGATTATGATCGCCTGGTAATTCAATCCGAAAACTCTACAATTTGCCATAAATATTTACATTTTGTGGGCATGTATGTATGTATGTATGTATGTATGTATGTATGTATGTATGTATGTATGTATGTATGTATGTATGTATGTATGTATGTATGTATGTATGTATGTATGTATGTATGTATGTATGTATGTATGTATGTATGTATGTATGTATGTATGTATGTATGTATGTATGTTGTTGTGCATGTGTATGTATTTTGCCTCTAAAATGTTAATTTTTTTTGGCAAATTGAAAGATTTTTCGGGTTGAATTACCAGGCGAACAGGAATTGCAGAAGGTGACCAACGATCGTTTGGTTTTCGGTAGCAACTTGCTGCTGACTATGATCGCCTGGTAATTCAATCCGTAAAATCTACAATTTGCCATAAATATTTACATTTTGTAGGCAAAATTGTGAGATTACACAACATACATAAGTACATACATACATACATACATACATACATACATACATACATACATACATACATACATACATACATACATACATACATACATACATACATACATACATACATACATACATACATACATACATACATACATACATACATACATACATACATACATACATACATACATACATACATACATACATACATACATACATACATACATATATACATGCCCACAAAATGTAAATATTTATGGTAAATTGTAGATTTTTCGATTTGAAGTACCAGGCGAACAGGAATTCCAGAAGGTGACCAACGATCGTTTGGTTTTCGGTAGCAACTTGCTGCTGATTATGATCGCCTGGTTATTCAATCCGAAAAAGCTACAATTTGCCAAAAAAAATTAACATTTTGCAGGCAAATTTGTGAGATTTTTCGGTTTAAATTACCAGGCGAACAGGAATTCCAGAAGGTGACCAACGATCGTTTGGTTTTCGGTAGCAACTTGCTGCTGATTATGATCGCCTGGTTATTCAATCCCGAAAATCCTGGTAATTCAACCCGAAAAATCTTTCAATTTGCCAAAAAAAATTAACATTTTAGAGGCAAAATACATACACATGCACAACAACATACATACATACATACATACATACATACATACATACATACATACATACATACATACATACATACATACATACATACATACATACATACATACATACATACATACATACATACATACATACATACATACATACATACATACATACATACATACATACATACATACATACATACATACATGCCCACAAAATGTAAATATTTATGGCAAATTGTAGAGTTTTCGGATTGAATTACCAGGCGATCATAATCAGCAGCAAGTTCCTACCGAAAACCAAACGATCGTTGGTCACCTTCTGGAATTCCTGTTCGCCTGGTACTTCAAATCGAAAAATCTACAATTTACCATAAATATTTACATTTTGTGGGCATGTATGTATGTATATATGTATGTATATATGTATGTATGTATGTATGTATGTATGTATGTATGTATGTATGTATGTATGTATGTATGTACATATGTGTGTTTGGTCATAATCAGCATCAGGTTGCTACCGAAAACCAAACGATCGTTGGTCACCTTCTGGAATTCCTGTGCGCCTGGTAATTCAAACCGAAAAATCTTTCAATTTTGCCCACAAAGTGTAAATATTTTTTTTGCAAATTGTAGATTTTTCGTGTCCATAGCCCTATAATTCCCAACTGGTTCTCGTGAGGACTGTAAGGCATGTCTTCTAATTTAGAGTCACAAAATATTCCAAGTCATCTTTCTTACCGGTCGAGCAGTGAATGTAGTGTATGTGTAGTAGTGTATGCGTTCCTGATTACTTGCAAGATCACATTGGCATCCCTCTTGAACAAATAACCAGGTAAGTGTTATTTATACAAGTGTTTGAAATTATGATCGCCTAATAATTTAAACCGAAAAATCTCACAATTTTGCCTGCAAAATGTTAATTTCTTTAGCAAATTGTAGATTTTTCGGATTGAATTACCAGGCGATCATAAACAGCAGCAAGTTGCTACCGAAAACCAAACGATCGTTGGTCACCTTCTGGAATTCCTGTTTGCCTGGTAATTCAAACCGAAAAATCTTTCAATTTTGCCCACAAAGTGTAAATATGTATGGCAAATTGTAGTTTTTCGTGTCCTATAGCCCTATAATTCCCAACTAGTTCTAGTGAGGACTGTAAGGCATGTCTTCTAATTTAGAGTCACAAAATATTCCAAGTAATCTTTCTTAACGGTTTAGCAGTGATTGTAGTGTATGTATGTGTTCTTAAGTGTGATTACTTGCAAGATCACATTGGCATCCCTCTTGAACAAATAACCAGGCAAGTGTTATTTATACAAGTGTTTGATATTATGATCGCCTAATAATGTAAACCGAAAAATCTCCAATTTTGCCTGCACAATGTTAATTTTTTTGGCAAATTTTAGATTTTTCGGATTGAATTACCAGGCGATCATAAACAGCAGCAAGTTGCTACCGAAAACCAAACGATCGTTGGTCACCTTCTGGAATTCCTGTTCGCCTGGTAATTCAAACCGAAAAATCTTTCAATTTTGCCCACAAAGTGTAAATATTTATAGCAAATTGTAGATTTTTCGTGTCCTATAGCCCTATAATTCCCAACTAGTTCTAGTGAAGACTGTAAGGCATTTCTTCTAATTTAGAGTCACAAAATATTCCAAGTAATCTTTCTTACCGGTCTAGCAGTGATTGTAGTGTATGTATGTGTTCTTAAGTGTGATTACTTGCAAGATCACATTGGCATCCCTCTTGAACTATTAACCAGGCAAATGTTATTCATACAAGTGTTTGAAATGTCATAATATTTATTTTAAAATATTTATTCATAAAAAGTATTTAAAATACAATTTAAAATTCTTGTTAAGAAATTGATTACCCTACACTGAAGGAGATATATTTTTTTAGGTTTATTCGATTACAAAGTGCTATTAGATTAATCTCGCGCTGTAAGCAATTAAATAACTACTCTATTATTTTGTCATAATTATATTAGAGAGTGAGATAGTGAGGTCTTTAAAGTGAGTAGTAAAAATTGTCTTAAATAAAGCCTGAAGAATGTTTAACTTGCTGTCGGAACACATAGTTATTGCAGCTTTTAAACTAGTTGGGAACTGGGCTGATAATTTCAATAAACCCATCAAACCCATATGGTATGGAAGAACTTAAAAAGATGCTCACGTCCAGCAGCAAATGTCAGAAAACCACAGATTTGTGTGTCTCAGGTGTGAAAGAAATATACAAATTCACCCCTTTACTATTTGTTAATGTTTATTTTGAGGAGATTTTAAGAAGCACTTTGCTTGAAAACTTAAACTTGAACTTGGCCGAATGTCAGACTATATAATTTAATTTAATTACTCTGTCGCTGATTTAATATCTTCACACTTTGTCACCCAATAATCCAATCTTAAATCATTTTCATGGCCTCCAGTTGCTGTTTGTGGGGATGGGGCAAATAAATCGAATCCATTCACACGACCACGCCCACTCAATGTCAATGGTGAGCGGGCAAAAACATACCAGATCCAGAACCAGAACCAGGACCAGGTTCAGAGTCAGAAATGAGATAGACTGCCGACGGAGACGGACTGGGCCATAAATAAGGATCCGACCAGGACGGGCTGTGTTCCGGTGTATTTTTAATGCCACAATTAAATGCAAATACAATACGGCGAGGAAAAAAAATGGGACTCTCGGGCTGACAACACACAGCAGGCAGATGTTGAAGGATGGCCCTGGGACAGCTGAAGGACACCCGGGCGGACGGATCTGTTCTCTATCAACAGCTTTTTCCTGCCTGCCGCCCAATTTTTTCCTCTTCTGGTTTTAGTTGTTGTTTTTCTTTGCGGCACGGAAAATATTTTTGATGCTGACAACAAAAAACACTGGCGAGCAACAGCCTGCGGAAAATATATAGACAAGAGCCACGCCCCCGCAACCAACACTGCCGCCCGCCCTTGGCAACAACAATGCACCAAAGTAGCTGGAAGACAAAGGACGAGAAAAGAGTGCAGTGTAGCCAGAGGTCCTTGATTGTGGTTGAGCAAAAAATGCGCCGCCCACCACACACACATACAATATGTACGCGGACCACACAAATGAGATATTCACTTAAATTTAATTTCCATTATATACTCGTATTTATGAAAGCATATTTTAATTCGCTTTATTGGCAATTTTCGTCGAGCAGCAAGAATACCAGCATGAAAAGGGGGAATATATGTAATATTAAGCACTGCGTGAGTCCCTCGGGAGGCTGAGGTCGTTAAGTATTTTCAATAATGTGATTTTGCAGAAAAGGAAAATAAGGAAAGGGGGAGTTCGGGTCGACAAGCCGCAGTCAATTTTCTTTTATTTAAATACTGGCTTTATTGGCGCACTTTTGCCTAACAGATTAATGAAAGGTAGGAAAAAATGTACTATTCACATTTTTTCCGAGAGTGTGATAAATTCTGCGCGCTTTTCCAATTATTTCATCAGCGGTTTTGAGAGCAGAAAGACTGTACAATTAATTGAACTGCCGCAAATACCGCGATGGCTGTGAAAAATACCAGTAATTGTACCCGCCACACTTTGACACTTGCAGCGATATGATTTTATGTAAGGTAACATAAAAGAACAAACAAAAAATATCACGTTTCACTGGCTGTGACCCTAAACACACCTCCACAAGGAAATTCATCCATTATATTTCATCCAGAAAGAACGGAAAAATATATATTTCCCTGTTTTTTTGACAGTCTGCTTCCGTAGTTTGTGCTTGCGAATGCTTTGTGTACTTTGTGTGGTCCTTAATAAAAACAAAGGACACGTAAAAAAAGAAGTTTCCGCTTGGGCAATTTTTTTGTAATAGGCGAATCATTCGAGCAAAATGGCTGTGGGTAAAAGAAATAAAGAAAAACACACTCTTCTGGCCTAGTGAAATTGAGTTTAGACTGAGGCCCGCGGGGAAAACGCAGGCTTCTTAATTACTCGCTAAAGTTTTTGATATTTTCGACTGTGATTTATGGATTTTCTGCACTCTATCACTGAAATACTTTCGGTCCACGGAGCCTTGGTCGCAAATGGCATGTGCAGTGGTCGAAACTCTGGCAAAACGTGACTGGCCGGCAAAAGAAATTCGATTACTGTTGCCGGAAAATGCCGAACCAACATGTGCGAGAAAAGCTAGCGCATTTTTCCCCGCTCCGTTGCAGCTCTGAAGTCAGTTTACCTGTCTTCCAGCTCTTTGGCATTTCCGTTTAATTCGCCTTTGCACTCGCTTTAATTGCAGTTAATGTAAATGAATGAATATTCCATTAAATGTCAACTTGGGGAGTGGGTTTCCCGGTATCCGCCGAGCAGCAGCACCGAGCAACAGGCAGCCGGAGACTTAAAGCTGCGAAAATGGAAATTGATTTTCCGGCTTCGCCTTATTGACGTAACACGTAACTCGAAAAGCGTTGCGCAGGGGTTTTGAGTCGGGAATATTGAGTCGTGTCGCCACCCAGGGTTTACATAAAATATGCGCTCTTTATTTACAAAGGAGCCACCCCACTCCCTACTCAATGGCATCATCCTTGACTGTCGTGGCTTTCGGGTTGTCCAGGAGTAGGGCCTCGTTATGATGCCTCACGTTGTAATGGAAGAAGAAGGACTTGCTGTACTCGAAGGTGGAGATCATTATGGCGCAGGCAGGTGCCACCTTCAGGAGCCTGGGTCCGCATCCTGCGAAGAGTCCCCTCACGCCGTGCATCCTGTAAATGCCTGTCAGTCTGCTGAAGGTCGACTTCTTTCCGAAGTCCCTCGCCGGCGAGTCCGTGAAGATGACCCTTTCTCCAAACTCAATCTGCTCGTGCGTCTTGACCACGTCGAAAGGAGTGGTCACGATAGCGGCCACTGTTCCCGCCAGCACACCTGCCAAGAAACTCAGACTGAACGAGGGCTGTGAGCCATGGCCCAGACTCTGCTTCAGGCTCTCGTAGATGGGCCAGTAAATCCCCGAGAAGGGAACGTCCCTGAGGATCGTGGGCCGCAGTCCCCGCCACAAGCCCCAAACGCCCTGCAGGGCCACCACGCTCCGGACGAACTGCAGCATCTGGGCGTAGGTCTGCCGCTGGGCTTGCATCTTGGTTCTCACCAGCTCGATGGGACTCACCACCGTAACTGCACAAATCCGAGCAGTCACCCCGGACATCATGGGAACCACCGACGGTAGACTTCTCTTGGTGTCCCTAGAGGTAGGTACAAGTTTAAATCCTTTAAAATCAGTTATCCTTAGTTTATATTTCTATATAAGTTTATATGACGCTTTTAGATTTCCGTAGGAGTTAGATAAGCCGTACGTCAGAGTATTTAATGCTTTTAATGCAGCACACACTTTTTAGCTGTCTCAAATATGTGTGTTGATAAACCTTAATTTAACGGCTTTCCATTTTAAATAAATATTTTAAATATAGTATTGCCAGTTCTGTGTGAACACAATAACAGCCGGCTTCGGATTATTCTCTTTCAATTGCTTATATCTGCAGTTTATTTGTTATCTAGAGCTAAAACGATTTTAAAATTTATTGAAACTAAATGGTTATTACTGCGCTTTTGCTAGCCTTTTATATGTACATTTTTGCTTCGGAAAAGTGTTTAAAAAGCGATTCATAGAGTAAAATACTGGTATAAATAGTACTTTTAATTAAAAGCTGTATATCGGGATGAGTATGTATAACGTACCTGTTTTCAAGCTGACGGGGCTCCGGCCTATTACCATAGTGGCGCTCGTACATCTGGAGGTATCTGGCCTTGAACTGCTCATAAGCCACGAAGTAGATTATGGTGGAGGGCAGGGCGGAGACGAGGGTGGGACCCAGGCCGGACCACAGAGCGGCCAATCCTTCGTGCCGGCTGATCTTCATCAGAGCATCCCAAGAGCTGGAAAACTGTGGTCTTGGCCTCATGCTGGCCAACTCGGGGCCATTGGGTCCACTGGCGAAGAGGTGGTCCATCAGCCCGTTCGAGTAGAAGAAGCACTTGTGGGCCGGCGACTGCTGCGACTGCATGCGGGTCTTAATTACGTCCAGGGGCGTCATGAAGCAGGCCGTGATCATGGCCCCGGTGCAGGCCGAGATCACCTGTTGCAGCGGACGGATCCGGAAGCGCGGATCGCTCATCACTTTTCGGGGCGCCGAATTCGAATCCGTCGCTCGGTCGATGGCGTCATCTTCCCGCGGGCTTTTTACGGGCCTGAGATTGCTGTCGCCGGAGGGACCACCACTTCCACCACTTCCACCGCCTCCACCGCTTCCACCGCTTCCACCACTTCCACCTGATCCGCCACCGCCTCCACCGCCGCTAAAGGACCTTGGGCGGGGTCCTCGACCCATCGAAATCTCCGATTCAGCTGGATTCGCCTCCGCACTGGATGCGCCCGAGTCTTCCTTCGACATGGCTGCCGTCTCCGGTGTGCTAGAACAGTTGAGGGAGAGTCGATCTGGTTTCCAATAGCATTTGTAAATTTACATTTATGAATTTCACATAGCTTGGTGCCAAAAGAAATTTGTGAGAAACATGACGTTTATGATGGCAACTCTACAGAGGAAGGAATAGAGTTGGCACACACTTTCCAAAGAGAAAGTGTAACTAACTTCTTGTTTTAGTTATAGATGGCTAAGCCGCGCATTGTTAATGGTCCGAATAGTCCGTGGCGGATTTTAATTGGTCTTCAAAAAGTTGACTTCGCATACACTTCATGGACAATCTAAACGGGCAATCGTTAATGTTTTTATTCAATTATTCACGGTGAAAAAAGTTGCTCGTTCACTTCGCTTCGTTGTTGGTGATTATAAGCTCCATTCAGAACATTCCTCTTTACTTATATGATTTGCCATTCCATCGCTCCTGCCAAAGCAATTAAAATACTTTTGCCCCAAAGTGAAAGAAAAAACCCATTCATTCCGGAATTGTTGTCGCTCCTGCTTTACTTTATTTTTGGCAATTAACATGCAGTACTCTCAATGCTGATGGCACTCGCACCGACTGTATCCGTACTTCCGCCCTCCATTTTCCGGACCCTGGCAGCTCCAGCTCCAGTTCCAGTTCGAAGGGAGGCGGTGTTCATTATGCCAAAGGGGATCCAATCTGCATCGGGAGTTTTGCATCCCACATCAACCGCACCTCAAGTCATCCCGCCTCGCATATGAAAATGTGTCAAAGGTTTGACGTACTCGAATGGGGTTCATGGGTTTGGGTTTGCTGCTGGGTCGATTTTGATTATCCACTCGAAACATTTCAGACGAAAAGTACATTTTACATATTTAAATTTAAACAGTTTCATTTAATAAACACATCAAATGTGCCTATATGTTCGTTAAATTTAATTTTGATTTTAATTATTAAGTTCACCACAATCAGTCTTTTGATAGACTTTTTTTTGTAACAAATGTAAACAAACATAAAGTTTTTGCTTATGTCCTTACCTGAAACAAACCCACATTTTGTTGGTGTGTTACTGCCCACAAACCAAGTTGACTGTTGGCGGAAATATAATTGACATCAACATTATGACTCTATATGGATTCCTGTATGCATTTGACACATGTGCCACCAGCTGACGTCGATTATTCGCACTAAGATCATGGCACGGCGAACATTTTTATTCAATCTTAGTGTAAAACATTTTTTATAAACGTACCTCGGGCCTTACATTTTATTAGTATTATCTACTTGTGTAGGGAAACTCTTTTGGTAGTGGCAAAAGTATTTGAACTATCTCCTAGGTACCTTTTTTATAATTATAAAATTATATATATTAAAAAATTATATAATTATATATATTATATTTATAAAAATACCCTTCGCTTGTAGCAATAAGCACAGGTGATTTGTCAATAGGTATGTGAAGTGCGCCAGTCGGTCTTCCCGTCGATTTGCTTGTATAAAAGTAGAGATCTCGGAAACTATTAGAGGTAGAATATTTGTGCAAGTTTTCTTTAAGAAACTACTATCGAATCACCAAAAGGCATAGGTGCAGTCCCGAAAGCAGTAGTTATCCTTGTTTCATATTACTATCTCCCTGGCACTCCCTTTAGCCTATTAACGGGTATCTGATAGTAGAGAAGCTCGACTTTTTTTCTCTGCTGCTTTAAACCCAATTTGGTTTTCTTAAGTGGGCTTTCTTGCTGTCGAAATCCTTTGTTGCTTTTGCCAAGGCCAGCCTAGAACGACAACAACATCAGCAAAGAATCCTTGGCAGAACATGCTGTAGCTCTTCTGGAAAACACGAGAAAATACTCGCCGAAGAAAAATTAGGGATGTTAAAGAAGAGGGGAGGTTGCCGGAATGTTACTCTGATATGATTTCCTTGCTAGACAAGTTCTTTAAAAGGTCACGACAAAAAATGGAGTGAAGTGAAGAGCAATAAGCGCAACTCACGACAATCTCATTATACAGAACCTTTCCTGTGACCATTTATATTCCGTGTTGTTCTGGTTAGTCCTTCACCGAATGCATTACCCTAACATTTGAGTTTTAATTTCACCTATATTTAGGTACCTTATTACTATGTAACGAAAGATCTCTATATAAACCCTTTTCTTTGAGTAATATGGATTGGAATCCAGAATACCCTTAGGCAGGGTATGCAGTAGTGCTAAAAGGAGGCCAAGGAGGTGCGTAGGCAGCTTGCAGGTAAGTCCCGAGCGAAGTATGCCAACATGCACATGACATACTAACTAGCGCTGCTTTGCATCGCCTCACGTCCTCCCCCGTCCAAGTTCCCTTCCGGAATCCCATCCGCTGCGTGACAACGTACCCGTCATCACATCACACGCAGACATTGTCTTACAGTTATGACTGGCGTTGCTATTTGGAATTCGACACGTACGCGGGCATCCCAGCACACGTAGGACGGTGTAATCCCGGGAAGGGATGTGTCAGGAGGTGGGCTTGGTTGGTGGCTTGGTGGTGTTCGTGGGGCAGCTTGTGCCGGTGTCGATTTTGACACGTTGCCAGTGTGTGGGAACTGGTAATTGTGGTGTAAAACTGTAGAATAACAGCACTTAGCTGGCTGCTAATACGAGCACGTGTCTGCTTTGTTGCACAACACGGCGTATGCGCAATGCGCAGCCCGTGCCCCGTGCCCCGTGCTCCGTGTCTATAATAAAAACTGCACAACACGAGCCCAATCGATTCGAACTCGTTGGGCTTTCAATTTGTCATTAGCAAGCTCGATTAATTACGAATTTCTGCTGTTAATCAAGTCCTCAGGCAAATGACTAGTCGGTTGGAATTAGAAACATTTGCCCATGTTATTATCTACATGGCGTATTCGCCCCAAACAGATATTAATTATAATCAGCTTAGAGCTGGGCGTTTTCGATTAACTGCTGCCAACTCATATGCATATTTTTATTTAATTAAAGTCGAGTGTAAACAGCCAGGGAATGTTGACAGGCGTCGGTGGAAAGCGATTGAAAGGACTTCGACGGGTGGATTCGACATATGGCGAGCCAAGGAAAATTCACAGACCCAAAAGTCACAAAGGCCAAAAAGGGAAAAGGGGAAAGGGGAAAGGGGAAAAGGGAAAGCGAGGGCAAGGCAAGGAGAAAATGTGGCACGCGGCATTCACCGCACAATTCCATTACGTAAAGCAAACATCAGATGGCGTTGGCTGCGCGGCATGATTGCGTTTGGTGCTTCTTGCGGCTCCGCACCGCCCTGCCCTTGTGGGCGTGGCGCCAGTAAAGGCAACATATTGAATATTGATGCGCATCGATTTCGACTTGAAAGCGGGAAGGTTCCAGCAAGCAGCCCACACACGCTTTCCCTCTCTTTGTTTATAATAAAAACATTTGCAATTTCTTGCAGTCACGCAGTGAATGGCATTTAACACTATTCAGCCTGGTAGTGGTCGGTAAAAAATTAAATTGGCTACTAAAGTGTCGAATGTAGCAGAGGAATGTATAGTCCGCATACTTAAAAGAGATTATAAAACCTTAAGCAGTGAATTGGTAAACATTTTTATGGACGGAAAGGGTATATACATGGTTGGCTTATACATATTCAGTGCTTTTGGAATTCGATATATTATTTTATTTAGTGAAATGGGTGCCCATCACATACCTATGTACGTTTTGTTTATAATGATTTAGAGCAAGGGACTTCGACTCAAGTTACCAAGGTTCTGCACCGCCAACTTATAACTTAAGCAACCCGCCAGTATCTGGAATATGTATTTTTTGTTACCCTGCCACTGCCTTCATGAAGAGATAACTCGATTCCGGTCGAACTTTTGACAGCAGAGTGTAAGTGCACTCAGCGCAGTTAACTGGCTGCGGCGTCTGCGAAGCAATTTGTGAACGCTCGTCGAGCATTTAAAACAATTGGTGCCAAACAATTACGCGGAGGGTGCTCTTCGGAGGAAAAGGAGCGCATTGCGTGGAAGGAAGCCAAAGAGTTCCTCGCCAAATTAGCGACAAATGTGTGGCGGCGGGCCGAGGGGGCGTGGCTGGGGAAGGCGGGCGGGCAGACTGCGACCCAAATTGCAAATTGCAACAAACTTGAGCCAAAGTGGGGCAACGATGGCGACAACGAGCGCGACGATGGACGCTTTGTCTGCGTAAGTTCGTAATAAGCAAATTAAATGCCAAGGGAATGCGGCCCTGCAAAGTAGGCAACAATAAAAATCCAGCGGCTGCCAATACGAACGGAATGACTTGGCGCATTAACACCCCGATGGCTCCACATGCCACATGCCACCAGCCACCAGCCACATGCAGCAGAAGCGCGATATCATGGGCGTTAATTGCCACCGAATGCATAATGTTGGGAGGGGGAGGGGCAGTGCGAAATGGGAAATGGGCGGCGGGGCGTGGGAAAACTCCACCGCCATGCTTGAGTGGTCCACACGAAGCGATTTTCGTAGCAGAGATGGCTAAGATTTCTGCAGTAACTCCCATTGTTTCGCAGTAACTTTAGTTACTAGTCACCTAGTTGTCTTTACTGAAGAATATATCATTGCTAATTTCCCTTTAAACTTTAATTCATTCTAGCATTTACTTTACTTAATGCTTCTTTATTCTGCTGCGTAAGCTTTCTACGTTAATTTAAGCTTTAATGTTCATTTTCTGAGTGTTCACTGAGGTTTTCGATGCGAATAGTTTGTATGGTATGGACAAATTTTCCAAATGTGTAGAGCAGTAAAACGATATGCAATTTGTAATTTTAGAAAAACCCAGATTGGGGAAGCATTTTCTCCACTGTAAGCTGGACCAAATCACGTTCTGCATAGCCTTCTGCGCTCTTCTACACTTAAATTTACTTTTAAAGGATCCCATGCGCAGTTTCCCCACAGTCCTTACCGAGTTTTCCTTGTAATTGCAGTTTTGCTTTCGCTTTCCTAGGAAAATATTTTTGATAGAGGAGAAGCGAGAACTAAAATATGAAAGCAACAAAAGTCGTAAAATATATATAAATAAAATGCGCTCCTCCATAAATCGCATACGTGAGAGAGTCCATGTGGGCGTTAGTTTTTTCGCTTCGTGCGTGCTGACTTGCCAAACATCCTGGCATCCTGGCACCCTGGCATCCTGGCATCCTGGCAGAGCAGCAAGCATCAGATCCTGGCTGAAATTTACAAATTTAATAAAGGGAAAAATATGATGGATGTAAATGCAAATGGGTCTTGTCTACATTTAAGCGCCGTGCAATGTGTTTTCGCAGATAAAATGGCTGTTATGATATGCTCACAGTTTTATTTATTTAAATTTGTTTCTGATGTGCAAAACAGTAATCGGGTAAAAAAAACAAACTATTCAAAACGCATTAACATAGTTTAGCATACTTAGGGCGAAGGTCGAAGGGCGAAGGCTTCCCACGCATTGGGTTTGGCCTTTTGCACTTGACCAATTTAAATAAATGGCTGAATATTATTTTATGGCGCCGAAATTTTACGTCCCATTGAACTTTGTACCGCAGAACAAACAAATAAACAATAGATAGGATTAATTAAAAAAAATGGCTTGCACCACAGGGCTCAGGCAAAAAATGTGTTTAATTAAATATTTATATTATTATTATTTTGCCCCATACTAGACCATTTCTGTGCACTTGCGAATTTATATTCATTGAGGTTTTCGATGCGAATAATTTGCATTTAACACATGCGCACAGTCTACAAGCTCGACCGCAAAATTACATTTAATTCTCGCAGCACAAAATTATCAACCAGCAAATCCGTTTATGCACTTGATGTCCTTAATGACTTTTGTTGTCCTTGTTTCTGTGGCTGTTTTCAGTTGTCTAGTCGCCCAATACAATTAATTAAACATTTTCCATTGGTATAGAAAATTGCTTTTTAGGTCTCATTCAACGAAAGTTGAATTCGAACGCACGCTAATGTTTGCCAGCAAATTATTTCCCAAAATTAAATTAGATATTTGCATATTATGCGTGTAAATTACCAGGACCAGAAACACGCCATCCACTATTTTTTATTTGAACTGTTTTAAAACCTACCACCGATAAACAATTTTTGCAAATCCAGCCCGAATGATTTCCGTGCAATTTTATTGTTTAGAGCAGCATTCCTACGCCTAATGGCCACAAAGCTACAATAATTGCTGAGCTTTAAATGATTTACCACTGCTCATACCAGCATGCAATTGCGTAATTTGGCACCTGTTAAATTATTAAAATGTTCATTATAAAGTCAAACAGACGACATGAATGAAAAAGTATGGAAATAAGGAAACATAATTTGCATGTGTGTTTATTTGCAGTCGCTGTTTTTGTTTCGGCTCGCATGCAATTGGCCATTTGCATTGTGCGCAATGTTTAACCAGCTTATTGTTCAAGGCTATTGATTTGAAGACCGGCTGCTTTGTGGGCATTGCACATGCACATTTAATAAATAATCGCACAAAAACAATAAAAAAAAGTGCATTAATTAGTCATTAGGCACTTCACGAAGTGAACGAAAAAACCGTGCGCTATTAAAATCGTTGTGGAGCATACGCATATTATATTAGCCATGTCGCTCTCAATTAGTTGCAATTACAGAAGATTAAATATGTACGCCGTAATCCGTTCTGTATCCAATTTAAGTTAAGCCGATAAAGTATTTTGGTTTTGGCCATGGCCTTCCTGTCATAACTGCTGCCCCTACTCCTCGTTCTTTTCGGCCTTTTTCAGTTAACCGGGAACTAGGGAAAGTCCCCGAGCAGTAAATCAAATCAGAGACCAGAACGCCATACTAGTATTTATGCATGAAAGGCTCCCCGTACTTGTCCCCACATTCTCGTTATTTACGATCCGCCCGCCCCTGCATATTTGACTTTAATATACTCTCGAGTTACTCTAATTTGTGGTTGTCAGCAAATTTTGGACAACAGTACTGCCGGCAAAATCTGCTTGGGGAATTTAATTTTTCTTATTTCTGTTTTGCGTTTTGCATTTTGCTTGTGGCTGTGGCTGTGTTGCCTGGGAACTTTGATTTGTTAGACTCAACTATTCGGCTTCTGCGGCTTTCCATGTTAGGTTATGAATTATTCAAGCTGGGCAACCAAAGGAGGCGGGAGATGGATGTGCTAAATTGATTCAAATGCTCAATATTTAATGGGGTATAAGTGTTTTTAACAATCGCAAAAGTGATTATGGGAAGACAGCTGTTTCTGTTCCCGTTTCCCTGTCTGTCTTTTCTTTTTGCCAATGTTCCTTGCAGAAATTCCATTACACGCATATCCAGCAAACAAACGTCCATTTAGCACTTTGCAACTGGCCACAAAAGTTGGGTTGAGTTTATTCAATTCGAGTACCATTTTACACATTTCGCACTTCACCGACACAACCGAAGACTGCGCACAAGGAATTTCTTCCGGCGAAAGAAAACTCCAACGATACATGGGCCACAGAACAAACTTGAGCAGAGAGGCGACAGAGGAAAATTGCGGAAAACTGGCCACAGCAATCTGATGGACTGATATGGAAAGCTGTAGGAAATCAGCAGCATGTTTTCCTTGAGCAGAACACAAATGTCAACACATTCTACGTCAGGTTGTCCAAGCGGTTATTATCGCAATTTATGTTCTCCTATGGTGAAACAGAAAGGATAAAATGCTTTTCGCAGGACTCTTGTGCTGCCCAATTAGTTCGCTCCGACAGGGTATTTTCTTAAAACTAAGGGAATCCTTGGCCAACGAAATTATTACTTACCTGTGCTCGCACAAAACGAGGCCCTGGGAAATCCGAAAGGAAAACTAGGAACAATTCATGGGTCAAGCAATATAATTACGAATTTTTAAGGCCGCTCCGGGGGGAAAACATTTCTGTTAGCCCTGTTTATGGCGGAGATTTTCAATTTCCCGTAGTTCGAAACAAACTTTCTGCGAAACCTGCGCAAGAAGCAAAAACAACTTGGAGACAGAGTCATTTGCATAAGGGCCCCACGCAGAAACGACACAATAACTCAATTCGCAGCACAAAAGCAAAAAAGGAAAATCAAATGTGCCACAAAGGGAATAAGGCATAAAAACCAACGCAGAAACTTTTCTGCCCAGGCAGTAAATCCTGCAGGATATGGCCCTAAGCTTAGCAACACAACGCACAACTATTGTTCGGCCTCGAGGGGAGCGACAACTTTGATGTCCTGGCCGGGGACAGATCCCAGTTTTAGGCAAGTGGAGAAGAGTTAACAACTATGCCCAAAACGCCAAATATTTGAAATATGTGTAGCAACGAAAATGTTGACGTTTGAACTGATTTCCAGGCGGTCTCCACAGTTCAGACTCCATCCAAACACTCGAAAAAAGTCTTTGCCGCGAAGGATGTGCTTCTAAGTAATACGTAACAATTTAAATTAAAATAAAGCTTTCAACTGCATAATAAATTATACCAAATTACAGGCAAATGTGCCGTGGACAAGTTTCCTTAAAACTGATTTATTTATATAACAGGAAGTCGAAAGTGCATATTGTTTTAGGCAAAATATGCCAAATCATATCGTCGAGTTTTGGAGATGTGTCGTTTCTTACCTCGAAATTTTGAAACTTTGAAGATAAACGCTGAAACTTTTTACGAGTGATTGGCTGGCGAAATGTTGTGGCAAATTAAGTTGGCGGCAGTGCGAAATTGCGTGGCCCGGAGAGTATTGGCAACAAAATTCACAGAGAAAACAGAAGTCAAACATGAAAGAGGAGCAGACATGTTCGTAAGTAGCTTTTGTTTGGTAAATTGGCGGCAACAATAGTTGACACAAGTTTTTGTGAGCGAGTGGCAAAATTCAAGGCATTGTTATTGGCAATTTCAGCTGCCATTTTTGCTGTCGCTTGTCATGGGAATATATAAAATCAGCCGCATAAAAATTGTTTTCATCTCTTGAATTCACTATATTTTCAGTATGTGCACATGCGCGGATGCTAGCTTATGATAAACCATCTTTAAGTTTAAGCAATGAAAATCTTTATCTTATAATACTTGATATTGGGATTTTGGGCGTTCATAAAACCTTCTTGAGTCCCTTGTTCTTCAGCTTAAACTACGGGTAATTATAACTTTAATTGTCCCTAACCTATTTTGTTTTATTCTAATTGTTAAAGAATTTATTAAATACTGCGGCTAATTTCGGTTAATCGGCTACTAAAGAACACTCTCTCTGTAATATTTCAAAGTATTTTTGCTAATTCCTCCTTTGTCATCACTTGTATTTGTGTACAGATACAACTCTTTTAGGCAATCCGATTACATTTGGACTTAGTTGGTAGATTTGCAGAAAAGGAAAACTGTTCAATGTTTCTTGTAATCAATCTAAAACAACTTGTTAAAGCTACCTAGCTATGCAATATTCTCTGGGAAATTAGTTTCCCTGACGGGAATCGCTGCTTATATCGATATGGCGAACATTTGCCGCAATCTCCAGGGGAACCTCCACTGCAATTTTCTTAACTAATTTACGCCGGCAGAAACTTTCTAACCACGGCCAGTGCCGCCAAGTCAAAGATAAACTTTACACCAAAATGTATTATTAAATTTACGCAGACCCGTAAAATTTCAGACCAGAGAAAACCGGAGAGATGGCATCCGGACAAATACTGGAGGGGCTAGGCAGACAGCTGTCTGTCGCCGCATTGCGGGCACGGCGGGAAGTCCTGAAGGATTCTTGGCAGGCGCTCCCTGGAGTTTCTATATATTGGTTGTAATACTTCGGCCGGGAGCTGGCTGGATCTGCTGCAGCTCGGTGCGTACGGTTCCAGTGGACGAGGAGGAGGAGGAGTCCGTGGTTGAGGCGTAGGATGCCGACGAGCCCGATGATATAGTGGAATCGGTTCGCTGCTGGCATCCCAAGGGATTTGCGGTGTTGTCAGTTGCCGTTCTTGCTTGCAAATCCTTTCCGGAAGCCTGCCGCTGCAATTGAGGAATGCGGCTTGCTGTTGCTATTCCCGTTGCCCCAAGAGATTCCCCAGCTGGTCCTCCGGGCGGTGCTGGCTCTGACTGCGGCTCCGCCGGCTTTGTGGGTCTGGGAATGAGCGAGTTCCTCGAGGGCGATTTCATGGGCTGCGCGTACAAATCGCCGTTGGGCGCCGCCCAGCTGCAACTTCCTGGACTGGGCCTAATCGCGTAGATGCACTCGGTCCGCTCGCCTCCCTGAGGGGGCGTGGTTTCGTGGGCCGGCGGTACGGACTCGAAGGATTGAAAGGATCCGCTGAGAGCTGTCATCGCCGACGACTCAGGCATTCTCTTCGCGCGCTTCAGACTGGAGGCGGGTGATTTGGGCACGATGGGACCGACAATGAGAGTGTTCTGTGAGATTTGGGGCTCCTTGAGGTCCTCGTCCTCGCCTCCGCAATCTCTGGCCACTTGGAGTGGCGAAGTGGTTATGTTGCTGCTGTCCCTCCGCCGCCGTCCAAGCGTATTGCTAATCGTTCGCGGCGGCGGCAAAGGAGCGTTGAAATTCTGCGGCGGCAAGGAATTTCTCTTGAAGCTGCTGTTAACTAAATCCTGTGTTGTGGGCAGGACCTTGGGGTAATTACGCTGCCGCAAAAGCTCCAACTGCTGAGCAGCCGTCAGCGGTATGACCTCCAGATCATCGGAGTCGTCTCTGCTCGTCACGTTGATATCCACATCGTCGGCATGCACGAAGCTGGTGACCTGCTCATCAGCAGCCAGGATCATGTCCACCGGATCCGAGTGGGAATGGGAGTGGTTCCTCAAGGGATACTGCTGTTGGAGGATGTCATCACTCGGCTCGGTCAGGGCCGAGTGTTGTCTCTGGAGGAGCATCTCATAGTGCTGCGGCTCGTGCATGTGCTGGGGGATGAGCAGAGCTGCGTCGGCCACCTCTATATCCTGGCAAATGATCAGCCTGCCATCGGATGAAATCGGCTGTGGAGGCGGAGTGGCCGTGTTGAAGCTGCCCGATTTCGGGGGTTCCTGACTCGACATCCACTCGCAGACTTTGGTGTGGGTATCTACTGTGGAGCAGCTCAGCGATCGCTGACCTGTCTTGATGGCCTCATAAGTATTTGATTTCCTGGTCATCTCCAGAACGAAACTGTCGTCTCCGTCGCGGGACTTGCTGCACCGCTTCAGTTCCTCATCATTGGCTCCATCGTAGCTGAGGATGGTGCCGCCCAATTTAGGAGCCGGGAATGGTAGGGCCTTGGCCCTTCGGCGGCGCTGTCGCAGCAAAAACGTTACATAAATCAGGAGATTGAGAACTATTATAATGGTAATTAGGGCTATCAGTAGCTGCATCGTGGCCTCGGACTTGGCAACTGTTTCAGGAGGCGTCTGAGGCCGATCCTCCGCGCTATCCAGTGGGCTTGTGGAGGTCACCAAGTCCTCGAACTCACTACCGCCCTGCGTCTTGTGCACATGACCGAAGGTGGGAGGAGCATTGTACATATTTTCCGCCGCTGTTTCGGTGGATTCGCCACTCTGTGCTGGTCCAGCAAGACTGGGCTCCTGGAGGAGCAGCTTCAACGTCCTCACAGGGTCCTCCGCTCCGTGGTCCCTCGGTCCGTACTTGCTCATGTGACCGGTAATCACCTCTTGACCGGGCTTCTGGAGCTGCTCCTGAATGGCCGCTATCTGGTTGAGCTCGTCCGGGAGCTCTTTGTTCCAAAAATTCATATAAATCTGGCGGTACTTGTAGCCCACCGTTGGCGGAATGCCTGGATAAAAATGAGAATAAAGAAAATGGTTTAGTTCAATCGCTATATTTTCCGAGAGCGTATAGAGCTTCCAGTATGCAATGACATGCACCTACCAATATTGAGGTATGCCTGAGCCCTCCTGTTGAATTCCGGCCAATCCAGGTCGTAGCGATCCCACTCCAGGGCGTGGGAGTTGAGGAAGATACCCTTCCATGGTGCCTTCGGATTTCTGGAAAAGCAGCATAGCAACCCATGAGAATTTCCGCCAACGGATATGTTGTCGTCTGGTGCACATTTTAGTCTCCACTTTTCCAGAAAAGAATCCCATTTTATAGACATAATCCGGCCATTCATTTGCTCATTTAAATGATATGGTTATGGCCAATAACCACAATCGCCGGCAGCCGAATGCCAAAACACCCTGCTAACGATCTCTGATTTCAGCTCTGATTGCCGCACCCATTTCCATTTTTTGCCCGGCCTTTTTTTTATCCATGAGCGGTGGTGGCCACTCCAACTAATAATATTTGCATGTGCCGCCACCCAATCCGGCTGCTGTAGAATAATAATAAAAGCGGCAGTAAAAATTCTATTCATTTCGCTGTCCGAGCGTTGCAGATTGCAAAACGTGCCGTATTCGAAGGCAAAGCCAATGCCAAACCAGAGCCACTAGTCGTTACCATTCCAGAACTCATGAATATCCCACACTGCATCCGCACCCGCATCCGCGCCCGCATCCGCACCCGCATCCGCACCCGCATTTGCATGCAGATCTGTGACTCTTCGTGTTGATGTTGATGGCCCTCCCAGCTTTATATTCCCCAGCCGTGCAGTACCACAAGCTCCCCAGCTAACTTTCTCCAAATGCACTTTTCACATCCGCCCTGTGGACCGAAAGTCCAGCAGGCAGTACTCACCCGGTCTTTACGAAATTCGTCCAATATGCCATTACCGCCTCGGAAAGCAGCTTTTCCTGCACCGTGTAGTTGCCGCTGGGAAAGGGACCTGCGGCGGCCAAAGGAGCGCCGAAGATAAACGCCAATTCCTCGCCCATAATGCTATGCGGTAGCTGTAAGTGAAATGGTATATATATCCAGTAAATATATATGCCAGTAAATCAAGCCGCTAGTGGAATACTCTAAAACGCAGACCATTAAAGAGCGTTGTGGGCCTATAGCTATAAATAATAAAGCATTACGGTAGGATGTAAGTGAATGATTTGCTTTCAAAACTAAAGGAGCACCCAATTCCTAAGATAAGCAGTTGTGGCACTCCAAAATGCCACGAACTTTAGCCCTTCCGGTAAAAGTCTTGTTCCCTTATTGTAAATACAGACTTAAGTCGCACACTTTATAAGAGTCCGCCTCGCAGGGACTCTGATTTAGGGAAGGAAATGTTTTTCGACCGGCAAAATGTAATGCGGTTGGAAAGTCGGTGGGCGACTATGAGATCGGTGTGAAATGTTTTCAGCAGTATTTTAACGGCTCCTTTTGGCCATTGTGACCAACCGGCATCAATCTTCTTAGACGGCCTGCATAAATATTTAGCTACCCGAAGACAGGACGAAAACCAGGACGAGGACGACAGCGAGGACATGGACGGGGAGGAGAAGACCGCCGGAGGGAGTCGCTGAATGTAAGTAGGTAATAAAGCCAAGTTTTTATTGTTGCCATGAAAAATGTAACAAAGTCACAAAGCATTGCTGTCTGAGCACATCAAAATGCCACTTTCCCGGAGCTGCTGACTGTTCTTTTCGGCTTGGTCCTCGGACGATGTCCTCTGCGCCGCTGAAATCTTTTATGGCATTTATGAATGATGAATTTCGCTTTTGATTTTCATTTTGCAATTGTATGGGAATTTGACGAAACGGGCAAACGGAATTCAATATGGCAAGACATGGTCTAAGCTTTTTGTTGAGCGTTCTGTGATGAATATACACGGTTCAATGGCCCCATAATGAAATCAAAGCGATTCTTTAAGGTTTTCCACGATTCGAACAGATTCGGCAGACTGGTTAACATTTTGATGCCCTGCCGGGGAAATGGACAGGGAAATATTTTCATATCAATCAAATTGAGTGCCTGCAAACACTAATATTGTTTGTATTTTTTGCGTTTGGCGAAAAGTATTTTGCCACAGCACACATTTTACTGCAAGTGCTTATGCTGCATAAAATCGAACCATTTTAATTAAATACTTCCGCTTTAATTCTGCAAACTCAGAATGCATAACTAAAGCATGTTCGTAAATTCGCCAAACATAATTTATGAATTTATTCGATTAGCCGAAACGTGGGCACTTCCTGTGCCAAATTTTTTATTGGCAAGCGATTCTCGCTTTAAAAATTACCGGAGCGGAGGCGGAAATTCAATTTGGAATAAATGCGCAACTTTCGTAATTTATGCCCCTCCGTGCGCCCACTCTAAAAATTCCTCCTTGTGCCCACGGCAACGGAAACAACAATTTGACTTAGCGCCATTTGTCGTAATAAACCTAATGGAGTTAATGGCACTCGCAGCGTGTAAAATTTCCAAAAATATTTCTCCGAATAGGCCTTTAGGAGGTCTTAGGATCAGTAACCTGAGGCAATTGCCTGGGCGTGAATTGGCCAGGAGGCCATTGCTGGGAGGGAATTGCTGGCCGCACCATTTGCCTTCGTATTTCTATAATTTTATTGGATTACGCAAGAGATTACGCTTTAATTTTGTATTTCTGGGTGCTGGTAATTAAATATTTTCGCTCGCAGAATTTTTGGCAAAAGTACGATGCACATTAAGCGGAACCGCCACGTTTTTTGGTATTTGCCAAACACTCGAGTTTCGGAACCTTTTTGCGGATTGCGGTCGCAAGTTTCAACCACGCACCAAAATAAAAACTTTAGTTTGAGTCATATTTATTTTATTTTCATAAATTTCTTTTCCTTCCTCAACCATTTCGCATTCTTATCAGAAGGAGAAAGCCCGTCGAGCGGCGGGAATGCCCAAATAGTCGAGGAAAAAACTTTTCAAGAAAAACGAAGGCGACCAGACGGGACATACTTCAAATGTTTTTTATTTGTGGGGTTTTGCGGAAAATTCTTGGGATGCTGACCGCGTTTAGAATGCGATGATAATGACGTTTGTCTACGTGGGTCTACGTTTGTGTTCCTGGGCCCCAGAAAATGCTGGATTTAATATGGGAAACTTATTAAACTGTCTTCGAGCCAAAGTCGTTCTCATCTCGTTTCCCTCTATTATGCCTAAATAAATTGGAACTTGTTTTGCCAAAGTTTTCGGCTCGCTGAGTTTATTGCTCAGCTTGGGAAATTAGAAAAGAAGAATAGAAAAATCTCCAGAGCAGCAATTTTGTCGAATCCCCATCTTGTTTATTTCTGTGCCATTTTGCGTTTTGTCCTCGGGATTAAATTCAGTTTGGATGTACTTAAAGCACAATTCTGATTGTGCTGGCACTTGTGCCAGTAAGTCCAGGCAGTGGATTCTGCTGACACCCTCGCTGTCCCTGGGATCAAATCAATTAAGCCCTTCCTAAAGCACAACAGCCATGTGGCCGGAATTATCTATGCGTGGAATAATATTCGCTTTTTTTAACAATCTTAACAATCGCCTGGAGGCGCAGCTTCGCCCCAGCAGAATAAAATGGAGCGGTCGGACACTTGAAGCCAAGTGCGTAAGTAGTCTCTCTGGCACATTTTGAGGCCGAGTTTGGGGCAAACAGGCAAGACATGTGCCAAAAGTTTCACAATAAGCCCGCGGCCCAAGGCAAATAGTCAAAAAGTGTGGGCGCTGAGTGCTGAGTGCTGAGTGGGCGTGGACCAAGTGAGTGGCTGAGCTCGAGATGGAGTGCAGAAGCGCAGTTTATGCACAAATTCATTCGCATTCAGGCGAGTTCTTGGCTGCGGCCCTGACAAGGGGAAAATGCGGCAACAGAGCGATGTTGGCATAAATAAAAGAAGCGCCAGCATGTTATGCGATTGTGTGGGCCTTAAGTTGTCTGACTGTTTTCCTGTCTGGGCCCCAAAGAAAAGTAAAGAAACAGCCACAACAAACAGCAACAGCAACAGAAGGTTGCGTTGGCGACAGCCAGCGATAATTTGTAGGCACGGCCGAGTATCCTTGGGATCCGCTTTTCATGTTCAAGGATACTCGGGAACGGCATGAAATATTTAACAAAATTTTATTCTGGCAATTTATTCGCACTAATGCGATGCCTGGCTGCAGAATCCGCCCATATATCAGGGGGCATAAAGATGTTCTTTTAGGCGATTTAGCTGCTTTCAGTCGATGGCAAGCGTTGGCCATTTATCAGACTTATTCTCATACTTTAATTGTGGTCTATTAAAAAGTTGTTGCACTCCACTCGCCACAAGCTGTTGTCGCACTCGAAAGGCCATGTTCATCTATTTTGCAGTTGCAGTTTGTTTTATGGCCAACTGGTCCGCAACTATGGCCATAAAAATTCGCTTAGCACAAGTCTAAAAGTTGCCAAAAATATAATACGAAATAATAACTTTCCGCTGGCCGGCGGGAGTGTCGCCTTTGTTTCGGATCCCTGTTTGAGTTGTTTTCAAATTCATTATTTCTGTATGGGTTGTTGTGGAAGTTTTGTCTCCGTCTGGTGAGCAATTTCTGTATTGCCATCGGGGTTTTCTCAGTTTTTTACTGCGAAGGCATTGGCGAAGCTCAAAGGACCCTTACCGCGGGGAAATCAGTGGGAAGATGAAAGGATTTCCCTGAAAATGTTTACTTACGCAGAGCGCCCCATTTGCCTATCAGTCCAATCATCTTAATTACAAATCAATAGGTCCATTTAACTGTAGAGTAGCAGAGGTCCTAGGCCAAGACAGCTTCATAGCAACACAAAGCTATCTATGCCAGGCAATCAGTAACAAATCCATAAGCATGACAAAACCATAAAACCAAGCCAACTTGGATGGACAAGGACACAGATAGCCATAACCATAGCCGTTCTGCTCCTCCGCCCCACGAAAGTGATCCCCTCTCGGACTCAAATGAACCCAAAGTCAAGAGGATGCTGTCTACTTAGCAAACTGTTTTTGTTTTGAAATTGTGTCCTTTCTCTAGTTATACCCGTTACTCGTAGGGTAAAAGGGTGTACTAGGTTCGTTGAAGAGTATGTAACAGGTCAAGGGAAGCGATTCCGACCATTTAATGTGTATATATTCTTGTTCAGGATCGCTAGCCGAGTCGATCTGGCCAAGTCCGTCAGTCTGTCCGTCTGTCCGTATAAGCACCTCGATCTCTAACGGCCATAAGCCGCCAATTATTTTTCGTTTTATTATTTGTCGTGCCAACTTCTATCTTATAAATTATATAACTTACAACTTATATAACTATCTTTTAACTTATAACGCCTACAAACCGCCCAAGACAGTCACGCCCCACTTTAAAACTATTTTTAATTTCATTACATTCTATTAGTTTTCCCATTTTTTATGGATATGCCAGAATAATGTTGAAATGTAATGTTAATATTGAAATGGGTATCTGGTAGTCGAGGATAGTCTATAGTTCTCTCTTGTTTTGGCTGCACTAGGAAAAATGGTTTCAAAAGTGATTCCTCAGTATATTTTTTTTATATACACCCAATACAACCCAAATTGGCATTTAGAGTATTTAAGTGTAACTACGAGAATAATGCGAATTAGAGGTATCCGCAGTATACTGATATTTTTTCTCTTTGTGCACATATTTAGCAATTTATGAGTTGCTGAGGGGTTCAATGCCTTCATTACGATCATTCCCCATTGGCAGCTGCAAACTTGCGAATTGTTTTGGCCAAAAAGCCAAAACAAGCACCGTCAGCCTCGCCAATGATGAACTGAATTCAACGGCCCAGTGCCACAAACTTTTCAGCATTATTGTTCCATTATTGGGTGGACGCAGTGCGGTTAGCGGAAAGGAAAGGAAAGAATCCAGTACATTATGGAAACTCATTAGATGCCAACTCACGCTGAGTTTAATTTAAATGCGCTGTAGAGTATGTAATTGGAATCGCCGTTCGGGCATTGAGGAGGGCTAATACTTACGTGGGCAAACGGTCCCGTCGCGCTGTTATGGCCAAATACGTACATATAATTGCGCCGATTGACATCCGCGTGGAACATCCCGGTTTGCAGCAGTGGCCCGACCACGCGGGCATCGGACAGTATGTCCAGAACCACGTCACGGTGCTCCAAATTAGTGGCCTTAATCGGATTGTTGTACATGTCCTGGTATCTGCGGAGAGAGAGAGAGAGAACAGAGAGTGTGGGCAGATCGTAAGTGTAGGCCACGAAGCAGGCAGACATCAACGCAACGTGGCGTATGCGTAATGTGCATTGTTAACATTTGGTGGCTCGCTGTGGTTATGGGTGTGCGTGTGGCACTCGTTTTGTGTATTTACTCTCGGTACGTAAAGCTTAATTACGCGGTTGGCTTTTGTGAGGAGCACCCCCCGTGGGACATCCAGTCAACAATGGACAACAATGGGGACTAATGCCGAGCATCGCGAATCAACCAAGGAACTAGCGCTGATTGCAATTGATTTTTGTGAAAGATTTACGCTCTAATCCCGGAACAATTAAGTGAAAGCCCCACGAAACAATGTGGAGTCAGCCATTGTTTGGGTCATTTTAACGTGTAACCTGAACTTGGATACAGTAGTGGAAATCTACTTTATAAAACATTTTATATATGGAACCCAACTGATGCATTTTAATACCTCAATCCGCTTATTTTAAAACAAAGCTTGTTACAGGTACACGGAACTTTAATGTCTTTATCTCTTTTGCAAACGTCTCATTGCGTTAAAGAAATACACAATAATATACACATTTAAATAACAATATAAAGTTTGACAACAAAATTCAAGATTAAACTTTTCGTTCGTAAAACTTCCGTTAAACTTTTCACACTTCACAGATTCAGCAGTTTGGGAGTGCTTTAAATGTGACTTTAATTTGTTCTTTAAAAGTTTGCTGTCTTCCACCTTGTTTATAGCCTGTTTGGTATTTATCACAAATAAGCAATACTGTTAATACATACAAAGGTATACCTCTCAGGTATAAAAGAAGCTAAATTCATTTAACAGAAAAAGACGGGCCAACAATTAAATCCAGCTTAAGAACACCTTTGGTAAAATGCCTCCCTGCTCTGGTTTTTCTCGAATACATTTGTTGCCCTTCACTCATACATTAGATACATCGGCGTGCTTCTGGTTAAGTCCATCCCAGCATGAAATTATTATGGCGCAGCGGGAAAGACATGGGTCTTGGAAAAATACAGAAATCCCTCTGTGGCTGGCTTGTGTTCATGTCAAGCACAACACTTGGCCTTTTCTAGCAGCTGTTGAAGCAGGTACAACGTGCCACAGGACACACAGACTCACACTCACTCCAAGGAATGTGTACGCCGGGTTTTCAACGTCTTGGCATGGCCTAATGGACAAATAAATAGAGCCATATTTTCCACATTTTCGTACGGGTTGTACTTAGTTTTCCTCTGCTGCCCGGATTGTCTGTTTGTGTTTTGTGTGCCACGTTATGTATTTTATTGTCGGCTACTTAAGTTATGCACTTTGACCTCCATTCAGACAGCACAGTCTACGTCGACCCCCCGTGAAGAAGCCTCGAGGAAGCAAAGTCAGCAAACGACGGGGCGTACGGTGCCACTCATGAATGTATGGCCCAAGGCGGCTCGCAGGACGCCGCGCGTTTGCTCTACTTGCTGCTGCTTATGCAGGATTCAAAGGACATACCCACAGCAGAGGCCGCAAATATAGGCCAAGCCTCTGCCAGAAGTGATAGGTGCCATGTCAGAAGTTTGGGACTCCAATTAATAATTTTCAAGAAAATTATCCGGTCGATTATCGAATGTTTGAGAGTATTCATCCATGTTTGTGCTCCACTAACTTCCGCTTCTGTATATCCAGTAGCCAACGCCGGAGGCACATGTTTGCATTGGAATCGTAGCCTTCGCTTCGCTTTATATTTATTTGCGGGTTCCATTGTAATCCCATCTAGTTGAGCAGCGCTTAGAGCGTTAAGATGGCAGTGCGCAATAAATAACAAGAGTGAGCTTCAGATTCTCCTTCAGCTTATTAGTAAAAAAGCGTTTGCTATACTTTTGGTGGTACATATGCTGAGGTTCCCGCAACAGCTCAGAACTTTGATCTCATTATGCTCCCCACAGTGGCGTTATTATAAGCTCATCGGAAAACCCGCACCAACCATCGACTTAATTAAAAATGTGTGCCACCATGATTATTCCGTTTGAGGTGGGGGTGGAGAAAGTTTTTAGCAGTCCATGGAGGAAGCAGTAAAAATGTGTCGTTGCAAATATAGTTTGGAAATCACGCGAAACGCTTGCAAAAACAAACGGAAAGTCGAGCAAACAAATTTTGAATGCCACCAGACCAGCACAAATGCTTAATTAAAAGTTGGACGAATGCGCATTTGGGAAATCCCTTGACAAACATGGAATAACCCGAAAATGTGGTGCTCTCGCCAAGGAAATAAGATTACGAGCAAAGTGGGCGCCAAACAAACAATAAGTGGAACGGTTCCGGGACTAAAGCCATACCAAAGTTTCGTGCCACCGACAATATAATTAAATATATACACATACTTGTGTATTTAGGCGACAATCGTACCTAAAACACACTCGCACCGCAAAACGACCCACAAAAGCCTCCAAACACACGAAAACACTCAAAAGTAACCGCAGAGCTCTCGAAACACCGAAACACCACACGGACACACATGCACTCGCACACACACAAACGCCCCCGACAAATGGCCACCGGAAATATGCACAACAAACACTCCCAAGTATGCAGTGGAAAAACACACCCAACAAAGCCGGCAAACACACAACGCATAGAAGGCGAAGAGGGGTTAACAAAGCCGGCTAGCGTCATTTGCTTTGCTACCGTGCCAGTGCCACGCCCACTCCTTTTTACACCTTGAGCGCAGCCCAAGGAATGACCATTCGGGGAACTCACACAAGTGCGCTTCCGTTTGGCAGTAGTGTGTGATTTCCTTAATTGTATTTTGTAAACTGAGGTGCTTTAATGACTGAGGTCAGTTATTTTTGTATTTCAAATGGCTTTCAGCTGATTTTAAAGATTTTATTTTGTAGTACACAGATCTTCAAAGTAGGTCTTTAAGAGTACTTTCCTGTATTGCATATAGGGTTTTTGCATACTGTATTTTCAGGAAGAGGTTGTCTTTCAACGAGAAGAGAAGCGAGCAACTAGGCATGAATTAGAATAAATAACAAGGCAAATTAGCACCCCAGTTCTTGTGGCCTAGCACAGGCAGCTCTTCGCCCCAACTTGGTTGCACAGTGTAGGTTGCTGACTTCCGCTGCTCGTTTCTGGAGCATGAAGCAACACTCACATTTAATTTCCGAAGAGCGTATGTGACACTTTAAATATTTCCGCACTCAAACAAACACTTCTCCGCCAGAAACACACACTCACGGACGGAGGCAAAGACGGATGCGGATGCGGATGCGAAAGCGGAGAGACAGATTCAGATGCAGACTGGGCCAGTCGGAGGTGCCTGCCGTACTTCTGGCCGGAGAGCCTGGTCTCCGTCTCCGGCTGTCTGTGTGCTGGCGCACAATTTTCCAGTGCACTAGATTTTTGGCAGCTGCAGAGCTGTAATGAATTTGTTGAGGAGTTTGCTAATGAAGTACGACCGGTTTTTCGAATAAAATGCAATTTGATTTTAAATTGCATTAGGCGGAAATTGCAGAGAACGGGAATATGCTCCTAATGGCATTCAGACGAGTGGACAAACATCGGAGCAGATGTCCTGGTCCCAAAATTTGTATATTCGCCTGGCGTGTAAGCCTTGCCTCACTTTAAGTGGGAGCAGACCTCCGACATTTAAGCACCACCTCAAATCACAGTTCGCCCGCGGCCAGGAAAAAGGGGAAAATCAAATCCCTTTAATCACCCAGAACAGCAACCCCCCCCACCCACCCGATATGCCCCTGAGCACAACAAGCAAAGCGAAACAACTCGAGCCCCATATCATAGCCGTGCCATAGCCATACCGACATATAGACACGGATGCGGACCACTAACTGGCGTTAATGCCCGACTTCGGCGGGGAATAGTGCGGGTTCATGAACCCCACTTAACGTGGATGTGTGTGAGGGGGCAGGTGGAGCGGTTCGCCCATTAAGTGTTGAACCGCTGCCAGGCTAAACAGCCAAGGCGGTGGAGGATGTGTTTGTGTGCTCGGCTACGTAACTCCTGCTACGTCCTTAATGCTAAAGAGCGATGGAGTGTGGTGGGAAGGATACTGATACTATATTTTGCCGCGGCACAGGACATTGTAGATCATGTCCATAAATATTCAAAGGCAGCATCAAAATGTGCACATTAAGTCTACTGCTCTAGAAAGAGTATTGATATCTTTTGGGCCTATAAACCTAGCGCCTCCCAATTATGTGTATTAATTTCTATAATCACTGCTGACTTACTCACTCGCTCCATCCTTATTACAATTTAACTGATACTGCTGTTGTTGATGGTAATGGTTGGTTAAACCAACGGATTTCGGGGTCCAAAGTCGAAAATAATTAACCGACCCTTGCTGTTTTTATTTAAGTCTGTATTTATTTTCCGCATATTTGTACTGGCCACTTCATGCTTGCCAAATTATTAAAGTTTCACTACACAAATTCGCCACTAATGCACTGGTCGACATGGCAATTGTTGAATTTAACAATTCACGGCCTTCGGTAATATGCCAGATTTCAATTATTTATTGCGTCCGCGTGGGCTTACAACAATTTCTGGTCAGTGGGGAATATAATGTAATATATTGCGTATACGCCCCCCGATCCGCCCCAAAAGCGTTTGCCCAAATTGCTTTGCCGCATACGCAAACTGTGCCGCTTTCCGAGCCTGTATATATACACACAGATACACACATATGCACACCCTCACACACACACAGACACTCACATATCCCCCAGCGCTGACAAACGATTATGAATAACTGCATCGCGCCGGGAAACGCGACCACTCATAGTGGCGGGCGAACGGGAAAATATCTCAGCGAGTGCCGTGGAGCGCGTGTGTGCGAATATTTATGCCGCTCACTGTGCAATAAGCGCCATTTTATTACACTTGAACATCTACACTGAGCAGCCGAGTTGAGCGCGGATGCAATAAGTGGTCTGGGTGTCTAAAGCCCAGAAATGTGAATAAAATATGCAAGTAAAGAGCTTAGCTCATGTCCATGTTGTGGAAAAGTATTTTGTACACGATAAAAGCTGGGTAATGCGAATTCATGCCTATCAATAATTTGGTTTCCCATTCAAGTATTTTATAACTTCACTTTAAGCACGCATGATTGCAGTTATGGGGAATAGGTTCTAGCTCATGGGGAACTATGTTATAAAATATTCACCTTTTGCTTTAACACAAACCTGCCCATTTAAACTACCTGAAAGCTTATAAAATTACAGAAAGGCTTTCGCACTTCATGAATGAATTTTCTCTCAAAATGCTCACCATTTCCATATTTGGCCAGAAAAGAAAAACACTGAAATATGCAAAGTAAATAATTGCTGGGGTTTGAGAGCTGCTCTCCGCCCGGCTGCATAATCGAAAGTTCTTAAAAATGCATGTCAGCGGGAGAGCGCCCCAAAAGGGGCGTGGTCGGCGTCCGAGGACGAGTGCATGTGGGCCATCAGAGGATGGCCAAAACAATCGCTGAGCTGGATTGAGTTTGAGCTCGCGTACACACAAGAGGAGTGGCAAAAAGCACGCATGTAATTTATGATGTTTCAGCGTGTAAACAACACGTTCCGAGCCGTCGAAAAAAGAGGAGGCTGCAACACGGGGAAGCATGCATCTGCACTAGTTGCAGCAACGTGTAATTTACGAGGGAAGTTGGCCAAATAAAACGGGAGCAACTGGTTCAAGATGCTGCCATGGGATACATGGACATGTCTATGCGGAACAAGAGCAGCTGCAAGCCAAATGCATATTTAGCAGGGATATTAAAGCGAAAAGCGTACGGGGCAGCAGCAGACAGTGCCATTTAAAAGTTTATGGCTCTTGCATCGCACACCCAGGGGCCACGCCCACATCATTGTTCTGGCCAAAAGCGGTTCGGAATTGGAGCTGGAAAGTCAGCTCATGAGGTATAAGGAATGACTGTAGTTATGGAAAAAAGAGCTCAGGGTATTATTAATTATTATTAAATGCGGAAATCAGCCAGGACGATACTAAAAATATAGAGACGAAAGGCGAAAGGACTTTAAAAGAAATCGCGTTTAGGTATCTGCTCTTGGCTTTCCCACAAACTGTGGCCAAAACTGGCAGCACTGGCCACAATGTGTGCGAGTTCCTGTGTTATTATCCACAGGCCGCGGATAATAAATTCAGGAGCTGAACTTCGGGAAATGCGCCGCCTGTCGCCAAGGATCACCGAGCCGACCCAGCGCTGCCGTGCATATTTTCGTAAATAATACTATAATAAATAAGTTTATGCTGTTAAGCGTCTGCTGGCGGCCCCCGGCATTGTTGGCCCGCTCCCACGGGCCCTGTTATCTATGGGACGCGTGTCTGGAGCGGTTTCATTGCGGAGTAAACAACTTTGCGGTCAGCCGGGTAATTAAGGAGCCCGCTCGAGGTTGCGGTTTATAAATGGCTGAAATTAAAACGACAATATAAAGCTGTCAGCGACACTTTGAGTAGGGTCAATTGTGTCGCGGCCAGATAAGCCAGGGATTAAGCGACTAAGCAACAGTTTACAAAGATGGCCGGGAAGATGACGAGGAATAAACTGGCGATGGGCGGCAATGAAATTCTACAAAAGTGGGGCAGCGGGCACTTCTTCTGTACAATGAAAATTCAATTCAATCACACAGCAGACGTGTTCGTGCTGATTCGATTTTCCCATCTCAGTCCGCAAACAAATTAAACTCCTATGAATTCAATTTGATTGCATAACAGCACAGCTGAACTCCTTGGGAATTACACCTGCAACTTCAACAGCAGCTAAAGAACCATCTTGAGATGAAAGCAGAAATTTGGCAAGCTTAAAAATCCCTGCTCCATTTTCCTTCTCTCTGAATAGTGCAAGTGAAAATCCCCAGAACTAAATCGCTTCCGGAAGTCGGCTGTGCCCTCAAGTACAAGATACGGATACAGCACTAAATAATTGCCTGTTCACTCCGACAGTTTTCCTCTCTTGGCCAAAAACAACCACAACCTGCCAGACATTTTCGATGGCCCCATAAATCTGAGCCGGCTGAGCGAATGTGTGTCAGCTTAGCGTTTAAAAGAACAAGGCAATGCTACGGTAATGCCAAAATAGCCAATTTCATGGCTAGTGTAAATCAAACACACCTGCAATTAGGACCACGACCACACGTGCTCGACACCCACCTGGAGCCTCAGCTGAGGAGCGGACACAGCTATTTGGGCAACGGCCCCAGAAACAATTTCTGGCAATAGCCGGGCAACTCATTAACATGCAGCACTAAGTCTACACAGGAAGAAATACCACAGCTCCGGATTGTGGCCAATATGAGAGTGGCATCAGTTTATACATGTATTCATAGCTTGCATATTGAATGTAGATACGGAAAAGTAATCAGTAATGTAATAGAAGGTCTTGATAACTGGGTACTACTGGGTACTGTATTATAGTTACTATTTTTAACCGGGAGAGCAGTATATTTTTTGGCCTGTACCTTCGCTTTAAGGCCTCTTAGTTCTGTGGCCATTGTCTGGCCCGTTCTGTTGTTGCTGGACGCTGGAGTAGCTAATTTTTGGGGACCACAGGTGCATGGGGGCGTGGGGCATTTGCCTCCGACGGTGTGGAATCTTTAACTGTATCTGACCAGCCATTAAACGCAGCCATGGAAACACGCCTCGGGCATGCTAAAAGGGGTCGGATAACAGGTCTCCGATCCGGCTGAAACCCTAGGCGCCTCGAGCCGAGCCGGCCATAATCCAAAAACTGTTCAGAATGGCGCAATGCCTAAAAGTTTTCAGTGCTGGCCAAAACTTGCGACACTGCAGCAGATAAAATGGCCCAGCTGAAGAGGATATGCTCGTAGAAAAGTGCATTCGAGGGTCCTTGCAGCGCCACTTTGAGCTGCTTTGAGTTGGTCAGAAATGAAATCAAGGCACGCGGCGGAAGCAATTGTGTGCGCTTTAAGGCGCCTCAAAGGAGGATTATAGAATTCATAGCGGGCTGCGGGAAAATTAAATGCAATAAGCTCTAAAGGTTGCCGGCGAAGTCTTAAATATGTATGAGCGAGAATATTATTACTCATATTCCCTGTCAGGCAATCTCGGATAAAGAACCCTACTTAGATCAGCGCAAAGATGTAAGTTAATCATCTTAGAGGTTACACTGTAGTAACCGTAACCCCTAAATAGTTATATAATATTAAAATGCCTTTTAAAACAGGGGAGCAGTTATTAGCTATTACACCAATGTTTAATGTAATTCTTACAATTTTTGTATTAAGTTTGATTTATTTTATGCTTGCTTCTAATGCTTTGGATAAAATATTAATTTTATATTATATATTTTTACCCGTTACCCGTAAAGTAAAAGGGTATACTGGATTCATTTAAAAGAAGGCGGAAGGCAGCGTTTTCGTCCATATAAAGTATATATAATCTTGATCAGAATCAATAGCCGAGTCGATCTGGCCATGTCCGTCCGTCTGTCCGTATGAACGTCTCGATCTCAGGAACTACAAAAGCTAGAATATTGAGATTAAATGTTGAGTTGAGTTTATTTCCCACTCTAACGCCCACACTTTTGACAAATGTTTTGATATTTTTTCAATTTTTTACTAGCCTTATAAATTTCTATAGATTTGCATTTTGCCATGCCCACTCTAACACCCACAACCCCCCAAAACTGTAACGCCCACACTTTTAAAAAAATATTAAGTTTTTTACATTTTATTATTTTTTTCCCTAATTTCTACCGATATTCCAGAAAATATTGGTATCTGACACTCGGGGAACTAAAATAGTAATTTTTTTTAAATATATGTAAACAAATTTACATACATATGGATACTACTGATCGGAAACGACATTTATTTTTTGTTGTGATTTACCTGATTTTGTGTTTGTTTTATTAATAATATACTACATATGCTATACTACGCATATTCAGTACCGATGTAAGCTCATTATATTAGTTGCACACTAGTGTCAAGTCTCTTAAAAATGGCCGTTCTATTAGCTGTTGGTATTTGACAATATTACACCTTATTGAGATATTTGATCTACATCGCAGGCTCATTTCTTGAAAGTGTACGCCATTTGAATAACCGGATTGAAGTAGGTGCAGGACATACAGGACCTGCGGGCGGCGCTTGATTGTCAAAGGTGTCGTGTTGAACATTTGATCAACAGACGAGTGCGGGCTAAAGGACCTGGAATGTGCCCCTTCACCTATCTTTCAACTTGAGAGACACCCAGGCTTGAAAAAAGTCAGGAGTCGAAATGAAATAAAACGAAGCACAAGCACGGCTGTCCGTCAATGACTGACTACGTTTTCCGTACGTTTTCCACTGCCTGATGTCCGATGCCCGATGGCCGATGTCCGATGTCCTGGAGTCCCAGTGCTGTTTGGGCCGCCATTTAATTCAATGACGGACAACAAAGCATTGCCACTGGGATGCAGTTAAGAGAGCAGTGGAAAGCGCCAAATATGTGCAAGCAAAGCCTGAAAGGCTGGCACTTCCACTGCCGCGCCCACACACCACATGCCTGCAGCCACCCACCCAACACCACCCACCTCCCACCGCCCACCGCCCACCGTCCCCATACAAAACAATTTCCCCTGGAGAGTTTCCATGTTCAGTTATTCGTATGTGAAAAAGCGCATCTGTTGTTGATTGTGTGGGCTTCCTTTCAATCGTTTGTTTGTCCTTCTTTTTTCGCTCAGTTGTCGTTGTGTTTTTGCTTATTTGTTTGTTGTTTTGTTGTTTATTCTTATGGCTGCTGTTGTTGCCTTTCAAGCCGTTACTGTTTTTGTTGCTGCGGGTGTTATTGCTGTTATCCGCTCCAGGCGAATGCCAGCAGCTTAGATAGTTTTTGGACCACTTTCCGCCACTCGAGGGGTATTCCAAGTTGGTAGCCCAGTTTGTACCGAACTGGTTCTGGACTGATACTGAAAGTGCTTTCGTAAAATTGATTGAAGATATCACCGAACAAACTCAATATCTGCATGCCAATTACCCGAAAAGATACATTTAAGATCGTGGAAGAGTCCTTGAATGTTATATTACCATACCTTATGTATTAGTTGAACTATCTGCTAACTTATTTTCTTTTTAGAAAGTCAGTTATAGCTTAATAATAAATTTAATAATGATATAGAGCACTTTAAACAAAGATTAAAAAGTATCTACCAAAAGTGATTTTATTCATTTATTAAACACCGATAAACTAAGTTAGAAAGACAACTCTATTGACAGTAAAACCACCTCCTTTCCGAAAAAAAATTGTTATTAAATTGAGCAATTTATACACTCCATTTAAGTTGGAGTTTAAAGGGTGTTTTGTTTACTTAATCTCAGAATCTGAAGAGCACGCACAACATTCGTTGTCGGCCCGAAAGGATTTTCAGTGTACATGTGGCATCGTCTGGACATTCCGCTTATAATCCCTGGTGGGCATCTTTAGAAACAATTGCATCTTTTGTGCAAATAACTTTATGGGATGACACCGAAAAGGGAGCTCAGGACGCCCGTTTTGGAGCAAGAAACGTTGACATTCAATGGACGTCGGTGGGTGGGATTTTCCCCTAGTGCCAGGAGGTCACTGCTGTGCATTGTGCAATTTATTTATTGCATATAAAACTTTCCCAGGAAGAGAGAAGGAACAGGTCCAGCAGCAGGACGAGGCGGAACAAGTTCTGCGAAAATGAGATAGTCGGTGGCATTGTTTTCCCCAAATGAACGGAGTAATGTAGACCCGCGGGAACGAAACCAGCTCAAAGTAATAAGCAGCCAGCTGATGACATAATAGTGCTCTCCTGCGGATCACTTGGGACAGTCGTTTATTATAATTTATGGTGGCTGCTCCAAGGAGCCTGCCCGACTACTTTCAAACACATTTCCGCACGGAATAAATTTCACTTTAAATTAAACCTTAAAGCCAATTTGGCTTCCGATGACGTCAATGCCGGAGTAAAGTAAATTGCCTAACCGACATTCCAGGCGGGCGTCGCTAATCCGCGGCACTTAGCAAACAAATTGCCCCACATAAACAATTCTAATTGAGATGAACGATAGGGCCGTGTCCTACACCCATGCAAACCAGTCAATCGGATCGCTCGCAATCCGGCAACTATGTTAAATGCGCAGTAAGTTAAACGGCTTCGGGCCGCGGGCTGGCCGGATTTGCATTGCCCACCGTCATAAAATGGAGCATAAATTTCACTTACTTCTTCAGCGTGGCAGCCAATGCCAAATCGGGGCGTACATCGAAGCGGCTCTGCATATAGAAGCGCAATAAATTATCGCGTTCATTTTCACGTAATCCTTCCTCGAGTGCTAATGCGGCCAGTGTGTGATAGGATTCTGACTCCGTGATGCCGAATAATAAATCATAACTGAAAGAGACAGCGAGAACGGCGTGAGAGAGAGGGCATGATGCGGTGGAGACGGTGGAGAACATGCACAGCTTGTGTACTTTTGTGCACTGCAAAAAGCAGGTGCAGCTTGGTCCACTCAAGGTGTTACTACAGGGGTTAAGGCAATGTATATGACCAAATTGAAAGGCAATCCTTGGGAAACCTAGTGCACAGAAAAGGAGACAAGCTTTATCACTCATACGCAGTGTGGACAATGGAAAGTTAAGTTTAAAGTGATTTTGTTTGATATGCTAGCCATACGCGGGCTTTAACAGGCAGGCTTAAAGGTAATCTATTTTAAAACAACTGATTCCAGCTATGTAATCAATATGCACACAACCTTTCATCGCTCAGTGCAGCAGTCCAATGAATCCCATAGAACGCAGTGAACAGCACTAAAATAAAACGAGTCCTCGATCCTGTGGCGTAACTTGTTACGCCGCCTGATAAATGGTGCGACTGGTGCTCGTCTACGAGAGCGCTGTGTGGCCAGCTCCAGGGATCCAGACCGGATCCCGACCAGGCCGCCACCCTGGGGAGGCCCTCGAGCGAGCAGCCGGGCATTGTCTTCCTGTTGCGCCGTGGACATGGCATTAAAAGTTCCAGCCAAGTTGGGCCGGAAAGTTTGCCCCCATAAAAGTAAATGCAAAGCTGCTGCAAAACTTGCTAAATTGAATGGAGCTGCCAATGGATTCGCAACTGGACACTTGAGCGTGCTCGAGGACCACTTTTCCTGCGCTCCTCCGGGAACCTCACAACCTCACTCATTTGGGAAGGCTTTAATTCTTGGTCATCGCTGATTAGGGTGATTAAAAGCCCAACCTGGACCGGGGGTTACCGGTCGAGTGAAACGTGCTTCCACCTCAGTTTCCCAACTGAACCGTGACCTGCCTCTCTGCGCCCGGAACCCGGGCTGTTTGCCGTAATTAATGGCTCTTCCTGGCAGCTATTATTCTATTTTTCTCGGCACTGCGTGTCAAACACGTTTGACTTGCAAAAGGATAACAATTAAAATCAAATTAATCACGCATTTTATTAGATTATACCGTGTTAGGTTGACTGAATGGCTGAGCAGCACGTGCCCTCCGGGAACCGGAATGGGGAATCCCGGCTGAGGAGTCCGGAGTCCGGAGTCCTGCGCGGAGTTGAGTTATTACTTGTTGCCCAATTGATTGATGGACGGGTGTAATTTCGAAGGGCCCGTTGCGACGGTGCCCAATCCCTCAAAGCCGCTCTTTGATGCGACCCAGGCCATTATTTGTATTAGGCTTATTTAATTTGATTTTGGCACACGTCGAAAATTCAAGTGTCTAATATTTAAGCTCGAAGCTGGAAAAAGCAGCTTTCAAATAGCACCAAGTGATCTGATAGCTATATTAAACGACGGCCCTGTGATTTTGCTAGTACCATTTAAGGTTGTAATAAAATAAATGCTACCATTCTAGGTTCATGTAATTCAATCGAATCCATTTTTCTCCATGCAGAATCAATATAACTGTTGGTTTTCAGTGTTTCACCTTCGCTATGACCGCAGCTGAACCCATTTCCCGTGCCGAAATAGTGTCTGGAGTCCCGAGCATCTGAAATGGACCAAACATGGGCGCAACGGATGTTGAAATGGATGTTTTTCGAGTCGTAATTTGCTTGATGATAGCTGAGCTAACGCCAACGCAAAATCGTCGCGTTAAATGGTTCACCCCAGGCCCGATTTTCACACACGATTTGACTTCACCTGAGGGCAAACACATGCACCGAAGAAAGAAATAGCAGACGCCTAATCAAGTAACGCACAATAAATAGTCCGGTGAGCTGTCTGTCCGGGCCAAAAGCGGATGAAAGGGAGTGTTTGACAGCTCCCCGAAGCACGGAGCACCAGTAAATATCAAACGCAAAGGAATTGGCAATGGTTGGGAAGGCTCCCTAGGTTAGGGAAAAGCAATCGCAATGGATAAAATGGGTAGAAATGGGTAGAAATGGGTAAAATGGCTAAAAATGGGAAGGGGGGAATTGCTTAACAAACCGGCTGAAGTGCTCCGTATAATGCCCCATGACCTTGTACGGCTGATTTGGTATTACATGTCCATCGACAATTGGACCCAATGATGTTGAAAATTGTGTGAGCGCCGTTGGTATGTGCAAGATATCCTGGTAGCTGCAAAGAAACAAGAGCGCCAAAAATGCGTTAAAAGGCCTTACAAACGAGCTGGGTATAAATGTAGCAGTAGATGGATATGTACTTTCTAAAGGGTCTGAAAACGCTCCGCTGGCTGACAGCGGTCACTTTTCACTTTGATTTGAAATTTCTAATAAATTTTATGTGTGATTTGTTGCCGGACAGTAACTCGCACGTACCGCACACACGTGGCCCCATAAAGCCAAACGAGATGGCCTACAAGATACACATATGGCCTTAAGGGCATTGCCAAATTACTACGCAGAAGATTAGGAGCGTCCGCGTGGAGCTCTAAAAAATAAGTATGGACAGGACTTTACTCATTATTCGAGATCCAAGTAATATTTAAGAATTGTGCAGGGCTTCAAAGCGCAATGCCAATATTACACAACATTTTTCGTTTTATAAAACCAGACAGAGGCTATTTTCACACTGAATAACTTCAGTCTTGCAGCTTGATTGCTAAGTCAACAAGAATTTAAGACCTGAAATAATTTGCAATTCCTAAACGCAAACGTCTTCTTAAGTTACGTGTCCAAAATGATAACTTCTAAGCCCAGCCAATAAAAGCGTTGGAGCTCTGAGGTTTCCCATTTTCACATATTTACATTTTCTTTCCAACTAACCAAATGCCTTCCATCAACGTAGGTGCTCTTATCACTGGCACTTGTGTTACTTCCTGAAGTTATGGATTTTTTCGTAAAGTATTTTACCCATTCAAAGCCATAATAGAGCCGCAATGCAAACCAATTCCCACGCACACACTCGTAGGGACTTACACTCGTATTTATGATGTGTGCGTTTTGCCAATACAAACAGGGGAACCCAACCTATTTTCCGACCTAAAAAAGCCACGTGGATATGAAATACAATCAGCTCACATACCGAATGCTCCTGCGATTTCTGGTCTGAAGCTGCGCTTGCTGCAAAGCATTTCCGTTCGCTGCAATATCTACGCTTTTGCTCTTTTTAGCCGCTTGGCTGGCTCGTTTGGCCTTCGTTCGGGCCAACCCACCGCACCCACGTATTGATACAAAATTGCAGTGGCAAAATGGTTCAGTTGGGTGCCATTTCTGGCATAGTTTGCATAAAAATCCACATGCCAGAGCTCCGGCTGAAGTGTCGATGGCACAGAAATTGGCACAAATTAAGAAAAGGACCAACAAAATCGACAAAATCGACAAAAAATATAGCCACAACAATCGGGGGAGAAAAGGAGAATTCTCGAATATTTTGGCCGCCGGAGTTGGACAGTTGTTATCTGGGAAATTCAGAGCAGAAATGAACCAGCCAGCTGAGGTGGAAGTGCTCGGAGTTGAAATTCAAATGAACAATCCGCATGCTCAGCTCAGTTCAACTCGGAGTAACCTTGGACCGAACCAAGTCCACAGTCATAATATTTGGTCCGCCTTTCGCCAATGATTCTGGGAATGCGGCTGCATTAAAACCCCAGGCACTCTTAATCATTCCGTCCTCTACGCTTGAATAAAACCCGAGTAAAAGCAGATCTGGGGGAGAAATTCAATTGGATGCGATGCCAAGGATGCCTGGCACCCATTCACATGCTAAGCCCGAAAAAATTCCGAAAATTGCCATCTGTCGGTGGATGTGTGTGTTAATTCACTCAACACCTTCGAATCCCATTGAAGAGGGACATTATCGTAATCCATTTAAGCCAAGAGCTGACTGCAGCAATCGATGCAATGCCATCAAACACTTTCGAGACCAAATAAAGCTGGCCCGCTCTTTAAAGAAGTTAAGCTGGGAGACACTTTCAAAAAATGGAAGTTTACAATTGCTTTTTGGTTAAGCAGAAACAAGTTTATGCGCTCAAGTATAGGTAATGCTTCATATACACATAATCAAAAGATATGATTACTAAAAACCCTATTTTATAATCAAGAAATTAAGTGTTTCAATGCATATTGCCATAATTCGCTTTTATATAAGAACGAATTTCTGTTTTTCTAGTGCAGCAAACTTCTGCAGCACATGAGCCTGGCTTATGTGGTCATCCTGGGCCTGGCTATCGGCACTTGGCCAAGTTTAGGACTGAAGTCTGCACCGCACGGCCACAGCTACGTGCGCTTGTGTTTTTCTCTGACTTTGACAATTTGTGGAAGCTAAAACAATTTTGGCAGCCGGGAAAGTGAGTTGTGCCCCTAGATTCGGGATCCGGAAAGACCACTTCATCGTCGAAGTTGTCGCTGCTGCGAAGTTGTTCGCCATGGAACAGTGTGATTTATGATTTTCATATGGGCAAGGGTTTATCTCCGCCCTGGTGTTGCCTCTTATTAGCTCCGCTGGTGCAAAACTGTCACAAGTTGAGCTGCAACTGCGATTAACTCGTTAGACACACAATATGTGCTCTCTATATATATTATTTTGTGTGTGGTGGCACAAACATAGATACTGGAAGCTGGGTACTGGATACTGGAAACGAAATGCACAATTTGTCAGTGTGCTGGTGGCAGGAACGAAGATTGATGATGTCCTTAAGGCTGCATGTAGCTACTGGAAAGACACACACACACACACACTCGTTTGCAGCGAATCCTGTGCAGGCAAACCGAACATTTATTATGCCCCAGTTTAGCCTTGTCTCTAGTACGGCTATAGTTTTAGTTCCGGGCCTGCTTAAGCTGTCTGTATCTGCTCGCTTTTCATTTAATGAATTTTTAATATACCTTGCGACCCGCATCGCGTATACGCGATGAGGCCGAGTTGGAATGCAACAACTGTTATAAAATACTTGAAAATACTTGCCGATGTCATGAATTTTGTACTGTGAATGGACTCTTATAATTCAAAAATGCACAAGCAAAGTTTGCTTTACAAAGTTCCTGCAATCTTAGAGTGCAATCTAATGAAATGAATTGCTCTTTTAAACGCCAAGTGGCCAATCAGAATCTAAGGCATTCAGATATGCATTTTAGACAATAGTTTAGGCAAGCTCGGCCAGGAGTAAACAAAGATCACAGGCAGGCAAACACATTAGGCTGGGGAAATAGGTAAATAATTTGAATAAATTAACAAGTTGGAAAAGCACACATTGAAATCAATGGCCAGGATTCGGGCAGAGGTTCTATTAAATATTTAGGAAGCCTAAGACCCGGAGACAAAGACTTATGCCTGTTTGTGAGAGTGGGTTAAACAAATGCGACTGTGACTCTCCGTTTGTTTGCACGAGTAGTTGTTACCTGTTTGTGTTTCAGTGGTGTGGGAGTATGCGTGTGTGTGAATTGTGTGCCTTTGCAGTAAAAGAGATGAGCACATTTGCTCAGTAATTCATGCATAATTCATTGCATTCATTTAACACTCGCCCCGCCTGGCACACATGCTACTAAACCTCTACTCACTCACTCATTCACTCCCTCCTCAGTAATTTAAGTAAGCTGCCACACGAGGCTGCGATTCCCAGGCTCAAACCGAAGCTTAGCTCATTCATTAAAACATTTCGAAACTAACCCTTTAGTTGAGGTATTCCTACTTGCCGAACGGCCTTGCAGATCGAAATGCTTTATATGAAATAAATGCAGTCGCACAGAATATATTCCAAATCATTTATAGATAATCATTGCAATTCTTAGCTGATGCAAACTCAAATCTCTTTCAAAATTATGTTCTCATGTATCATTCATTTTTAGTATTACAATTTGTTTACTGATAGTGCAACGCTCGAGATAATTTACCTCTAAATTAGGTTTTTAAAATGGAGCTGAATCCTTGTATTTTCCATACTGGGGTAGCCTAAAACAGTCGTACGCCAACTATTGCAGCAGCAAAAGTTCTGGCTCGGGTTTTCAAGTTAGTGTGCCAATTGGTATTAAGGACAAGAAAGCAAGTAGAAAGTTTCAAAGGCGCACACACACGTGGAAAAACCGACTGTTGCCTCACAGTGTTTGTTAGCGGAATGCATTCGAATGGCTGGAAGTTTGTGGGTGAGTGTGTGCTGGCTTAATTAACATAATTACTATTATTGTGCCGTTGTTGATGTAGTTTTACATATTATGTGACATGCGCCTTTTTTCATTTTCTATGCAAATTGTTTTTTAGTTCGCCCTTGTGTGCTGCGCATACAAATGAACTTCCTTCCACACAGGCGAAGTAAGCCCCACATGCATTAAATGCTGACAAATAAAAAGTGTTTTAAGTCGCGTTTACTTTTAAGTGTTTTAAAGCTCGTGCTCCAATGGAAAGGGACACTGGCATACTGATAGGATAAGCCGCTGAAATGCGGCAATGAATGAGAAATGGAATAAAACGGCAAAATCCTGCGAAAGTAGCAGCAAATTCATTCGTAAATTAAGTCTGCTTCTGTAAAATACTTGAAAAATGAAGCAATTATAAAGTGACTAAGCTGAATCCCTGTCATCCATCAGCTTCGAAATTGATGTTTCCCTTTTACTGACCTACTGTTCCTGGTAATCGCCACGCAAATTTTAAGCCATCGTCATTACTCCCGCTTAGTCGAGCTCCTATGAGCCAAGTTAGATGGGGAAGTTGAGCCCAAAGGCCTTTACGCCTCATTGACACCATGGTGCTGCAAGCTCGTAAATTCAACGAATCATTAGGCAGGTCACAAAGCCGCCAAATGCTGTTGGCCTGGCGAATTGAATCAAAGGACACAAAACACTATTCAAATGAAGATGCCAGTGCAAATGAAGTAGACAGCACTGAGCGAAAATAAGTAAAATAAGTTCGAGCTGTAAATCCAAATGAGCTGCCAAACAGCTAACGAATCATACGCAACAGGCGATGTCCATTCTTGTGCTCTTAAAATTAATTTCTCTCCGTGTAGACCTTTGAAAGCATTAGCCGACATTACGGCTGTTTAAAGCGGTCCGCATATCGCTGATGCGGTTGTTGGCGCCTAAATAATTCAATTGGTCGCGGACTACTCACCGTCGATGGCGCAAACAGTCGAGCAGGACATCGTCGTCCTCCGCCTCCACGTGCTCGTTGAGCGGACATTCGAGGGCATGGGCGATTTGCATGGTCAATTGCAGGGACTGATTGCTGGCGGCCCAGTCGGACATCGCGGATCCGGACATGAGGATGGCCCTGTGGAAGAGGCCTGCGGTGGAAGGGCGGACAATGTGTTCTCATCGAATTATGCCAGTCGTAATCCAGCCGACTCACCTGAGGCCACCGGCGATACCATTAGGTAATTGACACACGCCGCCCCCGTGCTGTGCCCCATTAAAGTGACACGCGAGTTGTCCCCGCCGAAGGCTTCGATGTTCTCCTTGATCCAGTGTAACGCCGCAATCTGGTCGAGCAGCGCGTAATTCGCTATATTATGCGCATCGATGCTCGGCCGCAAGAATCCTGTGAGCGGCCAACCACTGGTCAGTTTAGTCTGAAGGCAGAATTCTTGGAGGGACTCACCCAGCACTCCCAATCGGTAGTTGACGGTGACCACAATCACCTCTCCGTAGCTGGACAGCACGGAGCCATCGTAGGGATTGCCGCTGTTCCACTCGAAGGACTCGCCGTGCAGATAGACCAGCACCGCATATTGCTTGGGGGTGCTTTGGGGCTCTAAATGTAACATACAATTTGCATTCAGTTTAATTTAGTGATATTATTCAAAGGGGAAGCTATTACTCATGGTAAGGTTTCTATATCAAGATTTTTGACTATGCTCTACTATCGATACCCGTTACTCAAATGAAGACGGACTTTCTGGCGGCATTGAGTCTAAAGGATAGCCCCCCTTGCACAGTTTTTGTGTCTAGATGGAATACACTGGAAGAATATTTACTGCCGAGATAAAGTGTCTAGAACATCGCCATGCATTCTTTAATAATTTGTGGGCGTTAGAGTAGGCAGCGTTAAAATGATTTTGGCAAACCGATGGTAACTGGCAAGTCAAGTAGAAATATGAAGAAGTCATTATTCAAAAGTATGCACTTGGGAGATTCCGAGATTCCGAGATTCTGACGCTCATCCGGACAGACAGACGAACTGATGCTGATGAACAATATATATAGTTTATTTACACATGGCAACAAAACGAGTAACGGGTATAAGACGGCTAAGTGAATTAAGTGAATGCTACACGTTAAATGCATAACATGATAAACTGAAGTAAAGCACAATGTATGAGATTATTTGAGATTATTAATGGGATTTTATCAGTACTCCGACACCGTCACATTTTGGACCTACCTTCATGGGGCACATACAGATTGAGATACAAGCAGTCCTCGCTCTCCGTCCGCAGATAAGGCAGCAGGCGACTCAGGTGTTTGTGCCGAGCCCGGGACATGTTTTCACTGCCGTGGGGCGAGAGGTCAGGTAACTTCTGAGGACACACGGGCGGAAGATGCCGCGCTATCTTCAAGCCCTGCCAGGGCAGTGGGGCACCTGGAACCACAGAGGATAACAAAAGCCAATTACACAGTTCTACACATAGTCTACGTATAACAGTATTCAATGAATCGATGTAAATTACTTGTAGAATTTCTTCCTTGCCCACAAGAATGCCAGCCAATTTTCTTTCCTAGACTTTGATATTAATACTTTTCATATTATTGTAAAACAGTATTTTTATTACTCAGCAATAGTAGCAAGGAAAGGTAGCACAACGATTTCACGAACTAAATTTCTAGCGAACGCTGCACAGTTCTTAAAGAATTTAATATCCCCAGCAGAGAACTGACAAAGAGGTCACGCCGAATGACATCCTAACCCATTGTGGCCAAACACATTTCGCTTTTCTCCTCTGTTTCGCAGTCATTCGATGGCTTGCGAAGCGCTGTGGCCAAAAAGTCAATTCCGTATTTATGTAACACGGTCAACAGGCACTTGAAAACGCCATAAACAAGCAAACACACCACAGAGCTCGCACATCCTGCACACAAGTGCCATCGGAGACCAAAGGACACTCGGTGCTCCGTATTTGGTCCTGTCTGGATCCGATTCGTGGCCAAGTTGACTGCGGTTACGCTTTGGTGTTGCAGTTAACGTCAAACCGTGCTCGCAGATGCGGAGAATCGTCGGTGAGTGGACAACCACGATTTGGTCAAGTTAGTTCGGATTCTGGTCTCTGGTCTCTGGTCTCCGGTCTCCGGTCTCCGGTCTCCGGTCTCCGGTCTCTGCTTCCGAATCCAAACCCAAATTCCTGCGGTTTAGGGGATGCTGAGGGACAAATCAGAGCAGCTGAGGGCAATCCATCTCGGTGGAGAATTGGCAAATCGCTTACAAATTTTGACACCGCATTGTTACGGCTTCAGATTGTTTTGCGGTTATTTAGGGACGATCGATATGCAAATGCCGTGGCTTATGCAAATTAAGTGGCTTCAATCGCACGCACAGCTAGCTCTGCAAATATTACCATAAGTTCGAGCCAATGCAATGAAGATATTAGCTCAGCTTGAAATTAGCTTACAAAAATTATTAAAATAAATAATTGCATCATTTTATTGCGTAAAGAAATGCTTTATCTCGAAAATACATTATCAAATGAAGATTCTTCGCAACCATATTATTTTTTTTCTAAAAGTTACTACTCCTCATAACGCTATACGTTATAAACAGGAGGCAATCTTTGCAGATTACACTTTGTTAAATGGTAGTGTTTTAATTGTTAATACAAAATTGGCATTTAATCGTGTAATAAATCATTTAAATCATTAGTTATAAGTGGAATTCGAACTAGCTGGGCTTTCTTCACGGCACAATCGTTAAAAAAGAGGGAAAAAAAGAACTTTGAACCCATTTGCGATTAATTATCCCAATCATGTTTAATTAATAGTACAACTTGAAAAGCAATGTTTTTAGCACAACAGCATTTATATGCCCCAAACAGGGTACAAATCAATGCCAATTCCAATTTCGTTGCTGACTCGACGCTCCAGAAAAATAGGCAACATTTACACTTTGACACATTCGAAGCGGACGAATTTCATTTCGTCGCGTTATTGAGCCCATAAAAATGCGACGAAAAGAGCAAACTCCAAACGCGGATTCAATATGCGGATGTGAGCATTATTTGCATTTTGTTATTAATAAATTTCGCAGCAGGCAAAGGAAACGGCTCCAGAAAGATGTGGCCGAAATGGAAAACGTGTGTATTTGTTTGGTTGTCTATCACACAAACGCACAGGACTCTGTTTGCATACGGGTTTGAATGTCCCCTGCTTTGACAGGCTCTCTACACATTACGCATACGCAGCGTGAGCATATTTGCATTGGCTTATATTTGCGGGGCGAATTTCAAGGCAAGTTGTATCAGCGACAGCCTGTTTGCCCTGGCACACTCACAACAACTTCCCCCGACACACACGTCCGCGCCGCCCCCCTCCGCCGCCCGTTGTTGCCACTGCTGTTGATGTTGCTGCGGTGCAGCAATGTGTTGCTGCTGTGTGCCGCTGCTGTCCTCTCGGATTGAGTGCACGGCGCTGAAGTGCTCAATAAACTCAGCGCGACAAACGGCGAAGTGCAAACTGAAAGCTGAAAACTGCCTCTGGAAACTGCAACTGGAAACTGCAACTGGAAACTACTACGACACGCAAATCGCGGCCAACACTTTCGACAGCCTTTGGGCTGTTAATTTATTGTCTTCACGTAATGCAATTCGGAGGACCAAGGCATGTGACGCCGCCAACACTGCAAACATATGCTTCGACTGTTTGGACTTTAACTATTTTTTACTATTTTTTAAATGACTGCAGATCTGATTTAAAAGTTTAATCTCTACTAATCTGCACATACAGATTTTAGTAGCTGATACAAATAACAATGTCCTTGCCGTGGGAAAATAATATTCTTGGTGCACAGCACGTGCAGCCGGAGGAGCAAGTGGAAGGCGGAAGTGGCGGTGGCAACAATTGAAGCTGCGGCCTGTTTATGCCCAGAACGGCAGGATGCAGGCCCGAAGTTGGCTGAAGTGTTGGCAGCTCGGCGGCCTCAAATCTCACAGACAAGTTGGCACGGCAACGAAGCTCGTGTTTTGATAAGCAAACTTTAAATAGATATAATACCAGCAATTTTCACTCTTAATTAAACAAGCAAAATATCCATGCAACCATGTACAAAGTGCGAAACATAATCGCCCAGCAGATGGCAAAATAAAAGAGCGAGAGGCGGGGACTTACACTGCAATCCTTGTAAAAACAAGCTGCAATAATAATAGCCATCCGAGACAGGAAGCCACACACAGGGACGTGCTTCCATAACCAACATCCTGCCAGATCGGTGCTACAGAGGGCACATGTCAAGTCCTGAAAGCCTAATGCCGGGCCAGCTCAACGATAATTGCCTGAATTGCAGGCTAAATTCTAAGTGCCCAGCAGCGCTCCCAGGACCAACAGGATGTTGCAGGTTGGCAGGGAAGTGCGGCTGCATATCGGTTGTTGGAGGAGTGCCCGCTCCTTTTTGAGTTCTGGGGTTTTTGGGGTTTCTGGGTTTTCGGGTCGGCCTGTTGGTGCTGCAAAGTGGCAATTTGCCATCATATTTGCGGTCACAAATAGTGCTCCTGCCTGCGGCGGGCGGGCAAGAGGATAGAAATAGGTGCTATTCCACCAGCAGGCTCGCTATCGTTACTTATATTACGAATATGGCCCATTTCACTCATTTGTACTAACCTTTACTTATGCAAATAATAGTTAACATTTCATTATGGGGTCTTGAAAACCGCTCTAGTTCAAAGTGACTTAAAAGCTATGTAGAAATCTCCTGTTTGAAAATAGAGTTAAAGACTGTTTCGTACACTCACCCGGTGGCATGAAGCGTCGATTTCCGGTGGGCGCCTCCGCGTAGGGAAGCCCCAGAAACTGGTCCACCTGCCGCAGCCCGCTGGTCACCTGGAAGCGACGTGTGATGCCCATGAGCCGGCCCTGCTTCACCTGGATCTCCTGGGTGTACTGCAGCTTATCGGGGACCACGTGTCGCCTCTCCGGGTGATGAGTGGTTGACGGCTCGTCGGTGGCCAAAACTGCGACCACGGTGTTGCCAGTGGCATTGGCTTGGTCCAAGTGGCTTGTTTCATCACCGCCGAAAAGCTTGTTCAGACTCTGCCTGAAATGCAGCTCCAAGCTGGGCGGCGGGGCCTTGGCACGTAGCACCGTCTGATGGCCAATTGATCGTCCCGGAAAAGCCGGAAAGTCCGGCTGAATTGTCGTCGTGATGTCCCCGACAAGCCGCGATTGCTTTGGGGTTTCACGCAATTTCATTGCGTTTTCCAGCTCATTTCCTTTGTGCAGCGGCTGCTCTTCGGCTGCCACGCCCATTGGGGGAACGTGGCTTAATAGCTCGTGATTGCCGCCAACAGTCAGCAGAAATAGCCAAAATGCTGCCAAACGAAACTTCATGGCTTTGTTGTCCGCCTCCGGGACCTGGACTTTCCTGCTGCCTTCTGTGATATTTCGATATTAATTTCGGTCTTACACTTCCCGCTCCGTCCAAACTTTTCACATTCCGCTCGTGTTTGCCTTTCCTGTTTGGTTAATTGTTCTTTTCCCAGCGGCTTGCTGTTTTCCTTCTTTGTTGCGTAAAACCAAATGGCTCACATTTTCTGGACGCCGTATTTACATGGGTTTTCTTTGAGCGCCTTAAATAGTTTCGACAGTTTATTTACTCGCTGTTTTTAGCCTGCTCCTTTGTGCTGCTCCTTTCTGTATTTAATTTCATTTGCAACAAAAGTTTCGTCCTATTTTGTATGCGAAAAGAAGAACACCAAGAAAATGTTGGAGAGAAACATTAGGTAAATTGAATCAGCTCGGCAATTCCATTATTTTTTAATTTCAGTTTCTTAAGTTTAGGTAATACATTTGTTGGTCACTAAAGAAACGTGCAAATATCAACATATACAATTAAGCACCTTTAAAATTACATTATAATCGCATTTATGGTACAAACAAGGGGAACCTTTATAAATATGTAATCAAAATTGGGTAGAGAAGCAAGTCGGTGCATCTTAAATTAATGGGCCATTCTGATTGAGTCATAGCTCAGTTCTCAGTGCCTCTGCATTTTCCAATTGACATGCCATCTCTTGTGTGTCGGAAAATCGATGTGCTGTTCATTTTCAAAATCTCAAATATTATTTTAGAACTCATCCATGGCATGGTAGAGTTCATTTATTTATAGCGGCCCATTAGTTATGAATGCTCTTAGACTTTCGACTTTGTCAAATCGATTCAATCGGAGTGAACGGAAATGAAACAAAGGCAAGTTCCTACGCTTTTCGTCATAAATGAGATAAGAGTTGCCATTAAATCCAACTTTGTATACAAATCGGGGCGTCGAACAAACGTCCGTCTTTCAAGAATCCTGACATGTGGAAAACGAGCTCCGAAGGCTTTTCGCAATTTAGTGCCGTGTAGTTTCACATTTGCGTAACGTAAACAAAGAGCATTCGGAATAAATGGAATGGAAGATTTCCCATGACGATTAATCATAAAAGCAGGAATACCAATGAAAAATCAATTAGGTTCTTCTGTTTCTTTCGATCTCGATTTATGTCGACACGCCAACGAAGTGAGCTAATTTCGCTATAAAAAGTAAAACAAACGCAAAATCTAAAAACGCCAAGGAATTTTAATGTTTTTTTACGAGCGTGCTAAGAAAAGCGCAGTGGCGTAGGGAGGGGGAGGCACATGGGTGGCACATGTGTGTGCGGACCTCAAATGTGTGACAGAGTGTGGGTGCTCTGTGTGTATTCGTAAGTATATATCAAAATAATCACAACGCACCGACACACTAAAAGCATTTTCCACAGTAACAACAAACTAAGTAGAACGCGGAAAAATGTACAAAAATATTGAAGGAAAAGGCAGCAGCCGAAAAGTGAACGCCCTTTTAAAGCGCCGATGTATCGTTGTTTATATTTTAATATATACCACATATACGCTGCATGTTAATAAACAATACACTTTAATTCACTAGGTGCAGCTTTAAATTTGGAAGAAATATTTAATATTTAACGTAAACATTCTATTTAAGGTACAAAATGCTATTCACATCTGAACTGTGAAAAGTATTGCCTATTTACTTCACTTCAACAACAACCTAGAAAAAAGTAAAAATATCTTTAAGCGATTTTCCTATTTATTGCATTTTCTGTCCTATTTTTTAGTGCCTCTGTTTGCTTCTCCGGACATGGCCATGTGTGCATCACAAACACAAATAAATGTCAAGGTACATTTGCTGTGAACATAAATTGACCTTTGCCAAATACGAAACACGAGCATTTGTATTAAATACGAGAAAGGGAGTTCGAGCACTTAAAACTTCCATAAATTCCGCTACCAACTCGATCGAGGGCTAATTGAGTCGACATAAACGAATGTTGCTTTTGGGCCAGCTCGCTATAGCATTTTGTATAGTATTTTTAGAAGCAAACGAAATAGAAATCAATGCTATTTCTGTGATGTTTTCTTGGCAATCTATGGGTTTAACGTTCCACTAAGTGAAAGTAAATTAAGACAGCTGTCGGTGGCCATTAAATGCAAATTTCGAAAAACGAAAGCCAAAACTGCAGGAGCCAGTGGAATTGGTAGTCATAAAAAATAAATACAGACGCAGGATAGAACACAGTGGCAATGCAAATTTAAGCAGAACGCACACCGTTAAAAATAAACAGCAAGTGCTTAAAAATAAAAACGAATGAGAGAAAATATTCACGGAATTTCGCTGCATTGTCCGTGCACTCCACGAAATGTCGTCACCAAAGGCAAAAATAAATAAATAGAGGAATGCTCTAAAATAAAGGAGAAATCACAAGACAAACTTGCCAGTTGGCAGCTGGCGAAAGGAAACGCACCGAATGGAAACAAGCTGGCAAAATGGGAAAATCAGCGAGAGAGGAAAAGCGCAATTGGAGCTTGGACAAAGCGATTTGATTTGATTTGGATTACTCTGTCGCGAAGTCACTTATTTTCCGCCGGTCCACTTGGCCTGGTCAAAACAATTCGCGGAATGCTTTTCGTGCTCTGTTGCAGGCTCTTAGCCGCCCATTCCGCATTTGGATGGCAAAAGGGCGCTATTTGTGGGTCAATTGAAGTGTGCTGCCCGCCCGAATAACTTCAAATTGGAGCGAAAGGCGTGTTCTTACCCCTGGACCGCAGAGTCAATGTTGCAACACTTCGACATAGTTTCCGAGCAGCTGTGACACTGTCATAAATTATATTCCACCAGCGGTGTAACAATCCCGGCGAGAGTTGCTCCAGCGCTTTTGTGATGCAAATGATGGCAGAAGGGCCTCGTAGCCGGGGTCCCATGGGTTAGGCACCCTTAACCTCAGGAAAATAACGTTGTACAACACGCGGACGGACACAGCGAAATTTGCATAATTAGCACAGAAATGTCGGCGCATTGAGAGCTGTCACTTTTGACGCGCCAAATGAAATGGGAACTATAAAGTACGAGCAGTACAAAGTTGTCGAAACCAATTCTAGCCGACTTGCAGAAAACAAATTTGGAAGCTGGCAATGCAAAACAGCGGCAAAAAGTTCAACAAACCCCAGCCAAATGCAGAAGATCGTGCCGAACTATTTCGAATTATGCGATTTATTTTTGGACCCCCTCGCAAAAACACACGAGTGGGCGGTGGGCGTGGCGAGCTATCGCGCCAACTAAGTGCACTGTTTATTTTTAAATAATTCGGTTACTCGCAACAGAAGCAATTTAGCTAAATTTGTTTACACAATTGTTTTGTGCAATGCAAAGGGATTTAGTTTAAAGCCCGAAAAAGCTAATTTGCAATTGGGAGCACCCGAATTTGAATCCAATAAACACCTCGAAATTTGTGTAGTCGGATAATCTGCGAAAGTATTCGGATTATATTTGTTTTCTATTATTAACGTTGCTTATACATATGTTGAAATGTTTACGAACGTCACACATCACTGAGTTTCAGAATATTTCCTCTGTTTCGCACTTTCGCATTTCGCATAGGGGGAAATTTCCCGAGCTCCACAAGAAGTTATTTCACTTGATTTACTCGAACAACGAACGGAAAAACGTGTAATATATTTCCACATTTTTATATTAATTATTTTGCATATTTTTCATCGTGAAGAGGATTCGATTCTTAATTAACCCAAATATTTCTTTTGGAAATGCATTTTCACGGGCTATTTGGCCAATGCATTGCCGATAATTATGCGCGTTGTAAAATTGAAAACTTGTGCCTTACCAATTTGCGCTTGATTTGTTGTATGTTTGATCTGCCCGAAAAATGCGCAAAACGATTTTGGCAAGGACTCTGTTTTCGTTTGTCACTTTCTGCGGTCTTGCACAAATAAATCGAAAACTTTTCGATTATTTTTCATTCACTAACGACTGCACCACACCTAAAATAAATCACTGTGCCGACTTTACTTCTTCGAACTGATTAACTTTGGAGCCTCCTGCGCGTAAACATTTCCACTCGAGCACTTGGCACGCGCTCTGTTTTTGTCCCCCTTTTGCAGATATTTTCTGGCGTTATTTTTGGATCACGTACAAGATTTATTTCACTGCTTTTAGCTTGCCACAAGACTTCCCCTGAAGAGCCGAAAAACTCACAGCGATCAACATCCGACACGATCCACGTTCAAACTGCAACTGTTTGGGGACTATTCCGGCGGAAGAACATCTGAGCATTCTCGAGATCTTTTCTCTTAGATACGGTCTTCTCTTAGTTGTGAGTATTTAGTTTTGTACCGCGAAACTGGCGCATTATCTACTGTACGCATATATATTCGATTTTGCCATTTTCAAAAGCTAATTGGAAGAGTTTTTGCTAAGGCGCCTCAGGTTATCAGTATAATATTCCTGATTTGTAGAGCTCTCTTAACCGTTTCTGAACATATATAAATCTGAGTTTTGCAAATATTATTTACGCGTTGAGCACTCTCGTTTCTGCATCCTGCACATATCCCGTCGACTTCCTCCATTACCATAATTATTATCATATAAAAATTAGTCATTAGCAAGAGGCCTTTCATTACCTTCAATTTCCCAAAACTTCCTGGTCATTACCATATCTCATTTGGCGAAATTTCCACAACTTCCTCTTTAAGCACATGTAAATAGACATCTTTGGGAGTCGGGTGAAAAGATTTTCCTACTCCTCTTATCTAAGACTTCCTGCCGCAAATCTATCTCCAAGTCTAAGTGCGCAGGCGGGAGCCAAGTTAAAGTCTTAAATCAGCCTGGCTCTTGGCCAAGAAGTGGGGAAAATGCAAAAACTGCCTATGACCTAGGTCTACTTCTATTTGCCAAGGCTTTTTGCATTGCAGTAGCTAAGTGACTTGTTTGACTTCTTCATTGCGCCTTCACTTCATCGTCAATTTGGCTGGGCCACTACACAAAAGGGAGGATATCAAAGGGTTTTTTTCAAACTAGGTAAGGTTCAAGTCTCAGGACTAAAAGAAATACCACTAGTGACCTGTTAGATAGGTTTTCTTCTTTTAAAGAGGGTAAATCTAGTGAATGTTCCAAAATTTTCTCTTACAGAATTTTATTCGCTTTAGATATTTAGTCGTTGGCTTAATACTAATGCTGACTTAAGTCTAGACCCAACAACCCATATACCTCACATCACCGATTTGCGGCATGTCACCTTTCAAGCCATTTCAGTGTGTGGAAAAGGAAAAGGGGAAAAACGGCCGACAGCTTCGCAGAGCTTCACGCCCGGCTTTCTTTTTTTTGGCCACACACCTAAAACGCCTTTTCGGAGAAATTGAATTTACCAGCTTGACATGTTCGAAGTAACTCGAGTACCTAATTTACGACCATCAAAGTGCGCCAATAAATTTTCTTTAATTGCAAGTTAATTAAAATCGAAGCCCCGTGCCCGAGACGCAGTACTCGAACCAGGCGCACCGAAGAAGCGCCATTGGGAACGTCAGCAGGGCATTTAAAAATAACCAAATTCGACGTCAATGCGGCGGCACACATTCATCCCAAACGCCCAAACATCAATAAAGCAAGCCATACAAGTTTCTATGAAGCAAGATAATAAAGGCGGAAAAAAGTTAAATTAATTTTTTATGTCTTACTCGAAGAGTAAATCGAGAGTACTAACAGGTAGAAGGAAACGAATCGAACCTACAACTTACATATGTTATCGATCTTGTCCGTCCGTTTGTCCGTATGAACGCTGTGATCGCGGGAATTATAAAAGAAAATGCACGCAGCCGTTACTTCAGAACGTTGCCACACCCACTTTAATTTAATAAGTGCCTTGCACTTTGCCGCCCACTTTGTGACAATTTCTATAGATACGGCTAAAAAATCTTAAAATATCACTCTCCTCTCTTACTAGCTGAGTAACAGGTATCTGATAGTCGGGGAACATTCTCTCTTGCCTTCATCTCTGAATGGGAATGCAAACTTAAAAAACAATTTGGTCCGGCCCCAATTGCTTATATTTGAACGAGTTTAGCTTGCAGGCTGTCAATTTATCGAAAAATACATTTCTCAGGTTGAAGACATTTTATTATTTATGCCTGTTATATTTCTCAATAAATGCTCGTATTTTGTTCTTATATATTTAGATATATATTTAGTTTTCATATTTATGGCGCTTGAGGTGCCAAATGGATTGCATAAACAAATTAGCCCAGTTTGCTTACGAATTGAATAGAAATTGAAAGGATAACTGCAATTTCAGCAATAAGTTTTTTTGGTGAGTGCGTTTAGTTTTCTACAGAAATACAAAATAAAAATGATGTGGATAAAGAAATCTTTTCTCGTTTATTAAATAATAATAACATTCGACTTGTATTTTCCCTTACTTTCTAACCCAAACATTTTCTTACTCATACTGAAACAAGATAAATTCGGAAGGCCAAAGCTTTCAGTAACTATATACATAAAAAATATAAGAACAATAAATGAAACTGTGATTTAATTTCCAATATTTTTCAGACCGTTTCTATGTATATTATATATCCGGGTTTGATTAAATTTAATCAGAAAATTTGTGTTAAAAAAATGTCTGTTTAGCGAAAACTTATGCTTATGATCGAAAACCACTAAATACAATTATGTTTCCCATTTTTTCGAATATTCATTTGACAGCATATATAATTAGCATATATCTTCGTTGCCTTTGAAACTTTTTTGCCTTAGCTTCGGTTGTATTTCAGACTTTAAATAACTAAGCTGACATCTGATTTCTTGCTAAATTCCCAGTCACAATCCTTTTTGGTGCATTGAGTCAGGGATCTGGGGTCGAATGACTAGCAATTTGCAATCTAATTAACTTCGATTCCAACGACAAGGACATTTACATAATTGCATTTCGTGGTGCATAATTCTGCCAAGAGACACGCCCAGTTTCAGCCCTAGATAGGAAAAAATTAAACCGTCGCAATCAAGTGAAAAACGAAAGTTGCCCATGGCGCAGGCGAAAGGATAACTGAAAGAATGGGACTGAAATTAGAAAAGCTAAATGACACAAAAAGCCAGTGCGAACGTAATTGTGTTTTGCCGCTGCCACTGCAATTGGGTCCTGGTTCTGGCCATATGGCGGCCACATTACACCGAGTTAAACGAAGGCCGCGGAGCACAAAAAAAAATCAAGGGAAACCGTCAAGGAAGAGGCAACGGTGCCAAATGAAAGCCAACTCTAATTAAGTCGGCAATGGCCAAGTTGCAGAAACACAAAAGGAAAGACGAAAAGAGCGTTTACTTACTGGCCAGAATCAGGAAAGATGCAGCAGCCATTCCCATAAAGGAAAAGCCCAGCGGATGATTTAATTCGGCAGTGCACTATGTTAAGCCAGCTTATTTGGTGCTAATTATATGCCTTTAGTCGGGAAATTATGAATGCAGTTGGGTTCGCTTAGGTTGCCATAGATGGAAAGTATTAACCCAAAACAAAGCGAAGGAACTGAAATGGAGAAAGCGGCTCTAGACGGAATTAAAGTGGTTAAGTATTTGACTTCAGGCTGCCAGCGCAAAGTGAAGTGCAAATAAATTAGACAAAAATTGCTCTAGAAATGCCCCAAGAAATGCACTTATCTTTGCCTTGTTGACTCGCCAAAAAACTTGGTAAAGTGGAATACAAAAAATGGAGATACACAGGCAAAATTGAGGAAGATTCTTAAATTGTAACAGTAATATTATTATTTTGAATGCGATTCAGCAACAATTTAAAATCAAATGTGCTGAACAGTAGTTATTTTAGTCCACCTTGTATATGCAAATATATAAGTATTCGAACATAAAAGATACGAACATACAAAACCAAGAGTCGAGTTCCTCGACTATCAGATACCCCTTACTCAACTGGTGGGAGTGCAGGCTAAACATTTCATATCAAAGTTGGCAGCAAAAAAATAAAATAAATAAAAATTAAAAAAAAAGTTAAAAAGTTTAAGAGTTGTAGACGGTTAGTGGGCGTTAGAGGGGGCGTGGAATTAATGTGGAATCTGTGGAATGTGCCTGATTATTCGCAACTTTCCAGCTTTTATAGTTCCTGAGATCTCGAACTTCATACGGACGGACATAACAGTATATGTATATAATACTTTATGTTCATACTTTCCATACTTTTCAACGAATCTAGTAAAACCCCTACTGTACAAGGAACAGGTATAATAAAATACGAAATATTCAACCATTTTTCCGGCAAGAAAAAAGGCAAGTTGAATTATTGCAAACTTATTCTCCCCCGCTTCATTTTGGCTGGAATTCCGCTCCGTAAACTTGGCCCGAACTTCCCGCTAATCAGGGGAAATTTCTCTGCAGCGGAACGAGTCAAATTGAAGTGGTCCAAAACCAATTGAGCAGAAAACACAGCCAGCGGCAACCAGAACTGCCTCATGGGCTTTGGGGCAGTAAATTTGGCGTAAAATAGGCTATTGATTTTCAGCCCAGCTAGGCTAACTGGAATTTAACTAAACTTAGCTAAAGCGTTAAGAGACTAGGCTCTTTGTTGTGGTCTGTGTGTTTAAGGTCCCCTGTGCATATGCAAATGAAGCAGACAGTGAATTCATTCGTTTGCATTTAAATCTGTCCAGAGACGATTTCGTTTCAAATCTGTCTTTCACTCAACTGAAACTAAATGACACTCGTTTACGAATATCGCCCTCGAGCCATCCCGAAAAGAGGTGTAAATAAGCACCGAGTAAACAAAAGCCGCAAAAAAGGAATCTAAACGTTGACTAAATCAAAACGGACCCAGTCCTCTGAAAATGGGGTCCAGAGCGGAGTCTCCTCTTCAAGTGGTCAGCCGTGGAAGGTTGCGAAAAAAGAAAAACTCTGAACGACCGCACTTCGGACTGTCACTTGTATTAAAGGAAAAACGCCGCAGGCATTTTAAGTGTTGTTAATGCTGATGCGGCGGTGGCGGCGGCGGCACGAAAGTTTTTCCAGTGAGCAAATGAAACAAGTTTTCCTCTAGTTTCCCTTTTTGAGCAGCCAGCAACTCACGTTCCCGTTCCGCGCCCGCCCATTTTATGCATTTATAAAAACCAGGGGGCTCAAACTGAAAAACAAACCATGAGGAGTGGAAAAGTTTCGACACTTTTTGTTAACGCGTGGCTGCTTACGTGTGTGTCATTTAGCCCAAGTCCCAGTTCCCTGCCCCTTTGCTGCGCTTCTCATTTTGGGTCAGTTTCCATTAAAGTGGTGGTCAGTGGTGGGTCTGTCCATGCAAATGGCATCCGAGATTCCGCACAACTGGAAACTAAAATGGGATTAAATAATTCCTTTCATCGCACTCTCTTGGCCGTTCAGAAAGCGACATTAAGTGCGTTAGATAGCAATTTAAGTTTGGATAATATACCCCATACATCTAGATACGTTTTTTTGGCATCGGCTTTCGCATTAATTTAAACCAACCTAATTAAATTACCTTTCAGATTGGTTTTTCTCTCCACTGGACTGTTTATTAATTACGTTTTGAGCTAGTTTTTCAGAGCGCTCTTTTTGCATTGCACAATTATTTCACAAGGACCCTGCCTTTTCAAAAATGAATTAATCGAGATGTCTTTGTCATTTGCATTCAATTAGCCATTTATTATTATTACCCCTTTTTCCATCGGGCTCCTGTGATTATTATACATTTTGCAATGCAAATTTCGCGAGCATCTCGGCTTGCACCTTTCTGGTTGAATATTCATGATCATTTTTATTCCCGAAAGGACTCCGATTATTTCATAATTACGACAAAGGCAGCTGCAGCGAGGCACATTATGAAAATGGCATGAAATTAATTCGTGATATCGAAAAGGGAGACATCGCAGCTCCGGCCGAAATGTGCGCATCTGCTTCGCATTATAAATATGTCATATCCTGTTTCCTGCAGGCACACCGAGCAGCTTATCAGACCCACTTGCAACTGCAGTTACTCCCCTGAAGAAGCCTCAAAGGAAGCGCATCTCCCCATCTTTCATGTTGTCAAAGGGGGAAACACACCAGGCAGCCCGGGAAGCTCAGGCAAAGTAGCAATTCAACCGAAGGTTTCCTCATTTGCTGCACGCCACTGAGGAGCTGAATGCAAACAGGGACCGGTGTCTTCTCTTCCAGGTCCCTGTGTAAATCGGCGCAAAATGGTATAAATTTCCCTGCTTATTTGCAATGCAGCTCGATATACCCTCATGTGCTCTTGCGTATTAACTTTGGTAATGCACATAGATCTATGTAGACCGGGACACAATGCCAATGGAAACAACGTATATAAGAAAACAGTGCAGGGAAAAAACGGGGTTTGGTATCTGTTTGGTAATGTTGGGGGCTAAAAATTTGTATAATAAAATTGTAATAGTGTCGAGTACAGCAAGAGTCTTCCGTGAGTCTAGTGAAAAGCATAACCGGTAAGATCATTGAAGTGTTTCTTTCAGCCACAATCTTGTAACTGTACCGTTTGGCATATGCGTAGAAGAATACCTTACAGTTCTTGAAAATTAAAAATAATAATTAAAAATTAATTTCCACATTAAAAATAATGTACTGCAGAGATGTATTACAGCTATCACTTAAATGTGATAATATATTTTTACCAATTTCATTTACATTGCCTGCAAGTAGAGAGTCCGATATTCGACCTCGCCCTGATTAATATATTCTTATTCTGCTTTATTTCTGCACTGTTTGTTGTCTTTTGTGCTTTTTACACTTCGGGACTATTGTCGGCTTAATTGTTGTTGTGCCTTTTCCTGGTCCCTCTGCCATTGTTGTTGCGCATATTGTTTTTGCTGCTGCTGGCTGCTGGTGTTGCTGGTTGTAAGTGGGAGTGGGTGGGAAATGGCTGGCTGTCTGATTGTTGACGTGGCTGAGAAAGCGCACACTTAAGTGCACTTGAGCGTTTTTAATTAAAACGCAATTTTTCAACGAGCAGAAGTCGACTTGCTGAGCAACTGGGCAGACAAGTAGGTACCGGGCTTGGATTTTTTCTAAAGTATTCGCACATTTTAGTCCTCAAAACACAACGCTCTTCCATGCTGCATGCAAAGGAGCAACGCAATATTTTAAAGTATCTGAAGGGTGGTTCCAGGGTGAAGCAGTTCTGAAAATCACAATAAATCCACATGCATTGCTTTGCATTTAGATTGCGGCTACACACATCAATCGCGCTGGAAGCATTACAAGTAAGACCGTCGCAGAAGACCTCTTTCAATCAGAAGTGCTCCTGGCAACACCGGGGGTCTTTTAGTGGGGATTTGTTTTTCGCGGACGAGGAGACAACAGTTGGTGCCTCCGAAATATAATCAACGTCATCATGCAACCAGTCAACCAGTGCAACTTTGTAGTGCACCCTGTTATTTATGCAATTCCCCACTATGCACCTAAAGAAGATTTCTCTTTTCCAGACTTCCTTCTGCCTCAATATTTAATTATACTTATAAAGTTGTTCGCCATAAATTAACATCCAATCTTAGAATTGCAATTTGCGGGTTATTAAAAATTTCGAATTGAAATATTACTATTCAGTAGAAGGAACCCAACTAACATATTATTTATTATTTAACGAAATAGCGTTTTATTATAAACTACCTTATAGTAGCTGTGGCTGCAGTAGTGTAGGGCACCTAGATTTCTCTCAGTGTGCTCTGCTACTGATGTTGCTATTTCGCCGGATGATGTGACTGTGGATGAGCATGCTGGAGATGATGATGATGACAACAAGTGCACAACCCTTTGGCCCCCGGCGCTGACTCCACTTTCCGGGCGTTTGATGGCTCCGGCTTTGCGCTGTGCCCGTGGAGGATATGTACATATACGTGCCCGACGATGAGGGGCATGCCACATTTACCCGCTGCACTTGCCACGCGCGTACCAAAATAAACACGAATTTCATGTACTACCTCTGTCGAAGCCTGTGGCCCGCGAGGGTTGACAAAACAAGTTCGCAAGTGCAGCAATTTGGGCGGAAAAGCCGCGCAGATTGGAAGGAAAATGGACTGCTGCTGCCCGAGGAGCAATTGGAAATTTCTCTACCACTAGTAGAAGAAAAGAGTTTGCTACTTGTTTTGGAACAACGGATCACTAAGATCAACATACGGATAACGGTCGCAGTTCATTGCAACCTGTCATCGTTTTTAACTTCACGTAGAAATATCAGTGACTACTTTAATTAGTAATTAGCAATTAGTATTACATTTTTATACCCGTTACTCCTAGAATAATTGGGTATACTATATTCGTTGAAAAGTATGTAGCAGGCAGAGGAAAGCGTTTCCGACCCAGTTCAACTTATCTTAATCGGATTTTGAAGTGGTATACGGCACCATTCTCTAAATATCTGCATTTAAATTTAGAAATTAATTTTATAAAAATTTTGTTGTACATTTTTTGATGCTATGATGTTAAAGAAATTCAAAAAAATTAAGGAATGTTCCAAGGCTGAAGTTCTAAAATCCCTAACTTATCTTAATCTAATTTTGAAGTGGCATACCTCTAAATGTTCCTGTGTAATTCTCTACAAAATGTTTAATTTATCCCCAATTTCTACCGATATTCCAGAGAATGTTGAAATTTCCCGTTTGCACTACTAGTAGCTTAGTAAAAGGTATCTGATAGTCGAACAACTCAACATTCTAGCATTCTTCTTGTTTATTATTTAAATGTTTATTATTATGATACTACCATCTTTCAACATGGCCTAGATGTTGCATATTAGTTTCCTGTGACCTATATGATTGAAACAGGAAATCAATTAAAACCATCCACTCCCAAGCAACAAACTAATCAAATTCATAAGAAAAGCCATTGCAAAACTATTCAATACCGAAACCAGAAACCAAGACATGGCAGCCGTAATTAATACAACGTCTTCGAAATTCATATCATAAACCCACACAGAGTTCGAAGGACAACTGCCGAGGTGCAACACCACCACAGGATCCGCCTGCAAGGACCAAACGACAAATTAACAATAACTAATTGGAAGCTAATGGCCCATTCAGGCATTTACATCCCAGCCAAATTGGCAGCAGCAACAATGGGCGCCCATTCGTGACAAGAGCCACTCTGGTCGAGCACCCATAGACGTCTTCTCTAAGCCGGAAAATCCGAGCATCCTCAAACCAAGAAATACCCCATATTTCGGCATAATTAGCACACAGCCTGCAGCACAAATATGCAAACACGGCTCACACAGAGCGGACATGGCTCGCAGTGGAGGTGGTCAACTTGGCCAAGCCGGAGCTTGGATGCCGTGTAAAATATTTCCAGAGATGGTGTTTTGGGGAAATATTTAAATTGGCTTTCAAATGATTTTGTTTCCTAAGAAAATTTTAGGTACTTAACTTAAAAGAGATTTAGAAATTTGGGATATTTCAAACATACCAATTAAGTGAAGTGGCAGATATTGGAACCCAAGCATTGCACTAATTTAATATAAGCTGTATAACCAATGGAAAATGATGCCTTATCAGAAAGAATAAATGCGTCCACTTAAAAATTTAGCTACGCCGCTATCTTAATAACTCGAAAAGCAACTCGACTCGGCGTGGAGCCCATAAAAATCTCCTCGCACAGTGGCTTCTGGTTACTCCCAGCTTCATATTGACACATGTGCGTACGTGGTGTCTGGTAGATATGCATGGAGATATGGCAAACAGCTTGGAAGTTGGGCAGACACATCGTGCAAATGTGCGAACTCATTAGAGAACTCCGGCCGCAGTGAGCCACTGCCAAGAGGAGGCAATTAGAAAATGATTTAGCGCAATTTTCGATGTGATTAAAAACGGCGTCAGCTGACAATTTAAGACGCCATTTACGTGTGCCATTCAACAGCCAGAAATGGCAAATAAAAGTTTATGCCAAAACCTGCTAAAACGGCTGTAAAGTAGTAGGCCGGCTGCCTGGGAGTTCTGCTGCTAATTAAACGAATAAGTCTACCGCGGCTCGAGATGAATTGCCGGCGTCTTTGTCTTCGCATTCCCTTTAGCATCTTCATCTGGGCCCAATACTCAACTCTATTAGCATTACCATTGCCATTACCATTATCATCGCGAGCTGCAAAATAACTCAAGTGGCACGGCTGAGTGGCGAGATAGTTGGCGTGCCTTTAGTTACCAGTTGGCAGTTGCCAGTACAGCCCTTTCCCTGTACCACGTTAGCATTCCTGGGAGCGTGGATAGCCGTCATTCTGAGCCGTCCTTGGAGGTGGGAGTGTGTTGATGGGTGATGGGGCTCAGACTGACAGCCATCCTTCGCAGCTGTCTGCATCAGTCGGCTAATGGCCGCTTTGCGGCTCAAGTGGCAGGCGCATCGTGCCGCCCGGGAAGTCATGAAGTATTTAAGCCAAGCTGCAAGTTTGTGCAAACTCAAAAGCCCCAGCCGGGCACTGCCTTTGTAATTTGCTTAAAGACCCCAACCGCCTTGGAATGGAATCGGTTCGTTGGTTTGCCAACTTCTAGGCCATGAATTTGAATGCGACGACAGCAGGTTTTTCAAAGAGAGTTTGTAGTTCCTTTTTAAGAAATTAAATAATCCTAGCAAACACAGTTTTGCAGAATAACTGCTGCATTGAAATTAGTTTATTCATGTTATTCATATCATTCGAAAGACACTTCGTTTGGCCAACTGCGATTAAGCAGGCTATAAAAGAGCATATAACAATTTCGCGACTTTAAGCTTTAAGGCAATTCGCATTGCCCCTCCAATTAAAACGCGCACTTGTGCATTCTGTTCACTCAATCTATTTATTCAACTTTTCAAATTTTCCTGATTGTACCAAAAATGCAAATTTTCAATAATATGATCCCGGCTTCATCCATACCCCTATTTTCGGGTCAAAGCATCAGGCCAAATTTCGCGACCATTCCCCGATTCTCTGGTCCACCTATCGCATTTCATTGTTAATAAATTTGGGGCTTCATACATTCATGGAAGTTTTCAGCCCCCCATTCGCGCACCAGCACTCAATTTGTTGGCAAAAACTCCCGAATTGAAATCAATTTCGGCTCGCAACTTTCCAAGCCCCAAAGCTGTCAAACCGGGGAAAATGTTCAGAAAGAGGATGGGCGCCTCCAGGCAGCACTAAATCAATCACTTAACTATTTCCCTGCACTTTCAGTGCAATTTATTTACCAGTTCGCCGTAAAGAAAACGAACAGTAAGCCGAACGGAATAAACAAAACAATTGGCCGTGTGCAACCCGAAATAAAATCTGAAGCAAAAGGAAAAGCTTGAAATCATACAACATTTTTATAGAAAAACTCAGCCCAAAAACTCCCCATTGTGTGTTACTTTTATATACTTTTTTCTTGGGTTTGCGAGAACATACGCCAAAGCATGTTGTTTCTATGTATCGCTGATTTTGTTGTGTTATTTGTTGTTTATTGTTATTGCTGAAAAATGTATTTTATTCGCGTAGGTCGAGCGCTCCTATCTAGCTGCAAACAAAAATGCTCCAAAGGCTTTTGTTTGGCCCATATTTTTGGTTGGCAGTAATGCACAGAAATTGCTTACAACGTGTATTAGCCGAGTTTGATGATGCCCTTTGTCAATGCGGTGATGACACCGAAAGGCTTATGAATTTACACAAATGCCAGTTTATGACGTTGAATTAGTCCATCAGTTTTTCGGAATTAAAGGGTATACAGATTTGATGGAAAAGATTATTGCACCTGGGCTACAGTATTTTCTACATGTGTATTTTCTAAAGTGTAGTATGCAAATTGCCGAATGTGCTTTAAAAATTTGGTTTTGCTATTTTTTGTATTTATGTACTGAAAGTTGCTCGCACATTTTGTGCTTTGTAATAATTCTAATACTGCATATTTCATATAAATTCCATATTGAATTGCAAAAAAGTTGAGTGGGGAAGCTCGTTCGTTCCATGCCAATGCATTTTTGATTTTCAATTCCCGGTTTATCTGCACAGTTCAGAGTGAAATTTATTTTGCATGGTGTGGCAAGTGCTTTTCAGCATTTCAAACGACTGCTTTTCCTGCGCTCATTTATTAAAATCTTTGGGAATCAGACGCACTGCTAGCTGCTAAAAATGGCTGCAAATTTATGCATCGTGTCTACGGACTCAGTCGAACTAAACTGCGTCCTCAGATATAATCAGCGAATTTCCATCGAATTTGAATTCCCTAGTGACGACAATTTCCCGCTTATTGTCGTCCGCCCGCCATAAGGAAGCTAATAAGGGAGCTTGGCTAGGATTCCGAGTTATCATCCATCAATTTCCTTTTTATATTTTATCTTTGGGCAAGGCACATGTGACATTAAGTGCTGAAATCAAAAAATATTCAACAAATTTAAAGTAGTACTGTAGAAATGCTTGCTAAGTTAAATATAAATTACTTGATAGTTTGTGGCATGATGTGGAAAATATCGTATAACATAATAAATTCTAAGAAATATTTTAAATACATAGTTTACATTAACTGATTTAATCCAAGCGTCCCATTCAAGCCCATTTCAAGTCCCCTGAAATTTTTGTACTTAACGTCCCCGGAGGACAAAATAAAAAGTGTTTGTTTACCTTTTTGATGGCGTCGGCGGTGGCGGCGACAAAACCAAATCAAAACAACACTCGCGTCGCTGGCTCTCAGTTCAAACACCCCGCAGTCAGGCGGCAGAGGTCCCATTCGCATCCCAAGATGTTGTTGATGAGGCGACCTTTGCATAAAGATGCCATCCAGCCTCCTCTGCGGGCTCGATGTTATGCTAAATTTAAAATATGTTGCGGTAGAGATTAGGATCCGGCAGAGGGAGGGAGATGCACTGAGCAAAGTGCCGAACACCTCCTATGAAAATAGTTTCAAAAATGTAGTCCAATACAAGAAATGGAATTTCCCCGTGGTTTTCACTAATAGTGCTTAGTTATTAAAGCACACAAATGTATGCTGTAGGTACATAATGAGAAGTGTTCATATAAGGGAGGCATTCAATAAAGTAGTTGTAATAGATGGTGTTTATGAAACAAGTATACATAGGATGCGATCTCCCCATTTCTACATTGCATTGCAAATAAGTACTCTTTTTCCAGTGTACATTCCGCAGCTACTGCTTTACTTTTGCGCTCCCCTTGCGACATGTTCCTTGGGTTTTGACGCTGGTTGGCTGAGACATCTACCAGCTAACATCTGGCGTGGCATATCACACACGCGTGCGCGCTTTAATTAGCTCCTGGTAGAGAGGAATATCGGGGGACATGGTGCCCCATGGGAGGGGATACCCGGGATACAGTGGGATTGCGCACACTGCTTGCACATGTCTACTGGTTCGGTGTGTTCCCCCTGAGTCTGGGGAACCCATGGAATAATGGCTTCGAGAACTCGTGCCGATGTTTGGCCAGTGCGAACTCAAATTGCCAACTGCAATATGCGAAAATATAAATGTGGTGCGCAATTAACGACTGGGGGAAGAAATGTAAGAAGCTTTCTCTAACAAATCATCAATATGAATCATTTAACATTATTTCTTGACGATTGTTTTTCCTACAATGTTTTTCCTCGGAGTGTGTTTAGTGCGGGCATGCAAATGTTGGTCATTTAAAGTCAAGTCCGACTATTGTCGGAATGTCATGTTCCAAAATTGACCAGAGCACTCGGACTGGCATCATCTCCAGCACTGCTCCTCCGTCGAAAGTAGCCATTGCATGAGAAAGGTTTGTAAATTACATTTTTGAGCGCGCTGTGAAATGCAAGTAGCTAAGCGTCGGGTATCGATGCAGATTGGCTTGGAGCACAGCAGACACATGGACACCCAATGAGAATGCAGCTTAAATTGCATATGCAAAAGCTGGAATGGCTACACCAAAAAATATTAGGTTACAAGTTCATAATATTTTTACTTCTAGCCCCATATTGCTTGTATAACTACTAAATACTTCGAAATGGCTACATATGTTCATATTTCTCTAGAGTCTTATATTGAATATGGACTCTGTAAAAGTACATGATTTATTATCAACTCGTGATAAGCCAACCAGCTTTCGAACATTTTCCTTCTGTACGCATTCTCTCTTGAGTGGAAATGCATTTCGCTTGGGGTTTGTAGTTGCTGTAGTGGCTCCCATATTGCGAAATACTTACCCAAAACCAAATGCATCATCAGCATACTTACGGAACACCCAACACAAAATTTGATTTTCAACTGCGAAGGTATGTGGTGAGGTATTTGCCAGGGAGATGGACATTGACCAGCTGCCAGGCTTCGTATCATTCACATGCAGATGGAGTCGGGCCACCCGAAATTAATTCTACATCTTCCATTAATTTCATCAGAGGGCTCAGTCATCTCCAAAGAAAAAGTACATTCCCTCGTACAATCGCATTTCCGTTCATCATTCTATTGTTTGGCCTTTGGCTGCCAGACGCAAAACCCCTAGCAACATCCAAGAAAACGAAAAAAGGATACGGAATTCGAGACACGAAGTTCCTACGACTGTTGCAGTTTTGTCCCTGAAACGGGTGCAGCGGTTAAATTGTCCGTGAAGGATTTATTTCTTGGAAATTATGATTTATAAGGCCGGCAGCCAGTTGCACTCACAGCTTTCATGCGACGCCACAGACAAAAGGAAACCCCAAACCTAAAATCATTGCCAAGCCTCAAACACACTCCTATGCACCACTTTCTTTTATTATTTTTGTCCGTTGACCCCGATTCTTACTGTTCAAATCTCTACCTTTTGCTGAAAGAAAATGTGAAATTAAAACTGAGTTATTCCCTGCTCTTAGCTGCAGGTGAGCTATATTTTTTGAAAAAGCCGCAGTCAGCATATCCTAGCAGCATTTAATTTAATGCTCCTAAAAATGCATTTTTCTAATAATCTGGAACGACCATCCGTAACAACATTTTATTTAGCACTTGCATAAAATATTCATAAATTTTACCATTGCCAATGAAGTGCTATTAATATTAAGTAAATGAACTTATTTATTTTATTTTTAGTAATGAAATGAACTTCAAAAGCAAATTGGAATTTATCAGAACGCAGCTGGCGGAGATAAACAGAACTAAAACTAAACAACTACAAAGCACAAGGAACCCAAAATTTTCCGTAGGAGCTTCATGTACCGTGAAAGTGCTTTCGCTTCCTGGAAGCTCTTATTATTGAAAGGGCTGGGAAAACTAAAAGGATATTTTTGTATGAAGCTTTGGTTGGGGAAAAGTTTTTGAGTCCCTTTGCTAAACTTTTACATATGGTTCTTGTCCTTACTTAGTTGAATATTTAGGCTGTAGCGGGCTATCAGCTATAAAACTCGAGTATGAACACCAAAATTGTAAAGATGGTTCAATTCCTTACTTAGTTCAATATTTGGGCTTTAGCAGGCTATTAAACTCGCAAATAAACCTATCCCAAATTGATCGTTAATTCTTTAATCTAGAATAATTATTCTAGTGTCTTTGACTTAACCATCCCACAGACATCCCAGGGTTGTATCCTGTACAAGCGGCTCCCCTGGAAAATACGAAAATAGCTCCCCCATTTCGTGCTAAGCTTAGAAAGCTCATCTGACTCCTTTATTGTATTAATCGATAGGTATTTTTTGAATATTCCGATTTTTGTTTTTCGGAGCCTGTTTGATTTGATGACAGGGTTAATTTTCGAATTCCGAAAAGATTTTAGTTCATCAATGAAAAAATCCTCTTTAGTAAGAAAATGTTTGGTTTGTTTATTTCTGAATAAAATTGTGGCCAGCTCACTTACACAATCCACGATGTCAGCGGCGATAAGATTAATAAGATCCTTGTAAAATTTATTAAAAGCTGTGGGAGCCCATGCATCTTTGATGTCCTCTGTGGATCGGTTCTGTGGGCGGACCGTGCTTTGTGAGTGGAGATTCCTGTTGTTTCGGGAACTCGGTGTCGACGTAGTGTTCTGGTTCGTAGGTAGCGATAATCTCGTTGGCATTTAGTGGGTCTTTAGTTGCGTCCTGAGACTCCTCCGTATCTAATCGAAATTCGTCCAACCAAGGTTGCCGCTCTCCCTAAGCGGCACTCAAAATCTTCAGTTATTGTATACCATCAATATGCCCAGCGGGTTATCTGGCTCCCTAAATAATGTAAATCAAACATTAGGAATTAGAGTATCACAGGAATTTAGTATTAAGCTGAGATTCTATTCTTATCGTTGTCCTTAGTCAATTAACGGGACATTAATTGGACTCAATAAAACATAAACGTTTCACTATATACCCATCGACTAGTGTGCCCAGGTAGTGCAATGGGTTTTAGTCCTTTCAGGGATGGTCAGTCCAAGTGTGACCAGCTGTGTATCGTTCGTTGACGCGTTATCGGTATCCTAGTGTTGCGCTGTGTTTGAATTTGGGCGGGTGTTTGAATTTGTTTGATATCTTTTAACTTTATTATTTGTCTGGCAAAATAATTTTGAATGACGGGTATCTGAGAGTCGAGAAAATCGACTTCTTTCTTCGATTGTCTTCTTTATATTAACATTTTTCTATTTTAATTGGACATGTGGGAACTTCGGAGCCTGTCTGGCCTTACCAAATTAATCTTAAGAAATTTTGATAACAATTAATACAAACTGAGCGGTGATTATGCGCTCGAGGTGAATTCTAAGCGGTGATTCACTTATTTAAAAGTAATGAATGGATCTGAGAACTTAAGTTGTCGTTGATACCACTTTTATCTCACTTTCGGTTCTGCCGTTAATCCTTATCGATTTTCTGATCAAGACTGGCCTTTCCTGAAGCACCTAACAGCTGCCTTACCTAAAGGCAATGGTAATAAATCTATAAATTATTTACACATATTTATTTACCTTCCCAATTATATGCACAATGCCAATTCCAGATTAGTTTTTTCAGTTATAGTTTTTTCATGTGTATTGAGAAAGCCAGGTACTAGTTGATGTTTATCTGTAAATTAGAGCTTAAGCTAATTGTTAACAGCTGACTTAAAAGATAAATTAAAGATTTTAATTATTAAAATGGCAAAATCAAAGGAGCTTTCAGTTGAGCATTGACTAGTGCATCTGGTACTTCTGCATCAAAATTAGTTGAGTTTGTGGGCGTTAAAGTGGGCGTGTAAAAAAATTGTTGGTAAACCAATAGAAATAGCGAAGACATATAATCAAATGAAATAAAATCAAAACATTTCCTAAAATTTTGATCGTGGCAGCTTAGGACAGCTTGTAGGCGTGCCAACATCAGGAATCGAATCTAGTATACCCTTTTTTTGTACGAATAATGGGTATAAGAACTGTGTACAGTTAAAACGAAGGGCACACTTTGACATTAACATGACCAGTTTTAGTTTTAAATTGTTACATTAAGAATGTTTTTTAAATAAATCATCAAAGATATTTAAGGGCATAGTAATTTATTTATTTATTGTACGCTGTATGCTTAGTTATTAAAACTAAGTTACAGGATGGGTATCAGCCATAGCTGCAGAAGCTTTATTCTAATACTTATTCTCAATTTTTCCTGCTATTCATTTAGCTGTGTAATTGGTATTAAAAATTCACGCCACTCGACTATAGCGTTCTTGTCAACAACTCAACAATGTAAAACCCAATGAAGATCATGTTTATTTTTATTCAAATTTTAAAATGCTTTCGCAGGCATAGTTAATAGTTTAGGGCGTTTTGGTTTAAAAATGGATTAAGTTCAACAATGTTATAGCAAATCGATAGAAAAACGAACGAATAGTATACACTTTTACTCTACGAGTAACGGGTATAAAAGAGACACCTTAGCCACTGTATATAAAATTCTGCAGTGAAATACAAAGGCCTTCCTTCTACATAAATTAAATTAGTTGGCAATTTGAGCTGTAAAATAGCATAAGATAATCATAATAATAATTTTTAACTTTTTTCAAACCCATGTTAGTTGTATTTTTTCCTTCCTCTAGCCTAGAAATATTTGACTGTACTTTATCCACGACCTGATGTTCGTTAGCAACAAGTTAAGAGAGCTAAATTTTTTCGAAGTACAACAAAAAGGGGAGTTTTCCCACTATCGAAAAGCTTTCCCCTTCGAAAGGAGTGCTTTTCTCTTGGGACTTTTAACTCAAAAAAGCCAGCAAATGCCATGCGCCCGCTCCCTAAAATTTTAAGAGCTCTCTCGGTTAGTTCGTCGCCCGCCCGTTTGGCGCTGCAGTCGTCAGTGCCTTTGAATCGGCTACGCCCGAGCGAAGTTGGCCGAGAGGAACGAACGGCATCCTGTGGCCTGGGCCTCTTTTTGGCTGGCTGAAATGGCGAATTTCCATGTCAGTTCACGTTCGATATTTGTGTTGTTTGGTAGCGGCAATCGGGCGACCGTCCAAGCGCCTTAAAAACGAACCGAGCGCGTCGCGCTTATTCCCAAAAATCGTTCTCAAAAATACCACCCAGCGAGTGTGTGTGAGTGCGCGATTTGGCTATGATGTGTGGCTGTGTGCGTATTGAAGTTGTTGCATTGACAAGGAGCGACCAAAAACAACGCCCAGATAAGTAGGCAACGGATATATCAACTTCTTCTGACCTACTCAAGAAAATATAACGAAGCTAAAAGGCAGCGAGCAACGACGGAATTCGCAAGGAGCCAAGCGAAAATTTAAGTTGTTGTGCCAGTGTGTGTGGCTGTGCTCAAGTGTGCGTGTGTGTGAGGCGCCAACTTGCCCCGGCAGAAAAATATAAATAAAAAGTCAGCCAAATGGCAGCCCAAAGGCACAAAAAGTGAAAAGCATATCCCACAGAAAGAAAGAAATATTCAAGAAAATTAAATTCTCCAGTGAAGTGTGACGGAACGAAAAGCCATTCCGGAGAAAGTACGTACATTTTGCAAATCAAAGCAGGGCACTAGGATCCGGTCTGGACTATTAAACGGTAATTGAGTCATAAATCAAGCCATAATTAAACGAACTCACTGCTTTCTTTGGTCACTTCGCCACGCGAGATTAAACTTGAAATGGGCTTTCGGAGGCGATAAAAGTGCTTGATGTCGAAAGAAAACGAAAATCAAACTTCAGCCCGACCTAATCCATCATACGATGTACCTCGAAAAAAAGCGAGAAATCACATGGACCATGAGGGCTTCTTCCACTGATTGATTAGTTGTCGACTTGCGGGCACGCACAAGTCAAGTGTTTTGGCCACGAATATTCTGGCCGATTGGCGCCTTTCGTTATTCGATTGCCCTTGTTGTCTGCCATACAAACAGACAATCGACCTCACACCCTCCAGTTGAGCATTTGACATGAGCAGCGCAATTAGTCCACAAATCGGATTCTGATCCGCGACCTGCCAATGAACCCTGTCAGTCATTAGAGTTCAATTGTTTGCTGCTTGTCGCTTTGTGTATTTGCATTTCAGGCAGGCCCTTTTTGCACTCGGATTTTGAACATGATATTCCGTTGCTGTGAATGCAATTGCTCATTCATAATCCATTTATCCTCGCATTCAGCGAGCTTGTGAAACAGCAGCAAATAAAAAAGGGGATACTTGAAAATCTGAGCTATCATTGCAGTCCTTTTTTATCTTAGCTGTTTGCTATTTTAAATGGGATGGCAATTAGAGAATAATAAAGTTACGAACTTATAAGTTTAAATAAGTGCAATTAGTTTCAGTTTAAGCCAATGTATCTATGACCATCATGAAACATTTCGCTTAATATCTGCCTAATATAACCTGGTGAATGCGAAACACTTGAAAATTATCATTTTTTCAATATTTGTAATCCACGTTAACATTCAACTTACTCTGTTAACAATAAAATATTAGTGTTCAAAAGGATTGCAAAGAACATTTGTTAATTTTGCTTAGGTTTTTCTGCTCTAATACCTTTACTTGATTTTCTTTAATTATACTGAAACAAACCCAAAAATCATTAAGAAATTGTATAATTTATTCCATGATCGTTAATATTGCACTTTTAATGCTGATAAACATTTTACAGAATTTCAATAAATGATATATTTCTTTTAATGAACGAAACATCAAAATGAATCATTCGTTAATCAAAAACAATAAATAACACCGCAGAGAATCCATTGTCATAAATGTGAAATGTAAAATAGAAAAGTACTATTTTCGCTCTGTAATTAAATTTTAATTCGCTGCAGCATTATTCAGCTGTGTAGTTATTTTTCACCCCAATTTGATTAGGTTTGCCGAACAATAATGAATATCATGGTGGATTTCCCAAAAGAAAATTAACTTTTCTTGGCGCGTGTTCGCCCAGCACCCGCACTTGAGTTTTAATTAAATATTAATTTTGATGAGAAAATAATACTAGCACATTAGCGCGCTGACCACCACCAACGGCGATGACCAATGTAATTATTTGCCAGGACCGGAAGTGCTCACTTCATGCATAGCCCTGGCTAATTCCGAAGCTATATCCGATAGCTCCTGGCGATGGTGCTTAGTCGCTGTGATTAATAATGCCTAATTGCAAGTATTTGCGCCAGAGGAAAGAACTCCGCCCGAGCTGCGGAGGGACCCTTCCCCTTTTTGATTGATTGCCACATTTTGTCGCTCTAATACCGAGCTGCCTCGGATAAGTTCGTGGAATCCTTGAGTCTGAGCTCTGTGGATTTCCAGGGGGCTTGGCAGGGCGCCACGTTGCGGCACTTGAAAGCTAATCAACAATTAATGAGCAATTAATATGCAAAATTTGGCGCAGGCTATGGCGTGGTGATGGGCTGGTGATGTGCAATCGGGCAAGGTTTAAATGCATAAATTAATAAACGCTCATTCGATGCGCTTTTCAAGCGATGATGTCGCTCATTAGGCACTCACACACACATATGGGTTAATGAATTTGGCATGAATCAATTGGGAAGCTCAAATAAATCGACAACAATCGAGCAATGTTATATCAGTTAATTATTATGCAGGCGGAAAAACTGTAGTATTTTATTCTCCTGGCGCATCAAAAAAGTAAATAAACTGTAGCCAATAGCAAACATTATAAAATATGCTGCGCCTATGAAAGATTAACCACTTTTTGGTAGCCAACAACCTGAAATATGAATAAGGTTTATTAAATGGCAACTCCAGCAGAATGATTTATTAATTTCTTCCACGTCGAGCTGAATTTGATATGTGTATAGCTAACAAGAAAGTAATGGCATCTGTCATTGATATTGTAACGTGTGCTGATATGTGTGACAAATGCTCAAAAATATATTATTTTCGTAAAATGGCAATTAATTTTTGATGCCCAGCAAAGCACATTAAACAACTAAAAGCCGCACCAAGCAAACATTATGTTTATTTTAGCTTGTGCCATTTACTTGGGTAACAACAAAGTGAGCATTTCGCGAGCGGCTGGCCAAATTCATTTTCAGTTTCCAGCAGTGCTGGGTAAACTGTGCCGATAAGAAAATTATTCTAACCCAATGTTGCCTGGCAATTGCAGTAATAATATGTCACGAATCCGTGCAGCTAAACATAAAATAATGGCAGCCATAAATCATGGACATTGGCCTTGTCAAATGGCAAGAGTTTGATATATTTGCGGCTGGCGAATGCCAAAACTACACGCAATCGGAATACCAACTCAGACCGCAATTGAAGCTATTTGAATAATAGTCGGGTAAAGTAAATTAAAGTAGACCAAATGGGCCCCAGTTCAGACTTGCTACTTGAATGGCTGGCAAATTGCAGTGTAGTTGCTTTCCAGCTTAGATGCTTACACAGTTTCTTTATGTAAAAGTTATCATTTTATATTATCCCGTTTGAAAAAAAGGTTTATTGTTATTTTAGGCGGTGCAGTACAATCTATTCGGAATTTATTTAGCTTATTTAGTTAGCATACACATGAGAAAATTGCTATGAACACCTTAACACCTTGACATATTTTCTGTACAACAATATGTAATTTATAAAATTCGAAATCCCGACCATACATCATTTAAATCACCCTCCATCTGAGAAGCTGCGAGTTGTTTCAAATTTTTTCCCAAGAACTTTACCTCAACTTTTTCTCCATACTTTCCTTCTTCTGTCTGGGTGGGCATCAAAAATGTTGTTTAATTATGCTAATTTAAATTCTTTTCGCTCCGAGCTAATTTTAAACGCATTGCGTGTATTTTCGCGCCAATGCTTTCCGCTCCATGGCTTAATTTCTCGTTCCAGCATGGGCATAATTAAATAATATGGAGGCACACGTTGTCTAGCAGAAAAACAGGAAAAATCGAAAGCGAGGGGGAGGAAACAGCACCAAATGTAGAGATTGATGAAATCGACTCTGGCATTCATTATATTGTTTTGTTTTGCTTTGGTTTCCTTTCATTTTCTTGATGAGGGCAATTAGCAAAGTTTTCCAGCGAAGGCAAACAAGTGAAGCACACTTTTCCGGGGGGCTCCTGTCGCATGCATAGTTTTCGAGCAGCAGGACTATCCGCCATGTAATTGAATATTAATCATACGCCACCCACGCCCATAACTCACAGAAGGGGCGTGGCATTTGCATGGCAGGCTGGACAGGTGAACGAGAGACCCTGCCGCGAATCGAATGCATTTACCAAAGGCAAAATAAGAGTGCCGTGTATGCCAGCAACATTTATTTATGCAACAACAATGACAACAAGGACTTGTTGTCCCCATCCTGTCCGGAACCGAAAAGTCCACCTACGATAACTTCTGCCGGGCACCTGGCATCGCATGCGGGGCCATAAATAAATTTGCTCATATTTCAGCACATGAACAATAATTAAATTCGTTTATATGGCACATGGGATCGGCTAACTGTTCGGAGCCCCTTTTTCCCCGTTTTTTAACCCACCTTGGCCATCATCTTTGCAGTTTTTTGCGCTGACTGCTGACATCCATAATGGAATGAATGCTGATGCTGCTGCCCAATTAATTGTTTTTACTGCCGTTCTCGGTTGAATTTATTCTGCAGTTATTACACCCAGCGATTGGCAGACTAGCAAAGAGCCATATGGGTGCAAATAAATCCCAAGTTTATGAGGACGTACACCAGCTGCAATGAAACCGAATCCCCTTTTTTCGATTGATAAAATCGAAAATTAATTAAGGATTTATTTTGGCCTCTTTCTGGTGGTGCCGTTTAATGGCCTTACGTTTGTTTGATGGCTTTGAATATTCAATGTTTTTTCCATGAATAAAATTCAACAAATGGATTACCAAAGAGTTACTTATGCTCATGAATGGATTGCCTTTATGGATTGGCTTTATCTTGAGTTTGTAGTGTAAAAATCACATTTACTAGTGCATGAGCTTTCTTTTTGCTTTAATAATTAAAGTCGCTTTACAAGGCTTTTCATTCAATTATTATTAAATCTTTACATTAACGGGGCAATTTAAATCTTTGTTGCAATTATATCTTTCCATTTCTGATCCCGCAGAATTCCTTTGACCTTTTTATTTTCCCATTCCGAGAAGCAAGGCGAATATAAATTGTACTGTGGCAGCAATTAAATGAGCAATTCTTTTTCCTCTGAAACATGTGATAAATGTATCTGCGGCGGGACTTTCAATTATAATTAAAAAAACACATCTCTACAGAAACATATTTTAAAAGCGCATCAGAAGATCTGACAAATATTGATTTAAATGTGAGAGCCAAATTAAATTTGCATACATTAAGAATATGCCACATCACCCTCTGCGTTGATAAGTTTTAAATTTCTGACAAGTTGTCGAGGGAATAATCATCGCCCATGGCACTCGTTAAGCGCCAGGAAAGGGAAGCTTTTTTTCAAATCCGCCGAAGGACCATAAAATATCAATGTCTTCTCCTGCCAGCTCCAACTTAAGTCATTGCGTGTTGTGAACTGCCTTCAAGGACTTTCACGACTTACACTGAACAAATTTGTTTCTGAACCTTACTTTCATGTACCAAGCTGCCAAACCTATTTTTAACCTGGAAAGCAATTTATTTTAGGCTGTCAAGAATGTTTCAACTTCATTATTAAGAGACGTTTAAATAAATACGTCTGCCAGACATTCTTTCACGAGTGATTTTTTCACTCAATTACAAAGTCACACCTTTCCAAAAAACATTCCGAAAGGCGTTTTTCCTCCAGACATGCCAGTAAACTCTTTCTCCATGATTTGCTGGCGATTTTTGAGATCGCCTGCTATGAGATAAGCGGCGCAATGAAACACATTTTGCCTGGAGCAACCCCTTTACCCATTTCCCTCAGCTTTTCGTCTCATAAATGTTTTAACAGAGTGCCATTTTGAGACGAGTGTCACTTGTCTAAAGACAACAGCATCACTCACGCTCGTGTGAGTTCTTTTTGGCGAATGAATGATGAGGGGGTTCATCGCAAGCCGAAATTTGTTATTTTCTCACTGGCTTCTACTTAGAAAATTTTAATTTTGAAATGCCTGCCAGAATGCCGGGGGTAACTTTGGTATTTACGTTGAGGTTTTAAGTGACACGACGACGAGTTAATATCATAAAAATATGAAAATTGTGTCAGACGCAGGCGAAGTCTTTGGCGTAATGGTGGAAAAGAGGAGAAGTCTAATGTGATGTCTTGTACATATGTTTACAGGCAGATTTCAACTCACTTAGACAACTTTTTGATGTAACGCTCTGGATAGGAAATACTCGAGTAATTACGCAAAATTGCACGACAACTGGGGCTGTTTTCTTTTCTGTGGGGAAATCAATTCCCCTCAGCGCAAGATATAAATTAACCCACAAAATCCCAGATAAATATCTATTAGCCAAGCCGAAGAAGGCAGTGAAATCTGCTCGTGCCACGCAGTGTAGGACATAAACTTCACACGCTGGTCGCACCCATGACTTTCATTAGAGCCAGAATTGTTTTTCCTACTTGGCCTGGCTTATTTATGGCGCCCAAGGAGGAACGGTTTTCCTTTTGTTTCACTTGGTGGGCGATAATAAAAACGATGACGAGTATGATATGCATGTGTGGCAGCCTGGTCGGGCAATGAAACAGTCCAAGATAAATGGCCCGAATCTGGAATGCACAGAGAAACGAGTTTCGGAAGTTTCTCAATCCTTCTGACTAAAATATTTGTACTCCCCTTGTAGATATTCCTTACTCCCCTTGAATAAATAGAAAAATTCAACTAAAGTGGAACAATATATTTTTAATCTTGTTATTTTATATATAAACGGTATACATTCTTGTCAAGTAATGGGAACTACTTGAATACTGCATTCACTTTCTGTTTGTGTAAGCCAACCGAAACGGAATCGCAGGCAGACCAATATCAAATCATCCAGTAACATAGAGTACAATGCCGGCGCACTTGATTTATGTTTATTATGTTGCCCTGCCAATATAATGGGCCAGGATCCAGACCACCCCCGTTCCGAACTTGTTTATTACAAGACAATGGCGTTGACAACGGAAAGAAACAAAACAGAGGGCACAGGAAATATGGTGGCTGAGGAAAGAGCACCGCGACTGGCAATTAATATTCCATTCGCCGGCTCTGTCAATAGTTAACTACTTATTTTCGAGGCACACAGCGCTGTATTTAATCATTCATTCATTCGCTTTCCGTATTCAAGAGGCATTCACTTCGCAGCGAGGGAACCTTCAAATGGGATCCATTATGAGTCTGATGCGCAGGACTTGATTAATTGAAAATAAACCCGCTGCTAGACACTCAGTTTCGGCAACAAAGCCAGAGTCATCAGCTGAATGGGAAAAATTGAAAAACAAAACTGCGAGGAAAATGGGAAAATCAGAAAAATACGGAACCGACTACGGGACTATTAATGCCCATTTCAGTGCAATGCCAAACAATGCGAATGCACATGAAGGGAAATGAAACTTTTGTGGTGCATCATCCGGCGACAATGACATTGGCAGAACAAAACCAGCGACTCGCTGGCTGTGCAGCAATAATTTTTAATCCGCCATTGTTGCACACGAATCTCCATAATTACTGCAAAAACTTTTCTGTTTTCAGAGCACTCTTTTTGGGCGCCGCTAACCTTGAAATCACTGCACATCGAGTTTAAGGCTCCTTTGGTGAGTGAGGGTCGGCGTGCAACGCGTCGTATGCGTGATTTTTATGCAAATAGCCAACAATACGCAAACAAAGTCCAATGGCAGAGCGTTGCTCCATTTTACGGCTTCAGAAGGAAAGCGCCGGCGAGCGTTGGAGTGTGAAAATGCCAGCTTTAAATAAATTAAACGTAATGCGAACAGTGTGTGTATGAACTGGTTTCTGGTTGGTTTGCTAGTTGGTTGGCTGACTCCGAAGGGTAATTTTTTCAGTGGCTGCATGAATAGCATAATTTGTCCAGCGAATTGGGTCAAATTCAATGGCAAAGGAAGCTGAAAGCGTCAAATTCTGAGCACATTGATGTCAGGTACTGAATATTAAATTCAAGAAAGTTAACTTGTGTGAAAAACCCATCGTAATAATTTGGTTAGTTAAATTAATATAAATAGGGATTGTATCTTTTTTTTTTTTGAATTGCCACATTGGTTGGCAAAATGCAACACAAAATAGTTTGATTTTAAGCAACAAATATAAAATTTGTAATGTTACATGTATGTAGTACCTTTTGGCTTATAATATTTGCACATTAACAGGAGTAATTATCATTTGAAGCGTCTTTTCCTTTTGTCCTGTCCAACACAACCACAACCATTTTAAAGGCACACTTTTTCCGTGTCCTTTTTCCTTTGCCAAACCTTGACTCGCTGACTGATTGCCTCATTGTGACCATAACACACACCCAACTGGCTGACTGACATCTGATGTTCATTGTCAAAAATGCATCACAGCATCAACAGCCAGCCGAGAACTGTGCTAATTTGTTTTTGCACTTGGTGTCGTGTTTGCCTTATGTGTTTTTTTTATGCCATGGCCAGCTGGCCAAAACAAAAAGCAGTGGAAAAAACGCTGCAGAAAGACGGGGAAAAGCGGCAGGCAGACAGCATGTCAATCAAGCCCACGCTTTGGCTGAAAGAAAAACCCCGAAAAGGAAAAACGAGGAGGCGACAGAGGAAACGCCACCAGTGCAACAAAGTGTCTTCATTTTCCAGCCAGCAACTGCGACGCCGAGGAAAAGCCGGGTTACCCGGGTACCCTACGGCTGTCCGCTGGATGTAACTGCTGCACCAAGTTATGAAAACAAAATTAATGTCAGGCGCTGTGGGTCAGGTTGGTTTGCACACCCCGCTTAACACATTCAGCGGACCCTCAAAGGGGTTGGTGCAGAGAAAAACAGTACCGCATGATCTCATATCCATCTTCATTACTAAATTGAAGAAGCTGTATAAATCTGGGATGTATTTAAATTGGTAAATGCATATATTCTCTAAGGAAGTCCTCTCATTGAATGTTGTATAATTTAATCAACTCCTGAACAATTATATACATTATGTGGTGTATAATTATAACGTGGTTATATGGTCGAGCCAAATTTTTTAGAGTGCGAGTAACAGCTTTAGGTCATCAAAGCGAGTTTAGTTTTCGCCCTGCCACTCACGTTTTTGCACTGCCCGTGCCGCCTTTTCCGGCGACCTTGTTAATGACAAACAATATACATAGTTTGTGCGATGCTTTTTCATCTGACAAATGACCGCTTGGAGGCTTGAGTAGATGTCTCTGAGCAAATTCACAGCATCAGGCGTCTGTCAGCAGCATTTTTCCGAGCTGATTTTTCCGAGACCCTAAATAAATTCTCCTCGTGTAACTTCCTATGCTGTCTGGCCGGTCATTTTATGTGCGCAATAAAAAGAAGCCATTTCTTGGGGCTTCCACAGAGCGGCAGCATTAAGGGGCTGACTTTATACACAAACTGCGTGTACAGAGGAAGGAAAATCCCTGGAAAAGTATAATGAGGACTAATAACCAAGTGAGAAGCGCACCTGGTTTTTAAAATTGCAAGGCACTCTCCCAACAGGTGAAATTTAAAATTATTTTGTTATGTTGAAAAATACTAAATAAATAAATAGCTAAATATTTTTATAATATTCTTTCATTCTTGCCGTTGCCGAACGGTCATAAGGAAATGGTAAATTTGGTAAATTATCTTTTCCAGTCTACAAAGCTGTGCGCTCATTCCTAACCCCGTTGCCTAGATTTCTGGCCGACGGAAATGTCAACACAACAACAACTTGCCTTTGGACTTATTTTTATGACCCGAATTATGCAAAATTTGTTCCGTCTTTTTATTGGCATAGCAAAAATGTTTTTAATACGCAATGGTCTGGAACCAGAGTGATAAGCCTAAATTGAGGCAGACCTAAGCAGACAACTGCGAGGAGGTATAGGGAAACACACACATTTTTTTATTTTGCAGTTTATTTTGCAGCCCAGGCTGTTGAGCTTTATTTCTATTTGGGGCCAGCCCGAAAATTTCCCATAAAATATGGGTCAGTCCGTTGTTGATTGAGTTCTGAATGGGCACTGTGGCTCAGTTACTGGTCAGTTGAACAGTCTGGCATGTGAATCAAGTTGTGAGCGGGGAGGAAATAGAAAGATAATACAAACAAAAAAGAAAATGGTAAAACAGTGAAGGAGTAAAAGTGAAAATTATATAAACATGAGATTCGGTTCTGTTTACTTGGCACATGTTTGGACCAATCTGTTGTCTTAACTTTTTGGATTGGAGCAAGACTACTAAAGTTGTAGGGCAGGGTGATCGTTTGAGTGATAGATTTTAAGCAGAACTTAAATGATTTGTCATCGAGATCATTAATCCGCCAGTATTTTTTAAAAATATTTCACGATCGTGTTTGGTTTGATGTTGAGTACTGTCGGCATTTCTTCTTTCCATAAATGTTTAACATAGGATTTATTTATTTAATGCAAAAACTCGGCAAAAAACATATATGGCAAGGAAAAGTTTATAAGGAGAAAATGAAACAAAATAGCTGAAAGACTCCATCAAAAGACTCCAGTAAAATCTTTAATAAAAACCATCATAGCCAATAAGTTCATATAACAGCTTATTTAACAGGGTTTTGTACTAACTGGGTACTTAAGGGTATCATACATAGCCAGTCATTTAACCAATTTACTTCCAATCTCGGAAAATGCCAGCAAACTAAAATTCAAGCGGCACGCAGAAAACAAATGCAATTAAATTCTGCATACAAACACACGCAGAGTAAGAAATCTAGGAGTCCCGGTCGCAGGCTGCGTAATTTCATTGCATTCAATTACATGCTGGCAACAATAAAATCCTTGAACTGCCGGCCCACATCCTCCACTTTCCTAAACCACTTGGGCTGACCCACTTGAGCGACCCAGTACTTGAAAATGAGTCTCCAAGGAGCGCGCCACATTTCTTCCTCCTGCCGCCATTGTCCTTGATGCTGTGCGCCATTTTATAATAATTGCAAGAATGGGGAGCAGGACGAAGGCGGGGACGGTCTAAAGGAACCGCCTAAAAACAAATTGTACGCGACCCTCAACACAATATATTTTTAGCCAGCACACGCCCACCCCAGAATTCTTCCCCATTTTTGTGTATTTTGCTTGGGGTTGCTAGATTTCATAAAAGTTGGTGTGTATCTTTCATGTGTGAAGAAAATCAATGGCTTTAAAAACACTTCTCTTGCTTGATTTATTTTACTTTTGTGGCAACATTTTTCTTTACTTCTATTAGCAAATAAAACAATTTTTATCCCGCTTAAGATAATATTTTTTTAATGATAATGTCGTACTAATACATTGCTTGTCAACTTTTGGCAGTAACCAAAAATAAACATTTCCCATGTTACTTTGAGGGCAAACAAAAGGTAATCACTTTAAGCCCAAATTTGTCCCACTTAAAATAATATTTAACATCAATTTGCACACATAACTGATTTAGTTGGCCAGGTCAGGGTTGGATTTGAACAATTGATAGCCAAGCGAAATTGAATTCACAAATTGAGTTTCGGCTAAATGGCAAGCAATCAATAATAATCAAGTTTCAGTTGAATGACACTGATTAAAAATGAGAGCTGCATTGCGTGATACAAAATTGTTTATTTCTAGATCGCATTACACAAAGGATGTGGCTAAAAGTGCACTGAACACCCCTTTAAAAAATAACCATCCACAGAGAAGCATTCCACTATCAACATGCTTTTGATTCGTGCCACTTGTACGGTTTGCTCTTTCTAGGAGAGCCACCAGATAACAATCAACGGCAAAGCCAGCACTCAAGCCACATCCACCACTCAGTAGTCCATAGAAACAATTCGGCCCGAATGCTCCCTTCGATCCCCGGGCGGAGCTTTGTTGGTTAGCACATGTAAAATGCCAAAAACTTTGAAAAGGAGCCAAAGCGATAGACATCAATTTGAAAAATGGTCCAACAGAGCAGGAACAACCAAAAACAAACACGGCGAACAATGGGCTGCCCAAAAGCGGTGGCAGAACAAGAAGGATGGGTTTCTTTCATGATTTCGATTTGGAAGCACCCTGTATTAGGATTGTCTATATGTGCAGGAGTATTATCATTGTGAATTAGTGGTTTCATTTATAGCATATAGATATGACTTTCATTCGGTTCCCGTAAAAGGTGTTGTTTTATCCGGAAAACTCAAAGAACTGTTCTACGGATCAGTCCCCACACAACAACAGCCATCCAAGGACCTATACTTAGCGTTACTTCTGTGCTGGAAATTTGAGCAGTATAACTTTTGACAGCCAGCTCACACGGACACACGAGATTGCCCTGACCAGCAGGAAGCGAGCAATAAAAAATGTTACAGGGTGGCAGGAAGAGCAAACTAACGGACACTTACTGGCACCCACACAGAGACACACTCACACACACTCGGGCGATGGCTGAGCCATAACAAATGCTTGGCCATACGTCACTCATACGCCAGGTAGCCCGGCAGGATACGGTGCAGGTAGTCGTCCTAAGCTGCTGTACACAAAAAAAATAGGAAATGGAAGATCTCCAATTTGTTGTTATAAGAAGCCATTTAAAAAATATAAGTATTTTCTGATTGTAACTCTATAGTTCTGAGCTACTTATAAAATACATTTTTTGTATATTGTAGCGAGCTCAATTATTTAAAATAAAACATTTGTTGTTAATTAAAAGGAAGCTTGCATTCTTAAACAATTTTTTAAAATTTTTAATTTTTTAAAAATCGGTTAGTCGGTTCCAAAATCGTTTCCTGTGCATCAGTGAGCTGCGTCATGCGTACTCAAAATGAGTGCCCTTCGCCAAACGGGCGTCACCGAAGTGCTGGCTAGCTGGGCAAAATTCAATAAAAACAAATTGATTGCTTCGGAGGATTTGCGTGCATGCTGAAAGGCAAAGGTAAACACCATCCGCATCCGCATCCGCATTCGCCTCTATTCGGCTTACCCCACCTTTATGTTAAGTGGCACCTGACAGATTGTCAGCAGAAGCGAGGGCGACAAACTAGGGCTGCAAGCTGACTTTTGGAAGGCTGGAGGGGGTTAGTACCTCAAGCACGTCGGTCGATCAATATTTGGCCAGCGGCGAGGATTTATGCCAGCTCATTTGACTGCGTGCCTGCCGTGCAGTCCCAGTGTTTCCGACTTGACAACTTGATTTGGATGCGAGAAGCCAATGCCCAAGGCCTGGTCTATTCGCTAACACTCACATGCCGTGAAGTCCTGGCATAAATTCCAAAAGTAGAAAACATCGTTTGTTGCTCATTTGATGTGTGCTCACGCATGATTCCAGCGGACTTTCCGGCTGTGCTCCAAGGCGATTTATGTGAAGGACAGCAGAAGTTTGCCTTCGCATTTTGGCAAGGGGCATAAAACACATTAAAGTCCCTTTTACGACCGCCATAAAAGTCAAGTCAATTCGCCTGCTTGACCCTCGAAGAGCACAGAAATATTGTACTAAAAAGGTAAACATTAAAAAATCATGAAATCTCTACGAGCTGAGCAAAGTGAACTGAAATCTCGAACGTAATGATATTTCTTTCGGGATTAAAGAATATCCATAGAAAATTTTAAGCAGCTACGGAAAATCTCCTCGAGATAGATGAGAAACCCCTCTGATTCCATATTTCTCCTCTTTCATTTTTCTAAGGCATCAGCAAGCCATGCACTAAAAAAAAAGATGTCTAGGAAAATCATTAAATTAGCTATACAGAATTCACCTGCCAACTTTCATTGACATACACAGAATACACATTTTGCAAATAGCCTTACAAATGAATTGGGTATTTTAATTTTCCGATTACTTAGGAGAATTGTTACAAGTGCACGAAATCATTTGGATTCCTTCGTCACGAGTTCCTGCTCAACCCAAGCAAAATCCCCATCACAGCATGAATTATTTCGAGTCCCTGCCACACGCACACTGTTAAAGCCTTAGACAGCTATCAGAAAACAATACAAATCCATGGCGTACAAATATAAACATTATTTAAATGTTTCCCAAAAATATGCTACAGAAAAAACAACAACTCCGAGCAAATGTAAGGGCGGCAGCAGTAAAAAGTGGGACATAAAGGGGCCAACGGCGAAAGGAAAAAACGAAAAACAAAAATCAAATAAATGGCAATTTAATACACTCAACATGCCATTTAAAAGCACCAACGATTTCTGTTTTTGTGTTGAAATTGTTATTGAAGCAACATAAATTTGCCCCACGAGTCGTGTGGTGCAGTTGTTTGAATATGGCCGCACAACAAAGGAATCTCTCCCACACATGGGATGTGGCGGATTTGCCAAAGGGTTTTACGCCGAAATCAACCAAAATTAAATAAAACTCGAACTGGAATTGTTTGCCGTATCTGCGAATGCGAATGCGTAGTCCAATTTATTTTGTAAGCCGCCGAAAATGAAATAAAAAATCTGTTGACCAGCGCCATTGCAAATGCGATAACGGCTAACAGCGCCGCCGGATGCGACTGCGAAGGACATGCAGGACACGCAGGACACGCAGGACACCCTCAGCCAGCACATTTTGCTCGGCATACTTTTGGGCGCGCAGTAATTTGCTTTATTTAATTTTGGCCAGTCGTAAATCTGAGCAATCAGCGTCGGAAGACAAACAGGCCCTGCACAATCAATTAGCATCAATTAAGGTGCTCAATGAGGCGTGGGACGTGGATCCCAGATGCGGGCGATATGTCCACGTCCACCCGCCCCAAACTCGGCTGCAATTCCAAGCTCTTGCTGCATTGTCCGTCATGCAAATGATAACTAATTAAATGCGGATGGGAAAACTGCCGTTTGTGCTGGCCGACGATGCCGTTTGCTCTGTCGCCTGCAAACTTGTTCGAGCGTTGTGTCAACTTCTTGCACAGATAATGAGTTAATGAGTTTGTCAAAGTTGCTGCAGCACAACTTGGCCAAGAAGCGGGGCCTCTCAGCAGCAGCCAGTTGCCAAGCAGGCGGTTGTTGCAAAACGCCAGGGGAATCTCCTATGTTTGCCGTCTGAACTTGGCGAAGGATGAGTTGAGCGCGTTTCGTAACTCTGGCTGCCATATCCCATTAATTAACAGTAGGCTTTTAGTTTCGCTCACTTTAATAGTAAGGAAGATTGTTGGAGCTGTGTTCCTATCACTAGGTACGGCGACACACAAAGTATGTCTCTTTAAAACATGTTGCAAACTTAAAAACTGTGCAACAACACCATTTAAAAATGTTTAGCCATGCCATTCGCGCAGCGAAAGAAACAAATAATATTTATTAAGCCTTGGGCCTATGAAACCGGGCCAGGGATACAAACGAATATAGAAATATATTTCAAGGCACAACTTCAATTGTGCCAATAATTTTGGAAATTTATGGCGCAACTTCTTGATTTCGCATTGAAATTTTACGCACTACTTGCTGCAGCCGGAAACTTTGACAATAAGCAGCAAAGCCAAAGCGTCGAATCCAAAGCCGGGCACACATAAAACAAAGCAAACGACCAGGCAAACAGTGGGTCACACATTTTATGAGCCAACTCCGAACGAAGGGCACTTAAACCGCAACAAAGTTGTATGTGTTTAGACTGAAATCCCGCACCCAGCCCACGAATCCGACCCACTTCGCACCCTATGGCATAAAATCGGGCGCTTCAGCTTTTATGTGAATACTTTCGCCAAATTTATTTATACAACTCGTTGCCTTTTTAGGGATATTTAATGGCACAACGCTAGTGCTCAGACTGTATTTTAATTAAGACATTTTCTCAGACGCAGCCCAAATTTGCAATGTAAATGTATTGGAATTGGCCCTATGAATACCTACTATCTACCCGTCCATCAATAAATCACAGTAATAAATAGCATTTCTATCGATTTAATTACATTATTGGTCAATCGTTTTAGCTCGGTGTGGCGTTATTAGTCATAGGGACTTATTAGTTTCACGGACACATTCAGAGAAAATAACATTTTCCAATGAAGGAACTGCTATAATTTTAATAAAGATATTATGCTTTGCCGCAAAAATATTTTATTTTGGTGATCTTACCATAAAACACTCAAGCGCAAATCCACTAAAATAAAAAAGAGTGTAAGTTTATTTTCTGTGGTTGTAATTATCTAAAAGAGGTTAAGCTTTAACCAAGGTTAAAATATCTATAATCATATACCACACATTAAATATCAAATAATTAAAAAACTAAGTTATTTAAAAAACTACAACTGCTTATTCGAAATTATGGGAACAATCAAGCTTAAAACTAAGTTGTCCTCTAATAAAATCTGACAGTTGATAGCAAAGTAAGATAATAATAGATGGATTAGTAGCTATGACAAATAAATAATTCGTTTTTACAGTACTAATTAATATTCTGTCTTCATTTTCTTTCCGTGCTCTAGGTGTTTTTGAGAATTAAAAAAGAACACATTTCTGCGGCTTCGGTTAGAGTTCACACTGGATGACTTGATGACAGCCCAAACATTTCAATTTCATGCGCTATGTTATGGACGCTTAATGAAGCCGCAAGCATTTCAGCTTGCCAACCGCATAAAGTCACACGCCCGGCGCTTTTCACTGCCCCTTTCTCCGGCAGATGGCAGTTTATTAGCCAATTTAAGACAAAAGCTGCGACAGGCCACTCCAAACCATCCTGGGTCCTTCACTCTTTGCCTGTGGTGCGTTTTATGTGCTGCGATGAATTCTGGCGGCGTTTTTGTCGGGCTGCCATTCACTTAATGACTGAAGTACACACACACACAGAGAGAAAATAGGAGGTGCCTCGGGGGCCACGCCCCCTGGAAAAGTGCAACTGTTTAAGTTTCAAGGCGCCCCATCCCCAGTAGAAACTGTGACAAGTGTTTGACTTTGTCTTTAGTTTTCCGCCCGCTTTCCACAGACTTTTCCGCCGGCTTAGTAAGTGGCACTTTCTCGCTCTGACATAACGTTAATTATACGACTCGTTGACCGTGCTATTGAGCTCAGTTTTTGGCTTGAAATGTATAAAACTTTGTCATACTTACCACTCGTCGCCAGGGGGCATTTCCTTGACTTTTCCCCGGTTTTCTCAAGGAGTGCTGGGGGTTGCCAACTGTCACTTAAGTGTAGTTAGTGCTCTTAGGAGATATCTAATTCTAACTAAAGCCCTTTTTTACGGAGCCTTTACCTTCCTTGTATATTATATACCTCTGTTAAATAAGCTACTTTTCGTATTTAATGTATGACAGTGTCTAACCTGGTCAGTGCAGCCCTTGTAACAACTGCTTATTGCTCCTACTTTCAGGTATGTGAAGATTGCTAAATTGAATGTGCAGCAAAACGGTAAAAGGTAAAATATTAATTGAATTACTTCCAAGTTCGCCACAAAGCCACATTACCACATGAAGGCCAAATATTTGACAGAGGCAGCTGCATGAGTAGACTCAACGCACAGCCGCAAGGACTTTATGCTGCTGGTCCTGGTGCCGCTGCCAAAATGCAAATCAGACCAACGCATTTCATGCATGCCTGGCACTTTGGCCCACCGTCAACAGAAGCGAAAGCTATCTAGGTGGAAATTACAAGGAGTCTAGCAGATAATGCTGAATGCCAAGCCACGGCCAGACAAAAGCGCTTCCTGAGTGCGGTTAGCTTGGAGAATTTTCCCAGCATCCGCTGCCCATTATTATGTGCATCTATACTTTTCCATTACGGCTTTTGGAGATGCGGCATAGCTCTTCAGCTGGGAGTTAGCAAAGTGCCTAAGCAAGACTCGATGAAATTAGTCTATACCGTTAAGGATATTCGTTACGTATTCGTAATATTGTCAGCCCAAATTATTCCAAGCATCATCAGCAACTGCTTGCGCTTTGGGTTAAAGAATATTGGTATTAAACAGAAGATAATGTATAAGTTGTTTTAAGTGTTGAGGTGTTCACTGTAACCTGAATACGTATAAGGCTATACGCCGATTCGGTTAAGAATTTAGGTTTGCAAGCAAATCGTTTGCATAAAACATGAATAAATGTTCCTTTGTTACCAATACCCTTCTCTTAGCCCCAAGACCTACAGCTTTTCGCACTTCGCCAGAATGCCGCAGACACTGCCATTCTATCATTTATTATTGAATAATGGAGTAAATGAAGAAACTTGTTCGGCCGCCCAAAGCCCATGTGTGCGAGCCAGCTAAATTTATAATGCATTGTGGCTGCTCCTGCTGCTGTTGCGGTTAATGAGACTGCCAGCCAGCGTTTGACCTGCCAATACCCCACTCCACATATCTTTCGCACGTGGCAGCCACATGGGTTACGGTATAGATAGTTCCTTTTCATTAGATTGCATAATCACCTGCAGACACCAGGCATTGTGCGCCACTACACGTACATATTTGCCTTTGTAATACTTTATTTTGGCAGCAGGACTCTTTAACTATTTATGTGCCCGAGCTACACACAAACGCACTTGGGCCCGAAAGGAAACTTGCAATTTTGGCCAGATAATTGAATATTTAAGTTGCATCCAGACCGAAAGATACGTAAGCTTAACAACCACATAGTATTTATTGGAATCTAACGGATACATGACTGTGTAATCACAAGATAAAGCGGGCACTGCTACTTGTTTTCATAAGCAGGTAATTTTAATGAACTGAATGCGGTGTGTATATTTTGAGAGCCTTACGATGCATTTGTCAAATGGCATTAATATAAATTTGCTTCGCGCTGGAAATTACAGCGACAGAGGATGTCCCAATTTGCCATCAATGTGTCAAGTTGAATTTGAAAGCTGCTTAAAATCTTGAACTCATAAAGCTGTGTTCCACAAAATATGAAACAAAAGTTAAACACACATGCCCGGAACAAAGACCTTTCGCACACACATATGGGAAACCCAAAAATAATAAAATGTCCTGGGGAGAAGAAAACATTCAAATCGTTGCGAGAATCAGGCCAAGCTTGTGCTTTTTTTCTGGTTAGAGGAAACTTGGATACGGATACGGATTGGGGTTTCTGGTTCGCCGCAGCCACTGTGCGGGAATATCTATGCCACTCCCCACATTTTTGTTTATTTTCCAGGTCTTTGGGGAGGCATAAATAATAAGCAGCTGCAATTGCCATCGGAAAAGCTGAATTTTGCCGTGGCTGCGTTAAATATTTATACTTTTTGCTGGCTGATTCAGTGCGTGCCACATATAATAGCATCACTCTCGGTGCTCACATCACCGGCGTTTCCAGTTAGTTGATTGGAGGGCTAAGTGCACTGCACTTTCATACACAGGCAACTAATTGGGCTAACTGTCTGACATAATCAGATTATTTCCACTGGGCGCGCCTATATTCTACTATTTTTACGGACTATAGTAACTTTGGTTTCGAGCTTGCATTCCTATGAATTTTAACTGAGAACTAAGTGAGGAAAGGCCTACATTGTATTAATACACTTACGCTGTATCTGCTAAGATCCATTCTCCATTTTAATTTTAACCGATTTAAGAAAAAGAGTGTTGCTCTTACCCATTTTTGTGCATAGGAAGCCTCTGAACTTTCGACATTGCTAGGTTTTTTCTGTGTAACCTCAGGGTCCTGGAGATGCCAGGAGGTGTCCTGTATATGTGCGTGCCTCACATGCAAATGCCATTAGGGTTTCTTGCCGGGGGCGTGTCTACGCCTTAATTATGCTGCAAACTTGCCACACTCGATACTGCTGGTGTGCACTAAGAACCAGTGGATAGTGGCATTTATAAGCATGTGGTCTGCCCACAATTAGCAAAAGTTGCTGCAGGTGTTTCATGCACAAGTTGCCCCAGGTGCAGGAAGCTTCGATTCTACCCCAATATTCCTCCTGGCTGCGGTTTTATCTGTATTCCATCGCAACCCCTCCTTCTGCCGGGCTTGACACATAATGAAACTTGATTTAGCTGACAGCAAAAAGTCACGTACAATGGTGCGTATTAGTAATCTTGTGTTGACTTTGTTAGCAAGCACTTGAGCATGTCGCAACGGAAAAAGGTCCCTCCCATATCCCCTCCCTCCATAAATCGATATCTATACATCCATACATAGTGGAATAAAAAGAATGGGGGAATATTAGGGAAACACATAAGTGTCTACGCGCCGGTTTGTGCATCCTAACTGGGTTAGTGCATAGTTTCGTAAACTTGGCCAACTTGATTCGCAAAAGGTTGTTCTTAATAAAATAAGCTACTTCCGCTTCCTTGGCTTTCATATAGGAAATTCCGAATGAATAAATATAAATGTGTAACCTAAGTTAATTATCGCAGCTGTGCACTCTTAACATCCAAAAAATAATAATATGTAAAATGTTTCGTATCTTTACAAAATATTTACACATAATTTAGATTCAAGGGTCGGTCTATACATTTTTTTAAGACAGCTAATATTCTGGCCATAGGTGTTTCTGGTAGAAAGCCAATTGCATGTGGCCAGGCATTTTGTCGGCACTTGTCTGGCGTAATTACTACACGCATTCAACGAACATTTGACAGCCTACCCACTTGGTTAATAGAATTAGATCATAAACCGCTTTATTGTCTGCAGTTACGAGTATTACGCTACACAACAAAGCATTTTTATGACAGCCCGCCGATTCGCTCCCCCTGGAAATTGGCGAAAAACTCCGAGCCTGAATGTACCTCATTAAATTCAACGCCTCCCTTTTGCATACGTATGTGTGTATGTGGGCGGGACCAGTGGGCGTGGCCCTGCTGGTCAAGCCATAAAAAATGGAACTCATTTCGGAGAGGAAAATGGCGAGCTCGGTTGACGCACTGCAGGTGCGGCACATTACACCAGGGGATTTCGCTAGTCGTTTTGGTGAAAGTCTTCCTTTATGATTGTTACGCTGCCTATGCTTGGCTAGACAAAAAAACAAGGAGTATCTTGGGGTATGCTTGCAAAATGATTATATAAAATGTAAACACTGAAATTCGCACATTAAATATTCGAAATATTAAAGAAGATCCTACGAAGTCTTACTTTAATGTACTTTTTCGTTTAATTTTTGTTACTCCAAGAGGCTACCATCTTTCAAACATCCAATACATGACATAAAACTTTAAATAAATACAATAATTTCTTCATTCAAAGGTTGTTATATGATAATAACAGCAGCGATAAATGGTGCTGACATAGCATTAAGGAATATCTACATACCTTTAGCCTTTTCGTGCGAGAAAACAAGAACCTCCAGCAGACAAAAAGGAAAAGTACCCAATATAAAAAGGGAAAAATGGAACTGGCAACAAAACACAACTAGGGAAACTAAAAAAAAACGGGAATAAACAGAGGCAGGCAAAAAATTGCATGTTGCCAGCTAACTAAGACCTTGGCCCGAGGGAATTAAATGGAAGAGGCAGGCATAGCCAGAAAACCTGAGGAAAACTAGAAGCTGGCTAGTAATTATCGGAAAAAACTGCATGGTGAATTCCCAAACTAGCTTGGATAGTTGAGCAGTAAGCGTAAAACAAGGAAATTCTGCCACAAGACTCATTAAAAAAAGTATTTCAAGCTACATGCCTAAATAGCAACATATCTGCATTCTATGCATCAATTTTAGAGAGCACTTTCTTTTGCTTTATTCGTAAAACAAGTGTGTTTAAGGCATCTTTTTGCCAAGTTTCAGGTTTCACCAACCCCATACACAACTCGAATCTAGAGCGTGAAAAATCAGCGACACTTGTGCTCCCGTTGGCTTGTTAGCCATCAGCAGCTGCTGCCGCGGAATGTTGGTAGCGCCCCAGAAAACGGCCCCCAGGCCCAGTCAACGGATCTGCTGCCACATATCCCTCTTTTTTCTGCAATGTGGGCGGGTGGATAGGTGGCTGGGAAGCTGCGCTAACAAGATTCGACATTTGAACGAGAGTAATCCATCAGCTAACGTGGAGTACAAAAATGGATTAAGAAGAAATGTGTGTGTATAGCATAGGGAGGCGAAGGTTTCAGTTTCATATCGGGCCACGGGTTTTTCCTCCTATTTTTAAATCGCTTTTAATGTGCGGCATTTGCTCTCGTTTTTCTTCGCTTATCCAGCCGCTAGGATGTGCTTCATTTTTCACAATGGAATGAAAGTTCAATTATTTGATTTGACAGGCCCTGCCAGTAACTGGCATCAAAGACGACGGCTGCGAGCATCAGATTTTCTCGCACACAAACAATCGCAAGACCGACTGCCACAACATATTTTATATAGAACATGACTTTGACTGCCCCATTGAAGTGTAATTTATTAACTTCCCCGAAGCGAAATCAGTTTTTGCGTTTGTCGAGCTCTGAATACAGTCGATCGATAAACCAATCCCTGTCAATGCTTCAAATCGAGTTGAGGAGGGCAAAGGGCAGAGTATCAGTTCGGCAGTGTTTGCAACCTAAACTTTTCGTTTAAAGCCAGGAACATTTCGTATTCTAACATTGCGGACAGAGATACACAGATAAATATTATCTATTTATTTCCCGTGGAAAGAACTCCCCTCACTGGGCATTTCGTGGATTTCCGTTGGTGGTAAAAGTTTGATTAGCCCCAGCAAATTAAGGTGAAATACACAAATCCCGATATCTTTTCCATTGCTACCCTCATGGCCTGTGAGCTGTGTATTTCATGGCTCGGCTTACGTTTGCGATAAAGACGAACCCATAAACACACTCTGTTTGTTTATGGTCCGTGGGCACCGATGGCGCACATCCACCTCTTCGATCCAACAAATTTTAATGAGCGGGCAGAGCCCATCTGCGGGTTCATTTTTGGGATCAGCCCGCAGTCAAATAAAATGCTTTCCCTGCGGTTTGGTAACCCGAAACAGAAACTGTTAGATTTTATTTGCTTTGTGGGCGATAAGTGGTTGACAATGTGGATTTTGCTTTGCATTGAACCAGCAAAATGTCAGGTTGACTGGCTGGTTGGTAAAATGACTTTGCCAAGGGCATAATGGCCAGGTTTGAGTTTTTCTTTGACTGAAGTTCTAAATTAAATAATTATATGGTATTTAAATGTTGATGTGCTAAGCAAAAGCAAAGCAAACAGTCGCCTCTTTCTTAGAACTTACAATTCCAACGGCTTGCTGTAACACTGAGTAACACTCAGTCGAAATCCATTCGATTCTCATCAATTTTCAAGTCAAAGGCCCCACCGAATCACACAGCCAATCGAAATTCCAAGTGTGAGAACCAATTTGCGACTATTAAACGGCCCCAGAAACACAAGGAGCCGTGTATGCCAAAAGGATCCGATCGAAAAGGAAAGAATGAAAGCCGTGCGGAGCAGTCTGCTGTGCAATGCATTTTGTGTGGGTGGTGGATTCGGATACAGACGGGATTTGAATGGCAGCAAAGCCAAAGCGAGCAGTCAAGTGGGTGGGTTGTACACTGAAAAGTAGGGGAGCTTACCATTTAGGTAATTCCTGGTCTTAAACCGTATTATTAAAAATTAAATATCAAATAAAAATAACAACAGAGCTACGCATTTAGTGCTTCGATGCCTAAGTGAATATTTTTTGCATTATTATTTCGACTTCCAATATCCGTCTTCTTGTGCATCCGTGTATGACAGCCAATCTCGGGAAAGGCGACAGGCAGGCTAGCTGAGCTACGACTACAAATTGCAGTACTTGTATCTAGATACATTCGCAGAGCGGGCCAGCCACTGAAGCAGAAAGTTTGAATGGCTGAGGGTAAAGTGGATAAAGGCAGTCTGGAAATATTTGCATAGGTGACTACCCCCTTCCTGCCTTTACGCTTTCTGGCCCCTTTTTCCCTGTTTGCTCGCATATTGATATGCTTTTGGCCTTTTGTCGACCCTAAATGCCGGGCTGAGCGCTTAAAGGCAATCAAAATCCCTACTCACAGATGCGTTGCCTAAATAGTTAAACGCGAAATCCCCGGCTGGAATTGAGCCAAGATTTGGAAAGCGGGTGAGTGACTAGTTTCCCTTTGAAATTTGTTTGACTTCGCTACTTGCCATAACCCAGCTGCTTCAAACTTGTATGCTTTTCAGCGGAGTTTTCGGGGGCAAAAAGCCAAGTCGTGTTTAAGTTTGGCGATATGTGGCGGGACTGAAAGGACATTTCTCGACTTCGAAGGGAAGACATAATTCCTAAGACTAACCAATGAATAAGGGAAAACTTTTCAGAAGAGTGTTGAATGTAAAGAATCAGCAAATATGAAACAAATCGCAGCTATAAGAAAATTAAATTCCTTTACCTTTTTGGTAATTATAAAATAGCAAATTAGTACGAAATTGTAGAGTCCAACTTGAATTCAGTGAATCATAGTTTTCACTGCAAAGGGTATTGCTGGCTTCGGTTTAGTATTCGCTGATGCGATTCACACCAACACGCCCACATTAACAGCACTCACCCTGAAGTTCAGCCAGGAGGTCACAGATTGCGTATACGCCACGTCTTACGCTCGCTGGTTAGGCGAAACCTGCTTGCTGCCTGTGGAAACTAATTAAAATATGCACAACTTGCCAAAATACTTAAAAGCAACACATGTGGGCCGAGACGTGGAATGAGGCACTCTGCGGCATGCAGAAAATGTTGGTAAACGCCGCTTTTGCAGTTTTTTGTAATTTTCCACTCAACAGATTTCTCGGCTCCCTTGTTACCTGCCATTCTATATGCCGTTTACAAAAAGTTGAGGGAACCTGGCAGAGTGGGAGTCTTAAATGCTAGAAACTGGCTGCCTTCACAACAAATAGTTTATTTATGCGCTTATTCTTCGTTATATATGCACGGGCTTTTGTGTTGCGTTGAGAATTAATTTAAATTTCTTTCTTGGTTTCTGCTTAGTTGCAGCCAGGAGTGCAAAATTATGTGGACAAAGCAGCAGTGTTGGGTATGAATACATTTTGCATACCAGAAAATGGATGTGCTTCAGCCATGAAGATTTTAATGGACCCTGAATCCCAGATGAAGAGCTCGTTTTGCAACAGATATTCTGGGAAAAGGGAGTTGAAAATGGCTACGTTTTCATTTCGATCATTTAAAACGGTTGTTATGTAAGCCTTTGCGAGTTATCTCCTACTTGTTAGTAGGTTATCTCCTTAGCTAAACGACGTCCGCTGTTTTTTCTAAAGTTTTTAACTAATTTTCTTGTTTTCGTGTTGGGAACGCGAGTGAGCCATGCCAAATAGAAGCGCTGAAACTGGCAGAGCAATCTCACGATAAACTTTCCTGTGTCCTCCGTGCCGCGGAATAGATCAATTAAAGAGATTTGTTTGCAGCTAGAATTTTGTTTTCAAAACAGAAATCAGAAATTGAATGCATTCCTTCAGTTTTAAAGCCACCTGCTACACGATAATTTAATTGAATGTGCCAGCCGAGCAGGGCGAGTAATTAAAGTCTACGTTCGAGCTGGGCGGGGCGTTCAAATTAAGCCGAAACAATTTGGGTTGCCTTTGTTTATGCCATCGTTTGGCCAAAAAGCTAGAGCGACTGGGAACGCGCCAGCAGGCCACTTGACGCCTAATGACCAATTTAATGGGAAGGCGGAAAGCTCCATGGCGCTTTGTGTCCAGAGAACATTTGCAAATGAAATGGCCTGAACAATGTCAGGAAATTCGAGGAGGGATTGGCGGGGAGAGCAGTTCGACTGCCTGCCGATTACCTGTTCGGGTTGTTAATTAAGTTTAGGCAGCCTAAATGTTATGGCAAAGTTTTCTATTACCGGGCTGAGCCGGGCGGAGAGACGGGCACACGTTCCTTAATGAGGCACGTAGGCGTATGAGTAACGCAGTCAAACAGGTGAACTTACGGGACAGACGACGTGACACACTGCGTCCACCACTTAGACAATGGGGCGTATGCGTAGTGCACAGGATAATCACCTTTGCTTAATTATGGCCTAGATCTGGGGCGGGAATGCTTCTTTCAGCTATGAACCGTCCTTGGGCATTCAACTGGGCTGTACAACTGAAATATGCATGAAACTCAATCGGGGAATTGAAAAAGGCCCCCGAAATATTCCATCTAACAAATTTTGCAGCCAAAAGTTACCGAACCGAGGCTTAGCATGTAATACCATCCGTAACCCAGGAGCCACCCCACATATCTCCGTAATTCGAGACTTTTTCTTGCTGGTGCTCACAACTTTCACTGCTTGAAAGTTTTCGCACATGAGCTTCAAATTGCGCGTATCCCCCCCAGGGGAAAATGCCAAATGGTGGGGGCGAGGATGTAGGATGTAGGGCCCGAACTGAAATCGAAAATTGTTTGCCAAGCGAAGCGCTTAGCTAAATGTCTTCCGTGCCAGTTCTCCACTGGGAGGATGTCGATTGTTGTACAAGCCAGCGAAGGAGGAGGACGTGTAACTGGATAAGGAGGAGCTAGAGCGCAGGATAGGGGACCGTTTTCGAGTGGAGCAGGTGCACTCTTGGCCCACCCATTAAAACGAACGACAAGTGCAAACATCGGAGTCCCACACGGGAAGAAATAACAAAATGGATTCTACTTTAATAGCTATCTACAATCACTTTTTCTTTGAAAAATTCTGAAGTTCTTCGCGAAATCGATTTATAATTGGACTGGCAATTAAAACTTTATTTTACTTGCGTTTTGTATATACATAAATCAGACAAATCCTGGAATCTAAGCATTTCTGAATAATAAGCTAAGAGTAAAATAAAGTACAGCTAAAATGATTAAGTGGTTAGAATATCATTTCGATATAAATACAAAAACTCGAGGAGCTTATTCCAGTTTAAGAACTGTTCTTCTGTTTCTAAGCTTTTTGATGTATATTCTTGCATTTTTCATTTCTTACAATGCCCAATATTTTGCCAGTGCACCACGGACCACTTGGAAAATCCGAGCTCCCAAGCCATATTGGTGTATTTACATGCAGACAATATGAAGCAGTCGTATATGTTTATAACATCCGCAAATTGTTGAAGATAACAATTATTGTGCATTGAAAGCTGGGGAGTGAAGCGCAGGACGAGGGGCTAGGAGCACTGGAGCAGTACCAGCCGGAAATGACAGTTTACGGAAACACACAAAGCCAACAAGGACGCCAGGACCAAGGACCAGGACGGACACAAAAGCCAAGCCCAAATAGCCTGGAGATGTGCCATTAGGGCGGTCACCACCCTCCAGAGCCCCACAATTCTACCCACTTTGTGGTTAAGCAGATTTTTTGCCCGTGTGCTGTAAATTTTGCAACTTGTCTGGGGATAACTATTTCACCTTTACAGCTGCTGCTGCTCCTGCTGTCTCCCCAGGTGTTGCTCATTAGTGTAACAGGCTTTCCTATGCGGTAAGGTTGAGATTGTTCGGATTGAAGTATTACTGCCCAAGACTTTGGCTTGTAGCGTGAGGTTGATACTCATTAGGACCAGATTTGGAGTTGTTCTCAACAGGAATTTAAACTAACGTGACAGCTGAACAGGACGAAATGATCTGGAAAAGACCACAAATGCATAAGCAAATTAAAATTGAGTTGGTTTCAACTTATAAGAAATTGAAATACATCAATAATGACTTTCTTTTTCCTTTGTGAACGCGTATAGAGAGGTTCTTGGTATCTGAACAAAATCTTTTCCAATAAGATGTTGACTTTTAAGCCGCCTCTTTGGGTCAACCTAATTGATGTCTATTGTCTGGGCAGAAATGAAGTGGTTATCCCAGCATGTTTTTCCCATCAATACTTTGTTGAAAGGTCAATTACGGTTCGACCATCGTGTTATGTAACTCTATCCAGCGTTGACCTTGCATTATTTGGACCGGGTGATTTGCTCTTGCATATTTATAAGGCGTAGCGAAACAAGCAAATGTATTAACTAAGTGGGCAAGAACAAAGCCCAAAGCGAAACAAAATGGCGCGGAATGCTCCTATAACCGCACACACACACACAAAAGCCCAAAGGACTAAGGACCCGTTGTCATATCGCGCCAGCAACGCCCTCATTGAGTAAACATTGAGTCAACACTTCCGCTAAGATAACATCAACATGGCGCCAACATTATGGAAGGGCCGAAAGCGATGGCCAAATAGATATTCCATTGCAGATAACATGAGCCAAAAGACAAAAGCGAGGACAACGCAGGAGCAAAGCGAAGCCGGGGAAACCAGAGCGCTTAGCTCTTGGCCAACGATTTTTACCCAATAAATTATTTTATCTGCCATTTCGGCCAAACAAAACAAATACGCAGAATGAAGGCCGCGTCTCACGGCATAAAATGGAATTAGGAACGCATTGAAAGACACGAAAAAGAAGCACAGAACGACGCCGACTGCTTATGAAAACGTCATTAAAATACCCCAAACAGCACCTAGTTCCATGCCACAACTACCAAAAGTAATCCCGCACAAAGCCAAGGACGCTGCTTGTCGTGGGTGGAAATTAATTAAGACTAACGCGCTCAGTCGGGATGAATATTTAGGGCTTGTGTCCTTCGGCGTGTGCGGTGCAAATTGATTTGCGTGCGGGTGTGTTGCCTTAGGTGTGATAGAGCAGCGGGCTGATAAGGATTAGAAATGTCGGTTAGAGATTGCGATTTTGAAAGTAATGTTTTCTGTGTGCTGTTCTGTTCGGCTTTAAAAATTCTGAAAAACCAAATATGCGCACAGGCTTAAACCACATAGTAAAAGCCCTAGGAATATGTTATTTAAATGGCAAAAGTGCTAATAATGCAGCAAATTTGAAGCCTGTTTAGGTTTAGTTATAGTGCTTTATATTAACGCTGTGCTAAAATAATCTTACAGGTTACGCAATTGCCATCCCTTGCCATGATAATTTTTAGCTTCCCGCCTCCTCCACTTCTTGACTTTGCCAACTCTGCCTGCCGCGCCCTCTACCCTCATTATTTGGTCTGGCTTACGGGGCGTATGCGCAATGTCTTCGCCTGCCGATGAACGTTGCCTGCGTCATTGTCGTCAATTATTTTTGCATGTGTGTTGCTACGTAATGGCGTAATGTTGCTTTAATATCATTATTTCGTCATTTGCTGTTGGTGACCCCCCAAGGCAAAATTATTTCATGCGACGCCGACTAACGAATTCAATTTGCGAGTTTCTGGCAGGGCCGAAAAGCGCAGGAATGATTGGGAAGAGAGGCTGGAATCCCCTGGTATCGCATTATTTGCCAATATTAAACGATAATTTATTTCCAACTGCGTCGAAAATTTGCCTTCGAAATTTGTTAGCCGCAAGCGCTTTATTTATGTCATGAATGAAAAGAGAATTGTAAAATCCGAGGAAAATTAATTTTCCATGCATTTGCCGGACCCAATTGTGCGAAAAATTTATTGCTGTAGCTAATGTTCGGCCCAAGGATAGATACATGTGTATATCATTAGGAGAATTCCTAACGTTGAACTTTGCATAATTTAAACATTTTCTGATTGCGTTCAGTGCAAAGTTTAAAATTGCAAAGCTACCATTATAATTACACTTAAGCTTACTCTTCTTGCATGTTGCCTATTGAAACAAGGAAACAACTCATATAATTAATAATAATTCATATAATAACGGGCCAAAAAAATAAAAAGTGCGCCATTTGCATAGGGTTAACAACAATCTTCCATTGCCGCAAATATTTCACATATTTCAGTTACATAATCATTTATGGTAATATTAAATACAGTTTCGAGCTGCTTTAAGCCGCAGGCCACAAACTCCCCGTTTTATTTGCATTTTAAAATGCAGATGTATTATAATTCGCGCACAGTACTTTTTATCCCCACTACTTTGCAGATATTGTTTGCTATTTTCTTCTCGTTGACTCTCAGTTGCGCTCTTTGTGATGAAAGGCAGTTTAATTTCTTCCCTCGCTGTTGTGTAAGCCATTGTTTTGGCCATTTTGGTGGCAGAGGGCGGATTCCAGTCATTGGGCCGAGTAGTTGTGCACTTGCATACATAAATAAAGGACGTGGGCGAGCAAAAAATTATAAGCCTTTGTTTGTTGGATAGCCAACATAATGAAAGCTAAATCGCAGCAAAAAAGAGGCTGCCCATTAAGGCAATGAAGAGAGGCAGATAAAAAGTCAGACAGTTTTTCTCGGATATTATTATCAAGAGACGAACTCTGGCATGCAAAATGCATTTGGCTAAACTAAAACGTAGTTAAAAAGTCGCATTATTTCCCATCACTTGAAAAGTTCTCCACCCACTTAAATCTGCGTTCTTCTTTTTTTCGTTCTTCTTTTGGTTAACTCTTTTGCAGATTGCATTTTTCGCTCATATTTTCTTGAAGCGAATTTCTCACATTTTTGCATAAATTTGCATGAAAAATTGCAGTTTGAGTTGGTCCGAGTATCTGTCTCCTCTTTGGTCTCTTTTCGTTTTATCGGACGGACCTTTTTGCAAGAACAATAGTGGTCCTTGCTGTGATGTGTTGGAAACTGTTAGTTTACCCTTTGTGGTCCCAGATATTTACTAAAATAATTATAATAAAAAGTCCAGACAGTCGATGCTGAGGGGTCTCGCACAAAGCATTTCCATAATACACTATCTCCTCTTCAGTTTTCCTGACTTTACACGGGTATTTTCATACCCACTTAGGCAAGGCAAGGCAAGACAGTCATTTCAATAAACTCAAATAACAATGCCAGGGCAAGTAAGTCAGAAACATTTTCATTTCCATTTCCAGTCAGACAACTGCTAAACAATTTCACTTCCCATTCCCTATCCTCTATCAGTTTCTCTGCCATTCCTTTGCCTTTGGGTCTGGATTTCTTTTTATATTTCGTTTGGGTTGCTTCCACAACTCGGTTAAGCACCAAAACTGATTAAATTTCCGGAACTACATGACTGCGAACGTTCCAATCGATATTCTATAAAGCTATTTCTTTACACATACGGCCACAGCGGGAACGTTGAATATTTATGTCTTTCAACAAATTCAACTTAGTTGGTCACACAGAGATAGATTCAATTCTACCAACTAAAAAGGAACTTTTAAAACTTATATTACGATTAAGAAGTGTTACAATGCTACAAATACAAACACTATTATTTTTGAAACAAACTACTTAGTTGTTATCAATCCCAAAACATCGGATTGAAGCTCTTCTCCATGACTCGTCTGCTTTTATCAAACTTGCAGTATCCCTTGGAGCAGATAGATTCCGAGAAATCGAGGCAAACAAATATACATTGCACCTTGGGATTGACCAACTTTGAACTCTATGCTCATTGTGGGCAAGCCGCCTGCTGCCCCCTTTCTAATTGCTTGGCCCACAATTCTTAATTTAGCTGTGCTACTTAAGCAGTTTACTACCTCGGCGGCAGCGACTGCTCCTCGTCCAAAATGCCCTTTCATCCACCCTCGCCCCACCTCAAAAGACAAATTAATGACCCTTGGACCGGGTGAAATAGCTGGAGCTGAGGATGCGGATGCGAGTGCGAGTGCGGATGCGGATGCGGAGGCTCCGCCTAGCTGGCGCGGAATTTATGGAGCAAAGAGCTCAGAAAAAGTTGCGGCAGGCGGAAATTGCGGCCAGTTGGAAAGTCAAGAGACTACTGCTTGCTTTTGCTGGAGATGTTATTCCCGACCGGCTTTCCATGATAAAACGTTTTCCATAGCAATTCCCTGGGCCGCTTATCGCGTTTTGATTTTTAATTAAAGCAAAAGTATTTCACAAACTGGAATTTCGTTTCGTTTATTTGCAATTAAATTAGGCAAACAACATGAAGACACTCTCGAATCCAATTATCTCTGCGAGAACCGAGATACAAATTACAAATGTGAATAAAGTCGTTCCAAATACTTGTATACAAATTTGAACTTTTGACAACTTTTTGTTTTAAGTCCAAAAGTTCGCCAAGAATTTTGGGAAAGAATCAGCAAAGTTTGAGATGTTTTTCCTGTCATGTAACAAGCAGCATTATTGTGCACACAGAGATTTCGAGTGCGTTTGGCCTGAATCTTAGTTAGACTTCCTTCAATTATACTCAGATAGCAAGAAAGTAAGCGGGGCACGGAAATGTTAAAGCTGTTGGTCGACTAAATGGATATTTGTACATTTGTCACACTGTTTAACTTGAGGATTCCACCGCAGTGTGACGGCTCTCAACTCATTCACAATAGCAAAATAAAACAAAGCGCCTTTGCAACAGTGCGTATGATTTACAATGTTTACCAGAGAGTGGGCCGCAGTGAAGTTAAGTAAAGTCACTACTTCTGCGGACAACTTGACGATGTTATTTGTTGAGCAAACTAAGGAACTCGCACTCTAAAATCCCTTCTGGCCTGCCCCCTGTTTACTTATGTGATTCGACTTTCCGGTCCTGGCCTGGGGGAAATTATATGCGGGAAATGTAGTCAAAGCTCGCATAATAAATGAAAAGCATCAACAATCCAGCGAACGCCAGCGGTATGATTTGATGGAATGCGGGAATAACTCAATTTCCAGGAATACAATTAATTCAACTAGTGAGCCGAGGATTATAGGCGAGGCGGCAGCCGGGTCTAATTACTTTGCTAATGATCTGCATAATAATTAACTTACACTTAAGGGCATCACATAATTAAAATGTTCCACCGGCTCCGAGTCTGTGATTCAATTAATACCCTGCAGATAGCTCGCTCGTCCTACGGAAATAAGTGTACTTTGGTTTCGTAGTGCTCATGCTAATTATTAGCTAACAAAACCTTTATTAATCAATCGAAAGATTTAGGAATTTAATGAAAATCAGGGCAACATAAATTCCGTTTTGCTTGCCTAACTAAGAAAAAGTAAAATATGTATTCTTCAGCACAGTTCAGTATATTTACTAGATATCTAGGCAAACAGTTTTGCCTCTAAATACGCAAATGGTTCGTGCCGGATAATTACTAGCATTGTTCAAGTGCCACATGGGCTGGAATGAAAGGTCTAATAAAGTGTGCCATCTCTCTGATCTGATTGCAGCATAATCCGCGATGGAAGGACGCCAACTGGAGCCCCAGCAGCAGTCGGCCAGCGCCTTGTGTTCCTTCTCCGAATCCTGTTCATCGCTGAGTACCTGAACGTCTCCGAGGAGAATGTCAGCTTGCATGACAATTGTAGCGTGCCGGCATTCAGAAAACGCAGCAGCAGCAGCAGCAGCAGCAGACGACGCGACTGAGCGAGCAGTACGTGAAGTGATTCTCGAGAAGGAGCGGGAGTAGGACGAACAGGACGCGCTGCGGCAGGAGCAAGAACATCCCACACCCGACTTCCAGCGCACATGCACGACGGGAGGGCTTAGCACCTGCACTCGAGCCGCAGACAGCAGAAGAGCCAACGCACGGAATAAGTAAGTGCCAGCTGAATAAAAATGCCCTCTTCCTCCGAAAAAATAAGGTTTCTGGGGACAACGTACTGCTTTTCGGCTTATAAGACAGTGGAACACCTTTCTCACGCCATAAGTAGAACCTTCAAGAAAGCAAGGAATTACTCCTCGTAGAAGAATCAATGTTGGGGGATTTTCGCAGAAATGAAGTTATAAGAAAATGTCTCTAATAAAATTATTATAAATATTATTGAATTATTTAATTTGCATTATGTGTTAGTTATATAACATATATATAAAGGAAATATAATGCTTTGAACGGCCTGAAAAGAACCCCAAAACCAATCCGTCAATAAGCCTTATGCCAATTCTGTTAATGGGCCGCCCATGTCCTTCGTTCAACTCTTTGCATTGTTGATCCAATGACCGAATGTCAGTCAGGCAATGAGAAGGCCACAGCTTTGTTCCCTGCACCAATGGCCTCCATCGCCCACTTCCTAGTCATTCCACGTAGGCATTCCCCTCGGTTGCCAGGAGTCTCGGGTCTGCCTGCCTGCGAGACTGACATGTCTAGCATATGCAAAATGCCAAATGTCCTGGCCACCCAACCCAGCCCACTGCCCTGCCTGCCCACCCACAAAACCCCTTCGTTTGGATGTTGTTTTTGTCAACTACAACAAGGGCAAGGACACTACACCAAGTGCAAACAAGGTGATGCTCCAGCTGGCAAACATACCGAAAAACAAGAGGGAAGGCTACAGTCGCGTTCTCGACTATCAGATACCCGTTACTCAGCTAAAGAAAGTGCGAGCGAGAGACTTCAAAATTCGTTTGGCATATCGCTAAAAATTGGAAAAAAACCAATAATAATAATATGAAAAGAAATCAAAAATGTTTTCAAAAGTGTGGGCGTGACAGTTTTTAGCGGCTTGCGCGTTAGAAGGGGCGTGGTAAAATACCCATTGCAATTGGTCAAACTAATTATAAAATGAAAAGAAAGTGGGCAGATCAACTCGTCTAGTTATCCTGATCAAGAATATAAATATGTATAGGTTCAGAAGCGCTCCTTCTACCTGTTACGTACTTTCCAACGAATCTAGTATACCCTCTAACCCACGAGTAACGGGTATAGCAAGACGAGTACGCAGTGGGCGGGGCATTTTGATCCATTTCGTGAGCCTTTCTATTAAGGGGAAATGCCGAGTCAGAATACAAAACGGCAGAAAGGACAGAAAGAAATTGGCTCAACGAACACACTTCACTGAATTGCCCTGAAGAGAGAACCAGAGCCGAAGAGAAGAATGAAGAGTAGTAGATGAAGAACAGTTCAATCCGTAGCTATTAAAATGCAATAAAACACATTTCAGAAGTGGACCCATATATTTATAGATATAGCAAGTTTCGTCTTCTGAGCACTCTAAATTACATTTTAATTGAACTAAAATTACATTTAAGTGGTATATCTGTTCGTTGCTTCGCAAATTTTCTGTTCATGGTTGAATAATTGACCCCAACGTATTAATTTTAACCAAACCCTTTTTTCATTCCAGTTGTCTGAAACTGCCATATAATATTTTGCACAAGCCCAACAGAGTATCGCTGTAAAGTAAAATTGTATACGGGAGGCAAAAAGCGAAAATACTTGCTGAAACAAGCAAAGCGGAAACCAGGCCACGCCACAAACAGCTACTTGTGGTCAATTATACAAGGGCAGAGCGGAAAAAAGATAAAACACCAGTCGGACATCAAGTTGTCGAAAAAACACCGACAACATTGCGACGTGGCCATTTTGACCAATAATAATAATGGTTATGCTGCTCTCCAATCGACAACTCCCGCCATCAGCAGCAACGAGAACGCGGCGGAAAGTGCCGCCCACGGGGAGGAGGTCGGGGTGGGCGTGGTCATCTCTGCTGGCTCTGGTCCTCCTGGACATATATGTGTCCCGATGCTCGGCAGCCGGCATTAGCTATAGCAGCAACAGCGGCAACCTGAGCACTTCGCAAAAGAGTCCCGCGTCGGTGAATAATGGCGGACTCGTGCTGATCGGCTCCAGCAGCGCCACTTCCAGTTCCGTGCCCTCATTATCCCTCACTTCTTCATCGTCGGCGGGCTTGTCGTCCCCCGGCAGCAGCTCATCCTCCTCCTCATCCGCCACGAGCAGCAGCGGATCCAATGGCAGCCGCAGTGGAAGACCCACTAGCAATACCAGCAACTCGAACTCGAACTCCAACTACAGCCCGAACCATGATCAATTACCCGCCCAGCTCTCCTCGCGGATTATCAACACACGCAATGGCGCCATATCGGGCGTAATTGTCCAATTAGACGGAAGGCACTTGGATCCGGTGGAGGCGTACCGGGGAATACCCTACGCCTCGCCGCCGGTCGGCAATTTGAGATTCATGCCGCCCGTCTCCGCGGCCATGTGGTCAGGTGTCAAAAAGGCGGACAGGTGAGTCGGCTCTAGCATTTTAGCGCGGGGTATCAGGAGCCATTAAGCTGGATTAGCCCAAGTTACTTCCATACACTCGTATTTTACTAGGAACGATAGTACTTTGTAATATAGGTTTTAATTAGACTTAAAGAATGTTAAAAAGCCCTTGTAGAAACGACCCTTACTATATAATATAAATAATATATTTTTACCCCAATTGTGTATAAAGAAAGTGGTACATTTCATTTTGTTTTCAACCAAGCTCCATAATTAGTCCATCCAATCACATTAGGAAAATCCCGATCCGTCGTCCAAGTAATTACATAAATTCGCGGAGAAGTCTGCCGACTTTCATCGTCTGACAAAAGGCTTTGTCCATCTGAAAGCACTAAATCATCACCCAAAGTGTTGAGTGTGATTTGCCTTTCAAGTGCATAAAATGATCAAAATGCCATAAGTCAAGTCTCTCAAGAGGGCCCAACCATTGTCACCTCAATTAACTGACTCATTATTGAGTCAAGTGCGCAGGCGGCGGTCCGAAAATGCTAAAATGCTGAAATGCTGAAAGCCGAGTGTAACTGAAAGTAATGAAAATAATGGAAAATGCTACAACCCGTGCCCGGCCGGCGACAACAATGGACATAACGATAATGGCTTCTGAAAATAGGGAATGAAAAAATGGGGAAACACAAGTCAAAGGTCAACTTAGTCGGCCGACTTCCTCGCGGAATATCTCGCAAATTAAATATTTACGCCGTCCCCGGCAGCAAACAGCGCTACGGGAAAGCAGAAAGCAGCAGCTACACAGCGGCATCTAATTTACAAATGCTCCCAAGTGGCAAATCATTATTCACAAAGATGCCCAGAGATATTCCCGGCCCTTCGCATTCCCACTCCCATTCCCATTGTAAAAAGGGAAGCGGCAAAAGTTTTTCCCCTTTTCCCGGATGGAAAAGGGCCGCGAAATCGGTACGGCACACAGCGCGGCCCGGCAAATAAAATATAATTTTTCAAGTTTAACAAAGAACACCACCTGCGGCCGCGCAGCAGACAGATGATTCTCGCATTCTCGCATTCCCGAATTTCCCCGCCAATTTTTGGGTAATTCAAGGCCTCCTGCGCCGCATCATCTTCGCTTTTCCGGATAGGTGAGCGGCTTTATTTGTCAGTCCGCCCTGTTGACAGCGGGGGTCAGCCGCAAAAGGAGCCAATAAAACGGCTTGAGTAATGGTCGGAAGATTTTTCAGCACGTCAGCGTAATAAAGTTGTCCATGGACAGTTGGCACAATAGGTCATTAGCCTGATTTCGGGAAATGGATACCGCCTAGGATACCAAGCTTAGATACCAAGTTGTTACGTGGTTTCCATTTTAGTCCTTGTGCAAACTTTTCTTGACCTTTGATTAATTTTTCCCGATACGTCAGCGAGGCCAGCAGACAATATAATTGCTTGATTCAATTGCTAACATTAGTTTTCCACCTTTATCATGCACTCGTCACCTGTCATATTCTGCCCTTTGGACTAAAGTTGAATTTCACATTCCTTTCCACCACAAGTTACTCGTCAACTTTCGTCGGCCCCATTGCGAAAATAATTTCCCGCATCCACAAAAAATGGAGGCAAATAAAATAAGGAAAATAAAAAAAGAGAAAATTATGTCCACACATATTCCTAGCCCGGCAAAGGCGGAGGCGGCAGCTGTTCATGGCTTTGACAAGCCACGCGTGTCACCACCAAGCTACCAAGCCACCAAACCACCAAGCCACCCGGCCACCCATTGTAGCGCCCTCCACCCACTTTTGCAACCTCATCCACGCATTTTCCGCCGCAACGTCTTTAATAAAAATGAAATAAATTCCGCCAGCCACCTTGCACTTTGGTGCTGTTGTTCCAACGGCTGCACATTGGTCCTGGCCGTTGCCTGTGGCGTAAGGATTATGAAAAACAAGCGGATTAGTGGCCAACCTCTCCTGACCAGGTTCCAGGTTCCAGGAGCTCGGGACCCAGGGTCCCAGGTTCTGGCTCATAAACGGAGTGTAAAAATCGCAATAAACTGACGAGTTTTATGCATGACGCCAAAGTTTTTAATAAAGACGAAAGTAAAAGCTTGGCGCAAAAACGCTAAGTGGAGGAACTCAAGTTAACGATTTTCCTAATAAAAAAGCGCATTAATGAATGACGGGCAGGAGGTGCGGTGAGGGCCACCAGGACCTCAAGGACCATCAGAAAATGCGTGCAGCAGTTCGTGAGGCATCTCTTTCGCACCGGCAAACAGAAGCTTGCTCCGTCATTAAAAACGTTAATTCCAATTTGAGGCTCAAGAGCAAGTGGTAACCGCAAGGATGCGGAGGGTTAAGGGCCGAGAGGGGAGGTGGGGAGGCGGGAAGACATCTCCAGGACATCAGCCGCATAAATTTCCGACTGCCTCAGCGGCGGCGGTACAAACTGTTGCCCGTTTTAAATGAAATTGCGAAAATTCATTTTAAATTGGATTTTATTTAATTTGACTGAGGCAAGAAAGCTTTACGCCCGAAGCACATTTTCCGGGGAAGGTGTGAGTTCTGAGTCTGTGTCGCCAGCCAATCTAATTTGTGTGAACGTTCGGAGGGATGGAAAAATCAGGATGAGGACGACAACCTTCTGGCCCGTTGGCCACAGGTAAAATTAATCTATTTTACTTGACGTGGCCGCAATGTCGCGTATAATTTTATGCGATCCGGTGCCCTTCGTTCATCACCTGCCCATTCCATTAAAATCGGCACTGAAAAAAAAACCAGTACTGGCACGTAAATGTCTCTCCATTGAAGCTCTCTAGAACTATGTTGCATTTTAGTCGGCCCAAAGATAAACGAGATATTTAATATTGTTGTGAATTATTCTCCCGGTGTATGCGTGTATTTTTCTGCTTGGCTAAGATTATGCTTTTGTTTGATGTATTCAAGCCGAAAACGCCAGCGGATCTGGCCGGACTTGTGTCCTGGCTACCATTTACTTACCACAAAGCGTTCGCACTCCTCCTCCCAAAAGTACGCCATTATATCCCCAAAACCCTGACCCTTGAAGCTTTGTCTGCTCTTGAGTCTCTTCCCCTGCATGCGGATTAATCCGGCCTTCCACTCAAATGTACACAAAACTGGAGCATTTGGGGCGAGCTTTGCTTTATGTTTTGTTTGTGAATTCCAAACTGCATGTATTTCGTAATAACACAGGGGAATGGGCAGGAACCATGGCTATAACCAAAGGCACTAGAATAATAAGATGCGTAACGGCCATACATTGGTTTTGCACTATGCAGCCACTTTTTTGGTGGCGGCAGTAATTATGTATGTATGTATGTATGTATGCATGTATGTATGCATGTATGTATATATGTATGTATGTATGTATGTATGTATGTATGTATGAATGTATGTTTGTATGTTTGTATGTATGTAGTGTATGTGTATGTGTTACTTGCGCAAAGTAGTAAAAATTGTCTTAAATAAAGCCTGAAGAATGTTTAACTTACTGTCGGAACGCATAGTTATTGCCGCTTTTAATAATAGTTTGGCAAAAATCTCCGCCTTTTTGCTCTTTATTCAATGCTTTATAAAAAGTGTTACAGTGATCGGATTTAGTTCAAATTCGGTCCAGAAGGTTTTTTTGCGTCAAATCATGCGGCACCCAAACATCAAGCTTTTTTTTGTATCCAGCCTTCTGCAGATGGTTTAAAATGGTTTGGTGACTAACTCCCATCTCCTGGGCGATGTCACGAGATGCCACATGCCGGTCTAGCTCGATGTATTCCATGATTTGATCGGTATTTGTCGTCACAGGTCTTCCGCCGGCTGGCTTATCCATGGTGTCGTTTTCACCGGCTCTGAATCGTCGAAAACATTCCTCCGCGGTTCGAAGTGATAGAGTACCATCCCCCAAAACACCATTAGTCTCACGGAACGTTTCTCTAGCGGATTTGCCTTTAACGAAGGAAAACTTTAAAATAGCGCGAATTTCGGCGTTAGTGAACTCCACGTTTACACGTCTATAACTGTTGAACGCAATATCCAAACTAATCATGCATAGCGTCGTTTTGTAGGTTATGTCAAGACCTTTCAAATTATGTATAGTATTGCCAGATACGAGGTCTGTAGCGCTTTGTACATAGCCGCGAAATTCAAAAGACAAAAAGGCGGAAGGGAGATATTTGCCAAACTAATATTTGCTTAGGAAAAATATTTTCTTGTAGCCCTATAATTCCCAACTGGTTCTAGCGAGGACTATAAGGCATGTCTTCAAATTTCGAGTCGCAAAATAGTTCAAGTCATCTCTCTTACCGGACGAGCAGTGAATGTAGTGTATGTGTAGTGTATGTACCGGTGCATGTATGTACGTATGCAAGTACGTATGTATGTATGTACGTATGTATGTACGTACGTACGTATGTATGTATGTATGTATGTATGTATGTATGTATGTATGTATGTATGTATGTATGTATGTATGTATGTATGTATGTATGTATGTATGTATGTATGTATGTATGTATGTATGTATGTATGTATGTATGTATGTATGTATGTATGTATGTATATATAAATGTATGTATGTATGTATGTATGTATGTATGTATGTATGTATGTATGTATGTATGTATGTATGTATGTATGTATGTATGTATGTATGTATGTATGTATGTATGTATGTATGTATGTATGTATGCATGTATGCATGTATGTATGCATATATGTATGCATATATGTATGTATGTATGTATGTGTTACTTGCACAAAAATTCGAGAGAACCTGGTGAGCCAGCCCGAAAAAATCGTGTGCAAAAAAATCGTATGGCGTTACGCATCTTATTTACTTTTGACCGCGTGCTTTGGCTACAAAAATCTGCATGGAAAACAGGTGAGTTTGAGAAATGCAATGCGACATTAGTTGTTAGCCATCAGGCAAATATGTTTTAGATGTTCAGCCTGTGATGTAACAGTCTTCGCAGACTTGTAGTATTTTGGGAGCATTTCTCTTAAACAAGTTAGTCAAATATTTAGTACGGAATTTAAAATTGGAAAGGAATTTAAAATAAAAATAAAAATAGGACGACATAAATGAATTAAAAGAACGAGCGAGTATTTCAATTATACACATGATAATTCGTATATTTCAAATGTTCCACTATAGCTGAAATTATACAACAATGTTGTGAACTAAATTCAAGAAATCCATTTTGAGAACTCTGCTTAATTTCGAAAAGCAATCCTACTTTTATCACATATCATCACAGTAAAATGGAAATAGTAAAGCATAAGATGGTTCTAAAGTGAATTGCCCCACTGGTAAACATGATTATTCGCCCCACCCCCAGCTGTCTGTAAAATCTACAAGTAATTATCAAGTTTTTAATGCCCTGCCATTGCAAATGCAGCATCGATGGCGAGAAGAACTCACCCTGACCTTAATTGCGGCACCCGCTTTATTAGCGCCACTCAACCACTCCCATCCAGCAGTCTACATATAACCCACCTGCACCACCTGTATTGCGTGCCACCACCCGTTCTTATCTGCGAAAGTTCAGCGGTTGCAAAGTGGCATAAACAAGATCGCTTGCCACTTGAGAAGTGTGCGCCATTCGTTTGCCAGGGGGGCAACATTAAAAAGGCAAAATGTGGCTTTTATGACCTCGAACTGGGGAGGATGGAACGGGATTTCGTTACCTGTACCCGGGACCACTGGCAACCACTGGCAGCCACTACAACTACGCGAGAGTTGCCGTAAAAACTTTTCACTTTCATTATTTTTAATATTTTCTGCTCATCCAAGCTGCTCCAGCTCCAGCTCCCGTTCATGTGGCTGCAGGGCTCGGAGGTTGACACCATGTCCGCTACATTAAAAAAAGGCTAAGGGAAGGGGAGCCCGAAAATGAAACTTTTATTACCTGCCTTATTGTTTTGCCATAAAATTAATGATTATTATGGCAATCGCATGGCCACCACAAGCGTCCATTAACTGGCGACCCACTGAGGGTCAGTTCCGAGTAGATTCCCAATTTTCTGCGAGGCGTTTGGAATGCCATAAAAACCAAAAATTAAATATACTCGCCCTGGTAAACAAAGAGCGCAGGGGCGGTAATAACAAAGATAAAAGGGCAACAGCGAAATAAAGTTAAGGAAATTAAATAAAATAAATTCTCGTTTCGCAATGTCATTAATGTTAATGCATTTCGGTATGACTGGAAGAGGAAGCCTCATAATGGCCAGCAGGCCGGAGGAATGGAGGAGGAGCTCCCTCTTAAATGCTCCTATTGATTTTCGCTTTATGACAATTTGATGGCCAACAGGAGTTGTGGCGGTTAATGAGTTAAGCCGCCTATTTGAAGGGATCTCAGCGCTCAACTATAAATTAGGAGGAACTCTGACGGCCGCAAAGGCTTTATGAATGGAGTTGAGGGCTTTTCCCAGACAAATCGGATCGGCCTTAATGCATTACTGTCCTCAGATTTCCTTTCGTTCGTTTGCCAATCCTATAAGAACCTCTACTGAAACAAATCTTTAATGAATTTGAGCGAAATTTTATCTAGGCAGTGTGTCAATGGAACACAGATGGGTTCAACTTGTCAGAATGTGTATAACTCTTCCGTATATAGATCGGATTAAAAACAAATAATAACACTGCCAGATAAGAGCAGATGGCAGAACCCGACTTCTGGAACACTGGTGAAAAATATTTATTTGCAACGTGTACTTTAAAGTTTTCCCTTTTAAGGCAATCTGGCTGTTGAACAAAATGTTTAATCAAGCCATTTTAAATCCCTTTTTTTCTTTATAGAGATTAGGTAATTTCGAAAATATTTTATTTGACTATTTTTGAGCGAATTGAAGGCTGTACGTTGCTTTTCAAGACCTCAGTAAAATATGTTTCTTTTTTAAGTTCAAGAATTAAAAGTTATTATAAGTTTCTTGACCTTGCTGAGTACCATAATTTAGTTGCGGTGTATGCGAGTCCCATCAGATTCATAAATGAGCGCAAAGCCAAAAAAGAGTACGCTTCTGGCATTTGCATGGCCTGCATGTGGGAATAGAGGGAGGAAATCGGTAAATTGCACTAGTGCACACACAAAGGGAGATTTGCCAATGGGGAAAATCGAACGATAAGAGCCAAATCGAAAACCAATTTACCAAGATCGAAAATAAGCCTCGGCCAAGAGAGAAAAATGCAGAAGCGAAGAAATGGAAAGGAAAGGAGACAAATTCACAAAAACAAATTAAAACGCAAACTTTGCGTTCAAATCAAAAAGCTGTTATTGCCAAAAGACAATCACAAAGTTGGCTTTGGTTCGGTCTCTCCTCAAGTCATTACAAGCGCGCCTGAAAAAAACCTGAAAGATTACACAATTCCGGCAAATTAATCTATTTATAACGACATTTGAGGCCGGGCATAAAAATAAGCCTATTTACCAGAACTTTTTTCGCTTGTATTTTTATTTTTCGGGGTGAGCAGACCTTTTTAACAACAAGCGAAATGCCGTGATGGAAACTTTCTCCTTTAACAAGCTGGGCACTCAAATCTTTTTCGATTTTGCAGATTCAGCCCGGTTTGCCCGCAGAGATTGCCGGACATTCACAACGAGACGGCGGCCCTGGAACGGATGCCCAAGGGCAGACTGGAGTATCTGAAGCGATTGCTGCCCTATCTGCAGAATCAATCAGAGGACTGCCTCTATCTAAATATTTATGTGCCCATACAAGGTGAGTGCGGGGCGAAAGTGGGTTTTGGCTAACACCAAATAAGTGTGCTATATTTTTTGCACCCAGCTAAAACCGAGAAAAATGACACGACCATGTCGGGGGACTGAGTCTTGTTTATTTAGCACTTTGCAAGGCATTTGAATAAATTGGCAGCCGGCTGGTAGGGGGAAACTCGCCTCGATTTTTCTTTGCTCCGTTAATCCCTAAGGCCAACGCCAGAAAAGGGTCAGCGTTGGTAAAGTTTAAAATATCTTTTTTTAGCATTTTTTTTTTCAGGGGTTTTAATATTTTTTGGGCTTGCGCTGCACGCAAACGGACAAATACTTGAGCATTTTTCAAATTCCGAAAGGAAAATACGCTAAGCCGAAAAGAAGGTCCAAGGACCCGAATGCAAAGTGGCCAAATTTATGCCTAAAAGTATGTCTGGTCCTGTCTGGAGAAAATCCAAAGCGATTTGCCACATTTGTCTGCAGCAGTTTGCTTCTTGAGCTGTAAAAGAGTGAAAGTAGTTGGGGATCCATTAAATTTCATCTTATAAATTGAGTTCAGTGTGGTATAAAATGGGCACGGGAGACTTCATTTAACTCACTAAACTCAGACGAAACAAGTATAAGTTTGCTCGAATTTACTGCCTAACGCACTAAAACTTATACTTATCCATTAAAGTATCCATGTATTTGTTCATTTTTGGCAGTAAGAAAATGTTGTTGGACTTCAAATTGGGTTTGAGGGTTATGGAGCCATTTAAATAATGAAAAATACCTTTATAATCCCATAGCCTTAGAGTCCCTAAACTTCGAGACTTGTATGTCGCTAGAAAGGCAGGCACCAGGTATCTGGTAGTCGGGGAAATCCACTATAGAGCTCTCGCCTGCTGAATCTTTTATTATATTTTTTAATATTGAGTTCTTTTCAGTTGAGCTCGAGAAAATCGACAATTGCGTCCACTCTCATTGAGTCTGAATGCTCTTTAAATATTCAGTTCTTTTTGTATCGATCTGTCTGGGTGTCTATACGTCAGTCTGCCAGTCAACTTCAGTCGGCCACTGGGAAATGCAACGGCAGCAAACTCCAGCGACGCCGCCGCCGTTCGACAGGGTAGTAAATTACATTTTAATTAAAACCCAAAGGAGCACTGGCCTTGGGGAATCCGGACGTGTAACTGGGACTTAATGGGAACCATCAGCGGCAGTCAGTTATCTCAGCTAACTGAGCCAACTCTGACAACTCAAATAGCGCGCCACCTGCCAGTAGAGGAGTCGAATAGTGCACTGCGAATCGAAGTAAATTTGATTGTCTATCAGCGCGTTAAGAGCTAAATTTAATATACTGCTCGACGGCAATGGAGTTCAGCCGCAGAGCGACTGCCACAGTCTGTCAGCCAGTTCCTCGCCAAGACAGTCGTCCATCATTTGGGGAGACAGTTGCCTTGATTTCAATGTTGCCGCTGGCTTTCAATTAACTTACAGTTTGCAGGGCGTACACTTGTCGTGTTTGCTGAGCTCCCCTCTCCGAATGGAATTTAGTTATATTTTCACAGCTTTTTGACATTTGCAGTTGCAACGTAATTTAAGATGGTATAATTGTAAATTTAGCATAATCAAATACAACAGTGCCTCTCGGCTTTGATTTTGATTCATTTACGTTTTGTATTTGCCCTTTTATCAGTCCTGATATCAGTCGATATATAAGTATAGAAATATCTACTAAAAGAAGTACTTAATAAATGACCGCTTTCAGTGGTTGTTTTTATTATTTATTTTGAGGTCAAACATGATTTCTTACCCACTATAGATATACCTTTAAGCCCCACAGACCCTTGCATTAGGAGTGTCCAATCACGTGAATCTATGTTGGTATAACAACGGTTCACTTTTTCGGCTAGCCGATAAGGAGAATGTCGCCTTGTCTCGGCATGAAAAATGAATAAAAGTAAATACCTATAGAATAAATAAGGATTCGCTGAAGTATGAAAGAATTTACATTTTACCTGCAATTTGTCTTCGACAGCAGATGGCAGAAAAGGTCTCTGCCGATGAAGGCGTGCCAACTCTGCTGAGTTGCAAGAGTTTTCATTTCTTTCCATTTATTTCTTTGGGAAATTATGATAAATTGTTTGCGCCGAAACTTGAGACGCGGACCCAAATTGAATTGGAAATTGTGTACGTTTTTTGAGTGCAATGCTCGTCTTCAAGGGCGGCTAATTGAACGAGCAATTTGTCGAGGGCAAGCGCCAGTAAAAGGGAAAATTAAATGTCTGGTTTTGATAATTGGATAAGCAGTCCCTGAAAAACAGGACAACTTTTTGCGCACAGCAAAGGCAACAGATACAAGGACATACTTACAAGGGATAACAAACTCATCCAATCAAGGACCTTGGGCATTTCATAATAAATCGTTTAAAAAGGAGACAAGAAAACCAGAATATGTAAATTTTTTACAGTTTATCTTAATGAGCTGAAGCCTACGTTTTTGCTTTGGGTTTCCCAACTGTCAGAAGAAATAAGTCATTATTTATTTTTGTCGGCTCATGTAGAAGTGAGTTGTGAGTTAGGCACAAAAAGGTGATACAAAGCCGAGCTAAATTGATAATCGAATATTGATGGGCAAGATGGGTGGAAATTCAAAAAATACAATACAACCCACAATATTATAAGCCTAAAGAGTTCTCTCCGTGAAAATATGCCATACAGGTTTTTAATTCAGAGCCTTCAAGGTGATCTTACTTCACGGCTGAATGCCAAAAGGATGAAAGATTGTGCAGCTCTTTATGTGTGAAACCCTACTCCCCTCAGTTTCCGAATATGAATTTGCTGCGTTAAAAGTGAAAAATATACTTTTTTTATCCTCCACACACACAGAAACACAGACGCATACGAGCGCACAAATACGCACATAAATCCCTTGTGCCTCCTTGGTAGCTTCTTTTTGAGCTCCGTTCACGGGATTCGACGAGCCGGAATTCGAGACTGTGGACTCGGACGGATATGCAGCTAGTTTAATCTACTTGGACATGACAATAAAATTTATATAATCTTAGCTTTTCTCTGCTTTGGGCCGCTGCTTAGTGAAGTCCTTTCTCGCCTCTGTGGCTTTTATTTGCTCCATGCCATCGCCACTGCTTTTGCCAGCGTCTTGCTCTTCATTTGGGCCCTTTCCCATCGCATCGCATCTCATCTTATTTTATTTTATTTGCTGCCTTTTTACGGCATTATTGTTGTTGCCGTGTCCTTCGGCGCTTCCTTTTAAGTCCTCGGCTTGTTCTCGCTGAGAACAGCGTAGAAGGAAAATGTAGAAAAAAAAAATATAAAAAATAAACATACAAATGCCACATTAAGCATGATTTGCCGCTTTTCCAGGCAAAAGTCCATTGGGCTTTTTATTCCCCTAAAACCGAGCCCCTCCGGGTTTTGGACCCTCATCTGGTCTGCTCGTTCGTGTGTAGATTTCAAGTTTATCAGCTGTTTGAATGTTGGCCATATTTTGTGCTTAACTGACTTTTGTTTGCCCACTGAGAAATGGCCTCTATCCCCTTAATCGGGGATTGGTGAAAAATGAATGTCATAATTTCTAATCTCTAGCATTTCCATGTGATTAGGCTCTTCAAGGCTCACTTAATGGCGCATTATGAGAGGGCTTTCTTGCCCATTGACCAATTGATAAATGTATTCCTGACCTCTTTATGTTTGAAAATGGAAACAGTTGCATCCATATTTTCCATAAATCCATCGCAGCATTGCAGGCTGAACTCCTAATGAAATATTTCCTTTGTGTCTATGGTTTCGACTGAATCCAATAAGCCAATCGAGAGTTGCCAAAAGCCTGTTTGATTGCGTAAACCAGAAAATAAGCAAATATTTATCATGAGCACTGTACGCAAGCAAAGTGGGTCATTGGTATTAATATAGGCACACAATAATGAAAAGTAGCCCAAATTTGTGACACTCGATTCGAAGAAGCAGCAACTCAGATAAACCCCAAAATGAAATGTAAATGTAGGGAATAAATAGAAGAAATTTAAACGCAAAGAATGATTTTAGGGAGAACTTTATTTTCTGTGTAAAGATGCCGATTATAACCAATCCTCCCCTATCCCCTAACCAATCAAATGGGGAGATCCAAACCCATTGAATACACATTATTAATGAGGCAAGGGACGTGAAAGGGGACGGCAGATTGATGTGCGCCCGAGTGCGTGCCACATTCCACACGCAAACGGCGGCACAAGTCAGTGGGTCCCGAAAGCGGAACCGGAAATCGAAACGAGAGCCGCCTGGTGCGTGTTGCTGGTCACACACGGAAATGAAGTTCTTCTTAACTTTTTTCGTCTGAGCTCCGCCGGTGTGAGAGAGTTATGCATATGAATGCCAACAATAGGGGGAAGACCCATTCTGATACACAGTAGCCGAATTAACACGGAATAAAGCGGCCAAAGGAAAATAGACTGCAGAGCTGAAAAAAGGAGAGAAAAACAAGTAAACTTTTTACTTTGTCTGCTCCCCGTAAACTTTGCCCAGCAAATATTGCAGCTGGATGTGATTGTCGGTGGGGGCGAATCGAGTCAGACAAAGACCAGAATGAGGTTACTTTTCTCATTTTCTTACGCCAGACACAATTGCCAAACGCAACAAGGGGAGTAGGAAACGGAAAATTTCGAAATTACATTTATTATTTCCCAGCCCCTGCGTACCATTTAGTGTCAAGTTCTCAAAGATTTCCATCAGCATTTTCATGTCTTAAAGCGTTGGCTTGATTTGTCAATGCAAGGGAAGCGGACTTCTGAAATTTTAATCTTCCATTTACGGAACTGAAATTTTGAGGAAAATTCACAGGATATTTTCATAAATTTGCATGAATTTGCATTTGAATTCATAAATTCGCCTTGAATATAAACGTTACTTTCGGAAGAGATTGACGAACTTAGCATTTTTGTTTTCTAATTATAAAAAATTAGTTAATTATATAAAAGCACATTATTGACTAAATATGGTAAATTTCTTTACGGAAATTGTATATTAAAAAATCGAAAAAATACTATTACAACAATTTCACAACCTTCAGTTTCCAAGGCTGTCCAATTAGTAGTAAGCACCCATTCTCGCATTTAGCCCGCTAGTCGGCCTGCAATCAGGGCTTAAACAAGGACCCACAAATCGATTCCCATCAGGGGATTCCCAGGACATAAGTACACACATCAAATCGCTCATTTTGCGTAACTCCTTCGTCGAGACAGATAGTCACTCGTCCTTTGGGATTGTGTCTGCGTTTGTGTTGCTGATTGTATTTGCTGCTTGCGATTGCAATTTCCTAGGCTTTGCCAACATACAAGCATACAATACAAGCTTCTACAATAACTCTGGAATAACTACCTACAAGTGACGATAGAAAGCCATAAATATGAGCAGAAAAAGCGGCTGACAGAAAAGGGGCGTCGGAAACTTTTGTCAACTCTGTGTTACAAACGAAGCGCTTGACTACATATTGACTTTAACTGAAAGCGTTTATGGTGATTGTGTGTGTGTGTACATGTTTATGTGTGTCGCCGTGACTCTTTACACTGCAGAAAACTATTCCACTTTCTATATGCATAAACAATTCACACAAAGCGTAGCACATTACGAATTTTCCTAAAGTTTCAATCATTATGATCTTATCTAAGATGTAATTGAGCCGGAATTAACTGCTGAATTAACTGTTTCCTGATTTTTCCCTGTGCAGATGCGTTCTCTGATGGGCCTGTGTATTTGGTTGTGTGAACGTGGAGCGCTATCAATAAATCTACAATATGTATGAAAAGCAAAGTCTCTGCTGATGGCCGCCATTTGTGTGTAAATGTGCGCGTGTGTGTGACGTTTTTCCACTTTTCTTCTGTCTTTTACAGTTATGAAACAATGTTGCATGACACTTCTGGCATTTTTTCGTTTTCGGATATACTATCATCTTTTCCGTTGCAGTTTTTAAGCATTGTGTACGTGGAAGAATAGTACTTCTTCTCTAGATGGGCTTTTCTAAGTTCATCAAATATGTAGACATTTTCTAGTAAATAAGGAGCAAAAGCTAAGCCAGTAAAATCAACGACGGGTTAATTCGGTAATAGCAGTATAAATTAAATTAAATAAAAATGTAATTACTGTTTTCTGAGCTAAACTAAACAACTTTCTATATTTTATGCCATACTTTATTACTTAACAGAAAACTTTAAGTTAACTTATAGCTACGGGATTTGTAGAGCACTGCATATTCGCTGCTTGACATGTCGGAGTTTATATATATTCCGCTTTTATACAAATTTAAATATTCAATATTGACACAGAAAATTGCGCTTTTAAAGCGCCAACCATATTTATAGCCCCGCTGGAAAAGCCCAAACGCCACCCAAAACCACCTTGTAAAATGTGTATTTTTGTTTTTCCATCCGGGTCACTCACACAAAGTTTTCCATGTACACACAACCAATCACACAGACACTGTTAGGGCCGTGGAACACTCAAAGCCAACGTATAAAATATGCATGAAAAATTTGTCACATCTCGGGCAAAAGGTCGAAGAGAGTTCACCTTCTCAATGGCCACTTGACCCTCGAAAGTGAGGTATACATGTAGTGAGAACCCAAGGCATTGAATTTAAATTGCGCATTAAATGTGACCAACAGAATTCGACCATTTTAGTGTGTGTGGTCGTTTCTTAAGAAATTGATAAGTCAAAGTTCATAATTGGCTGCTTACGCCTCCGACTTTTTCGGGGGTCAGTTTGGAATTCGGTCATTTACAAAATAAGGAATACTTTTCCGGGCAGAGTAAGCAGTGTGTGTGGCCAAATTGAAATGGAAAATGTGCTAGTCTAAGCAAACAGAACTTGCAAATGGCACCCAGTCCGTCCAAAGGAAGCGGAAAGTGACTTTTATTGCATGCACTTGAAGCATTTCCCCCAAGACATTTCCCCGAAGGACCTTCCTAAGTTCCTGTTTTACTTCCATGTGTTCGTGCACTTAGCGTGTCATAGTCTAATTACAGGGCGTTATAGTATAACTACTGACTGCCATTTTGCATGCTAGCAGTGCATTAGACACATACCCACGAATTTGTAGCGGCATGTTGCAAACACACAAAAATCTGAGCTGTTGGCTTCAGTCGAGCGAATAGGTGAACAGATTTACGTATTTTGGGGGTTCGCCTAATTTGTGCAACAAAATTCCTAGGACTTCCTGCCCCGTTTGCATTGCAACTGCACGAAAACTAATCTTTGCTTAAGTGAAAACTAAATTCATTTTTGATAGTTTTGCGGGTAATCAAAAGAGCTGTGCAAATGAGACCTTTAGGTCTTAAATCAAAAGTTGTTTTTTTCTTTACCCAACGTAATTTACACAACATTTAGAGGCTTCCAATTCATTAGCTCTTCATAAATTCATCAAGACAAGGCGTTGGGTTTAATAAACCTCCTTAAATCTCACATACCTGAACTGCCTTTAAATGGACCTAATCGATTGCATGATCAAACTCAACTGTCAAGACGTTTTTTGAGATTTCGCTTCATGATTCCGGGAAACACGAATTAAATTGCCTACAAAAATGCTCTCCATCGCCACTCAAGCCGGCCAGATATCACACCACACATTGCCATTTATTACCTCCCGCACACTTGACTGCCTAACTGCCACACGAGCGTATATAATATTTCATTATAAATTACACACGACTTACGTCAATTTGTTTTCGGTGGCCAAACAAAAGTGAAGTTCGGCAGGATGGCAGGATGGCAGGATCCCATAAGTAAGCCATCGCGCACACACTTACGCACAACATATGACGGCTCAGTTTATTAGACAGCAAAAACGGAAGTGGCCATAATTTACTAACGAAGCCATAAGAGGAAAATGGCCGGGCAAACAACAGAAAGAATGGCAACCGTAAAAGAAAATTTATCAATCAAAGATGGCAGGAAAAACGGCGGAAAAACGGGGAAGAACACTCTCGAATAGTTGTAGCAATAGACATAAATTTGCTACAACAGGCAGATCGAACTACTTGATGGCCATTAATATTTTGACAATTTCTCGCCGTATCTAGCGGATATTGATGATGCCGACGATGGATGAGTTTTTGTGCTTATTTGTTTATAACACATACGTCATGTTAGTTATTGATGAGCTCGCCATGTGCAGGCCATCAATTATGTGCGGACTTTTTCCCGTGGGTGGCACAAGGCGCACGGAGTCGTTAAAATGCAGCATAAAATGCGAATAAGAAAGCCCCAGTGTAAATAGGGTGCACATTATGCATTCGCCCTGGTGTCCCGGCACAATGTATGACACATTTACGGGGCTGCAACAAATGCAGAGAGCTGTGCACAAAATGTAACTGGGACGCAATTATGTGGCAGATTCCACATAAATTGCTATGGGCACGGGGGAAAATCAGGAGGGGAAAACTATTAAGGTGGCGAAGCACTTGCTTCGATTTCAAAACGACTTCCAACCAATTCCTACTCGCCATTTTTTCCCAGTCCGCAATTTTCTTAAGCAGTTTTACGCCTGAACGCTGACATAATGTTGTTAACCGATAATACGGTGAAATTGAAAAGGGTATGGAAACGAAAGGAAAGCTGGCTCCCAGCACAGCAGGACTTGCAGTCGTAGTCAGCGGCAAAGCCACACAAAATCTCTCACGACAAATTGCATATTTCAATTTGCAACAACATTCAGGGCCAGGAGCCACATCGAGTCTCCCTTCTGGTCCAGACATGCTACTTCCGCCCATCCAGCCCCTTATCTTCCAGTTGCAGCGCAACACTTTGGGAAAATACCCACCTAATTTAAATAACAAAAGCCGTGGTTTTGAGGGGCGCTGTCGGGGAATTTCTGTTTCGAAATAATAGATTACTCTTTTGTATCTTTTAGCATTGCTAAATATCTTGAAACCGTGCGATACCTGTATATTAGTCAGGCGGATATGGAATATCTTTATCCATTTGGTGTTTGCTCAAATTGACATTTTATATTACTGCAATATTTTTCCGCGGTGTGCAACGCATTTAAGTGCTTTCGCTTCCACAATTCTTTTTTAGAAGTCATATTGGTTTCGTTAGAACGCAGTCTCACCTGAGCGCTCGTATGCAAAACGCCGGCTGGCTGGTTTAAGCCGGAGTTAAGCTGATGCAAGGGTTAAGCGGTAGAATGCATTAAGATTAAGTGGCCGGGTTCGGTTTCTGTTTCTGGCCGCATCCCAGGCACCCATCGCAGGATCGGCTCCTCTGGCCTGCAGAGCCATTTATTACGTATACGCCGGGTGTACCGCTGGCTCACATTAAGTCCCTACATGAGTGTAACTAGCTTGCAAATGGCAGCTGGAGGTACTTGGGCTAACAGGTGATGGGCCAAGTGCATCGTAAAGGAAACCCGAAAGCCAATGATTTCCAGCAGTAACATTTCAGATGACATTTCGAAGGAAATTATCATACACGCCTGGATTTTCCCTTTTCGGCGCGGCAAATACGAGAAAAATCGGGAGGATCTCGCACAATGCGTTTTGAGTTTGAGTGAACGTGTCCGGGAGCATCATAATATTTTACATTTTTATGAAGTGCCAGACGCTGCCACAGGGCCAAGGCAATAAAAATCGTATTTTGTGGGTTGTAAAAGTTCAGCAAAAAGCAAGAAAAAGGGCATATCGAGCGCTGTTGGTTGCCAGCAACATTTGCCATTTGCATTTGACTCGTTTTGGTTCGTCTCTGCAGAGCTTTCCCTTATTTTTCTTTTAATGATTTATCGGCATTTAAGTGTGGCGTGGGCCAAGTGACGCATCGTAAAGTTTTCCACTCTCTGTGTGCGCCTAATTTAATGCAACAATTTTTTCTTCACACTTGCCTGCCACTGGGTTTTCCCCAGCTTCCCCGCTTTCCTGGAGCATTTTCCAGTCGCATTTTCCGTGTGCTCCTCCCATTCATTTCGGGCTTATCAGCGAGGAAGCAAAGGGCATTTGTGTGGGTGAGCGGTGCTCGTGTGTGTTGGGTGTTGTGTACATGAATGTAAATTGAGTTTTGGCGGGCAAAGTACTTTGTAATTTATGGCGTGCAATGTGCGTAAGGAGTCACGTGATAACTTCATACTTTCCCGCTCTCGCAGACGCATTAATATTTCTTTTATGAGCCTTTATGTTTTTTATTTATGAGTGCTTAGCCGCATTTTGCATGACGAAATCATAATTTCAGCCCTCCTTCGTTTTTGACATTTTGCTTTGTTTCCTGCGGTTGGTTCCATCTAATATATTCGCAAAGTACGTGCAATATTTTAAATGCCAAGAATTCATCCGTTAGGTTTATTAACAATATAGAGCCACAGATTACTCGAGATTAGATGGCTCATTTAGGTTGAAATTGTCAGCTCTTCTCCAGCTGCGTACATAATTTAAACTTCAACATTTTCAACCCGCCTTGGAACTATTCGAAAACTTTCTTTTGCTACAATTTGCGGAAGCTGCCACCCTGAGAAGTAGAAGTTTAAATGACTTTTTGCATTTACGAGTATATTTGCCTACTCACTCGTGCCATTTGAGACAAATACTAAGTGGAAAATCAAGTTTCTGCCACTGACCAAAGGAACTTTAATTGGTATTTAACCAATTGACTTTTGGCTAATCAATTTTAGCAAAACATTTTCCGGCTTTCCCCAGCATAACTTGAAATTACCACTTATATCTTGTCTGCCAACTGAATTATTCAATTCACTTATGGGCCCTTGCTGTTAGAAGTTACCAACTTTGTGTGCTCTTTTTTCGAAACCCCCAACTTGTTTGTGTAATCTACGAACATCACTTAAGCCCCATAATGCTGGCTACAGTTTAACCAGCTTTTTAAAATTACAGGAGGCGACAAAAATATCGAAAAAATATTCAACCTGCTTCATTCATTTGTACGAGCTAAAAGTTTCGCTGAATTGAAAACATAAAAATGGGACGGAAAGGAAAACTTAGGCGAAAGTAATAAACTACGAAACCCGAAATGCACTCGCCACCTAAAAAGCCAGAAGGACGGGGAAAAAGCTGTGGGACAACTTCGGTTCAGGAGTTAAGGGGACCAGCAGCTTGGCCATAAAGTGCAAAATGTCGAAAAAATAATGATAGAAAAGGAAAACTTACGTGACCGTAACTGTGTCACCTGAATAACTCAGAGACCGGCGAAACACTTCCACGGACCAAAAGCCCAATGAACCTTAAATTGAAGACCCAGCGACTCTGCAATTTATTAAATCGATACACTCTGGATACAAAAAGCACGAACCAATCTGATGGAAAATAAACTGACGAAGATGGTTCATTTTTTGTTAAATACACTCTAAGCTCACCTTGTAGCAACAAACAATTAGAGAAAATTCTTAAATGCAGCAAACAATGAGTCTGCACAAGTTCATTGGAAAATACGTATTGGGTGTTTACCAATCAAGAACTGCATTTTATTTTAGTTTTCTGAAGCAATATATTTGCGAGCACAGCTACATAAGGCCCCTTGACCAGAATTTGCCGTACTTGAATGAATGCACTTGGTGTACAACAATGGACGACACTAAACTTGAAGCTCAACGAAATGAAATTTTCTCGCTAGAACCTCGATGTACTGAAATGAACTAGATTTCTGCAGCATCTTCCATCGAACCCAAGTAGCATTGTTTGGGAGCAGGAAATGAAAGGCTTTCTCTAAGGTTGGGAAAAGTCTAGAAACTACGACAATGCGGCTGCCAGCAGGCCAAGTAAAATGAGTTGAGGATATTGATTTCACCTAGTTTTTGGTTGCCCGAAGGCTGTTTTCAGACACAGTTTCCCTCCGCCTTATGCTCCTGGCTTGCAACTTTTTTGTTCATTGATTTTGTTTTGGGTGTGAAAATGTGTGCCATAAAACAAGCAATTCAATATTGTGTGCGCACACTTGAGAATGAATTTCGATAGCAGCAACTTTATTATCAACAAATTGTTCTACATTTTCGGTGTGTCAACTAAACTTTGCTTGCGGGAAATGTGAAAGAAAACTTCGCCACACAATAGGGATAGGAAAACCTTTACAAAATAATAAACAAATTTAAAATATATCTTAGCTCTAAATTAAGAAGTAGAGACAAGTATGAAGCAGATTCCAGTTCCTATATCAAGTTGCCACATTTAATTTAACAAAAATGGCAGTCGAATTTGCAAATGAACAAATGGTATAATACTTTATTTAACAGTCAAAAATGTAATCCTGCCAAACGCTTTTATCTCTTCGCCAGCTGGCTTATGTATGTGAGTGCTGATTTGGCTGAGTCAATCACATAGTTTCATTTATTCAGACACTGTCAACATTTTTTCGAGAGTTGGAGCAATATGACTGCTATTAAAGGGAAAAGCGCACATTTGGAACACGCCACAAATTTGATTAGATTTATGCCAGTCAAAATAACACTGCTCCGAAAGACGGCAACTCCCAGCGGCAACTTTCAGTCGAGACTGCCTGAAAAGCTGACTTCCAAGTTGTGATTTTCGGGTTGCAAATAAGTGGGACTGACTGAATGGCAACCGAGCTCAGCGTGAGCATGTAAATTAAAACATGTTCAACTTATTAACAAGCCCGACAGTGGGCCCCGAAAGTCGCATTAGTTTTCCGGCAACACACATTTGTAGACGCGTTCCTACAAAATATTTACATTTGCCGGAATTATGCGGAGCAAAGTTTTTGCCAAGCACCCGGCAAAACTATTGTACAACTTTTTTAAGGCGTGCGTTGTAGGCGGTTCCTGCTAAACTTATGTCTGACTGCGATATGATGGTGCACAGTGACTAAAGGTCTTTTTAATTAGATTTAATTTGGCACGAAACAAAAATAATAAAATAAAATAAATGTCCAAGAAAAGTTAATGCATGGCTTATATGAAACTCTTGCCTTGGCTGACTGTAAAATGTGATATATGTTTAGGCTTTCGATCCATTACGTTCTATTCAAAGTTTGAGAAACACAGTTCTTTCGAATTAAATGCTGTTAGCTCTTAGCACTGCTTATAAGGAACCACTTTCTAAACTCTGGTTTGCTTTTCTCAGTGCACTACGTGTGTGCTGACTTCTTCTCGAGGGCAGCCATAAAAGTTTAATTCCTTTCTCTCTGGTTGTTGTAAGTAGCATCCCCCGGGGCCTACAACTTGCAGAAAACGTCGCCATTTTTGTTGAAATGACAACAAAAGTTTTCTGGCCGGGTTTTTGTGCGGGTGGTCGGAAGTTTTGGAGACAAGTTTTAAATGCTGTTTGCATGTTACGTGGCTTCCCCTTCACCCTTCAGCCTTCACCCCTCGTTTTGGGCAGAACCTTTCTGGCCTCAAATTACTGTAATGACTGGGGGCTTTGAATTTTTGCGGTCTTCAAGGAATTTACAGCTTGTTACATTTAAAAAGTTCCATAGAACTAATATAGAAATTTGTATTAATTTTACGGCGTAATTTGCTGAAATAAAATTCTACATTCCGAGTTGGCAATTTTCTAAACGCTCAAGTACGATGTACTTTGAAAGATTTGCAAGTGCTTAAGAAAGTGTGTTTAAATTTAATTGAACGAATCAATGTGACAGTTGCCTTATTGGAGTTACCTCTCTTGAATTTAAATATATTAAATATATATAAAATATATTTTGTACAAATAAACGAGTTCTTGGTGTGCTCTGAGCTAATTCCAGTTGTAATGTTTAGGAGAGAAAATGACGGACGTCATCGTAATAGGCCATAGAACTTAGAACGTTTATTGTCGGAACTGACATGAATCACAATTTAAAAGTCATTGAAAATAGCAAGCGCTCTTGGTATTTCGGAGAAATCATTGAATTAGCTGGAAATGTGAGAATTGTGACACCGCATGACATCAAGGCGAGACAATTTTTCACACATATTGACTTTGGTTTCCATTTCGTGGCACGTTAACACACAAGGACTGTTTCGCAGTAGGTTTTGGCCAGGTCTCAATAGGTATCTATCTATATATGTATACATGTGATGTGGATCCCCTCAATTCCTTGCACGAGGTCCACACACGTGCCACGAGTCAGTCTTTGTTCGCGCTATTTATAAAAGTCACTGACACAGTAACTTGCTTTCCTCCTTTGGCCTTTATGTGGTGCTCGTTTCGCCACTTCTTCCAACTCTTGGTAGCCAAACCCCCATAACATCCATATACCAAGCCCAAGCCCAAGCCCAAGCCCCCACCCAACGCCTCCTCAACTCTTTTTCCGCTTTGATAAGCAGGTTCTTTTGTTCCAGCGAGGAACTTTCTATGTGGGCAGCAGGCGAGAAACCCGTGCTCATATTGCTTTTGTTATCCTTGTTGTTGGGGCTTTTGTTCGGTGGGTGGCGACGGGGGCGACTCTGCCCGATGTTGACTAGCTCAGATACAGCGTGTACTCAGATACATGCGATATGTATCTACCAAAGATGCAGCTGCACAAACTGTGCTTTCCTCCTCGCTTCCTTCTTTTCCAAAGATAAATTTATGTTTGCATTTTGCGAGCGATTTCGTGTTCTCTGCTCCAAAGTGGGTTTAGTTTTACTTGAAGCTAACCTTAAAGTGACGCCTTACTTCTTCAGCATTCAAGTTACAGATTAAACTTCAATAACATCAGTTCTCCTTCAATTTGGTTGTATAAAAATATCAGGGAGAAGGCAGAACTGATACTCCGTAAGTAAAATCCTTTCAATTTTGGGAAAGCCCAAAGATGTAACATGTCAAATAAATAATAAACGTTTCTAAAGTTACTTGTTGTCTTGCATTGTTTCATTTTTAGTGACTCTTAATTATTTTCTGAGCATTTGACGTTGTCGGCCTAACGTTATTTATATTCTATCATAACAAGCAATGACAAAAATGCAAAAAGAAGTACTGTCAAATGGGAAGAAGGTGTTTAAGCCTTAATCCCCAAATGTGCCACTTCAAAGGCTCACACCTATTTGAGGATTACTTACACACACGTCAGCAAAGAGGGATCAATTCACTGCCATACTTTTTCTTTCTGAGGAAAAAACCTTTCGATACGTAAATATCCTAAGCTCCAAAACGTGTCCGTTCCGATTAGGATCCACTAGACCTGGAGAGCCTTCGATGACTTGGGGCTTTCGTCGCAGAAGCCAAGCGGGAAAAAGAGTTGTTTGCGTCTTATTTGGCTATTTTCAGGGCTTAGACGCTCATTTGTCTCTGAATCGAGCCTGATTTAATGCCTTGTTTACCTATTTTCGTAGGCAGAGCTGATTAATGGTTTTGGCTTCTGGGCCAGCGGTTTAAGGACGAAGACCGTGAATCTCTGCTACCGCAATTATTTCCCTCATTGGAAACTTGAAATATTTCTGCCGGATTTCCACCGGAAAGACAATCAATTTCAGCTTTCCCATTATAAAATTTATCTCCGTCGTTTCCTTCAATTGAAATGGCGTTAATTAACATTACTTTTTCATGTCAATGCACTGTGAAAAATCTGCAATGAAAACTGAAATATAACATTACACGTGATCCTATTTCCCGTCCTATTTTGATCCTATTTTTGTCGATAAGCTTCAGGAGTTTATTTAATTTTTTTAACTTTTTAAAAACAAAATAAAATTTTCAATAATTTGATTTCTCTGTACTTTACAGTTGGATCGCGTGACTCCTCGGGCAGTTCTTCGTCTTCGTCTGCCGGGTCCTCGACCTCCTCGTCATCGGGAAGTGGAGGCTCCAGCTCATCCTCCTCGTCGTCTTCGTCGTCCTCCTCGTCGGCTGGAAGTGGAAGTCCCGCCAAGTATCCGGTGCTGGTCTTCGTGCACGGCGAGTCATATGAATGGAACAGCGGCAATCCCTACGACGGATCCGTGCTGGCCAGCTATGGACAAATATTGGTGGTAACCATAAATTATCGCCTCGGAGTGCTGGGTAAGTGCTCTGCACACTCAAATCCTAATGCTAATTGATATGCGGAGTGCATGACCAAAAGGACGAGGGACAGCCGGACGGACAGGCGAGTGAGGTCAGTGCAATGAAGCGAACGTGGGCCAATCCAACGACCAACGACCCTCTCCCCAGCCTTTCAGCCTCCTTGCAACCTTCTCTCCCAGCTGCAACATCAACTGCACTTCCGCTGCAGCAGCTGCAGCTGCAGCAGCTACCAGGCGTACATTTATTCCATAATCCAACTAATTTAGCTGCAGTCTGGCTCAAATCGCCAGCGGCACAGTGGGTGTTAACTTGAAAGGTAACAGTTTGCATATTGTGCTATAGCTTTCAAAATAAATGAATTTGAAAGGACACAATTCAGGTTATCAAGCGCTGCCAAGAGACTCTCCATTTAGTTCTGCGACTTGTTCGATAAAAGGATTGATCACTGCTGTTGCTTATAAATTTAAATTGGCAAAAAAAGTACGAGTATTATTTAGTTTCCGGTAGCTAATTTCACCACTGTGCCCGATACCCCGTGTAAATTCAAATGCACAGACGAAATAAGTGTGACCTCATTTGGCGCCAACCCCATTTCCTTCAGCCTTTCGGCCGCCCCTCTGCTGCTGCTGCTGCCGCTGCTGCCGCCGCCTCTGTTGTTGCAGAGGAAACGGAAGTGCTGACATCATGATTTGCACGCGTGACTTTGCACATTTTCCGCGCCCGGGAGAGCGGGAAAAAAGAGTGGCGTTTGACATTTTAAATAGGCAAAGCGACCGACGACTGACTGCACGAGTACGCGGCGAATCGATTAAATTTCCATTCGCGAGCCAATCAGGCGGCAAGGAAAACTGCTGATTAAGTGCGGGAAACCCCGGCCACTACTTGCAGGCTTTCTGAATGCCAACACGGACCGCTACTCCAAGCTGCCGGCCAATTACGGCCTGATGGACATCATTGCGGCGCTGCACTGGCTCAAGGAGAACATCGCGGCCTTCGGCGGGGATCCCAACAGCATCACCCTCGCAGGACACGGAACGGGAGCCGCCTGCGTCCACTTCCTCATCTCGTCGATGGCCGTGCCGGAGGGTGAGTACTGCTCCAATATCAAACTGACCGCAGCAGCATGCGTACATGTGGCAGGCCCCATTCATTTGTCACTCGGAAAAGTAGTAGGTTTTCCATTTCACTTTGAAAGGGTTATTGGTGCGGTGTCTTTAACTTACCCACAAAGTCGCTGTTACTATAATATAAATATAACATGGAATATAATTATAAATAGAAAAGTAGTAGGTTTTTCCATTTCACTTTGCAAGAGTTATTGATGCGGTGTCCTTAACTTCTCCACAAAGCCGCTGTTACTATAATATAAATATAAAAAGGAAAGTAGTAGGTTTAACCATTTCACTTTGAAAGAGTTATTGGTGCGCTGTCGCTGTTACTATAATATAAATATAATATAAATATAAATGGAAAAGTAGTAGGTTTTCCATTTCACTTTGAAAGAGTTATTGGTGCGATGTTTTTAACTTCTCCACAAAGCCGCTGTTACTATAATATAAATATAATACATATATTATATCCTATAAATGAAAAATTAATATTTATTAAAATAAAGATATCTACTGTTTAAAACACCTATTTTATGTACATTCATTACAACTAACCAAAAACTACAAAATACTGGTCAAGTAAATAGTGTTCCCTGCTTTCTGCCCCTTTCCTAGGCCTGCTCTTCAACCGAGCCATCTTGATGTCCGGCTCAGGGCTGGCCCCCTGGTCCCTGGTCAGTAACCCGGCCAAGTACGCCGCCATCGTGGCCCACCACGTGAACTGCGCCTCCGACCTCCCGCACGCCCACCTCATGAAGTGCCTGCGCGAGAAGACCCTGGAGCAGCTGCTCAGCGTGCCCATTCGTCCGCCGGAGTTCGGCTTCGCCTTTGGGCCCAGCATCGACGGCGTGGTCATCGACGGCGGCGACTACGTGCCCCCCGCTCCCGGATCTCCGGCGGCCCAGGCTCAGGCTCAAGCTTCCACGGCCGCCGGCAACGGATTGGGCGGGGAGGCGGGAATCGCAGCTGCGGGCGGCTGGGGAACACCGGGACAACTCGAGAATATCGGTGGGTTTGACACCCAGCATTGTGGTGCTATTAAATATTGTTTTTTCGACTGTGTGCCATTAGATTAAAATGTATCATTTATATTCCGTGCTTCAGCATTGGTGAAATCCAAGGCATATTTAAACTATAACATAGTAAGACTTTTCTTGTTTAGTTTTCATAAACCTAGAACGCTGAAATAATTAACTCTATGTGCTACCATTATAACAAAATTAGGTTTTGTACAAAGTATTCATAGAAAATGCCCTCTGCTTCATTTAATTAGGGTATAAAACGAAAAGGGTTAATTAAATTCATTACATTTTGTATTAGTGCATCTGAACGCGGTTTTCGTTAACTCGCAAATTACTTTCATTTCCTTTGCATAATTAAAATAAATTATAATGCGATGGCTTGCCCTCTCCACCTTTCATCCCAACACGACTCCAACGGCTTTTCCTGATGATGATGATGACGATGATGATCTTAACGATGATGAACATGATGTTTCCTCACACATATGGTTGCACGAATGCCCAACAACACTCACGCTTCCCCAACGCGCGGCGGACTTTTTAATTAATGCAGTATTAATGAGAAAAACTGCCATTAACAAGTTGTCAAGGTAAGTTGGGCCAGACCAGCAAATGCTTAATTATTTTTACCTGAACTCCTGCCCCCACACAAACACGTGCATATGGTGTGATTACACAAAGCAAAAACACTCAACCTTGCATTGTGTCGCTATTTCAGCGTATTTGTAACGCATATCTTTGTATCTAAATATGAAAATGGCATATGCAAATTCGTTTTATACACTTCTTATGATAAATGCTTACACTAAGTAAGGCGTGCTGGTTTTCAGTGCATTTTGCAGTGCATGACTCGAGTAAACAGAGTATGACTATAATTAATCCAAAGTTTCGACTTCTTTTGGCCAGCTTGTGTTGAGTTTGCTTTGTTGGGTGTCAAAGGAGCTTTATCTTGACCTCTGCACGGCACGAGCCGTTAGTTTAGTAAGCGATAAGATTTGGCCACAAACCTGCTTGGGGCTCACTTGCATATAATTAATTTATGCACATTAGGCACGCAAATGTGGGGCTTCCTTTCGTAATGCTCAACTCGCTGCTGGCCTTTGTGGCTTTTGTAGGTTTCTGTAGCCAGTGGTGTGGGCCACTTGATTTATGCACTTTATGTCTGAGCCATTTTACAATGTTAATATATATTATTAACAGCTAATTAGCTGCGATTCCATAATTGATGTGCGGCTGCTGTTAGCCAAGTGGTGTAAGCTACTTACTTACAGGGTGGTTGCCAAAGGAAATCTTACTTTAGATTAAAAACTGAAAATACTACATTTACGTTAATAAGTGGAAGGGAACAGCCCGAAGAGTAAATAAGTAATGAAACAGTAATTGAACTATTGAGTTTTTAAGAGAGTCAAATGGAAATATTTTTGAAAATAATATCATTGGAGTCTACAATCCCATATTCAGGGTAACAACTTATGTGCATATAGTATTTGCAATCGCTGGCCAGCTGCATTGCAAGTCAAGCAGCGCTGCCAACTGCAATTGAATAGATAATTAACAGGGAATTGGACTGCCAGCCAATCAAACGCACAGTCAATAGTTAATGAGAACTCTTTTTGCGTTGAAAACTGGAGCACTTTGGAGTCCTGGCTTTGAGCTGCAACTCGAGTGCAGCGTTGCATTGTGGGTCGGTCTAACATGAATTTATCTCTGTGCGCTTTGTAAACTGTCAATGTCCTGGGGGCTATTAGTCGCTCGTCCTGCCAAAGGAGTATAAATATTTCTTTGTGCACATTTAAAAGCAATTTGCCGAGCACACACGCACGCCGAATATCCAAAGGAATTCCATTAAACACATGCACAAAGAGCAAATAAAATTTGCCAAATATAAAGCGCAAACCTTTCAACCGACCTAACTCTCCTTTCGCCTAAGTCCATCGTACGCTCTGCGTAAACAAATAGGGCAAAAATACATTTAAAATTGCAAATGCTGCCAGATATGCCAGTATCCGCATGTACTTGCCCAGCTGCTTTTGGCCAAGAGCTGCTTCAAAGTTTTATATCTATCAAGAGTGCGGTTAGCTGCAAGGGCGTGCTCCAAGTTGCTTAACAAATGAATGGATCTCAAGTTTTCGGGCCAAATTATTGTGGCAGAGAGATAAATGCGAATTGATGCTTGAGGAATGCAATTTGTTGGTTGCAAATTCGTAATTACAAAGCATAACTTAGGTCCGACAGAGAACTTGACCAGTGCCCTTGGTTGACTTCTTAATTCGTGGGAGACCACTTATCGCAGGAACCTCCTCCTTGCAATGGCTTATCAAATTTGGAATCCCCACTTACACAACAATATCGCTACACAAAAAAATACTTGTCCAGGCAAGAAGGGCTTAGTTTAGTTCATGCAATCGTCTACAAACTGAGCGTGGCACCCCAATAACCTGACGGAAATGTCCATCTTATTCGTAAGGATTAACCGAACTCCTTGAGACCTTCTTCGAGTGCACAATTTGACTCCTCTTTCTCAATCGCATTTTCCCAGATACGACCTGATGGCCGGCGTGACACGTGCCGAGGCCTTTTTCAGCTTCAATTCGGGCGACGTGCAATATGGAATCGAGGCGGATCGACGGTCGAGAATTTTAAAGGCCTACGTACGGAACACGTACACGTTCCATTTGAACGAGATATTCGCCACGATTGTCAATGAGTATACGGATTGGGAGAGGCCCGTGCAGCATCCAATTAATATCCGGTGAGTAATTGCGTTTGTATGCGAACCCGAGCCCCTGGAACCCTGGAACCCTCGAACTCCAGACTCCAGACTCCAGACGGGCGGAAGGGTGAAGGGTGAAGGCGGGGATTTCGGGATTTCAAGCAGCCAGGTGGCTGGTGTGTGCCAAATAAATATTTCGTTCTTAATTAAATACGCAGTGACATGCCCGATCTGCTGCTCCGGCGCTCGCTTGCCAAGCAGGTTTCAATTAAAGGGGCTTAAATGAATCTTGATTTCAGTCTTGTGGCAAATGAAATGCAAATTTTTGTCCATCCTGCCTGCCGGTCTTCATAAATAATGTTTGGCTGCAATTTGTCGGCAAACGCATAAGTTTGTCGCATAAGTGGCACGGAAATTGCCAGCACACACGCCCAATCAAATATATGATTTGCTTTTCATTTTTCGATTTCAATCAATATTTATGTTTGCGACTAGGTCACAGTGACAGCGCAGAATGCATTCATATCATGTCCAATGTATATTTCGACTCTCGTTTCGATTTCCTCAAACAATTTATTTGTGTTTGCATAATTTATGCGGAATTACATTTCAATATTTCCAAAGAAATACGCCAAACAAATTGATTCCCCCCTGCAACACCCGGCGTATACTTAATACCGCCTTTCACAGCCCGCTGCCAAGCATTTCCCGAGTTGTGCGGACGTGCGTTAAGTGGCCTGCAATGGAGCACGATGAGGCAAGCGTTTCACGCTCCAGCTCCGCCAAGGCCGCACTTCCCTGGGGCATTGATCAGCGGTGCCGGGGGTGGCAATGCAGGTGGCAGGTGGCAGGTGGCAAGGTGTCACTCCGTTCGAGTGCCAGCAGTACAAGATATGGATTTGCCATTCTGTTCTGACGACGTATACGGCTGCCACAACAACTCTAATTGAAGTGAATAATACCTAGCACAACTAAAGAAACTACTTTTCGAACTACTTTCGTATAACCAAGTTTCACAACAATCAAGAAGCTGTCAGAAAACAGCAAAGTAAGGACATGTAGCAGTTGATTTGATATTCAATATTGATCGCTAATGTGGGCCAAGGGTCTTAGCTCACAGATAACTTGTTAATAATGCAGTTTCCCGGTTTTGTAGGCAGTTCACTTAAAGCATTATTTATTAGCGCACATAGTGTCGAGCATTAAAGAACGAAATGTGCAAGGACATGCCAAATAATAAAGAGCGAGGGACACAAATAGCTCCTGGTGGCTGCATCTTTCCTGCAGCGAAAAGATATGCATGCAAATGCGCCAAATGGGTTTTATTCAAATTTTCCGTTGCTGCATTTCGACTGCTAGAAAACTAAACAAACTAAAAAAGCGCAAAGGGCAGACAGACAAAAATAAGGCAAATGCGCAAATCGGACGGGTGCAAAAAACTTAAACCGAAATAGGCTTAGGCCAGCGTTGAGGGCTCCACTCGGTAAACAGGTAAATACGAGCCACATCAACTAAAGTGGCAGCACTCAAAGTGGCTTGTTAGTTGCGCACTTGAACACAGCTCGATGGGCGAAGAGCAATGGCAAAATAGCCGGAAAATTGGAAACGAGCTGAAGCGCGCCGGCGGGCAAATATTGAAAAATTGTTATTTGATTTTAATGTTGGGCTTTTGCCCGCATTTCCGCATTTCCGCATTTTCCGCAGCGACGAAACACTGGAGGCGCTCAGCGATGCTCAGGTGGTGGCTCCGGCGGCTCAAACCGTGGATTTGCATTCGGCGGACCATCGAAACTCGTACTTGTACGTGTTCGACTACCAGACGCGGTTCGGTGATTATCCTCAGGTGAGTTCAAGTTCAATGCAGACTATCTATAATATCACTAAGTTACTTTAAAAAATGCAGGCGCTCTTTAAGAGCTCGCTCTTATGTGCAACAAATTAGTTTGTACAGCATAGTTTTAAGATCCCTTAGAGATTCCTCTTACACATTCCAAATATTCCAATTAGTCAGATGCAGCAGCCCTAGTAAGATCAGGGTCAAGTGTGGTGGGTGGCACTTAACTTGGTTTCCGCTTTTCCGCCATTTTCCAGCGCCAGGGCTGCATTCACGGCGAGGACCTGCCCTACATCTTCGGCGCCCCGCTCGTCGGCGGTTTTAATCACTTCACGCGCAACTACACCAAAACCGAAATCAGTCTATCGGAAGTTGTGATGTTCTACTGGTCGAACTTTGTGCGCACGGGGTAAGTGCAGTTCTGAATGCTGCGGGCACGCACACTGAGAAATATTTTGCTCCCCTTGATACTGAGCCATTGTGCTAACTAGACGTATATTCTCTCCGTGTGCCTAACTCAATTCAAATTTATGCCGGCACTATGCATCCATTACCGGTACTAAACACACATACTCCCCATTCGCAGCAATCCAAATGAGCAAATGGAAGCGGAGCATGGGAGTCGCCAGGAACGGAGTCGCTATAAGACAATCGAGTGGACAGCCTACGAAAGTGTGCACAAGAAATACCTCAATTTCGGTGAGTGTGCAATGCAGCCTGTCTAAGCCTAATGCATTTTCAATCGAGTGTCGCTCATTAATGTTATGAAACCCTGATGATACATTTGCCTTTCACTTTGCCTCTCAAATGCTTCCTATAGACACCAAGCCCAAGCTCAAAAACCACTATAGAGCGCACCGCCTGTCCTTCTGGCTGAATCTCATCCCGGATCTGCATAAGCCAGGCGGCGACAATGTGCCCGCCGCACACCACCAGCTGCACGACGATGACGACGAGGACAACAACATAGCCAGCGACGCCTCCGTGAAGCCGCTCAATCCGCCGTACATTTCACGGGCGGCGAATGCGGCGGCCATGGCCAACTTTACGATTTTCACCAACCAGGTGTTCTCGCTGCTCAATCTCAGTTCGCCGTCCTCGTCGCTGCAGAGGAACGGGACTCGCTACGGGGGCGGTAAGATATATCCGGACGACATGATGGACGGGGATCCGGCAAGTGGGGCGGCTAGTGCCTCGCAGGATAACGATGGGTTTGCGGCCTACTCCACGGCCTTGAGTGTGACTATCGCCATAGGCTGCTCGCTTCTGATCCTAAATGTGCTGATCTTCGCGGGAGTCTACTACCAAAGGGACAAGACACGACTAAGCGAACCCAGGCCGCAGACCAAGCTGAAGAGGCAGGAAAACGGACAAATGCCGAATAACATATGCGGGGACCTGGAAACTCTGACCATCCACGCGAAGAGCGATCCCGCCACAATACTGTCGCACCACCATGCCATGCAGCACCACCAGCTGCCGCCGCCGGAATTCGCAGACATACCCCACCGAGCGCCGCCGCCTCCGAAGCACATGAAGTCCCTGCAGGATCCGGGGGGCGGGGGCTCGGTCAGCGGGGCGGTGGGTGTTTCCGGTGTGGTGCAAATGCCGCCGCCACACGCCCTCCAGGTGATGGGCAATCAGTGCGGCACACTGACCAAGAAGAGCTGCATGAAGCAAACCCAGGCCCAGGCCCAGGCCCAGCAGCACTCGCCCGCCCAGCAGCAGCAGCAGCAGCAACAGCAGCAGCAGCAGCAACATGTGGTCACCCATCAGCAACACTTGCAGAATCATCATAATCAAAGCATGACCACTGTGCTGACCACGACCGGTGGATTGGTGGTGCCCGCGCCACCCACTGTGCCGGTGATTGTGGCCTCCACCACGCAGCACCAGCAGCATCAGCATCAGCAGCAGCAGCAACAGCAACAACATCCGCTGATGGACGAGCTGCGTGTGTGACATTAATTGACCGTGCGTTTTAAATGTGACCTCTAAACGCACAGCCTCCTCAGCCCTTCGACCCGAACTCCTTTCCCAATGCGTTTCAGCTGTCTCTACATATAAAGTACATAGGGTATATGGTAGCCCGTAAGTGTGTAAGTGTGTGTCAGGAGTAAGAGCTGTGTCTATCCAATGCGCACAGACGCTTCTCTCCGCTCAACTTTGTTGCTAGTTGGTTTTAAAAATTACCCTGTAAATAGTTAACCAAGTGTAGATTGTTGTCGAACTCTTTATCAAGGAAAGTTAACTTGGAATTTCAACTAAGCTGCAAAGTGTTCACCAAATCGTTTCAGTGATTATTTTCTAAAACATAGCAAGTAGTTTGCACTAATTTATAGTTACAGTTTCCTGTAGTTTAATTTATCCGTATTATATTATGTATTTTTTACTTAATATTGGTCTTTAAAATTATATTTCTGGACGCTTTAGTTTGCAAAAATATCTATCTCACTTATATTTCAAGTAGTATTTTCCAAGTCAATATGTGTTTAGCAACTAATTAGGACCAATCAAAACTATACGATTCCAAGTTACAGACAAGTTTCCTTCTCTTCCTTCTGTTGACGTTAGTATAAAAAATTATGGTAGAATAAAATAGGAAAAACTAAGAGTATTCTGAATGCAAAAATAAAAAAGAACATGAATGTTATTCTTCCAAAGACTGAATTATAATTGTGTATTGTGTGTAAATAAAACTAGTTGCAGAATTAAAAGTACTACTCTATACGTACAAACAAACGCTCCCATATAAATATTTTAGTTTTCAGAGGTATTAAAATGAGAACGCAGTTTTTAACCAAACCGAAAACCAAATGAAGTAACCCAAGTCCAAGGAAAATGGCAACCATGAAATGAAATCATGTACAGGTGAAAGGGAGCTGCTCCTTTAAGTTGTGGCAGAAGATTTGTAAAATAAAGCTGTACAACTACCCCGAAAAAACAATAGACGTAAACTAAACTCATACTAAAACTGAACTAAGCTTTGGTCGACAGAAAACAAACGAAACAAAGGCAAAATTAAATTAAACTGTTAATTGTAAGCATGCAGGTACTTTGTTATGTAACTAAATAAATATTTATATAGCTATTAAAATTAAATGCGTACATAAGCCCACACAAAATAAAAAACAATAATTTCCTCTATATAGCTATACAAATTTCCAGCTGCGAGAATAGTTAAAAATTCCATTAGGAGTTAAGCGGGGCAATTGAAATGCGCATTGAAAACATAACAGATATTCATTACTTTTAGTTTTTGTATCCACTTGTTTTTTTTCGTTCCGAATAATAACTACTTACAAACAATTGCCCAAAATTGTAACTAAAATGGAAATGATACCCGAGAAAAACAGGTTGGGAAATTAAGCAATGGAACAGCTCATTAAAGTGGAACAGCACGAAAATGGCAAACAATTTACGGCGCTTATTAAAATACTTGTAAATTATATAAACATATTTAGCGGCAGTGAAAACCAAAGCGGAAAGCAAACTATAACGAAAAATGGAAACCATTTACAGCCCGATTGAGAATGTATAAGTTTATAGCTTCTGTATGCATATACATACATCTAAAATAAAATCTATATATTAATGTAATGGTGTAAACTTAGAATAATTAGCAAAATAATACAACAAATATATATATAAATAATATATAGAGTGCTGCATAACTGGCAAAACAAAAGGATACTACTAAAACCAAATCTCATGAAATCTATTGCGTTAGAAAATGTGTAACGATTGTGCGAAAGGGAATTAGCATTAACAAATTCGGACTAATCGAAGTATAGAAAAGCCAGAAACACATAAAATTAAAAAGCCCATGGGAGAAGAGAAGCAAAATTAGTTTAATGGTTTATAACCAAAATGTGCAGCAAAACAACTGGCAGGCACTAAGATGAAATAAAAATTTAAATAATAATAAAGTTGCAAAAATTATAAAAATTACGACTGAGGTGTTTTAATACGAAACGCAGCTAAACAGGTAAGAGTTATTCGTTAGAATTCATGTGGCACTTGATAAAAATACATTTCCATTTTGAACTAGTTTTTGTATTTCAAATTCGCTTTCTTACGGATCCCAATGACAATCATTTAAATTGCCAAGCCGAGCCATAGTGTTAAGTAATGGAGGCATGTGAGCTTTAAGTTGCCATTGAAGCGTTAAGCATCTGCACACACGAGCGCCAACACTCGCTTATTGAGATACAGATAGTTCCCACATCTTTATGCGAAACAAATATGGCTCTGGCGCTCACACAGATACTGGGTCCACACATCTACAGCGCTTAACCAAATATTCGCAGCGCTGCATCCGCAAGGATAAAGGAAAAATACAGACTGCGGGGGGATAGTTGGGTGGGTGCAGACTGAAGTACAATAATGGTTCCATTGATAGCAAAATAGAATGCGCAGAGGAGCTCGCTGGAGATAAGTTTCCTTAACGAAAGCGAAAACGAGATGGATAAGAACGCAAAATCCATTGAAAATAGATTTATTATGTAAATTTGGCGGGCGTAAGTGAGTTCGCCATTTCTCCATCAGTGTCTTTAATTTTCAAAATAGAAAGAAAACCGCACTCTTCCTCGAAGCACATACATATACGCCTAACGTTATAATTGAATCAAAACAATTTGAAACTAGCTTAGCTTTTGCCTTCTCTCCTTTTTTGGCTGATTTGTCTGATTTTGATTACCCCTGACAAAATCCAATTGAAAGTCGCAAAGCAATGGTGCGAAAAGGCGAGTCATGGCATTTAATCCCCTTGGAAAAAGTTTCATTTTCGTAATTCAGCTTTTGAGATACTTTATGCACACATTGGTCGTACGTGTTGTTCCTCGTCCGTTTCACTTAAAATCAGAAACCAAGATGGTGGGCGTTAGTCAAGCTGTGTTTAATTTATTAGCCCAGCACGGCAAAATTAAATAATAAAAGTCCTCCAAGTGGCTCCCCTCATCGTGTTTCCCTCTGTGTGTGAGTGAAAATTATCACTTTTAATGCTGCCAAAAAGGTCACAAGCCAGGGGCGTGGCGCCTCCTTCGACCCTTTGATGGGCGTGAGGCCAAAAGCAAATGGCTGGCGAGCTGAACGTCCTGAACGTCCTGCCGTTACCCGAAGTCCTGACAAGTTGATAATTTATGTTGCGAAATCTGCTGGAAATTGCCTTATACGCTAATAAAAGTATTTCCAAAGGGGTAGCAAACAACTTAATTCAAGGTGATCCAGATTTGCACGGAAACTACAGAGCACTTTTGGTTGATGATAAGTGTTTTCTTATAATAAAATTTCAAGTTCACTAGATGTAATAACATTCCATTTTAATATTTATAAGAAGTGCAAGGAATAACGGCATGTTGATTAGCCCAAATCCATTAAAATAATGACTACAACCCAAAACAAAAAGGAAGTTAAATTCGCCAACCCGGAGCTTGTATCCCCTTGCAGTATTTATAAAGCAAATAAGGCCGAATAAGGGCACTTTATGGTCAAGATGGTCATATTTTTCAATTCAGTTTTCCACTGACTTTAATCAAATTAATACCGAAGCTTTATGTTGCCGGAGGAGTAGTTTATGCCAAACATATTATTATGATAAAAAATGAAGTACATTTTTTGTTTTATTATTTCCATGTCAGCTATATGATATAGTGGTCTGTTACGACTTATATAATTAGTGCCTGAAACACACAGAACACTTTTGGAAACGTGCCATGCAGAGGCATAAGCCTGATATATATATGAATAGGAATGATATATAAAACCCGTATATATATGTACAGACTAGTATTGCAGACTATGTATCTGACTAGTCGGTTTCGGAAGATATCCCCATTACTCGAGACGCGAACTTATCGTCAAATTGTAATTCTCTCTTTCCAGACTACCATTCTGATCTTCAGGCTGGGCAAATCTATGGTGGGACTTTTGGAAGCTTAACTGTTTCCAGTTTTATAGCACTTCACGTTAATCCCAACCAAAATTGAGTTCGGGATTGCTCAACAGAAATTGGTCGACGAACAAAAAATTCGCACAATTTGCGGAAAGTTCGTTAATGTTTTTTCCAGAAGCCGTTGGAAAAGTTTAAACGAAATCGAAGAAAAGTGGCTGAGCAAAAAATGTTTTATACACTATAGCAGTTTTTCGTTGGGTAAACTTTATTTGGATGGCAATTAGTTTGTATTATTTTTCAGTTTACCTTGCCATTTATATTTGTTCTTGTTGTCCCAGTGCCATAGTTGCATTTTTCAACTTTTAAAATATTTATATAGTGTGTTTTTGCAGCTTTTGCATGCTACACTCGCTCTTTTTTTTTTGGTAACCAGGTGAAAACAGGATTCACTACTATACGCTTTTTGAATGCCACAGAAAGTTTTATTAGTTGCTTGACCAATACCTTTCTTTTTGCTTCCCGCGTTTGGTTTCCTTACAATTCCCGTGGCACAAAAACCAGAAATAACAAAGTTTGCCCATTGTCTTTTTGTCGTTGCTGAGTAAAAACTTTGCACTCTCATTCAGCAGCCAGATAAACTCAAATCCAATTGGCAACAGCTATGAATAACATTTCATTTAGACCTTGAAACCGTTCAAAACCGTCAAAACCGCTCATTGTTTCCTCAAAATCTAATTAGATACACTACAAGTGCGTTTACAAAGTCTCTTTTAATCACTGAGGATGGCAATAATGGCACTGCTGTATTTTCGATCCGCCTTATTCGATACAATCCCCAACTAACCCAAATTTCGCACATATATGGAAACCATAATCTATCCATTCAGCCAAATCAAATCGAATCCCAAATGCAGCAAAGGGGAAAGGAGGAGTTCTTACCTCTGATGCAGCGCACTCTGAATACCGAGAGGGGAGCATGAAGACGGGGTCAGTCCCCAATCCATCTACATCACTATCCCTCAAACCCGACCCTCCTCATCGCCTCCATCGAGGGTCACACTCGATGGCTGTCAATGATAGCTTCGTTCCGAGCAGGGGGGGGGGGGGGGGGGGAGTCGGAGGCACCAACTGCCCGACAAGTGTCGTATGTCGTACTGTCTAATGTTAAGCTACTTTTCATGTATGCCCCAACATCCAATCCCTTTCCTTTAGTTGTGGCAACTTCGAACTTGCGCACGAACGCACACAGAAGCAAATCAAATGGATTGGCCGAGGGTTCGACCACAGGATACCTCGTTTTGGAGAGCCATACCCTAAGCCAGTACTTCAGCAACAATTAATGACGTTAATACCTAACACCTTAGGAAATATTGATCAATAAAAAATATACAATCAAAAATTAAACGCTTGACAACCGTTTTGCATACACTTTTCGTGTTCTACGCACAAATCGCAACAATTCAGAACGAACTAATAGGTGTTGGTTCTTCTTTATCACTTCGCCTAGAAGGTATTATAGCAAACGCAAGGCACATACTAAATAATGTGGAAAGGGAAACTCATCTCCCATCTGAGGTCTCCTGGCTCTCAACGCCAGTTAAGCATCGCAATTATTCATGTTTATGATGCGATGACACTGCCAACTGTTCGCCTTTCTTCAGAAATCGGGCTCCCCTTTACTTTTCACTTTAAAATAAGTCAGTAACTGAAAGGGGGTACGGCAAAAATTAGCAAGTTGAGTCACGAGCATGGCATCAAACTGGTTAGGATTAAAAAATTATATATTATCGAATGGATCGTCATTGACTAAAGCTGTACGTATTGCCTAGCATACTGTTTAGACCCGAATTCGAAGGTCCTTAGGACTTCTAATTAATAACAAACTCCGTTAGCAGTGCACACTGTGCGCACAAGTTTGCACCCAACCATATATGTATCTGCAGTCCGCTTAATACCGATAAGCACTGGTTAAGACTCATAGACAATAAGCAGATATAATATAAAAGGTCGAGTTACAGTCATGCTTATCTTTGAGTTAGAAGTATGCATTTTATTCACTGGGTTATTCACTGCACTTCATTCCCACTGGATAATTTAACAATTCGAGCGACAGTGTATGGGCAAAACATGGCTTAAGATAGGTAGACACCACATTTGACCACCCCATCTCCGCCCACTTTGTACTTCACCCCCAGCATACTGTTCTAAACTTAATCGTGTGTTCTGCATAAGATTATGAACACGAAACTAAACCGGTAACAAGAAACTTCAATTAGAGGTAAACATTTTGATTAACACTGGAAATGCGACGGCAGTGGATAAGTTTATCTGACCAAGTGCAGTCTAAGTTGGCAATCGCTTCCAGCTTGACGACAATACAGCACAAAAATTGCTTTTAGCCAAACGCAGCGTAACTTTGCTCAATCAATTTATTGGGGCAAGTTACAAAAAAAAATAAGCGGAGAAAAAATTGCACGTTTAATGGAAAAAGTTTTTGGCGCCAAGAAAAATGCCGCTAATTTGATTGTCATTAGACAGCGAAGGCGAGAAACAAATTCATCCATCCTTCTGCATGCCCATAATGCGTACACTTAAAATATGCATACAAATGTTAAAATGTTAAAAACCATAAATGATAAAATCTCCTATAAAAACATTATCCCTATAGGCATCCGTTCAACTACTTTGGCCAGATTAGTTTGGACTATTAGGAAATGTTTTATACAACGGGCTTAGAACTAAAGCATTTTAAATTTGAGTGCTATTATGTTTGTATGTATCCCCAGATGGGCTAAGAAAGGTAATGCATATAATTGAATTTTTACACAACTAAAGAAGAGGCCTATTCGCCAAATGCCTTTGTTGCTAGAAAAGGCGCCGTCGAAAAGATGGTGATGAAGACAGCGGAGAATGCCGGCGAAATTAAAGTGAAATTGAAAAAGTTTTATGAGCTTTTCCTCCATGCACCGGGCCCACAAAAAGAGCAGTCGGCTGGCTGGAAAAGAAAGCAAAATATTACACAGCCACCGACGACGCGTAAAGAAGACAAAAGGCCAAAACGAGAGGGAGTGCTTTGAGACGGGAGTGGGAGCGAGAGGCTGAAACGCTTTGCCACCGCTAAATTGCCTTCCGCTTCGGAGTCGGGGGGCATAACTTTGTGCAGCAGGTTGCTTAGGTAACAGTTTTATGTAGTTATCCCTCCGAGAGCCAATAGAAAAACGATGTCGGCCTACGTCCTCCCATCCCGCACATCCCGGTAATTGCATAATAATTGCAGTGGCAGCTCCACCAACAGCAATCCACACTCTGACAGCTCTGAATCATCCGAAGGCGGTGGCCACGCCCGCTTAAACTAATTTTCCCATAGAATTACTTTGGATGAGTTTGGTAATTAATGGCAGCGGCTACGGTGAGCAAGTCACCACACAGAGAGAAACATTACGGGACCCTACCAAATATTTCAAATGGCTCATAAACATACTTTTAATCTATGTCATTTTAACCTACTTAAGTTACAATCAATTCATTTCGCAAGGGGTTACATTTACAAAAGGGATTCTTTTATTACTATATCACACATATTTTTGGCAGCTTAAAGTCCTGGGTTTCGGAAGATATTGGCATAGAAACTTTGTCAATAATTCATAATATATATCCAAAAGAAAGAATAGAGAACAATATAGTTGAATAGTCGAAAAATGAAAAAAACAGATACCATTGCTCAGTCAGTGGAGGTGCGAATGGAATATCGATGGAAACTGCGGAAAAAAAATATTATTAAAAAATATATATATGTTTTCCAAAAGTGTGGGCGTTGCAGTATTTAGCCGTTTGTGGGCGCGGCGACGTCATTTAAGAAACTAGCACTGCGTCCATATCTCTGGAATCTGCATGCCTTGTTTCAACTTTCTAGCTTTTATAGTTCCTGGTATCTCGACGTTCATACGGACGGACGGACGGACAAACGGACATGGTCAGATCGGCTATTGATCCTGAACGAATCTAGTATACCCTTTTACTCTACGAGTAACGGGTGTAGTAATGTCTGAACCCAATGCTAGCTACCTTATAGTCAGTCAATAGCATGAAATTACCTTACATACAACATGCAAATCAGGCTCTTCAACGAAGCTCAAAGTATTCAATCCATGTTGAACATGTTTCGGTAAGGCAGTTAAATTTGGAATCTTCATGAATGAATTTTTAAAGAGTTGTAACAAAGTAGGGTCCACATGAAATCTAATTTAAAGAACAGACAATTTTTTCAACTTCACCTTTGAAAGGCTTAAAGTGACAATAAAAAAGTAACCCGTTTAAAGGGGATTGTAAAACTTCGTTTGGTTATTTCACTAACAACATCTGGCTTAAGCTTCAAAAGGATATAAACCTCCGTCTTGCCGCTTCGAGGTGGACCACACGGCGTATGAGCAACATGCAGATGCAATCCGCATTCAAAGTTGCAGAGCTGAGAGTCTTAAGAAAACAGCACCCAAGGACACTAGAATGTCCATTCAGTTGAACTGCAGGAGGTCCTTGGCAGCTGCTGCTATTAGCACGTGGCCAGGAGTTGCTACAAAGGGATTTGACACATCCCGATAGACATGGAATTCACATTTAATCTGGAGCTACTAAATGGATTCCAGTTGGCTGGCAAAGCAAAATCCAGTCAAAGAAGGGGTGTCACCCTTTAAAATTGACTTTTCGTCGAGGCTTTTTGGCCTTCGTGTGCCAGTTTCATTTTAAAATATAAATACTGCAGTATTTGGCTTTCTTAAAAGACGGCTTAAGTACTAGATATATTTCACACAAGGCAATATACGTCAGAAACTAGTTTCCCAAGTTATTTTACTTCAAATGCAGTTATTAGCTTAATTTAAATACATGTTTCTCAATGATGATCAGAATTAATTTGTAATAACAATTTTATTTTGGAATTTTGTTAAACACACAAAGTAATCCCGATATATGCAAACATATAAATACCATGTATATATTTTTTGGTTTCCCATTCACTTTTTTCTACGCCTTTGTTTACCATTTAATTATGTGTTTTATCTTAGTTTTTCATTAGGCTTACAGTTGACTGCACAATTGGAATTAGATTCCAGCTTCTGAAAAATATTTACGCTGCAGTGTTTGTTCAGTGTTAATTTAATACAATCAATTATGTGGGCTTAACAAATAGTTTTTTAACGACTTTATTCGACTCTCTATACGGGTGTGCAATGCAAACAATGCAATTATTTGGCTGATGTAGCTGATTTAAGGTGATATGTATAATATATTACCTCATGGTAATATATAAACACACAAGAAAAAACTTACACTAAGATGTTTGCTACTATTGTCCGAAGCACGATTTTTAAAATGAAGCGCACTAAGCTCACTGCACTTTTCAATAAACAATTAACGGAAAACGGGAAATCATTAAAACAACAATTAATTTTCATTGACTCTGGTATCCATTATTGCGGTCATAGCCGCAGCTCCCAGTTGGCTCATAATCGGGAGCACCTCCCACCCAATAAAACTGGAGCCGTAATGCCAACGAGTGCGATGTGGGTGCAATTTGTGCATTGTTATGTTTCTGGGAATATCTGTTGTGCACACACACTCGCGCCTGCCAATTGTTATTATTTTTCTGTCAATTTTTGCATTTTACAGAAATGTTATAATCCCAGCCCCGCGAGCAAACATATCGATCGAGCGCAGTTTTAATTAATGCAAAAGCAGTAGCAACCATTTTTAATGTGACATTTGAACATGTTTGCGGCGGGAATCGAAATACAGAGAGATTCCATTTAATGACTTTGGCTATGGCTATGCCGTTTTCAGTTTAGTCGTCTTTAAGGATTGGCATCGCAAAACTGAGTGAATTTTACGAGTCCAATTTGTTTTGCCTCTTTTGCATTAATTTTAATGCATCGCCTGACTAAATATTTATGCAATACACAACGCCCCATTGCACATTTTGGTTGCAGAGCATCCGGGATAAAGGGTTGTCCGGGTTATTTCATTGGCTGCGCTCGCCGGATCGTTTGGGCTGATGGCCTTTTGGTTATATTTATGAAATGGCCCCGAAAGGCAGAAAGCGTTTAATGTCAAAGCGGTTCAAAGCGACTTTTAAATGAACTTTGGGGGAATGCCCGACGATATTGAATTTCTTTTTTCCCGCTTGCAATTGTGACACCGTTTTCGAAAAGCTTAGCTTTACGTACCACGGTCAAATACTAGAACACAAGAATAAATATCCCGAAAAATTATCCTTCGTGCTCACGAAATATGCCCATAATTGTATACCCTGCCTCGCGACCAGCAAATTTTCGAGCTAGTCCTCCATTATTGAGTGGGGTTTGCCTTTACATATTTCAAGTTAATGCTATTAAATGGTAAAACGCACACGTTCCACGCATTCGGGGCAAATGGGCCGTTGACCCCGGCCCAGGTAAATATAAATAGTGAGGGAGTGGCGAAAATCCGACTGAACAGGTGCATTTCCCCCTTCGTGCGCATTCAGCTGTGCGAAACTGTGCCGTTAAAAATTTGTTTTGGCTTACATTATTTATGCCTTTGGTAAATGAGTCCAGCCTCCATTTGGGGTGCCCATTCAGTGGGGGATTTCGACACGGCGAAAGGTTGCAATTGGAGTTGCTTAGTTGTTAATGGAACCAAACCAAATCATGTTCCACTCGCACACACGAATTTATAATTTGAAATTATTATACGGTTTCATGGCTTATTTCGGTTTGTTAAGTTTACAGGCCTCAGGCAAGTTTAAACATAAAGATGGTTTCCAGTTTCATGGCTGCACATTATTGTGATACATTTTCCCCAAAACAAAACAGTAGCAGATATTCAAATTTTATGGCAAGTATTAAATTGGTTCGAACCACGACGTTAATTTGAGATTGAAATTGAGTGAAATTAAAATATAATCTGAATGCACTAAATATTCATTGAATAAGGGCTCCTTATGCCCTTACTTAAAAATGTAGTCTAGTTACCCTTCTGCAATCGTCAAACAAATACAATTACGGCGCTGAAATTGGAAATTGCAAAACGAAGGAAAATGGAACAACAACAAATAACTGTTGAATAATAAAGTGTATAAATGGGAAATTCGCTGCCAAACAATAAAATTGCTCTAGCAACAAAACAAACACAGCAGGGACAAAAATGTTATTAACACAAATAGAAAATAAACAAAAACTGGGGGGCGACTGGGAAAGCGACATTTTGGATTCCGCGCGCTTGTTTTGTGTTTATTTTTGTGTGTGCAACAACCGGGCGAAAAATAAGCAACAAAAAAGAAATTTGCATAATGAGGCTATTATAATTTCAATTAAATTTCTCTATGCCCGGATTTTTTCGGCTCTATCCCCTATGAGCCAACCCGGTGGATGACTAACGACCACGGAACTACAACAAAGGCCCAAAATGGGCTTAGGCAGCCTCGAACCCGTGGGCGAAACAGCGATGTCAACAACAAACAGCAATCGCTTTAATTACATTATAAATTATGCAAACAAAGTATGTGCTAAAAAAATGTTGCAAACGTGTGTTAGATGTGGAATTATAACAAATTGGGTCGAACGCAGCTTCTGGAAAAATAAGTCAGAGTAATATTTGATCATGGATAAATTTGTAATGCGAACGTAAATTTACATGAGAATGTATAATACAAACGTTAGGATTACACTAAAAAACAATGAACAAACATATAATGTCAAACAGTTTAGAGGAAAGTTTCATATATGAACTATGCTTAGAGTAGTATCTACCTCTTAACTATTGTTACTCAAGGTTCAAGAAGTCTTCGCAAACCATTTCCGAACCAATAAGCCCTTGGGTTTGCTCAAAAGTGGCTCCCATCCCACATTTAACATAAGTTGGCAAAACAAGCATGGCAAGCCGCAACATTTGCATACCCAAATGGGCTCACAGCGGCCCATTCTTCCATGCCAAAAATAAAAAGCCCGTTGTACAGTTGGCTGCCATATTTCGAAGCCTGCCAGTGTCAATGCAGGCGAATGTCATAAATTTCGCCTGCAGACGGCCAAGATGCAGCCCCGCCCCGCCCAGCCGCCTCCGCTGCAACTGCGGCGCATAAATTTCGTTCCAATAAATTTAAATTAGCAGAATGTCAGGGGGCACGGCTCCGGAACAGTACAGCTACACGAGGCAGGGCCGCCGAGTCTGCTGCACACAGTATTTATGGCTCCGATCCGGGGAGTTCGGGGTATAGAGTGGGGCAAGCTGGGGCAAACTGGGGAAAGGACGACTAGGTGCGACATTGTAATGAGTGTGGTTCTGCGGCCAGTGTCGCCACACCTAAGCACATTAGGTTGTTGCTAATTAGCGATGTCTTCAGACGGGAAGGATTCTCGGAGGAGCTCTGCCCCAAATTAGATGATAAATCTCTGCGGGCATATCAGAATGGAGATACTTTAGGCCTCCATCTCCATCTCCAGCTCGGCTGGGTACTGATTTTTTAACTATTTTAAAGTTCAATTGCATGTAACTCTAATTATAATTAGCAATCCACTTTATTATATGACAATTCATTAAAATTCGAACGAATTTCAGGCCGCAACGAAAATTGCACAAAAAATTGCAATTAAATTTGAGCTCTTGTATTTTCTATTTTTTCATTTTGTGGCAAATGTGCCAAGCCGAAACTAATTCCACTCAGAATGACGATCAGATAACAAATGCAAATACAGCTTATTTATTCAACGAATCTGACACAAGATATTTGGCGTTTACCACAAGAACTTTAGCAGTTCTTATCACCTAAATTGAGTTCGTGAATTTTCTTATGACAGAACAAATCAAAAAGAGTTGAGATGGAGGAGCATTTTCTCATTTTCCAGACAGACAGCATTAAATATTAAGAGAGCAGCCTCGACGATGTCAGGCAAGTAATTTCTCAAATTGCAAATGACTTTGCAATTGTTTGAGGGTGTAAACTTAAAAGCGGAGGTCCTGGGAGGTGGGACACCATTTCCAAATGCATCCTGTGTCTTATTCCACACAGCAAATGGCTGGGACCCCACCAGAGTCATCAATATAAACCGACCAAAACCACAGGCAACTAATGACTAACTGCATAAGTAAAGCGGAGGAAGGCGGCGTTCGATATGATACCTTGCAATACCCTTATTGCTTGCTGAAAGTGAAAAAACTCCACAGTAAAATAAGGAGTTATGGTGAATGTTAATTTAAATCGTTTCTGTTCATTTCAGGACCCGAAGCGTTTCTTAACTAACTTAAGGCGTAAAATACATGCTCAGAAAGCCCAAATGCGGTGTTTATTGGGCTGGGGAAATAGCTGCAGTACCCCGTGCTAGGGTATAATGAACCGAACAGTTTGGAGAGTTACTCTTCTGGCCGGCCAGCAAAATAGTCCCAAATGTCCATGAGCCGAAGCCACCAGCGCAGCAGTTTATCATTGTGAGAAAGAGCCCCGGTCCAGTCCGCTCCCCATCTCCCTCCCACACGACAGCCGTCTCTTTCGGAGCTGCCGAATCAGCAGTGAAGGACAACGATGTCAGCAACAGGAACAAAGGATGACCTCCGCCGCCAGCAGTCCATAGCACACCATGGCATTCCATTTATAAACCACCAAAACGAGACGATGACGATGACGACAACGACAACGACGAGCATTGACCAGGAAGCGAGGGAGAGAGACGGAGGAAGGGGCCATGGAAAGAGACGGCCATAGGAAGTGGCAGAGGACGGCCAACTGCAAGAAAATGCCACAAAACTGTTTGGTTTTCTTGCATTTCCAGATCCCCGCCCAAAACGCCCCAGCGGCGAGCAAGGAAAACAACGCACCAAGTCTTGACAGCTGACATCTTGGGCATGGAGCAGCCGAAAAATATTCAGGGCCCATTGTTGGTCCTGCGTTCCCAGGATTCTGCAAGCGACAGCTGAAAAGTAAAAGTTCGTCATTCAATCTATGCGTGTTTTTGAGCTTAGCCACGCCAATGACAACTTTCTCTGGAAGTTGCAAGTTGGAACTTAAGATTTGCTAAAAGGTGCTATGGTAAGTAATTTACGTCTGATTGTCTTAAATACATGATTGCTGTGCCTCATGAGCTTTACAATTTAATTTACAGTTGCATTCTAATGTTTCACATTTTATATTATTGCTGATGTGCTTTACTGCCCCCATCAAACTACTTACTTTTATGTAAGTTTTTGGTTTGAAACAGCGCTTAACTGTACACTCCTTTGGATTCGATTATTCCCCTAAAATAATCCCTCGCTTGGGTTAACCTGACCCGCATTACTATAAATATGCACTCGTTTCAAGGATACCTTCACGGACCGAGAGCGACTCCAACCTGACCTATTCCAAGCCCTGACAACGAGCTGCGAAGCCAGCAAAGCGTGAAATTTCAATTTAACCCATTAATAAACCCAGCTGAAAATCTCCGGCGAATGCAATCAGGAGCACAGAGAAAAAGACACAAAAATAGACAATAGTCAAAGGCGGAGCGATCCCCCAACTATTCATATCCCACCCCCAGTTTCAGGTCCAACTCTTTGGTTAGTCATCTCTTGGAGCGGCAGCGGCCACAAAACAACTTTGGACTACATTTCACAGGAGCCTCACACACACACACACACACACACCCAGGCACACACACACACCCAGGCACACACACAGAGAAGCCCATACAAAGAGAGACAGCGGCTGCCACGCCCACAATTTAGACGATTTCACACAACAGAATCGCACGGGGGCGGGGCGATGCGGGGGTGGGGCAGCACTTCCGTTTCCGCTAGCTTGCACTGATTGTTTTATATCCTGTCAGAGGACACGCCGTTGCCGAAATTCACAAACTTGTTTTGCGCTTTCTTGGCGACTTGACTAAGAAGCGGCCGATGCACTCAGCAAATATTTGGCAAGCAATTCAATTCAATTTGAATTTATAATAAATTTGTAAATATAATAGTGGGTTGCAACAGGTTGCAACTCTTGTAGGTAAATGCATGATTTACTAAACTTTTAAGATGTAGCTGTAAGTATTGTTTTGCCTCTAAAATAATTACCTAAGTTATTTGGGGCCTAGCTCGCCCCTTCCCAACAATTCTTGCAGTGTAGTGAGATAGTGGATTGCCGGATTTCGGGTCCCTCGACTGTCGTTGCACTGCTGCGGCATTTGAATGCGGTCCTCGTCCAGTGGCGTCCTGCGAGAGAGCCCAGCATCCTTGCATATTTAATCAAAGTGAATTACAAATGCCACCAGACAATGACAGTGGCAACTTGGCAAATGACGATGGAGTCGCCGCCGTCCACGCCCCGTCCTTATCAATTTGAAAGTGTTATATATAACACCAGGACCAGCGCCAAGATAATGTTTCATTGTTCGTTGAGTAGCGCGGGGTGTTGTAGCTTGTAATTTGCGTTAGCATGATCAAAAAGCATTCAGTTAATAATAAGGCGAGCAGTCCATTATTTAGTCATTGATGGGGCCGCGCACTTGGCGCAAATGCCAGGCTCCCCTCGGAAAAGTTAATTTATTTCTTTTTCGCAGCTTCTTTCCGGCTGCCGAAAAGAATGTATCCAGAGAAAGTTAAGTTTATGGCTTGCACCTTTTCCCCGTGAACGGCAAAAGGGCCCTTAAACTTCCCTCACCTTCGCTCTTCAGGGGCTTCCCCTAGCTTAACCCAATCTCAGCCCCTGGGCGACAGTTTAATAATTACTCATTTTGCTTTTCTAACCAAAGTACTTTGCAAAAAATGGCAAAGTAAATTCAAAACGGTCTCCATTTTCCATATAAGCCCTCGCGATGTTAGCGCCAGTGACTTGTAGTTAATTTACCCTTTTCTTTTAGGGCTTGATAAGATTTTCAATTGTTTTTTGGGTTCGCCATTTTTTAAAAGTTGTATTTAATTAAAAACGATTTGACCTTTCTAAGCCGTTCTAGGAATCGCTTCATTTGTAAGAAGAAATATTATTTTTATGTTTGGTTGTTGCGCAGCCCCTAATTATTTATATTGCTACTGCCGTACCGAACTTCTGCATAATACTAACCCAAATTGTAAACGTACTGCCTACACAATGAAGGGACAAATCAAAATCAGGCGCGTGGCAAATCGAACAACTTTCCCAAAAATATGAAAACAATTTTCCCAACTCGAATTTTACATTCCCGCAGGGGCCCGCATAATTTTTGACCCACACACACTTTTCTACATTGCAAATTCGAATAGTTCGGCCCAACAAGTCAATGAAAAGTCCCTGTGGGTGCAATAAGATGGTCAGTAGGGCGTAATTGGACCCAAGGCAGCAAAGTTTCTAGCCAGACCCGAAGAAAAATATTTATGCACTGCGGTGGGTCGCTATCGTTTTACGGACTTTGATTTTATGACTACTGCATATGTGCCATGTGTAAGCCAAGTTCCACACTTTTCCGCTTTTCATTTTGGCTGACAGCTGCTGCGCCACTTTCAATTAACCCTTTTGACATTGAATTCACTGCTGCTCCTGGTGGCTCACATCGGGATTAGAATGCTGGAAATTTAAGACCCCACTCCCGATTCCTGCGCCCGCCGAATGTCTCCGTGTAATTTAATAAGCTCCTCCATGTAACCAGCTCGCGAGCCCGACTTCACCTCTTCTTCCACTTCCCTTGGCTTAAGCCTATAATTTACAATGTTTCGGCTGGTCTTGACTTGGCATCCCCTCATTGGTTTCAGGGAGGGGCGGGAAAAAATTAGCATTTCTGTGCCGCTGCCTACGATTTTCGGTAAGCATTTTTTAACTGGAAATTAAAGTGCGCGCAAGTGTAATTAAGTAGCTGCTCAAATTAGACGAGCAATCCCTTTCTTGGCCATTTCTCAGCAGGCCAGTCGACTGTAAATGGGTTAAACTCTTGGGATTTATGACAATTTTTTAATTACTTGACGCAGCCGTCCGTCGCCCCTTGCTTTTTTGACTGCCTTATTAATCAAAATCGCTTGCGCGTAAATAAACTTTTTTCTATCACATTTCCCCTTGCTTGTGAAGGAAAATTTCGAGACGCATATGCAAATTCCATAACTTTACATGTTACTCCAACAAATTTCATGATAAAAGTTTCGCATTTTATGTTCATTGCGATTGTTCACAGCTTCTTTGAATTTGAATCGTGTGCGACAACGAATTCTTTGGCTTTGATTGGAAATCCGTGCAATATATTTCCCAAATAGGCGACAAAGTTCACAACAATTTACTTATGGAAAATTAGACAAGGAACCTAATGAGAATTGGAAATTGGTAACCTTCGTCTTGATCTTCTGAGAACGGGGAAAATTAAAGTCAGTAAAGGTAGCAGATGTAAAAACATTGATTTGTTATTTAATTAACTTAATACAGAGCTGCTTCATTAAAGATACACATAATGAGTTGGGTATTACATTTTTTTCATTTATTTAAATGGATATTTTACGCAATCCATATACAAATATGTAGCAATAAGAAATTCAGAGCTCTCATCTGGAAAAATCGTTGGTCGTTTTCTATGTTTGCCCTTTTCTAGGTAACCATGAAAGTACCCTTTTTGGAAAATGATATAGTGAAATGATATAGTCAAGGGAAAATGATATAGTGACTTTGAAATACTTCTTATAACAATCCGGCTATTAAAGAACTTTTTGTAGAAGCGAGAGACTGATTATTAGTACGGGTTTCAGATATAATTATTCGTATTTATAAATATAAAAGAACATACTCCTAGTTTAAATTAATTAATGAGTTTGCTTCAATATCAAAAAATTTTTTATATTTTGCTTAAAGCTAGCTTAAATGTAGTTTACAGAGATTAGATTTTAAAGGCATCTTAACAGCTGAAAAATTTAAATTATATTTAATATTACAATTTGTGGATTTAATATTTTAAAGCAGGGAAAAAGTGGTACAAAACCTTAAACAGACCTAGCTTTAATAATTACGTATCATGACTCTTTTTTTCCAATCAGAAGCTTGAGCTTTAACAGCGAGCGAGGAATGCAAGCAGTGCAAGCAGTTCATGTTAGCTGCGCGCGCAGCTATAATTCAAATGTCAGCATGATTGCTCAAAAACGAATCCATATTTTTCGCGCATTTTATTATGAAACCCATTACGGCGACAATTACTTGACCTATAACCCGCTGTCAGTGCACATGAACTGCGACTTTATATCACTTTCGAGAGCTCGCAGAGTGATCATTAAAAAGCAATTACACGGAAGACGCGAAACAGCTGTCTTCTGTGAGCAGCTCTGCCCTCGCCGCTTATCAGTCGCGATATTCAGCTCCAAGATTCTGCGCCATATGTTTCGGTGCAGCGGCGCAACCCATATTGCGATAAGGGGCAATCGTGATTAAAGCCACAACTGAATTGAGGCTGCTGTGGGCTCACTGGCAGTCGAACTGATGGATCGGATTGTTCGGTTCCATTGCACGATTCAGTTGTTCCTCGTCAATCGCGACCTGCGGAAGTGTTCATTGCTCTATCGTGCTCCATCGTATTGTAGTGCTGATTCTGACCCTTGAGTCTTACACTTAGTAGCTGTGAATACAATTGGAGTGGCGAGCGGATAGATGGAGATCCGAGTGGGAGTGGGCGATCTGCTGAAAATGGGCACCAAGTAAGTGATCACTTGGCAATTACAGTAAAAGCTCGCTTGGAGAGACCCCGTAGTGTTCCATACTACTCAATTGTATTCTAGTGCTCAGCTGAGCGCAGAGCTTAATCGTGATAAGTGATAAGGTTTATTGTGCCATGTATTAATCACAAATAGTTCACTGTTTTAACGCAGATTACTGAGTGGCAGTGCTGACATTTAGTTTTTTGACTTGAAAGACTTGAAAGATTGCCACCCAAACGCCAAATATGATAGGCAAGCAGGCTCTTTATTTTTAAAATATTCACTTCCGGTTCAAGGCTCTATAGCTTAAATGGCAGGATACCAAAGTAAAACTAACATCGAATAAGGAGCTCGAAATCGAGCTAAGGCTGTAGATATCAAAACGATTGCTGTTCCAAAATTGTTGACCGACATATCAGTTAACCAAATGAGCTTTTACTGTATTCAACGAGTACTTCTTCCGCTCTCACAATGATAAGATAAGAAAGCTCCAACTCAACTCCCAAAGACCTTAACGCATAATCAACCAGTTGTTTATGAAGAATATCATATTATAAATAATACATAACTAAATAAAAAGAGAAATACTATTTTGTTTTTTTAAATTACAGAAAATATCAAAACCTCTTTTTCCACACAGGCTCATTGGCCACAAGATCGTCCAGTACCGCCTAGGCACAAAGCAGACGAAGGTGGTCTGCACCAGGGATGGCCAGGTGCGCGGACATCGGCGAAGAACACTCTACGACGAGGAACTGTACTTCGCCTTCGAAGGAATCCCCTTCGCCCAGCCGCCGGTGGGGGAGCTGCGCTTCCGTGCCCCCCAGCCGCCACGCCCCTGGCTGGGGGTGCGGGACTGTACCTACCCGAGGGCCAAGCCCATGCAAAAGCACTTCGTGCTCAGCATCGTCGAAGGCAGCGAGGATTGCCTGTACCTAAACGTGTACTCCAAGCGCCTGAAGTCGGACAAGCCGCTGCCCGTGATCGTCTGGATTTATGGCGGTGGATTCCAGATCGGCGAGGCTGGTCGGGACTTCTACAGTCCAGACTACTTCATGCAGCAGGACGTCGTGGTTGTCACATTCAATTACAGGGTGGGCGCATTGGGTAAGCTTCCTAAGTTGTTTACTTTTTCGTTAGATGATGTGATTGCAACATTATACAGTGTTGGAACAAATAATAGAAACAAGAATCGCTCCTGCATGCAAAACAAAATTCCTAATTATGTACGAAGTGTGTGTGGATAAACACTAATATTAAGCCAATAATATAAAGATGAAAAAATATTTTTGTTCCTTATTGTGAAATATACTTATATATGCATTTAAAAAAATAATGATTGAAAAATATTACTTTCGTTCTGAGCACAAAATTTAAAATCAATGATTCAACCAACGTGTTTCTATTATTTTTTCAACCACTGTATATAACTAGATATAAAACATATATATTTAATATATATAATATTATGCTTGTATAAACGTATACTTCACTTGCCACATTCCAAGCTTAAATATTCATTAATTTATTAATATTAATGAATATATTTAATATATTGTTGAAAGTGAATAGCTCTGTTTAACGTTTGTTTTCTGGCTTGTGGAACCTTTTTTTCACAAGTTCAACACTGCTATGGAAAATATTAAAATATTAAATGTTAATTAGGAATCCAGGTTACTAAAAATCTTCCCTCTGCCTTGATGCTACTTACCTTCGGAGTAATCATCATGCGAATTACACGGTGCAATTCCCACCATGCAAACTCAATTTCAATCGGATTAATTGCCCACTACTGCCACCTCCAGTCATAAAATCAGCATTACTATTATTATTGCCGTTTAAGCTGCTATTAAACTGGAGAGAGAAAAGTAGGCGCTTTGATAATTATTACCTTAACGATCAATTAAAATGACTGTAAGCTGCTCTGTATCTAGCGATCCATAGATCAAAACTGGATTTATTATATCAAACTATGTATTTTTAAGTTACTATTGCTGGGGTATAAATTATAAAGCTGTTAACAAGCTGTTATTAAGCTGCTAACAAGCAATATAAAAGTCATAATTACTAACACACAACTTTGTTTCAGGCTTCCTCAGCCTCGCGGACCGCGACTTGGATGTGCCAGGAAACGCTGGTCTCAAGGACCAAGTGATGGCCCTGCGCTGGATCAGTCAGAACATAGCGCAGTTCAATGGAGACCCCCAAAACATAACGCTGATGGGCGAGAGTGCGGGCGCAGCCTCCGTCCACGCGATGATGACCACAGAGCAAACCCGAGGGCTGTTCCATAAGGCCATCATGCAATCGGGGTCCATGTTCTGCGAGTGGGCCAACGAGCCAAGTGGCAGGTGGGCATACCGCCTGGCCTGCCAGCTGGGATACTCGGGCAGTGAGAACGAGAAGGAGGTGTTTCGATTCCTCCAAAAAGCGCCCGCCTCCGAAATGGCCGCACAGGGAATTACGCTCGTCTCCCAAGAGGAACGGCGGGAGTACGTCCTGTTTCCCTTTACTCCCGTGGTGGAGCCCTATATCACCAGGGATTGCGTGTTGCCCCGTTGCCATAGGGACATGCTGCCGGGCGCTTGGGGGAATGACCTGCCGCTGATACTGGGGGGCAACTCCTTTGAGGGCCTCTTCGCCTACCAGAGCACCCTGCACGACGAGGAGCACATGCTGAGTGCCTTTGAGGTCCTAATTCCCCGCGAGGTCAGGGAAACGAGCACCCAGTCTCACCTCAAGGAGCTGCTGCGCCAGTTCAAGCTGGATAACTTCGAGGATGCCACTCGTGGGCGCATGGAGTTCAATGAGTGCCTGCATATACTGTCCATCAAACACTTCTGGCACGGCATCCATCGTACTGTACTGGCCCGCCTCAGCCACGCCCCCACTACGCCCACCTATCTGTACCGGTTCGACGTGGACTCGGCCCACTTTAACCACTTCCGGCAGGTGATGTGCGGAAAACACGTTCGCGGAGTCAGCCACGCCGACGATATTTCCTACCTCTTCTACCACATTCTGGCCAGCAAGGTGGAGAAGTCTTCGATGGAGTACCAGACCATTCAGAGACTGGTGGGCATGTGGGTGGCCTTCGCCCGGAACGACAATCCCAACTGTCCCCAGATCGGGCCGACCACGTGGGAAGCGCTGGAGGAGCAAGGTCCGCAGAGGTGCCTCAATATTGGAAAGCAACTGGAGTTCATTGTGCTGCCGGAGTCCAAGCAGAATCGGATTTGGGATAGACTCTACGATAGGCACGACCTGTTCTAGATGGGAGTAACCTTTGTAAATAAATTGCAGCTGGGTTTCCCACGACGAAATTGAAAATAATTGTAGTCAATTATTTAATTTAATTTTTTATGGTCGTCAAAGTAGCCTGCTTTAATTGGAAATGATAGTTGTTGGTAATAGTTGTTATTTGTATAAGCAAGCATTAGGAAAGTAAGTTTTAAAAAATATGTTTATGAAAATACGTTGCTTAATCTAGTTAAGTAAAACTGGTTTGCGTGATAGCAATAATCAAAATGCGAAAAACAAGTCGCCTTTGCCAGCTAGTTTTCCATCAAATGACCTCAAACTTGATCTTGGCAATGATTCAACCATGTTTTCGATTATAATGGGATTAAAGGCCAGTGGCAACTATGACATTGTTGTACAGAGTTATTTCCATGGTAAGCCTAACTTATTTTAAAACCGTATTTAAAAGAGGTTTGATTATGCCAATAAAAAATATAAGAAAGGAAGTCCCCACTCTCTAATTTATATTTACAAATAAGCACGACCGACAACCAAAAATACTTGCTTATCTATGAACACAAAAGTGCAAGATTTATAATTAGAAATTAGTTCGTGATTAAGTCTAGAAGTCTTCAAAGGCACTCTTTGTTATAATCAAAAACAATTTCAACATCTATACTGTTGCCAAAGCGATGGAGATACCTTACTATGTATAAGTATTTATTCATCATTAGGGCAAAGGAAAAAGTGGAATTTCGAAACGATATTAAATAATGTAAGTAAGTAAAGTACATTGATGAAGACTTGAGCACTAGAAGAGAGCCTCCCTGGGATAAAAAGTATCCCACACCGCCAGGCAGTCGGCCTCCGGCAATTCCCGCATTTCCAGATCGTGGCTGATGTTGAAGCACTGCTCCACGGCGTTTTCCATCGGCTGTACGGGTTCCCACTTGGCAGATCCGAGTTCCGGGCAATTCGGATCCCCGCTGGAGGCAAACGACGTCCACATGCCCACCATTCTCTCTATGGTCTTGTACTCCATCGACGACTTGGCCAGCTTGGAGGCTATGATGTTGTAGAACAGGTACGACAATTCATCCGCATGGGCTACTCCGCGAATCCGATCGCCGCACACCAATCGCCGGAATTGGTTGAAGTGCGGGGAGTCGAAGTCGAAACGGTAAAGATAGGTGGCGCTTTTGGGGGCATAGGACTGGCGGGCGAGAATGAAGCGATGCGTATCGTGCCAAATCTGGCGATGCGAATATATGTTTAGGGCCGCAAAGACCTCCATCGATTCCTGCATCTCGTTGTTGAAGTAGAGTTTCTTTAGTCGCCTGACGAGTAGATCCTGCCCTTCCAGACTGCTGGTGTCCCTGACCTCCCTTGGGAGGATGTTGTGAAAGTTTTTCAGGGCCCACGGGTCGTTTCTCACCAATTGGTAGGAAAACAAGCCCTCGAAGGAGTTTCCGCCGACAATAATGGGTATGGCGTTGCCCCACGCCTTGGACAACAGTTCCTTGTGCCTCTTGGGCACCACACAGTGGTCGGTTTCGTAAGGTTCCACCACGGGACCGAAGGCGAACAGTAGGAAGCTCCGCACCTCATCCCTACTGATAACGTCCTGATCAATGGCCGCTATCTGACGAGCGCTCACCTTGCTAAGAAAACTTAGTACATCCGCGTCCTTCTCGGCGCCCTTATAGCCCAGGTTCTGGGCCAACCGGAAGGCCCAGTTGTTGTCCGGACTTTCCGCCCATTCGCTGAGCGCACATCCCGACTGCATGATGGCCTTGTGGAAGAGACCACGTGTTTGCTCCGTGGTCATCATCACGTGGACTGAAGCGGATCCTGCACTTTCTCCCATCAGTGTGATGTTGTTGGGGTCGCCATTGAAGTGGGCGATGTTCTGGCTTATCCAACGCAGAGCCATTACTTGGTCCTTCAGACCCGCGTTTCCGGGAACATCCAGCCTCGGGTCCTTTAGACTGAGGAATCCTAAAAGGGACATTATGGCATTAGTTTTATATTAATTGACTGAATATTTACAAATTTCTTACTACTTTAGTTTGTTGAATCAATAATCGATTCCGACTTGCCACCTACTATAAATTTGTTTGTATACATTCTATACCTATTTAGTTAATGACATTTTTTCTTATTAATGCTGATAAAGATTATTACGCTGCTTAAGCACATATACTCGTACATGGTGGAAACACTACCTTCTATTCCCAGTTTATGTGAATGATGAACCCCTTATCAAAAATGGATTATTCCCCCATTTCCTATTCAGTCACATAGTTATTCCTCACCTAGTGCTGCCAACCTGTAGTTGATAGAGACGAATACCACTGACTGCTTCATGAAGTAGTCGGGACTGTAGACGTCCCTGGAGGCCTCGCCCTTTTGGAAACCACCGCCATAAATCCACACAATCACGGGCAGCGGTTTTTGCGACTCCAGGGCTTTGACATAAACGTTTAGGTGCAAACAGTCCTCACTGCCCTCGACGATTCCCAGCAGCATGTTCCTCTGCATCGGCTTGGACCGATTGGTAGTGCAGCTGAGCACTCCTTGCCAGGGATCCGGTGGCTGAGGAGCCCTGAACCGGAGGTCACCCACGGGCGGCTTGGCGTAGGGAATACCCTCGAAGGCGTAGTACGGCTCCTTATCATAGACCGTCTTCCGTTGGAGTCCGCGCACCTGTCCGTACTTGGTGTCCAAAACCACTGTGTGGCCCGTGGAGAGCCGGTACTGTTGCACCTTGTGGCCCACCAACCTGAGGAAGAGATTGGAACTAAGAACTTGGTCCGAAGCTAACGATTGCCAAAAATCACGACTCGTGACCCTTGGCCCTTGAGCTAATTACTCACTGCGCTCCCATCTTCAGCAGCTTGGGCCATCCCACTTGCATCTCCATGATTTTGTGTGTTTCTATTTGTTAGGATTATATTCCGGATCCACTTCGCTTGGAGGACCTCGCAGTGTTTCTGGTTCTGGCGAATATTCCCGTGCGACTGATCGAAGAAATACATGATAGCACCTTAAATCAGGAGAGACGGCGGAAACACTTGATTATACATTAATACATATAACTATATAACTATATCGCGGCACGATCTTTGTCGAGCACAGCTTAGGTCAGCAAAATAGGTCACTGTCTTGCTTCAAAGTATACGTAAAATGAAACACATCCTATTCGAATATAAATAGAATAGCGCGTTAGAAACTAATTTGTATTCATTAAAACCATTAAATACTAATAATATTCAACATATTTTTAAGTTGGGAAAATGCAATGTTGACCTCCAGTGTAAAAAGTAGTGCGCATTAATTATAAAGGGAATTTTACTTTTTAGCTATACATATGTACATTGGGAATATAGTTTTCGAATTACTTGTAATACAAAAAATATTAGGTATATTATTAAAAAACTAGTACAATTTTCATTGGAACCAGTTACTAATTTAAGCAACATATTTGTAATATTTTACAAACACGGAATTCTTAAGAAAAACTTATCACGTTTATTAAAGTAAAAACAAAAAAAGCTTAACAAATATACTTTTACATATTAGGTGTTAGCACGGTTGTAATATTTTTACTTCTTAGCGGATGTATTCTGTATTTTGTAAATCGTTTTTGGAACGTTTTTAAAAACTAGAAGAGGTACATTTATTTCGACAAACGTATGCATTTATTTCTGGCTCGTTCGTGCTGTTGAAAACAAATATTCAAAAATGTATTAGACGCATGAATATTTCTTGAGGTAGGATTTGTGGTTTATTTAGGAATTCGATTGTCCTACACCAAATTCTCAACTGATCTTATGCAGCGTTTTCGATCGAATCGGCAGAACTGCAACTTCTAATGCTAAATTGCGTATAATGAAAATGTGAATAAGCTCGAGTTGATCAGGTAGGGAAAACACTGTCTAAAAAGATAATAACTTATAGCATTAAATAACAGAATTGTACATGCATCACTATGTGGTACGCGACTGTGACTGCTAGCATATCTCGCTGTTAAGAACAGAGCTGCTTCTGTTGATCGCTGAAGACGCTCTCCTTCTGTTATTGCGCAGTCAGCTGACTGCGACATTAAGCTTTTCAAACACAGTGCCACAAAGCTACAAAGCAAACTGAAAATCAGCTGTCTCGAATTTCTCCGATTTAATTTCATTTGTTGCGCGACAAAAGGGCCCTAAATGTTCTTCCGCTGCAAGATAAAAGGTTGCTAGCGCGAAGCCAGCACTTAGCAGTCGAGCATGGAGAGGTAAGGTCGCAGCAGCAGCGCGCACTCCGCGGCAGCGAACTAAGTTTTCCCGAATCCTCCAGCTTGCAGGTGAACACGACCAGCGGACCGGTGCGCGGAAAACTGTGCACAGCTGTGTACGGCGATGAGTACGTCAGCTTCGAGCGGATCCCGTACGCGCAGCCGCCGGTGGGCCCGCTCCGCTTCAGGGCCCCCGTGCCCGTGGCGCCCTGGAGCCAGCCCCTGGACTGCACCCAGCCCGGCCAGAAGCCGCTCCAGTTCAACCACTACTCCCAGCAGCTGGAGGGCGTCGAGGATTGCCTGTATCTGAATGTCTTCGCGAAGGAGGTACCTCTGCGGGATCGCTAAGTATTCCCTCTTCAAGGCCACAGCTTACTTGGGCTCAGAGCCAATAGCATTGATAGCAGCAGGCGCTTTTCCAGCCCATGAAATTGTATTGTATAACCATTTGAAGTTCAGTTCATATAATACTTCTTCAATGAAGTTTTTACTGCGAGACTAGGGCCTTTCTTGTATATCGACACATAACCCAATCCACCGTTCCTAATCCTTTAATACCTTCGATACAGCTGGACTCCCCCAGGCCTCTACCGCTGATTGTGTTCTTCTTTGGAGGTGGCTTCGAAAAGGGCGACCCCACCAAGGAGCTGCATAGTCCTGACTACTTCATGATGCGCGATGTGGTCGTAGTCACGGTCTCGTATCGCGTGGGTCCCCTGGGATTCCTGAGCCTGAAGGATCCTGCCGTTGGAGTGCCCGGAAATGCAGGCCTGAAGGATCAGCTGCTGGCCATGCAATGGATCAAGGAAAACGCAGAAAGATTTAATGGCGATCCCAAGAACGTGACCGCTTTCGGTGAGAGCGCCGGAGCCGCTTCAGTGCATTACTTGATGCTGAATCCCAAGGCTGAGGGTCTGTTCCAGAAGGCCATTTTGCAATCGGGCAATGTGCTCTGCTCCTGGGCCCGCTGCTCCATCCAGAATCTGCCCCATCGGTTAGCGGTCAACCTGGGTATGGAAAGTGCCGAGCATGTAACCGACGCCATGGTTTTGGACTTCCTGCAGAAGCTGCCGGGAGAGAAACTCGTTCGACCATATCTACTCAGCGCAGAGGAGCACCTGGACGACTGCGTCTTTCAGTTTGGACCTATGGTGGAGCCCTATAAGACGGAGCACTGCGCGCTGCCCAAGCATCCGCAGGAGCTGCTAGACAAGGCCTGGGGCAACAGGATTCCGGTGCTGATGAGCGGCACTTCCTTCGAGGGTTTGCTGATGTACGCCCGGGTCCAGATGGCGCCGTACTTGCTGACCAGCCTGAAAAAGGAACCAGAGCACATGCTGCCACTGGATGTCAAGCGGAATCTGCCCCAGGCGCTGGCTCGGCATCTGGGCCAGCGACTGCAGGAGACCCACTTCGGCGGAAGCGACCCTTCTTCCATGTCGCCAGACTCCCTAAAAGCGTACTGCGAGGTGAGATGGATAAGTTCTTTACATCTTGTGATTTGATAGATTGTTCGATAACTTCTTTCAGTATGCCAGCTATAAGGTGTTTTGGCATCCCATTCTAAAAACGCTGAGATCCCGCGTGAACAGCTCCAGTGCATCCACATATCTTTATCGATTCGACTTCGACTCTCCCACGTTCAATCACCAGCGATTGAAGTACTGCGGGAACCAGTTGCGGGGCGTAGCCCACGTGGACGATCACTCGTACCTGTGGTATGGAGCCTTCTCCTGGAAGCTGGACAAGCACACACCCGAGTTCCTCACAATCGAGAGGATGATTGACATGCTGACAAGCTTCGCGAGGACATCGAATCCTAACTGCAAGCTCATCCAGGATCAGCTGCCTCGTGCCAAGGAATGGAAGCCCCTGAACAGCAAATCAGCTTTGGAGTGCCTCAACATCTCTGAGAACATCAAGCTGATGGAGCTGCCGGAGCTGCAGAAGCTGCGGGTCTGGGAAAGTGTCTGCCAATCAACGGACTAGCCCAGAGTATTAAATTTCCTTGCCAAATTTGTAGCCGATATCAAACAATTGCCGAGTTTCTACAACACAAATTTCATTTGGAACTATATTGTATAAAGTACCCATACGTTATGGGGGCAACAAGTATTTGTTGACAACCAGTCAAATCGATAATGGTAAAGGCCTGGCGCACAAAACCAATTTTATGACTTGTTGCTTTCTTCCCAGATTCATTTTTTACTTTCCCAGAAGCCCATCTGCATCCGAATCTTGAATGTGAGCCATTCAAGATAGCCTACTTTATAATTCAATTTCTGTCCCCTTGTTTATGTGCAGCAAACTTACCCCTGTTTGAGATACGAGCCGATCCGAGTATATTTAGGTTGATAAGCCGCGGCTATCGATAGAGGTGCTCATTGCTTAATAGTAAGTGAAGCCAGTCAAAGCCAGAGGCGGACGAGAGATGTCGGAGATGTCGGACGACTAGTAGGAGCACTCATTGAAATCCAACGGAAATTTGTTAATTATAGTTTTATTTAGCATTGACGTTGCACCCGTGGTGCAGACCACACATGGAAAGGTTCGGGGAACCCTGCTTAAATCCCTGTATGACGAACAGTTCTACGCGTTTGATGGCATCCCCTACGCGGTTCCTCCGCTGGGATCTCTTCGTTACAAGGAGCCCCATGACCTCAAACCATGGCACGGGATTCGCGATTGCTCCAAGCCGCTAAGCAAGTGCCTGCAACTGAGCACACTAACCAAGCTGGTAGAGGGCTCCGAGGATTGCCTCTACCTGAACATATCAGTAAAAACTGTGAGTCTTGTACTTTCTGGAACTGAAGCCCAAACACCAATCATTTGTTCATTTCAGCTAAACGGTGATCCCATGCCTGTGATGGTCTACATCCATGGAGGCTCCTTTAAAGGCGGAGATTCTTCAAGGCGTGCCTGGGGTCCCGACTATTTTATGAAAGAAAACGTTGTGTACATAAGCATTGGCCATCGACTGGGACCCTTAGGTGATCTTTAATAGAGCTAAAACAATTGGCATTCGATAACATTGCATCTATTTCATGCAATCCTTTCACAGGCTACCTCAGTCTTAAGGATCCCGATCTTGAAGTTCCCGGCAATGCTGGATTGAAGGACATAATCCTGGCCCTCCGTTGGATCAGGGCAAACGCGGCCAACTTCAATGCGGACCCTGAGAGAATCACCATCTTTGGTCACAGCTCCGGCAGCATAACCGTTCAGCTGTTGCTGGCAAGTCCGCAATCAGAAGGCCTTTTCCATAGGGCCATACTTTTGGCAGGAATTTCAATGGAGCTGAATCGGCTACCTGAAATGGAGTACCGTCTGGCCAAGTATTTGGGCTACGAGGGCGATAATGTCGATAGCCAGGTCTTGGCGTTCCTTTTGAAGGCAGATCCCGAACTGGTCGTCTCCGCGGACCTTTTCACTCCACTGGAAAAGAGCAAGGGTCACAGCATGCCCTTCAGACCCAGCATCGAAAGCTACGCCACTCCCAATGCAGTGCTCCTTGCCGAGCCCGTTGACCTCCAACGAACTTCGTGGAGCAATCGCATTCCCATCATCTTGGGCGCCAACAGTGGCGAGGGCTTGACTATTTTCAACTTCCTAAAGATGAACCCTACGTGGCTGAAGAACGTTCAATGCAACCCGGAGCGGGTACTGCCTTGGACCCTGAGAAACCGTTGTGATCCTGGACAGCGGCGCCAACTGGGCCAAGCACTGATCCATCACTTCTGTCAGGCGCACGGCCACGAGTTGACTATAGATCACACTAACGGATTGGTGGAGCTCTTCACCCACAGCTTTGTGCATGCAATGCACCGACTAATCCAATCCAGACTCACTTACGGCCAGGCGCCCACTTACCTTTATCGATTTGACTTCGACTCGCCGGACTTTAATTTCTACCGCATTCGCTTCATGGGAAAAGACCAGAGGGGAGTTGGACATGTGGACGAGCTGGGGTACATTTTCAAGCTTCCAGCCACCTTCAAATTGGACAGGACTCGACCAGAGTTCACAGCCATTCGCCGATTGGTGGCCATGTTTGTGCACTTCGCCGCCACCGCGGATCCAAATGCTCCGCTCACCAGATCTCTAGTGGATTGGCAACCCGTAGCCCGATTCGGAAGTCGAATGCTCCTTAATATAAGCGAGGACCTAAAATTTATTCCGCAGCCAGAAATGCCGAAGCTAAAGCTTTTCGATCGTCTTTTTGAAATGGCTGGAGTACCTTTATTTTAAGAACCCTATCTTTTCCATCTGTATTAAAGTCGAAATATAAAAAAGTTTATTCATTAGAAATAAACAGGTATATTGTTTGAATTGTCCACAACCATAGTTAAAGGCTCAAAGGCCATTATGTACATTTTCAAAGCTGTAACGATTTAAGCTTATGCCGTAAATTTATTTTTATTACTTTTAAACTTTGCCTTTGACAATTCACACAGTTGAAAGATAAGGTGCGTCGCAAATTTTACCACATAGGTGTGAAAGCTCGATCACCAGACAATGTTTTGGCCCCCAGTGTGGGGCTTGAACTTTTCGCGTTGCTTTGGCGTTGGATTAGCAAGCTCATTAGTACAAAGTACATTGGAGTGTCGACACCCACCGCGCACGCATGACCCTTAATGATGTCCGAAAGGTGAGTTCTTGAAAACCGGAATCGCCCAGAATTTTATCTATGGAGCTTGGTTACAGCAGCCTGGAAACTTGCGAACTTACCCTGCCCGTGGGTCAAATTAGGGGCGTTAAGCGCCTTAGTCTCTATGACGACCCCTACTTCAGCTTCGAAAAGATCCCCTTTGCGAAGCCCCCGCTGGGAGAGCTGAGATTCAGGGCTCCAGTGCCTGCGGATCCGTGGAGCGGAGTTCTGGATTGCTCCCACTACGCAGAGAAGCCAACCCAGAGGAGTTTGCTGACTCGCGTTATCGAAGGCGGCGAGGATTGTCTGTATCTGAACGTCTATGCCAAACAGGTTAGTGTACTGCGGGCTATTTGGGCCATCATAATGTATGTATTATAGATTTTTAAAATCAATTTACGATTGTGCACATATATGTATACCCCCCATAGCTGAAGTCGTTGCCGCAATCGATTATAATGACTGATAGCCGATTTATTTTTGCAGTTGAAGAGTGACAAGCCTTTGCCGGTAATGGTATACATTTTTGGCGGGGCTTTCACCATAGGCGAGGCAACCCGTGAATTGTACGGCCCGGACTATTTTATGGCCAAAGATGTTGTTCTTGTGACGCTTAACTATCGCGTGGATTGTTTGGGTGAGTAAGCTGAATCTGATAGCAATTATCTTATCAATCAAAACAGTTGTTTGGTGCGCCTGTTTTTGTAATCTATGGATTTAAAATGACCGTCTACTTTTACTGGAAATATAACTATTTATACCAGCTACAGAATAAAAGACTATACTATATTCCTAAAAAAATGAAACTGACAGAAAGAGGCGTTTCTAACACAATAAATTATATACATATATTATCCGTCTGTCTGATATTTTATTTATGATATGTAAGCTTTAGTTTAGCCAAACCTTATTAACCACTAAAGATAGAGACTTGTGTTTTTGCCACTTTCCCTCGATTTCTATAAGGAAATCAGGCATTTCTTCACATTTGTGTTGATAACGATACGAACAATTTATTTATAAGTTAAAAGCGGCAAACTCATAAGATATAACAAATCAAAGCACCTCCGGACGAGGTAAAAATCAACTGACGATCATAACTGACGAACATAAAAGTTATAATATTAACTTTTGTGATGGAAAATAATTTTTCACTTTTAAACATACTATATCAAGATGTGGATTTGTTTTATATATTTTTATTTAAGTTTTAACATAAAACAAAATAAATGTATTTATTAAAACTAAAAATCACTCTACTCGAAAATTCAATTTCTACACATTTCATTGGAAGTCAATTAAGTGAATGGTAGAAATGCACACTCACATTTGTTAAACAAATTTAAAGTAAATCTTTTTATTCTATTGCCCTATTTCCTAAAGGATTCCTCTCCCTCCAGGATCCGAGTCTGCAAGTTCCCGGAAACGCAGGCCTTAAGGACCAAGTGCTAGCTCTTAAGTGGGTCAAGCAGTACATTTCCAACTTCAATGGCGATGATAGTAATATAACGGTATTTGGAGAGAGCGCCGGCGGATGTTCCACCCACCTTATGATGTGTACGAAGCAGACCAGGGGACTCTTCCACAAAGCCATTCCCATGTCGGGAACGGTCCACAACTACTGGTCCCTCAACCCGGCCGAAGACTTTGCCTTCCGCCTGGCTCAGCAGAATGGTTTCACTGGCGAAAATAACGACGCCAAGGTACTGGAATATCTCCGCGGAGTTCTGGCTAGGGATTTAGTGAACCATAATTTGATAACACCCGAGCACCGAAGAAATGGTCTGCTCTTCGCCTTCGGACCCACAGTGGAGGCGTATGTGGGTGAGGATTGCGTGGTGCCCAAGCCGCCAGTGGAGATGGCCCGGGATGCGTGGTCCAACGATTTGCCCGTCATGCTGGGTGGAACTTCCTTCGAGGGCCTGTTCATGTATCCAGCCGTTTCGGCCAATCTCAAGGCATTGGATGAGCTAAGCAAGGATCCACTTAGGCTGGTGCCAGTTGATGTGCGCAGGGTTAGCAGCGAGGAAGACAATCTGGAGTACAGTCAGCGCCTGATCAAAGCCTACTTCGGAGATGCACCGCCCAGCTCAGGACTGTTTATGAATATGCTCGATGTATGTAAAAGACATGTTTTATAAGACTTTCTTATCAAAAATATTATATTTACTTTCTTAGCTGTATTCCTACAAAGTATTTTGGCACGGCTTTAATCGCACCTTGAACGCAAGACTTACCTATGCAAAGGCACCCACATATTACTATCGGTTCGACTTCGATTCGCCGAGCTTCAACTTCTACCGGACTAAATTCTGTGGAGATCACATTAAAACTGGGGTGGCCCATGCTGATGACCTGAGCTATTTGTTCCGGAACGTGGGCTCTTGGAAACTGGAGAAGACATCTGCGGAATACCGCACCATCGAAAGGATGATTGGCATTTGGACGGCATTCGCTGCGACCTCCAATCCTAATTGTCCTGAGATTGGCCATTTGGACTGGCGACCATCTACAAAGGATGATCCCAAGCGAGTTGTTAACATCAGCAGCGAGGTCAATATAATAGATTTGCCCGAGTATGAAAAACTTCAGATTTGGGATAGCTTGTATAAGCCAAATCAATTGATCTGAGCATACAAATAAATTTTTCCGTATATATGTTCAGAAAAGTACAGTTTTTTATACCTCGCTAAGATAAAATTAAGTTGCATTTATTTACCATTTAGGATTTCTATGATAATATTTTTCGATCTTGCCAAGTCCTGTTCCTATGAACATGGAGATATCGGGAACTAAAAGAACTCAAACAATGAAATTAGGCATGCTGCTAACAATTTTAAGCAAGATAGAATGCTATAGTCGAGTTCCTCGACTATCAGATACCCGTTACTAAGATAACGTTAGTGCGAAAGAGAAATTTCATAATTTTCTGGAATATCGAATACTTTTTTTGGCAAATCGATAGAAAATTACAAAACTAATAAAAAAAATATCCAAATATTTTTCAAAAATGTGGGCGTGGTTGGACGGTGGAGTGGGCGTTGAAAAAAGTTTTTCGGCAATCGATAAAAATTTATATGACTAAATAAAAACGCTACGAGTAAGGCGTATAAGAGACTATTGAAGTTTGGATTCTAGGAAAAATACTTTTTTATTCAAATAAATAAATGGAATTAAATTTTCAAAATCCATTGTTTTTCCCTTGCGATCGATTTATCCTTATTAACATTTTTACTGAGGGACTGAGTAACTGGTCTCTAAATGTCGAGGAACTTGTCTACAGGGTGCTCACTTGTTATACTCGATACACGCAGAGAAAAAGAGATGTGTTCAAAAGTGTGTAACAGGTAGAAGGGCTATAATGTTCGTACTTGGTAGGGGGATTACCGGCTGATGACGCCCCATTGGGAATGGGTATATTCAATACCTTCTCGGAATCCATCGCCCAGAGTCACCATATTAACCAGGTAGTCTTTCTGAAGGTATGCATGTTGTCCCAAAGTGTTTAATGTTTTACTAGTTTAAATTCAATCGACAAACGACACGAACTGGGAAAGGACGGACGACTTCTAACAATGTCGGAGAGGTACAGAATTTTATTAAAACACCCTGGCAATTTAAGAACTAGGGACAAATTTAGTGAGACAAATTAGTTAATTAATTGAAAACCGGAATTCCCCCAGAATTTTATCGATGGATCTTGGTTACAACAGCCTGGAAACTTGCGAACTTACCCTGCCCGTGGGTCAAATTAGGGGCGTTAAGCGCCTTAGTCTCTATGACGACCCCTACTTCAGCTTCGAAAAGATCCCCTTTGCGAAGCCCCCGCTGGGAGAGCTGAGATTCAGGGCTCCAGTGCCTGCGGATCCGTGGAGCGGAGTTCTGGATTGCTCCCACTACGCAGAGAAGCCAACCCAGAGGAGTTTGCTGACTCGCGTTATCGAAGGCGGCGAGGATTGTCTGTATCTGAACGTCTATGCCAAACAGGTTAGTGTACTGCCTGTATAGATTTTTAAAATCAATTTACGATTGTGCACATATATGTATACCCCCCATAGCTGAAGTCGTTGCCGCAATCGATTATAATGACTGATAGCCGATTTATTTTTGCAGTTGAAGAGTGACAAGCCTTTGCCGGTAATGGTATACATTTTTGGCGGGGCTTTCACCATAGGCGAGGCAACCCGTGAATTGTACGGCCCGGACTATTTTATGGCCAAAGATGTTGTTCTTGTGACGCTTAACTATCGCGTGGATTGTTTGGGTGAGTAAGCTGAATCTGATAGCAATTATCTTATCAATCAAAACAGTTGTTTGGTGCGCCTGTGTTTTGTAATCTATGGATTTAAAATGACCATCTACTTTTACTGTAAATATAATTATTTATACCAGCTACAGAATAAAAGACTATACTATATTCCTAGAAAAAAATGAAACTGACAGAAAGAGGCGTTTCTAACTCAATAAATTATATACATATATTATCCGTCTGTCTGATATTTTAATTATGGTATATAAGCTTTAGTTTAGCCAAACCTTATTAACCACTAAAGTTAGAGACTTGTGTTTTTTGCCATTTTCCCTCGATTTCTATAAGGAAATCATGCTTTTCTTCACATTTGTGTTGATAACGATGCGAACAATTTATTTTTAAGTTAAAAGCGGCAAACTCATAAGATATAACAAGTAGTTTCATAAAGCCACTTACAGAAATATTGAGATAGACTTAAACAAACAGTGGAAAAAAATTATAATCTGTATTAAATCTTTTAATATCAAATCAAAGCACCTCCGGACGAGGTAAAAATCAACTGACGATCATAACTGACGAACATAAAAGTTATAATATTAACTTTTGTGATGAAAATAATTTTTCACTTTTAAACATACTATATCAAGATGTGCTTTTGTTTTATATATTTTTATTTAGGTTTAAATATAAAACAAAATAGCTGTATTTCTTAAAGCTAAAAATCAACTCTAGTCGAAAATTCAATTTGTACACATTTCATTGGAAGTCAATTAAGTGAATGGTAGAAATGCACACTCACATTTGTTAAACAAATTTAAAGTAAATCTTTTTATTCTATTGCCCTATTTCCTAAAGGATTCCTCTCCCTCCAGGATCCGAGTCTGCAAGTTCCCGGAAACGCAGGCCTTAAGGACCAAGTGCTAGCTCTTAAGTGGGTCGAGCAGTACATTTCCAACTTCAATGGTGATGATAGTAACATAACGGTGTTTGGAGATAGCGCCGGCGGATGTTCCACCCACCTTATGATGTGTACGAAGCAGACCAGGGGACTGTTCCACAAAGCCATTCCCATGTCGGGAACGGTCCACAACTACTGGTCCCTCAACCCGGCCGAAGACTTTGCCTTCCGCCTGGCTCAGCAGAATGGTTTCACTGGCGAAAATAACGACGCCAAGGTACTGGAATATCTCCGCGGAGTTCCGGCTAGGGATTTAGTGAACCATAATTTGATAACACCCGAGCACCGAAGGAATGGTCTGCTCTTCGCCTTCGGACCCACAGTGGAGGCGTATGTGGGTGAGGATTGCGTGGTGCCCAAGCCGCCAGTGGAGATGGCCCGGGATGCGTGGTCCAACGATTTGCCCGTCATGCTGGGTGGAACTTCCTTCGAGGGTCTGTTCATGTATCCAGCCGTTTCGGCCAATCTCAAGGCATTGGATGAGCTAAGCAAGGATCCACTTAGGCTGGTGCCAGTTGATGTGCGCAGGGTTAGCAGCGAGGAAGACAATCTGGAGTACAGTCAGCGCCTGATCAAAGCCTACTTCGGAGATGCACCGCCCAGCTCAGGACTGTTTATGAATATGCTCGATGTAAGTAAAAGACATGTTGTTTTATAAGACTTTCTTATCAAAAATATTATATTTACTTTCTTAGCTGTATTCCTACAAAGTATTTTGGCACGGCTTTAATCGCACCTTGAACGCAAGACTTACCTATGCAAAGGCACCCACATATTACTATCGGTTCGACTTCGATTCGCCGAGCTTCAACTTCTACCGGACTAAATTCTGTGGAGATCACATTAAAACTGGGGTGGCCCATGCTGATGACCTGAGCTATTTGTTCCGGAACGTGGGCTCTTGGAAACTGGAGAAGACATCTGCGGAATACCGCACCATCGAAAGGATGATTGGCATTTGGACGGCATTCGCTGCGACCTCCAATCCTAATTGTCCTGAGATTGGCCATTTGGACTGGCGACCATCTACAAAGGATGATCCCAAGCGAGTTGTTAACATCAGCAGCGATGTCAATATAATAGATTTGCCCGAGTATGAAAAACTTCAAATTTGGGATAGCTTGTATAAGCCTAATCAATTGATCTGAGCATACAAATAAATTTTTCCGCGTTTATGTTCAGAAAAGTACTGTTTTGCATACCTCGCTAAGATAAAATTAAGTTGCATTTATTTACCATTTAGGATTTCTATGATAATTTTCTTCGATCTTGCCAAGTCCTGTTCCTATGAACATGGAGATATCGGGAACTAAAAGAAGTCAAACAATGAAATTAGGCATGCTGCTAACAATTTTAAGCAAGATAGAATGCTATAGTCGAGTTCCTCGACTATCAGATACCCGTTACTAAGATAACGTTAGTGCGAAAGAGAAATTTCATAATTTTCTGGAATATCGAATACTTTTTTTTGGCAAATCGATAGAAATTTACAAAACTAATAAAAAAATATCCAAATATTTTTCAAAAATGTGGGCGTGGTTGGACGGTAGAGTGGGCGTTGAAAAGTTTTTCGGCAATCGATAAAAATTTATAAGACTAAAAAAAACGCTACGAGTAAGGCGTATAAGAAGTGACTATTGATGTTTGGATTCTAATACGAAAAATACTTTTGTATTCAACTAAATAAATGCACTCAAGTTTTCAAAATCCATCGTTTTTCCCTTGCGATCGATTTATCCTTATTATTTTTTAACTGAGTAACTGGTATCTAATAGTGGAGGAACTTGTCTACAGGGTGCTCACTTGTTATACGTGTGTTATATGTGTTAAAAAGTGTGCAACAGGTAGAAGGGCTTTAATGTTCATATTTTCTTGGTAGGGGGATTACCAGCCGAGTCGCCGATTACCGCTCATTATCTCCCCGATTTTGGGAATAGGTATATTCAATACCTTCTCGGAATCCATCGCTCAGACGGTGAGTTCGCACGTATTAACCAGGTAGTCTTTCTGAATGCATGTTGTCCCAAAGTGTTTAATGTTTTACTAGTTTTAATTCAATCGACAAACGACACGAACTGGGAAAGGACGGACGACTCCTAACAATGTCGGAGAGGTACAGAATTTTATTAAAACACCCTGGTTATTTGAGAACTAGCCCTGCAAGTGGGACAAATTAAGGGCGTAAGGCCAATAAGGCCAAGCCAATTGATCTAAAATAAACGATTTGACGCAAACTTAGGTAAACCGATCTTACCTTGCTAAGATTTAGTTATAATTTTTAAAGAACCAATATGAAGAACCGATGTCCCTATTTCTCCTGATGAAGTAATTGGTTATTCCCGGTACTCTTCGCAGGAACTGAAAACTAAGTATATAAATATGTATGTACATATGTCCTGATTAGGATCACTGGCCTAGTCGACTACATATGTCCATCTGTTCTGCGGTGGAACGTCGAGATATTAAGAATAATTAAGTCTAGAAAGTTGGGATTAGCCCTTTTTCTTTCTTGGAATATTATGAACTTCCGCGCGGTGTGAAGAAAAGAATGGATGCAGAATGACACAAACAATATCGTTCCAGGGTTTTTATAGGTGGAATTCTAGATAATACCTGGTGAAAACATTACAGAAAAGATTTTAATAGTCGCGGAACTGGATCCATCCATGCATACGTGGAATTCTTAGTAAAGACCCTATCGTTCATTATTATGACTTTGGGAACGAACTGCCACTATTCACTATTAACCAATGGTCCAAATTTTACTACACATAGGTGTGTAAATCCCAAACCAGTGCCCTTTTTGAAGTGCAGTTTCCTGTGGACTGTGAAATGATGTATAGGGGTTTAGTTATCCGAAAAATAACTTGCTTATAAACAAGAAAAGGAGCAACTCAATAAATATGATAGAAATACACAACAATTGTCGTGTAAGGAAGTGATATACCCCATGTGTACAACTTTTTTAATGCACTTTAGGTTTTATATCAAAGTTCATCCATTTAAGTGCAATTTATACTAACTTTTAATAAATTAAAACACCAACTGGGTTCTTGGGGTTTTTATTTTCCTTTTTGTTCGCTATACAGTGTCGCAGAGAATTTATGCATGCGAGTGGGAGCGTATGAAAATAAGCGGGATTTTGAGGGATGCACACCTATCCGCTCTAGTACTCCTCAGCACCCTCGCCCTCGCCATCACCCGAGTCCATGCCGACCTCCTCGTAGTCCTTTTCCAAGGCAGCCAGATCCTCGCGGGCCTCGGAGAACTCGCCCTCCTCCATGCCCTCACCAACATACCAGTGGACGAAGGCCCTCTTGGCGTACATCAGGTCGAACTTGTGGTCCAGACGGGCCCAGGCCTCGGCGATAGCAGTGGTATTGGACAGCATGCACACGGCACGCTGAACCTTGGCCAGATCTCCGCCTGGAACCACAGTGGGTGGCTGGTAGTTGATGCCCACCTTGAAGCCGGTGGGGCACCAGTCCACGAACTGAATAGTGCGCTTCGTCTTGATGGTGGCGATGGCGGCGTTCACGTCCTTGGGCACAACATCGCCGCGGTACAGCATGCAGCAGGCCATGTACTTGCCGTGCCGGGGATCCACCTTGACCATCTGGTTGGCTGGCTCAAAGCAGGCGTTGGTGATCTCGGCCACCGACAGCTGCTCGTGGTAGGCCTTCTCGGCGGAGATGACGGGGGCGTAGGTCACCAGCGGGAAGTGGATGCGGGGGTAGGGAACCAGGTTGGTCTGGAACTCGGTGAGGTCCACATTGAGGGCTCCATCGAATCGCAGAGAGGCGGTGATCGAGGACACTATCTGGCCGATTAAACGATTCAGGTTAGTGTAAGTGGGTCGTTCGATATCCAGGTTGCGGCGACAGATGTCGTAGATGGCCTCGTTGTCCACCATGAAGGCGCAGTCGGAGTGCTCCAGGGTGGTGTGCGTGGTCAGGATGGAGTTGTAGGGCTCCACCACTGCGGTGGACACCTGCGGAGCTGGGTACACGGCGAACTCCAGCTTGGACTTCTTGCCGTAGTCCACGGAGAGACGCTCCATCAGCAGAGAGGTGAAGCCAGAGCCAGTACCCCCACCGAACGAGTGGAAGATGAGGAAGCCCTGCAGACCGGTGCACTGATCGGCCAGCTTGCGAATCCTGTCCAGAACAAGATCCACGATCTCCTTGCCGATGGTGTAGTGGCCACGGGCGTAGTTGTTGGCCGCATCCTCCTTGCCGGTGATCAGTTGCTCGGGGTGGAACAGCTGACGGTAGGTTCCGGTACGGACCTCATCGACCACAGTGGGCTCCAGATCCACGAACACGGCGCGGGGCACGTGCTTGCCAGCTCCAGTCTCGCTGAAGAAGGTGTTGAACGAGTCATCACCTCCGCCCACGGTCTTGTCAGAGGGCATCTGGCCATCGGGCTGGATGCCGTGCTCCAGGCAGTAGAGCTCCCAGCAGGCGTTTCCAATCTGGACACCAGCCTGGCCCACGTGGATAGAGATACATTCCCGCATATTGATTTCAAATGGGGTTTCCGATTCCGGGTTTCTTGTTTCGAGTTTCGGTTTCTCACACGCGACTACGGAAAATCAACGGAAAATGTGTTAAGCCTACGATTTTGCTGTCTGACTCTGCGGGCGTATACGTTGGAATGCCCGAGAATGGATTTTCAACAGACGTAAATCGCACGTAGCTCTGTTTTACGAAAATAAGCCTCACAACTCGGATATTAGATATTAGATAACTATCTATATTATACGTAAACGCGTTTTTTTAACCAATCGATTTTGCTCTGCTGACACGGAAAACCCTGTCAGGCCGCTGCTTGCTTCTTTTGTTTGAATTCGGCTTTAGTTTCGCGCTGATTTTTACACAACATTGCTAGCTCTTGGCCAATACTTGATTACCATCGGCAGGAGTGTTCAGATGCGGCTATATTGGCGCTATTTACCAGATTTCAAGATCAGTCAAATTATTTAGCACAAGCACGCTTGTTCAGTGGATTAAGTGTGACCGCCCGCTCGGAAAAATAAAGATACCGAGCAGTCTATGAAATACTAGTACTTGCTTAAATAAACCACATATTAAAAAAATTAAAATTTACGTTCTCCTTGAATTCGACTCCTAATTAACTTGAATGGGCACGGTACTTTTAATTAGTTTAATTATGTAGTGCTTGCATATACTATTTACCAAAAAGAACAAAGTTTGTAATGTGTATATTTACGGTTAGGTTATGGGAAACAAATTGAGCGTGACAATATTATGTTCATATAGCTTTAAATAAAGCAGCAAGCGACCTGTAACCAAGGCGACCGCCTTGTTCAAGTTTAGTATATTTTTGTGTGCAGTATGTTGTGAGTGCAGTACAGTGCTGCGCAGTTATCGATCCACTTTGCGCACTTATCGATAGGTTGCGCGCGAAACTAGCATGCTTTGAAAAAACGGACAGATGTGTTTTTGTATAATAGTGGTTTTGCCATTCGTGTCAAAAGGCTAACAAGTTTTTGGAATCTACTATTATTTTGTGCACTATTCTTATTTTTATGCAACGCTCTGAAGATTCGTAAGTAAAAGCGACTATTAAATACCCGCTACTCAGCTAATCAAAGTCCGTGGGTGGGAAAATCATGTGGGCGCAAGATAAATGTAATAAAATTAAAAAAATATTTTATTTTCAAAAGAGTGGACGTGATAGATTTTTCTTACAATTTTCTTTGGTTTGATGCACAGTTATTTCGAGAAACTTTTCCAAAATGGAATTTAACGCTGAATCGAGATATTGAAATGGTGATTCGAAATGTAGTCACCTCACAACCGGAAATCCTTTCACTAGTCTATTCGGTTGACCTTTGAAACATTACTCAGCTCCGAAAACATTAAACATAATTTACCCTTAGTCCACAACCAGCATCCGAAAGTGACTCTCAGAAATTCGAAAATATGAATTCCGATACTCCGTTGAAGGCTGAGGACTCCAGCCAGATGTTTATGGATCTGAAGAACCTGTTGTTGTGGCGCAATTGCCGAAAGACTTTGATTGTCTTTACGGGCATCCTGCTTTTCCTGCTGGATGTTATGGTACATTCGGTGATCAGTGTAGTAAGCATGACAGGGATCACAGTTCTCCTGGCAGCTATTGGCTATCGCCTTCTGGTGCAGTTCTGGAGGATCTGGAAAAAGGATGGGAACAAAGATCAGATCTCACGTTGCTATCCTCACGTGAAGATTGAAATTCCCCGGGAGGAGACTCTTCAGCTGGCCGGAAAAGCAGTTGTCCATCTAAATTCAATTTTAAACCGTTTGATTGAACTGTTGCTAGTGGAAAAGTGGGAGGATTCCTTAAAGTTCCTTGTTTTGCTCTGCGGCTTCAATTTGCTCGGAGATTGTTTGAACGGATTGTCTTTGCTTCTATTTGGTATGTGCATGTGTTTAATATGGTTTCACTTTAATTATGCTTGAGATGAATTTATTTTCCCTGTAGGACACGTGTTTATTTTTACCCTACCAAAACTGTACGATTCGTATAAGCTACATGTTGATGTCCAGATCCGGAAATTCCGTGTATGCAAGAAGGATAAATCGAACGTAGTCGAAGCTAAGGATGAAAAAACGGATTGCATTCAAAAAGAATATACGCCGGAGTCACTATACAAGGGTCAGGAATCCAATGAGGGCAAAATGCTGTATGAGGTATGCGATAATGAGCAACTTCTAAGTCTCCTGGAGGAGGAGCACCGCAAAGGATGCCGTTGCCGTGATTGTGAGCACGGGGATTTGCCTATTGAGGCACACTGAACTATGTTCATTTCAAAATGAATCAACCTTTGATGTTATTGTTCAAAATTAGAGTAGTGGAAATATATATTCCGTATTTTTTCCACTAATATTTTTTTCTAATCAGTTGGCCATCCTTATTACCTCATTACCTAACTTCTCCGATTTATTCAGGGTCTCGGGAACACATTTAGCTTGGATCAAGTCTACCTTCTCTTTCGGGTCAAAAATAGCATTTGACTATGACATGTGGAAACTCTGTCAGCCGAGAATTCGAAGTCGGATCAAATTTTTCAGACTCCTAATCCCGCGTTGTGGTCCCGGCTTAAAGAGGTTTTCATGCCCATCAGCAGGTGATGCGGACTCCAAGGTCGTCAATCTTTCAGTAGGGAGTGTGAAGGGTCGTCGGCTGAGCGGCATCTATGGCGACGAGTACTACAGCTTCGAGGGGATTCCCTATGCCCAGCCGCCGCTGGGGAAAACCCGGTTTAGGGCCTCCCATTCGGCAGATCCGTGGAATTCAGAGCTCGATGCTCGGCAGGAGGGACCTATTCCTCTGCAGATGGACCGACGGACGGGCAAGGTCGTCGGCAGCGAGGATTGCCTGTACTTAAACGTATACACCAAGCATGTGAGTAGTTCTTCGCAACGCCCAAATTTGGCCAAACATTTATTAACTCGGCAGGCCATCGTATCCAAACTTTGGCCTGCTCAATTTATGATTCAGTAATAAAACTGTTAAGTAAGGGGTCGGGTAACAAGGCCTAAAAAAGGGGAACTCCAGCCTGTTCGAACAGCTGGTCAAAGAGCTCTAGCTTAGGCATGGTATGCGGTATAAACCTCAGTTGCTCGTCAATGCTGAGGACCATACGAGCAGGTCCCGAGCTTAGTGGCTTCCAATCCACAAAGGGTTTTGTAAGCGGTGAATTGGGATCCGAGGTGGCGGCAAAGTGCACGAGCATTGATATCATTCGGCAAATCGTGGTAAACTCCGGTCGGGATCTGTCCAATTTAAAAGTGGACGGGTGGACATATATATAGCCCAGCTCATCCGCGTGATCAACTCCGCGCAGCTCCTTTCCCCAGTACCGAATCCGGTAAAAGTTGTAGTCCGGCGAATCGAAGCCGAAGCGGTAAAAATAAGTGGGTGCCTGAGCGTACTCCAGTCTGGAATTGATCATTCGGTATAGGGAGTGAAAGACAGCGTGGGTGAAGATGTCTTTTATAGCATCGAAATGATCCAAGCTAAGTTGTTCACCACTCGCCTGGCAGAAATACTCCAGAATTTTGATACCCATTTCACGCTTTTGATCCGAGTTGCAGGTGCTCTTAAGGACAGCGGGAAGTACCCTCTCTGGGTTGTCCCGGAACCCCTGCAAGACCTTGGGATTAGTTTTAAAGCCAACTATACTGATTAGTCCCTCATCAGTGTTAGCGCCTAAAATGATGGGAATGCGGTTGCTCCAACTGGTTCGCAGCAGTTCCTTGGGCTCCGCCAATAAAACAGCATTGGGAGTAGCATACCTCTCAATGGTTGGCTTAAACGATAACCTAATGCCTTCAGCCTTCTCCTCCGGGCTGAAAACGTCAGCAGTAACGAGCTCCACCGGATCAGCCTTCAATAGGAACTCCAAAACCTGGCTATCGACATTATCTCCCTCGTAGCCCAAACACTTCGCCAAACGGTACTCCAAATGTGGCAGAGTGTTAACCTCCATCGAAAAACCCGCCAAAAGGATGGCCTTGTGGAAGAGCCCTTCCGTTTGCGGACTGGCCAACAGCATCTGAACCGTCATGCTGCCCGAGCTGTGGCCAAAGATGGTAATTCTATCGGGGTCACCATTAAAATTACGTGCATTCGCCTTAATCCAATGAAAGGCCTTGATGATATCCTTGAGGGCAGCATTTCCAGGAATACCTAGCGAGGGGTCAGCAAAGCTTAGAAATCCTGAAATGTAGACTCAGTGTTAGGAACTTGCAAAACCTTTTAAAAAACTCACCGAAAAGTCCCAAGCGATATCCAATGCTTATGTGAATAACATTCTCTTCCATAAAATAGTCCGGACCCCAAGTTTTCCTCCAAGGATCTCCGCGAATAAATAGCCCACCATGGATATAAACCATGAGGGGTAAAGGCTTCTTGCTTTGCAGCTTTAAAATAAATAAATAGTAATAATATATCGTTCTGGAATTTAAAAACTTACCGTTTTCACTGTCATATTTAAGTACAGACAATCCTCTGAACCCTCAACCATATTTGTTATTGAGGGCACTTGCAAGCAATTGCTAGCTGGCTTGGAGCAATCTCGAATCCCTGTCCATGGTTGAAGATCTTGTGGCTCCTTAAAGCGAAGAGATCCGAGTGGAGGAGCTGCATATGGGATGCCATCAAAAACATAGAATTCATTGTCATAAAGCCCCTTCATTCGTGTTCCCTGCACTTTTCCATGTGTGGTCTGCACCACGGGGGAAGTTCCACTACTGAAAATAATATACTATTTCACTAAAGGAACAATTGAAAGAAAAATGTTTTTACTTTTCGAAAGACATTTCCGATCTCGGCTGACTCTTCAGTTTGACTGCGGGGGAATCTCAGTGCCCACTAAATACTAGCTAGATAGGAGAGTATACTCGTAAGAACACTCTTACCTTTATGACATCAGTTAGCATGCACTTTTATTAGTGAAGATAGTCTGCAATCCTTGAATAAATCTTATAAACCGTAAATAACTGGGACGGATTAAAAAGTATGTGTAAATTTAGATAAAACAAACTCAAAACAAGATAGAATGCTAAAGTCGAGTTCCCCGACTATCTAACGAGAAATTTCCAATTTTTCTGGAATATCGGTAGAAGTTGGGGGAAAAAAATTATAAAATTAAAATAAGAATTAAAAGTTAACAATTGTTTTAACGAATTTAGAAGATATATTTAGAAGATATATTCAAAAATTCAAAAATATAATATTTTTCAAAAGTTTGTTTTGTGCGGTTTTTGGGCGTGGCAAGATTTGGCAACAAACTTGCACTGCGTCTATGTTATTGGAAGCTGCATGCTTAATCTCAACATTCTAGCTTTTGTAGTTCCTGAGATCGAGGCGTTCATACGGACAACGAACGGACAGACGGACGGACATGGTCAGATCGACTCGTCTATGGATCCTGATCAAGAATATACATACTTTATATGGTCGGAAACGCCTCCTTCTGCCTCTTACATACTTTTTGTATGTATACTTTTCAACGAATCTAGTATACCCTATAATGAGAAAAGCCATGCTTAAATAAACGAAACAATTTTTAATAATTTTTTAGCAACACAATTTTAAGGATGGATATAACTTGTTCTAGCACAATTCCATTTTATATAGGCTTCTATGAATCAATTATCAATTAATCGAAAATAATAAAATAGTTCATAACTTAAACAATGTCCCCCTAGTTCAATGAATCGGAGCCACCTTTGCCCGTTATGGTGTATATCTACGGTGGTGCATTCCGCACGGGCGGAGCAGTAAGGAGCAAATACGGACCGGATTATTTGATGAGCAAGGATGTTGTGTACGTGCTATTCAACTATCGCCTCTGCGCCCTGGGATTCCTTAGTATGCCCAGTTGCGAGTTGGACGTGCCGGGCAATGCGGGTCTCCATGATCAGCTACTGGCACTTCAGTGGGTTAGCCAGCACATACGGAACTTCAACGGAGACCCACAGAACATCACGCTCTTTGGCGAGAGTGCTGGGGCGGCCTCGGTGCACTTCATGATGTGTCTGCCGCAGGCGAAGGGGCTCTTCCACAAGGCCATCATGATGTCCGGATCGATGCTGAGTCCCTGGGTGAATGCTCCCGATAGAGATAGTATATTCTGCCGCCTGGCCACCTCCGCAGGATACCAAGGACCCGCGGAAGAGGTCTCCATATTGGAGTTTCTGCGCCACGTGAATGCCGAAAAACTCATAGGCCACGAATTCATCTCACCCCGTGACCGTTGCTTTGGGTTTCTCAACCCATTTGTTCCAGTGGTTGGAGGCCTGGTTCGAGCCCCATTTCAGCAGCTGATGAAGGAGGCGTGGTCCTGCGAGGTGCCCCTGCTCCTGGGCGGCACTTCCTTCGAGGGACTGGTGTACTACCCTTTTTGTCAGCTCGATAATGGCTATATGCTGGAGCTGCTGAAGCATGAACCGGCGATGGTATTGCCTCACGAGCTGTACCAATCGATGAGCGTGGAGCAGCGGAACACAGCGGCCGAAGCTCTTGTGAAGTACCACTATGGACCGCGCGGTATCACCAAGAATAACGTCACCCAGATTCTAGACGTGAGTATCATAGGTATTAGTTACTTTTACTGCCTCACAACGCCACCAGTCCAGGGATTTATTTGTATCAGAGAAAGTCGGATACAAATATTTTACCATAAAATGTTAATTGACATATTTGATCCACAGCTCTTCAGCTACAAGTTGTTCTGGCACGGCATACATAGGGTGGTGCTCTCCAGATTATCCCACGCACAAGCAGCTACCTATCTGTACCGGTTCGACTTCGATTCGCCCAAGCTGAATCTGATGAGAAACCAGCTCTGCGGTGATGACATCAAGCGCGGTGTCTGCCATGCGGATGACTTGGGCTACATTTTCCACAAACAGGCCCAAGCGAGGCAACCGCTGGACTCCCCGGAGTTCCAGACCATCCAGCGTATGGTGGGCATACTGACCACGTTCGCCAGGACTGGCGATCCCAATTGCCCGGAGACGGGGCCGGATCAGTGGTTACCCGTCTCCGCGAAGTCTCCCTTCAAGGCGTTGAATATTGGACAGCAGGTGGAGTGTGTAACGCAGGTCGAAAAGGATGGTCTGGAGGTGTGGAATGGGCTATACAGTGACATGAATTAGTGGCGGGGTTATGCGGAAGTCTATTTTGCTATCATTTTTGTAATCATTCAATAAACTATTTTGTTTTTTACTCTAAGGGTTGGTAGGTTCTACCTACCGCAGCATTTCGTATTTATTTTCTCCGCTCAAAAAGCAATTGTGCCCACTGTTAGCTTTCCGCATTTAAGCTGATCCGGAGCTTTACGGCAACGCCCCACTCCAGTCGAAAGCTCGGTGACCGTATAAGCAAAAACAAACCGCATCAATTTGTTTATTTACACTACTTTGGCCGGCGCGATCGAAATGTTGTTGACCCACTCAGCGGGCCACTTACCACTTCTTTCCCTCTATTTAGTAGCCCTAAAATAGTCACTTGGCTAAGTTAAGATAGATCGGCTGAGAGCGGAGCACACTTTGTCAGGTAAAAGCATTTAATATATGACTCCTGGTCTCTTTATAGGTGAGATGCTTATCTATCTCGCAGATACTCCAGCAGACCCTTTAGATACCCGGTTGGTTGAAAGCAGCTCTGGCTTTCTGCACTCCGGACTCGAAAGTGCCCTTTTGTCGAGCTTATGCATTCGCTAGGAGGTGTGCCACGCCCACCGCCCACCGCCCACCATCCGACAGCCCACGCTCAATGATCAGCTTGAGCTATATCAGTTTTTGCGTTTATCTCAGCACCGCACTTGAAATACTTGTATTCTTTTTGTGTGCCTTTATCGCTCTGCCGCTCCCCACGCTCTTCTCGTTCGGTAATTTGTATTCTGATATTTGTGTTAATGTAGTATATTTTTTCTATAATATTTCTTCGGTTCTTTTCGCCTATTTGGCGGGTTCGCGCTGTCCGCTGGAATTCGATGTGGAAAAGTGTGTTTTTAATTTCAGTTTCGGTTCGGAGCTGGCGCGATACAGTACGCAGCTCGCGCCTATAAGTATCTACAAATAAACGAGTATATAAACGAGTATAGCAAAGCGATCGCATCGTGTGTGTGCTCTAGTCCATCCGATATGAATAAGAACCTCGGCTTTGTGGAGCGCCTGCGGTGGCGCCTCAAGTAAGTTTCGCCGTTGGCCTCAATGCTGGGAAATATTTATCAACTTATTAATTATTAATTTAACGGCTTATTAATGCCGAGGCGCGTTGTCTCCATACTTTCGATTGTAATTGTGGCTATGGTTTGCTTTGTATTTTGTAGCGGTTCGTATTTCGGGGTTTTGCGTGCCCACCTTTTTTACAGTCAAGTCTGCTAGGCATGACTAATTTTTTGGATGGCAGAAACTAATTTGTGGCTTCCCAATTAAGAGATCTTTGCAGCATTATGCAATCATGATGAGCATAGCAGGGGTAGGGTATAACTTTTTTAAATATAACTTTTTTGGATTGGCAACTCGTACTATTATTTGTATATTGTTTTATGCATGGGCAGTTTGAGAGAGGCAAACACAATAAACCACCGAAATTGCCCATCAAAAGCATTAACTGGCAAAGTTTTTACATATTCTGGCTTAATTCCGGAAAGTTTCTGTCGAGGGTATTAAACCGTCACTTGTAAGCATTAATCGATTAATCGTATTCATAAATCTGTATTCATTGCTTAATCAGTTTAACGTAAAAGATATTTTATATTTATTGACCAATTTACCCGCAACTTTATGGCTACAGCATTATACAAAATGGGTTCTGGCACTGTTGGATACTTTGTTTTGTGATTCAAACCTATGGCTAACATCTATAAATTCTCTAATGACGACTGCATCATTATATTCGATAGACGAGTAGCTCGTCAATATAGATAATGTTAATTAAACATTGACTACTCGCTGTGATCCCAACAATAATTATTTAATTTGCAAAGTCATCGTCATCGTCGTCTCGTATGGCTCTTATCACACATTAACCTTGATAATGAAGCCGCTTGGTAAATAGTGTCAGTTTCAGTCATTTTCACGGTGTTTCGATTTAAATGGCAAAATAAAATTTGGTCACGATGACTACTGCTAAATAGGTGTGATTTTATTTTCCTGCCGTAACGTAATGTAATAACAGTGTGTGCGGGGCTTAGAATAATAATCAGCAGTTCTACGCATTGAATTTGCCTTTAATTGTTTTATAGAATTACATACATACAATGGATTAAAGGGGAATCAAAGTCTGTTTTTAATGAACAATAAAACCAATTAAAAACCATTAAACCAACCTAAGGGCTTGGCCTCAGATAACAAACTGACACCTACTGATAAGGCAGAACAACTGCTCATGCTTATTCAATATTCTGAAGATTACTGCCCAAATGATTTAATGATTTTACTGCAAGCGATTTGAGTTAGTCCTGGGCTTTAAATTTTGGCCAGCGGACTGTGTTAATTTATCACTGACAGACGTGCCTGGTTAGCAGGTGGACACACAGTCGACTGCACCAACTAAACCCGTTGTTCGCCTGATCCTTCAGTTGTACATATGTCACACACTCAAAGAAATACTTATTTATATTTTGAATTCCTTCACAACGTCGGTGGTGCCTCTTTACCTTAAGAACTTGGTTCAGGAAGCAATTCATTTATTTCCAAATTAAATAAAGCAAAATAAAAAATACACAGATTATGTTAAGCATCCAGTATCACTTTAAACTGAACTGATCTAAAAGATATTGTTTGGCTAAGGAAATCAAGTATTCCCAAGTATTTCCAGTGTTGGTAAATTTCAATAGGGCTGGTAAATGGGTTGTGATGCATTGGATGCGATGTGAAGCTGTGGATGCGATGGGATGAACATCAGCAAAACAATTTAAATTTAATGCAATGCATGCAGTATGCCTACTGGCAGTGGCTTTGAGAATGAATTAAAATAATTGACTTTGTGACAAAAATATCAAATTATCTGGGCGCAGACCCAATATTATTATGCTAATTATTTGTGCCGTCGTGCAATTGCAGAACCATCGAGCATAAAGTCCAGCAGTATCTCCTGTCCACCAATGAAACAGTAGTCGCCGACACGGAGTACGGCCAAGTGCGGGGTGTCAAACGTCTATCACTCTACGATGTGCCCTACTTCAGTTTCGAAGGTATCCCCTACGCCCAGCCGCCGGTGGGGGAGTTGCGGTTCAAGGCCCCGCAAAGGCCCATTCCCTGGGAGGGAGTGCGGGACTGCAGCCAGCCCAAGGATAAGGCCGTCCAGGTGCACTTCGTCTTCGACAAGGTAGAGGGCTCCGAGGACTGCCTCTATCTAAATGTGTACACCAACAATGTGAGTAACACCCAAAAACCAGCCGTTCACCAACCCGTCCGTTTACCTGTTCGTCTCAATCTTTCTGTCCGTCTATCTGTCCGCCTTCATAACAATCCTTAATAATCGTTCCTAACAACAATATCGTGTTATTATTTCATAGCATCATCGCACGCCTTAAGCAAAGCGCCGCTCTGTGATGTCAAATATTCAAATGAATATTTAATAAATCAATTTCAATGATTTCTTTGCTCAAAGGACATTGCATTTTCTTGTATTGATTAAATATCTTGAAGGCAGTTAAAACCTTAAGACCGTTTTGGTGACATTTTAGAGATTGTTCTTTGCGTAAGGAAACTAAAAGCTTGTTTCTAACTAACCATTTTTGGTGGTAAATTTAAGGTGAAGCCGGATAAGCCCCGCCCGGTTATGGTTTGGATTCACGGAGGAGCCTTCATTATCGGCGAGGCCAGTCGGGAATGGTACGGCCCGGACTACTTTATGAAAGAAGATGTCGTCCTCGTCACCATACAATACCGACTTGGTGCTTTGGGTAGGCAGCGTGTTCGTATGCTAATATTTTTACATTTTAACATTTTTGTACCTACACAGGATTCATGACTCTAAAGTCCGCCGAGCTAAATGTACCTGGAAATGCTGGCCTCAAGGACCAGGTGTTGGCCCTCAAGTGGATCAAGAACAACTGCGCCAGTTTCGGCGGAGATCCCAACTGCATCACAGTTTTTGGAGAGAGTGCAGGAGCTGCATCCACCCACTACATGATGATAACCGAACAGACCCAGGGGCTCTTTCATCGGGGTATCTTGCAGTCGGGCAGTGCCATTTGTCCTTGGGCCTACAACGGCGACAACACCCACAATGCCTACAGGATAGCCAAGCTGGTTGGCTACAAGGGCGAGGACAACGACAAGGATGTGCTGCAGTTTTTGCAGCACGTGAAGGCCAAAGACCTTATACGAGTGGAGGAACATGTCCTGACATTGGAGGACCACATGAACAAGATATTGTTTGCCTTTGGACCATCCCTGGAACCATTCTCCACGCCCGAGTGCGTGATACCCAAGCCGCCAAAGGACATGATGAAGACCGCCTGGAGTAATTCCATCCCCATGTTTATAGGAAACACTTCGTACGAGGGCCTGCTGTGGGTCCCAGGTTAGATATTGAGCATTTAATTGCATTTCAATTTAATAAGTGTATTTAATTGTTCGCCACAGAGGTCAAGCTAATGCCGCAAGTGGTGCAGCAGGTTGATGTCCCTACCCCTTTCATTCCCAAAGAATTGCTAGCCACAAAGCCCAGTAAGGAAAAGCTGGATTCGTGGAGTGTAAAGATTCGAGATGTTCATCGCACCGGAACAGAAGGCACTGCAGATAATTACATGGATGTAAGTGTCGTCGCATAAGGTGCTTCTACTTTCTAATTCTTTGCTAATTCTTTCCAGCTCTGTTCGATTAACTACTTCGTATTTCCTGCCCTGAGGGTGGTCCATTCCCGTCACGCTTACGCGGCTGGAGCTCCAGTATATTTCTACCGATTTGATTTCGACTCCGAGGAGCTAATCTTTCCCTACCGCATTATGCGAATGGGACGCGGTGTCAAGGGGGTGAGCCATGCCGACGACTTGACCTACCTATTCAGCAGCCTGCTGGCTCGTCGGTTGCCCAAGGAAAGTCGGGAGTACAGGAACATCGAGCGAACTGTGGGCATCTGGACCCAGTTTGCTGCCACGGGTAATCCTTACAGCGAGAAGATCAACGGGATGGACACGCTGACACTTGATCCAGTTCGAAAGTCCGACGAGGTCATCAAGTGCCTTAACATCAGTGATGACCTGAAGTTCGTAGATCTGCCTGAGTGGTCCAAGTGTAAGGTCTGGGAGAGTCTTTTTGATGATAACAAAGATTTATTGTTCTAAATGGAAACCAATAAGAAACCTCTGATACGAAAGGGTTAAACAAAAAAACAACAAACACAAAAAAGTTCATCGACTATCAGATACCCGTTACTCAGCTGGTGGGAGTGCGAACGAGAAAGTTCAACATTCTTTATGGCATATCGATAGAAAGTGGCAAAAAATAAAAAAAATTTAAATAAATGAAAAAATGTTCAAAGGTGTGGGCTGCTTGTGGGCGTTAGAAAAGGCGTGGTAAATTTTGGCGACAAACTTACGCTGCGTCTGGTACACCCTTTAATTCCAGTAGGAATGGGTATACAAATTATATGCCTACACATAAAATCCTATATCTGCATATAAACCTATATATATTAACCCCTATATTTTGCTGTTCATATTTTATCAAAAGGAAATGATCATTTTGCATTTGTTTTTTATACGTTTGATTGGACTTGTAATTGTAAACCTACATATCTTTTACTAAGCCTACATATGTATACATTTGTAAGCCGCAGTTCGACAAGCCCGTTTGACTTTACTGTCAAGCCTTTATTAAAGCAATAGGAAAATTAGGTTTTTAGACATTTATAAATTGACAAGTTTTTTCCGAGATCTAGGGAAAACAAAGGAAAGGAACTCTGATCCCGTTGATAGAATGGCTGCCACTCGTCGTCTGACACGGGAACTCTCCGACCTGGTTGAGGCCAAGATGAGCACTCTGCGCAACATCGAGAGTAGCGACGAGTCCCTGTTGATGTGGACGGGACTTTTGGTTCCGGAAAAGGCGCCCTACAATAAGGGCGCCTTCCGCATCGAAATCAACTTCCCGCCGCAGTATCCCTTCATGCCCCCGAAAATCCTTTTCAAGACGAAAATCTATCACCCCAACGTGGATGAGAAGGGGGAGGTCTGCCTGCCTATCATCAGCACAGACAACTGGAAGCCCACCACGCGCACCGAGCAGGTGCTCCAGGCCCTGGTAGCTATCGTCCACAACCCGGAGCCGGAACATCCGCTTCGTTCTGACCTGGCTGAGGAGTTCGTTAAGGAGCACAAGAAGTTCATGAAGACGGCCGAAGAGTTCACCAAGAAGAATGCTGAGAAGCGACCGGAGTAAGGTCAGCCGCAGTTCACATTATTTGTATATCAAAATTATATATAGTTTGGGCCATGAATTAAAACTTGTCAGACATAAGTTGTCCTATTTTGAATGTTTGCTAGGACAAATATTGGGCGTACCAAATGGACAGCGGTAACTCGGCGGTGTGTCGACATAAATTGGCAAGAAAAATAGTAAAATTAAATAACTGACTGATGCTTGCGGTTGGTGAGTGTTAAAAGTTGTTTGGCATATAGCCACATTTGTCCACAATTGTCCAAGTTATATCTACGAACTGCACTCATTGTTTTAAAATGTTGTATACTACTTACCTCTATACCTACTATACGACGTAAAATTAGTTATAATTTATTACATTTCGTAATTAAAGTACAAGCTACCCGTTTTTTCACAAAAGTGAAAAATAGATTTTAGCTGCTTTTAAACAAGCAAGCACAACAAGCATTGTTGCATACATAAAGTTGCATTAAAATTGTTTTACCTTATTAAAGAAGGTACACATAGCGCTCAAGACCTATTTCATTATGTGGTTTTTGTCTTCCCAATCTAAAATAAACAGAGTCGCCCTATAAATCAGAAGTAATACATATCATTAATGGGCCTATGTAAGTTGAACTGCACTGGTCCACCTGCTTATTGCGTAGTGTTTTTGCCAGAACTGAACTGTCTAAGGGAATATCTGTTGTCTGTACAAACTACAGAAATTAGATTCAAGCCTGCTGGAGATGATGTGATCTCAATAAATAAACCGTCAAATAGGTTCAAAGCGGCGTCAGCAGTAGGCAATTGCTCGCTGAGTTTAATTGACCAATTACGTTGGGAACAAAATTTGTCATATAAAACTGTAAAGCGATTTCTGCCGAGCACAGTTAAAAGCCAGCCTTATTGACTTATCACATGGAAATTAACCTGATATAAACACGTCAGTTTGCCTGGCTTAGTGGGGGAAATTGCGGGGAAGTCGATATAATGTTCTATAATTACACGAACTATATGGTGTTACTGGTTCTTCCTCATGGGGAAACGAACACAATTACCTGGGAGTACATTTTTGATGGTCAGCAATGTTTTTATATTGATTTCGTGTAATACCTTTGTTCTATTATTCTAGCCCAGCTACTTTGCTAATTGCACCATATAGATTTATCATGGTCATATCTAAGGGAAATATAAATGTGTTCAACAGCTCAAATTAAATTAACTTAACTGCCTATTAATGCGGAAAACTGGTAATAATGTATAAATACATTAAATACAAATAAGTGCATTTAGTAAATTTGTTTAGGTAAGGTTATCTTAGGTAATGACCTGTATTTTTGAAGATGGTATATATATATTTACATGTTCTTAATTATATTAGAAAAACAAATATGCTAAGAATCAGGAAACACGAAGAAGCTTCAAACTCTATTTGAAAACCAGTAAATAAATACTTAGTTTCACAAGACATACAAAGCAATGTATAATATTTTGTTGTCTTTAGAAAGCGGTGCAGCATAAATGAAATATTCCTTTACAATGAGCTTTCCCTCAGCGATACCACAAAAAAGGTTACCAAATAACAATCAGTAAATGTAAATATTTAGTTTTAAGTTTATAGGAATCGTGACAACATTTTATTGAGTTAGGCTTCAACTATTGTAATCACTTTTGCATAAGCAGTTAGGGCAGGTCCGCCCAAGAACAGCAATATAATTAATAACAACCGCGGGGGGCTGAGGGCCGACTGGCGGGGCTTGCTATAAACAATAAACAAAGCGGCAGCAACAAAAACGATAACGCCCAAACAAAACAACGGCGCCCAGAACAGCCAGCAAGCGACTCAGTCGAGCAGACCGAGTGCCCCAAGGCATTTGTTTGAGTGCACAGCGCACACAGACGCGCGGCCAGCTAGCGCTAGAATATCACTCATTCGCCCCCGTGGCCAGTGCGGAATGGGCAAACGAGTGGAAAAATCATCACCGACGCGCTGTGTGTGCTTCTGTATGCGTGGCGAACGTCGGCGGGCACTAAACTTAGCCGGCGCTTACTTTAAATGCTCAGTTGCCGAGCGGACCCTGAGTAAAGCGCAACGCCAGCCTCAGATTCTCGGGCTTGAAGTCAGTGGCAGTGGCAGTCGTTCCGTTCCGTTCCGCGACTCAGTGCCTACTTTCAATTACTCCGCATCTAAAATCAGAGCAACAAGTGATGTGACATTGGGCGTTTGAAGCGAATACCGAATAGGAACCTTAAGTAATTCCGCGAAATATAAAAAGCTTACAAATCGAAAGTTAAGTTCCCGTTACGCATTCGCCCCGTTGTCCAGCTGGGATTTCATACAGTTGGCGCTCTCGTTTATTTTCACTGGGATTTCGAGCGGCTTGCCAATTGTGTTTTGTGTACTTAATAGTTTCGCCTATATCCGGAAGGGAATTGATTGCGGCCAGCGGCGTGAGACCACAGCAAGATGTCATTCGATATAGCCGTGGCCGATCAGATGCGCATTGCACTGAAGTAAGTCCCATAATTCAGCTACAGCCATATTCAATTGCCATGCATATTTTGACATCTTATGCATATATTTATACTTATTTAAAATGAATGTTACAGCTTTGAGCATGACGTGATTAATTCCAAGTAAACATTTTTCAATTACGCATCAACATACAATTTTATCAAGTACTGTACCATTTGGTTATTGTTTTTAAAATTGCTATTTGTCAGAAGCCCGCATTCCGCTGCACTAGAGTCTAGTAAATCCATCAATCAGTAAGGTCAATTGGGTTCCACGCTTTTTAGTACCATAACCACCCGGTTGCCGTGACCATACGAGTCCCAAGTTGAGAGGCCCTGATAAGAGAAGTCCGGCCCGCCAAGCCTCATTTCTTATCAATTATTTTCTGAAGCAAAGGCCCGAATCCGGTTCACCGTTTGGGTCTTATTAATAGTCATAAAGCCACCGATAATGTCTCGATTAGCATCCGCATCATCGGCATTGGCGATAACCAAGTCAAATCGTCATCAAAACGAAGTCTCGCCAAATTTAGCATTCAAACTCAAATATCAAATGATTACCAGACGTCTGGTGTGAACCTTGTACCTCCCGAGCATTACACACCAGTTTTGAAAATCAGTATCAGGGCGCTTGAGTGCGAAAAAGTTCAAGCGAATTATGTAGAAGCTAGTCACACACAGTTGATAACGCGTAACTTATTACTGTTACTCCTGTTTGAGCCAATTATCAATTATCGATAGCGGCCAATAGGCTGATAAGATTTTAAACTGCCCAAGCTTAACATGGTGCGTCAGAAAGAGCAACATTTCGCGATCCCCTGATTTAAGTCCTATCAGCTGAGTTCTTTGCAAAAGTATAAATCTGTCTGGTGACAAGCGAAAAATTATTTAACAAAAATCACGTTTGGCAAATGCCAAGGCAATTACAACAAGTTGCAGCTATAGCAGAAAAGTTTTAGCTTATAGGTAAAAACTTGGTTAAAAGCAAAGAAGCCGAGGAAAAATAGCAGTTAAAAAGTTAAACGAAGAAGTCAGGCAAGGTAAACAAGAAGTGAAGAAGTTCAATGGACGAATGCAAAATCTTCGACTCTTGAACAAGAAACTTGAGCTCTTGCTGCGGACACTAAAAAAACCTTTTCTTGTTTTAAATGGCCTAGTGCTTTTTTTTAAATCTCTGTTTAAACGAACCCACACAACTTTTATTTATACCAACTATTTTAAAACCAGCCAGCATTTCTAAAGATTACGATTACTCAACCAGAAATTGTTGTACACATTTCTTTGCCCTTAGTAAAATACCTAAATTGTTTTTAAAATGAAATGCGACTAGAAAAGCTAATCAAATTAGTTTGTTCAAAAATCAAGGGCCGTATAACCTTCTGGCTCGCCTTACGCACGAATGCTTGAATTTGATAGATGTGAAATGCGGAATATCATACTTCCTTTATTTTTCTGCTCGATAGAAAATAATATTGAATACAGAATGCACTCTAGCAAAATGCCATTGACCCGCATGCAATGCTCTGATGCATGGCAATATTGATTGAATTTCCGAAATTTTCCACTTTCATTTCCATTTTACATCCTGCCATACGTATTTAAACTCGTAAATATTTTGAGTTGCACGTCGCACAGTTCATTTTTCTAAAAATACAGAAAACCCGGACACACAGGCCAATGTGTTTGAAATGGAATCGAATTTGAATTCATCCTTAAATATTTATACCTGGACCATTAATCCATTTAATTCCATTTAATTCTATCTAATGGGGACACACATAAGACACAAGTTGTCGGCCGAAATACTAGTTATGCGATGATTGGATCTTAGGGCTCGGCCTCGACTGGCGGTTGTAATTAGCACTCGATCTCTAACAGATCGCACTGATTGCATCTCAGAAAAGATTTCTACTGGAATTTCCACAAGGCTGTGGCTTCAAAAGCGCCAGAAGTAGACGCCGGGCAGCTGTTAATTAATCGGTGTAGTAATAAACACTTGTAGACCCGTTTGCGCTCATGATTTGCGAGCATCGTACTTGACTTTTGTCTGCTGGGCTGGGCATTCCGTCTTCTTCTATTTTATACGGGTTTAGACATTTATGATTCCATCTTCTTTGTGGCGGCGTATGGCGATCTGTTGTGGATCGGCTCACGCGTCGTTTAAAGAGCACGTTCCTAAATGAAAACGCACTTGAAATTCAAATGGGCCGCGCCTCCATCGGTATAGGGTGTTTCAGATATGCGCAGTGTACACATTCAAATTCAATTCAATTCAGGCAGTCTGCCTCTTTTAAGAACAAATATTGCTTCTCGATTTTCCGGAAATAAAACTGCGGTTTTTCAATTTTATCAAATGGTTAGGATTAGGCAAAGTCAAAAGTTTCCTAACAGCTGACAGTAGAAAGTTCAGTGCTTCACTACATATCATCACAAAGGCTTTCCAATATAATTTATTTGAGTGAAAATATACTTTTTAAATAATAGGTATTTTTTAAAGAACTTAACTGCACTGTGAAGGTTATTAATAATTTCACTTCGCCATAACTCGCTTGCGCTTACAGGGCATCAGCCACCTCATCACTTCTCACACTCATTTAATTGGCTATTTATAGTTGATTTTGTTTACGCGCTAATTGAAAATTCACAAAACAAAAAAAAACCCTGCGACAAGCATTTGTTTACAAACAAAACTGAAAGCGAACTGCCAAACACTCCGAGCAAAGTGCCTCCTTTGATTAGGTTCCTGTTCATTTACTCACATTTCGTCCTTGCAGCTACGTCAAGTTCAAGACGAACCAGCAGCGCCTGCGCAGCAATGACAAGGTCATCGCCGACACGGTCTACGGAAAGGTGAAGGGGGTGAAGTGGCAGTCCATCTACGGGAACAACTACTACAGCTTCGAGGGCATTCCGTTCGCCAAGCCGCCGGTGGGCGAGCTCCGCTTCAAGGCGCCCGTGGAGCCCGAGCACTGGTCAGAGGTCAAGCGGTGCACCCACGTTCGCGCCAAGCCCTGCCAGGTCAACATCGTGCTGAAGCAGGTGCAAGGCAGCGAGGACTGCCTGTACCTCAATGTCTACACCAGGGAGGTGAGTCGAAGATCTGCAAAACGAGTGCAAAAGGAAGTTCTGGTGTATTGCTCGTTAAAAACAATATATTCTTGACTACCTTTTCACTTAAAACAAATTAAGTATTTCACTATTTGCCACACATTATATTTTAATCCCTAATCTTTAATGTTGGGACAAAGAATAAATATTTCGAAATATATTTAAACCTTAAACGTTGCTGGTTTGCCCTGGGAAACTAAGAACAAGCCTAAACTTAAAACTTGAAGCATAGCTGAAATGGATTAGTAAATAATTAAGGAATTAAAATAATTAAAATAATTAAATCAAAGTAAATGACACAGTATTAATGACAATTAAGCAGCGATTTACATTATACGTTACTTTGTGTTGGAAACAAAATGAATTCATAAGGTTCGAGTTATAATATGTTAGCTGAATTAAAAAATAACCAGAGCCGTGCCAGAAAAGTGTCCAAATCACATTTGATAACGCATGTTCTTAAGATTTACGACATTTTAATACACCTTTCTTATCTTCAGATAATGAATTACTATATTCGGTTCTAAGAGTTTAGTTTTATACCTTAACTTATACATTTTCCTGGTATATATGGTACTATCGTTTATTTATTTTTCTTAAAGTTACATCCACACAGACCTTTGCCGGTTCTGGTTTGGATCTACGGCGGTGGTTTCCAAATGGGCGAAGCCTCGCGGGATCTGTATAGCCCGGACTACATAATGATGGAACATGTCGTTCTGGTCGTAATATCCTATCGCCTGGGACCCCTGGGATTCCTTAGTTTGGAGGACGAAGACCTGGATGTTCCCGGAAACGCTGGTCTAAAGGATCAGGTCATGGCCCTGCGTTGGGTTAAACGGAACTGCCAGTTCTTTGGTGGCGATCCCGATAATATAACCGTTTTCGGTGAGAGTGCTGGCGGAGCATCCACGCATTACATGATGCTGACGGATCAGACAAGAGGACTATTCCACAAGACTGTTATTATGTCGGGATCTGCACTGGCGCCCTGGGCTCAAACCCCGGCCCATATAAACTGGCCCTATCGCCTGGCCCAGGCCACTGGCTACACGGGAGAGGCTAACGATCGGGATATATTTGCCCATCTCAAGAAGTGCAAGGCCAGTAGCATGTTGAAGGTGGCCGAAGATATCATTACCATGGAGGAGCGTCACCAGCGGTTGACCATGTTCAGCTTTGGACCCACCATCGAACCCTACGTGACCCCGCACTGTGTGATTCCTAAGTCGCCACTGGAGATGATGCGGGACTGTTGGGGCAACAGCATTCCCATGGTCATCGGAGGAAACTCCTTCGAAGGTCTGCTCATGTTTCCCGAGGTGAACAAGTGGCCGGAACTGCTTTGCCAGCTGGGTGACTGCGAGAACCTGGCGCCCATAGATGCCCACGTAGATGAGCAGCAAAGAAAAGCCTTTGGAAAGAAAGTGCGGGAGCTATATTTTGGCGATAGGACTCCTGGTAGGAAGACCATATTGGAGTACAGCGATGTAAGTTTTGATGTGTAAATTAAATGTCTGTTTTAAGCTTGAAGATTAAGATGCATTGCAGCTTTTGGAAAATGTATTCCTAACCAGTACATACAGGTTAACCTGTACTTACTCAGAACTAAAAGCTTATGACAGTCGATGCTTTGATAATTTAATCGTTGAAAAATCGTTTAAAACTAAAATATAAATACCTCATTTTGCAGCTCTTCTCGTACAAATATTTCTGGCACGGCATCCATAGGACTTTGCTCTCGCGTGCGCACCACGCCCCATTGGCCCCAACATTCCTGTACCGCTTCGACTTCGACTCAAAGCACTTCAATATCATGCGAATTATCACCTGTGGTCGCAAGGTGCGCGGCACCTGTCACGCGGATGATCTATCGTACTTGTTCTACAATGCGGCTGCCAAGAAGCTGAAGCGCCGCACAGCCGAGTTCAAGACCATAAAGCGTTTGGTTTCCATGATCGTTCACTTCGCCATTTCCGGGGATCCCAACATCCCAATGGTCTGTCAGGATGAGAAGGAACAGCCGCGGGGCGCGTGGCTGCCCATTTCCAAGGACGATGGGGTTTTCCAGTGCCTGAATATATCGCACGATGTGCATGTGATTGATTTACCAGAAGCCGAGAAGCTGAGACTTTGGGACGGCATCTACGACAGGCATCTCCTGTACTGAAGGCCCACCCACAGACCTCCCCCAACTCTCCCCATTGCAAATCCATTTATCCATAGCAATATAGCATAAGGTTTAGATATAGCTCCTTAAGTGGCCCTGGGGTGGCCTTAAACGCACATCAAATGTACACATGTAAATAGCGATTTTTAGAAGCTTCGCAGTAAGAGCAATTACAAAAATCTATACACAAACATGAGTGGGTAAATATTTTGTTTGCTTGAAACTTGGCCATCTAGCTTTAGGGGCGGAGCGGAATTATTTTTGCTTGCGTGATGGGAGTACTCTGTAAGCCAAAAAGTGATACCTTCATCTCAGAAATCAAACTAATTCTAATGCACTTTTCTGCCTAGGTTGTTATTATGTCGTAGAACAATATTATGTTTTTGTTCATATACTTGAGGTTTTATTATGTATATTTAGAAAGCTTAAACTAATTTTAGTATGCTTTTACAATATTGCAATATTAAATACCACTCTCCGAATTGTAATTCAATTCATCCATCCGTTTATTAATAAATCTGTTTAAATTTCCAATTTAAATTTTGGTTGGTCTATAAGCTCCATCGATTCAATAGGATGTAGCTCTTTCAAATTACATATATTTTTAAACATAACAAAAAAATGAACATTACCCCGTTTGAATGTTATACTTTGTGGTTGAGAATTCAGGAAAAATCAGAGTCGACAGCAAAGGCATTGATCTGATTAGAACTATTATTACGTTGGCTGAGTGACAGAATCACGAGTGCGTTTGCATTGGTTAAGTCCATGCGAAGCCCCCCATAAAGTATGCAGCATGTTATGATATTAAAAATACTTAAGCGCTCAAACATGACAATATTAACACCCGCTCGCCGACAAAGCCGCACACGCATACAGATGAAGGCTGTCAGGTGACAGGACCAAAAGCGCGCGCACACCTGTGCACAAATACATATGCACGCGGCGTATATCGTACTCCTCCCCACCTGTTTTACAACACCACGCTGGGCTTATGTGTATGTGTCTATGGCAACTTCAAAGCGCGCTATAAACACAAGGCACACACACACACACACACACAACAAAGTCGTTAGCCTCTGAACACCGCACACCTGCCCCACGCCACCCACCATTAATTGTAATTAAAAACTTACACGTGCTTCAAATTTACTAAGCTCGGTTGCGTTGACTTCCGTTGACCTTTGCCCAACACCGGGATTTTTTGCCGTTTTGTTTATGCTGTAATACTGTAATTATTATTTACAGGTGCTTAGCAAATTTGCAGGAACTTTCTGTTTTACTCGTTTGTCGGGATTCCTACTCTGGCAGTCAAAGAGATCGGTTGTGTCGCGCGCATGCAAAAGTGATTTATTTTTTGCTTATCGGTGCATTCCCTTTTGTGCTCAAAATAGCACAAATCATTTATTTGGGCGCTGCTTTGAGCGGTGTCGGCAGTTTGACAAAAACAAAAAGTGCATCAGGTGAAGTGCATTCAAACGGTGCTTTCTGCCCTTCGGGCAAGTCATCTACCTCACCCCGCGCAGAACTGCACAAGAGGTAAACAAACTTTGCTTATCAGTAAAACCGAACTGTTTATGCTCTGTTCCGGACATTTGGGCCCGCAAATTATTTGCTGAATATTAAGACAATATAAAAACAATGAATGAAAACAGTTTCGATGACTCTCAGCTTATAAAGAAGCAGATTGATCATGAAAAAATGTTCTCAATAGCTGGAAAATTACCTAGTAAGATTAGAGACGAGTGCCGATCAGAAATTCAACGCATTACATGCAATAAGTCTCAAAGCAGTCCCACCACAACAACAGTGACATTTTCTAGTGCCAGTAGCAGCACCATATACACAATGGCAAATCCCACAATGAGCAGCATCTGTTCTGGTTCAAGTGTAGCAAACCAAGAATGTTCCCAATTGACCAGCCCCGACATTGCAGCAAAAAATCTAAGCGGTGCTGCCAGAAGATTACTGGATGATCAAAATCGGAAAGCAGGCAAGAGAAAAAATGCAAAGCCACTGTCCCCCATCCTTAAACCGAAAAGAGTGAGCAGTACCCAGGGCCCGCACTTGGTCCCCACAATTAACCAGAAGGCAAGCTCTAGTAACAGGTTTGCTATTCTCGACACGGACATCATTACTAATGAAGAAAACGGGGAAGACATGATGTCTGAGGATGCCGATGATGCTAGTGCCCGCATGGACGAATTTCAATCTGCAGAAAACAATACTGCCAATAAATCCCAGGAAACATCTAACGCCAACAATCAACTCAAAGATTTTAAAAAACCACCCCAAATTGTTGTTAATATTAGCAACTTAAATGACCTATTTGAGCTCATACAAGAAAAGGCAAGTCTAGATAACGTCGTAGTCAAAGCTAACCAAGGGGAAACAGTCAGAATATTTCCCAAAGACAGTGACACTTACAGAAAAATTGTTAGCTATATGGATGAAATTGGTATGCAGTTTCACACTTACCAAATGCTGACAGAAAAAGCACACAGAATTGTAGTAAGGGACTTACATCACAGCACACAAAACAAAGATATAACGGCCGATCTGAAATGTTTAGGCTATGAAGTACTTCACATTCACAACCCTAGTTCAAGGGTTAATAAAGATGAAAAACTCAATATTTTTTTCATTAACATTAAGCCCTGCCCTAATATTAATGAAATTTATCACGTGAAGACCCTTTGCCGACAGAAAATACGGATCGAAAGGATGCGAAAGTCTAGTGAAATTGCACAATGTCGACGTTGCCAGGAGTATGGCCATACAGCTAAATACTGCCGCAGACATCCAAATTGTGCCAGGTGTGGTGAAAATCACCAAACCACACAATGTACACGTCCTGTAGATGCTCTGCCCACATGCTATCACTGTTCTCACGATCACATGGCTAGTTATAAAGGTTGCCATAAGTACCAGGAGCTTCTCCGCAGATCTATGGGGCCTGCGAAGAAGGCGAATCACTTAAATAGGCAGAATCATGGGTTCAACCATAGAGATCAGCAACAGTTTCCTTCCGTGCAGATTAATCGCCGTAAGAGTACTAACCAGTCAACTGAAGATCAGCAACCAACACAACAACACCAAAATATGGTACAGCATCAACCATCTATAGGCCCTGGGGTAAATACAAAAGTATCCTATGCCACAGTAGCAAAAGAATACTCTAATACAACTCCCTCCAAGGATGGACCAGCTCAGCGACGTTTATATAACTTACAAACGCAACAGTTATCGCAGCAACAACGACTGAACACTCAGCAAAATAATTCACTTGACGTCCAAGCATTGTTACAACAGCAACAACAACAGTTCCAAGAATGGCAGCAGCAAATGCAACAACAACAACAACATCAGTTTCTTATGTGGTTGCAACAGCAGCAACAAGATCAGCAACATCACAGAAATCAAACCAATCAACGACTTGAAAAGCTCGAAAGAATGGTATTTGAAATAACCACCATGTTAAAGCAAGGAGCTGGGAATGAACATACCTACCAGCTTTCTAACAACGCTCCACACCCACAATGAATCCACTAAAGATTCTTATTTGGAATGCCAACGGCATTTCAAGAAAAGCTAAAGATATTGAGCTTTACGCGCACAATAATAGCGTGGACATTCTTCTTGTGACGGAACTTAGAATTAAAAGAGGGGATACTGTTAAGATATATGGTTATGCTTTCTATCCAGCATTTAGGCCATCGCAAAATAATAATAGCGTTGGTGGAGCAGCCGTGTTCGTTAGGACAACTCTTCGCCATTTCCCGCAAAGGGTCATAGAGACACGCAGCATACAAATGTCTACAGTAAAAGTAGCTACAGGACTGGGTGACGTGCAGTTCGGCGCCATTTACTGTCCTCCCAGTGTTAGTATCGACGAAAGACAATTTACTGACACAATACGCTCTTGCGGCCAACGGTATATGATTGGTGGCGACTGGAACGCCCGACACTGGCTTTGGGGCGACACCTACAATTCACCCCGGGGGCGTGAGCTAGCGGAAGCCATCTCTATCACTGGAGCTAAGATACTTGCAACTGGTTCGCCAACCAGGTATCCTTATGTACCCAGTCATACGCCTTCCTGCATTGACTTCGCGGTGCATCATGGTATACCAGATTCCCTAACAAGTATAACACAAAGTTGGGATCTGGACTCCGATCACTTGCCTTTGATCATCAGTATTGTGACAGATAGTACCCATGTGAATCCAAGTCCACGATTAGTCAACAAGCACACTGACCCGCTCGCTTTTAGTCAACAACTGGAGAGCATGATCCCGTTGAACATCACGCTAAATTCTGGTGAAGAAATTGAAATGGCTGTTGATCACCTTACGCAAAGTATTCACAGGGCTGCGACTGCATCTACGCCTTCTGTTCCTCGGACAGGCACCCCCTATGGAATATCCCTAACAAGAGAGGCTAGAGAGCTCCTGACACAGAAAAGGAGACTCAGAAGGCGAGCAATCCGATCTCAAGATCCCTGGGACCGCATCTTATGGAACCGTGCTGCAAAACAACTACGAAATGTGGTAAGAGACCTTCGAAGTATCTTTTTTGAGCAGAAGCTGGCTTCTATGGACTATACGGTGGATGCTGGGTATTCACTCTGGAAGTCCACCAAATCCCTCAAAAGACAACCGTTCAGACAGGTACCCATTAGATGCCCGGGAGGTGAACTTGCTAAAAACGAGGAGGAACAGGCCAATTCCTTTGCAAATCATTTGGAGACTAGGTTCACCCATTACCAATTCGCTACAATGGAGCAGAATCGAGAGACGCTTGACAGCCTAGAGATACCCCTACAAATGTCGCTACCAATTAAACCAATCAGGGTTGAGGAAATTGCCGAAGTCATTAAATCAATGCCAATAAAGAAGACTCCTGGCATCGACAATGTCTGTAATGCCACGTTAAAAGCGCTACCTCTCCGAGCCATCCTATACATGGCGAAAATATTTAATGCTATATTTAGGGTGCAGTCCTTCCCAAAGCAGTGGAAAATGGCAGCAATTCTCATGATACATAAGCCTGGGAAACCTGAAGAGGATCCGGAATCGTATCGGCCCATAAGTCTGCTGTCTTCGCTATCCAAGATATGGGAAAGGCTGATTGCCAACAGACTAGGTGACTTTATTAAGGAGCGCCGTATCCTCCCAGATCACCAGTTTGGATTTCGACAGGGACACAGCACTGTGGAGCAGGTTCACAGACTGGTTAAGCACATTATTCAGGCGTTTGACGACTTGGAATACTGCAATGCTGTATTTATTGACATGCAGCAAGCATTTGACAGAGTCTGGCATATCGGCCTACTCTGCAAAATAAAAAAGCTGCTTCCAGCACCATACTATGGAGTCCTGAAATCTTACCTGGAAGATAGGAAGTTCATGGTCAGGGTCAGAAGCACCTACTCAACCCCTTGCTACATGAGAGCTGGAGTTCCGCAGGGCAGCGTCCTCGGCCCGCTGCTCTACTCAATATTTACCGCGGATTTGCCTTGCCCAAATATGCACCATATGGAAGCTCCCAGGAAGGCCCTACTCGCCACTTACGCTGACGATATCGCACTGTTATACAGCTCCAGTTCTTGCACTGAGGCAGCACGTGGCCTCCAAGAGTATCTCAATACTTTGGCTGCATGGTGCAAAAGATGGAACTTAAAGGTAAATCCACATAAGACCATCAATCCTTGTTTCACCTTGAAGACTCTCATTAGGCGCACACCACCCATACAATTTGATGGCGTAACCCTAGAACAACCTCTGCAGGCTAAATACCTTGGGATCACCCTTGACAAACGGTTGACCTTTGGCCCACACTTAAAAGCTGCGGCACGGAGATGCGGTCAGAGAATGCAACAACTGCGATGGTTGATCAACAGAAGAAGCACCATGACACTTAGAGCCAAAAGGGCAGTATACGCCCACTGTATAGCCCCGATCTGGCTATATGGAGTGCAGATCTGGGGTATTGCTGCAAAATCGAACTATAAACGCATTGAGGTCTTGCAAAATCGTGCAATGCGTGCCATCACCAACTGCCCATACTATGTACGTAGCTCAACCCTTCATCGGGACCTTAATCTGCATACAGTGGAAGAACAGATCTCAAGGCACACAAGCAGATACAGTGATAGGCTTAAAAGACACCACAGCATGCTAGCAAGACGCCTACTCCCTGCCAGGCCTCTAAGAAGGCTTAAAAGAAAGGGCTTTGCCAAAACAATTGGACAGCTTTAAAGACCCCCTCGACGTTTGAGACTCTGTTGTTAGTCTTCCCACGATAAGTGAGAAGTTTGGTTATATTATTTATATGTTTAATTGCAATGTTATGGTACTAGTACTGCATGTACGGATTCGTCGCTTTATAATAATAAACAAAAAAAACTCGTTTGTCGGGCCGGCTCTTTGGGATGCTTTAATTTTGGGGACGCCACAAAGTATGCAATGATTTCGGTCGGTAAAATGCCTACAAAGATTTTAGGGATTATTTCGTTTCTATGAGCAAACGTGCACAATAGGTCACCAGAAATGTATGAAATGTGTTACAAAAAATAAAGTATATGCTCAATTAATGATTGGAAATTTCAAATAAACGATTTAAGCGTTGTAAAATTGGATTAATGCCCCGAAAATTACAATAAACTGAAGTTCTATTCACAATCCAAATATTACTTTTACATTTATTAGCTTTTTGTAAACCTATTGGCATTCATAAACGGGTTTCTTTCTATTCCATGAGATAACATAGATTAAAATAACTTTCCCCATTCACGCCGCCACAAAGGTCCCTAGAATCGCCAGTATCAATACCATTAAAGACGGTTATTTTTCAAGGAGCTATCCCATTACATTTAGACCCCTCAAGTGAGCCCTAAGTATGTCAAATGGGTTGGTTCGGATTTTTTAAAATCACAGACAATAGTTTGGTGTCACGTGCAGAAGCGATGAAAGGGAATGGTGCGCTGATGGGTCGGGGTAATATTCAACGTCGGGACCAGGACCTCCTCCAATTATCCTTGCACAGCGAAAACAAAAACAAGGGCGCATGTTAAGCAAGCGTTGTAATCAAGTCACGAAATGGCATGGAAAAGTCACGCGAACTGCCGGAAAATTATGACTTTGCGGGCGAAAAGGGGACACTGATGAGAGGGCGTGGCAGAGGGTCCACTTTGATTTGATTCGCGTTTGAAAAATTCATGAGGCAATTGTTGCGCCGCGCGAAATGCTCATGATTATCATGTGCGACTTGAACCGCTGAACTAGAGCGCTGTTTCGCTCAGCTCCTGGACATTTGATATTCCATTAACATTTTCTTGGTCCTGTTTGTGGGGGAAATGCAAGTGAGGAGTTTTCACAAAATGAATACCTAATTCTTTGAACTTGCTGCTTTCGGAAAAACATTTACTCACTGCCCTAAATTCCCGTGCAAAATGATGAGCCATGTAGAAACCACCAAAAGAAACACATTAAAATATTTTCTTTAAAACGTTGCAATATATTAAAGCATTGTGTAATGAGCAGGAATGTTGATGTTGATACGTAAATGTCTTATTATTGAAATTTAAAACTCAAGACTCAGAGTACATTATTTAATAAAATAATCCGGAAATAGTAACCTAATCTGTTTTTTTAATATGTATATTCGGAAAGGCATTGCTTTGTTTTCAATCTCATTGTTTTCCGTGCACTCGCAAAAAAAATATGTAAACAGATAAACAAGGGATAAATTTGGGGGCAACATATGGCGAACGTAAACCCCCGAAAGCAATATTCAGAATGGCGAACTTTTTCTATTACTAATACATTTTCAGTTGCCACTGATTGGAATAATTTTGGTTTAATTAAAATCATTTCAAATCTAACAATGTGCGACAATGTGTCGGTCTGACAATGCCAGAAATAGTCGCTTCTGAGTTGCACAAAAAACGACAACATTATTTAAATTGAATTAAATGAATTAGAGAGCCAGTATATAGCAAAAAACGTGCCGACCCCAGAGCACGCGATCATTCCCAGAGAGGTTTACACAGATACACCCGGAGAATACTTTAATCCACATAGCGAGTATCTATAAAGAAACCGATTCCGATTGAAAAGCTCTGCGAGCGAAAGCGCATGGCAACATAAGCGCCAAAAGTCACGAGAGTTTATAGTACCCCCCGGCCAAGGTTATTTATTTAGCATATCATAAGTATAAACAAATCTCTCGGCTGCTCAAATGAGCATGCACTGAGAAAAACCACCAGCTCTTGGGGGTTCAAATTTTAAAAGATATTAATGTTTTCGATTTAATTCGATTTTAATGGGCAGCCCTGCCTTGAAATCTTTCTGTTTTTGCAACACAACTCTTTCAGGGGATTCCAAAGTGTTCGGCAGAAGTAATGCGATCTTTTTTTCAGTCGATAAAGCACCAAAGCTCCATTAATCCAACCCATAATTTGATTAGGAGTAATCTTCGCTGATTCCAGTCTGCGGCAGTTGCGTGCCCAACATAACTGAAACTAGAACTGACCATAACTAGAGGCAATTACTTGGGGCAGACCAAATCAAATAGCACAATAATGCGAACACAAAATAGTTTGCAAGTTAAGAGCTTTGGAGAGAAAAGCTTTTGAGCAGTGTTTGTATGGGTTGATTTACTGCTTCTTCCTTTCGCTTTTTTACTCCCTTTTGGCAGCAACAGGAGTCAGGTCCTTCAGTCAGCTGTGTTTATCCTGCCTTCCCCTGTTTTGTTTTCGTCACTTGGCTTTGTTTACTCTGCCACCAGGGGCACCAATAAAAACAGGAAAATAAGGACTTCTTCCTAATGAACGACTTTATTCTAGGAAATGTTTCCTTCTGGTGTATATTTTAATTTGAGGAAGGACGACCATTAGGATGAAGTAATCGATTTGACTAGGAAAACAGACCCAAAGATACACAAAGTAGAAAATATAGACCATCAATATTTATTAAATATTAAACAGTATACTAAAACCAACAACCTATTAAGCCTAAGATTTCTTAATAGGCCAAAAAGCGCTCATGGCTTTCTTCCACTAACATTTAACTAATATTAATATTAAGTAATGGGAAAAAACTTCAACATACATACATATGTACATACATATGAACGTAAATTTCTCACGAAGTGTTCAGCAGATTTGTTTTGTTTCAGGGGAACTTGTTGATCCAAAATACAACCGCTAATCGGTACAAGTTCTGATTTTCAAGTAATCGTCTTGCTGTTCTCCCCAAAATCATTGATCCAGCCAATCATAGTACCTCTCGAAACCACAAATAAATACACTTTCCGATTACAGCTTCTTAGAAGACCCTCAAATAAAAATTGTGACTCATTTGTACACTTTCTTATCAGAGCATGAGTGGGCCATAAAGATTACCTCCACATGACTCCCCCATAAAACATCGAATCATTCGAATCAGCGAAATCACAACTGGTTACCGGTGCGAATCAATACGATTATTGCTATCTTTGGGCTGTTTTTTTTTTTTTTTTTTGTAATATTTGTCCCTTTGACAGTGATAAAGTGGATATCTGGCAGCAGGACAAAGTCGACACGTTTTGTGCCATGTAATTGGGCAGTGAGTCAGGTACGTAGGAAAGTGCGCCCCAAAACTATATGGCATAGCACTACTGTATTATTGATAAGGGTTCCCCGAACCGTATCTCCCGTGTCTACCAATAAACGCTTTTATGTTTCGCATGCGTTCGCGAGCTTTTCGGCACGCTTAGAACTTTTTGTGCTTTGGCGGGCAGTTGACGAGCTGCCTTCACGCCAAGCGGACGCGTAACGGCAACAGATGCCAGACCACACATATATAATAATAAAGTACCATCCGTATCCGTAGCCCACAAAAGCCACAAACTACTATATACATCACCGACATCGGGCAAGAATTGTGAGGGAATCGATTTACAAACTAAGCGAAAGTTATGTGATAGACGTTTGTTTAGGAATTTTCGTATCCTGCGCTTTCGTTTTCCAACGTGGTTTCGACGCGTGTGCGTGTGCGTGTGCGTGTGTTTGTGCGCAGGACATAAAAGCTCCGTTTTGTTGATATACGCAGTCCTTGCAAGGCCACCGAACAGCTGGCAGTTCCTCAACTCGCTTAGGCATAAGCACCAAAACAATTTTTATAAAAGCGTTTTTTAAATATTTACGGAAACACCACCAAACTGAGAACAATTTATATAATTTGTTAATAAAAAGCTCGAATTCGGCCGCGTTTGAAAGGCGGCTGTTGATTTTTCAATTATACTCGAGCCGAAAAGACAGCAGAAAATTAACAACATGTCTTCCATGGCTGCATTTGATCAGTTCAAAATTGGACTCAAGTAAGTTGACATTTCTTCATTCTGATTTATTAAAGATAAGCAATAAAAGAGCTCCTTATTGGTTAGACCAAAAAGATTTGCTTGTATCCCCTTTCGAAAATGTAAATTGCTTAGCTAAGAGTGGAATGAAAATCATTCCAATTACACAAGCCTCATGACATCAGCGCATTGTGTCATCCCACTAAAGCAAACTATATAATTAAACTGCACACCTCTGAAACAAACTGAGTATTAACAAGCCTTGTGTAAATCGCAATCGAAGTGCTCATGATTTATGTCCTGATCTACAGAGCGACACACTTTGTCCAGTTCCGAACTACTCTATAACCGATGTAGATATTTCCCATAACAAGTGAAAACCACGAAGAAACAGAACTTTTTGTTTAGTGTTTCGAATTTTACCCAGCTGGGAGCAATGAAATTGCTTTGATATGGCCGAGCAGCTGCCTACAATGTCCTACTCCAGGGATTGCCTATCCTTGTGGAAGGACGCATACACATTTAATTATGGTCTATAGAACAACAATAGGTGGGGGAGACAGGTGGGGCAGTATGGGGCTGGCGGTCTCAAAAAAGTAATTTTCCGGAATGTAGCATAAAAAAAGGTTCATACTACATTTAAATCGATGTTCTGTTATATTTGAGGTAAGAAATATGCTAAATGTGCTCTGTTTTCTAACAGTTATTAATGGTACCTAGTAGTAACCTAGCCAGGTACATATTTATCTTCATTGAATTTAGATACTGCTTTTTTCACCCTTGTATGATGTTTCCCATTCATTCTGTGGAATCGTAACTTGTCTTTATTATGGGCAAACATAGATATCCACAAACACTACAACACTTTGGCACATACCCACACACATGCACATGCCGGCACATACACACACATCCACAGGGCAGACGTCACCATACGAGTCCATTGTATTTAGTGGGGTCTTTGGCTCTCTCTTTTGTCTGTGGGCTTTTTGCCGACACTTAAACTGCGCAAATAATTAGGTAGCAAACTAGAGTTCCTCCGCCAGCCCGCTCCCAGAAGTTCACGGGACGTATGCAAATTGTAGAACTATGTAAACCACAGTAAACACATCAGAGGCTGACTCACATTTGGGGCCAGCTTGCCAAAAGTCTGTTTGACGATTTTCAAAGAATGGGAATGGTGTTGAATGAGATCAGCTTGGTTTGGTGGCCAACTGGTTTAATTTCGGCCCCTTCACGCGATGATTTCATTGAATTTCAAGCGTCAAAAAGGTGGATTGTGGCGAATAAGATGTAGGGTCTGAATTGGTTTTCAATTTCTCTCGGATACTGATACCATATTATTCAAAATAATTTTATGTTCGGAATACTATTCGCTTTTTCCGAATTTAAGGTAGCACACTTTGATTGTATCTGTGAAAAAATAGATATGCAAATGGCTTGTATATTTTTGCAGTATAATGACGTCACATAACAATCAAGTTTTTTATAATCCAATTCTTCATTCGTTTGCATTTTTAAATTGCTTTTTTTTGTTTGTAATTTCTGCCAGTCGAAATAAATTCACACAGCCCACATTCAATCAGTTCGGCACACAACTACAAATTGTCGATACGCATACAATGTATTTTTATCATTTTATTAATAAATTGCTTCCATTTAAGTATCTGAAATTAAAATTTGGTCAATTCCACATTGTTATTTATTGGCTGAAATCAATTTAAGTCATTGGTTCGATCAATTGACACAGCAAACCCATCGCTTAGCAGCCACTTAACCTTCAATTTTACAATCTTTGCTGAGAATTGTCTGTTTTCTGGGCACGTGCAAAAATTTCTATAAGAGGTATAAAAATATCTTTTGGAAATTCTTCATGTTCACATCTAGCTGTCGTGAGGTTGAACTCGTTCAAAGCGGTTCGCTGCGATCAGTTTCTTCGGTAGCAATCGCCGATTTCCTCATTATAATAACATACGAGTATATAAAAAAGGGGCCACTAATTTGTAAACTTATAATGATGATAAAATAATGAATGCAGATAGCGATGAATGAACAAATTTCAATAACACATTTCAGTTATGAATTCATTTTAGATGTAACCTAGCTGCCTTTTCAAAATACATCTGCAAGCATCATCGGTTAGTCTTGTCTCAAAATTTGTTTAGCTAAATTGTTCATTTAAACTTACAGCCTGGCAAAACTCATCCCTTTCTTTTTAATACTTTTCTGACGTTGTCCAAGATACTGATACCAGATACACGCCTTCAAACTAAAAGCAAATTGTTGACTAATAAGCAGTACAAACTAATTTCAAAATGCTTTTGGCCCGTATAAGCCATGTGCTGTCAGGACGACCGATGCGGCTTTTGGGTCAGTCTGGAGGTCCTCGCTTGTGGAGCTCCGCCCAGTCGCAGATGAAGAGTAATTCGTTGGGAATGCCTTCCTTAGCTCGAGGAAAACCAGTGATTCCAAAAAGAAGTATCCAGGAACTTGGAATGAGAAGGTATTCCAGGGAGTCGAGAGATCGCGACCGTTCCCAACTGGAGAGTAGAACCAGGGGTCCCTCTCTGAAGGAGCGCATGATGGGACCTCCCAGTGAGAATGCCTACTCCATGGGCAAAGGAGCGGCCGCTGGAGCGGCTCTGATGGGTCTCGTGGGACTGTGTTACTATGGTCTGGGCCTTGCCAATCAACCGAGTATCTACGATCACTCGGTGGCGTGGCCCCAGTACGTGAGGGATCGCATTCATGCCACCTACGCCTATTTTGGAGCATCCTGTGGTGTAACGGCTGCTTCAGCCGTTGCCATTTTTCAATCGGATGCCATGATGGCTCTGATGACGCGTTCTGGATGGGTTGCCTCACTGGTTACCCTGGGACTTGTAATGCTCAGTGGATCAGTTGCACAAGGCATAGAATATCAGCCAGGCTTCGGAGCCAAGCAGCTGGCCTGGCTCGTCCACTGCACCGTTTTGGGAGCTGTCCTGGCCCCCATGTGCCTGCTGGGCGGACCCATTCTGACCAAGGCCCTTCTGTACACCAGCGGAATCGTGGGTGCCCTGTCCACAGTGGCCGCTTGTGCACCGAGCGAAAAGTTCCTGCATATGGGTGGACCGCTGGCCATTGGACTGGGCGTGGTCTTCGCCTCCTCGCTGGCCTCTATGTGGTTGCCGCCCACTACTGCAGTGGGGGCGGGACTGGCCAGCATGTCCTTGTACGGCGGACTGATTCTGTTCAGCGGATTTCTCTTGTACGATACGCAAAGGATCGTTAAGTCGGCGGAGCTGTATCCCCAGTACAGTAAATCCCCATACGATCCAATTAATCACGCCCTGGCCATTTACATGGATGCACTTAACATCTTTATTCGCATCGCAATTATATTGGCAGGAGATCAAAAGAGAAAAAACTGACCTGGTCTAAAGGGTCGGAAGATGTAAATTTAATCAGATACACCAAACAAACGGCCTGGACTTTTACCACAAATTGTATAATTGAATTATAATTATCTTTTCCATATTTAGAAGTGCATCTTTTCGAAATTGTGTGGATCTTAAGCAGGCATCTAAAAAATAACAGTTAATTATAAATGGTTTATAAAGAATAGGACAACAATATAGCAAAATTGTGAAGAGGCAACCAAATCATGTATCTATAGCGAATACTATCAGATACCCGGGACACAACCGAGAGAGATATCCAAGCATTTGGTTGGAATATCCATAGGTACATACTTTTCAAGGAATGTTGAAACGGGGAACGGGTATAGAAATTACGTGAATTTAATTTCCTTTAAGGAATCTTATGATTAGGGCAGATAGTTGATTTTTTTATTATGTTCCTTTTCTTTTCTTTATTGTTTGAACATTTCTGCGATAGTCAGCATTCATTTGTTCTGTATGCTTTGTTTCTGACATTGCGCATACGCCGCGTATAGCCGCGGCAAAAAAATTCGTTTGTGTTCTATGTGAAATTCTGTCGTTGGCAGTTCGTGCTCGCCTTCTATCTGCCGCCCACACACACTAACACGCTCGTCTACTTGTCAATTTAATTTTGCCGCATTTTCTTTTTCTCTATTATTTTTTTTACTGAAAGCTTTTGTATGGCGAAAACAATTTTTTAAATGAATAAAGAATGCAAGAATTGCCGCGACACGAGCAAGCTGACTTTTAAATTTATGTGTGTGCATATCATGTATTATAAGGATTTTCAATGAATGAGTTCAAGTTTCAGCGCATTTTTCATTAAATCAAGACACGCAAATCGGTTTATGTTATTCGTTTAATATATTTACTTTATTAAGGTTAATGAGGTATACTTGGGACTATTAAATTAGGCTAAAATCTTATTAAGTAGTTGTGAGCTTAGCGTGTATCGCGATTGTGCAAATAGGTTTTATATCTTAAACTTAATATCATCAAAATGTATTATAATGCTTGCTGTTTCTGATTTCTGTACACGTACTAATCTTGTTCAGCAAATATTCTTGGACATTTTAAAATCTTTTTACTTCCATGCCTTAATGACTCCTTGACCTGTCGGTTGAAAGCTCTTCTCTTTGCCTTCTACCATCCTATTCATTCATGGTGCCCAAGCTTTCATTCTGCAATTTGCGAATGGAGCTTTTGCAGCCTTGCCAAGGTCGTCAACGGGGCCAGAACCTTTTTTATGGCCACTACGAGGCGGAAATTAAATTGTTGCTGTTTAATATCTAGTTTTATGTGGGCTCTAATCATAATTTACGTGTGTTGTCATCTTTTTAAGAAACTAACATGGCCATGACAGTCTGTCAGTCTGTTGGCCAGACAATATTTGATACTGCTTTAGATTATACAGTCTCACATTTCCATCTATCGCGTGCCGGATTTGTCCTACGTCTAGCTGATAAGAAAAGTCGGGCAGAAAACAGAGCTTGTATGGGGAATTAATTGAATCATATGTGACATAAGCCGAGCTTATCGCTCCCCTGGGTGCATTAAACACAACAAATTTGCGAATGCTGTTTCAAAAATTTCCTACTGCTCTGTAGATAAGGTGATCTCAATTTTACGTTTGCAAGTCCTCATATTTTCCAAAGTAAATGTGCATATACCATACGTTTCCTTATATACTGACATTTTCGGAAACTTACCACGCCCACTCTAGCGTCCACAAATCGCTCAAAACTGTCACACCCACGCTTTTGAAAATTGTTTCATTTATTTGCATTTTATTTTTTCCCCCATTTCTACTGATATTGCAGAAAATGTGGAAATTTCTCGTTGGCACTTGCACCAGCTGAGTAATGGGTATCTGATAGTCAGTAAGTCGGATAATAAATAATAAATCGTTTATTCGCGTTCTTCGTTGCTTTTTTGGGTATGCTGTCGTCAGTGACGACCTGTCAAATGTTGCTAATAAGCAGCTGAATAGTTTCCATCTCAGTGTAAGCAGAATTTTCCTGTTTATTTTGCTTTAAATTTATCGCTGCCATGGCCAAAAATAACACATAAATCAATTGGGACACACAAGTTCGTTTCGCAGATACATTCTCGACGGAAGCAATGACGAGTAAAATCAAGTGTAAGCAGCCATAAATGAGTTAACATAAAATTATGGTCTCTGCATTCTTAGCATTTTGTGTATTTTTCCATAATAAAAAATAAAGTTCCATGTGCTTTCGGCATTTTTAAAATTGTTTAGTGTCCAGTCCGCCCTATTCAGGTGGGACCTTCAGTTGAGAAATAACCTTGGGACACGCAAGCCCGGCATTAGGACGCAATTTTTATAGTCGGGCAGAACCGTCATAAGCATTATTTATATTGACTTTCCTTATTTTTATAGGTGCCGACCATTAGCTCAAGCGCTCCTTTTGCCATATCAATTTCCATGGTCAAGTTTAAGGCCGCATTTTGAGATAGCCGCAGCCAAATTGCTCCGGATGTATTATTCGCATCATGTGTTGGGGCTTTGGCTTCCATCTCGGATGAAAACAGGCATCAGCTCATTCCGGCTATAAATAAACATAAATTTTGATATATTTTCGCCGCCCTTGGGGTTTCTTCGGCAGCTGATGACATTTGCGAACAACAGGATGATGACATCTGCGAGCAAAGCAAAAAATACAAAAATGCCAGAAAGTGTATCTCAGATGTAGCTTGGTTTCTATTTTATCTTCTCTGTTTATGCCAAGTAGGGACTTGCGTAGGCATTAATTAAAAGTTGAAACACGTTCGTTCGCCGGGTGAGCACATAAGCGATCAAAACTATTCTGCTTTGCATCGTTCAATCGAAAAGTGGAAGTAAAGACATAAACGGCTTTAGTTTGTATACTCGACTTGACCATTGTGGCAGTCGATAAACAAAAGACGCCTCAGGCGATCTAAAATTGGTCGGAAAGACAAATAATCATATTTGCGCACTTAAGAAATAATTCCTTCTATAAAAGCCTTGAGCCTTATCAAGTAACTTTGATGTTTTATTTAGACAAATAAATGGCACCCTGGGAAAGGTGGAAAGTTCATCAAATAAATAAAGACCCTCATTCTATTTTTAATATACCAAGCTATAAACAGTGTGAAAGGCCTTGCCTCAAAGCTTGATATACATTTAAATTCTTATTAAAAAATGCTGCATTTTTGGGTACAAAAACTACGAAATTTATAGGCACATTGGCTGTTAAAATCTGAGTGCATTTCTAAATTTCAATGGCCTTTACCCTTGAATTCCTCCACCCGAGTTGAATGACTTACACAACTCGAAAAATTGCCGGAAAATTTGTTTGGTTAGCAGTTTGTTTATCTTTTGATACCAGGCCGCGTCGGATTTTGTTTGACTGCTAGTCAGAACAAATAAGCCAAAAACAAAAAATGAAAGCCAGAAAGAATAACAAAATATTGCAAACTGATTGTCGTGGTCCCCGATAAATGGCGCACACCTGGATTGTCAGACGCGAGCTGATAAAAAATTAACCTTATCAGCAGAACACTAACGGAAAAGACGCTCCGCTCCCATCAATTTTGGCAGAGCTGACGTCGTTTATTGTGCCTGATTAATGGCTGCGAGTTCCCCTTTCGCTGCTTGGGCTTAGATCAATTGGAATATCTTGAGAAATCGCGTAAGCTCACTCCGATCCCTCTCTGTTACAGAATGGTTGACTTCAAGGTCCAACAACGTCGCTACAGGACCAGCGAAAAGACTGTCGTCAGCACCACCTACGGACCCATCAAGGGCGTGAAGAGGAAGTCCATCTACGGCCAGTCGTACTTCAGCTTCGAGCGGATCCCCTTCGCCAAGCCCCCGGTGGGCGAGCTGCGCTACAAGGCCCCCCAGCCCCCGGAGGTCTGGACGGAGGTCAGGAGCTGCACCTCCCAGGGTCCCAAGCCGCTGCAGAAGCACTTCGTCTTCGAGATGACCGATGGCTCCGAGGACTGCCTCTACCTCAATGTCTACACAAAGAATGTGAGTCCATAGTGAAGCCAGCCATCTTAAGCAAATCCTTATCTGAAAACTACTGTTCAACCAAAAGTTAATAATACTTTAATATTCTCTTCACAGTTATATCCCACCAAGCCCATGCCCGTGATGGTCTGGATCTATGGCGGCGGCTTTCAGTTTGGCGAGGCCTCACGGGAATGTTACAGTCCGGATTATTTGCTGCGCGAGGATGTGGTGGTCATTTCTATAAACTACAGACTGGGACCACTGGGTAAGATTGATGAAAATATATAAAAGTATATTTATACCAACCTAAACCTACTAGGATTCCTGTGCCTGGACGATCCCGAGCTTGACGTGCCCGGCAACGCGGGTCTCAAGGACCAAGTGTTGGCCCTGCGCTGGGTCAAGGCCAATTGCTCGCGTTTCGGAGGCGACTCCGCAAATATAACAATTTTTGGGGACAGTGCGGGCAGTGCCTCGGTTCACTACATGATGATCACAGAGCAGACGCGTGGGCTTTTCCACAAGGCCATCTGCATGTCGGGCAACACGCTTTCGCCCTGGGCAGTGACTCCTCAGAGAAACTGGCCATATCGGCTGGCTGTCCAGGCTGGTTACACGGGCGAAAACAACACCCGCGGTGTTTGGGAGTTCCTGAAGAACGCCAAGGGCGCCGATATCATCAAGGCCAATGGAGAACTCTGCATCGACGAGGAGAAGCGGGAGCGGATTGGCTTCTCCTTTGGACCCGTCATCGAACCATATGTCACCAGCCATTGTGTGGTGCCCACGAAGCCCATTGAAATGATGCGAACCGCCTGGAGCAACAATATCCCGCTGATCATCGGCGGCGTTTCCAACGAGGGCCTGCTCTTGTACTCGGAGACCAAGACGAATCCCAAGTGTCTAAATGAGTTGGATGACTGCCGCTTTGTGGTGCCCATCGAACTGAACATGGACAGGGAAAGTGCGCTGTGTCGGGAGTACGGCGATCAGCTGAGGCAGTGCTACTACGGCGATAAGACGCCCAGTCTGGACACCCTGCATGAATACCTCCAGGTGGGTGAAACTCTAACCATTACGACTGACTGGGGCCATAAATCACAAGATGGGGCTTTAAAACTAATCGTTTATTGGAGCTGGGAAATACAATAATATTCGCTTTTGGTATTAAGAACATTCCGATCTAACCAAGATGACTTAGAAATCTTGAATATTATTATTATTTTGATTATTCAGATGAAGCAAACAAGAGTGACAATGATATTGTTGTATATGGTTACATGTTTTGCATATGCTCTCCTCCACACTGTTTAAAAGATTCTTCTAAAGATTCTTCTTCTCTAGTAACACCCGCCATCTAGAGTTCTCACTAGGTCGATGTGCGCCTTAATCATACAATAACTGTACAACCCTCTTGAATATTTTCCAGATGGTGTCCCACGAGTACTTCTGGTTCCCCATATACCGCACAGTATTGTCCCGCCTGCAGTACGCCCGCAGTGCGCCGACGTATTTGTACCGCTTCGACTTCGACTCCAAGCACTTCAACCACCTGCGCATCCTGAGTTGCGGCAAAAAGGTGAGGGGTACGTGCCACGGCGACGATCTGTCCTACTTGTTCTACAACTCGCTGGCGAGGAAGCTCAAGAACCACACCCGGGAGTACAAGTGCATCGAGCGGCTGGTGGGACTGTGGACGCACTTTGCGGCATGTGGAAACCCCAACTTCGATCCGGAACAGGAGCACCTGTGGCAGCCCGTCGATCCTGCGACCGTCGAGAAACACCAGCTGAAGTGCCTTAACATATCCGACGAGCTGAAGGTGATCGACGTGCCCGATCTTAAGAAGTTGATGGTCTGGGAGAGTTTCTTTCGACGCGACGAGTTGCTGTAGGGAATCCATTTAGGATAGATATGTAGCTTTATTAGTGCAGGGTGGGTCACATTTGGAGACAAAGAACTTGAGCTTTGAATGCAATCCTTGCTTGGAGTGAAATGAACAAATGTAAACACATTTTTGCCTCTATAATCAAGGGATTATATTCCTGATGAGAGAACATTTGGAGAACTCGTCCTAAGAATGTCCTAAAGACTTATTTTTGGCAACCATGTGAACCCGCCCTAACCTTTTATGACCCGAAAAGCTTTACGTTGAAGCCTATGTTTGAAACAATGCAAAGCGTAGCTTTAGACCTAAAATACGAGAGTTTATTGTTAAGTTTGTCAACGAGGAGAATTCGAGGTGTGTTAAAGTTCATCCGTTTCTATCTATATCTTATCGGATCGAATCTGTAGAATAAGCAGGCGCACGACCTATGAGTGTGAAACAAGTCGCAACTGAAGTACCTTCTATGAGAAACTACCAAGCCCACTAAACCAAACTCAACAAGACAGCCAAGGAATCTGAGCTAAGATCTTATATTTAACGTTCCTTTAAGTCTCGCTGATATCTTTAAAAGCCAACTAATATCAAACGTATTTTATACAATTCAATTTATTCGAGATCGTTTTAAGTACTCAGCACAAACTTCAGTTAGAAGACCCATTATATATTCTTCCAGTATCACGAACGCACACATTTACAAAATGAGAATTTCCATTTGTGTTTTTTAAAGAGTATATGTATATTTAACTGAGACTACTAGTTAACCGTAACCAATTTATTTATATTCTTAGCCTAAGTCTTTTTAGATATATATCTTTTGTATGCTTAGGTTGTTTTTGGTAAAATGTTGTATTTGAACAAACAAACGATAAACCTGTCCAAGTTTTACATCATTTTTAGAATATGAAATAATGAAAACAAAAACATTTTATTTGGAGTCGTTTATTGATGTCCACAAAAAGATAACGACTGGTCAAAAATAGTTTGCCTAAGAATTCTCTGTGTATCCGAGTTTGCTGGAAATACAAACATATTGGCGAAAAGATTCAAAGTCATGTGATGCAAAAACACTTTGAAATTTAAAAATGTATTTTATGAAAGAAAAAAATAAACTTTGTATTTTGAAACAGAGAAATACAACATTTAACAAGTGCTTTGAAATAGTTCTCACACAACTAAAATGAGAAGGTTTTGGGTATCTCCGACCAAACTGAGGCACTTTAGCCTCATTCCGAACAAAAGTGTACCGAAAGTCTTTACCAACTGGGATTTCATTCAGCAGTAAGTACGATAGTTACCCTAATGAAAAACGTAAACTCAACATGTGGTAAACATGGTAACATGGAGCTGCGTCATTCATTTTTGTCTGGGCCTCATGTGAGTTATCAAACCAACCAAATTGCCACAAGTTTTCGCATATGCGTTGATGCGAAAATGTTACACTTAATAAAAATCGCGAGATGAAATACAGCGTGACTAATTCCTTGCTAATTGGAACCTTTGTGATTGGCATCTGTTCGTTACGGTGATGAGCTCTAATAAATGTATAATAATGTCCAAAGTGAATGTCAAGGTATTGTAGTCAAAGTTTGTTTGATCGGTTCTACCAAATGTCCGCCGATTGTGCAATAACTGCGAATCAGCTGTCAAGTGCTAATTGTTAGTGTAATCCAACTCGGAAACCCAGCTTGCTATTTCCATATCTGATCATGCATCTGTGCATCAGTAATATTTGGGACTCCCAACTGGACAAGTCGAGATGGATGCACTTCTGAAAATTGTCTTGTTGATCACGTAAGATTAGTTCCCGATTTGGCGAACCTTAGAAATATAAAGCCACTTGTTTTCAGCTTCTATTTTATTGCTGTAACCCTGCACTTGGGGTTGTGTGACGATGTACCTTCCGCCGAGGCAGACACAGTCGTAACTGAAAGTGAAGAGCACTACACTGCATCCGATGACTTCGACTATTAAGCCCAACCATGAGTAAATAAATGTATCTTTCAGCAGCGAGTCCGTTTTTTTTATTGACGAGAGTCAGCGGCAACTGTGAGTTCCAAAACGTCACATGAACGACATTTGTAGAACTTAAGTTCGGGAATACCGGGGCTACTGGGCCATATCAAGTAATCGTTACGGCTTCACTGTCATAAAATATGTTTTATCTTTCTGAAATTTATTTCTAGAGTACTTACAAATCACTTCCTTATCAGTTGGTGGGTGTATTTTCATATCATAATATGCCATGCCCATATGGAAAAGTGTTGTAATATTTCAAAAGATATATGACTCTCTTATTCAGCTACTTTATTTGTCAAAAAAAAAATCTTGGTAAACCCAAGAAAATGTAAACTAAAAAAAGACGAAAGTTTATTAAAAGACAATATAGGGTTTTTTGGGTATGTTTAGGCTGCGCTCTTCAGGAAGGCTTAAAATAGCTCTAAAAATATTTAAAAAAATTAATTAGGTTCGTGTTCAAGGTTATCAGAGGCGTTGGATTTTATAGGTTTAATTGATTTATAAAGCTTGTAAAGCTTGATCACACTTTTGAGTATCACAACATTCAGCTCCGCCGCGCGCGCAAAAGCTTGTCAAAGAAAACTTTGCATACAACTTGCTTTGATACCCAGTACCATATATTCAAACTTTGATCTTTTTGATATACATATGTATGTATGTATTCATATTTTGTATTATTATAGTATATAAAATAATATAATTTATAATTGGACAATCATCGAGGTGCAGTAAGGGATAACAAAAGATCATCAATGTGAATGACCAGATATATAGGTATGCTGAATTTAAAAACTTAATCTGTTAAAATCTAAAAACTTAACAAAAGAGAACAGATAATAGAAGTGCAAATATTGTTTTAATATTATAATTATATATTATTATTAATATTATATATACAGATATTATCTTAATTTATAAGAAAATTCTACAATAATGCGATCTAACATTCCCGGCGTTTAAGATAAAAGAGTGGATAGGATGGATATTATTATTCTTGTCTATAGCAGAAAACGCCATCTAATTCCTTGGCCTTTATGAATTAAGATGACTGTGTTACGATACGACCCACTTGTACTTACATACCCACAAACACTTACATATCATAACAGTAAGAAAACTCGGAAAGTGAAGAGTAAAACCGGTATTTTACAGAGCGGAGAGTTAGTAACCGAACAGCTGATTCAAGTGAGAGGCGCTTTCGCCGTGCAATCCGATCCCACCGGTCAGTTGGTGCCGCACGCTCTTGAAGAGCGCTCTGGTTGTTCCGTTCAGCGATTAGCGATCGTTTTGTTCCAGCCGGTTGTGCTAACTTGGCTAGCTTCGGGTTTATTGTGACACTTTCCCCAAATCGCCCGTTTTCGAAGCGTGTATAGCTGCACATAGATAACCAGCGTGTCTGGGTGTTCATGAAGAATAGTGCGCGATAAGGCATTCGATATGGCAACCCGCTTTATGGATATACTGAAGCTGACCTTTAAGTGAGTCTTCACAGTGTCCGTTAAACGGATTTCTCTGTTTTGAGGTCTCGCGTCTTGGTTTTGCAATAGCTTCTGCCCAGCATGCATACAAATGCATACGTGTGCACTGGGAAAATATTTTTGAGCAAGAAATATTAAATGGAATGCTTTTTATTGGGCAAATAAATGTTGGCATTTTGTAAATTTTTCCCAGTGTAATCTGTGCACACATCAATTTATGTCTTGCGTTGGTGAAATTGTTGCGCAGACTTTGCTGCGTATTGGTTATTATACCCGTTACTAGTAGAGAAACAGGGTATACTATATTCGTTGAAAAGTATGTAACAGGTGTAAGAAAGAGTTTCTGACCATATAAAGTATATATATTCTTGATCAGGATCAATAGCCGAGTCGAGATTTGTTTTCTTTTTTCCAATTTCTATCGATACGTCATAAAGAATGTTTACCTTTGCGGTTCGTACTCTTAGTAGCTGAGTAACAGGTATTTGGTAGTCGAGGAAGTCGACTATATCGTCGTCTCTTGTAGTTTTATGTATATATGTTGCTTGTTTTCAGTTGTTTTGCATAAACCTAATAATGCTGCTTTTTCCCTGCCTCATTTCCGTCCGTCTGTTTCCTCGGCTTTTTTATCTTGTTTTGTTTTTCACCCATGATTCAGCGATGTTACCATTGTTGCGGCATTCGTTGGTTTTTATTGTTTTTTGATTTGTGTTTGCTATTTTTTGCACGTTTTCGCAGGTTTATTACCAGTTTTGCGGGTAGTTAGTATTTTTAACATAAATTATTGCATAGCCACACACAAAATTGTGTTAATTGCGTGTATCTATATTTATTTATCACTGTTTGTTTGTGCGGGCTTTCAATTGAGGAAGTCGGGGAAGTAGGTTAGGTCAGTTAGCAGTGAATCAGACAAAAATATATAGAGTTTTCTATTCCTCTATATTTAGACACAAATAAAATTAAATTACCATGAAAAAAGCGTGACAACTGTACCTTTTCTTTGAAGTTTTTGCCGCTTATTATTATGATTTCAGCTGATTTAACATTTATTTAATTTCGCTGCTAGTTACAGTCATAAAGAATGGATAATCGTTGTCTACATTATACCACTGCTCAAATCGCTTTGTCAAATCGCAAAATTGCATGTTCAAGTATGTATAAACACGCGGAATTATACTGATAAGTTGCCCGGGTACAGGGTTCATTTCAGGTTTCCCTTATATTTTTGACTACGGGCATGACAAGGCGGATTTTACATCAAATGCTCTTAATTATACATTTCTTTTCGCGATAGATACAACTCTGATATAATACAAGCTCATTTCTAGTTTGTTTTCAACGACTGACCTGAGATACAGTCGCTTATATTGTTAGTCATCCTATTCACTTTGTTGCCAAGGCATTGACTTTTCAAATCAACCGTTGAACACACCGTATCGCACTGAACTGATTGGTTGTCGAATGCTTTAATTAATTCTTATACGACTAAACTTAATTTTGATTACATTGCGCACCTGCCAGGTGATCGAAGTGCAATTTGAATGGTTTTCCAACCTAATAATGTGTGAAACCCTAGGCTAACTGAGTGAATTACTCTAATTTATTACCTTCATTTGTTTCGCTCAACTGCTTGTCTACTGCTTATTAGGCCATTTAAAACAAACTACACTGGCGAAAAATATTTCAATGACAAGCTCAGATCGCCCAGAAATATTTAAAGGCGCTACGTCTTGGAAGTTGGCTTTCACGGACCCACAGCAGTCACGTACCATCCAATCCGGCATCCAATCTGATCTCGCCTTTCTCTCAATTCCAAACGTAATTACCGATTTGTATGCATTCGTGTGCAATGATGTTGAATCAAACTATGTCAGTGCATTTGAAGAACGCCAGTTAAATATACGATTTGTGCCTCCATCGACGGTGCGCAGTGCGAGCAAATAAAAATAGGCCATTTAATGCATTAAACCGTTCACGCCCACCCACAAATTAGCTATAAAATCAGAAACAAAAATCTTAGGCATCAAAATAGAGAACTGGTCGTGCATAAAAAACGTGAGGCGTTGAGTTGAGGTTGGTCAAAAGCCGTTGACAATTCGCCATTCGCAAGACTTTCAAGCCAACAAAGACCTCCAACGACATTGAAAGTGCTTCCCCGGCAATTTGCTGTGCGACTGGAGCTCACTGCTTAGTGTTCACTGTGGTCATGTTCCTAGTGCGTGACTGTGGTGGATGAGTAGGATTATTGTATATAAATATTTTGATGAGGAGTTGCCTTTTAATAAGGTAGTGTGTTATGACATTTCCAAGAAGTTTCCAAGCCACCTGTGCCCCAATTCACGATCCTATGCTCGTAATAAAATTATTCCTAGCTTCTAGAAATTCGCGGTTAACAAATAATCGCGGAGAAATACTATTGTTAATTTAATAATTATTTTTACTAGGTAAACCAAAAACTGTTCTATTCAATCTAATCTTTTGATAAACAATTTTTATTACAGGGTGCTGAGTTTTAAGTACGAGCAGCGCAAGTTGGCGACAGCAATATATTCCGTAATAAAGACGAAATCAGGTCTTGTGCGGGGAGTGAAGAGAAACACGATCTGGGGAGGGAGCTACTTCAGTTTCGAGAAGATTCCCTTCGCAAAGCCGCCAGTGGGGGATCTGCGCTTCAAGGCCCCCGAAGCAGTGGAACCATGGGACCTGGAATTGGACTGCACTTCGCCGGCAGACAAGCCCCTTCAGACACACATGTTTTTCCGAAAGTTCGCGGGCTCAGAGGACTGCCTCTACTTGAATGTGTATGCCAAGGATGTAAGTTTTGGGTATTGCATGTGCCCTACAGATCTAATCCCAGTTTATGATTTCCATTGCAGTTGCAGCCGGATAAACTGCGTCCCGTGATGGTTTGGATCTACGGAGGAGGCTTTCAAGTCGGAGAAGCTTCTCGGGATATGTATAGTCCTGACTTTTTCATGTCGAAGGATGTGGTCATAGTCACCGTTGCCTATCGACTAGGAGCCTTGGGCTTCCTCAGCCTGGACGATCCGCAGCTGAACGTGCCCGGAAACGCCGGCCTCAAGGACCAAATCATGGCCCTCCGATGGGTACAGCAAAACATCGAGGCCTTCGGCGGTGATCCCAGCAATATCACACTCTTTGGCGAAAGTGCAGGAGGTGCCTCGACCCACTTCCTTACACTAAGTCCCCAAACCGAAGGGCTTATTCACAAAGCTATCGTAATGTCGGGCAGTGTTTTGTGCCCCTGGACGCAGCCTCCGCGAAATAATTGGGCTTATAGGCTGGCCCAGAAATTGGGGTACACTGGTGACAACAAGGACAAGCCCATCTTTGAGTTTCTGCGATCAGTGAGTGGCGGGGAGATCGTAAAGGCCACCGCAACAGTTCTCAGCAACGATGAGAAGCATCATCGGGTTCTTTTCGCCTTCGGACCTGTCGTAGAACCTTATACTACCGAGCACACTGTGGTCGCCAAGGACCCGCACGAATTGATGCAGAATAGCTGGAGCCACAGGATACCCATGATGTTTGGGGGCACCAGCTTCGAGGGATTGCTATTCTATCCAGGTAAATGTCGTTGATGCTTTTCTGTGTAAGCGCTAATTACTTCGCACTGTTTTCCAGAGGTTTCTAGGCGGCCAGCAACCCTGGATGAGGTGGGAAACTGCAAAAATCTCCTGCCGAACGATCTCAGTCTCAACCTGGATCCCAAACTGCGTGAGAACTACGGCCTGCAACTGAAGAATGCGTATTTCGGCGACGAGCCCTGTAACCAGGCAAACATGATGAAGTTTCTCGAGCTGTGTTCGTATCGAGAGTTCTGGCACCCTATATACAGGGCCGCTTTGAACCGCGTCCGCCAATCCAGTGCCCCCACCTATCTGTATCGATTCGATCACGACTCAAAACTGTGCAACGCCATCAGGATTGTACTTTGCGGTCATCAGATGCGAGGTGTTTGCCATGGTGACGATCTGTGCTACATTTTCCACAGCATGCTGTCGCATCAATCCGCTCCCGACTCTCCGGAACACAAGGTTATAACCGGAATGATCGACGTTTGGACGAGTTTCGCTGCACACGGCGACCCCAACTGCGAAAGTATAAAATCGCTTAAGTTTGCACCCATCGAAAACGAAGCCCATTTCAACTGCCTCAATATTGGGGATACGTTTGAATACAGGGCACTTCCGGAATTGGAAAAAATCGAGCCGGTGTGGAACAGTTTCTACGCACCAAACCAACTGTAGATGCAGTGCATCATTAATGGGGCTTTATAGCTTTAGTTGTCTCAATTCCATGGATTTGGATAATCTTAACTTGTGTAAATACGTTGTACATATTGATATGTTGATTAATAAAAAAAGTCCAGTTTTGAATGATTTGAAATAATTATCATAATTTAAAGAACCTTTTAATAATGCATCGCATGAAATTAAATATAATAGCAGTTAAGTCGCTCCGAAGCGGACTGGCATTAAATTAAATAAATGTTAGTATCTTTTAGCTCAAACCAGTTAAATACACTTACAAGTATTTAAACGTCTATGGCGTCTACAATTATACGAATTTTTAAGATACTAACACTTCGCCTTAAGATTCAGTTTAGAGTCGGTGTCTTTTCCAAACCTGCTGGATTTTGAGCGTTTATTTCGTCGCTCATCTGTACGGCTAACACCAGGCAGAGCCATCAACGCATAGCCAACCCTTCCACCCACTTGGCTATATGCTGATGTGACATTTATGTGTGTAAGCCGACTCTTGACAATCAAAGGGGACAACAATTTCGGCAATGCCGCCGCCCACAACGATGGGCAGGATGACACCAGGCAGCGTGGGAGTGCAGAAAGAATGAAAAAAATTCCATTAAAATTTTTGCAAGTTTTTAATTCGTTTTTTAGGCGGCGGGGCTTTGCCGGAACACGGCCCAAATGTTTGTGTGGTAAATGCAAAGGGGCTCGTTCGCCGTGTGCTCGGGATGCGTGTTCCCGTCAGCAGCGTGAAAATTCATTTTGTGGACAGGCGGGGTGTTCGCCGAGAGCTGGGAAATTTTTCGTTAAATTTTCCTATATATACAATTTTTTGTACAGAATTAGACTGTGTTATGGTCATGGCTGTGGCATGCGCCGGGCGTGACCAACGGATGGGGGTTTTTAGGGGGTGTTCCAGGAGGGGTTAGCGCCTGGATCCTGTTCATGTGCACGGGGTGTAAAAATGGGCGTTAACTCAATAAATTAGAATTTTTTCCGTTGCACAAAATTGTTTGGGAATGCGATTTCTCGTTTTACACATTCCTCTTTCAATTCCTGGCTCTGGCGTTTGATTAAATATTTTTTCAATTTGATTTTAATGAATTTGCGAGCAGCTTCAAGTTTTCATTTCTGCCGAATGGATTGGGCGAATTTCATATTTCAGTTTTAAATGCGTTCTCTTAGAAATCTTTAATTGTTCTGTATTTAAAAAGTTATTCTTATAATATATGTACAATCAGGTAAATTCTGTAAAAAACAGTCTGCTTAATTCTTAGCTGTGCACTTCGTAATCAACCTATTTAAAAACCCATTTTAATTATTTTTCCAAAGGTTTCACTTAATGCACATAAATGGTGTTAAATGTTGAGGTTTCGCAATATTGTTTGGTTTTTTCTTTGCGAGTCCTTCGCTGGAATAGTTTTTGTGATGGAAGTTTAGCAGTAAATGTTAAACAAAAAACTTTTACCCTGACCACGGCTTTTAAATGCATTTTCTCTAAATAGACACTCAATTTAATTTGTTTTGGATGCTACATATTTTTGCACTCAAAGCCTGACGTTTGTTTTTTGTTGCCAGTTGAGATGAGAGTTTCCTCGCAGCTTTCGAAGAGCAGCACGCACCTGATCATCGCTCGCGGTTATTAATATTTTCGCCACTAATCACCAGAGACAAGTCCACAATTAGTGGCACAATTAGTGCTTAGTGACATCTTGAGTCACTATCAGTGATAGTAACGTGCCAGTGCAGTGATCTTAAAACTATCAAATTTAATTAAATTGTGCTCCGCTGTCCAACGGCCACGTGCCGGCAAGCTTAACACAACATCCGTTGGAAAGCTTAACAAACATCTGTGAGGAGCTTACCATTTGGTTCCAGCAGCAGATAAGTTCTGGCCTATGTATCAGATAGAAGCTTTTAGTTTCTATTCTGCCCCAAGATCAATTGATATTATTGCATACTCTTAGGCGTGCGATGAAACCCGGACAATTTGACAAGCCGCAGTCAACGACTACTAGTGCTACTAATAAGAACAAGGCAGTTCTAGGAGAGGAACTTAGAAATGCCGTCAACGCGCCCTCAGATAATGATACTCTACAAGTATCCGATTTTGCCGCCACAGCAGCTTCATTGGCATCTGCTTTTTCGAGCGTCAATGGGTCCACATCAGGAACCGCCTCGCGCTACCAAAGCCCTGCTTCAGGTGAAGCCTCGCAGCGCTTTCAAACAATAAAGCGCAAGTCATGCGCCTCCCCAAAGACTGATGGGAAAAAAGCTAACCTCGGCAAGAACGGTGATAACGTTCCCATACCTCAATCGAACTATAGTGGCAGCTCAAACCGTTTCGAATTGCTAGCGCTTCACCCAGATGACATGGAAGTTGAGAACGCCAACGACGTGCTATGTGAGAGGCCTAGTACAAGTCATCAAGCTGCCATTGCTGCGGCGAAGCGGGCCGCTAACTCTCCTGGCACCTCAGGTTCTCCCAACAAGACGCAGCCCAAACCACCGCCCATAGTGATGGAAGGTATTGAAAACGTCTCTCTGCTCATGCAAGAACTCAGGAAAATAATTGACATAAATAAAGTTGAAGCTAGGGCTTCACTTGGCGGTATGATGAGACTCTATGCAAATGACGCTACCACTTTTCGTAGCATTGTCAGTTGGCTTGAGCAGGAAAAATATGAATTCCATTGCTACCAACTGAAGGAAGATAGGCCGTTTAAAGTCTGCATTAAAGGCTTACACCACAGCACGCTTCATAGCCAGATTAAGGAGGATCTGGAAAAATTCGGACACAAGGTGCTTGACGTCCATCTGCCCCAGAGGCGCAGTGAGCCAGGCACCCCTGTAGCCAAGCCGGTAAATATGTTCTTCGTGAATATTGCCGCCGCGGCCAATAATAAGGAGATCCTGCTAGTCAAGGCACTTTGCCATATGCGGGTTATCGTTGAGCCCCTCCGAAAGCGCAATGCTGTTGTGCAATGCCATCGATGCCAACAGTTTGGCCATACGGCTAAATACTGTCGTAAAGCGCATATTTGCGTCAAATGTGCTGGCGAGCACGCTGCCAGCAACTGTACTAGGCCGCGCAGTGAACCGTGCACGTGCTACAATTGCGGACAACAGCACCCTGCAAGCTATTCAGGGTGCCCCAAATACCAGGCGTTCCTGCAACGATCTCGGCCCAAGCGTGGAGTTGGAGCTCGGCCTACTGTGAATAGCCAAACCGAGACAAATGATCAAACTAGGAGCAGACCAAGAGTAGCCACTCGTCAAGGTGTCTCCTATGCAGATGCAGCTAGGGGAGGCGTGCATGTCTCTCAACATGAACAGCAGAACAACCCAAACATAAACCAACGAACCAACAGCCGCAACCGCTCGACATCGAGATCTCGAGTTGCAGCTCAACGAGACAACAACCGCAACCGTTCAGCATCGAGATCCCGAAATACGGCATATCACTCATCTCTTGAAAATAACATTGAAAACATGATGCGAACCCTCAATGGAAATATCGATTCACTCCGCTCGTTACAGGATAAACAGACGGAGATGATGATGATGATGCTCAAACAGCAGCAACAGCAGACACAGCAGCAGGGGCAAATTCTTAATTTGCTTGCTGCCCTCCAAGCGCAACGATCAACAATATGATGCCGCTGCGCATTCTAATGTGGAACGCCGATGGCGTTTCCACGAAGCTGCCAGAGCTTGAGTGCTTTGCGCGACAAAATAAGATCGATGTCATACTAATTAGTGAGACTCACTGCCGAGGAAACTTTGTGCCAAAAATATATGGTTTTGATGCATATCCAGCTAATGATCCAAGTGTTGGCAATGCTAGAGGAGGAGCTGCGATCTTTATAAAATCTAGCTTGGTGCATTATCCTCTGAGCCCTGTTACCAGCGAAAAAGTACAAATAGCGTCTGCAGGAATAAACACAGCGCTTGGTGTGATCGACTTTGGTGCGATTTACTGTCCTCCTCGTTTCACATGGACAACAAATGAATTTGCTGACATACTACCGCTAAATCATCGAAAATTTATAATTGCAGGAGACTGGAATGCATCTCACTGGCTCTGGGGCTCAGGAAGATGCAATCAAAGAGGTCGCGCTCTCGCGGATCTTATTCTTAGTACGGAAGTCAACACGCTGGCTACAGGCAGTCCTACTCGGTATCCGTACGGTAGGAGAGGAACTCCAAGCTGCATTGATTTTGCAGTAACGAAAGGCGTTCTCGATATTCATGCTTCCATAACATCGGCTCCTGATCTCAGCTCTGATCACCTGCCTCTTATCATAACGCTGGATGTCACAGCATTGACATATCCTACAGCAGATCGATTGATAACCAGACACACCAACTTAGAAATGTTCTGCGGTCTTCTAGAGCAATCTCTGTATCTTGATATAGAAATCAACTCAGAAGAAGATATTGAGGACGCAATCAACCTATTTGCTGTAAAGGTGAAATCGGCAGCCATAACAGCTACACGAACGTTGACACAGAGACCCGTAGCAGCAGGTATACCCCTCACACGGGAAATTCTTATTTTAATTGCTGAAAAGAGACGACTTCGGACAAGATGGATGAGGTCCCGCCACCCTCTAGACAAATTAGAGTGGAACAGAGCTCAACATATTCTCCGTAAGAAACTGGTGGACCATAAAGCTGCATGGTTCGACGAGAGGCTTACCAACACTGGTACTGGAAGCGAAGCGAGGCATTCTCTATGGAAAGCGACGCGTAGTATAAAAAGGAGGTGCCCCAGGAAGGCACCACTAGCTAATGAGAACGGAACATGGTGTCGTTCTGACAAGGAACAAGCGGAAGTGTTTGCTAGGCACTTAGCTGAACGGTTCAAGCCCTTTAACCTTGCCAGCCAACAGGAAAAACAAGAAACGCAGGAAGTCCTCGAGCAAGCGCTGCAAATGGATGCACCGATTCTCCCGTTCGACCAATGTGAGATATCAGCGATCATAAACCGCCAATCCTCTAAAAGAGCACCAGGCCACGACATCATCTGCAACGCTACTCTGAAGGCGCTGCCTACTCACGCGATCTCTTACATAACGTTGATCTTCAACGCTATGTTGAGGTTGCATTACTTCCCTGCCCAGTGGAAATTTGGCTTAGTGAGTATGATCCACAAGCCCGGAAAGCCAGAGAGTGACCCAGCATCCTACCGGCCAATCAGTCTCCTCCCATCAATCTCGAAGATCTTTGAGAGACTTATCTCTGCCCGAATTGCTGGGATAATGTCATCCAGAAGAGCCATCCCTGATCACCAATTTGGATTTCGTGCAGGTCACAGTTCAATAGAACAACTGCACCGCATCGTTGACCAAATATTGCAAGCCTACGATGAGAAAGAATACTGCAATGCGCTCTTTTTGGACATTAAGGAAGCATTCGACCGAGTCTGGCATATTGGCCTATTGGCCAAAATAAAAATGACACTACCAGCACCGTATTACTTGCTAATGCGGTCCTACTTGGCGAATAGGCAGTTCGCAGTACGTTTCCACTCCGCAACCTCAGGGATACATGAGGTCAGTGCAGGAGTGCCTCAAGGAAGTGTACTGGGTCCATTATTGTACTGTCTGTATACCAACGATATGCCGCAGCCAAATGCTAGTATGGACGCCAACCCTGACAGGATGACTCTAGCCACTTTCGCCGATGACGTCTGTGTTACTTACAGATCATCCTGCGAATATGAAGCAGCAGACGGCCTACAAGAGTACGCTGACAGGTACGAGAAATGGGCAAGAAGATGGAATATTGGCATAAATGGTCAAAAGTCAGCTAACGTGTGCTTCTCACTAAGGAGGAAAACACCACCTGCTGTTCAACTAGGTGAGGAGATGGTACAGCAGTGTAGTACGGCCAAATATCTTGGCATAACATTAGATCGCCGGCTCACATTTGCTCCCCACATAGCAGCCATCAAAACAAGGGTGAGAGCAGCTGTGACAAAGCACTGGTGGCTCCTAAGAAGCAACAGTAAACTCTCCACCCGAAATAAGCTCACCCTATACAAGCAGGTCATTGCTCCCATCTGGCAATATGGTTGCCAAATCTGGGGGATAGCAAGAGATAGCCAAATCAAAAAAATTCAGGTGGCCCAGAACAAAATAGCGAGACAAATTACAGGCTGTGAGTGGTACATTCGAAATAGCGTGCTACATAGGGACCTAAAACTAGTTACGGTACTACAACAAATCAACTTCCACTCCAGTCGGTACAACTCAAGACTGATGAACCACAGGAATCGTCTCGCTAATGATCTCACCATTACTCGACCGAGGCAGAGGATCAAAAGACGTCAACCAAGAGACTTAGTGCTAAGATAACAATAGCTTAATAGCTAAACATTAATTATAAAACAACATGAGAGTATTAGACCAAACTAGAAAAAGCTATATTAAATATTCCCTATAGCCGGAGCGCCAATTGGCAGAAACAATAGAAAATAAGGTAATAAAAGGGTTCATAGCTATCCTGTATATCTTAATAAACTACAATAAAAAAAAAAAAAAAAAAAACTTTCGATACCCTTTCTGAGGGTAAGATCACACCTGTTTTGCCTTGAGCTTGTGTTTTCTGGCTTCACTTTGGCCCGAGGCTTGCATTTGCCAGACTTCGAGCTTAGAATTAGAATCAGATTTAAGCAGGCCACGCCTTCTGTATACCACTTCGGGTATACGTCGGGTATTTTCCACCTAAGCAAATACGTAAAATATTAAACATTTCAATTTAGCTTCAGCCCAATTTATTCTGGTTTGGAAAAACTTCATTTTAGTTCGAATGAAACACTAGCGTTCCCAACAGATTTTCATTAGCCACACAGTTATTACCGCACAGTGTTTTATCAATAAATATTTTAGAGAGGTAATTTCGAATTCGTTCTCCGCTTGTGCACTTTCATGGTTCTTCGGTGTTCTTTATTGCTACGAATAAAGTTTACGACTTTAAAAACTAGGTTCGGTATAGTCTGTTGTGGGCGGGTCAAAGGTTTCCCGCCGAACTAAGTTACTCAACCGAGAACAAGCAATAAAGGGATGTGGTCTATGACATTTTTGGGCAGGAGTAAAAATTATAATAATACAGAGGCAATTCCATTTATAACTTGTTTAATTATATTCGATCTCCAGATATCACTGCATATAAAATAAATGTGCTCTTTTTTCAGCTCAGTAAACCTGAACAAATTCCAGTTTGCTTCTAATAATGAACACAAGGAATTTTTGCCATTTTACACACTATATTGGCAATCAAATTAATTAATGTGTGAATGGAAAAGTCACCAAAGCGTTTTGCACTATTTTATTTAATTAGCACCAGCTCAATGTGCAATGAAATTAATTATCTGCATTCGGTTTAATGCGGCGTGCCTAAGTAAAGTAAAATGCTGGTTGATGGCGCTCAAAATACAAATAAACCTGCGAAATTGTGCCAGATTAGCTCTGGCTTTTGCAAAATGAAAACTGACACTTTGTCCCGCTTAATTCGTTTTAGTGCATTTAACATTTAGAATCAAATTAGTGGCGAATTATCTAGTTCACTTTTGTTTAGTAAGTTTGACATATACCCCCCTTGCTTTTCAAAACTCACGATGCTTGAATGTAAAAATCATTTATAAAAAAGGGGCCAACCCATAACGAATGATGACAGATGTGCAAGTCAATATAATATAATATATTATAATGTGAGTAGATAGCAATCCCAAGCCCTGTATAATTTATTCGTATATCAAAAAGTAGTTGGCTTACATAAATGATATGTGCACAGTTGTAACAAGTTATGTAGGCGACCACTTAACCTTGACCACTCCGGTTACAAGATTTTGGCCCCAACTGAATCATTGCCGAAATAATTTTATTTGAACCGCGTTTGTATATGGTGCAAATATTCCTAAAATGTTTCTGCTAAAGACCACGGAAATTAGTCCCTGGACGCCGCGTACGTATGTATATAAATATGGTTATCTCGGGCTTTTAATAGTTGAGCTTGGGACATCCAACCTACCTACCTGTGTACATATCCAAGAGGTTTACTTTCTAAAAAGGCTGGTACACCGCAGGTGCAACATTGGACGCAGTTTCTTCAGCTGTTTCCGTAGTGTAGCGGTTATCACGTGTGCTTCACACGCACAAGGTCCCCGGTTCGAACCCGGGCGGGAACAATTCCTTTTTTTTTTTAGCAAATTATTAATTTTTGATAAAAAAAAATTTGATTTTTTATTGGTTTTCTTACATTTGAACTAATTCCAAAATGTAAACTTCTTGCTTGACACATATTTCAAAAGATATAAATGCGTGCTTGCATGCAAACAGCTGAACATAAACAGGTGTAATCTCAACATGTTGGGAACTCGAACCCAGCCAAGGGCGAGTCAGAAATAAATTTTTTATCATATTCTTAAAATGTTTTTTTTTTTACATTTCCCCAATACTCAGTACCCCTGAAACGTAAATTACTTCCACATATAGGCTATACTTTTGCTTTTGCCTGCTTTAATGCGCAAGCAAAGGCGAAAACCCACCCCGATTTGGTGCGCACCCAGCACGTCTGGCTACTGGCAGCTTGTAATTCCCAAGTGCTTATTCGAAAAATGGGTAGTATAAATACGACACCGGCTTCCTTTTTACTCGGAAGTGTATTCTGTGATTGTTCTGTACATTGATCGATATTCAGGTAACTGCATCTGCTTATCAGATCTGTTCAGAGCCGACCCTCCGTCACACCTTTGTGTTTCCCAGTAATTCTGCCTGGCGTTGCCGTGGCTCCTCGTCCGGATCGGCTTTCCGCTGCCTTCCGCCGGACAACGACGGGTTATCCGGCGGTCGACGCACGGTCACGCACCCCCGATCCGTCGCCCCCTCCGCCCCGCGTAGTCCGGTCTCGACCGGGAGCCGTATTGGGCGGGGACGGGCGGCGGTCCGGTGCTGAAGCCGGCGACAGTTGCCCGAGTCAGCCACTTTCAAAATTTGTTGGTTAAGTAACTTAGTAGCTTAGCTTCGGATTTTCGTAACAAATTTGCTGTTCAGAACACTTCCATGTACGCGGCATTGCCGAGCAATTTGCCCATTCTTTTGCTGCCGCGAATAATCTACACTACCAATAACATTGTACTCAACTACTTATATAAATGGTAGTAACTTGTTTATTTTACGACCTTGTTACAAAATGACATCCTGTGAAGTGCATTAATGTCCAAATTGGTAGCTAAAATGGAACCCCAAATGGGTTTTTGACAGACAAAAATACCTAAGATAGCAGCATGTGTTACTTCTGGGATTACGATACGAATTTCGACTTACATAGGTGGTTTTATGTCTTAGGATTAATAATGCAGGTTTAACAAACAAAGGTATGGCATCAGGATTACATTGAGGCCAATTTTCTTCCCAAGACATATGGTACATAATTACATACATGCAAAGTTATGTACAAATTTACCACTAAATTCACAAACAATTTAGCAGCAGTGGATTTGCAGTTGTCAGCCCTATTCAGTTCATAGATCGCCCAAGACGACTGTATTGTTTGATGTCGTCGGACCTACATATCTTTCGGAACTAATATTATTTGTGAAAGGTTTCTTATGACAGCAGGTATTGCTTGAACAATTGATGGTTATATATTAATACGGGAAAACATATATAAATTAGGGGTATTCTATTGGTTATTAAATCGATTGTGAATTGTTTAATTTTTAACTATGCAGATCAATACTTCGCAGACAATTAAAATTGGGACCAATTGTTTTTTAAACTAAAATTATTTCAGTAGCTAAGATTCAGGAACACCCTTAGCAAGAGCTAGTATATTCAAAACTAAATGAGGCGCAATTAGTACATTTTTCTGCTTCTGCTGCACGGTCACACTGCTTGCATCTTATAAACAAGCGTGGTCGCTGCACAAAATGGATTCTGTATTTCTGGTAGACACAACAGGCCGCCAGGAATTCAATGGCGAGCAGCAGCAGGAAATTGTGTACAACAAAGAACTGCTCCTGGCAGAAAGTGACGCGTACAGCTCCGGCGAGGAACCAACTGAGGGCGCAGTGGAGCTCTTTGGCCTGAAGCTGAACTGCAAGGAAGTGCTCGATGTTGTGAGTTCCCTACCTGACCAAAGGAAGCCGGTCTCCAAGGTTGCCAAGCAACTGGAGGACCTCGGCGAAAAGGTAGAAAGTGCAGTGGAGAACTCCAGCAAACCGAAAGTGGTGCCACGGAAGCGGGTAACAGAACTGAACCATGAAGGTCCGCACCTGGACCTGCGGCGGGAAAACCTGGAAAGTGACATGAAGAGAACGAAACAGGCCTTGAATCCAGGTCTGGATCAGTCGCACGCACTTCCCACCGTTGGAAAGAGGCAGCAACCCCTCATCAACAGAGTAAGTGTGTAGCTATGTTGTACAAACACCCTTTTGCCCATGATGACATATTCGACATCGGAGTTTGCGCATTGGCGACCGGACCTAAGGCTCAGACTTTAGCAAATTTAGTTTCATCCGTTGTAATCTTTGCTGCTGCACTCCAGAATTGGCAGTAGCCGTAAGGCCAGCGGGACACCACATGCCAGGTATCAAGACTATTATCTGTCCTTAAGTCCTAGACAGATAGTTTAGTTTCTGGCTTACAGAACACCCAACTAGAAATGAAACACGCACTATTGTCGACCCAGGAGCCACTTAGGTCCAAGCTATTTGCCATGGTGACGACGTCTTTAGTAATCTGAATGCAACATATGTATCTGCAGTAATTTCCTGCTTACAACTTGCTGTTATTTCTAATCGCCTTCTTTTTTCAGGCTGAACGCTCCAAGACTAAGGGCAAAGGATGGTTTGATCTGCCCGCAACAGAGATCACCGACGAGATGCGAAACGAACTGAAAATAGTTCAGATGCGATCGGTTTTGAACCCCAAGCAATTCTACAAGAAGAATGACCTGAAACGTCTGCCCAAATTTTTCCAAATCGGAACTGTGTTGCCTTCGCATTTGGATCACTACCAAGAAAAGAAGTCAAAGAAGAAGCAGTCTCTGGTCAATGAGTTGTTAGAAGACGAGAGCTTCCAGAAGTTCAACAAGAGGAAGTACAACGAGGTTATTCAGCGCACAGACAAATACGCCTATCGGAAAAACCTGAAAAAAATGAAAAAACTTAAGAAAAATAAATAATTATTTAATATTTTAAGCCCAAACTTACTTGTCGCTCTATTTCATTTGAACCTAAATGGATCCCATAAATAGTCAAGTCAAACACTCGTAATTTACGAGCCTAGAACGTACATTAAAGAACAAAAGCGAAGGATCCTTATGGTAAAAACCTCTTCTACGGAAAATAAGATTTTATTTTTGGGGTTTCTCCAAGCTGTTATCTTCTTACACTTGTTTTCCTTTGGCCAAATATTTGAAAATATATTGGATATTGGATTTATTATTTTTTTTTTCCTTTGTGTGTTTAATAGTTCACTAGGAATTGCAATATGTTTTTTGGGTGATCTCTAAACTACGCTCTTCATCAAGTTTCCGTAGTGTAGCGGTTATCACGTGTGCTTCACACGCACAAGGTCCCCGGTTCGAACCCGGGCGGGAACAGTTCTTTTTTTTAGCATTTTTATTTTGTGATAAATTTTTTTTATTATAATTTTTGTTACATATCAGTAGTGTGTGATCAACTAATTTATAATATAAAAATATAACAACAGATCTCAGAATTCCCTATAAAGCTGTTCCTGGAGTAAATGTACTAAGAATCAAGGCATACTTTTAGGCATCATCTTTGAAAAACCCACAATAATTTCATCCGGAACGCCGCCGCACCGATATATCGTATGCCTTGGCAAAAATTTACCCATTACAGCCCCTTCATAAAACTTGTAATGTCTCGTGGTGCACCAGAAACACATTAATTCACATTTATTTACTGTATCAGCTGGCTGCTATTGGACGGCAACTTTGGCGCACTTTGCATTTTTATTGCACAACATCCGGAGGCAAGGACTCTTTACAGCATTCAACTGCGAGAGATTCGGGCGGACGGGAGGGCAACCCCAAGTCGGCCCCAAAGGGCCATTACCACAGTACAGGCGAAGCTGCAATTACAAACAGTTGTTCAACTGCTTGACTTAAAATGCAGCGGGCCAGTGGCTTGAATGGGGATGTCCCGACCCCAGTTCGAGTATCTGTATCTGTATCTGTATCTGAAGCCGTCGTTTGTGGTTTACGGATTAAAGCGCGAACATCCGTGGCAGCGCGGAATGTCCGGATGACGAGCCGCGCATGCGTCCCCGAAATCCCGTAGAGCCCCGCACCCCGCAGGACATCACCCTTTAACCGTTACCAGTAACCCGTAACCCGTAACCCGTAACCAGAAACCCCAAACCCGTAATCCGCCATCCGGGGTAAGTCCTCGAGCGGGATCACGGGCCACGGGGTCGGCGGTGGTCAATGGCGTCCGGTGTCATTGCGTTTCCGTTTGAGTTGGCAATTTATACAATTTTTGCTGGCGCTGCTTGTAAAATGGAAAATGGAAAACTTTGCCACCGCCACCGCACATTTACTTACTATGCGGCTCGAGGCTCGCACTTTTGTACGGCCTCCTCGTTTGGCAACGTTAAATTGATTTATAATTTCAGCCCGTCCCGGAGTTGCGTTTTAACATTTCCTGCTGCGCCCAGTTCCCGTTCATTTGGCGCTTTTTAATTCGCATTTTTAACGCAGCGATCGGCCGAGTTTTCCCCTCGGAAAAGGATTCTTTATAGCGCAAATGTATGCGTTTTCCACGGCATTTCATGTTTGTATGAATTTTAACGCCAAATTGGTAACTTGCATGCATATCATATACGAGTATGGATTTTCCCTTGTGAACGTGCATACATCCGTATATGAAAAGTCCCCCGCATTTTGCTTTTATTTGTGAGCATGCCGCACAGCCTTTAATTAAAAGTCAAAGTTCAGCAATTGATATCGAAATCAATTTATGAGCGGCCTGCTTTATTTATCCTTTTGCTGTTGACGGAGTTTCGCCACCCAAGTCGGCCAATCTGTATTTATGGGTCAGCAAACATAACGGTCGGAGAAATGTATAAAATGCGCTTTGTGAAGCACAAAAAATCAGGAATCGCTCGGTCTTTTGAGCGCCGAAATCAAAGCGACTTTTGTGCCAACGTTAATCACATTAACGATGCCGAAGTATGTACAATGGGTGGCCATTTAGAGGACTCCCAGATGCACAGGGGGAAAATTAAAGAAATGTAATTCGCTTAAAGTACTTATCTTCCGACTGAGTGATAATTTAAGTATTTATTTAAAATTATTGAAATGTTTCTAGCTCCTTAAATGAATTCGAATACTAGTTGCTGGTGCTGGTGCACCTGATTTGAACAATGTTCAACTTCGATTTGCTGTTTTCGCAGTGTGGCAGTGACGCATGTCATCGGCGAATCAAAGAGAAGCGTTGGCATAATGTACTGAAGGCAGTTCGCTTGGAGGGAACCTCACAAATAACCAAAATAATGCAGGCCACACAGCTCGGCAATGATCAAGAGCAGCGGAAAAGCGGAGTAAATGACAATAATGACACAATAAAAGGACTGTTGAAATGCCGGCCAACTGATGGCAACTAGCAGACAAAAGCTGCCATTCCCATTGCCATTGCCAATGCCATTGCCACCGAGCCGAGCCGCATGACAATAAAATGAACGTTAATAACGATAAGATAAGAGCAGCTCAGACGCACATTTGCGGTCCGGGCTCGAGGACGGGGGCAAATGTTAAAACAATAACCAGCTAAATGTTGTTGACGGGGTGGGGGAGCGTGACCAGGACTCGGAATTTGTCCGCCACTAAGCTGCGAAGATGAAGTCTTCCATCCGAAACGAGTGTCAACAGCATTGCGCTGCTCCGCGTACCAAAGATTTTCCGAAACAGCTTTCCCCCGAAAAGGACATTGGACATTAAATTCGCTTTAGTTGGGGTGGGGAGCTGGCGAAATGTATCTGTTTGAATTGTGACTGTCATGTCGCGCCATGTTGAGGGGATTTAATAAATTAATGATAATAACTCTAATAACGACTTGATAAAGATGATGAAGAAATGTCGCATTAGCTGATGCCACGCTTATATAAATTCCTTAAAGTTCAGCCGTAAAGCCCTGATTGCCTGTTTGGTTATTTTCTTTTATCAAGGATTTTGCAAGGAAATACTAATTTTACCAATTGTTTCAGTAATCAAGCCGAACTTTGAGTACATTTTCATTTACCTAAATGAAAAGTAGAGCCAGGCTACTTAATCTATCCATATACGTCAGGTAAAAATTGCTATAAGCAAATGTACAAACGAACTCTTTAAACTTTCAGACTAACCAAGGATATCCCTAAATACCATTTGACAAATCGAAAAGTTTTCTTTTTCTGGCCAAACTCTCACACGGCAAACCGTAAGTACGCTCCAATGATTCCAATTCGGTTGTTGGCCCGAAACTTTGTCGGGCTTAAAGTTTATGACGCAGGTGTTTGCTTTGGATTAGAGCAGCCGGCAAAAGCGGGGTAAAAAAGATATGGGATTACCTGGCGTATGAGCAACTTCTCTGGCCCTGAAGTGTGAGTGCTATAACAACATTCCGGTGACCGAGGAAACCTCAGGATTCATTTTCCAGCTTTTCAGCACAGCTGACCACAACAAACAGCCTACAATCTCCCACACGAACAGACAGATGAGTGCGATGGTGTGTTGGTTGCGTGTGTGTTTCTGTGTTTGTGTGTTTGTGGATCAGCTGAACCCACCTACACTGGCACACTTAAAACGTTGTCAAAACTATGGCACAAACATGAAAATTGTTTTTAAATTGACGATGAAAGGCAAATCCATGTGTGAACAAATCGATTGAGGACGCACACAATAAATGCCTGATTCCTGGCCTTTTTCCCTCATTAAGCTGTTCATCCTTCTTGCGGATTAAGCTTCCATATGATAATTCTGTAGTTTTTATACGCTTATTGTATATATATTCTGCATTGAGAATTAAGAACAGACAATTAAGATGCTTAGGAAATAAATTGCTTTAAGCAATTTAAGCTATTATTATTATTATTTCCTAATTAAAACCATTTGGTTTTTCATTATTTAGCAAAAACACCCGTTTATCATATATCTTTTTTTTTTGCCAATGTGAAATTAAAATTATTTCCTCTCGTTCTCACTATAGCGCTCTATCTTGCTTAAACTTATTAATTAATTAATTAATTTTGCACACACAATTTGTTTATCCCAGCGGCGACTTAAGCAGTTTTGTCATTATTGTTGTTATTTAAGAAGCCTCCGTTATATTTTATTCACGAGATTATTTTTCAGTCCATGTTTTCGTAGATTTATTTATGACTTTGCGGGCGCGTGTTAATATTTTTACGAAATAATGTAATTAATAAGCGATAGGCAGCGTTATTGGGACCGTATTAATTATATCGGATTAAAAATACATTAAAAAGCATAACAAATGCGTGGGAAATAAAAATATCAGCAAGGTGCATAACCCAATAATGTGCATATACAAAGTGTAAGAAGCACAAAAAGCGACAAATTTTATCTCTTTATCCTTCGATTCGATTTCAACACAAACCATTGCCGGCTTAATCTGCCTTATTAATATCAGTTTATGCAAATTTAAATATACGTTTACCCTTAAATCAATAACAGGCCGGACTCTTTTAAGTATTAAAAATAAAAACGTCGCATTTGTTGTGCTTAATTAACGGCGACAGACGAATGGCCCGTCGCACTATCCATTACAATTAATTGTTTGCATAAAGTGGTTAAGAGTGGTTAAGTAATATCGGATAACGCCCTCTGATTAAATGGACCTTCATCTAATTAAACCCAGGATGTCGTTAAACAAATTTTATGCGAGCCTCTGCGATTCCGGGCTGACTTTAATGAGGTTCCCGCAACTCAGGCCTTTCGGAGAAAGCAATTGCATTAACATTTCTCAAAGTTCGCTGTAGTTTGTGCAGTTTTTCAACTGATTGCAGAAATGCGAAAGAAATGAATGCATAAAAATGCTCTTATTGACAGTTTCTGCAAGAGTTTTCCGCTCGGTTGTTGCAGCTACTCGAGCCATGAATACCAAAAGCAAAGTGTCTGCATTTGACAGACGAAAACAATGGTTCGAGGGAAAGGCCGTGGGAATGCAATTGGCAGTTGGCAGCAGGGGGTCAAAGGCGAAAAATATCCTTTTAATTCCATTGAGTGCGGGGGCATGAGGAGTCTGGGTGGCTGGTTGGGGGTCAGGCTGGGCGTGGCAGTCAAGGGCGGGCTCATAATCGATTCCATTATTTTTGCAAGCGTAGTCAAACTTTTTAATTACACTTTGTTACTGCATTTGCAACTTTCCGAAAGGTGTTATTTCTTCTCCCCCAAACACACAGCTGCACATTGGGCAAACACTCTTAGATAAATTGGGCAAAAGGTCACTCATTCCTCACCTCAAAGAGTTCTTTGAAATCTTTGTTTTGCTCATTTCAATGTTATTATAATTACGTTATTTGCATTGTAAACCATCTAATACAGCTTTGAGTCAACTGTAAGCAAAGCGAAATCAAATACTTTTTGCGAACTTTCCTTCTTTACACAAGATGCTCTTTGACACTGTGCAGCTTTGGGATTCGTTGCAAAGTCTATAATAACAAAATTAAATTTATGCATCCATCGTTGCGATTTCCCCCATTTCCCGCCTTCCCCCTGCTCCTGAGCACACGACACAAGTTTGTGCAACACTTAAACTTTAATTGTGCAAAGTTTTTGACCATGTCGTGTGAATTTCCTGTGCATTGTGTGCGTGTCTTTGTGGGTATGTGTTGATAGATGGCGTAGAGAATTTCGCAAACGGGGTCAGTCCACGTCTGGGATACCAAATGCATAAAGGATTAGACACACACACACACACGCCAGCTCGCACATTCACAAGCTCAACCGAAGCAGATTGCAAGACTTCTGAAAAATGACTGGCACTCGAATGCAGAGGAAAAAATCAACTTCAGCTTTTCCAAAATTAATAATAACTCTAAATCTGTTGAGTGATGTAGTCTGAAGCAATTCGATTGCCCATTAATTTGGGCCTTTAGAGGACATGCCTGAAAATTAATTCCAATAATGCAGATTTCTCACAGTGCAGCTGTGCTTGTGTGTGTGTAAGCCGCTTGATGTCTGTTTGCCAAATGGTTTAGCACACTCATTGGGTGCCGACCACAAATTCAATTTGCCTGATAAGATAGAGCCAGAGCACACAGAAATGAATCGAAACAAAAGTGTGCCCACAAAGAAAAGCAAAATAAAAAGGAGTGTGGTATATGCGCAAGAAATTGGCAAAGGTCAATTACCATAATATAGCCGACAGATATATACAATAGTTGGATTTCTTTATCTATCGTTCGAGGGTATGCTAGAAAGTGGCCGACACGAATATCCCAAAACTAAATAATGAGATGCAAATATTTTAATGGCACATCCACAGGAACACACAGCCAGTAACACAGACACGACCATCCCTTAGCCGTAACTTCATTTATTTTGAAAAGCTTGCCTTTGGGCAATTTGACTGCCTGTGGGGTGCGTCGCTCTCCTGGCAACCGGAAAACTCAGAACGGAGAACGCAGAACGCAGAACGTAAAACGGACATCGGACATTGGACATCAGACAGGGGAGCTGTCGTCGTTGGCCCCCAAGTGAGAAATATTGTTTTAGTTTATCATGACAGCACTTTTACAAGTTTAAACTGCTCATACATTAATTAAAAACTTAATAAAACACACACAGCACGAAAAAGGCAACCTGAGCGAGAGCTGAAACTAAAACAGATGTAGGTATGCTATGTAGATGGATGTTCAACATGTGTAGCACTATTAATTGCTTTCCCGTTTCTCCTGCTCTTATTTTCTGCTTAAAGGGTATCCCCTCGGTTTTAGCCGTGTTTAAAGGGCGCCGGGGGAAGGAAGCAAATTGCTGCACACTTTCGAGGACCTTCCTAATTGCACAGCAATGTTGTTGACACATTTGACCAGCCAGTAAACAAGGAGAATGTCAGCACGGACTGCGCTCCAGAGTGCTGACCCAGCTGCAAAAGAATACCAAACGAAATTTGCTTACAGTCCGCTTTTTTTTTTTTTTTTTTTGCCGAGCACTGTGACACGGTGCAACTCGAAAGGGTATGGGATGTGCGGAGAATGTCGAACTGTTGCCCGCTTTGAGGAGTTTTTAATTCGTGCAGGAACCATCCAAAATACGCTCCTAATTTTATAAAGGAAGTTAAGACAATTTTGCAATTCAATTAAAACTAAACGTTTTTGTAGAATATGTTTTAGTACTATTTCGTATTTGGCATGTACATAGAACTTTAACCAAGTTTAGTTGGCGATCATCTATCAAATCGTATCACGGAATACTTGGACCGAAAGAAGAGGGCAGACCAATTTGTTTATTTTAGTTTTCAGACCTCGCAGACTCGATAAGATGCCTTCAAGCCAGGTTTTCCCATATGGCCCACACTCGAATTTCCGCCCACATGCGGACTGATTGCAAGACGCACCATCATTTTGCAGTATAGGAGCTCAATTTTGCCATGTACAATTCTAGCCATTCCCTATATATCTTGGCCGTCCTGTTTTCCGTTTTTTCTCATTTGCTGTCTTGTTATATTATTTTTGATGAATTACTCTGCCTGCGCCAGCATTTTGCATAGAAATCGTTGAAAAGGGTTTTCCACTTTCCGCCTCTCGTCTTGATTTATTACTCCACCAAGGAGTGGAATGAGGCAGATCCGGAGTCCTCACATGCGTGAGCGCTTTCAAGATATTGTTTTTAAATTCATGCATAATACGACATCTGTGAGTTATGAGCCTGTGTGTGCCGCCTCAAGCCCAACGAACTCGAGGGTCAACGAACTCTCAAATCGGAAGTGGAATCCCATCCAACCCGCCAAGCCAAAGATCGCGATAAGTTCTTTGACAAATTTTCTAATTTGTCATCTTGTCATATCTGATCAGATCTCTGAGCTGCTGCATTTGACATTCAGATTTGGAAGCAGCCTGGTAATGGTAACTGCAGTTCTCCGTACAAATTTCGAGCTTCCTGCACTTCCACTTGTTGGTATTGGTGCCTGTCAAGCGCTTTACTTCCGCTTACACACACACGAAAACAGTGCGGCTGTCAAAAAAATAGTTCTCGAGTTATGTTCCTTGAATCGAAAAAGTACCAAATAGTTAATGGTTTGCTATTATATGTTTCGTATTCAAGAGATTTCCGCGTTTAATAGTTGAAAACTTAATAAAAAATATACTTTAAACATTTATTTTTATTTCAAAATGTAGCAAGCTCGGAATGTTTGCAATTCTAAAACGTTGAGCTTAACTGTTGTGTACATACATGGCCCAAACCTGCCTGTCTTTGGCTCACAGTTGGCTACATTTTTATTTCAAATTGGTCATTTCCGATCATTTCTGCAATTTTCATTTGTCGCCCGACTGGTCGAAGGAGTGGAAGCCTAGGAGTCCTGTGGCCGCCAGGACATGTGTGCTCCATCATGCAGTCTGACTTGGAAACTTGTTTCCGTTTGACATTTTCTGAATATTTCTCATATTTATATGCATGCAGGCGAGAGAGATAGCGAGCACCACTCCCGGAGTTTTCCTTCTAAACAAAAGCCATTTTCCGGCACTTGAATTTCGCCCGGCTTTCCTTTTAACGAGCTGCCATTCGCCTCCCTTTTTCCCGCCATATCTCTCTGTGTATATCCATATCCGTGGCACATATGCAAGTTTATATGGCACTTCCACACACTCGCACTGGTGCTGTTTAATTTGCATTTTTATCGATTCGGAAGGAGCTTAGCTTTGTCTTCGCCATATTCAGTTGATTCACATAAAATACCCATAAAAATGTCAACGCATAAGCAGCCAACTCAAACCCGAAACCCAAAACAGCTCGCATTTTCTCACTAAGCCTTACTTTTAAAGTGTAACATTCTTTCAGGGCGGAGCTGGGGGTTTTAAAACACAATCAATTTTATTAGCCGAAATAAATTCAATTCCTGGCTCGGGGGCTAATGGGGAAATAAATCCGAGAAACTGCATCAACTGAATTCGAAAAGATTTTAAGAGAAGTCTGCCAACTGCTTAAAAACCAATTTTATATTTTCAATTTCAAAAGGTTTGGTTTAGTATTTGGGATGTAATTAGAACTTTATCAGTATGCCATTTAAGGCTCTAGCCCATTTCACCATAACTAAATGTAATACTCGTGCTATATATGCCTTTTGTATCCAAAAGTTAAACTTTATTGGCTTTTATTAATCCTTCACTTAGAATAAATAATGTGATTTACATTTGCCAAGAGATATGCATATGAGTTTCAGGCAACTTAAAAATTAATTCAATTTCAACTGGGCAAATATTCACAAGGTTTTCGATTGGAATGGCTGGACTCCACAATAAATATTGACAAATGCAAGTACCAAACAAATAATGGCTGCTGTCTGTTTCTTATTTATGCCGGCCACAAAATTCATTAAGCCACAGTACAAAAGAGCCCGGCTATAACAAACAGCAACTGGTGAGGCGACGAGTTGGGAAAATAGAGGGGCGGGGATAAAGGGCAAGGGCGCAGACAATATAGGCAAACAATGAATTGAAAGGCATGCATATTTAATTGCTTATGGAAATTGCATACAAAACAATCATAAACTTATAGATTCCAATTAAATACCCCAGCCAGTGTGGTGAAAGGCCCGTAGGATGGTGCATGTAAATAGGAAAAATAAGTAAGTGCACAAGCTCCTGATTCTTTGTGATGCCGAGAAACTGGCTTATTGGTGAATCACATTACGTATACGCCCTGCACTCGAAGTGCTGCAGAAGCCAAGGCAAGGACTAAGCCGGGCTAATAGCTTTAAATAAATAAAAAACACAATACAATAAAATAGAGCAGAATAAACCAAGGAGGGCAGGAAGTGCCACAGATAATGCCGGCCAATATACAGTACATAATACGCAGGACAAATAGCAGAGGGCACACAGCACTGCTCCGGCTTTCTGTGCATATGCCAAAGGCTTGGGCAAATCCACTTCCGGCTAAAATGCATTTAAAGCAATTAGCAATTGTGTGCGCTGCAAATGGCATTATGACGACATCCGAGTTGGGGAAGATGTTGGTCGAACGACTGCAGGCAGTTGGATACGATAGATTTCATATCATCACTTTCAAAATAAACTTTCAGTTGGACAAGGCGATCAAAGAAATGCTGTTTTCAGTAAATAAATATCTCCAACTTAAGCATTTGAAGTTGATTTATTATTAAAATCTCAGGAAATATATCCAATATTTTAAGAATTTCGCAAATGCATTTAAAATATTGTAGTCCAATGGCTATTTACCAGTATATTTTTGTTTAATTTATTAATTATTCAGAAATCCATCCCCAACCACTTGGCAATCCATACCATTTCCATTTGCTGACCACAATGTTGACTGGGTTCTGGCTTTGTTTCAGCTGCTCTACAGCATAGACATGCTGCCAACAATCACAATACAAATAATAACAATTCCCCAACCGACAAACTTGGGAATACAAAATAAATATGTGCAGGGCAAAACAAAAGCATGGCAGAAACACTCTCTCTCTCTTTCAGAAAAGGCCGAGCAGCATCAATGTCACTGCTTACATTTGTCGCAGGACACTGCCGGCCAAAAGTCCTGGCACACTCGCTGTAGCTGGAAAGCGTTTGGGGAAAGGTGGAAATCGCAGGCAATTATAATAAGCAAGGAACCGGCAGGCAGCCGTATCAGGAACTTGTTGTTGCACTCAGACAAAATCTCAAGCAAAGCACTGCAAAAAATATCGTAGCTGGAATATGCACTCCAAAAATATGAACTCTGAAATTTGAGGAGAGAGCTCAAACAATAAGAGAACCCACATATTATTTGAAGTTTAGGTTTTATAATGCATTAAATCTTAGTGGAAAGAACAAGTAAATGAAGTCTTTGAATTTTCAAATTCAACAAAGATACTTTAATAAAACTATTGTAATATTTATTTTCACATATTTGAAGTTTCGATTTTATTGTGCATTAAATCTTAGTGGAAAGAACAAGTAAATAGAGTCTTCGAATTTTCAAAATCAACAAAGATACTTTAATAAAACTATTGTAATATTTATTTTCACATATTTGAAGCTTCGATTTTATTATGCATTAAATCTTAGTGGAAAGAACAAGTAAATGAAGTCTTTGAATTTTCAAATTCAACAAAGATATTACAAACTATTGTCATATTTATTTTTTCCCGGATAAATCGTTTTCCAGTGCACTTAAAGATACATAGTTGGCCGACGAATCCTTGTCGTGCTCCTTGTTCTGCCGTTTGTATTTGTCCCTGGCAAGTTGGCAACACTTTTGTTTACTTTTGCAGATTTGCAGGCAAAAACAAAACAACCGGAACCAGTGGCAGGCGTTGCCCGAATCCATTTCTGTCAGCTTTTGGCCAGAGAAGCCACCAGAAGGAGTTGCGTCCGTGGGCCCAGGGAGCAGTCGTCCTCCAGGATGGCACTCTGCAGGGTTTTCAGCACTGCATGCACTGCTGAAAATGCATTCGGCAACAAAAGGCTGTGTGAGCGCCACACAATTATTTGAAAGTGCAATGCGAGACGGCCAGACAATACACCGAAAAAGGACAAGTATTGTAATAACAATTACAAGGACACGCCTGCAGTCCTGGCCGGTCGGCATTAGCCGAGGTGCTGGGATACTCGTTCTCACTTTATTTGAGCTTAGTGTGGCGCTCCGTTTGCTAGCCGGTTTGCTGCTATTCAGGTTTAATTAACCTAAAAGTGCTTGCATTATTTAATTTTATTTTCTGTCATTGTTGCCGGCGTTGCTGCACAGACAGATACTAATTTAGTTGAAAGCAAAATTTCATTAGCAGTGAAAACGTCGCGTGAAAATATTTATCTTAAGTCCTTTGTTTTTGTTCAGCGCCTGAAGTTGCATTGTTATCTCCGGCTATTATGCTGTTGTTCTTGCTGCTTTCTTGGAAGGCAAGTCAATTGAAATAGGAATTTAATTGAACCTGACAAATCACTCACTTCAAGATCTCCTCTCTTCAGGGCAACCCCACCATTATCGCCTGCAAAGCACCCTAATCAATCAGTCATCATAGTTCATTGTCCGTCGGATCGCAAGTACTATGCAAATTGATGCACTTGATAAAACTTCGATTTCCCCTATGACCTCAGCTATAGATACTTGGCATCCGCATCTGCACTCTGCACTCGCATGCAAATATAATATGCGCGCTTGAAGAGGAAATGAAATCAGCAGCAGCTCGCTGAAATTGGCATAAAGTCGGAGTGCGTTCGCTGGTCATATTGCACGATGATACAAAATAGCAAGCCATTCAAATGCCAGCGATGGAAATGGCGTTTTCATGCTCCTTGGCTGCTCAATCATAAAAAATTTGACTTTCGTATGGCACTTTGGGGGAGCATCTTCCCCTTGCCCGACCCAAAAGTCATTGAATGCGCTGTGGGAGCAGCCAAGAGTTGAACTCTGCGGTGGTGATTGGGAGCAATCGCTGGAAAGGAATTTCTACCGCTGAAGGCAGCGCCTTAATTATAGTTATTGCCGCATGCATGGCACAAAATATTTTCCTTTTTAATTTTATTTGACCTATTTCGAAGGGACTCGCTGGCATGTAAGCTGAATTGTGAGTTGCGTAGGAACCTAACAAGTGCAGTGGAAAGTTAGCTAAAATATGGTAAAAGAAATGTAAATATAATTATAGAAATTGGGCGAATTTAGGCGAATGCACTACTAAAATAGTGCTTGTATAGGGAAAATATTCAAAGATATATTTTTTATGGGGAATATGGAATAACACATATTTTTAGCGCGTGAACTGTAAATAAAATCCAGTAAAATGGGAAAAGTAAAAACTCATAGCATCATCGTTAGCAAGTCGGCATGGAAATTAATAAATATTCGATGCTGCAATCAGCATTAGACATAACGGGCTCAAATGATGCGAGGCGTTGCATTAAAAGCGAATATCGAAGGTTCGCAGCAACAGTTGCATTAGCAATAAGCGGAAATGGCAAATATCTGACTCCCACACCCACACTCACACCCACACACACACGCTCGTACCGCTTGGTCGCATGCAATCTAGAAACGATTCTAAACAAAAGGAATCCGCTTTCATAATTTCCCCATGGAGCGCGCATTCTTTTTATTGCCACTAAGCGACCGAACAAACGACCAACCGACCCACCGATGTAGAAATAACAATGCAAACAGACTCGGCCCACACACACACACACACACATACACAGGACTACCGGGGCGCACACAGATACACACCCCCACACAGACAGTGATTCGAGAAGTCTCGGCTCAATTACAATTGCAATTGTTTGCCTGAATGCGTTTTGGTTTCGCGCTGGGCTCTCCTCGCCACCCAGCCACGCCCACAAAATGCTGAGCCATTTTTATAAATGATGTTCGCAGCGGCTTTTCCGACTCCCTCGCCACCCCCTCATTTGCCACCCCTTCTTTATTATCCGCCATTTTCACCCACCGCTCTGGCTGCGCTTTTAAGTACAATTGCATTCTTGTGCCACTTTACCTTGGTTTCGACTTTAATAAAGGCTCGCAAGGCTGAGGCCTTGGCTGCTCGGAATAATGGCAATTTCGGCTCTAATTGGGAACAACTTTTCCACCGCTGAGTGGCTTAATTGAAGGGCTGCAGATACCAGAAATGATGTGCGTTATATGGGTACGGATTCGGGAAAGTAAGCACTATTTATGGGTTCATACGAAAGTATTTCGAACTATAGAGGCATTTCAGCCTTGATATTGATATTGATATTAACTGCATGACATATTTCATGAAACGGATTTCATAAACGGATTAATTATTATTTTAGTTTTAAGATAATTGCCGAACCACACTGGCAACAAATATTCTTTGAGTTCTTGCTCTAGCTTAACCCAGTTCACTTTATAAACCTACGAGTATCCCGCATTACGCATTCGCCGCGTTGTCAATCGGCCTGTAATTTATGCTAATGCAAAAAACCAGGCCAAAACAGTGCGCTTATCGCCCTGTCATTCACATTCGGCTATGCAAACATTGCGACCCAATAAATCAATAACTCGAAATTATGACAACCGGGCGTATGCGTAATGTGAGTGCTGATTAGAGCCGCGTGGGGCGGATTGAGGAGCGCGGAGTACCACTGATATTGTACACCAGGCGATGGGTTCAACGACTCCATGTCGCGGTGCATATGGGTGGGGTAACCCAGATTTGAAGTACGTTAAGTCTAATAACTGCTCGGCCCTCGCCGCAGTTATTAATAAGCAGAAGATGCAGCAACATCGGCATCGGCAGGAGGTTGCTTAAGTCTTAGGCCTGGGCCTGGGTTTTTAATTTTCCACAACGCTGCGCAAAGAAATAGTTTCGTACGGCTTTCCACTCCCTGTTGTTCTTGTAGTCACTCAAGTGTCCCACGGGGGAGCCATAAGTTTTTCCTTACGCTTTTTCGGGTTGTGACGGCGCGTTTATGAAGCGTTTGATGTTTGGATGGAAGGGAGGCCTCCAGCCCCAGTCTGCATAGTTTTTCCGCATTGGTTATATATTGATGCTCAATCAAATTGATCTCTTTGTTGTTGTGTTTATTGATGCGGCAATTTAATATTAACTGGCTCGCTGATGCATTCAATTTGGGTTTGGTTTCCCCATTTTTGTTTTCCCTGCCGACCATTAATAAATATTAAATGGCGAGCATGGGACAGACCTGGGAACCTTGCAGCCTTCGAGTGCTCACTAAACCCAATTGGCTTGTTGTGTCCCATGTGCAAAGAGTGCATTAACCCCTTTTGCGGTTTCTTCTGATGTAGTAATCCCTTGCGGTTCGTGCGGTTTTCTAGCCACATACTTCATCACAAAGACCCCAAAAGAGTCAATGGGGTTCGATGAATGTTTCCGCACACTCGAAGAAAAAGTAACTGCACGGCTGGAGTTCTGTGGTTCAGAGGAAAGTTTGTCGTAAGGCTGCCCAATCAAAAACTTCTTTGTGTAATTTACTTTATCTGGGTTATCCCTTTTATGCAGTAAATGTACTGATACTCGAGTGGTTTTCCTCGGTGCACTCGTAACATATAATCTCGACTTCATCTTCAATGATTTTTGTAGCTATCTGCATAATCTGCTTTCAAAGCCAACCACTGCGTAATGCAATTGTTGACCACTCACAAGTCCCTCCATAATTGCTGTTCGATTCATTCAAATCCATTGAATGTCCTGGCGGGATGTCAGTGCGGTTTATCCGCTTATTCATTGGAACATTCCGGCAAATCGCAGCCGACTTGGGTGCTATCCTCGTGACAGGCAGACAGAAATGCCGCTGACATGACCGGCCATTGTCTGGCCTGTGTCTAAAGGTCTAAGCAAACAGTGGCCAGTGGAGTTTCGCCTTCTTTTTGCCGGCTGTCGCCTCTGTTGACATATTTTGTATACCCAACTGTCTGGCCGCGTCGGGACTTCAGAGGAGTGATTAAAAAAGCCAACCTGGGGTGCAGAAAATAATAAAAATGGGTCTGGCTGGCGGAGAGGTTAAGCAACTCGCAGTTGGCTATCTGGACAGCTATCTGAGCCTCCGTTTTCGACCAAACACAGGTGTGCATTTCGTGTCGAGACAGCAATTTATTGAGCCCCGATAAGAGCGCTGTGTGTGTGCAACCGGATGAGGGAAAAATAATTGGATACAGTTTACAATTGCATTGCGTTATCCTGTAAAAAAATAAGTGCGATAAGAGAAAGTGAATGGCTTAAATCGGTGCGATGCGAAGCGTTTTAGAAATACTTTAAAAAATACCAATTTAATTTTTGAACTCTTTAATCTATCGAGCACTCAAATGTTCTAACAAACAAAATCTACCGTCATCAGCAAGATGAAAATATTTTTATGGAGCAGATTTATTTATGGGCCTCTTTAAAACTTCACCCGGAATTGTCCCATTTGTTGGCTAGCAGCACTGGCTGGCTCCCTTCGTGGCAATTCCGTGTTGTTAACAACTTGGCAAGAAACAATTAAAGTACTTAAACGGTCCGAGCCAAGGAGCGTTCTAAATATTCAAAGAGCAACTTGTCAAGCCAAAACCCCCAGCCCGAAACCCCCTACACAATTTCAATGCCCCATGCCCCAGACATCCTGTTTGTTTGCGGTGCACATGTGTTTCTGTGCGTCTGCCTGTCTGCTTGTCACTTACTTTTGATTTCCTCCCCTTTGGTTGTTTTTCTTATTTTTCGCCGCTCATGTTTTCCCAAGCCAAAATTGTCTAGCTTTGATTTATGCCACACGCATGCACTGCATACGCTTTTTGGGGGCTCGGCTGTCAGCCGTCTCCTGATTTTTCTTCTGCCTCGCCGGAACAAAGACAGAATTCTTTTTCCCTGGTCTCCCTGAACTGGCCGTTTTTTGTTGCGTAATCTGTTCTGCTCTGTGATAGAAATTAGTTTTTCCCTCGCCTGCTTTCCAGACCCTGCAACACAAACAAATATCAACAGGAGTCGAGCCACTGGTGTCGGAGGAATTAAAAGCGAGCCCAGAAAAAAACTGTAGGAAATTGTCTCTCCACGGGCGTAATAATTTTCGAACTTTCTGCAAATAGCTGTCATTTATTTAATAGCGCGCATACGCAGCGTTTTCGGTTTAAATAATTAAAAAGCGCGGATGCAAAGTGAAAATCATTATAAAAAACATTAACAAACTGGTCTGCGTGCGCCATTTAGGGTGTGTTTGTGTTGGCCAAACAAATCATCGGTGTGCAACAAAAACAATTCAAAGTTTGCTGCAAACAATTTGCGGAGCTATCAAGATTATGGTGAAACAGGTGTAAAGAGAAAATTCTTTTTTATAACAGCCGGTTCACTTTTGCTAAAAAATGTATGTGTATATTGCGCAATAGCCAGCGTGAGCATTTCTCTGGTTTTTTGGTCTCCAAATATGAAATGCCCATGTATATTTATTTACGCTTAGAGGTTAGACAAACAAATAAAATTCAAATGAATTTAAACATATTTTCTAATGATAGTTTGTTCTGAAATTTTTCACTTTAAACTACTTTGGTCTTTTCCGTGTATTTCAGTGCTGGGGTTTTTTAACATTTTTTCAGATGAATCCGTCCTTTTTTGAACGAGCAAACACCCCCTTTTCAGAAATCTGTCTTTTTTTGACTTTTCACACAGTGCATAGTTCAGCTGAAAACTTTCGAGCTTGGAAACAGGATATGTATTAGATTGTATTGCATTAAAATAATGCCAGACTAATTTGGGAAATCATTTATAGTTAATGTACAGAAAATGTCCAATTCGCAGAGCTTCAACAATGTTTAAAACTAGTAATCTTTGAAATGGTCCAATGTTTCATTATTTTCAGAATAAGGAACTTTTTTAGTACCTTCACAATAATTATATTATATTTAAAGATTCTGCTTGCGACGACATGGATCATGACGGATTGGTATCAATAAAACATATTTTATTTATCTTCCACCAACTGACATATTATTAAGATAAAGTTCTTTCCGGAGTTTTGTGCTTTTTTGAAATTGTTGCCATCTTTTCATTGTTTTTGTGACAGAACTGTCCTTTTTTAACTGACAGCTGGCAGCACTGCATGCTTCGAAAAAATGATTCCGCATTTGAGCTAAGGAACAATAACTACAACATAACCGAAGGGGTCACAGCTTTTGACATTTGAACAGCAATTAAATGGCAAAAACAGCAGTTAGAGCTGAAAATAGGTTGAAGCACACCCAACAAGTGTTAGCTGCAGCAAATGTGCAATACCTATTGCGCAGAAATAAAACAACAACGAGGGCCCGGCATTGTGTTCAGGTCCCCCAGAGCAGCGATTTCAAAATGTGGCCCGACTTCATTACAATGGCAACGCATTAGGGCAAAATGGATGGTGAACCAGGCGGCTGTTTTGGAGCGGGCTTTTTGGGGAGGCTGTAATGGTAAGAGGTTGCAAGCGTTTCGAGCAATTAGCGTGTGCCGCAATCTCGGCAGAGGGCTAAAAGGAAGCGGTAAAAGCCAGCGAGATACAGACTATTTTAACAAAACGAATTGCCTCTCGGCCGGGGAATGGCTCTATAAATGGCATTGGCGAGAGCTTATACTTGTACGTACGATTGAGGCATAGAATCTGAGAGCAGTATTGAGATAAAAACTGTGTTTTAGCAAGAAGCCATGCGAACCTTTTACCTGCTTCGGAATCAGGTGGGAGTTTCAGCTGAATTTCTTTGAATTCCGAATAGGTTACCAAATAATGCAAAAATCCAATATAGCCTGGGTTTGCCAAGTAATTTCGTAGCTCCTGCCAAACCGCAGTTCCTTGTGGGTGCAACTTGCCGGCGGAAGTGAAAACTTGGAATTAACTTTTTCGGCTTATTAATTGCTAACATTTGAACTTTTATTCAATTTACGAGCTTGTACGCGGCGATTGCCTCTGTTTCAGCTGCACCGCCCCACACAATCAGCTAATACAAATGCAGAGTGTTGGCGATGTGCACAGAGGAATATGCACAGTGATTATAAAATATAGAAATCAAAGGGAACGAATTACATTTTGTTTACTGCTCATAAAAAATGCTTCAACAGGCGACCATTTAATTCGAAATACAGTACTGTAAGAGCCAACTTGTGACAGTTGTTAAGTGGGATACAGAACGGTATGTTTTCAGATAAAAGAGAAAGATACATTTTGTTTTTAAAGTTTGAAACAAAGCTTTTCTTTCAGTCTTCTGAAGGATGCAAGGCCAGCTTCAACTTGAATTGCGCGAGTGTGTGTGGGTCTGCGCACATGCACATATAAAACAATGGCGCGGCAGAAAACTGAGCAGCAGCCAACATGGCGTATTAGCAATGTGGCTCGAGTGAGGTCGTTGGCGCGCTATAAATACGTGTCATGTCTGCCTTCCTTTGGACTCCAGGACTCCGGGAGTCCAGGACTCCACTGCTCCGCTCCTACACTGCTCAGTGGCAACCCTTCTTCGACTTGGAGGCAAGATTTATGTGCAGCCACATACGCGGGTTAAGCCGGGCTCATGATTTTAATTTTGTAGCGCAGGGGTTAATTGCCATTAAACTTAAAATGTTTCAAGGAAACCAACCACGACCCGTGGGACAGGCCTAACTACGTTTTATGATGAATTTGGGAATTGCCAAGATTTTATGCGCAGTTCGGGTGCCATAAAACTTTTGGCTAGGCCAGCCCGATCAAACATTTACTCAAGCTGTTGGCTGAACCCCTTTTTTCCCACTCCACGGCTCTAAAGTTACGGCATTGCAACACTGTTTTGGCCCTGTACATTATTTTTGCATATTTGCTGCCATTTATTTTCTACAAGAGCAAGAACAAGACGCGGGGCCCAAATAATAAAGTAAAATGGTTAAATTATGCATAAATAGCGCGAAATGTTAAGCAAAGTGGGGACGGGGGCGTGGCTACAACAGCTGACTCCTGCCGGCGTCAGAACGCATCCTGCCACTCCCTCTTGCCACCCAGCCACCCAGCCCCCCATTTAACCCCCTCTGTGCCATAATTCTTGCGAGTCTGCGCCAACTGAATGCGTAATTAAAATGTTGCACAAAGCAAATGTTGCACTGCCAGGGCAACAAAAAATGGCAAAAGGGGCCAAGGACAGTAATATAAGGAAATTATGACTTGGCATTACACAAACGCAATGCAGAACGTGCCCGAAATATGCAAAACACTGAAACTGAATGTTTGGCGACTAAAACAGCCAGGCGAATTAAAAACGCAAGTGCCAAGAGGTGAAGGGATCCATTCATACGTGAGAAGCCCAGAAGAAAACCATATTTCAACGCTGCTTCATTTTTTACGGATAAACAATTGTACCATACTTATTTCTTACATAATATATACTAATTAATTAGGTAAAAGAAAAGAATAACAACAATTTTGTTGGTAAAATATTTCAAAATATGGCTATTGTTCCCGCCCGGGTTCGAACCGGGGACCTTGTGCGTGTGAAGCACACGTGATAACCGCTACACTACGGAAACTTCTGAACGCACAGTTGTCACGAGTGATATAAAAAATCTAGTATTAATCCACTGTTAAAAATGAATCACTTGCAGTGTGACACTATGGGAAATTGTGACACCCGTGGCTCGTGGGGTAAAAGGGTACACTAGATTCGATAGAAAGTATTTATCAGCTAGAAGATATATATATTCGTGATATCCTATTCGATCTACCCATGTCCGTCTGTCTGTCCGTCCGTATGAACGTTGGGAGCTAGGAAACTATAAAAGCTGGAGAGTTCAGTTTGAGCAAGCGGATGCTAGAGGCGTAGGAAAAGTTTGTTTTGAAAAATTGACACGCCCACAATAACGCCCACATGCGTGGGTCTACTATACGTAATATACCCTTCGAGTAACGGGTATAAATACTGCAATGGTATTTAAATACTACTCTATATAACCTGGCTTATTTGTTTGCTGTTTGTATTTGTTTCAATACTTATATTTTATATTATATTTACCAAGCCGCATAAGGAAGCCAGTGACAGTGACAGTGAAAGCAAATTAAAATTATTATTTAATAATATTAATAATATATTGACAAAATAATTAACGACTTGTTCCCGCCCGGGTTCGAACCGGGGACCTTGTGCGTGTGAAGCACACGTGATAACCGCTACACTACGGAAACAGTTGAAAAACCCACGTCCGAAACTGGAAGTGGGGAGTACCGAAATTATAAGAAAGAAAACCAGTCATGACGTCAGTTATGCTCGCGGTAAATAAACCCATTTGCCGGTAGCTATTTATAGCACGCGTGCGTCCAGTATAAATATAAACTATTTGCGTTGCCATGGCCAATTCCACAAGCGTAGCTAATACTTCAGGTTCTCTGAATAGCATCCATGATTGGCCATGATTTTTGGCAATTAACGGGAGAAGTAAACCCCCGTTCTCGTTTCCACTCAAACATTGTATTCAACGATAAACCATAATTAGCGTATCACTCCCCCCTCGTGTCGCTTTCATTATAGAGCTTAAGAACTTAACGATATGTGAAAATCACAAATTAAATTACTTATTTAAATGTGATTATGCGCATTATTTATGGGTAAAGTGCTGCCATTGGGGTGGGTACGATAAATGCAGTGCCACAAAAACGTGTGTTGCATTTTAAGCTCCAATGTTTCCCGGCGCTTTGTTGGGGGAACTGGCTGCCCGAGCCATTACGTATACGCAGCGTATGACATTGAGCTAACGCTCTCGCTTATCGCTTGCACGTCGCAGCTGCTCGGGCGCATGGAATGGAGCCACGACCGGCATAATGAGCGCCACTATCCCTGCCACTCCCACTTCACCACCGCCCCTTTTCGCCCACTTCAACCCAATAAGCCAATGCCCAAGCAGGGCATTAGTGCCAGTGGAGAAGCTCTTAAAGGTCAGAGATGAACTTACTTCACTGAGAAACTAGGTACAAATTCGCTTTTACTCAGATCTATTTACATTTAAAGACCTGAAGGTATAGTTACACCGATGTCTAAATAATAGTAAATTAGTAATAATTTAAAAATGCATGTATAGCATAGAGTACGTGAATAACAAGGTACGTTTAATGGTGCGCTTAAGATCGAAATTATATTAAAGTAAGAGTATAAACTTCGGCATGATTTTGGTACAAAGGTAACTCAGCTTCTCATCTCCTTTAAGGCAGAGTTAAGGTTGATGCTCAGCAGAAATCCGACGTACGATGGCGCGCAAAACGTCAAACGGCAAATAGCACCTTGCACCTGAAATGCATTAAATAAACATCATTATCGCTAAGACTAGAACAAGGCACCTACACACTCGCAAGGCGAACAATGCCTCACACACACTAGCGCAATGCACATCCACATGCACGGGGGCACAGAGCGCCGAGCATATTTGGCAAACAAAAGGATTTTGCGGTTGAATTGTGTAAACACAGAGGGAAAACGTACGCATTTGGCTTTTCGCATGTCGGATGTGGAGGTTCGGCGAAATTTGGGAGCTGTTGCAGTTCGAGCACCGAACGAGAACCCTCCAAAGCCTGGAAAACAGTCGAAGCATTCAAACGTTTTGTTTGGTTCTTAAGGGATAAAAATAACGTAATTAGGCCACTAAAAAGAGTTCCTAAAATAGTTTCCCATTTGCGATATCTCAGCGGGTACATGCGTTATACATATGTACATGTTTTTGCGTTAATTAAAATTCCCTTCATTGTGCTTCTGACCAGTTTCTTCTCATCAGTTTTAATTAGTTGCATTTTTATAATCATATGAGTTGCTTTAATAGAAAACTTCAGTCATTTGATGCTGCCAACTCTTTCTAGCCCTTTTCTTTCTCCCTTTTTTTCTAGTAAAAGGGGATAGCTTTATTACAAATGTATGTTAGCCATGTTAAATTTTGTTCTCCCTTTACTGTCTTGTGTCTTGTGTTGCGTTTCCTTCGCTCAAGAGCCAAATTATTTGATCATTTTTATTTTCGCACATTACGCGCGTACCAAACCCGAAAAAATTTCCAGCAGCGCCATTTATCATTTTTGCCCTATTGAAGTTTTAGTCTCGCGACGGCGGCCACATAAAGCAGCGGCAGGCAGCGGGAGGCTGGATAGAATGGCGATAGAGGGCGTGGCGGCCTTAAGCAGATGAAGATACCCGGCCAAGGCGGCTCAGAAATGGCCAAGACACAAAACAGCAGGGTTGCCAAAAGGAAGCGGACGGCTGGGGAAAAACAAGAACAAAAATGACAAAAAATACCGAAAGCGTCGCACAAAAAGCGACGTGCAAGTAGTTCAAAAACTTTGGCCTAAAAGCAAACCGAAGGCGAGCGGCAAGAAATATATAGATGGGATGCTTTGGGGGGCGAGGCCAACATTGGCTGGCATTTGGGCGAGCGTATGACATTATTTATGGTTTGTTATTTGTGCAAAAAGTATGCAAGGAAATATGCTGCGACTCTTTCATAATTTTCCCTTTTCCCTTCTCGGGGCGAGGGAAACAAAAGTTTTCGGGGCGCCGCCGAGCACGCAAAAAAGTGTCAAAATTTAAGTGTGAAATTAAAGCTGATGTGGCGCAGATATGACAGGACATAACCCCTGGCAGGCATTAATTAATACCATAAACGCAAATCGACAGGCGGGATAATTTACTTTTCTCCAATCACTCGCTGCAAAAAAGGTGCATAAATTATTGCCACTCATTAAATATTTTCCACATTAAATAGAAAGGAGCCGACGCCGATGCCTCAGCTTAATGACCATAAATCGAAATTAATGACAACGCCAAACAGTGGACACAGTAGCCGAGGGACGAGGAAGAGGAAGGGTTCCATACTGGGTTGGGCAGGAGGAGCCTGCGGCCTCCGTATCGTTTATGTCCGACCACAAATGGAAGCACCTGCTGCTGCTCCGGCTCCTCCTGCCCCTCACTGCCTTTGCTATTGCCAGGGCCCAAGCCAAAGCTGCTGGCCGTAAAGTGCTGCCAACGTTAATGACACCTGCGAGACAATTTCAATAACCGATATGTGCCGTTTCGGGTTTGGCGGAGCGTTTCCTCGCCACCGCCATTGACGGATGTCTTGTGGCGGCACTGAGCCATCGATTATGCCCTGGTTTTATTCGTGCTCTGCTCGGAATAGCTTGACATTCCTATTTGTTTTAAGTTAGTGGCCAAAAATACAACCAATTTTCGGAAACTGCATTTCTGACAGATAGTAAAAGACGTTCAGAATTTCAGAGTAGCTCCCACAGTCTTAAAACCCAGAAAGGAAAAAGGAATTTACTATACTGTCTTACATTCTATTTGCTAAATTAATTTTTGTAATATTCCTGGGCATGAAATTGAAGCATTTTTTCTTGTGACCGCATCTTTAACAATGCCCACTGATTTCAAGGACTCGTTCTGATTGCGGCTATCAAAGTTGTTTGTCTTCTGGATTCAAATCTAGGCCAACTCCACCCTAGAAAATTCAAATGTAGGTCGTCATTAGCAATTACTTGTCAAGATGCGATAAGTAGTGCTTCCAACTGTTTTAGATTTGGCGATGAAGTACAGATACAGATACTTTACTGACCCAAAAATAAACTGTCCAAGAAATAATTTCGGTACAAGTGGCATCTGGCAAGCTTTAGTGTCATGGGGGTGGTAATTTTATAGCGGCTTTTTAAAACTGCCTAAAATTATGCTAAGCAACCGATTTTATCAGCGCGGCCCAGAGGCTTTCCCAGAATGAGGTGTCAAAACAAAGAGAATTCTTTAATTTCTGCTTTACTTGCCGCACAATATATGGCTGACTCGACTGAATTTCGGAACCCCTCTTCAAACTCCGCAGACTGGAGGCTCTTCTGCAGCTGTTTACTTTGTTAATGGTCTTTTTCAGCTAAGCCCGTCCGTCGCACGCGTCCAGACCCACATTTTGGGCCCAAACCAAGGGCCAGAGGTCCTTCTGCCCCCATAGAGTTCCCCTCAGTTTTTGACCTCTAAGCACGTGGCATTGAGAAGCTTTGGTGTTTTGATTTAGGACTGCTCCGAGGCAGTTATTCTTCTTGTTTTTGTGTTTTGTAGTCTGTCTGTCTGCCACGCGGAAAATAATTTATACAAAATGCCACTCATTTGCTCTGGTTTCGCTGAGTGTTCAGTGAGTGAGGTGCGCGGAGGTAGCTTTGTTGGTTTGGCTAAATACTTCTTATTTTTCTTCGGTTTCGTGCCTAATATGCCCAATTGTGCCCAACGAACCTTAAGAGACTGCAGAAAAGGTATGTACTCCAGTACTTCTTTAATTTAACTCTTAACTTATAACATTTTAAAATAATTCCAGTGACTAAAATTGGTCATTTGTAATTTTTTAGCATGATAACTTGAAATTTGGTAGCACCAAGAGTACCTGTGCTGTACAGTTAGGCTGCAAACAAAGTTCCATTACTAAATCAATTTACTTTAATTGGCTTTTGGGCAAAAGTTGCCAAGCTATAAGTGAAAATTAAATGAAAACCGAACTGAAATCAAAAGTTAAGGTCATGGCATTAAATAAATTGCCATTTCCCCGACAACTTAACCAGGCGCAAACTTCGTAAAGAAATTAATTTCCCGTCCCTCGGAGGGAAAGTGTGCGACTGTTGCGTTTGCAAATCTTTCAGGACCGCCTCAAGGCATTCGTGTGTAATTTTTTGTCATTGATTTGGTCCCGGCAACAGTTTGTCAAGCACTCACATTTGACCCCATTCCGCCCCAGATGTCGACCCTTGACACAAACAGTCAGACGGGACGGCCAGAACTCAGCTCCAGCTTCTTTGGAAATTTATTGCGTTTTGAAGTATTTTTCCGGTTTTGTTACCCGGAAATTGCCAAAACGTGTGGCCGGCGTGCGAAATCCTTGAAATGTACTAAAATAAATTATTAATAATTTCTATGAGGGCCCCGGCAGAATCCAGACTTTGGGAATTTACACTGTTTGTCGTCGAATAAATGAATTATTTATTTTAATGTCAAATATTCCTGTTCCCAAGTTCCACCCTCAGGTCAATTGCTGTATTTGCTTGTTCGTTTGTGTCTTTATTTTAGGGTCCAGACTCAACTCGTTCCATCTGCAAAAAACGTGCTGGTGCTGTTTTCTGCCATTTTCATTTTCACGATTTTGGGAAGATAATCTATTTTGTCATTCGCCTCAATTTGTTTGTCTACAGTGGCCTTACAAACTGGAATCAAGGTTCATGATTGACGGATGTTCGGTATTCATTATTCAGATCCAGTTTTATCTTGACAAAAAGTGGGCAAGAAGTAAAATATGATTTGTTTTTATCCTTAAAGGATGTAAAGAAGGGAATTTCCAAAGACACCATGATTTTATGCATACTTGACACTGTAAATTATTTGAAAAAATTAAAACTGCATATTTCAAAATATTTATAATAAATTTAGTAATGAATGAAAACTTCACTTAAAGGTTTTATAGCTCGAGCTACAACCACAAACGAAGAGCTCAATGCCATCTTTCAAAAGCAATAAGCAAAATACGAAACCTTGAGAAGAAAAATCATTTGAAGGGGCATGCGAATTTCACTTTTCAATTAAGGCCAGAAAATTATGAATCAAATAAAATTCCCAACACCGCCCATCGGCGGGATGGATGTGAGTCAAGGTTTTGCATTCACTTTGATTCAATTTAGCAGCGGTAGGAGATGAAGAGTAGCAACTTGAACTGTCTGTCATTCATCAGAGAGCACATATGAAATGGAATTTAATGATATTATATCAATATTCTCGCATTGTCTGTTTGCCTGCGTCCTGTTGCTGTTGTCAACGTCAATGACATGCAATTATTTTCGCATTAAAACCCATTTCCGTTATTGTAGCTGAAGCGAGCCATTAACGGTTGGATGAAGCTTCTATGGCTTTATGTAGGACTGCAAGTGTTGGGAAATATCTATTTCGGCAACTGGTGAAATCGTTCAAAAAAAGTGAGTATCTTTTGCGAGTGAAACAGGTACCGCTGAATATTGTTACAACTCAAATTATGTCATGCATTTTCATCACGCCTTGCAACAAGTAAATAATCCTGCAAAACACAAGAGAAGCATAGTCCCAACCCGAAAGTAGACAGTTTCACAGCACTGGCGACCATGTGCGCTAATGGCCAGCAACGTTGGCAAGTCGGCAATCAATACTACAATCGGTCGGTTGCTGCCACTCGCCACTCGGCACTCGTCATTCGCCACTCTTATGTAAATTGGAGATGAAGTCCTCCCCTTTCCCATCCCTCTGTTGGCACAGCATAATTAAAGGGATATATGTGGGTGGTTGGCAGGTCGCCGTATCCTTCCCTTCGGATGCGGCGGCTGCATGGTCATATTAAAATTATTATTGTATGCACTGGGCAAATGAGAAAAGTTGGCGGAAAATTGCATTTAAGTCGAAGGATTCGGGGAACTTTAATATTTACAATCAATTTGAAATTCGCGAAAACATTTACATCAGTATTGCGGCGGAAAGTTATTGTCCCTTCGACCATCCACTTAAGGCCATTAATTCGTTCGGGCGACAGCTGCGGAAAGTGAAAATCGTCTTTTGGTGGGGAAATGAAATTAACATACTGCGCAGCAAGTGGGAAAATTTAATTAAAGTGGCGTAAAAAATGATTGTTGAAAACGAGCTCTCGGACTAGCTTTTGGCATCGAGCGGAATATATATTTGTTGCCATATCATTCCGATCTTATTGACCATGAAACATTTCCATTTAGTGGCCGTGCAACCGTTCTTTCATTATTTTTATTGTGTGAACTGTTTATTGTGCTGCCTAATGTGGCGCAGTCTAGACACTTTTAATATATATTTATTTTCGGCTCCGGGGTGCGGGGTACGGGGTACGGTAGGCCAGTTCAGGCCAGTTCGTGTTAAAGTTGAAAATACTTCACAACGCTCATACGCCGCATTGGCCACATAAATCTTTCTCCTCGTGCGATTCCAACTATGAGCCCATCTTTGTGTACGAGTATGTGTGCACATTAAAAGTTTGCCTAAGAGCTTATGGCACCATTTGTAAAAGCGATTTTTAATGCTGCTGCTGGATCCGCACACCCGAGGGTGTGAAGGAGTGAAAAGCCCCCTCCAATGCCATGGCCATCTAATGGCTTTCCACGCATCGCATGGAAAACTTTTTTAATGAGAGCGATCCGTGCCAATACCCTTTGTCGACGTACGTGGAAATATAACCAGTCGCTGAGATCCGCTGCTGGAAATATAATTTCCGAGGGTCTTAGCTTTTATTACTTTCAAATTTCAGCTGCTAATCAGAAGGAAATCTAATTGCATCCACAATTATCATATTATCTCGTGGGACTGGCTAACAAACAACCTTAGACTGCATATTTATTTTGAAATCTCCTATAATTTCCAATAACTTGGGCCGATTAGCGGTACCAAATCTGACGCCCATGGGGCATTCAAAAGCCTGGTCTGAAATACAAGAAACGTAGCCTTGCCACATTAACTACTGCCATTTAAATGGCTTGGCAGCTCGTGGCATTTCCCGCGGGAAGAGCTGCGGGGTGGGTAATTAGTTGGGGCGCATTAAATCTCTATGATTTTGTCACGGCCTGACATTGGGGCTTTGGAATTAGCTTGGGCTACAGCAGCTATGACATAGCCAGTATTGAGCGAATCGGCTTACAAAGTTTCCATGGCAATCGAAAAGCGTTTTATCAATTTTCATGAAACTAAGGCGAACAGTGTTGTTGTTGCTGTGCTAATATGGCCTAGGCTCAGCTGAAAATTGTAATTGAAAAGTTTTGCATTACAATTACAGCATATCTAAAACTAAGTCATTTGTAAATAATATAGCAATTTATGACATGCTTTGCGTTAGACATTTTGTTCGAGTTGAAAACTTATTTCAAGGTAAAAACATTTTAGGTTACATTCCGCAAATCCATTAAAGTGCTCTTCATATACTGCAAGCTATGCCTCTGATTACACTATAAAAATGAGTGCGCCACATTTGGCTATCGAAAATCATTTAATATGAAAATTGGGTAAACAGGGCAGGAATATTCATCACGAGGGATTTCATTCCCAAATAAGCACACATTTATCAGAATCGTTTTAATAGCTTATTAAATTTATTTTAATTCCATTAATCATTGCCAATGTTTGCTTCATTTGTGCCTGAGGGCAGATAGCCGACAGCCATTTAAATAAGCTGTTGCATGCAGTTCGCCACCGGACACAATCATCCAATGGCGATGCATAATGTCAATCAGCTGTGTAATTAACGCGGCCAAATGGACAACGGCCGTAACAACATTTCCAGTGACAAACGGGAGCCATAAATATGGCTAATCGGTATGGCAATGATTTGATTAGATCGGCACAGCTATGTACACGACTTCAGCTGCACAGCACTTGGAGAAACCAACTCACGTTAGCTGCCTTGGATGCTAGGTAATACTTCAGAATCAAGTACTTCTTGATAACAAAATAATGATAATATATTAATTATATTAATTAAAAAAATAAGTTTTTTATCGGTCTAAAGAACCGACTTAACCTATTGATTGTACCTGAAACATCGATGGAAAGCAGAAAGAAACTTAACTTTCTAAGTAATTAAAACTACTGAACTATATGAAATTAGCTAATTACAACATATTGTAATATTCGTTCTCTCCGTGCTCAAATGGCCATGTGAGTGCTTCGGATTTCTGACAGCCCGACACAATCAACGCCAAGTAATTAGCATTTATCAGGTTGAGCGAATGTCAAGCGATGGGTTCGGGCTCACGCTTGAAATTTGGGGCCGAGTTCGGTTTGAGCTTGGGTTTGGGCTTGGATTTGCATGTGTATAGCATATTAGCCGGGGGCTAAGCCGTTTGCAGCTATTTGGCAGCTGACAGCGGCTCTCAGTTTCAGTTTTGGCGCCAAGCAATTAATTAAATGCTGTTAATGAATGTGAATTCCGCTGCTGCGGTAGACACTAGACACTGTGTTTTAGAAGTTTCAACTTTATTCTTCAAATTATTTTATTTCAAAGCTAACTGGCTTAAAACAGATAAATCTTATCATTCATAACACCGAGAGTTTAATTTAATAGAAATATACCTTTTCGAAAACTTATTTTAGTTTTTCTTTTCATATTGCATTAACGTTTATTTTAAATATATGTATTACAGTTCAAAACTCGAGGATGAAGCTGGGCAAAGTTAACAAATTATCAAGTTGTCACTAAGAAATTTGCATGAATTTACTTAATGGTAACTATTATTCTAGGAAACATTTTTAGCCCCTCCCACTTTTCCCTCTACGAAGGTGTTCATTTAAAACAGACAACCAGAAATGACAAAGTGGCAACAGCTGATTCGAAATGGCCACTTTTGTTCATTCATAAATTATTAATCCGCCAACATTTGAAATCTTCGAATAAGTTGTTGAGAGTTCATGCTTCAACAGTCGCTTGTAAATAATACCGCTAGTTTCCACTGACTATCCAGTGTGTGTCATATCTTATTTATTTATATTTTGAGTCGGCTTTGAATGGTGCTTATCTAATCTAGTTAAATGGATTCCTACAGCCTGACGAAGCGCGGAAAAGGGGTGATAGTGGGCAGGGGGCCGCGTCTAGGGCGCAGGGTGCTGGTGAGGAAGTAGTTTGAGAATCGGGACTGGAACCCGCCTCCGAAACCAGGAGCATGGGTGGGCTGAGGGTGAACCGCTTGGGGAGCAGGATGAACGGAGTATTGTGGGCGGTATGCTGGGGCGGGCTGCACCGAGTACTGCGGACGTGGAGCAGACGGCGCGGTGACCTTGGGAGCTGCCGGAGGAGTGACCTTGAACACAGCCGGCTGAGAGATCCTAACCACGGGTTTTGGCGTAGTGTTCACCACTGGCTGCGGCGCGTCCTCCGCCGGCTTGACCTCGTCTTCGAAAGGTGGCAGTAGATCTAAGGGGAGCTGTGGAGCATCCTGCTTGATGGCACTGCTCTTCAACTTATCCTCCTTGGCCAGCTGGGCTGGCTTCTGGTAGTACGATTTCTTGGTTGGCTTTGTGGCCAGCGTAGTGGCTGGCGCCTCCGTTGTGGTCGTCGTCGTGGTCGTCGTCGTGGTGCTCGGTTCATCATTAAGGGGCGGTAGCAAGTCATTGAATGGCAGTTCCACTTCACCCGCCTTGACTTCCGAGACGTCAGCTCCACTCAAACCGATCAGCACGGCAGAGGCAAGGAGGAACTGCAATTCAACGGGACAGGTAGTTACTAAAGGTAATCTTCATGTGCACTCTGGGCAACATGGTGCTATTCGGTACTGCATTGGACTAAGTAATAAAAAGTATATTTTATGTATTTATTTTATTTGGTTAAGAAAAGGCGTGCTAGTAAATTAACCTAACATAACATAACTGTTACTAAGTTGAAGCGAAAGTTTTCGAAAAGAGTAAGATGTATTTGTTTACTAATTTTGGTGAATATATCTCCAAAGTTATGGCTCCATTGTTTGAAATGGTCACAACCATTCCAATGTGTTCCAATTTCAAGCATTTTGTTAGTTAACTCTAAAGTGTGGGAGCTCCAAAATTATTCCAACCTGATTTGACTTGACCTTCGAATCTGCAAAAGCCTTGCATTGTTAGGCACATGCCAAAACTGGATTAATTTATAGTCATTTCTATTCGCATTTAGATTCTAAATAAAATTTTCCTTCCCTTGTGCTAAAGGTCATTATACCCTCTCCAGTTCTGATTAACATACCGCAGATAAAGATACTAATTGAGCTTGAAATCTATGCAAATTTTTAGTTTGAAGAGAAATAAATAAAGTATACGTCGACTTGTAGTTATGGCTCGCATGTTCACACCTCGGGCAATTAAGACATTAACTGTTGTGACTAAAAAAATACAGTTTTTTTTTCTATTTTATCATAACTTATATAAATATTAAACATTTTTATTTTTACCAAAGTATTTAGTTAAGTTAATTTAATTTCATGACCAATTTCTGATGTTTAATGCATTAAACTGGAATTTCGCTAATGATGCTTACGCAAATGGCTTATTAGAACAATTTCTTGCATTTTTTAGTCTATTTCAGGAAAGACCAGCTTGGAACAGCATTTCAACAGCAACAACATTTTGAACAATTTTAAATTCACAGTTATGCACACGACTCGTTCACTTACGTATTTCAGAAACATATTTGCTAGGAATCCTTTTGTTTATTTAAGGCGGAAAACTTGTGTCCCGTACCGAACACTTTGAAATTTTCGAACGAACTAAAAGCGCCGCTGAGCATGCGCAGCATTTTTATAGTCGCTGAAACCGATCCATTTTGAAATTGAAACGGCCCAGAAGTTACACGATCATGTTGCACAGTGTAAGGTTTAACAACCGGATTAAAACCGGGGGTTTTAATTTATTTTTATTTTTCTTGGGATGGCAGAAGAGCGCGAGAGCGAAGCTTGCTCTTGGCCAATTAAGTGGTTTCTTCGACGTTTTCAATCTGAAGTTCGGTAGAATGCAGCAGCATAAGATGCCGAAACAGCTGATTAAGCTGTGAACTCTTTCGGGTTCACGGTCGCATCTTGTAGATACATGATATCGTATCTCATGTTTTGAATCTGGTCATCACACATCTGAGGGTTCTTAACTTGATTTCTGGGAGAGCGAACGTAATTATTAACATTTTTGTCAGCGGTTTGCATAAATTGTGATAAAAGCCGAAGGTGGCTTGCGTCACTTCCTCATACAAGGGGGTGTATGCCCATGCTGGGAGATTGATTTTATTTCCATTAATTGATATGAATAGTATTCGCAGAGGCAACCTGTTATTTCGCTACCCAGCGGTACGCCCTCATTTGCATTTAAATCGTGGGGGGATTCTTTAATGGAGTGAAAGCAAATTAGTGCCAATTACAAGTGCCTCGATAGCAGATCAGCATCTCCGTCATCAAAGCCCAGAATTTGATAGGGCCCTCCGTCGTCTGTTGGCTTTATTACCTCAATTTCGGTTAATACATCTCCAATTTATGCAAATTATGTGAGCGTTGATTCCTAACGTCGAGACTTTTTGTGTGCGTGCGAAGGCTCATAAATTATGAGCCGCATTAGAGGCAACCGGATTTCTCGGTTTTGGTTGTGTTCGGTTTGGTTTGGTTCGGTTTGTTCCACGAGATTAATTGCCCAGCAGTCCAGTGTTAAGATTCGTGTGGTATTTTCTGATAAGCGTTAGCAAATAGTTTAAACTTTGAGCTGCCTGAGGTATTTGGCCTAAGTGGATTCATTTTTAAAAGATGTTTACCGCTTCATCAAACAGTGTAGTGCTTTTCGTCAAACGTTTTTTGGATCGCCAGGAATTAAAGTCGTAATTAATCAGATTTTTTGGTTATAAAGTTAAATGGTTTTACTTTAACGTGATTAACTAATCAGGTTTCAAGAGGCCAAACTAGATTTAACAGCTGTGAAGACTTACTTTTGATTTGCATTTGGGTTCGGTGAAGATAAACCCATTTATTATTATAATAAATATTTATTGATTTATTAATTGTAATATGATTTGTTATGCGTAACAAATATGTTTAATAATTTTAAAAACATAGTTATATTGTTTAAATTCAAATAACGTCGCTTTTGATTGTTTTGAAATCATCAACTAAATCAAACATTTCTGTTAAAAACAATTGGAAAAGCTTTGCTGCCTGAATTCTTAAGTTTTAAGTAAAATATCCGTAATTTTTAACAGCACAGTACACTTTACATCAATTATTGAATCGCCATTTCATTGAGAATTCCCGTGCCTTAAATTCATCAAAAGCGAATTATTTATTCGGCCCCAACTGGGCCCGGCTGAATTGTTCAAGTGTTTTCACTTAACCAGCCGATTGGCGTGGCTCCTTTTTATGCGGCATTGTTATTGTTCTCGATTGTGTTCCATGACCCACTCCATTCCTGGCTTCCATATCCTCTCTGTTATTTATTTGTATGTATTTATTTATATTTACGTGGGGTGGGCCTGCGATAAGGGAAACTTCGAGCGCCGATTGCCGAACTCCGTCTGCAGGAGCGGAGTCCTTTGGGCACTCACGCGCATTCAATTGTCTTTGTATATGCATATAAATCGAAAAATTCGGTTGCTCCATCGAGAAGGACGACGAGTGTCAATGCGTGACATAAACAATGTTTGTGGACGGAAGATGTGCCATCGCAATCGAGCTCCAATCTTGTAAAGGTATTCCTTTAAATCGAAGCAACGCAAAATTGGTTTGAATATCGCATGAAACATATTACCCCAATCGTACTAAAATGAAGTAACATCCTCTAAAACGAGTCAAATGAAGGTGGCGTAAATCAATTCAAGCGGTAAATTTGCGGCTCGCATAATTAATGAACCGTTCGGGTTTTGTGTGCCTTTGGATAACTTTCAGTTAGGGAAATTTACACTGTCAACACTTTCTGGAGCTGAAAACTGTCTGCACTTTCAAGTTCAAGTTTACTTAAAGTGCATACAAAATTTATGAGGAACTACAAAATTCATATATTGCTTAAGAATATACAAGATGTAAAGAGTAAAATTCCCTCTAGCAGTAAAGCCATTATGTTCTCATGAAAATGAAATATATTGTACATTTCTTAATTATTTAAAACGATGCAAGCTTTGCCGATTTTTTGGTTTGAGTGCAAGCTTTTATTTTGCCAACCTAAATCTTCATACTCCCTGTTTTATTTTTACCGGCACTTCCAGGTAAACAAGTGGCGAGCATTTTAGCCGGACTTCCTACCTGTTTTCGGTAGAACATGTACTAGCACTTTTAGCCTGGCCCGAGGTCGTTTCGCCTGCCAATCTGTTTGCTCTTGCCCACGAACTTGCTGTTAGCTTTGTTTTGCCTTAAAGCCCTTTCAGACTTTCTGCACCGGCTTGAGATGGAGTTTCATAGGGAACGTGAGCAAGCTGGACTCGTGGCCCAATGCCGTTTTGCCGTTTACAACTTCCTGGACAGGCTTTTGGCCTTGCCTTTTGGCCTGTCGTTGGTCTTTTGTTTGCCTTTTCATTTTCGCGTTCCTTCTTGCAGCTATACCCATTATTCGAACGGTATCTACATTATACGGCACATCTCCAGATATTTCATATTACGTTGGTACTTTATTAATAATAAAAAAATAAAATAAATAAAAATGTTTTTCTAGTTTTTAGGCAGTTCTACACATTATACATAAAAAAATAATTTTCGTTCATTACCAGGTATGTCATAGTCGCGGTTTTAGACCATCAACACCTTGTTATGCCCGATTCTCGTAAAAGGGGAATACTAGATGGGTTGAACAGTATGTAAATGTAGAAGGAAGTTTTTTTTTATTATTTTTCTTGCCATTAAAAATTGTAGACATTTTAAAAAAATTTTTATATTTCTACCTCGCAGCAGCACTAGCTGAGTAGAGGGTATATTATAGTCGATAAGCCCAACTTTAGCGTTCTCTCTTTTTTTATTTAATTTTTTTGTCTGCCCTCTACAGTTATTGTCGTTTTCTGGTTGCCTGTTTGTTGTTCTTGGCCGCAAGTTTGTTTTCAGCTGTTGCCAAGTGGAATGCACCGTCTGCAGCCGCGTCCTGCCCCTGTAATTAGCACAAAAATGAGGCTAGAAGGTTCCTTTTGCCCCAGAAGAGCAGGATGCACCCAGAATGTTTGCAAGTTGAACTTCCCGCTGAGAACTGGTGTTGCTGTTGCAGTTGCATGATTTGCGGGCCCCAAGTCAAACTCAAGGCACTCGCACAGCGCGCACTCGAAAGTCATAAAGTGCAAAAATTGTTACACTCAGGCAGAAATGAATTATGAAAGTTGCAGCCAACCTTCTCGGATTCTTTGCCTTGTTTTGCTAACCCTTTTTCCGTTTCCATCCCCCGCTTTTCACCCCCGTTGAGCTCAGCGAAAGTTAAGTTTTCGGGGAAAGTTCTGTTTGCGAGTCGAGTGCATATTATTTAATTCAATTTGAATGGGAAACTCAAAAATATTGCAAACTGCAGAGCAAACCAGCGGGAAGTCGTTGTCTTCTACTTTCATTTACCATTGCTCGCCCAGTTCGCAAGTTGTATTTTTATTCGATTTGAGTGCGGGCCAGTCAGTAACTCTTTTAAGGTCTGAGTTGGCCTAAACTTGAATGGGCTCAGAGGGAATGTTTCGACTTGAAACTTACAATAACTTGTACGTACGAAATGTCTCCGTAATACGTTTAGTGAATTAATGTAACTTGCTATCGTTTAATATTGTAAAGATCTTATTTTCTAATACTTTATCTAGTTATAATAAAGATACCTAGATACCTATTAGTTAATATGATATAACATTTAAGTGATCGATCGTTAATGTTAGAAGTAAGTAAGTAGGATTTAGAAAACATGTTTTGTGTTTAATTAACATGGCACGATATGTTATTCTTTGGAAACTTTCTTTACATTTACACACAGCCTACACTGCCGTTTTTTATCAAGCTTCTGGGCTTGTTTAATTGCCCGGATAGCTAATTAAAATCAGACTTAAATTCCCTGCATATTCGAGACCGCAGCGAGGGCAAAAACAACAGCACAAGCCAAAGTAAAATATATTACGCAGTGCGCCTAAAAGCCGACACCGAAAACTTTGTCCTCGCCTTTGCAAATACAAACACACGTGAGAACTTGTCAACTTTTCTGTGCGGGGCTGCAGCAACTTTAATTAGAAAGTTTTGTCACACATGCAGGCAGTTGGTAAGCACATTTGCGGTCCAGGTAATAGCATCGAAAATGCCATTGCAAAATTGGAGAACATCCCAAGGGCCTACTACTAAATTGTCTTTAGCAAGCCGATTAATGCAGATTTTACTTGTTCAGTTTTAATGTTTTAAAGTATCTTGTGAGATACCAGATTGAGCTATCGCATTTTTATGTACATATTTTATTGCTATCCCAGTATAGGCACTTTGAGATACTTTCCATATAAGTGCGAGGAAATATATACAACTGTAAGCACTATTATTTTGCGAAGAATTGTGCGAATGCGGTGCCAGAATGATCTGCTGCCCAAATACTCCAGGAATCAAAGTCCGTATTCTCTGAAACATTGTACATTTTGAAGCGAGTGTGCGACCACAGAGTCAATCTAAACTTTTCAAATCAATTTTAATTACCATAAATATGTTCCAACCTTTTGCTTAGTGCAGATGTTGATTGTTTCAACCAGCTCGTTCGTGTGTCAGTTAAAAAAGCAAAAGGGTTGGATGTCGCGAGTTTCCTCGGTTTCAACGCTCAGAGGGATATGAAGTTTTTGAACTTTATGTATCACTTTGTATCTATTGGGGCTCCGTTTGCCTACATGGTTTCGGTTTATTCCGCGTACAGCGCGCTGGCAATTTATTTCCACTGCCATGGCAACATGCGGGCAATTGAGGCCTCAGGCTGATTTTGAGGTCGGGATCAGGGCTCAAACATCCTACAATTTGGGCGAATGACAGTTCTGTGCAGTAAAAACCCCACGAAAGTCTTTTTTCTACAATGGAAACGAGTCATTCGAACTAAGAGTGAACAACATATTGTACCATTCAAATTTATAATCGACGGCTAACTAATTAGGTATGCTGTTATTGGCCAACTAAGGCCACTCACACGAACTTTGGGGAACGTATATAAAAACTTTTCTGATGAATTACAGAAGGATTCAACTTTTGAGACGTCCCAGCATTACCTTTTAGCATCTGGGAGTTTTAGAAACTTTCCAGCTTCGAACACGTAGCCATTCCGATTCCCAACACTCAAATGAGTTTATAGTTTTCGCTTCATTATTTAAGCCGATGTCGAAAGAACCCAATTCCAGGGCCACTGGCCACGCCAATTCCCACCGACAATGTTGCAAAATTTCATTAGGATAAGCGCTGTGGGTCCTGGCTGGGAAATCGACTGGTGCTGCTGTGCTGGCGGGAAAAGGTGGAAAACTGGAACTTAAAGGCTGTAAGGGGAGTGGCGGCAGGGATCGCAATTAATAGGCAAAGTGTGTTACAATATTTTTGATGGCTTCTGTGCGGTCGTTCGTTTGGCTGCTTTATGGCTTGGCTTATGACTCTCAACTTAACTTGACTCAACTGGGTTCCAGTGGGAACGTGCTGAATTTTAATTAGCAGTGCTTTAATGGGCTGTGGTTGTTTACTTCAAATGGCGGCCAAAATGGCTGCAAATTTAGAATGAACTTTATGCGTACTTGAAATGGACGTAAAACGTTGCAAATTAAAACTAAACTTGTCTCTTCATTCTCTAGAAGTGAAAGTGAAACATAATCACAATATTTATCACAGAAGCACAGTTATGGAAAATGTTTAAATAAAATGCACGAAATAAAAGTTTAAAGAGTATTTTCTGCAAGGCGGTCCTGCAACACCGCAAAAGGCAATAAAAAACATCATGACCCACATGAGTTGCTGATAAATGTCACAACATAATGTCTCTGACCGCCAGAGAAACGAGAAAAGAAAGGAGAAGGCCCCTAGCTGAATTACACGCATGAATCATCAGAATTATCAATCATAGTTGAGTGGCAAACATGGACAGGGTGGTGTGGCATGGATCGGGAAACCCAAAGCTGAAATCGAGCTGGGCGATACGGAATCCGAGATACGGAATACCGAAATCGTGTTCGCATTAAGTGCTCCATGAGTGGAAATCAACAAATATAATCTAAATAAGTGCTTGTTAAACAAATTCTTTTCCGCCGCGGGGTCTGGAAACAATGGCGAAAAATTGAGAAACAACTTTTGATGTTGACATGGTATGAATTTGTCTTAGCAAGGCTGTCAACTATAATGGATTCCCGGGCATATGATATTGAAAATAGATGGAGGGCAAACATGGTGCTCGAAATTGAATCAGAAATGCTAATGTCCCTTTCACGTGAAGCAATCAGCGTAACTGACGAGTAATCAGGCCCATGGATTGAAATCGAAAGCGAAACTGCTGCATGCGAATGAAAAACCGAATTAAGTGCTGAAAACGCAAAAACTTGCCTCCTGAACAGGCCGTCTTTAAACCTAATGCTAGCCATTCTGGCCACGATGATGATGAGTTGGCAAAATAAAACAGGAAGTGACCGACGACAGACGGATGGACACGCAGCACGAATGAGCGAACCGGACGCAGGCAAGTGGCAAAACTTTCATTGCTTTTATTCGCTTATTTAACACAAATTTTTCGGTTATTTTGCAAAACGTTTTACGTGTCGCTGTCGCTGTCGGTGTTTGTGTGTGTGTGTGTGTGTGAGGGACGTAGAGAATTTGTACAAATTTGCATTGTCATTTTGGAACAATTAGCAGAGAAGCCTGCGAGCAGCCACACAGACAGCCAATTGACGTCGTTGGTCTCCATGGCGTATGAGCGATGTCGATGAATACAATACAGCGCTGCAATATAACGAAACTGCCGTTCATTTTGCACAATCTAAATGTGAAATGTGTGAGGGTCGCAAATACTCATTAGTCGGAAACGAAACCTACAGTAATTGCGCCTCCTGATTATTCTTAGGAAATTTGGTGGGTAGTACCAAAGACACCAGAATAATAAGATGCGTAACGGCCATACATTGGTAATTGCTCTCTTCCCGCTCGCATAAAATTGAGAGCATAAAAATCGAAAAATATAATTCACTTGCTTGTGTGAGTGAAAACAGTAAACAAAAAAGTTGAGCTAAAAGACGATTTTCGGTCCGAAATCAATTTTGATCTTAGAAACGAATTTGATTAATGTTTTTGTCAATTTCGTTGTAATATGGGCTCAATATTATTTAAAAATTGATGCCGTGACTATTATTTTTTTTAAAGAAGTTGTTTTAATATTCTTTAGTTAAAATCGCCGCTCGAATTAGCTACCGTTTACATATAAATATTTTTATTATTCATTAAAACACCACGGGGAGGACATTACAATTGTAATGGGGTCGTATATTTATATGACCTTCGAGTCGACTTGAAATAATAAATGTTAAACATAAAATATTTCCATGTTTATGTATGCATGTATGCATGTATGTAAGCATGTATGTATGTATGTATGTATGTATGTATGTATGTATGTATGTATGTATTTATGTATGCATGTATGCATGTAGTGTATGTGTTACTTGCACAAAGTAGTAAAAATTGTCTTAATTAAAGCCTGAAGAATGTTTAACTTACTGTCGGAACACATTGTTATTGCCGCTCTTAAGATTTGCTTAGGGAAAATATTTTCTTGTAGCCCTATAATTCCCAACTGGTTCTCGTGAGGACTATAAGGCATGTCTCTAATTTAGAGTCGCAAAATAGTTCAAGTCATCTCTCTTACCGGTCGAGCAGTGAATGTAGTGTATGTGTAGTGTATGTACTGGTGTATGTATGCATGTATGCGTCTATGTATGTATATGTGTATGTATGTATGTATGTATGTATGTATGTATGTATGTATGTATGTATGTATGTATGTATGTATGTATGTATGTATGTATGTATGTATGTATGTATGTATGTATGTATGTATGTATGTATGTATGTATGTATGTATTTATGTATGTATGTATGTATGTATGTATGTATGTATGTATGTATGTATGTATGTATGTATGTATGTATGTATGTATGTATGTATGTATGTATGTATGTATGTATGTATGTATGTATGTGCATGTATGTATGCATGTATGTATACATGTATGTATGTATCGATGGATGGATGGATGGATGGATGGATGGATGGATGCATGCATGTAAGTATGTATGTTCTTAAGTGTGATTACTTGCAAGATCAAATTGGCATCCCTTTTGAACAAATAACCGGGCAAATGTTATTCATACAAGCGTTTGAAATGTTATAATATTTATTTTAAAATATTTCTTCATAAAAAATATTTAAAATACAATATAAAATTATTGTAAAGAAATTGATTACCCTACACTGAAAGGGATATATGTTTTTATGTTTATTCGTATACAAAGTGCTACTAAATTAATCTCGAGCTGTAAGTAATTAAATAATAAACTATTATTTTGTCATAATTATATAAGTTAGTGAAATAGCGAGGTCTTTAAAGTGAGTAGTAAAAATTGTCTTAAATAAATTGTCTTAAACGCATTGGCACAATGGCAACGTATGAATCAAACGTATGAATCAAAATCTGTCCTGTTTTTTCATCCTTTTTTGAAATTTTCAGCCTATTTTTTCCGTTTCTTTTTCTCAATCTGAAAGAATTGAATACAATTCTGAAGAAATTGTAAGTGTTGAGCTGATACTTGTGTACAAAATTCTAAATTGTAGTACTTATTCAATTTGATGAAATAACATAAGAAAACAATTTCGACTACCATTCTTCAATAGGTAAACTAAATATTCATGGGCCTTTAGCTTAAATATTTTCACTTACCCAGAAGAAAGACGTAATTTAAGTGTCATATACATTTGTAATCGATTTTACCAATTACTAAATAGCTAAACACACTAATGGAAATGTTAAATGAATCATTTGCATGCTTAAGTGATTTATCTGCGATGAATTATGGATATTAGGGCACCAAATAAAAAGTTAATTCGCTTATGCTTTTTTTGCACATATTACAAGTTGTTGTCATAATTTTTACTGACCGCCAAGAGGAAAAAGCTGCCGAAATTAAGAGATAAGAGAGGAAAAGCGTGTTGCGAAAGTGTCGGGCAAACGGTTGCAATTTATACCAGAATTTCGACAATTTATTACAACGAAAATTGATTTTCCCGCAGCCGAAGTTCAGCCTGAGTGGCAGGCGTTGGTTGAAGGTCGAGGGGTGGGGTTGCGGGGGCGGGGGCGTGGCATAGTTGCGCATTTCGAATGCCGCACACGTAAAACGTTCTAACAATTCAATCAGTTAGCCATGGCAAGAAAAATCGTTAGCTGCAGAAATTGATAATATTTGAATGCACATTGGAAAGTGTACGAGCGAAATTCGAAATATTTCCACTGCAGTGGCCAGCGACAAAACGGTGGTCAGACAGATATATATCCGAGATACATACCCCCATCACCACCCCAACTACATCCCTCAACCGCGACCACCGCCACCGTCAACAAATCAAGGAAAACCCTGGGCAAGTGCAATGGCACGACTTCAACATAAGTCGAGCTGAAAATTTTTGTTGAAAAAACTTGGACTGCCGTCTCTTTCTCAGGTCCTTTTTTATCGGTTACCTGGTTGAACAAAGTTTTCCCCGTCGGTTGGCAAAGTTTTAAATTTGAATTTGAACATGAATTTCTCATGTAATCAACGCCAGACCGAAGCAAAATGTAACAACTTGCCCACACGAGCACTTCATTAATGTAAAAATGGTAACGGCAACGGGAAATGGCAAACACGGATGCCGGGGAAATGTGAATGGGAAAGGAAAAGCCAGCGCCGGCGATGGGGAATATCTCCGAGGATTGTTAATAAGCGAAGGTGCCCAGGACGCCGGACCATCGACTCTTTGGACTTTCGACTCCAGACTCCAGACCCTGCACTCCGGACTGGATGGCACGTGTTGGCCGTGATTTGTGACGGACCTGTGGACGTTTTGTGGTTCGTTAGAGAAGCAATGGTCGGTGGCTGCGGGCGGTGCAAAGTTCAATATGCCGGCGAACAAACTTGGAGTGCTGACTCAAAAAACACTCGCATATGAAAGGCAAACTGCACTCAGTGGAACGGACAAAGTACTCCCTGATTGGGCGAAATCCCAGATTCTTCTGCACTTTTCAATGCCCTATAAAACATTTACATCATTACTAGACTTTCTATTTATTTATTTATCAAATATCCAAAAAATATTCATACATTTACGGTATCTTATATGGAAGAAAGATAAATATTATGCCAATTTCTTGTTACCTGGTTTCTATATTCATTATCCAACAATAGCCTGCTTGAGCATCAGGAATAGACTATTTGAGTGGCAATTTTCTAAGAGTCTGAGCACCGCTTAAAGTGTCCCAGAAAATACCTTTCAATAGCAGTCATCACCGGACGAAAGGCGTCAATTGCACGGAACACACGAGATTCCTCCGAACAAGGACTCCAATTGCATCAAAGGCCCAAACTATTTAATTGCAGGCATTTTTATTCAAATCAAACACAAAACAATGCGAAACAAAAACAGTTTTAAGCTTTTTCATCGCTTTGTGTGGGACCATTTGAAAACGGAAACCTTTGTTATTATGTACCTACAGCAGAAATGTCAAAAGCAAAGACAAAAAACTCAAAAAGAATGTCGAAAAGGATGGCCCAGGGAAGGGCAGAGCGGGGGGAATGTTTTATATTTTTGCAACAAAACTCACTAATTTTCTTTTATGTGGAGACAGAAACACGAGAGCTCTGCAAAAAGGCAAGAAAAATGCTAAAAGCCAAAAGGCAAAATACAGTGTGTGCTTTTTTCGAGACTCTGCTGTTGGTTGGTAGGTAAGGGTTGGGTTGTGTGGGTTAGTATCTGTGTGTGGGTAGTCTAGTGGAAAAGAAAAAGATGGCTGCAATGACACAAAATCAGTGGAAACAGAGCAACAAACAACTACAAGAACAGCAAACGGGAAACACAAACAAATGTCACTCAACAATTTTTATGAGTCTGACAAAAGTGAATTATACGAATGGACCCTGGACACCGCCGCCTCTTTTTCTAACGCAATTTATCTATGTTAAGCGACAACGGCGACCGGAGTTGGAATCGCAATAGGAGACCCCAACCCGAACCCGAACCCGGACCAGTTCTCATACCCGTACACTCACCCGGCACCGAAGTCGCAAACGTAGTCCAAAACCAGTGCTGCCTAAAAAATGGCTATATTTCCTAACCGTTTTTATATCTTTTAAGTTTTGAACTTGATTCATTTCTTTAACACATGTTTCAGTCAGCTTAACAGGAATAATAACCTATCAATTTAACAAATATTTTGTGTTAAAATTATGGGTTTAATTTAAAATAACATTAAGAAGTAATAACAATAAAATTGATCACTGATTTCCATTGGATATTAATTCCTAGAAATATAAGATATATTCCATTTAACATTTTCTAGCGACTTTAGTTTTGAGAAGCCACGTTAAGACTTGTAAGTTTTTTAATAGCCAAAACGCCAGCAGTAAAAAAATCTCCCCAACCCAATTGAAAAAGTGTTGAATTTCTGTTGCATTTTCCCGCCTTGTTTGTGAGCGTTTAATTCGGTGCTTTTTTTGGGGGCAGCTGAGCAAATGCATTACAATACACAACTCCTTGGCCACAGATCCGAATACTTGGCTCATAATTCTCACTTGTTGTTGCTCGAGAATGGGTCAACTGGGCCTTAACCCTTGCGTGTGAGGTTCCTTTTATTTATGTTTTTAATTTCCTTTTCTTTCGATTGTGTTTCAGTTGGCTTGTCATATTTCTTTGCTCCCAGGGCTTCGGCCAATTTCTTAGAGAGCTTTGTCAATGTCTGGATTTGGGGTTTGTCTTTTTTGGTTTATTGGTTGGAATTTGTTTCAGTTGCGGCTATATAATTGTATTGTCTAAAAAAGTCTGGTTGGAAGAAAATATTAAATCCATTTACCATGCTGCACAAGTTATTTTAGTTGATAATTTACGCCTTAAAGGATTTCAATTTAATGCGAGTAATTGATTAATACCAGCAAATAAATCAGCAAAATATATTACAATCTTTGAGTTGATAGCTTCCTTTTTAATGTTTTTCTGTTGCTGGTATCTGGGTTGCATAATGTGGTAATTTCAAGAATTTTTTGTGTTCTAAAGGTAAAAAAAGGGTTTTTGCAGCTAAATGGCTTTCATTATGCCATCGAAAACCAAATAGGCGTAAGCCGTGACAGTTAAGCGATGGAAATAAATGAAAATATTGCAATCGGAAAACGCATTAAAACGTCCACAGTGCTACAATGACAGCCTGTGGCAAATTAAAGCAGCTAACAATATAAGCTTTTGTAATAAGACTATATGGTGAGCATAGTCAACTATAGTTGACAATTGCAAAACGCATTTCAACGAAAGAAAAAAGGAATAAAGGGGAAAAACTGGGTGAGCCATTACGTCAATACGCGTATATAATGCCCATTGGAAGCTCGCAAGTAAAAACATTTCGATTCTGTTGTTTTATAAACAACGCATAAAATATTAATAAAGGCGACTCTGACATATGGCTGCCACGTGCTAGCCATATATCTTGATGCACACAATTTTTTAGTATCCTCCAGACTTGGGCACTAATGTGGCGGGCCATATTCGGATCCTGGAAGCCTTTTAAGAGGTGCCCATTAAACTTGTCTCCGCTATGAAACAAAATGGCTCCAAGGACACCCACACACATACTCGAATAGAGATGGAGCCGGCGGGTTATTGCTAATCAACTCACGTTTTCGCTGCTCGTTTCAAAATGTATTTTGTGACGCCATTTTGAACTGAACCCGAGCTGAACGTCTGCCGACGTCTGTCTTATCACCCGGGGCTTATCAAATTCCTGGCCCGGTTTTGGCCAAAGGTAGTGGCTGTTGGTGGGGCAACGGGGACACTATTACATTTCGCCTTAATAGTTGCTCCCTGTCAGGCGCTGATTAAAATGAAGTTGACGACTTCAAGTACATCCATCAGTTGCTCAGTCAAGTCACGCATTGAATTGTCTTCGTTTCGGGGGCTGCCCTTCCCCATCGTTTTATTTCATTTTATTTTACATTTACTTGTCAGCTTGGTCCTTGCAGTGCATTCAATGCTATCTGTCAGCGGCATGTGAACTCGTTTGATTTACTTTTGCTCTTAAAGAAATCAAACTTGAGGACGGGCGTTTTTGGTGGGCTGGGCAGGGTTTATTACTGCTGCACTGCCTGCGAAGGTTCCTCGCTTTTGTTTCACGTCACAAAGGAGCGCTGCAGGATATAGACGATGCACAGTGGGACAATCTTGATCGCACGTGGCTAGCAGATAGAGAAGAAACGTGAAGGAGAGGAAAGTAACTTCCAGTTCAGATATTTCTGCTCATGCACAAATAGTTCTTACAGGACGGATCTATGTATCTGAAATTAATGTTAACGTATCCCACGCGCTACCCACTTAATGAATTGCCACTAATTGAACAATGCCATGTCTGCTTTTTTCTTTCACTCTGGATAGGTCCGTCGTCCAAGAAAATTCCTATATGCGAATATGACATCCTTGCTGTCAGCCGACTTTATTATCTAGACTCTGGCGAGTCGAGGCAGGCTGAACTGAGCTGTCAGAGGCAGGCGCATTCCTCTGCTGACTGTGCCGCCGTCGTAGGAGGAGGAGTGAGTTTGCATATGTAAGGATTTTACTTATTTTACTTAATCCTGGGCAGCTCTCTGTGCGAGCTGTCCACCTTTTTCGTGTCGAGGCGGCGGGCACAAAAATATACCCGAATATCCGGCCGAGTTGCCACAATTGCGATTTAAGATGGCCCGGCGCAAATAATTTCATTTGGTCACGTGTCATAAATACAGTTGCCAAGCCCCAGAACACGTCCTGCCGGCAATTTCCATGCACATATGCATCACGGCATTTGGAAGTTGGGGGAAGTTGGGGGAGTGGAATCTAATTTTCCGCAGATTGTGCAGCAGGATTTTTGTGCCCAGACAATGACCTCTCCGTGGCCGGCGAGTCCTGAAGTGCATCGGGCGGTGGCTTACTTATCCTTGTCGCTTGGCCGGACACGGGATTGGCCCCGTTGCTACCTCGCCCGAATCTAATTTGCATGCCAGCCTGCCCTCCTTTTAAGGTCCCCCGGTGACTTGGCCGAAATCGAATGGCTGTGGATGCTGGGACCCGTTCGGTGTTGATGCCGGGCTCAAATGACAGCCCTGTCTTCGATGTTCGATGCATTAACCCACAATGTGTAGATACAGCTGCAGCCGTAAAAGTTCCCAGGCAGGCGGACTTAAGTGCCGGCGGTTTGACAGATTGAGCTAGTTTCGCTTCGAACGAGGGGATATCAGAATGGATTGGCTGGCTTCGAACTTTTCCACCAAGCTGGTATTTTGTCGAAATGTTGCGTCGGGTGGATCTGGATATAACTTATCGCTTTTAAACAAACCTATTTTCAATTCACTTCACAATTGCACTTCTTTCCCTTCTGGATTGATTTATTTATTCTAATTTGTTCACTCTTACAATATGCGGACTAGAGTTATTGGCTGTGCACGGTGCCGGTCGTAATCCATTTATTAGATGCTAAATATTATTGCCTTATTTTAAACGATTTCGTGGCGGCATTTATCATTGCCACCAGATCCGCTCTCACGCTTTTAGCCAGCCATAAATCTCTCCAGGCGGCATTGTCCTGCTGCTTTTGCTTTAGCTGCTGCGATGCAGCCTTTGAAATGCCAGTTCAAGTTGGGCCATAAGTGGCTTAAATGTTGAATTTCAAATACAATGCGAGCGGGGCAGGCGAGGGGGAAAGGAGAAACTAAAGCAGGACACATGCTCCGCCCGGATGAGGGCAGGACGAACTGTTCGCATTGTGCCGAGTGCCAAGTTATGGGCCTGGCCTCCTCGCATCGCCATCGCCAGCGCCGTCGCCATCGCCATCGCCATCGCCACCGCCGTGTGCCATGAATGTCCTTATAAATTGTCTGTAATGTTAAATGTTGCATGTGTCTGCCCCCACGAGTCCCAGCTCTCACACCGAGAAAAATTGCACGCCACAAATGACCACTTATTTAAATATACATATGTATCTGTGGCGGTCTTTGGCATTTCTATGCTTTTACTTTCTGAGTCAAATGTTGCATTTTCCCAATAGCCTTGACTGCCAAACCCATCTGAGGAGCTCCCAATTATAAAAGGTTTCCGTGTAGCGCCCAACTCCCACTCCGCTTTGCCTTTGACTTTGGCTGCAGTTTTGCCTGCAGCTCAGGAATTTATGGCGCTGCCTCGGGCAGACAAGGATACGTGTGTGAGTTGTGTGTGGTGGTGCTGGGTGGCACTAATCAGCACACGTTTTAGCTCCCTGCCGTTGCAGGAAGTGGAAGTTGAAATTGTTAAAAGCAATAAAGCTAATAAGTGATGTGGCAAATGTGCGGCCTCGCTTTGGTTTCCCTGCACTGGTTGCTACGCCTGTGTTTGTGCGAGAAAAGGCCCCCTTTTCCATTTTCCACTTTCCATTCTCGACTTTCCCTCCGCCCAAGTGAACCATCGCAATCGAGCCTGGCTCGCCATTCTGTTCACGTGTCCATCGCTAGTTTTCGAGTCCGTTTCCACTGCCAGCAGCCGGGAAATCAGCAATTAGTGGCAGACCTAACGCCCCAAGCCTTAGGTCCTAGTTCCCTCCGATTGCCATGTACAGCGGAGGTCAGGAGCTTAGCATTTCCATTTAAATGATGCTTCAGTCGAAGGCGGCTTATTCAAGCAAACTAAAAACTACACTTCTTTTTAGCTTTTTCACCAGAAACCAAATTCACTTACAACTACTATGAACATGTTCTTTTTGAATGCCCCGCCTACAATGTGGGCTATTGATTGCACCGCCACTGTATGTGTGATAGGAGGCGAGTGTGCTTGCGAATGTGTGTGTGCGGAGGGGTGGGCACGCATTTCCGTCAGCGCCAACGGTTTCCGGGCACCCAGTGCACTTTGACTTGGCTGGCAGGACACTTGGGAGGCAGGACCTCCTGCTTCTGTGTTTGCCCGGCTTTTGTGCGGCCCGCTCGTCCTGGGTCGTGTAATTTTATGACTAATTAGTCAGCTAGTACGTCAAGTTGGTAACTACATAAAAAACCGAAGCGACGACTCCGTTTAGCTTAAGTCCATTACGGAAAAGTGGGCGTCGATCGTCGGGCGTGGCCATTTATTTGCCTTGCTGCGCTTTTAATTGCTTGCTGGCAATTTCTTTCGCCTTTTTATGGCATGTCTCGGCAGCAATTACAGCAGCAGCAGCAGCGGCAGCAACAGGAAGAGAAACAGCAGCAACATTTGCAGCAGCAACAGCAGCAGCAACTGCAGCAGCCTCCGGTGTGTCTACAAAGTTGAGATGCAGTTTTAGTTGGCTGCTGTCGGGCTGTTTTGTTTGGCTTTGTTTTATTTTGCTTTGCTTTTCTTTGTTGCCCGCTTTCGCATTCTTTGTTCTTATTTGGCTTTGTGTAATTTTGCATCATAAAACACACAAAGCACAATACAGAGACCAAGGAAGACCTCCTCCGTTGCAGCTGCATTTTGTGGTTGCTGGAAGCCGGCTTTAAAGCAGTTAAATCAAGCCCTAGGTAGGAAGGCAAGTCTATGCCTAGGGACAAAAGGTACATCCTTCTGCAATTGGTAGACGAAAACTTAAAGGAATATAGTTGATCTGAGTTCAAGAATTGCCAATTGGCAATCGGCAATTGCTATAGCTTTATAGTTTTAAAATCTAAAATACACACAAGTGTAAGTGTTGCATGTAAGTTAGTTATTTTAGTATGGATTTTTACTTGGAAAAAGTACGCATCGGTGCCTAATAGAGATAATATTGTACTCAGCATTTGTCAGGTTCGGCTGAATAGAAGGAACGTTTCACCTAATTAATGAAACATAAAATCAGAAGAAGAGAAGAGGAGGTATGTTGTTAATTTCACAACTGACCAAAGGACGACAGCTCATTTCCGCTGCCAAATGAGCCACATCCGCAGCAGGAACATAATTTTTAGGATGGAACCCGGAAACACACGCTCCAAAGTCAAAGAAACGTAGTGGGATGTCATTGGCGTGCCGGGTTTAAAAAATCTCTTCATACACCCGAGGTTACGGACAAGGCGAAAAAATTTAAATGACAAGCGACTAATGGGAATTGCGAGCAGTTTCGCCGGGCAGGTGGTGCGAAAGTTTGCCACCTCCGGCCATCCTTTGCATCGAAAATCAGCTAACAACACAACAAATGGCTTCATTTATTTGCGTCTTTTGTGCGATGTTGCACGGAACTTCCAGCCACCAGGTGGAAACCGAGGGCAGCTGAAGAAGGTGAGGTGGGTGGGTTTGAGTTTTTCGGGGAGTCTGGCTTAGATCCGGCGCTCTCCAAATCCAAAGTGTGCAAAGTTTACACTGAAAAGGTTGCCGCCTCCGACCAGTGGCAACAAGAAGCGGAAAGAAACATAAACTATTTATATGTACGAGCAAGTTGCAGCTGCACTTTGCAGTGATTGAATGCCCAACACCGACAGCCGTTAATGTGCTTGGGGTTTTTCATTGAGATAAACTTTTGGCTGGCCGGAAAAACACGGGGAAGTCGCACTTTAAAGTTTTCGCCCTATGCAAGCGGAATTTCTACGAAGATTCCCACTAGCTTCTCTAGGGATTAACTTATTTGCTAATTTTAAATAAGTAGTTTATTCATGTTGGTAAATAACATCGTGTTTCCTGCAAACAAAGCACACAAAACATTGGTTCCATTGCAGTATTATAGAACTGCTGTCTAGGTAATTTGGTTGCGATCCTCATTCACCTGATCGTTGCTTTGGAACATCTTTGAGCCAAACTTTTGTCTCCTAGCAGTCAAATCTGAGGTAACCATGCGCTTCATTTCCATCTCCTCCGCATTTACCTTAATGCAGATATCTATGAATAGGCACAGGTCCAGGTTCTTCATTTTCTTGGCCAGCTCGAAGGCCTCGGCCAGAATTTCCTTTTCCCGCTCGATCTTGCCCAGAATCGCGTGGGCCTTGCATATAACCATGAGACTCAGGAAGCTCCAAATTATACTCTTGCACTTGATGGCCTCTGTGGAATCTATTGTTATATTTTGCGGCCTTTGCTTACACTTAACTTACCCTCCAGGGCAATTCGTGCCATGGAGCAAGCTCCATCAAATGAGTTAAAATTCAGATGCTCTTGGGCCAACTCATGCAGCAGATAGGCGCGTTCGATGTGATACTCGGCAAACCGCATTCGGTTCTCCAGCCGGACCACTTGTTTCCTGAAATAAGACATTTTTCGGTAAATGTACATGTACATATTTCTGAAAAAACATACTTAAAATGCTCAGCCTTGGGATCGGTGGCACTCGATCTTGTTATACTCAGAGTACTCGATCGTTTTGTCTTCGATTTTTTCATGTCCAGATTATTATTGAGCGGTAGTCTGAAAAGTGTCAGAAGACGTTGTCTTCCCTGCAAGACAGTCATATTGCTGGGGATTTTGTACTCATTAATGCGGGCTAGACCTAGGTAGTTGTAGACCTCATTAGTGAATTCAAATTTCCACGGCATTACGCGGTTCGTCTTAATGGTGACGTAGTCGCCCATGACCTCCTCAATAAATGTAGTTAGTTTCTACGAATTAATCGAGTTCACAACACAGTTAAATGAAAACCTTGAATTTTAAGCCTCACATTTAGTTCTCCAACACGAATTAGCAGTCGAATACTGCGCAGTATCTTGAACATATTCCGCCTCGTCTGGTACTGAATGCGATATAGATTTTCCTCCCGATGCTTATTATAAAACGCCTCGTTGGGATATTTCTGTTGATGCAAGGCGTACATGGGACTTCGGGTGTGCAGCATTTTCTAAAAATTACATTAGTCACTGCTACGTTATTATCTATTATAATTCAGGTCCAACCGTAAGAGTGCGCTCCGCTTTGTAATTGCTAGCCATCAGCTTGCCCAAGAACTCGGATGACTTTTTGCAATGTTTGGGCTGCACATTGGGATCATCGCGTAGTCTCTTCAGGAAGGCCACATCCACCCAGCACTTGCTCAGATACAGCTGGTTATATATCTTAAAGTGCCTTTTTCGCCTAGCTATTTCCAGTGGCGACAAGTGGGCTTCCTAAATTTTGGATGCGTTTTTAGGTATTCAAGTGAGTATAGTCAGAGTGAAATTACCTCCTTTTCCATTATGCTAATCACGTCGCAAGTATCCTTCATCTCCTTGGATTCCTTAGCCAAACTACCCATCATGCGATTGATAAGCCGCTGTACAGACATAGTGGTATCATCCGATAATGTGTCTCGAAAGTTCTCATTTAACTGAAAAGGAGGTCCACTTAACGCCATTTTGGGATGCTTTGTACAGTGCACTTACCACATTAAGACGGTCGACAACAGGACCTCTTTGGGCGGAGCTGAACCGCTTGAGATGGCAGTGCAGATTTATTTTGGAGTCCTCCAGCCGATTGGACTCGTACAGAGCATCGCAGACTTCCAGACTGACATTGGGATTGGTTACTGCTGGCTTTCGGCTCATCAGCAGATCTGAGTACAAAAAAGGAGAGCTTAAACCATCCCACTTCCAAATGTACGACTAACCCTCTGCCTGTGAGCAATCCTTCAGAGCCTCGGTGGCAAGGCCCATGGATCTCTTCAGCTGACTTCGGCGCATCAGAGCTCTTGCATTGAACGGATTCAGGTCCAGGGCGTTGTTGAAGTAGCGCAGTCCGTTGGCGTACCGCTGCTGGCTGAAGAAGTGCATCGCCCAGTCGGAATACATGGAGCCCAGACGCTCCGGGGACCACGCATGTGCCTCCCATGGCTGCAGGTGCGGCTGCACTCCGGCACTTGGAGCCAGGTGAGCATCCGTTAAGCTCATTTGGCTGGGCATTGCGATATATCAGTTGGTTAGGGGCTTCGGGTCCCAATCAAAGAGGAAAAAAGTAAAAACAACAAGTATAAAAAGAGGTGTATTTTATGTTGACCAATTTGTGTATGTCTGACATTTTGAAGGATCAGGCTAAGGCGAAATCTTAAATGTTTAGTGCTATTTTAATTTCCTCTTTGGCTGTTGGACTCGCGTATAAGTTTTATTTTCTCGCGTATGTCATCTTCGATGCTAATGAGATAGGTAATTTTGATGCCATTTGAGGTTGTATAGGCAGTTGTGCTCGATGACTGGGCATACCACTCAGGAATAGGAGGCAGGCAAATTGGGCGCAGCAGGGTGGAAAATATAAAAGGATCAACTGTGCTGACAAGGGCATTTTGTGAGCTGTAAAAGAGAGGTTATAAACGTACAAGAATATATAAAAATTAAGTCTTACCCTTTATATATACTCTCTAAGAAGTGCACCTTATAGGGGCTCTCATCAAAGTCATTAAAAGCCACCAAGTACTCTCCACTGATAATGGCATATCGCATCACATCGACTGTATCAATGCATTGTTTCTCGACAAGAACCGAGAAAGCACTAATTATTTTTCCCAGGCATCTGAAGGAGAACTTGGACGTGGTCAAGGCATTTGTGAATAGACTCACGGTCCAAGGAGTGTCCTTTACGCCAGGCACTATTATGCCACACTCCGGAACGCATTGGAGGCGATTTTGCTTCTTCCCAAGAATCCAAACCGGAGCGGTAGCCCTTGGAAGTTCCACGCAGGTGCGAGTTTGCCAAGAAGTCTTTCCCTTCGACTTGTAACCTGTAGCGCAGGTTACGTTGGCCAAGGTTCCAATGAACAACTTGCTTGAATTGTCTGTGCAATCCCTAGTATCTCCGTTGTAATGACAGGCAGATCGAATTGAAGGATTCCGGGTAAAAATCCCTCTGCGGCACCGCGAAACGCAATCCGGCCATGGTCCTTGCCACTTTCCATTGCGGCAGAGATTAAGATCACTACCTAACAGCAGTGTGCTGTTGGAGCAACTCAATCGCACTACAGTGAAGTCTGCTATTTCTGAACCCACCCTATAGGGCAGGACATTAAAGAGGGTTTTTACCTGAAGGTGTTTCAGGTTTCCCGGTATTCTGCAGCCCGTCGACTGTTGAACAACCATTCGGATGACATCGAATAAATTGGTTGAAACCATTGGTGTGGTGCGATTTGTTCCATTTCGGGCTTCAGTTAGTGTTGCAGGCGCAAGTTTTCTAAAATTGTTTGCGCATATGGCGTACTCCTCATCCGACTTGTCCCAGCAATCAATTTCCCCATCGCATGCCTTATTTATCGCCAAGCATCCTCCATAGGCACAGCGGAATGTATTGTTGGGGCACTCGGAAATTAGGCAATTGGCAATGGTTTCATCGCTGCCATCCTGGCAGTCCTTGATGCCATCGCAAATGTACTTGTAATCCACGCAATCCGATGTTGATTGACATTTCAAGCTATTTTCTCTGACAAGAAAGAGAATTTAAAACATTTTTTGCAATCATTAAAGGCTTACACCAATCACTCAGCTGAGAAAAATATTAATACTTATTACCCGCACTGAAATCACTTTCTCTATTGAAATGTGTCAACATGCTGAACAAATATATATTGCGTATATTGAACCGGAATATCAAACTTACGGGCATTTAGGCGTTGAAACCTTTTCTTCAGCAGTCATTTGAGTTTGATTTTTGTTGCAAAGGCTTGGGGTTTCGTCTGTTCCGTCCCAACAGTCCAATTTGCCATCACAACGCTGGGTTTCCTGGTAGCAGCCACCATATGAGCACTTGTACTCCTGGCAGATCTCCTTGAAGCACTCAACGAAGCTCTCATCGCTGCCATCGTTACAATCCTTATGAGCATCACATCTACTGAAGCTAGGTATCACTTGGCCATCGCGGCATGTGAAGCCAGATTGTGCTTTAAAATAAAATTGATTTAGTTTCGCATTACAAAATTAATAATCCTAATGCGATATTTAAGAAAAACAAACCTATTTGAAGGAAGGTAAATAGCCAGCATATGATGGACAGCAAAAAATCTCGGTTAATCATTGCTGGTGGAGTTCAAGAACTAAATGAGGTCGAGAATAAGAAATTGGATCGTATATACTTATTGCCTCACAATCTCTCTTTAATTGTTATGTGTTATGTAAAAAGTGAAAGCAGGCAGAGTAATCAGTTTATTTTCCTTGTATAGTACCGAACCTAAATAAGTTATTGGCGACTTTTATATACCCCATCTTAATAGTTAATTAGTAGGGTCTTTTTATTTTATTTATAAATTGGGCTCTAATGCTTGCGGGGAAAAAAGATAAATTATAAACAGAATATAAATCAAATATAAAATATATTATTTTATGAGTTTATTATTTTATAATGTGATTTTAATGTCAGCCTTGATAAATTCAAATTCAAATTAAAAATATTTCAAATGGAATCCCAGGGGTACGAATGTACTTAATATGCGTATATAAGTATTAATAATTAATTACTATTTTAAGAAAAAAAGTATGTAGGCTGAGTTTGCGATTATTTGTAATCCCACTGCTTAAATATACTGATAAGTTCAAAAGCACACGTATGTATTATAAATCACAATCAACTGGACTGGACATTCATCTCTTTTAAAAATAAAATTTATTTGTTATCTCATTTACCCCCAGCTGCGACAAAAAAAGCTAAGATACGTTTGAAATAATTTTTTAACCATGAGCTTAAAAGCGTTTGCGACTCCAGGTCACTTCAGTTTCTCTGAAGTTTTAAATTTTTGTTCAGGTCCATGGTTTACGTTTGAGAGATCTCACAATCACCGAATAGCTTAATCGGTTTACGGCGTGGTGGAACTGCTTTTAGAGTGGATATTGATGAAACTCTTTGGTGACATGTTCGAGTGTTGAATTATAAATTAAAATCCCAATGGAAAGCGGGCTCACTGCGGGGAGTTTGATGTTCAAATGGGTGGAGACTGGGAATGAGGTTGGAACTGCTGTCTGTTTCGTGTTCTGTGCTCCGTGTGGGCTTCAACCAGAACGCCAAGCAACCCACACATCCCCGCAAACAAAATCAACTACAGGGAAAGCTAAAAACTGCATTCGGCGTGGCCGTAGCGGCGTATACGTTATGCGGATTGACTTGAGGCGAGTGGCACCTATGTAGCATCACCGTGCATTGACAAATGAGCACAAATCGCGCTGCCGGTTCGTCGTTGTTTTTATATTGCTGGGGCTCTGTCTATCCCCACTCTGTGTTTTTCCGCTTTTTTTGTGTGTCAACGGAATCAACTGGAAAGCGAAATGGCAGCGCATTTGCATTAAAGTCCCTTTGATTGGGCTTCCAGCAGGGATTTGTACACTTTTAGTTCACATCCATCCGTATGATCTTGCATTTCATGTTGGGGGATTCTCTTCAATTGAAAGTTGGATAGACTAAGCGTTCACGTTTTATCAAACGCACTTAAAGCTGGGTAACCCCGTTAAAAATGAATATACATATGTAATATGTAAGTAAATTAATATCACATATATATTTTTTGCCTCTAATCGGCGAAATTGCCGTTCCTGGCACCTTATCACAAGTTTTTTTTTTTTTTTTTTTTTTTTATTGTAGTTTATTAAGATATACAGGATAGCTATGAACCCTTTTATTACCTTATTTTCTATTGTTTCTGCCAATTGGCGCTCCGGCTATAGGGAATATTTAATATAGCTTTTTCTAGTTTGGTCTAATACTCTCATGTTGTTTTATAATTAATGTTTAGCTATTAAGCTATTGTTATCTTAGCACTAAGTCTCTTGGTTGACGTCTTTTGATCCTCTGCCTCGGTCGAGTAATGGTGAGATCATTAGCGAGACGATTCCTGTGGTTCATCAGTCTTGAGTTGTACCGACTGGAGTGGAAGTTGATTTGTTGTAGTACCGTAACTAGTTTTAGGTCCCTATGTAGCACGCTATTTCGAATGTACCACTCACAGCCTGTAATTTGTCTCGCTATTTTGTTCTGGGCCACCTGAATTTTTTTGATTTGGCTATCTCTTGCTATCCCCCAGATTTGGCAACCATATTGCCAGATGGGAGCAATGACCTGCTTGTATAGGGTGAGCTTATTTCGGGTGGAGAGTTTACTGTTGCTTCTTAGGAGCCACCAGTGCTTTGTCACAGCTGCTCTCACCCTTGTTTTGATGGCTGCTATGTGGGGAGCAAATGTGAGCCGGCGATCTAATGTTATGCCAAGATATTTGGCCGTACTACACTGCTGTACCATCTCCTCACCTAGTTGAACAGCAGGTGGTGTTTTCCTCCTTAGTGAGAAGCACACGTTAGCTGACTTTTGACCATTTATGCCAATATTCCATCTTCTTGCCCATTTCTCGTACCTGTCAGCGTACTCTTGTAGGCCGTCTGCTGCTTCATATTCGCAGGATGATCTGTAAGTAACACAGACGTCATCGGCGAAAGTGGCTAGAGTCATCCTGTCAGGGTTGGCGTCCATACTAGCATTTGGCTGCGGCATATCGTTGGTATACAGACAGTACAATAATGGACCCAGTACACTTCCTTGAGGCACTCCTGCACTGACCTCATGTATCCCTGAGGTTGCGGAGTGGAAACGTACTGCGAACTGCCTATTCGCCAAGTAGGACCGCATTAGCAAGTAATACGGTGCTGGTAGTGTCATTTTTATTTTGGCCAATAGGCCAATATGCCAGACTCGGTCGAATGCTTCCTTAATGTCCAAAAAGAGCGCATTGCAGTATTCTTTCTCATCGTAGGCTTGCAATATTTGGTCAACGATGCGGTGCAGTTGTTCTATTGAACTGTGACCTGCACGAAATCCAAATTGGTGATCAGGGATGGCTCTTCTGGATGACATTATCCCAGCAATTCGGGCAGAGATAAGTCTCTCAAAGATCTTCGAGATTGATGGGAGGAGACTGATTGGCCGGTAGGATGCTGGGTCACTCTCTGGCTTTCCGGGCTTGTGGATCATACTCACTAAGCCAAATTTCCACTGGGCAGGGAAGTAATGCAACCTCAACATAGCGTTGAAGATCAACGTTATGTAAGAGATCGCGTGAGTAGGCAGCGCCTTCAGAGTAGCGTTGCAGATGATGTCGTGGCCTGGTGCTCTTTTAGAGGATTGGCGGTTTATGATCGCTGATATCTCACATTGGTCGAACGGGAGAATCGGTGCATCCATTTGCAGCGCTTGCTCGAGGACTTCCTGCGTTTCTTGTTTTTCCTGTTGGCTGGCAAGGTTAAAGGGCTTGAACCGTTCAGCTAAGTGCCTAGCAAACACTTCCGCTTGTTCCTTGTCAGAACGACACCATGTTCCGTTCTCATTAGCTAGTGGTGCCTTCCTGGGGCACCTCCTTTTTATACTACGCGTCGCTTTCCATAGAGAATGCCTCGCTTCGCTTCCAGTACCAGTGTTGGTAAGCCTCTCGTCGAACCATGCAGCTTTATGGTCCACCAGTTTCTTACGGAGAATATGTTGAGCTCTGTTCCACTCTAATTTGTCTAGAGGGTGGCGGGACCTCATCCATCTTGTCCGAAGTCGTCTCTTTTCAGCAATTAAAATAAGAATTTCCCGTGTGAGGGGTATACCTGCTGCTACGGGTCTCTGTGTCAACGTTCGTGTAGCTGTTATGGCTGCCGATTTCACCTTTACAGCAAATAGGTTGATTGCGTCCTCAATATCTTCTTCTGAGTTGATTTCTATATCAAGATACAGAGATTGCTCTAGAAGACCGCAGAACATTTCTAAGTTGGTGTGTCTGGTTATCAATCGATCTGCTGTAGGATATGTCAATGCTGTGACATCCAGCGTTATGATAAGAGGCAGGTGATCAGAGCTGAGATCAGGAGCCGATGTTATGGAAGCATGAATATCGAGAACGCCTTTCGTTACTGCAAAATCAATGCAGCTTGGAGTTCCTCTCCTACCGTACGGATACCGAGTAGGACTGCCTGTAGCCAGCGTGTTGACTTCCGTACTAAGAATAAGATCCGCGAGAGCGCGACCTCTTTGATTGCATCTTCCTGAGCCCCAGAGCCAGTGAGATGCATTCCAGTCTCCTGCAATTATAAATTTTCGATGATTTAGCGGTAGTATGTCAGCAAATTCATTTGTTGTCCATGTGAAACGAGGAGGACAGTAAATCGCACCAAAGTCGATCACACCAAGCGCTGTGTTTATTCCTGCAGACGCTATTTGTACTTTTTCGCTGGTAACAGGGCTCAGAGGATAATGCACCAAGCTAGATTTTATAAAGATCGCAGCTCCTCCTCTAGCATTGCCAACACTTGGATCATTAGCTGGATATGCATCAAAACCATATATTTTTGGCACAAAGTTTCCTCGGCAGTGAGTCTCACTAATTAGTATGACATCGATCTTATTTTGTCGCGCAAAGCACTCAAGCTCTGGCAGCTTCGTGGAAACGCCATCGGCGTTCCACATTAGAATGCGCAGCGGCATCATATTGTTGATCGTTGCGCTTGGAGGGCAGCAAGCAAATTAAGAATTTGCCCCTGCTGCTGTGTCTGCTGTTGCTGCTGTTTGAGCATCATCATCATCATCTCCGTCTGTTTATCCTGTAACGAGCGGAGTGAATCGATATTTCCATTGAGGGTTCGCATCATGTTTTCAATGTTATTTTCAAGAGATGAGTGATATGCCGTATTTCGGGATCTCGATGCTGAACGGTTGCGGTTGTTGTCTCGTTGAGCTGCAACTCGAGATCTCGATGTCGAGCGGTTGCGGCTGTTGGTTCGTTGGTTTATGTTTGGGTTGTTCTGCTGTTCATGTTGAGAGACATGCACGCCTCCCCTAGCTGCATCTGCATAGGAGACACCTTGACGAGTGGCTACTCTTGGTCTGCTCCTAGTTTGATCATTTGTCTCGGTTTGGCTATTCACAGTAGGCCGAGCTCCAACTCCACGCTTGGGCCGAGATCGTTGCAGGAACGCCTGGTATTTGGGGCACCCTGAATAGCTTGCAGGGTGCTGTTGTCCGCAATTGTAGCACGTGCACGGTTCACTGCGCGGCCTAGTACAGTTGCTGGCAGCGTGCTCGCCAGCACATTTGACGCAAATATGCGCTTTACGACAGTATTTAGCCGTATGGCCAAACTGTTGGCATCGATGGCATTGCACAACAGCATTGCGCTTTCGGAGGGGCTCAACGATAACCCGCATATGGCAAAGTGCCTTGACTAGCAGGATCTCCTTATTATTGGCCGCGGCGGCAATATTCACGAAGAACATATTTACCGGCTTGGCTACAGGGGTGCCTGGCTCACTGCGCCTCTGGGGCAGATGGACGTCAAGCACCTTGTGTCCGAATTTTTCCAGATCCTCCTTAATCTGGCTATGAAGCGTGCTGTGGTGTAAGCCTTTAATGCAGACTTTAAACGGCCTATCTTCCTTCAGTTGGTAGCAATGGAATTCATATTTTTCCTGCTCAAGCCAACTGACAATGCTACGAAAAGTGGTAGCGTCATTTGCATAGAGTCTCATCATACCGCCAAGTGAAGCCCTAGCTTCAACTTTATTTATGTCAATTATTTTCCTGAGTTCTTGCATGAGCAGAGAGACGTTTTCAATACCTTCCATCACTATGGGCGGTGGTTTGGGCTGCGTCTTGTTGGGAGAACCTGAGGTGCCAGGAGAGTTAGCGGCCCGCTTCGCCGCAGCAATGGCAGCTTGATGACTTGTACTAGGCCTCTCACATAGCACGTCGTTGGCGTTCTCAACTTCCATGTCATCTGGGTGAAGCGCTAGCAATTCGAAACGGTTTGAGCTGCCACTATAGTTCGATTGAGGTATGGGAACGTTATCACCGTTCTTGCCGAGGTTAGCTTTTTTCCCATCAGTCTTTGGGGAGGCGCATGACTTGCGCTTTATTGTTTGAAAGCGCTGCGAGGCTTCACCTGAAGCAGGGCTTTGGTAGCGCGAGGCGGTTCCTGATGTGGACCCATTGACGCTCGAAAAAGCAGATGCCAATGAAGCTGCTGTGGCGGCAAAATCGGATACTTGTAGAGTATCATTATCTGAGGGCGCGTTGACGGCATTTCTAAGTTCCTCTCCTAGAACTGCCTTGTTCTTATTAGTAGCACTAGTAGTCGTTGACTGCGGCTTGTCAAATTGTCCGGGTTTCATCGCACGCCTAAGAGTATGCAATAATATCAATTGATCTTGGGGCAGAATAGAAACTAAAAGCTTCTATCTGATACATAGGCCAGAACTTATCTGCTGCTGGAACCAAATGGTAAGCTCCTCACAGATGTTTGTTATCACAAGTGACGTCAATACGAATAATTCATAAGATGGGATGTTCATTCTGCCCAGTGGGAAGCATTCAATCCGGAATTTACGGATAAGACCTCATATTGATAATACGCTAGATAGTCTGAGGAAATTATTTTGTGCTCACCGAAACTAATAATCAGAGGCTTACGAGATCCATTACCGCAATCCGAGTCTCAAGGCGAATAAGAAATAATGTTTTCTCAACTTTCCGCCCAACTTAGCAGCTCCAGAGGAGCACTGAGGACGGACAGTGGATAGCGGGATGGGTGTGCAAAGTTGCGCAAACCGGGCTCTTATCCAATTAAGTCATAACTCAATATGTGCTGAGAGATATGCACTTGGCCATTACTTAGGCAAAAGGCAAAAATTTGCTCTAATAACTTTTGAGTTTGCGCTTTCTTCCGTCTTCCTTGCCGGCGCTTGCCAGGAAGATAATTTTCACACCAGCGCCATGTAATTTGCCCTTCTGGGGCGAAGTTTTTGGAAGCAACAGCTTCCCATCCCAATTCCATGCCCGATCCCTCAGTTCCAGTTCCCCAGCTCCCTTTTTCCCCTTTATGGCACCAGCGAGGCGCTGCCACAACTCATTTGGCATTGACCAGGATTGGACGTTGCCGCAGTCCTCCGTGACTGGGTCTACGGGCAGTCCTGCCCCCCATCTGGATCCCCCAGCCAGCGGCTTCATCCACATCCGTATCCCTCATCCATCTGGCGTTGAGAGAGCGCGCGCATAAATTATTCATTTGTAATGTGCAGCATCTCTGGCCCTTGCTGCTGCACTGAGAAAATAAAGTAAAGTGGGGTATGTATATTATATGATCCCAAAGGGTACTCAAGGCGACTGCCGAATCGGGGATTCGTTATTTGCTATATAATAATTTGTAAGCCTTTTTAGTTTTAATTTTTGGTCAAGCCTATAGATGCGCAATGCTCACTGAATTGAAATGAAACGAGTGCCAGCACATTCTCTCTGTGGACATCCAGCTACTGGATCCAGAGTCTGGATTCCCGGGCCGAAGTTCTGTGTGCACTTTTGGCACAGGATATGACACTGACACTCAGCGCCGGCGCTCGTCCTGCGTCAACAACTTCCTTGGCTGCTGCTGGCGTTTACTTTGGTTTGTAATTTCCTTCTGGAGCTGGGGCCGTGGCTAAAAGAAACACAGCAAGAAATGGCACAGAAACCCCAAGAAGTGCACGGGAACACGACGATTGCAGCTGGACGGGTCTGGGTCTCCTCCCGAGTCCCAGAACTCATCCTTTGCTGGTTTACCGCTTTCCACCGGGGAACGGCTCCGGCTCCGGCTGCAGCAATTGCAAACTTAAAGTTTGCTCTGCTTTTTGTGTGTGTTAAAAGTTGCATTTGCGAATTGAAAAATTATTTCCAGTTGCTTATGTGTATGCAGAGTGTGTCACTTACAAGATGGTCGGACTGAAGCTCTGAACTTTGGCAGCGAAGCGAGCAGCCCGTTTCAATGACAAAATAGAAAGTTGTTGACTCGGTTTCCTTTCCAGCTCCTGAGCATACGTATTTAACCAGGACCAGCTTCCAAGTAGGCGGCACTTTTAATTACAGGCACAAACACGACCCGGTTATTTTTTAATATCATACGTTCCTCGCTTGATCTTCTTAAGCCATAAACAGTGGTGGAGCCGCACATGGAGGCGGAGGCCCATTAATTAATTAAAAATGTAATGGAAAAGCCTAATGGAGTGAGGTGTAGACTCTGGCCAAACTATGGAGCCGCAAAATGAATAGCATGCAATTCTCTTGCCTGGCTTAAGTGGTGTCACTGAGGTAGGAGCTGATTGCCACGGAATACATTCTGGAGTAGGGTAATTTGATAATAGCAAATTGTATTATATTATAAAGTTGCACGTCACTGGCAAGCACGAAATTGGTCAACCAAAAAGTTAAATTTGCTCGAAAAGTGAAGAAAGTTCTGCCAAACTAAATAATTTAATTATGCAGACCATTTGGCCATTGACAAATAGGAAACTACCTAATTATCCCATTTTTATATTGTACGCTCACCGTAATTGGTGGCTTTTCTAAGCACGCTGCTGTAAATAAAATTCATAATAGTAGGTTAAAGGAAACCAGCTTTTTCATAATATAATGATTATACCAATTGTTCTGTCTTTTTTAGCCGAATACAAAATACTGAGCACGTACTGCGTTGGTAAAATTAGTGCTTTAATTATTATTTATTTATTTTCGAATGCTTGTAATCGTCGCTTCATTAACTTTTAGCTCTTCATAATGGCAAGGATTAAAGTCATAATTTTTTAAGCACCCAGTACTTGGATTTAAAACGACTTTGTTGACTTCGCTTGACCACAAATTTGTCAACAGGCATGGCCACCACACACACACTCGCACACAGAAATCATGGCCAAAAGCCGCAGACACGCACGTGCCATGCAAAAGCGGAAACGGAAACACGCCATGTGAGCGCCTGTGTGTGGTGCTTGTTTATTGACGTTTGCACAGTCTTTGGCAATTATTTAGTTACAGCTTGTTTATTTGTGTAGACGTAGAGCGGATATAAAAGTTTGCTGGTTTAAATGTGTGCGAAAAAAAGTGATGGTTGCGAATTAGTTTGTGGCTCCTACACAAGTGCACAAAATGTTCCAGCGGATGCACATGCGACTCAAATTAATGGATGCGGATGCTGGGTGACGGCGTCATGAAATTCTTTACTGTTTTAACATAATTAAAATTCCAAGCTTATTACAGTCGGTTACATACTTCTGCCATGGCACTCATAGTTTAAACTGATTGCGGGCAGCCTCATTAAAAGGCCAACCGTGGAAGAACATTTCGCATGCACTTCAACTTGACAAGCTTTTGGCCCCCAACAATTGAATTCAAATTAGGCCAAAAACCGAAGCCCTTGTAGATTTTACATACCAATTTATTTCTTTACATTTATCAATATCTGATAACGAATATGTATCCTATTCGATAACTAAGAAAGATAAAAGAAGCATTACCAGTATTCTAATTAGATGCTGAGCTTGTAGTTACTTATTCTCTCAGTGGACTTGTCAAACCAGAGACTGTCTCTTAACTAATAACCGTATCCACTAGCCGCCTGCTTGTGACAGGACATTGCCTAATTAAAATGGCAAATCATTAGCCACAAACAAGGACTTTGCCAAAACTCGTCGCACGGTAGCACAAACAACAACATGCGAGGCAGCACCACCGCATTGAGATGCAAATTTATGCACTGCCTGGTCAAAAAACAGACCGACAGTGGTCCAAAAAACCCAAACCTCTTCGAACCCCCAAAAACGAGCCATCAAAATTATGCAGATACGCACATACGGACACATTTAGCGCAGATACATTGACACATCTGCGGAACTTTACACTGGCGTCCATGATGAATTTTCGGAACTGCGTTTTAGCCAGATTGGAAATAAATTTAAATTTGATAAACGATTCGTTGGCCAACTTTTGGCTGCGCATTTGTCGCCCAGACGATAATTGATTGGGTTGCATGATTTTCATGAAACTTTTCGAGCCAAAAGGATTTGCAACTTATGGGATAATTAATTTCCATACTATTTAGCTGGTCAATACAGCAGCTCGCTTACTTGGACGTAATAGTAAATGTACTGATTCCAGCAGTTATCTATTTAGTCATTAAGCTTAGCTTAAACATAAAAATAAAAGTTTCTGAAAATTATATTCGTCAATCAATTGCCACAAAATGCGAACAGATGACTCAATGTACCGAAAGTATAAAAGAGCTACTTAGATCACACGTTCTGCACCATTTAAATACGTTGTTCATATGGATATGAGTGTGCTGCATTTTGGGATTTTCGGAAAGGTTTAGAGGGGCCAGGATATCCCCGCGTTGAACGCGTATCTGTGCACCATGAGACCATCGACAGGCTCCGCGAGAACATCGCACTCAAGCGGCTTTTATGACATCGCCAGAGGGCCATTGAAGTCCTGCCAGTGTCCTGACATCCTGCTTGTCCATGGGCTCGTCGAGTGTCCTAGTGGCTGGCGCTCCTTCCTGTTTATAGTTGACCGACACTTGTCATACTCCGTGGCATGTTGAAATGGATGGCCCACTGCGGATGGGCGGGGAGTTGCACTTTTAAAGAGCGAGAGCCAGACGATACATAAATTCCAATGCAAAGTGCCATGTCCCACACATAGATCATGATGTCCGGCCCGCATGTGGGTTCAAGATACCACTGGTATCTGCCTGGCTTTTCTAGGCTCACTTTCCGGAGTCCTAAAAGAGTCATTCTGTGGCTTGGCAATTAAGTCAATGCTAACGATGCCGACCCAGACGCCCCATGCACACACAAGCCAGATTCAGATACAGATACAGATACAGATATAAACAGTCGCACACTCGCCACATTTGTCTCGGTGTGGAAAAATACGTAGGCAGCAATAATTAATTAGATACACAATAAATTACTCATACGCCAGTGGCAGCCCACAAGAGAAAAGAGACAAAACGTGTATACTTTTTCACAAGGCCTGGAAACGATGGAGCGAGTGGGAGTCGCTGGACTTGGAAGCAATTTATGTTGAATTTTCAACCTTTGGGAATCCATCCCAGGTTATTCATGGCAGACACTCGCAAGAGCAATCAAGCAATGCCAAAGATACAAGCTGGTTCTTCATTTAAATAGACAGCAAAAATTGCACACAACTGCGTACTACAAGTTCTTTAAAAGTCGCAATGCCAGACTTTCTTATGAACGAAATGTTTTTGGCTATAAAGTTCTTTATATCTTCAGATTTAACATTCAAATACTAATTTTAAGCTGCGACTGGTGTACGAGTATCCATAGAACAGAGTTCAATGGATTAATAGATTTAAGTCAATATTCCTAAGCGACAGCTAGCTGAAATGTTTTCGTGCGTACTTTCTGCACTTACTAAAAGGACAAACAGTAAAGAAAACCGGGAGGAAAGAGCTCGGAAATCACTATACAATGAAAGAAACTGAGGGCGAAATAAAATCCGGCACGGATTGCTTGGGCTGGGGAAATACGACAACAGAAAGGGAGGCAACTGTAACGGCAACAAGAACTATAATTTCCTAAAGGACTTAATTATTTTATAATAAGCACATGACGCCAGAGAGGAGCGGTGCGCAGAGGTATTAGCCCGTCTGCAGGACTGCGGCGGAAAGGACGAAAGGAAGCCTCAGAAATGCAGCGCAAAAGTTGCAAAAGTTTTTCTCCACTCGACAATCGGTCAAAAAAGTGGAAGGAGGGAGGTATACTGCCAGAGGGGCGGTGGAAACCACAAGCATAAATAGTGAAAATATAACAGATTGTTGTTTTCGTTTTGCACGCTTTTCCAGCAACTCTGCAGCTTTGCTTTTTAAATAAGTTTATGGCCGAGTGAATCTGAGCAATTAATATTGATTTGCAAAAGTTGTTGCGGCTCCCTATTCAGCTTTTGGTTACGCTTCTTGGCCAGGGCCAAGATTGAACGCGGCTGCCATAAAGAAATAAAAATAAACAAGTCCCCTAAATAGACTCCTATGCAAATATAAAAGCAACAGAAGCTCCAAAAGATTGGAAGCGGCCGAAGTAAGCCCAAACTTAAATTAATTCCGTCAGTCTATTAGCTGGAAATTAAAGTTGGCTTTGTCTTATTTAATTAGCTCTTCAGTCATATCTCGATTAAAGCCGATTTGCATAAGCTTCAATCTTCCGTCGCTGAGGCGACGAAATTTCCATTCGAGGGCACTTGCCATAGCATTAGGCCTGCATAAATTTGCATTACGCATACGCCCAGTGTGCCAGCGTCCTGCGGCAAACACGGACAAACATTTAAACACTTCAAAAACAATATAAATTCATTCAGAGCACGGTCGGCATATCCCCACCATAACCATAAGCAATAAAACACACCGACCACCACGCAGACATCGGATAGGCCAGACCAACAATGCCGACAACTATGCCAACAACCATGCATAAATAAAGACCAATGCCAAACAATTGATACTTTGGCCGAAGGAACAGAGCGAACGGCCATCGAACAATTTGTACGAATTTATACGTCGAGAGCAGAGGAGGTGGCCCAGACAGCGCACAACTAAACATTGAAACAAACAATCCGAAATTTCCGGGCAGCTATACTCAGTCAGTGCTGCCACAATCGTATTTACCCCAAAATTCCTGGTGATTTTTCCTTCCTAAGGGAAATATGCAAGAATTCACTATATTTAATGTGGCTTTCTTGCTATATAATATACATTTCCCCCGAACCTTTTTAAGGTGGCAAGCTGGCATCACTCACAGCCGTATCTTCGGTTTGGGCCCAGTTCCTAACCCAACCTCTGCAAATTCATTTGAATTGCAAAACAAACACGAGAGCGTCGACGACATCAGCCTATAGGACTATATATATATACTCGTTGGACGGGAGTCCAGCTAAACGGGCTTAATCATGTTGTAAATTTGCATAATTTGACGTGAATGTGAGCGTGTGTGCGTATCGGAAGGAGCATCGATGTCCCTGGAAGACAGTCAGATATAATGCACCTTTGCTATATGGCTTGAAATATTTGACAGCCATCAAAGGCTATTTTCGAAATAGAAATTTGAATGGAAATTAAATCCACCTTATATTAACTTAGAAATTAATTCAATACCTTGGGCTTTCCGGAGTATCTAGGCCGCAGAAAATGTGTAAAATCCTTCTTCACTTGGTTTATCTCCAAACGAGTATCTAGTTAACATTTTCAAGTTGTAATATCTGTGACTTCAAAATGTAAACAACATGCAAGCAATTTGACCAGTTCGATTTCGCATTATTTTGTATGTATAATACATATTTTCTGTTGCGTTTAATTTTGCTGTCCTGTATAAATAATGCAAATTTCAGGTCTGCCTACAATCGCTTGGTAAAACACTAGTGGCAATTGCATGGAAAAACCATCTCAGAATATCAGCACATGCATGTGCTAAATTGCAATTTAATTGTGGTAATTAGCTGCGGTAGCCAGAGCTTTGTGATTTTCCTGCTGGTTCTTCTTGTAAATAACAGATTTAAGCAAGTTGAATGTCCAACTTTCTCCGCACTCGTGCGGATTTGCAGCCGTGCCGACCCATTGCACAATCTCATTTTGAACTGTCATATAAATGTGATTATATCGACCCACCGAGTGCCATTCGAAGCGCCCTTTTTCCGCAGCTGTGTCTGTCAGACATTATGACAACTTAATTGAAGGTTATGCAGGACATGCAGGCAGGATACGCGCACTCAATGCAGGACACTGACCACCCATCCAATTGCACGAAGTGTGATTACACAATTAGATGGCGCTTTAGTGTGACAATCCGCTGGCCATTTTAAAAGGCTACACGGATCGGACATTGACTGATACTGAAGGTTAAAAAAGCAATTCCATAAATTGTAAAATCACCCATACCCTTAGCCCCCGCGAGTTGTCGGAATCGCTACCTCTTGCGCGCTAAATGGATTCTTTGTCAGGAAACTAACAGTTGCCCCCTTAAAAGCTTGTCAGTTAATAGAAAACAAGTGACACCGCCTCCGGCCAGCTTCATAATTAAGTCTAAATGAACACCACGACCCCAGCCAAGGAACTGGACAAAACGAGCGGAAGGGCGCAGGGCGGAGTCCAGTGGAGTACATGCAAGTGTTTGCAGTTTAATGGAATTTTTAATTTCTGCCCCGCGCTGGGAATAGCTGACATTATTACAAATTTTTTACTATTATTAAAAATGCAGCAAACATTAAAAGCGACGCAAATTTGTAGCCGAAAGTCGTGACGGGGCAGCTGGAGCTGGGCTGGTAAGGGCAAGATGATTACTTAAGTGGACATGGTTCCCAACCTCCTTCGAAAGTCCGGTAGCCAGTGCAGCAGGAGTTCCAGCAGAAAGACCAGCGCACTGGCCAGCATGGCGAGCACCAGGGCAAAAAGTGCCGGGGCAAAGTGCTCCAGGTCAACCTCTGCCAGCGAGGTCTTGAACAGGCTGCAATCCGGTCGTCGCACCATCCACTTCTTGTCGTTGTACTGTAAAAGGCCAGTAGCCCGAAGGTGGAGCAGTGCATGGGCCAGGTGCTCTCTCCAGGGAGAACCCTTGGGCATCACGGATCCCGAGTCGTACGGCAGGTTGAACATGACCTCCTGCAGGTCGCAGAACTCCGCCTCATCCATTCGCAGTTCCAGGAGCAACCTGTACATGCGATCGATGGCTGTGTGGAATGCGAAGCGTCCTTGGATTATCCGCTCAGCTCCCTGCTGCAAGCTCAGGATATTGTGCTCCCCGGACCTGCATATTTTCTTCCCGTACACATCCCTTACCAGCTGATTGCTTGTGTTTGTGAATATCGGAAAGTTGTAGGATATGTTTTCCATCCCAATGGCAAGATTGCTGTCGTACAGGGCCTGCAGGTTGACAATGCTCCTCGCACCTTCGGAAAGCAGAGAGCCCACTATAAAGGCGCCGTAGAACTGCATCAGCATGAAGCTGAAAATACAACTGAGGCTGATCAGCAGTCGAGTGGAAAAGAGGCGAAAGATCTCGGTGGCAGGACCCTGTTGCAGATAGGTCTCCAGCATGGTGAACCAGACGAAGGACCACCGGTTCTCCATGAGCGAGAGCTCTCTCTCCTGCTTCATGTGGCACAGTAAAAGAACAGTGCTTCCAGTGACCAAAACCAAGACACACCACCACACCTGGTTGCTCAACGGCTCGAAGAATATGTTCCTGATGTGGCTGCGACGTGGGTGCCGAAAGAGAAAGTGGATGCTGCGGAGGAGAAATCGCTGGGCGGCTGAGCAAGTCAAGTTCAGTGTGATTTACTCACTTCTGGGTGTGCAGGACCGCCGAGTACTGCACGTAGGGTTGTCTGTCCAGCACAAAGCGGATGGGACACACGGCCAAGTCCGCCGCGCGACTCGTCACCTGACCCATCACACCTGACCAACTGCCGTTCTCCAGCAGCTCGCCCCACTTGTCCGTTAGGCTGATGGCCAAGCTGCACTGGAAAAAGGGGGGATATTCTGATCATAATCATTCCAAGTTGTATCAACGTATACTGATCATAATCATTCCAAGTTGTATCAACGTATTGTATATTTGGTATTACGGTTCAAGTCCTACTTTTGTATAAAAAGATGTCATTAACTAAATAAAAATGATAATCACTTAAGCTTTTAAGATTTCACAATGTGAATTCGTTAGTATTGATAAAACTGATATATATACTATTCTATATACTCGTAGAATATAATAAATAGTCAAATAAACTGCATAAGGTAATCACTTTTTCAGTTCAAACCAAACTCTTTTCGTTAAGTGAACCCCGGTTAATTAGAGCTAGATCCACGGACACACCTGAGATTGAACATGCGCTCAACGAGTTGGAACAACTGATAGGTCTTCCGCTGCATAGGGTCCAATTGCTGGAACTGCTTATCGTCGGCCAGGTACTCCATGTCACCGAGTCCAGGAGGCTTCTCTGTCAACTGGGAGATTTGGATGAAAGTGGTAAGTGGAAGGGGTGTTCTGTGTTCGAGACAAGGGCATATTGCCACCCACCACAGTACTGCCTATTAAAGTGACATTGAGAAAGTTGCGCCGCCGAATCACCCAGGTGGTTTTAAAATTTTCAAACAATTGCCAACCACCTGAATGAGACCATGATCCCTTCTTTTCAATTATCAATGGTGTGAAAGCCCGCCGACCGATTCTGTATACGTCATAGAGAAGCAAGGACGCGCTGAAAGTATTACTGTGGATAATATTACTCACGTCAAAAGTGTGTACTTAGAACAACTTGCTAACTTTCCAAAAATATGAACATTATTTTAACGCACACACATCCTGCTTAAAGTATAGCTCTGCCTTACTTGTCTGCTCCCCTCAAGGCCACTGTGACGTCCGCATCGATGCCCATTTCGTAGCCACTTAAGAGCTGGTCAATCAGCTGCTCAGCTGGCAGAGATTCGCGGCCAGAACCGAGAATAAACCACGCCAGCGAGTTGTTAAAGTATCCGGCTTCGGAGGCCACCCCGAACACCTGACGCCTCACAAGGACATGCTCGAAATTCAGCACCAGGACCGCCGTGCGCGGAGCCCCGTAGAACATAAGATCCTCGAAATTCACCGACATTTCTGGCCGGTAAAATTGCACACGATAGTTGGCCAACAATTTCTGGTGGCATTCAATTTTCCAGTCGCCGTCAGCATCATCGCCCGGGACCACCAGGACCTGGCTCAAGTGCTGCGAACGCAAAAAGTCCTCGAAGGCTGCCAGCTCAAGGAAATTGGTATTTATGCTTTCAATTTGCAGCACGCGTAAAAATGCTGTTAAAATTATTAAAGGCCAAGAAATAACTTTCACTTGCAACTTAATCATTTTATATGGCCACTTTAGCACCGACTTCTTTGGGGACTTGTGTTTGCTTTGTGCGGGCCTTTGGCGTTTTTATAGGTTTTCATTTTCCCCTGCATGTGCATAATTTATTCACATTAATCATATCGGTGTGCCCTGGACTCATGCAAATTGTGCGGCTGACAAGAAAATTATTGTGAGGATGCATAATAACGTTTACTTTTAAGGGAATGCGACTATTGTGCAAGTGCGGCACGAAATAATTAATGGTAATCAAACAATTAACTTGCGAAGAATGGCGCACTTTTAAAGGGTACCAGAATATTTATTAAAATATTATAATTGGAGTAGTGTTGCGTAATACTGCAGGAAATTGTAGGCCTAATGGGTTTGAAAATGAAAATAGTGTCAGAATTGTGCAAAGTTGCGAATGACCAACCTTGGTTCACTTGGTTTTTTGATCCTGATCAGGAATATATAAATACTTTATATGGTCGGCAACGGTTCCTTCTCTTAGAGTAACTACGAGTACAAACGGGTTTAATAAAAGGTATAAATATATTTTTGTGATATTAGACACACCGCTAAAACCAGTTTTAGTTGAAAGTGCGTTCTCCGAAATAAGTTTCTGTTAAAATATGGATTTATGTTAAAGGAAGCCGTAGGAGAAAAGTGCTAGAAGTTCAAATTTCCATACCAGGTGATTCTATTATGTTAAAGCCTTACATAGTGTTTTCAGTAAGAAGGTTGCAATATTATTGATCAGTATCCTTCTGCCCATTTCTATGCACAGTCTACTTTCTATTGCACGTAGTATACAAGTCGGAGCGAACCAGTTTATCATATTGCTGACACAAAATCTACCTTCATTGTGTTTGATCATCGCTAAGCTAACACGAGTGATTTACCCCTTTTTTTTGCAACCTACAGCTGCACCCAGCGTTACGAAAGCTTTATTAAATAGAAGTTCAATTCAACATTTATGGAGGAGTGGCAGATAATCAGTGCATTTTTATGGAAAGAGTAAATGGAGTTTCCCACTAAAACTAGTAGCCATTGTCCCCAGCCAGTCGCCACATCGATCAGCTCCATCGACACCGCAGTGGCCCGATTTAGGTGCACCTAGCAAAAAGTGGGCTCCTGCTGGCATATACCAAAAATCCAATAACTAGACGCAACATTAAGCAGGACAAAGCTGGTGGCATTAGCGTGACATTATCCGACTGCAGCCAAGAAGCTACGAGAAACGACAAAAACGCGTGTTAGCATCCACGAAAACGGAGCCAAGGACCTTAGCATGTGTCCTCGGAGAAGGGTCCTGTGTGGAGTTGGAGGGGCAGGGCGGCTGTGTGGGAAAGTGTGGCACAGAAAATGTTGCGAAACTTGAAAGCAAATCCTGCAGCTTGCAACTTAATTTCATGGCACGCGGCATACAACTCGCAGGCAACTTCATTCGGGCAATTTGCTTCACGACAGCTTGCCACGTGCCAAACGGGGAGAGGGAGGAGATAAGATGGCCGAAATGGAGGCGAGATAGAGTCCTGCAAGGACTTTAAGACTGCTCCGAAATTAAAAGGAATTACATTCAATTTGTTGACATTTTTGCGGATGCTCGCGGATGCTCGCGGATGCATCCCCGAATGCGACTCGCGGATACGGATGCGAGTGCAGCTTCCCCTTTTGTCTTTGGCATCCTTTTGTGCTCCCTGCTTAGCTGACTTTCAACGGTAATGACAAAAACATTTTGCGCAAGGCCACATGCAAATGAGCAGCAGAAAACTGAAACAGCGGCAGGAAGAACAAGGCCATTCAAATGTATTCATTGCGAACAGGGGAAATTCTCTGGCATTTTATCGCAAGATTTTCATCGAATACGCGAGTTGCTTGCTAAAAAATCTTTACAGCTCGGAAATTCTGTCCTCACACATGCAGGGAATGACAAAGAAAAAGTGCGCATACGCCCTGTTGCAAGCTGAACGTTTAAAATTTCTTGTTATTCTTTGGTGCTTATGCTTTCCACTGCTCTTGCTTCTGACATCTCCCAACAGCTACAAGTTTTGCATTTATAAATATGTTTTTCCAGATTCAAGTGGCAAAATTTATTAAAATACTTCACATGAAAATATTATGTGTGCTCTTACCATTCTACAATCTCTGTAAACAAGCTGCAGGTGTATTCATACCCGTTATTCGTAGAGTAAAAGGGTATACTAGATTCGTTAAAAGGGGATTTAACAGAAAGAAAAACTTCTCAAAAATGCTGCATTAAATTAATTTTTTTTTTAATTTTTTTGATGTTTCGATATTGTAGAGTTTCAAAAAATTATGAAATGTTCCAAGGCTGAAGATCTAAACTCCATAACTCAACTTATTTTATACCTCTAAATGTTTCCAGCGCAATTCTCTAAAAATCTGCATTTAAATTTATAACATTTTATTAAATTTAATGTTTTTGTAATTTTTCTGATGTGTGACCTTGTAGAAATTAAAAAAAAAGCTGAAGTTCTAAAATCCATAACTCAACTGATCTTAATCGGATTTTTAAGTGGCATATCTCTTAATGTTTCTGGCGCAATACTCTAAAAAAAATTTGCATTAAAATGTAGACATTTTTTAAATTTAATGTTTGTAAAAAGTTTGTTACAGGCAGAAGGAAACGTTTCCGACCATATAAAGTATATATGTATATTATTGATCAGGATCAAGAGCCGAGTCGAACTGGCAATGTTCGTCTGTCCGTAATCAGTTTTAAATCAATATATAAAATTTATAAAATATTACAAAAAACATTTGGATAGGTAAACTGCATATATTGTTTGTTTATTATCAGTAATAGCCACGTAGAGCGTTAAAAAAAATCTTTTACAGCCTGTTGAAAGCTGTTATTTTTGACCGAAATAATTATGTTGCATCTTTTTTGAAATAGTCCAAATAAAACAGCTTCCAAGCATGTACTTAATTTTTTCAATTATTTTAATGCTCTTACTCATTACAAAGCAACGCGAAGAAGAAGCACAGAATAAACAACAAAACATTTTAATTAATTTGGCTCCCGAAACGGGGGTGTTATTATTATTATTAAATGTGATTCTTTAAAGAAAAATTATAAATTCTTCGTTGCCGGTATTACTTTTGTTGATGATTATTTTTACGTTTCAACTGCGGGGGATTTTAATTGTAGGTAAGTATTCTGGCGAACGGGAAAACTTGTCCATGGGCCAAATAAAAGCAGCCAACGAAAAAGGAAGAGGAAAATCCCCTTCAGCCATGGGACGAAGCTCGTTATAAGTCCCTCGAAATGACGACAACAATATGCGACTCATACTTTTTGGCCTGGGGCGGTGGGTATAATGAATATAATTTGAGTACATTTTTTAATTTCTTTAGGTTTTTATATATAATGTTTCCACATTTATTTTCAATGAGCCTATACTTGCGTTTCGCAGAAAAAACTAATTTTATGTAATATGCACAAGACTGTTCAGGCTAACCAAGTTTCTTCTAGGATGTTTTATCAATACTATTAAACATTATTTTTATGATCAGAAAAGGATTTAATAGATTATGCCTGAGTTTTTCGCATATTTTTTCCCGAATGAGAGTTTCATCCATTGTTAGTTTCCACACTCATAGCCGTTTAATGTTAGCGCCAACGGTTTTATTTGCCAACAGCAATGGGCGAAAATTCTCCTTGCAGCTGGGACTGGGCCGCATAAAGTCAACTCATTATGAAATTACTGCTAGAAACTAAGCTCCGCCAAAGAGGAAAGAAAGGCTGGGACGAGAATGACTGGCAGCGGAAAGCCGGCAAGGAAAACAAATTAAATTTAATCGATTTGTGAAAAGCTGCCAGACAACAACTATGTAGTGCAGGCGGGCGAAGTCCGGGTTCGGGTCCGGGTCCGGATGGGTTGCATGCTAAATTAAGTGAGGGCGTGTCCGCACTCCAGACTGCGGACTACTCCACTGCGGACAGTGGACAGCGGACAGTGGATCCGGATTCAGTCGCAGTCCACTCTAAGCGCATTCTAAACAAATTAAAATTCAATTAAAAAGATGAAATGCCATTTCAGGGCAGGAAAATGCAGAGCTACGCTTTCTGGCCGAGTCTCTTGGTCCCGGTAAAGTGTAGTCAACTTCATTTAACTTAGCGGCAAGACGTTAATGATTGCACCGTAAATAATTATAGTCTTTTAATTTCAGCTTGAGAGCACAGCACGTAGAGGTATACCATATATAGAAGACATTACCCATGATTACTCTCTGTGTAAAACAATAGCCGCTGCATTTGCCAGCATTAATGCCTCGTTCGTCACTCGAGTGGGACTTGAGCATCATTTCCAATTACGGGTCCTCAATGCAGACGGCTTAGTGGCTGTCTTCGACCAAGAACGGGCGCTGATGATTTTTGGCTGTCGCCTCATCAGTGCTAGTCCCTTTGGCTGGTCAGGGTCATCGTTGTGCCAGCTCTCATTACGGCCACTCCTGCGGCCTTTAGCGGGCTTAGCCGCCAACTCCCATTTTCCGGGCTGTCGTCCTCGTCCGTGGGCTGCATTAAAATCGGCGTCCCTCTCAGTTCACGCCATTACCGATTCTCATTCCCGATTCCCCTTGTCGGACGTCCGGATGCTCTTTTTGTGCGTCCCGGGTCTGTTCGATTTGGCTTAATGGCCGGGAGCATGTTGTCACTGCTGGTGCCGTAATGAATTGGCTGCGGACCAGCCTTGGTCGCCTTGGTCCTTCTGGTCGCATCAGTTAGTTTAAAAACCCCCAAATTATTTGACCAGCGTTTTCCCCGATAGCCATATGATTTCTTGGAAGGAAAGACTGCCTCTCACTGGGCGCTAGTAAAGAAAATACTGAAACCGCCTATGTTTAGTTACTTGGATGTGGGTTCATAGCAATTAACTGATTTTATTTTAACATGGTAGACTTTATCATTTAGGTATGTAATATCTTTCATGCAAGAGTAGCAAAAGTTTACATGGTTAACTATTACAATCTTGGTGATACGCAGTTCGTCCCAGTATACAAATATTTATTCATCATTTCTCCACTGCAGCAAGTTCCAATCCAAGTAAGTGACCAATCGCTGTGCTATGCTGACATATCTCCAGCTCGATGGTCCACTCGAGGCATCGATCTGCAAATCATCTTTGCTCCAATTAAACCCAGGTCTTCGGGTCACTTGACGCAATTACAGGGCTGGACAATCACCGCAAGAGGCATCGCCAGCCACTCGGACCCGGCAATAAAGGAGCTTAATTTAAAATTTAAACCCTTTTTGCTGGAGGCGGCGACCGCAACGCTTCCCGCCCCATTCCTTGGTCCCGACTCCGGATGCACTGATGAAAAAAATATTTTTTGTTGCCCTTCCGGCTGCGAGGGCTGGACGGAGAGACATCAGGAGCAGGAGCAGGAGCAGGAGCAGTGGCCAGGACGACAGCAGGGCAAATAATTTTTACAAATTATACGCTCACATGCCAACTGCAAAAGGAAAGACAAACAAAAATCGAGGAGGCAAAATATTACATAAAGAAGCGAGAGGCAGCAGTCGGGCGATATCCTTGGAGAAAAGGCAATAACAAGTCGGTTCGATGATTGGGTCCGCTGCCGGACTCCGACTCGATTGACTGCACCAATAATAACTTCAAACAATGGTTGGCCAAGTAGTTTCCCCCTTTCCGAGCTCCTTTTTTGCCGGTTCCGCAGTCGCCCATGTTTGTTTAATTTTTGCCACCGCTGCGTCTTGATTCGCTTTCTTATACACTGCTCAAGAGGGTATGTTCATTTCAGGCTCAAGTATGGCGGCGGCCAACTGTACCTTGTAGACAATTGTTAGCTAAAGAATGGCCAATATTCACGTAAAATCATTTTAAATTGCACGCAACCAAATTATACAAATTGCTTGTCACACAAAAAAGGTTTGGCGTTATTGAATCGTTGTAGTAAAATAAAAGGGTGTGCCGTGTTCGGATGAGTTTGATTATGCGTTTTATTATTTTCTTAAATTTTCTTTTCCACCTCCGCTGATGGCTGATGCCTCCGCTGCAATTGTTCCAATCGGCCGCCAACTGTTCGTTTCCGCTTTTGTTTTTCGCTTGGGCTTTCTTCTACTGGGGCAGCAAACAGGCTTCAAATTGAACGGAAGCTGGCCACGAGTTATGCCCCGCCAGCTCCCACCGCTCAGCTCCTGTCCAAGGCCGAGGCGGAGGCATTGTTCCATGTCGTAACTCCTTCGGCTTTCCCAGCATCTTTTGTTGTCCTCCGGCGGGGATGGGCGGAGGATGAGCTCCGGTGCCGCCCTTTTGTCGCTGCGCTTCCGCTAACCTTTTTTGTTCTGCTCCCTTTTTGCCGGCCCAATTTTCCTGCTGCGCTGCTCAGTTTGATTTGCGCCGATTTCTTTTCATCACAGTGTCCTTTAAAGCCCGATCCGTGCTCTGCCTTTTCCATCAATTTGATTTTGTTAGTTTCCATTTCATTGAATCCTCACATATCCGCATCCGCACTCGCATCCAGCTAGTTGGCGAAATTGTGCCATTAGTTGGCGATGTCCCTGCTCCCTTTTTTCTTATTACTGTACACTCAAAAAAAAGCGGTCTTTGACAAAATTCTCCAAATACATACATTTACTAGTTCAATTTGATAAATGCACACATTAATTTCCAAATTTATTACAGGTTTTACGGAACTAAACATTAATATTCACGGAATAATCATTGACTTTGTACAACTTTTTTCCAGTGCACTCCATACTATTCTATTGCGCCGTCGCCTTTTTTGTTGCTGCATTGTCTGCCGCGTTGTCGTGTTACCCTACTACCAACAACAAAAGGGTTTCGGCCATAAAATAACCAATTTGCATAGTTTAGTTAGTTGGACGCTTCCGCCTGTGACACTTTTTCAGCGGGCCAGCGGAGGGTTAAAAGGGCGTGGGCGTGGCACGTAACCCGAAGGCGGGTCGGCCTATCCCCGGTTATCCCTTGCTGGCCATAATTGATGACTGTTGGTAACGAACAACAACAGGAAGAGCCAAAGCAATGACGAATTTTAAATTGCTTCTTTTTTCGTGTATAGATTCGAAATGAAAGTTAATGGAAAAGTTGGCTATAAAAATTGATTGCATATTCCTGTGTTCAAGTGTGCGTTCGTCAGCAAAAATATATCGATTTTAACCCGCTTAATTTAAGTACTTGATTAAGTTTACTAAGGGCTCACAACCAATTTCAAGTTAATTATGAATTTATAATCGTAATTTTTTTACTGTCCCACAGTCAAGCCACAGAGTTAGAGTTCAAGTTAACTTGTAAGCCAATAAATTTTAAATTATTGAGCATATATTTATGGACATTTTATTTTTTATATTTAGTGGTAAATATAAATTGTTTATGCTTATATATTCTATAACTCTTAACCACTTTTTCCTCCGGCATTACAGAAAGTTACACTGCTATATGAGCTTTAACATTTAAAGCAGCGTGAAGTGCACTCAGTTTGATTTTAATGCCCTGCATTAACATAATTATTAATAGAAACACAATAAAAAAGAGACATTCAATCAGATTTTTTCGACCAATGATTTGTGATACGTTAGCGTATCAATAAATAATTTAATCATTAAATTACCTCATGATTAATTGTTATGAATATGCAAATGGCACGGTGGCTAAATGCAATTGAATGATGCAGCCATAATTCCGCACTTTTTCATTGCGCCTTTTCAAATGCTTCCTCCCGGGCAGTTCTTAAATTCCCCGTAAAGTAAAACACTTGAAAACTGTTTGGGCGTGACCTGCGGCAGCTGCCAAAGCTCGACTGCAGACCATTCAATTTTCCCACTCCCCCTGAGGTCACTGGCTGCCAACAATTTTCATAATCATTTAACGGTTTCGCGGCTGGAAAATGGGGGCGCGGTCGGGCGGTTCAGGGCCACACTCAATGGCCATTAAGGTTATCGAAGAACGTTCGAAGAGGTCGTACTTGAAATGTGGCTGCAGGCCTCTGCCTCACACTTGAAATTGGATTCGGGCCGAAAAGAACCAAAATAATTATTTTCACAACAAATAGATGAAGAGATTATTTTCAAGATATTCTTGCTATAATTTTAACTAGGTCACCAAGTTATTCTTCCAAAGTTAGCTTGCTAAATTAGAAGACTTCATTCAATTTCGTCTTAGATACATATTATATATACAAAAGGGAATACAAGGGAATTGGTGAAGTAAGTATAGTAGTATTCTTAGGGACAAGTGTATTACCTAAGGCGTGAATTTTTTCGAGTGCAGTTCATTCCTGCCCATCTTTGCCCTTTTTTGGCGCGCACAAACCGCACACTCGACTCAACAAGGTGGCAACTTCCACCTGCTCCTGGCCTAATGCGGCTCGGAGCCGGGGCAACTTGGCCACTTGAGAGCCAGTCGACCAGGAAACGCGGAAATGGCACTGAACATCATCGCCGTCTTGGCCCGGCCAGAAGGTTGAAGAAGTTTAAAGCACTCGAGACACTTTGGCAACTTTCTTCTTGGGTGCAAAATGGGAGGCCCCAAGGGTTTATCAAACTAACGACCTTTGTTGATGAGCGGTCGCCCCGCAGGGGGCTTATTGATTTTCCAGCTGGAAAACTGAAACTGACGAGCGACGGGGAACTGCATCTGCATAATTGGCAATGAGTTATGCAGAATCAATGGATCTTTCCCAGGACTGACACATTAGAAGCTCGCCTGCGATAAGCTCGACAAATAAATGGAATGAAACTGCACTTAACGTCAACGCGATTGACGGCTCAGAGGTCGAGGAGCAAGAAGCTGTTTAAACGCTTAAAACGCTTTTTCCCGCTATGTTACACACCGAAAACGGCATCAAGAACGGGATGGGCTCACGTCCTCCGTCCGCAGGACTCCTCGCTCTTTCTCTCAGCTTCCTGTCCCTTTTTATAACAAATTGGATTTCGGAAAAATCGCTCACCTTTCATTTCACCTGGATTAATGGCGCCGAGGCGAGCGATGAGTCTCTGGCGCACACAATGGCGGAGTGTCGACGGCTAAGTGGTGGGTTCCAGCGTGTTACACCTGGCCAAATATCGCACTTAAGTGGAATTTAAAAGAGGTCGCTTTTAAACATCTGTTTAAATATAGGCCAGCCCTTATTCGGCTTCTTTCTACAATTTGGTTAGAAAAAACTGAATTCCAAATCACACAATTTGTCATAAAAACCATGTAAAATGTAGTTCTAAATGGAATTCTAATTTGGGTCAGGGCAACTTGATAGTTTATCAATGTTTTTATAAATTAATTAATATGCTTATACTAAAAAAACATAGCTAAATATGAAAAATAGCTTTAAAAAAACAAGTTTTTTTTATAAATATTTGCGGAAACCCTTGCCAATTGAATCGATTATCCGATTATTTATATAATGAGCTACATCGCTGTAATATATCAAATATCCGTTTCTCTTAGTGTGACAGATTCTGCCAGCAGGGGATCTGAAAAATGCTTTTCTTCACCTGTTTTTAGCCAAATGGACTCGCTGGGATTTTGCACGCTGATTGGGCGAGCTGCCAGTTTGGACACCTGTAATACGATGAATAAATTAAGTGGTTAAGTTAAAGTAATTGAAAAGCGATTAAGTTGGACACACTTATTCAGCGTTGATAGCTCAGAACCAAGATGGGATTCCTTTGTCTCCACTGCAGCTGTTTTTAGAAAGCTGCCAGAGACAAGCCACTCTAATCGGAAGACTTAGGCATCTGAATATGGCAAAGAAACTCCCACCTAAGTACACAAAAGACATGCATCACTCGACTTAAAAAGAAATGCGAAAACTAAATAACATAATTGTAGCCGTTTACGCTGGTCGCATTATGTGTCCACGTTTACTTCACATTTCGCGAGCGTATCTGATTACTCCGGCACAAAACTACCGCACAATGGCCAATATTTTCGCTGAATATCTTCCGCATTTCGTATATCAGTGCAGTCCATGCTAATGGTCTATAACCCATCCCCTGTCGTCCAACTTCCGTCATTGTTGTCAGCATTATTTGCATATTGTGCGGAAAATGTACTCTCCCCCATTCAGACGATTCCGCTGCAAGTGAATGTCCTGGCTAGAACAGGATAAGAAAAGAAGCACGGCGAGAAACTTCCATTTCAAATTACAAATCTCCTGGCAAATGTCACGGCTAGAATACATAAGCCAATTATTCCCTTCCCAAGCACTTTAAATCACAATTAGATTCTATGTCAAGCTATAAGTCTTTTAAGTAAATTTGTTGGGCATTTACAAAATCAATTTCAAATGTATCTGAATAGAGCGTAAACTGGTGTTAAACTTATACCAAACCTTCAGTAGAATAATTTCCGCTATTTTTTTCTGTGCAAGGCAACAAAAGGAGAAATCGCAGGATAAAAAAATATGGGCCAACAAATTTAGCCGACCATTTTGGGGGGGCGGCACCGGCAATATCACACTCCCTTTGCCAGAATTCTTCGGAGTTTTCATTTCGAAGGCAGCTACAATAAACTTTGCCTGACTCCTTATACACGTACCCTCCAAAGCAAGTGAAGTGAAATAGAAAAACGCATAAATAAGCAACACAAAAAGCAAAATTTGCCAATGAAAGGGGAGGAAAAGTTTTCTAAGGGCAGATACCAAAACCGCTTGAGTTGCCATTTAATTTTTACATATTTCTGCTCAATTGTTGCATAATCAAGGCATTAAAAGAAACGCTTACACCATTTAGCCTTCGTTTCCCACTTTCGCCACGATTGCCCTGCCCAATTGGCAACATCAAAGTCTGGCATAAATATTTCCCTCACCTTTTGTTTTGTTTGTGTACTCAGTTTTGTGTTACAGGTGATTGCATTTGCCTTCCGTTTGTTTCCCTCTTCTGTTTGTTTAGGTTACAATATATTGGCTTGCTGGGGCCAAGAAAAGATGTACGGTTGGGGATCAGATGACTGGTGGGGAAAAGGGGAAGTCAGTGCAAAGTTTTCCCCGGAAAGGGTTACGCGGATTTGGCGAACAAATATTTGCAGGAAATATGAAAATTTAATGGCTTACGTGATCAATTTAACAACCCGTCTGGGTCAAGATTAAAGTATTTCGGAAAAACAAACGTTCTGAAACTTAAACTGCCTTTTAATACAAAATGTTTGTCGGGTTATAAAATTATAGATAGAACAGTCTTCTTATTTTGAAATAGCAGCCCATATGTGCATTTGAATTACTTTGTTTGCTGTCAATTTGATAGGCAACGTGGGCAGAAATTCAAGTGCAAGTTTTTGAACTCTCTTTCTTGCTATTTTCACAAATGTTGCAAATAAAATCAATCAGCTCGTTTCCTGGGAGCCCTGTGCAGACCCACACCGAATAGGTACATTAATGTTAGCCATACATCACTTGGCTTTCTCCATTTCACGTATACATATATTGCCTGGCCCACAGATGCAATCGAAATTAAACCCACAACGAAGAGTAAATAAATTTAACAAAATGGAAAGCTGAAATTATTTCCTCAGGTTGTTCAGACACACCCCGCACAATCCAGCACCCGAAACGATAAATTGCTGGCGCAATGTTAGCAATTGCTGTTAGCCATTACGTATCCGCCGCGCTGCACCAAAACAACAAAACAAGCAGCAGTAGCAGCATCGGAAAAAGCACACTTGATTGATGAAAAACCTTTGCGAAATGTCAATCCAACATAATTGAGTCATGTGCTGCCTGTTCCACCCACAAAAAATAAGTGTGCGCCGGCAAAGGGGCACGTGAAAAGTGGCAGCTGCAAATAAAAAGTGGCAGAGTGAACGCGTATCAATGTACTTTGAGAGTGCGCCCTGTACCAGCCGCATTCGCGTTGGCCAAAACCATCATTACCAGTGCCACACGACGCGACGGGCGCAGCTTAAGGTCACTCAGGTGCAAGGTGCCCAAGGCGAAATGCACATTACATTGCCTTCTGCTCCGTCCAAATGCGCCAGCGATGCTCCAGTGACTCACGAGATTGTGGAGTGCACTTCAACTTCAGCGCAATGTGATCATGAACTTTCCGAAATATCTCGAAATAAACATTAAATTACCCAGCAGCTCTGAATATTTCATATTTTAATGTTTATATCTTTAGCAAACTTGCGGCTGTAAAATTTGTTATGTTTTTGGAGCGGGAATCTATATAATTGGGACTCGATGTCCTAAAGAGAAACTGTGCGTAATATTTAAATAATTTATTACTAGACAATTTCAGATCCCAGCTCAGCATCACGGTGCCACACCGAGTCTGTAATGGCAAGAAAATTAATACCCGCAAGTAAATGCTGCTGACTACAGTCCCTCGGCGGCGAGCACAACGATATACTTGACGATGATGATGGCAGGGCGATGGAACCAATGAAGGAAATCCAGGAGAACCCTCCTCCCACTCGCGGCCACCTGCAATGGACCACAGAACGAGTGGCAGCCAAAGTCGTTTCAACTAAGTGTGACAAAATATAAATCTTTGCCTCCACTCCGCTGTGTGTGTGGATGCATGGAAAAGTAACCTGAACACATAAGCTGCAGTTGGTCAGGACGCTCGTTAAACTGGACAGCCCTGATGGAGCAGGAGTTGCTGCTGCTGCTGCTGTTGCCGCTGTTGCTGATGCTGCAGCCGAAGGACCAACATCCTGGCGACCACATCAGCTGCAGCTGTTTACGACCTACGCCAAGAGAGGTTAGCTGAGGGCTCTCACTTGCCGCTGGTCGGGGGGATGTTTTTGGGGCACGGCACTTGTTACGGCGGGATTCAGTCCTTCAGGGGTGGAAAATTCACCGACTTTGTGGGGGCAAAAAAAATATAGGGATTTCTTGGATTTTCGAAAAGCGAAAATCACAAAGCTAATTTAGAACACACTTTTTCGGGGTTATCTTACCTTCGAAGTATGGCAATTTAACATATTATATTTGTACCTATGCCGCTCTGATCGAAGTTCTTCACAGAAAATAATAAATTTAATATGTATGTATATTAATTTAATAAACTGAAAGGCTCTGCTTCTATCTGTTTTGTACTATTTTTCACTGTCACTAATTGTTGCACCTTCAAGCTATTTATTTGTTTAGTAATACTTTTCTGCCAACACATCCAAGCTAGCAGCTACCACTATTTCCCCTGTTGGCATCAGAGTACCAAGACCACATCCCGACTGGGAAAGTCCCACTATTAACCCAACTGAGTCTCAGTGGGCTTTTCTCCCGCGTCTGTGCGCATGAGCCTCTCCTCTCCGGTGAATGCGAAAAACGAACCACATCAGAAGGTTGGAAAATTGTCGCTTTTTCCAGAGAAACTTTGCCACTCTCTGCGGCGTTCTCAAAGACACTATATCCCGCTTGGCGTGGCATGGCATGAAAGTAAAAACAAACCGCGGAGCCAAACATTCAAAAGTACAGGAACTGAAAGGCTCTCTGCCAGCGAAACAGGACCTCATAGCCCACTCCTCACATGTGCTGCTGGCTGGGCCAGGACTTCAAGGCATATGCTTGGCACCCAAATACGCGCGGAGCAGGCGGGCCAAGAACAGAAATGTGCAACGCAATCCCTTTAGGATTTGGCCAACTGTTTGCGGGCACTCTCGAAAACTTGAATGCACCTTAAATGTGGAAAATGCGGAAAACAGGGGAAACGGGGAAAATGGGGAAAATGCGAGTGGGGGCCCAAAGCTGCCCTCGAACTTTGACAATCTAAGCAGTTTACTGTGTCAATATGTTACGTTTGCTGCTCGTCCCACAGCCAAACTTCGCATAACTTATGCATGCAAATTTCCACGAGCCACCCGCCTACCGAAGCCGAAACTGAAAAGGTGAAAGACAAAGGCAACCAAATGCGGTTATTGCAGCGATTATTTTAATGGCTCTTCTCGGTTGTTTGATGCCACAGAACTTAACGTACTTATGCTGTGCATGATTTCTCTGTTTTTGCGGAGCTGCCAATGCAGATGTATTTAACACCTGCAAAGTTTCGGCTCCGAAAGTCATCCGTGGTGCATTTGCTGCGGCAGAGTCATTTGTTAGCCTGTTCCAGGGAGTACAAGTTGGTCTCATTGGGCAGAGCGATTTGAAATTCAAATTTTGAAGTTGCCGCAAAATCGAAAAGTTTGCCAAGTCCCATCTAAGTGCTCGATGTGAAAGTTGCCGAACTAAAGTTTCGATGGCGAAATACTTTGCGCCATGCAATTGATATATTTTCGCAGCGGCATCGAACTGGGCCAAGGCTGGGCATTTCTTATTTATGTTAATAAGAATGATTAGTACTCCAAAGATATGAAATCAAAATTAGAGAATTCCAGAAAAATGCGATTTTTCCACAAAATTAAACACGACAGAGCGGGAAAATATGCGCGACACCAGCATTCATAATTCACGCGGGAGTTCAGGCGCAACTACTTACTCTTTTGTTATATGTTTTTTAATTTCCACTAAATATTGCAACGACGTCTGAGTAGACAGCAGCACAACAGGGCGCAGCTGCAGTTCCGCGCTGCCACGCCCCCAGGAGCGCCCCTCAGTCGTCTGAGTTGGCTTATTTTTTATTTGTGGCTAAAAATTGCATTCATGAATAATTCAGTGAAGTGCAAAATTTCGGGCTTTCTTCGCTGCTCTGCCAGCGCTTTGGAAAAAAGAACTCTGCCGAAAAAGAATTCATTTTGTACTTTTTCGCAGCCACTTCCGTTAGTTCCGCTTCCCTTTTCGGCGCGTTTTGTAATGTGTGCGGGTTATCAGCATTTTGGGTTAATATTTAATGTAAATGACAGACCGACCACAGCGCGGCTGCGTTGATGAAGCCTCGGACACGGCAGATCCGGATGCGGAAGCGAGTGCGGACCTGGGCTGCAGCTCAACCTGGAGCTGCCATCCAAAAAGTCACTCCTGGCTTGCATAACATCCAAGTGCCCAACACTGGCAATGTAAATGAGTCGCCGGGAAGCGGAAACTGCTTATGCAGATCGAATGTACCTAAGAACACTCGGAATATTTCTGTCGCTCGATTTATGTTTCTGTTTTGGCCTGCTCCTCGCTTCTGGAGTGCGCAAAACAAACTACCAACTATTCTATAAATTAAAATTGCAAAAATATTCCGTTTCCGTTCTCGTTGTAGTCTGGGCGAACTTTGTGACATTTTGCATTGCAATAAATGACTCGAGCTGCAAATCTTTGACTGCGAAACTTGTTATTTATTTTATCTTTCAGTTCGGCTACGCATAATTGTCATAAATAATTTAGCCTTTATCGATATATATCGGTATTCATTCGTAATTTCTCCAGAATGTTTCATTTGATAAATAAATCTTCTTAAAAGTTTTTAGGAGAAATCATGGGACATAATAAAGTTGTACCGGGTCTGTTCCTTCTTTGACAGTCGGTAAAAAGTGCGGCTTGTGTTGGCTATTTCCAGATTACTATGATAAGGTGGCCACAGAGTAGTGTATGACATCACCCTGTTTCGAACATATTTTAAAATATGCGTAACTTTAAACAAAAAACCCTTACTTAACGAAATACGCGGCTTCCAGAGCGTTCTTTTGGTAATCAATCAGTTTTGAGATTTCATTCATAAGCTGGTTATTATATCTGACTGTATCTTTCTTCAATCGCTCCTTGCAGTCAATTTCCCTGAAGTTTTTAACTCAGTTAACATATCAACGTAAGTTAATTGGGTCTTACATGGGACACTTAAATTTGGAATAGCTGGGATCCTTGGGACAAATATCTAAATCGTCAAACAGCGGCTTATACTTGAAAAACCTAGCGTCCTCATTGTCATCAAACTCTTCAACAAAACGCGCGTCGTCTTCGTGACGTTTTACATTGCTGTCCAGCATGGCTCGATGATCGTGAATTGGAATATCAAACTTAGTGGTTTGTCTCCCAAATGCAATCCCCATGGTGGTGGTATAGCGGGTGGAAAATACATTCCTGTACGACTTATTCCCTTCCTTTTCATCGTCCCCCATAAGAAGCGTTTGCCGCACAATTGACATCGCGAAGTTCAACAAAAATAACGAGTGAATCAGAACACGTGTGTACTCAGTTTTGGTTTGCAGTTGAATGGAAAGCCTGCTGTAATATAGACAGCCCTAATAAACATGATTTTTAGTTTCATTATACCAGTTATTTGTACGAGATGCGTTCGTATGTCCAACCAAATAGCAGATTTATATTAAGTATGCTTCTAGTTACGCATAATTGGTGAAAACTTGTTTCAAAAGTTTGCTAACCGCGCACAAACCACCCAAAACTGTTACCCGGAAGATTATTATTTTCATTATGTTTCTTCTTCTATATTATCTTCTTATTAAATAGCTATTCCCACACCATTTTTGCCACTCCAATTGTAACACCCGTGCCTCACCTAATCATCTTATATTTTTGAAAAATAAATGAGAGTAGATTTCGGGTACAGTTCCGATTGCCCACGTGGTTAATTGGTTTTAACAGCAAACTTTTAGGCTGTTCAAAACACGGTTAATGAGACCCAATCCAATTTGATACCTTACGGAACTGAATTATTCACAATGAGTAAAGGCACATACACATGTGAACTGAATGCCAAAAGCTTATGCATATTTCATGAAATACAAAATCAATAAACTAAAGGGAGCCATAATGAAATTGTAAAATATCAGGCGCACAGCCGCGTCGCCATTTTCCCGCGAATTATCCAATGGCGTCGGATTCACCACTCCTTTAACTTCCAGAGCCACCTCCTCAACTACACAGCATCCTTGAAGAACTCACTGCCTCCAGGCTCTGCATTCAACATACTTTGTGCGTTAAAAATATGTAAAATATTTTAACCGAAACCTTTTCAAAAGATTGCAGAGCTGGCGGAACTGTTCGTGTGTGCATACCTGGCGTATGCGTGATGATATTAAGCGGCCCAAAAGTCAGTTGTTAATGTGTGGGTGTGCCTGTGAGTCGGCTTGATGGCATTGATTTTATCCCCAATAATTCCGAAGGAACCCACAAAGAAAGCATTGAAAGTTTTTCGCTGTGGAGGCAGTTTTGCGTGCGATTTAAGGTTAATTTATTTGCTGTTGATATAAAAAGGGAAGACACTGTGCCAACAGCGCATATCAACGATACATATGCAAATGTATAACAGTATTTAATGTACGTTAAATACTTTTCACTCTTAAATTTTGAACCATTTTTTAACTTTTAAAAAAGCCTCATCAAGGCTAAGGCAAAGGGTATATATCACCCGAATATAGATATATTTTTGATCAATATCCACATCGGAAGGGATACATCCATGTAAATATAGATATATTTTTTATCAGTATCCACATCGGAATGTATCCAAGTCCGTTTCCTCTCAGTTTAAAAGCAATCTGCAAGAAACTATCTAAAAAGACTTCTTTCCATCACATGTAGTATAATTATTCGAAGGTAGTATATAATTTTGAACATACCGGATCTTAAAACTATATCATATATGGTTTGCTTTCTGGCTAGGTTAAACTATAAGTAATTAAACTTAATTACAAGTCCCACTTATATTTCCTTTTCTTCTTTTCGAAAAATCTGTGTCCCTTTCTTATGCCCCAAATTTATGGCTTTAATCTTTTGGATATTATTCGCACTTTTTTCGCCTCTATTCAGAGTAGACTTTATGGCACAAGGACGTGGCGTTTCAAGGACTGAATTTGGATTTGAAGATGAACTGCTACCGAAAGTGGATGGCCACTAAGCTGCATTCCTCTTAGCCCAAAATGAAGCCGCACAACACACTGGCAAACAGCAAAACAGAATAAAGACACCGGAAATAAATCAAATTAAATGAAATGAAATAGTTGAGGCTTGGGGTCGACCAGGAATTCAGCTGCCATTTCTCTTAATGTTGCTTTCCATTTATACGGTTTCGATCTGCTGGGCCTAAGACGAAATTCGCAATGGCTTCCTTAAATTCAATAATTTGGGTCCCTCTAAATAACCATTATGTGTTTGATAGAAAAATGGAGATGATATACGTGTGTCGTGACTCAAAATGTGCTACACCGCCATTTAATTGACAGTACTGGGCTAAATATGATTGATAAGCTCAAAATCTACACAAGCATTGGCCTTAAAGTTAATGCCGTGACATGCACCGTATTTAACACGATAACATCCTTTTTCGCCAGCATTTATCCTTAAATTGTGCAGGCAGAGGGCCGAATGCACCGCCAGGCCGAGCACGTGGCCCACTTCCAGTGCAATTCTCCGCCAATAGCCCGGCAATTCATATCCTGGCCCTGCACAAACACAAACACAATCGCAATCGGCACCACCACACACATCCTGCCTGCAACGACAACGAGCTGCCCCGGCGGGCAGAAAACACAGGGCAAAACACACTCGAGAATATTAAACAAAATGTCAATTTGGTGCTACATTTTCGGTTTTCGAGCAGAGCGCACTGAAGCCCAGCAGCTCGAGGACCTGTCAAAAAATGGGCAAAAATCAAATCAAATTGCACACTTAAGCTGCAATTGCAGCGGCATCGAGAGAAATCAAAGTCCGCTGGCAGCAGGGCGCCCAATCAAAATGGAAATAGTTTGGCCCGACCATCGAATGACCAGTTTTGGGACTCCCGACCTCCCCAACCTCCCCAACCTCCCCAACCTCCTTGGCCCCAGAAAAAGGAACTCGAACGAAGGCCGAGCCAAGGCGAAACGGAAATGAAATCAAGCAAATTGAATGCGATGAGTTGGACGTGGGAATACGTGCCAACCGTTGTCATAACAGCCGTGACGATAAAAAACACTCCAGATCATCGGTAATTGCTGCCGACAAACCCGAGTCTATCTGCGATACGAGTGCGAGTATCCACAGGAGACCGGGGGCCACAAAAGCGGAGCACTCGCTGCCGCCAGCGCATTGGAGCCTGAGTCCGAATCCGAAAACGAATCCCAGCTCCAGTCCGAATCCAGCCAAATTCCATAACATAGCCAACCAACAATGCGTGCCAAAGCCATGCGAACATTTCAAGACATCCGAGCAACATTTGCTGCCAGGCATACACGTTGAAAAACTGCGAGTTCCAACGCTTTGTTATTTTTCTTCTCTTGAAAGGGGTAATTTTAACTAGTTTACTTTATCGATTTACAAGCGCAGTAATATATATTGAGTGACAATAATTTCTCAAACGTTTCATTTCAATTGATCACATTTAAGGGGGCTTCGATTTGAAATGCAGGCACTTATTTGTAACCGTGCACTCCTTAAGCTAAAAACGCTGCGACACGTCACCGCGAGGCCTCCTGAACAAATGGTCTTTCCATTCGCCATATCCACTGCCACTGCCCCACTCTCAACACCAGTCCCATTTGAAGTCCCATCGGCAGGATTTGGCCCCGACAATTGACATTTGGCCACCCGTCGGAGTCGCCTTCGCTCCTGCGTCCCATTCACTTGCGTGGCTGGATAGGTGCTCTTGTGGGGGTTCATTGGGTCATTGGGTGATTGTGTGATTGTGCGGATGGGTGGCTTGTTGTCGCGTTTTGGCCGCTTCCGCTGCCGTTGCCACCTGCTCTTGTCCATCGCCATTCATCAACATCAGAGCTGAAATTAGAAATGTTTTGCGTTTGGCTTCCGGCAGGACTCGGCCGCAGCAGCACTCGCAGGACTCGAAAGCAGCTTGGAGCGACCAGGAGGCAGGAGCCGGGAGCCAGGAGGCCCGACATCATCGACAGGAACCAAGCCGTCGACATAGTTTCATGCCATTTGGACACCTTTTGGCGATGGGACTGCGCTAATGTCGCGCTGTTACCATTTTCTGATTTGTTTACTTTTCCAATTGAATTCGTGTCGCGAACGGCGCACCATTTCAATTACACTGCACTGCAAAGCGGAAATTTGGTGAGTAAATCTTCAAATACCAGAATTTTTTGAGATCGAATTACTAGAGCTTAAATACACATCAATATATGCAGTTTTATTATACTATTACATATATTGTAAGTAGTAGAAAGTTGTGCCTTTAAGTACTAAGTAATATTCAATTCTGGTTTAACTTGCTGCCCAATTTATAGATTACCCATTTTCCATTCTGTCTCTTCATGCATAGTGTTCCCTGCAAACTGGCTAAAACATCGCACTTCACCTGAGGACGTGCAAGAAATTCGGCAATAGATAACAACAACCCATTAGACGAGGGTGGGCCTCCCTTTGTAGCCGATGGCAAATGAGGAAGCCCCTACGACTATTTATGGTTTAAAGAGTTTAAGCCAAATTTGTAAGTATGTGTTTTGGGGGAAAACAGAAACGTGATTTTCCTAAGCCACAGAAAAATCGATCAGGGTAATACAGACGTGGTGCCATTTGCACAATGAATGGTACCAGAATTTACTGCGGTTTCTCTATTAGGCCAAGTGAGTGCAATTTTTCGGAGCCAGTGCCCCCATTCCGGCTGCCTGGGAATCTACGCCCAATCGACTGGGTTGATGTTGACGATTACGGCTGATTTTTACGACAATTTGTCTGGATGTGCCTGCACCCAAATGGGGCGATTCCACCCACCTCCGGGGTCAAGGACTCGGCCTTGGCCAATGTAAGAAGCTCTCAAGGACACAATCGAAATGGCTGAAATCTTAGCCAGAAGCTGCGCGACATAAAGTAGCGAAAATTTCAATAAATAAGGCGGGATTGGAGCGATATTGGAGGCAACTCCTGAGATATCGGCTAATCGGAGGCCAGCATATGGGAACTGTTGCTGCAAAGGGCAATAAATAGCGGAAGTAACGTTGTGTGAGCTATGCTCGAATTTATTGCCTTCCACATAAAATACTTGAAATTTTTATGTGCAGCCAGCAAGGTGAATGGTATTGAAGGAGTGTTGGTTTCCTTACAAAGAAAAATGTTCTGAGGATGTCTGGAGGTCTAGCAAGCTTCGCTTGAGGAGTTTCCATTGAATTCCACAGTCAGCATTGGGATCAAATCATTTCTGGCTAATTGGATTTAAAATAAAACTCCATTTGCTTGAGACAGATTAAATATAATATGATTTTGGCATGTAATCATCATTTGAAATAATCGATTTTATTCTTGTTTAGCCAATGCTGATCCTAAAGTTTCTAACTCAAATGCTTCATTACGCAAAACATTACAATATATTTTTAATCAATATGGCTTATATGCGTTTATTACTTTATTTTTATTATTATTTTTTCAAAATGGATTCAGATTATTGATCTTCGTATTCCCACAAGTAGATTTTAATACCCGTTACTCGTAGACTGAAAGGGTATACTAGATTCGTTAAAAAACCATGTAACAGGCAAAAGGAAGCGGTTCCTACCATATAAAGTATAAATTCTTGATTCGGATCAATAGCCGAATCGATCTGGCCATGTCCGTCTGTCCGTTCGTCTGTCTGTCCGTCCGTATGAACGTCGATATCTTAGGAACTATAGAAGCTATAAAAGTTTATTAAATGATGTTACGCCCACTCTAACGCCCAAAACTGCCACGAGCACACTTTTGAAAAATGTATTTATATTTTTTCTATTAGTCTTGTGAATTTGTATCGCTTTGCCACGCCCACTCTATCAAACACAAGCCTCCCAAACCTATTACGCGATATTACTTATGATAAAAAATTAAATTTTTGTTAATTTTTTATTATTGTTAGCAATTTTTAGCGATATTCCAGAAAGTTATGAAATTTCTCGTTCATACATCCACTAGCTGGGTAACGGGTATCTGGTAGTCGGGGAACTCGACCATAGCATTCTCTATTGTTTATTTCCAAGCCTCGCACACGGCCAAGTCAGCAGATATTTTAAACTTGAGCTCCCCATCAATCAGTAAACTTATTTAAGGCTAAGTACTCCGAGTGAAAGTGTGCCATGCAAGGACTGTGAGGCTCAGGCCCATTTAGGCCGAACAATTCCAGTGGCGGGTGCAAAACAAAGCCGGGCGTTTGGGCCTGGTTTAAATAAACATGCGATTTGAACATAAAGGGCCAAGCGTCGGCACTAAAACCAGTAAAATCAGGTGAATGAGCACTTTAAGTCTTTGTTTCGCCGAATCGAATCGAAATGAAACAGCAAACAATGCCGGCTGACAGGCTGGAAAATCAGCAGCCGGCGGTGCCAACAAAAGCTAGATTGCTGGCCTTTTAATAGGATTACAACAACAAAAGCCAATTGGCCAAGGGAGCCAAACAACAAAAGCGCAGTGCGAGAGTTAGTGAAACGGAAAGCAACCGCCGCTGCGGTAACTTCCCCTCTTAGCCCGCATCCTCTTCCTCATCCTCGTCCTCGACCTCCGCCAGCAGTTGTTGTTTTCTGTTACCTGTTGGCCAATTGTGCCGACTGCTCCTCTCGTTGCAAGTTTGTTTCGGCCTTGTCATTTCCACAGCCAACTGTCAATGGAGGCACAAACGCTGCCGGACTGGGAAGTTGCCGGGAAAGGAGATCCAAAACAATTAAAATTGGCCATCAAAAATGTGCGCTACATTCCAAAATATTTGGCCTGTTGAAGGATGCGGCCAATTCAATTAATTACCGTTTTCCCGGACAACTCGTTTTATATTTTAATTAAATAAAAGCGGCTAAATGTTGCCCCTAAATGCTGCAAGTATATTCGTTTAGTTATATGACAAGTTCTGATTACTGAATGCAGTTAGCATAAACAAATTTGGTTTGCCTCTCGTTTCCTTGACTACCGTAAAGTACGCAGCGCATTAAAAGCTTATTGTTTATTTTGTTTAAAATCCGGCACTCACGCGCACTCAAATTTAACCGATAGTCTTCCACCAAAACTACTTAATCTGCCCACGTGCAGGCGAAATGTTCAATCTATGTGCAGCCAATTGGTCAACAACTTGGCCCAGTTGTACTCCATCCAGTTGGCCTTTCTCCAGCTGCCTCGCTTTGTTCGCCTGTGAATTTGAATGCTCCACGGAAACGGATGTGTTGATTGTTAGCTTTTGGGCGGAGTAGACCATCAGGATTGAGTCCCAGCTTTGTTGGCAGAACAACACTGCCAACACAGGGAACTCGAGAGCTGCACAGTAAGAAACTAAACATGCGAGGTTTCAGTGCCAGTTATGAAACGCAAGTCACCAATCTCTCTCAAGAATGTTCAACGTTACTCAAGGAATACCCCAATTAAAAGATAAGGATTTTATGTTAAACATTAATGTTAAAAATAACACCATATCTCTGTGCTCCGTGTGCTCACTGCCCCACAGTCACTGGTCACCGACTACTGAGCTTTGGCCACTGGACCCGGGGCAATCAACTGGGCCAGTTGTCATCCGCAGAGGCTGATGACGATAATGAGCTGAGGCCTGATCATGGTTTACTGACACGTAATGACGGCTAAACTTTCAACACTCGACAGTTACATTTTCCAGGACATCGTGGCCAAGGGAGCGGGAATGTAATCTGCAATTGCCAGGGTCGTCAATAAAATCGCTGTTTAGACGAAATGTAGTGTAGAAGAGATGCCTTAAAGTTTCAATAGACCAAAATAATTTTTGCAAATAAAGTAAATATATGTGTTTGCTGACTACGTTAAATGTATTTGCGTGGATTTTTTGTGCTTAAAAAATGAAATACAAAATTGGCGTGATGTTATTCCTTGACAAACTCTAGGGGGAAATGTTATAAAATGGCCAGAACGTCACCACTTGGCTGAAACAGAGGCAACGACAGTGGGAGCAGCAAATGACTCGTGCAGGTCGGCTTTTGTCAGTCGTAACTGTAAATGCGTGACTTTTGGCCATTTAATGATGTTTCAACGTCATTGTGCACAAATAAACAATCATCGTCATCCGCACCAGGCGGAGTACAAATAGGAGAACGCCGAGGCAAGGAGGTTGGGCTTTGTCGTGGCTCATTTGATGACATGGCCTTTCAATGGCGCTGGTTATTAATTCGCCTGGTCGCTCCCCCGGCCCACAATAACGCATTTAAAACAACAATAACACAATAAGCGAGTAATAGCCATGAATCCCAGCTACATGCAAGGACCAACGAGGACGATTAGGCGGCGGCAGGAGCAGTGTAATGTTGCCAAATTTCCGTGGGTAGGAACGCCAGTTCGCGGAACTCCTGTTGTTTGTATGGCCAAAAGTTGTTGACGCTAGGTAAGTAGATGCAAAGATGCTCAGAAATCTTGACTGATGTGTATTTCCTTATGCTGTTCCGAATTTATATTACCGAAGAATACACTGAATACATGGGCAAGCGGGAAGCAGAGCGACGCTTAAAAATTATACTTAATAGGGCTGGTATAGATTTAATTAAAATATAAATTTGATTAAAGAGCTATAGCTTGTTTTAATTATAATGCAATAAGGCAAATAAAACGCACGCTGACATGTTCATGGCACAAAGGCTTTCCTCTTCCGTGTGCCGCATGATTTATGCCTTATTTTTGCTAGTAATTCATATTAATAAATAAAATATGCAGCTTCCTGCATACGGTTTATAAATTCAACGACACGGATATCCACAGGACAAGTTTATTGCATTGACAGCGCCGCCTGTCACCCGGATCCGGACTTCTGCAATCGACTTTCTGATGCGACCCAGATTCCGCACTTAATAAATACTTTGGCCCAAACCAAAGGTGCACGCTTCACTAAGCGCGCGCAAAAATAGACCCGAAAGAATCGAGGAATTGAGGAGTGGACGCTGGATTTGGTCGAGTCCATTGACTTGGCCTTTGCAGCGGGCGCAGTGGAGTTCCAGACCGGCTTACGGCAGCTGGGTTCTTAGTTAAAGTTTTGCTGGCCAGTCATGTGTACGGAGGCGCACTGAAGGAGCAGCCAGTGCAAGTGGTAATGGTAATGGAAGTCCTGCAGGAAGCGGAAGTGTAGGTGGAAGGGGAACTTGCAGTTGTGTCAGGGCCAACGAGCGCGTTTTATTTCTTAATTTTGTTTTCGTCTAATACTAATTCGATTTCGCTGTAAGCAAAAGCAGCATCAGGACTACAGGACTACACCGAAAACAAATACATGTATGCATGTACAGCGTTATCTGAGTTATTGGAAAGATTATCAAGGATTATGATATATTTTTATATAGTGATGGAATTGGTTCACAAACTGCAAGGTTATAAGCAAGCATGTTCTACAAAAATCAGTGCTCTAGAAACATCGTGCTCCTTTTTTGTGCAATACCAGCTTATTGACCCACAACGATTAGGTTTAACTTTTTTGCTTTTAGTTTCGTGGACTGCCAATTTGCATTGGCCTGGCCATTAGCATCGGGTCAGTCAGTAAGTTGGAGTTCTTTATTGTTGTGTGATAGTTGGGCCACAGACAGTCAGTCAGTCAGTCGGTCGGTCGGTCGGACTGTCAGTTGTAGGGGTAGTCAGTTGGCCAGTTGGTCCTGTCTCCAAGCGACTGTTGTGTGCATCGTGGTCGTTATTAGCCGCCCGTGTCAGCCAGTTTGTCGTACATAATGAAAGACATGGTTTTCGTGTAGCGATAGCTGCTACTTTTCGTCTCCCTGTTTTCCACCCGGCGGACTTTTCGTCCTTGTACGTAGTCCTGGGTCCCCATGTCATTTGAATTTGTGCTCTTTGTTGATGCTGTTGTGGATGCTGGCAGTGCATACAAATACGTAATTGAAAAATGCACATATCTCCGAGATGCTTATTGACTTTTATTGGACAGCCAAAGGGGTGTGGAGTGCTACGTAGAATGCTCAGCATAAGCCACTTTTCACTCGGCTGGGGCAGTCAATTGCATGGAAATTAAATGCATGAGCTTGCCCGGAAGACATCTCAAAGTGCCAGAATTTCCCCAATAAGTTAAAAGAGATTTTTGGCCAGAGTGAAAAACGCCTCCGATTCAGATTCAGATTCAGATTTGGAATTTTAGAATGCAAGAAGTATTCCATTTTCCACAAGACGTGTGCGGTGTAAAAATGCGAATTATTACTGCCATTGCGTAAATAACAATCATTCCTGTCCGACTGACTGAGCCGGACGCCCGAGGGTCGCTCGGCCACTCCTTAGGTATTTTTATTAAAAAATTCTACCCGCCGCCGCGAGCAAATTGCAGCAGAGCGGGTCAAAAGGTTATGACTATGGCTATGTTCTGCAGCGGACCAGACTCGCCCCGCACTGGTGGGGACAGCAAAAAGTTTTGGCCTCCAACTTTTAATTATAAATAATTTTCAACATTTTAAATATGTCGCTGGCACGCAAATCTGTGCAGCAAATGTTAGGAATGTCCATTCGGCAGGAAAAAGAAAAATTAGAAATTGCACAGAGATGAAAATGTGGAGAGCAGAAATCGAGAATCGGGCTGAGCTGACTCTATATACAGACATACATGTACATATATATAGGTTTTGGCAACGGCTGCCAAATGCAGTTTTTTATGGCTTCGAAACTGCTTGATATAATTCTTTTTGCTTTCCCCTTTTTTATGCCCGGGTCAGAGCATTGTGAGAGCGACTCCGACTCCGACTCCAAATCCAAATCCAAACCCAAATCCGAATCCGACTGCGGTTAAAAGTGCGGAAATACATTGAAATGACAATAAAACTAAAACTTGCCTGGTACGCTGCTACTTCGTTTTTGTGCTGGCTCAGTTTTAAAGTTTATGGCCTGACGGCCAGCATGTGCAGCAACAACGCCGTGGAAATGTTGGCCAAATGTTTATTTTATTTTATATTTATTCGCACTCTGCTTTAGGTCTCGCATGCATTTGGTTTAAACGTGCTGCTAATAGCATGCTGGTACCCATTCTGGTTTGAGGCTTTCATAGCGTCCTGCAGTCCACCGAAAAATTATTGAGATCCTTTTCCGTTAAAGGGCTTTAATGGATTTGAATGACTTGTAGACTTTCAAACTATATCGATGTTATATGTTTTAAAATCTAGTAAATTATATTGAGTCCCTCAGCAGCAGTGCATTATATTGCATGTGATTTTATTGTGATTTTATTATTCAAAAAGTGTGTTGGAATAATTATTCAAAGTGCATGACAATAGCACATTTATATCCTTACAGCAGCGGACTTCAAGTAGACAGTGATAATATGACGGGAGACCCCATCACATTGATCAGATTTAATAATACGCACTTTCTCAGCGGACACATGAGTTGGAGCCCTAATCATAAATCTGGAGTATCACCTGAAGTGGAGGAGTAATCCACTGACCCATATCCGGGCATGTTCTGTTTACGGGCTTGTTCATCGTGAGTCTGTGTTGGTCTTTGTTAACCGCAATGAGGATAACAACAACTGAAGCAGGTAGGAGCCTGCTTTCCCTGGTGCCACTTCCCCATCCTGGCCACAATGCAAACATGACTTTGCAATTAAGTTATTGTCGGCCAGAAGGAACTATCCGGCAGTCATGGTCCTTGGAGTCTCACTTCGCCTCCTTTAAGCCGCTCGGAAGAGAGCCGCCCCCAGAAAAAGAAGCTCTCGGTTGATTTATGGCCACTTGCACTGGCTGCAAAAGGACTTTAAATCATGACCAGCTCCTTGGCCAGTTATTTAACCCCAAATTGTTGCTTACGCATTTACTCACTAATAGTGCCTCTGGAGTTTATGGGGCAAGAAAGTGAATTTCAAATTGAATTGTTATGCAAATTTTTGGTCAATAGGAATGCTCTTCAGCACATGCATCGGCTGCATAGCCGGTTGACGTTTAATTATGGCTCCGACTTGGTGATTGACACCCCAAAAATATGCGTCTGCTGGTACGATTTAATTGCTGAGGGTTTTTCTCCACACCTATGGACCAATTTTGAAAAGATTGCATCTCGGCGGGTGGCCAAATTGTCGCAGAGCGAATATTCCAACGAAAATTCGAGTTGCAGAGCCTTTAAATTTACATGCAGCGTAGCTGATTTATGTTCGTTATCAACTAATTTAAATACGCATTTACTATCAGTTACATTGCACAAACAAAAGGTAAATAAATCCTCACACATTTCATTAAAATTTAATACAATTTTATTTGCATTTTAGCTGCGGCACATTTTTCTATTTGCCTCTCATCGCGCTGCTTTCAATATTGGGACTGGTTTTATTTTTGCAATTTTTTCAGCGCCAATAGGACACACGGCGAGCAAACAAAGGGAGACAAAACATGTGCAATAAAAATGTGGAAAATAAAAGAGTTCAATTCCGTAACTAGCTCTCGTAGCTTGCCGTCCATACAAACATGTTCGTTACGTATACGCGCCGTTGGCAGCCGCTATTGCACGGAGATTTGCATGCTCCGCGCGAAGCCCAGCATTTGATATATTAAACTTTGGAACTATAACTCAGCATTTATTGTGAATATTTGATTGTTTTTATTGCCGGCGAAATCAAAAATTGAACAAACTTGTTAGCGACAAATGGAATAAAAGCAATTTCGCTCTGACATTGCAAAGTTTTCGGAATATACTGTCATTGAAATCGAAAAATCTCAAGCTGAACAAGCCACTACCTGAATTTGTACCATTTGTACCGGCTGCATTACACATTTATGTGCACCTACAAAGTAAAATGTGGGCTAAACAATACGCACATGTCGCCCGAGCTCAATGAAGTGTTTGAGTTCGCCCGAAATGCGAAAAAAGGCCAAAAGCCGAGCGGATATTATTGCGGCCCAATAAAACACTGGACAGAATCGCATGAAATAAGGTTCTAATAAGGGCTGCGTATCAGGTGGATCAGACAGAAAGGGCACTGGCAACCAATTGGAAATACATTTGTCAATAACCACACAGGCGAAATGATGCCGGATCGGAACGGAACTGTCCCTTGGTGTGGATGTGGATGCCCCTCGGCAGATGCGGTGTTTTGCGGTGGGAATGGGCGTGTTAAGTTATTGGACGCCTGTTTTGTGGGCCCAACAACTTGTAAGTGCGGTCGGCGGGGGGATAAACAATAGTGAGAGGCCCATTGTCGCACCTGCGGCAGGAATCTATTATATTTCAATAATGCCGCGACTATCGCATAAATAAACAACCGCAGCCAGCCAAACACATGGCAGCAACATAAATCTGTTTGTTCATTTCCATTACCATGCAACATCATCTCCAACTGTATCTCTGTGTTTTTTTCTGCAAAATATGGCAATGGCGATAATGGCTATATAAAGCCAATAAACTGACCGGAATCCTCGTGTGAAATTAATATAAAAATGGAATTTCATTTTTGAATGTCGCCGAAGTTGTCTTTAATTGGTTTATATATTTATATTTCCCCAAACTTAAAAATTTATCAAAGCAATTCGCCTGGATTCGCATATGTATGTATGTATGAAATTCTATTGACAGTTTTTGCTCTTTCGGTTGTTTGCCCAACTGAAATAAATTGCACGCCTGAGCAGCCATCGACTGTCGTCACCATTCCCAATCCCATTCCCAACATCATCATCATTATTATCTTCATCATATTTTTCATTGCTGTCCCAGGCCACAGTGCGTATACTTTATTTTGTTTCGTTACGTGCCGTCTGCATCTAGTCACGGATGACTTGCCACTCTCAAACTTTTTCCACAATGCCAAGGCGCCTTTGTATGGAAACTCCACTTGTTGAAAAAAAGGGGTTGCCACAAATATTCAAATTCTTCATCGAGTGAATAAGAATACGAATAGACCATAAACAAATGGTGGCATTGGGGAAAAATTAACAGCAATAAAAATATCGTTACGAAAACCAATAATCGTTAGGTTTTATTACAATTTGCACTCGACCACATCGTGCTTGAACATTTTGAAACGTAGCATATAGCAACATACTATCCTCTATGGCATTAAATTAAATCCGCATTAATTATTATAATAAGATTGGCCAATACTAAACTTCAATAGCAAGCACAATAATCGTAGCGAATTCAGTGATGCGGGATTATATTTATTAACCCTACTTTAACGGACTTACTTATCACCTTTTTTAGGTAAGTATTCTTTCGCATATAAATACAAATTGATCGTTCCTTAGTTTGTAGTAAAAGCCTGGCAAGCTGGCCGGTCAGCCCCTGTCTTTTCAGAGGAGAACTCGACACAATGTCACGTAGCCTGCCAACATCGGCTTTCGCATCCTTAGAGCCCCGTGCAGCAATTGGCCGAGTCAAGAAGTCCTTATATGTCCTGCCAGGGGTCCTTGCATGAGGCACGCCCTTGGCTGAGTTATTACTTAGCCTTCTTTCGACGCTGTCTGTGCTTAGACAGAAATACTTGTTATTGTTTATCGTGGAAGTAGCAGAACATTATAGCTTTTTATATCATCTACGTTTTACGTCATGTTTGGCACAAAGCAAAGTTAAGGGGCGAGTATCCTTGGGAAGCTTATGAAGGATGGGCCTGATATGCGATACTTGTCCCACGTTGACCAACTTTTTCTCGCCACCTTTCTTTTTCCGTCATTACTGACACACGCACCCCAGAATTTGTAGTCCGTTTCATGCCTTGGTTTTATGCCTTATGTCATATTTCTTGGCATGGCTTTTTAATATCATGTGACTGGCGTTGATGTCGTGGCACGTAAATGTTTTTAATGTCCAATAAAATTATCGTTTCAGATAAAGCTGTTCAGCAAAAACAAAGCGCCCGAAATGTGTATGAACACACAGGGTACTTAGGTTGCGGAAATGGTGCCATTTCATGACAAGTGTTGATTGCCTTTACTCATGCCACATACGTTAACAATATACAAAAAATGTTCATTTCGATAAAGATTTCCATTCAGATTGCCTTCAGTTGGGTGATATTTTTGGTCTAAGCACATGAGTAACGCTTTTCGAAGTCAATGGGTTATCAAGAGACTAATTAAAATGATTATTCCCCGTTTAATTAGAGTATGTTACAAAAAACTTTTTAATAAAACCGGAAAACAAAGGTAACCACTTCCTTTTTATTACTCAACCTTAATTTACCTTAAATTCCATTAGGCATGCAGATATATTGTTTTGGGGACTCGTGCATTTGGCAAATTGTCTCAGATTTTGACAAAGGACTTCCGCAACACGCATTTTTCGTTTGCGGAGCAAAGTTTAAGCTGAAACGCCAAACTTTTTGCTTCGGTCCCAATTTTTTCCGTATATTGCAGTGACCAAGGCACAAAGAGACAAGCACACACGCATTACGCATACGCCGCGTCAGCCTAATTGACAAGGGTTGAAAATGCGGCGGCAGCAGAACTTTTTTGCTGAAATATGTCAAATGTCCTGTTTAAAAGGGGACAAACTTTTTCCTAGTTTCGGTTTAACCCTTTCCGTGTCCGCGCCAAATGGCATACAAATGTTAGAGTGTCCAAGGACTTAAGACTTGCAGAATCGGTCCCCTGCCGCATTAAATACTTCGAAAATGTATCCCGCAGATTGCGAATATCTAGATCCTAGTTTACCAGTCTGCACATCAATGGATTTTTCCAGTCTGCACGGCAACTATGTGTTTTCTTTAATGACAATTATAGTCTTGCGAGGAAAATAAATCAAAGTGCAGCAGCGAGGGGCGATTGAAGAAAAGGTCCAAATCGCATACGCAATTTGAGCAACTTGCCGGAAATACAGAGGTAAACAATATTTTTCAGTTCATTGAACGGAATAAGCTTGTTTCCGATAAGGAAAACCAGCCAGCGCACAAAAACCCCGGCTAACACGTAAACTCCCATCAGTGTGGAGGTGGCTGTGAGTTGCGAATGGTCCACAGACATTGTTGTCCCTGTCTGGCTGTCTATTGGCCTCGTTCGTTTTGACCAACATGAAACATGCCACAACAACTGGCAAAAACAGTTCGGGCAATGTCGTAGAGTTAAGAATTTCTCTGTGCCAATAAGTAGCCAACAGGCCATGCTAGTCGGATGTGGATGGGGAAATTAAAGCTTTTGATATCGAATTCTAGTTTGCAGTTTCGCATTTGTAGTTCGTACTTTGTACTTGGACCGGGGCTCAGTAATTTTATCTGGCTTTTAGTTTTGGCTCAACTGACAGTTGTCAAGGAATTGAGCTTGCGTCGATTGCGAATCCTTCTCGCTCTCGAATGGATAACTACGCTTCAAATCGTTTTGGTGGCAATGCGATATTTATTGAATCGCTGTTGCGTACACTTTTTGAACTAAGACCAAGTATTTTTATAGGTCGCTTAGTTATTAATGCCCATGCGCTTGACTTTAATTTAGGAAGGGTGAGCCTGGAACTTGGGTTAAGATGGCATCAAGAAATAGTCAATTACATATATAGACGTATTACGGAATGAACTATTCGAACTATTCAAAACGCTCTCGATAATATTCAAACTTCGTTTTTACCAGTATTAAATCTCTGCGTAAATTAATGCAATGAAAATTCACCTCGTACGCTTCAATATTCCGACATGCCAGAGCTATAATTTTCAACAGCTGCCATAAAATCCCAGCGAGTTATGTAATCTGCAGAACAAAAGCTCACTAACCAGCGAAACAAATCGGGTTGTCACACACCTGTGTGTCCTTCCCCTTTCTCTCCTCCCTTTTCTCACGCTCGCTTCAGTTGGAGGTCCTTAAATAAGCAAATCACGTGCATTTTGTTAGCTTAACTCAAAAAAAAAAAGTACAAAAAAACTAAAAATAATATGTTTGTGTCGATAGCACGAAAGTGCAACTTTCTAAGCCCACTGCGCTTATTAAGTAGTCTCCTTTTAAGAAAATATGGAACAACAGAATCTTACTTATTTATTTAATTATCAGATATTGATTAATAGAGCATGTGTTAAAGCTTTCTAGACGAACATTTTCAGTACCGGACATTACAATGTAAGTAAATATTAAACTATAGTTTTTTATTACGCCTAGTGATTTTTGGGATAGAGTAAAAAATAGTTGCCTAAGGCAATGGATAAGTGGATATATCCGCGGCTTCGCAATACTCGTATGTAATAACCGAGTGCGGTAACTGCTGCGTATACTTAACGTGAGCAGATGATGCTTTACGGGTAAGATCCGCGATGTAAGCTGGTGGCACTCTATTCCGTAGGGGTGTTGAATACCACTGATACGACACATGCGGAACTTGCAAATTTATCAGTTTAATAATAGTCGGGCAGAAGCAGCAGTTGCCCTTTTAAGTTACTTTTCCGAAGGGAAAATGGGGAGGGGATTGCATGCCTGCACGTCCAACTTTAGATGTCCAGCAGAATAAGCAACATTTGAAATTCGACTAAAAGCATACAAAAAGAGGGACACTGAGGATGTGGGGCGAAAGTGCGGGCGGGCGGAGCGGATATGTTGCGTTGCACATGTGACAAGTTTTTGTATGTGATGTTGTCGTCGAAAGCGGCAAAAACAGTTCAGCTGGTTTGAGTTTAGTTCAGTTGAGTTTCCAGTTAAGGTGAACTGCCATTTTACAGTTTGTATATCAAACCGGCACAGCGGAGGGTTGGACGAATGCAAGGACGAAGGACGAAGGAGCTCAAACCCGTAACAAAAAATTGCATTGCATACTGCGCGGGGTCACGGCTTCAAATCGTCGCCATCACACAAAACCAGGCAAACTTTTTTCCCGCAGCACACAGAAAGAAATATAACGGCGGTACCTTCAGTATATATGATCTTAAATTTAATATGTTTGGTATTTGCTGTATATTATATCACATATACATATTAAAAAACCATAGGATAACAAAAAAACCATAACTTTATGATTTATTAAACAGGTAATGTAGAATTAACGTCGTTGGCAGATTTAAACGGGATTTATTATTTAGATTCCTTTAATGAGTGCGCTTCATTTCTAGTTTTTTTTCGTCTGCCGTCAAGGCAACTTCCAAAATGCATTTCACTGCGGCTTTCATTTTCGTGCTTGTTGGACACGCCCACAATGCCACGTTGGTCCTGCCGCCCCCGAAAACCGAATTCCTCTTAACGCCTTTTTCTGCCACAGCATCGCTGGTTATAAATTTAAGTCCTGCGTGGTTTTAATTTTTTTCGGGGGGCTTCGCAACTGTTCCTGTTCCTGTTCCTGTTCTCGTTTTCTGTTTGTTCTTACAACACCCCCAATGGAATCTTGAGCTGCAGCCGTGTGCAATTCCCACATGTCCTCGTTGTGTCGCTCCTGGGTCAAACGTGTGCACTCGGTTCAGTTGGGGTTTAAACGGTTAAGTGCTGGCTAAATTGTTTCATTCTTTCCTTGCTTACCTTTGGCCCAACCGGTTTTTGTTTCCCCACCTGAATCGGCCCTTTATTCCCAGTCCCATTCCCAGTCCCATTCCCATTCTCGTTCCCGATCCCTTTTGTATCTTTTGTTCAAAGCCATCCGTCCGGTGTGCGTGTCTAAGGTTAAATTGCACATGTTGCCATGCGTTTTTCCTGCTGCCTCTGATGGTTTTGTACTTTTGGGTTTAACCTCAAGGTGTTAAGCTGACGTCGAGCTGCCATTTTTTGCACTTTTTTCCTACCGACTCTATTGATTCTGAAAGAAGCAGGGCAGAGTGCGTAATTGGCAAATGATGTAGTTCCACCAGCCCAGTGTTGGCAGAAAAACCGTCCAAATGTACAGTCAAACTTACCCCAATAATACTAAATATAACTATTTAGGATTAGATACATAAATATTCGCTGTGCTAAATATGAGCACACAGATTTTTAATTTAATATGAAATATTTTTCTTCGACTCAATTCGCTGGCGACGGGTAGAAGTAAACTATAACTATAGAAGTACTATATAACTACTGCCGACCCAAGAAACTATAAAAACAAAAGTTAGCGCTATATTTGCTCTTCTCGACTATCTGATACCCGTTGCTCAGCGAGGAAAAGGGCGGGGCAGAAATTTCTAAATTTGTATGCCATGTCGATTGAATCCCTGAAAAGCTGTTAAGCTTCTTTAGTTTCCGAGGTGTACGAACGTACTGCTGGATACGGCCAGATTATATAAGATATAAAAACAATACTTCACACGCGCTCTAATGTACAGGGATAGTCTGAAAATCTTGGCACTGCCCAAAATAAATATTACTTTACCACCCCTTGCGTTGCATAATTGACTTTTAAATTTTGCATTAGTAAAAACCCATTCGATTTCCTACAGTCAATTAAACTGGCCCAACACAAAAGAAAGTTTGAAAAAATCAATGGGGTGTCGCTGAGTAAAAACGCATACCGCATACCGCATACGCAGCGTTGACAATAGATAGCCGTCCCTTGCCCGCGGGCTCATTGAAACAATGCGCGGCATCAAAGCGGCGAAACAACGCGATATTGCAGGAATCGGAATATAGAAAGGGGAAAATCCAATTGCATGTTGATGAAGCAGCCAAGGGCACAGGAAACTCAGCTCATAACCGAGCCATTGTGGATTTTAGCTCAGCGAAATAACACTCGCACGCTCGGCGACGGGGCCTTTGAGTCGAGTTTTCAGTTTGGACAGTGCAATTGCTGTCATAGATCCAAAACTCCTACAGCCGATGGGAGCTAGGATAACACGAATACTGCTGAGAGGAGTGAGCCGCATAGCGGGCAGTTTTTAAAAATTTTCATTCCCGCATACGTTGCGTATACGCAACGTGTGGCCCAACAGAGTTGGAGGCACATATGGTATATATTGTAGGCACATTGCAACTGCTTTTAAACGCAGAGCGGGACTTAAAGAGGACTCATTCACAGCCATCTCAGTGTCGGAACACATTTTCATTTTCCCTTCGTTTCGCTTTGAATCTGTCAATAATTTTAATTAGCAATTTTCTCGGCCAGGCCATACCAGCTAAGTTGTTTTGACAAATTAATTTCCGTTTCTTTTTTAATTATCTAACGGTTGGTTGAGCTTGATTCTTGGTCGAAAGCGATCCACTTTGCGTTGTGCAGGAAGGGTCTGATTGGTCGTTCTTCAAGCGTAGGAAATAGGAAACGGAAAGTGTTCGTTATAGCCATCCTATTACGTGTGGGCTTTCTTAGAGTCTGAGCTATATGTACAAATGTCACACCGAAGAACACTGTCCTAATTCTCAATTCTTAAAGGCTGTTTATTAAAACAAGTTCCCTATTGACAATTTTCTCATTCCTGCTTAGTCAACCAAAGAAAACATACGATTGGTTCTAAGCAAGGTTGATCGCATCTTATCGTTTGCCGTTATCAACTTCAAGCAGAAGTTGAAAGGAAATCTGTGAAAGGAAATTTTAACCAAAATGCCTACATTCAGGCAGACTGCAGGCTAGTTTTGGTTTTGTTTTTACCATGACTTAATCCCTGCTCCCTCTGAGTTCAATTTTTTTATAAACTAGGCTCTTAGCCATGTATATAACGTATTCTGTTAATGTTACTTATCCGTATAGCGATTTTATGGCATTAACCCATCGTCGATGGTAGCATAAAATGAAAAATTTATTACTGCAATTCGGATCTTTTTATGTAATTCGTTAGAAAGGCTAAGAGCCATTGTTCATAATGTGTCGTCATATAGGGAGTGACGGGTTCAAATACCTCATCCCACTTATTTGATTGTAAGTTATTTTCCTTTCTCAGATTTTATTTTTTCTCAGATTTTTCATGGTGTGTGCAAAATCTACTGCGACAATTTCGAGCTCATTAAAAATTTTCAACTGAAATATTCTGCCGGAAGCCGAGTCTCTGTGTGTATTCACCCCTAACGGAGCACGTCTGCCGTTTGTGCTTACTTGTTGGTGTACACAGTGCTCCTGGTAGATACGACTACATTCTGCTTTAAAAAAGGTTTCCTTGACGACCCACGCTCATTTGAAACGTTGAGTTTGTACTTCATTTAGGATTAACATCAATAAATACTTTTAGCAGCCACTGTTGGCAACCGCATGGTATGCCATGTTTCGTATTTAGTTTTCCACATTTCCTGAAATTAAACTACAGACTTACACACGGATATATTTAATTAGATGACATACCTCCATTATGATTTATTTAGACCCCTGAATTTCCACCCCAGGCCCACAAAACCTCTTCTCTTTGCAACGTGATTTGTGCTCAAGTCACATCCTTGCAGGTGAAAATTAAGCTGCCGGATTTAATGCGGTGTGTTTCTAATATTCGTGGCAAGTGGTCGGGACTAAAGCCAGATGGGAACTAGAAATACAAGATGTAGGGAATGTTGAACCGCTTTTTGTAAAACTAAGGATTTTTTTTTTAATTGAAAGAATTAATGCTAAAAAAACTTGTTAAACAACAAGTATCAGCTTATTTCAGCACTAATACCCGCTACATTTTCTCGTCCGCGTGCCACATCATTACCGCTTTTATTGCCATTATGTGTGCCTGATTGTTTCCTATATTGTCAGATCGAACGATATCAATGACACACACAAGACTTCCGTATGTATATATACATTGGTTGACTGGAGAGTTAACAGTTCAATTTTCAACGAACATATTTCTTTGAACTATTGCCCTATCGGATTTAATTCACTTTTTGTCACAAGAAGCTTACAATCGGTCGCCATCTTAGTTGGTTGGCTTTTTGACTGCGCTTCATTTCACTCCTTTGTTAACATGACTCGATTTTTATTGCAGATTCTAAAGAAATTTCTCCATTTACCTCCAATGCCTTCACATCCACCACTGAAAGACTCCGGAAAATGCTTTAGTCTTCATTTGACGGACAATTTAATTCATTTGATGCATTATTTAAATTGCAGTACCTGCAAAAAATTACAAAATGATCTCAACACATTTTATTTGTTCGTGAAAGTTGAAAAGCTGTAAACGTATTCGATTCCAGGCTATAAATAATGGTTTAATTTCGAAAAAATAAAAGGGTATAAGTGCATGTTAATATTTATGAAATACATACTTTTAAAATATTTTAGATTTTATAGTATTATTTCGCTTGTTACATTAAAAGACTTACATAATAGCTGGTAATTTCGTTCACTTTTCCAAAAGGAATAATAATAATAATGCGATTTTCCTATAATGCGACCCATAATAATTTCACTTTATTGCAATAAATAAACTTTATTGCAAGTTTACTATATGTATTAGGTAAATCCGAATTCCTTTGCGTTCGCATCGTTCGCCAAATGAAAGCATACAACAAATTATTTAATTTAATTTTAATAAATCTAAATATTTGTATATGTGAATCAAAGCAAATAAAGCTTTTCCAAACAATTCCATACGACTATTGTGAAACATTTTATGATGGCATCTGCAATAATACAGTCATGGCAAAGACATAAAATGGAGAAGACCGTGATTTTATTGTCACCAATGAATTGATAGAGGTTTAATGGAAAATTCCATCTTAGGCCGATCAGCAAAGAAACACGTTTACATTTGAATGAATTAATTGTGTCTGATACAAGTTACAAAATTCGTGTAGCGGAGTATCTTCGACAACTTGGTGTAAAGACATTAACACGCTTCCAGGCAACTAAATTCTTTAATTGACAATTAAAATGAACCTAGATTTATTAAAATAATTATTTAAGGAAACGTTTACCTCAATGAAATAACCGAATGTATAAAAGATATAACATATGAAACTATTATCAATGTAAGTAAAGCAGCTGAAAATTAGCACCTTGGGATTTATGTTTTTATTTTTGAAGGGAAACTGCATTTGAGATTAAGCTAATCTTTGTGAATTTAGTATAAAATAATTCATTTTAGGTTACAGAGTAAATGTTTAACTTTTCAATGCCAATGTCTCTATATATTTGATGACTTGGAATTAAACATAAGCTACAACAATCTGGGTCTTTTGCCAATACCGCCTCAGCCAATAACAATTTATGGAGGAGTGAAGTTGATTTTTTCCAATAACTCCCTTTCTTTAGTTGCCAACAACGATGTAATCAAATATTTAACGTTTCCATTTTTAAGCAATAGTGATAGTAGTGTTTATGAAAAGCGTTGAAGTTAACCGATTTACCTAAGTAGTTTTTGAAGGTTTTCAGCAAACATTTTATTTGGCTAGGTGTGAGAAAACAATATTTTTTGATCAATGAGGAACAGTTGCTAAAATTGTCTTCTTTCGCTCAAAGGAACTGCATCTTCTAAAAATAATATACCAAACATAACCATCCTGATCGACATTTCATAAACCTCGAGAATGATAATTTCAGATGTAAAAGAAATAAGTGATTTGTCGTCTCCCACACAGTTTATTTTTCCAGATTTACATAGCAGCCTTAAGTATTCCGACAGGCTTCCGGGTCAACTGACTTAGCAGCAAGGACCGCAACCGCAAAAACTGCTGGTGCCGCCGCAGCAAGGTCCACATCCTCCGCAAGGACCACAGCAGGGGCCACACCCACCACAACAGGGGCCGCATCCACCACAAGGACCGCATCCGCCGCAGGGACCACAGCAGGGGCCCTAGAAAAAGATATTAAAAGAAGTCCCGGGCTTACGAGACCGATATATACATACCCCAACCAAAACGTAATTCGGGTTGACATACATGTACATGATTTTGTTTTTTAAGAGATCTTTCACAACCGGAATCGAAAGGAACCTAAAAACCACCGGAAATTTAGGTGCTTACTATTGAAGATGGAACGGAGAACTGACGAAAGTGAGCCACATCAGTCGCAGCTTCATTTGACAGCAGTCATGCGAATTTCAAGGCTAATATGATCCAACACAATTTCCAATTTTTCTAGAAACCTCAACCTCTAGAAACCAAAACCCCTAATCTAGTTAGCTGCGGATATTTTCGGCAGTTGTCAAATTCATATACCAACATGTGAGTCAAGTTTTCATCACTCTTGTTTTTATTCTCGACCTGTAATCATCAAAATTTTTTGGTCGTCCTAGGTTATTTCTTTGTTCGGTTCAAAGTAAGTTTCTCGTTAGAACCCAAACATCGATATTTTCACAAGACTCTTCTTAGAACATTACGGAACCATCATGTGTTGCGGACCCCTTGGATTCTGCGGACCCTGTAGCCCTTGCGGCGGTCCTTGCGGACCTTGTGGACCCTGTGGTCCTTGCGGTTCCTGCTGTGCTCCTTGTGGACCTTGTTGTGGGCCTTGCGGTCCTTGCGGTCCTTGCGGTCCTTGCTGCGGGGGTTGTGGACCATGCGGCCCCTGTGGACCTTGCTGCGGGCCCTGTAGGCCATATTGCGGGTGCTGAATAGCGCCTTGTAAACCACAAAGTGTAACTTAGGACTGAACGCGTGTTGGCCAATACAATAAAATAAGTGCATTTAAAAATAGTTTTTTGTGTTTTAAATTATGCAGGATTGGTCGGTTGTAGCTCATATTACCAAGATAAAACGCTATATTCCTCGATTATCAGATACCCATTATTCAGCTAATGAGAGTAAACGAAAAATTTTACAATTTTCTTTGCATATTCATAGATAAAATGGCAAACAAAATAATAACAAAGAATACTATAGTGGAGTTACCCGACTATCAGATACCTTTTACTCAACTAGTGGACGAGAAATTTTATAATTTTCTCGAATTTCAGTAGAAAATGAGTACAAAAATAAAAAAATGAAACAAATTAAGCATTTTTTCAAAAGTGAGGTCGACAGTTTTTGGCGTTTTGTGGGCGTTGAAGTGGACGTGGCAACAATATTTAACACACTTGCCTACGTTTATATATCTGGAATATGCATGCCCAATATCAACTTTATAGTTTTTATAGTTTTGCTTATAGTTGAGATTAAGTATGCAGATTCCAGAGACATAGACGCTACGCAAGTTTGTTGACTCATGTCGACCCACGCCCACTCTATTTTTCCAGATTTGTATTGGTCTAATAAATATCCACACCCGCAGTATTGAAAATGTGGTGAAATTTTTCATTTGTATTATTGGCTTTTTAATTTCCATCGTTAAACTAAAAAAAATGTTGTCCCGCCACTCTAACGCCTACAAGCCGAGTTATCTATATAGTTATATATATAGTTATAGTTATAGTTATTATTAACGGCTATAAAAACGGTTACTATGAACCTCAGACAAGAAACAGTTATAATATTAGTATATGTCTGCAAACGGACATTTGTCTAACACGTAATTTTATTTATATTTTTGACCTCCCGAATCCACAGTGGGTCACAGTTATTTCAACAATCTGACCCATTGTACATAATATAATTCGAATAGAAAGGAGGCTATGGAAATCTTTCTTTGACCTGTCAGACTCACCTAACCATGTAAGTTCCGGAAATATATTATTCTCATCTCGACCGTCGTCCTGCTCGCATCAAAATTTGTTGTTTTGTCCCAAATAGGTGTTTTTGGCTACTAAAAATCGTTGGTAAGAAGTTTACTGTAAGCTTAAAAATAGTATACCTCTTTATTTCTTAATTCTAGACTACTCGAATTAATCATGTGCTGTGGACCTTGTGGATCGTGCTGCGGACCCTGCGGCTATTGCTGCTCCCCCTGTGGACCCTGCTGTCGACCTTGTGGACCATGTTGCGGTCCGTGTGGACCCTGCTGTGGACCCTGTGGACCCTGTGGACCTTGCTGCGGACCATTTGGAAGTTGCTGCGGAGGTTGTTGGTGCTAAGTGCGCCCCACTTGCAGCCGAATCGCTTTGTCACATCATTCCTCGACCACACCATGGTTAAGCTAACACCCAGCAGTTACAAGCCACAACTAATATATTGAGATAAAACCGTAGCACCTGCAGAGTATCTTAATCTTAGCTGGGAAAAAGTATATCATGGTATCAAGGGCGGTGCTCATGCCTGTTACTCGTAGTTGGGACAGTTTTACCATGTAAAGTGTATATTTTCTTGATCAGGAGCATTAGTCGAGTCTGTCCGCCACATAGTCATAGTGACATAGGAGCTAAATGTTTTGATATTGAGCATGATTGTGTTTAGGTCTACTTCCACACAATTCAATTTTCTGGCGAATTATTAATTCTGGGTAATTACCCGATGGACGTTCTGCTAGCCTGTGTTGGTCCATTCGATCCTGTCAAATATACTGCTTGCTAGAATGTCGAGAAAATGTAGTAGTGTCTGCAACGGCACCACGTTTTCCTAATCATGTTCTTTAAAAGTTTGCTAAATTTACCTATTTTAAGTTGGTAATCCTTGTAGTGAACTAAAATTAAAATTCATAGTTTTGTAAAAAATATTTAAATAAATTTGGCATTTATTCATTTCGAATCTAGATGGCTGTGAATCTGTGTTCTGCTTTCCCATGCGATTTCCATATGAGGAAATATCAGTGTTCATATTTCCCTCAACCTAATAACATCTAAATTTTATCACTTTTTCAAGCCGGCCAGTCTCAGCACATTGTACGTAAATTTCTATAAGAGCAATTTTGGTATTATAGCTTTTATTTTAGTTGTCTAATATTATTTGAAAACCATGGGTTGTGCACCGGGCGGACCTTGCTGCGGACCCTGTGGATCCTGTGGACCTTGCTGCGGACCCTGTTGTGGACCTTGCGGTCCCTGCTGCGGCCCCTGTGGACCTCGTTGTGGTCCTTGCGGACCCTGCGGTCCCTGCGGTCCCTGCTGCGGCCCTATGGAAAAACGAAACGGCCTTCAGCGCTGCTGTCCGTTTTAGCTGTGAGTGCCTGGAAAAGCAACCAAATTAAGGCCTTCAAAGTGATTTCATTAAAACTTATTGACAAATAAAGGGGAACTATGAAAACGTCAAACTATCAAATTCATCGTGGACTTAGGAGGGAACCTATGTAATTGTAAATCCCTTACAAGTTTTCACACACTGCCTTTGCTTTATAAGCTGGGCAGGTCGGCAAAAGTTGCATTGCCATGGGCATAAAGGAGCAGTGGGTTTAGGCCAACATGCTCAGGTAACTGAGACGATGCAGTTGCGAAGTAAAAGTAATCCTGTCCTCGCACTTAAATTGGCCAACTAGGGGATTTAATTAGTGTCAAGCACCTTGAAGTAAACGGTGCCAAAAGCGGCGCGGCCGAGGCCAATCACAGATTTTCCGAGCAATATTAACCATACGCCCCGTGTAGCTGGGCCCAGTCCATTATTAATGGCTGCTCAGCGCGACTGCGGACTGCTGACAGCTCTATTCATGCTGGAAGTCAGCAGGCAAATTGTTTATTGTATGCAGCAATAGGATGCCAGCAGAATATCTGGGGAACTGATTTCATCATTCATTTCGCCAGTCCACTCTTCCACTTTCGACGCTGAATTATGAAGGCAGCCATTCCAAGTGTGCACTTGCGAGGCACTGGCTCTCCCGCTGACGCAGTTCAGGGAATTCCCGGATATGTAAGGGACCAAGTGAACGAGCTCTCAGCATTTAGGCGGCATGCAAATGTATTGCTCATCCTGTTATTCGAGTAGCAGACGAGCAGCATAATCAAGTTCCGGAAGGGTCGAATTAGAGCTGCCTGCCAGAATGGCAGCCGAAACGCTTAATCAGTGCTTTGTGTACTTCAGTATGAGCAAGTAATCCTAGAACTCGCATATGCCGCAGCCCAGGGAATTCTGGCTCAATTCCCGCAGCAATGTTCGTAGCCAGTCATGCTTACTTTGAAGTTAAGTCTGTGCGGTTTTGATATTGCGTTCAATATACCAAATACACTGAATACTGATCACTGAATTAAGCTTAATTGCTCATACGTACGTGTAGAGTTCGGATTGTGTGGTAAAGTAAACATAAAGTTGGGAAATAGTTCGGAAATCTCAGTTGGCCAGCTTAGTGGACAGTTGAATTGTCCTCCCAAAATTATCGGTTTCCATCGGACCTCGATTGTCAGAAGTGCCTGCGATTATGAGCCAAGAAACCACAACAAGTGCTCCCAGAATGTGGAGCAGGGCCAGTCCGTCCCGCGTCGTGGAAACCGCCATGATTGGGGATGGTCCGCACGTGCGAAGACCGCGTCACAACAACCCAAACCAGCCAAATCCCACGGCGGCAGATCAACGGCCCCGAGCATCAACGTCCAGGCGAAGCAAATTTCTGAGAAAAATGAGTCTGCAACGCACCCTGGCGTTCTGCAACAGAATAAGGAGCTTTGGAGGACCTGCGTCCAGACTTGGTTACCTGTTGCCGTCGGACTTCGGGATGAGACGGGAACTGCGCAGCGATATCCGCTGGCCGATGATAGAGAACTGGTTTGAGTTTCCCACATGTAATGATGAGATAGATGTGGACTGTGGGGAGCTCCACGAAAGCAGGTTGTTCACAGATCAACGCCACTGGGGACGGGCTCAACTGTATTTCCAGCATTACCTAGGGCAGAGGCACCGCCATCTCCACAATCCGAGATCATGCTCCGTGAAATTCGATCTAAGCCCCGGAAACATGAGGCCCATTTACCACGTGCTGTGTGGCATGGGACTCAAAGAGACCTTGCGGCTGGCCTTCAACGAGATGCTGCACTTGCACTAGCTTTGGGGATTTTTGTGCTCCAACTATCGGTAATAAACATTTAAGCCAATGGAAACTTTTCATTCTTAACGAGGCAACTTGCTCCTAAACTGTTCCCACTGGAAAACCCTTTCGAAAATCGCACTCAGCCGCAGGCCACTTTTTTTGCCAAGATCCTTGGCCAAGAAAATCGCGATGTTGTGCATTTATGGAAATCGTATGCCGCAGTGTGTTCGCTGGTACAATAGGAGGGTTTGCCGGCCTGGCAGGGTAACTTTGTGACGAAAACAAAGCTTAACTAGTCGGAATTTAAATACACTGTAATTTAAATAGGTTGAAGCGCTTATATTTAATATGAATCAAAGGTGTGCCTATTTTTTGAATTGCCACCGAACGATTTCTGTTGGTAGAGCATCTAATATCTTCGTCTGCTGGTCTGGTGTCCACATATGCCGCAGCTATTGCACAACTCTCCCGAAATAACAAGCGATGAACAGCGCGCCCCACACGCGTGTATGTGGATGCCGCACTTACACACGCACACACCCAGCTGCCACAAACTCGCACCCACAAACACATGCACAAAAGACGTCCTGCGTTCATTTTGCGCCTTATCTGCGGTCGCAAGTGTTGCGCCATCGCAGCCCGAGTGCCTGAAATTATGCTAATTCCTGCGTTTTTATGCAGCCAACATGGAGCAGCAGCGGGAATCTGCATTCTCATGGTCGAACCTCCTCCAGCTCCTCCAGCCGCTCCAGCTGCTCCAGCTGCTGCGTGTTGGTTGTCGGTCGCCGGTTGTTGCTTGTTGGCTCTTGCTGCTCCGGCTGTGCATTTTGCGGTGGAGGCACTGGCAAAAAGGACAGCAAATTCCTGGGAAAGTCACACGCATATCGATACTGGAGTACATATACTATATTCCCTGATTAATTGTGAGTAAAGTAGTCTTAGCGCTAAAAGCACCTCTTCATCATTGCCGAGTTTTATACCCTTCCACCTATAAAAGTGCGCATAATTTGTTTGTAAAACGCTTTCTGCAAACTGTGGTAGTATTTTCAGAGTGCATGGCAAGAACGATGAATTTTACGGCATAGAAGGGACGGCCTGCTGATAACGCAACATTAATAACACCCTCATGGCTGGCTCTCTCTACTTGATGATTGAAAATCCTGGAAGCTGCGCCCGCGCCCCAAAGTATGCAACATTCATTTACTTATCAGGCGTGGCGAGGGAGTTGGCTCCTGCCCCGTATTTGTGGCACATTTGGAGCTAAGCAAAAAGTTCCCGAAACAGAGTCGAGCAGCTGCTGCCTCTTCGCCATTGCCATTGCTACAGCCATTGGTAGAGGCCTTGGTCTTGTTGTGGCCAGTGTTAACATAAGACTGGGCAGCGATAAACTCTTGGCCCGCCCAGCACATTGTCCATCCGAACATTTGTTAGCCAGCCTCTGCGCTCTGGGCCAGCTTCTGGCCTTTTTTGGTCCGAATGGGTCGGTTCCTGCTGCATATTCAACGGCTTTCCATTTCTCTTTGTTGGCCCAGCATTTGAAAATTCTTTAACTGGCTTCCAGCGGCTTCCTTCGAAATGCCCTATTCGAGTGTACAGCTTTTTTACCGGGTATCATATTTGAAAAGGAATGTATCCAAGTTGCAGAAACAAATAAAGTTGCTGTACGAAATAAGCTGACAGCAAAATTGTGCCTTTTTAATGAGGTAGACGAGGGTCTGATTGGATTTAAGAGATCCAGGTATTTTGTGGTCGACACATTAGCCATTTTCATCTCTCCACCTCTGAGATACTTTGAGACACGCGTGTTCCGAGAGTGTTGTTCTTGAAACAATCATACATCTCTAGGTTTTTCCAAACAAGTGTTTGATGTTCAACCTTTCCGTTTAAGACGACGAATTTCTAGCTTGGTAAGTGAAGCAGTTCAATCGGTCTTTTACTTGCACTTCTGCTGTGCAAAATGATAAGTCCACTGAATTAAATTCTTTTCGGAGCTGTGAACAACAGTTCAGCAGCCTTATCGGGAACCACCGGGTGATGGGTTAATGAATTCCGACCGTAATTACCCATCCAAGGGGAGTGATTACCCAAAGAGGCCATACTCACAGTCGATTCGTTATGGGCGCCGACCAAGGGATCCTTTTAATTATTGTTCATAACTGGCGGATGCAACTTTATCTTGTTTATATTATGCATGTTTTTTCGCCTTCTTTCGGCCATTTAAATATTTCAGCTGCGGTAAAGTTTCGATTGTGTTTGCAGTTTTTTCGCTGAATATTTACCCAATTTATATTGGCCCGGCCATTGGTCTTTGTTTTCAATTCTTGCGCTGTATTTCGATTGCATATTTAATTGAATGAGCCTTTCCTGGCCGTTATACCCAATTAACTCAAGTGTAAATAATTGGTTTTGGGCATCTCTAAGGTTGGGATGCGAGCTGCCTAGCTTTAAGTTTTGTTATATATTTATTAGCCGCCTTGACCTGACCACCTCCAAATTTCACGACAACCATATTTCAGTTAGTATCTACCAAATATAAAATATTAAATATTAAATAGTTATTCCCGTTACTCGTAATGTAAAAGGGTATACTAGATTCGGGGGCAAGTAAGTAACGGGTAGAGGGAGGCGTTTCCGACCATATAAAGTATATATATTCTTGATCAGGATCAATAGCCGAGTCGATCTGGCCATGTCCATCTGTCCGTATGAACGCCTCGATCTCAGGAACTAGAAAAGCTAGAATGTTGAGATTAAGCATGCAGCTTCCAGATACATAGACGCCACGCCCACAAGCCGCACAAAACTCACACGCCCACACTTTTGAAATATTTTAAAGTTTTTCCTTTTATTACCTTTTCCCCAATTTCTACCGAATTTCTCGTTTGCACCTCCACTAGCTGAGTAATGGGTATCTGATGGTCGGGGAACTCGACTATAGCATTCTGTCTCGTTTTTGGCTAAATTTCATCGAAATTATTGTATATTAAAATGCAATGTTGTCCAATTATCTTTAATGAAGAGAATCCTAGAAAAAGTGGAGCCAGTATTTTTCGGAGCCCATGTAATGCCTAAAGTTGATAACCTTTGCGGGGCAGACGTGTATCCAACTCCACCCTCATTTCAATGCGCCAACGTCTGCGTCTGCTCCGCTTGTGAAGCATTTTACGCATGAGAAAGTATTTTCAGTGAACAAGTGAGGGGGTTGAGCCGAGCTCCGCAAAAAGTATCCCCAGTGCAGAAGTGCACAGGCAGCCCCATAAAAATAAATCGAATGAGGCGGCGGGAGCTGGAGAGGGAAGGGAGTGGGATTGGGAGCGGGAAGGGAGCGGGATTGGGATCGGGATCGGGACTGTCGGGATAACAAGCGACGCTCCATGCCAACGGAGTGGGCGGAGAGCCGCGGGAAACGCAAGCTGGGTTTGTTTACGGCGCGATACGAATGACACGTGACTGGGAGACACCAGACAAGCACCGGCACCGGCGGCACCAGACGCTCGCAAAAATTATGAAATTTAGCGCAAGCCGCAGAGCTCGAGTTGCAGAAAAAATACGTGCCATGGGTCGCACGCACACAGGCACAGATCCAGCTGCATGACAGCTTTACCGTATCGCACCTGCCGCACTCACACAGCGGCACGGGAAGGTAAGGCAAAACTGACGGCCAATGCGCTTAGCACTTTCATTTCGTTTGCTGCAAATTGCTTAACCACAATGCATATGTATGCAAAGCGGTGACGCGAACCATGCACTGAGCGACAAAGCGGGCTGCTTCAAGGCGGGGTTCCTTTGCAAGGCTTCCTTTGCAGCCTTTGCAACGGGAATCAACCGCTTTGATTTCACGCATTATCTTCGTAGCATTTTTTGGGAGCCTTGATTTAATTTTATGTGTCAAATATTTGGTTTTCTCTATCTTTACATGCAAAAGATGAGTCAGAGGATGAACCATTATACATTTCCTATATTCACTTCCACTTATCGTCGCCAGACACGATTTTCCGAATTTTCTTTCTGCGCAGAGGCGGATGATGGCATTACCAGTGCGGTTTTTTCCTCAGGCAACTGTTGCAAGGTGTCGCCAGCAGCTGCTGGGCTCAATCTAGCTAACGGTTTAATGCTTTGCTGCCTTTTTTCCAAGGACTTCCGGCGGCACACACACATGGGTGTAAGCTTATGGCACTCATTTTCAGTTGCTAGGCGGACAGACGGGCGAGTGTCACATGCAAAGGTATAAAAAAGGTGATGTTTTCCCTGTCTTGTGAAATCTGTTCGAAGTAATTAGTTAAGGCCTCATTTAAATTGTTTTCGATCTTCAAAAGGCAGCAACTTTTTTGTGTTTCGTCATTAATGCGCAATTCCATGTATTTCCACATCGACAGTGTCTATTTTAAGAGCTAGGTGTAAATTGTTTACCTTACTTCCTCCCACGAAGCAGGCCATCATTTCCTTGGCAATCCGAGCTATAAGCTCAAATCGACTGGCGTATTACGTATACGCTTTAGTACTTAATGCCTGAAGGCTGATTATGGCAGTGTTTGCACTTCTCATCCGAACTTTTGTACTTTTGTGTGAGTAGGAAAGCAAATTCGTTTGATTTTTCCAACTTCTGATGAATGAGGAGCAGATTAAAGCTGAACAAATTGAATCGTAGGCCCAGTTCCCATTCAATCGAAAATCAGTGGAATGCTTATCAATTTAGTGTGTGAATATCGTTGCTGCTTAAATAGCTGGTTACTTTCTATGCTAAGCTGCATTTATTTTGCTTGCAAGCTCCACACAAGTTCCTTGCCATCAATTACAAATTTGTTAGTGGGCTTAGTATCCACAAACTTTTACGGCTCTTAAGAGTGCTCCTGACAATCAGTGTAATCGTTCTTGATTATTATTTGGCCAGATGGCCAGTCGATTGCTATTATAGTTGCTGGTCTCAGATTTTGTTTTTTTGATACTATTTCTATTAATCTAATAGAATACGCTTTTAAATAAAACCTGACAATAACTTAAAAGTAATATAAGGATGATTAAGGAGAACATCCAATTACATGTAGGTGTACAGGTAGCAGATCTTGAAGTCTTTTTCTTAGTTACCGATGTAATAGCTTCAGGTAATGAAGAACCTACTGGAGCTCCGCAAGGAGGGGAAACCCACCTGTCAACTGCAGCCCAACACACATGGAACAATCGCCGAACCAAAATATCACACCCACAATGCCACAGGCACTTCCTGTTTTTTGTTTCCGTAGGCCACAAAGCCAAACGTCGCATATTGAACAACATTTGTCTGTCAGAAGTCCGGCGGCCAAAAGGGCCAATCGAAAGCGCTATATGTGCTTGACCCAGCCTTCTTACCAACTTGGAAGGTATATAACGCCGTATATAACACCGAGTTCCCATTCCTTGGAAATGTGCCTACACGAGGAACGGCTGTCAAATGACAAATACCATTTCATTGCCAGAAATATTAAGATGGCCACGATCTGTCGAAGTTACAAGTGTCAATTTGATTAATTGAAAAGCTTGCTGGGTCGTCGAAGCGGTTTTGGCCAAGATGCTTTCCCTGATCCTGGGAAAATGTTCCTTAAAGCAAGAAGAACATATATCTTCTGAATGGTTGCGGTGGCCAAAAAACTCAATAAAAAGGTGCATAATTTTGTGCCATCTGTTTTGGGCACCCTTTTCGGTTGGCTAAAACGGAAATGATTTTTTCCGCTTGACCCAATTCTCTTGCGTATATGAATGTATTTTCCTGCTTGTGTTTATTTAAGCTTTAAGTTTGCCCGCCTGGCGTTTTCTGTTGCATCTCAATTGAGTGAGCTCTTCAAAATGAAGAGATAATTTATGCTTATAAAGGTGGCGGTGCTAAGTGGTTGATGAATACTGAAGTGCCTAAAGTACGCAAACTAATTTCGCCAAAGGTGAGCTGGGCATTTAAAAGCGATTGTTTATTCAGGGGTTACGTTTTAGTGAGCATCATTTACATTGAGTTTTCTATTCGTAAATCATACGTTATTCAGCAGCAGCCACTCAGCTGGCTGGTTCCGCCACTGATATATTGTCATTCATATGTTGTGTCAGCAATTTGTTAGCTTTATGGCTCGCGCCACGCCCCCAGTTGTCGTCCCCAAAACCAGGAACGGATGATCGGGAAAAGGAACAAGGAACGGAAGGGGAAAATATAAAACTTGCGTACATAAATTGTATTTATGCACTCCGCACTCCACACTCCACACTCTGCATTCAGCTATTTCCCGATTTCGCCGTTTTTATGGGGCTTTCAAAGAATGCGAGGAGAAAGCTTTAAATCAATACATTCCACATAAAAGCAAAGTTTGTTGAATACGAGTAGTAACGTTGTGGAATGTTGAGTGCCATTCTTGTATTTCAAAGGTAAGCTACAATTATTTTCCTCATTTTTGTAGGCATCATATACCTATTACACCATTTAGCATATGACTGCCTGCATAACAACAATATTTGTTTGTGTCATTTTGTTGTTAAGCTAAAAATTTATTTTTCAGAAAACGTCTTTCCACACGAGCCAATTCAAATTTTATAGATTTCTTAGGAGTTTTTTTTCCATATCAAAACTTACCTGTTTTTAGAAGTGCAAACAATCCCACATTCTAGCAACCCAAGCTTATGACATCATTCAGTAAAAAAATTATAGCACATAGAATATTTGTAATAACTTAAATTAATATGGAAGACCCGCGTAAACGAGACCTTAGGAAGTTGTTAAATTTATTTATCTCCTTGAATCAGAGCAATAAGTTTCATAGGCAGCAGATCAAGTATGAAGATACGCGACTATTTAAAAGTAATCTTAACGGAGAAGTGGTCCACAAGAAATTAGAGCACTTGCAAAATATGTGGGGCTTTCAGGTAAGTAATTAAATTAAAAGCCTAAAAAATGATGCAATGCAATTATTTTCGTTCATTTTTTTTTAACAAATATTGTATTTAAGATTTGACTTAGCTTAACTCGACCTATGATTTCTCTCCTTTATTCAGAGCCTACAAAATGAAACTCAACGCAAGCTTGAGAATCTGCAAGCTACCATTCAAAAATTTCTAGACTTCAATGAAGATCTCAAGGATGCCAAGGAATACAAAGAGGCGACTAGACTTATTGAGAAACGAGTCAATACCAATATGGAGGCAGAGTGCCTTAAATTCACTTAAAGCAAACTGTCCTTATATAAGTACATTTAATGTACCTTTTAAATAAAGCTTTCCAAATTGATTGTTTAACTGGTTTACTGAAAAGTCATTTTCCAAAAAGCGTATAAGTAAGAGTCTTTGACGAAGATATTGTTTGAACACGACATTAGATTATAAAATAGTTTCCGATTGAAACCCTTTGATATAATTTTACATTAGGATGCGAGTGAGAGATTCTTCCCTGGCTGACCTGAAAAAGTGAGCGGCCAAGCCGCAAGTTGAAGTAATTTCTACTTAGTCCCAACTAACTACGGGCAGCGTGGAAGTGTTGGAAAAAACGCGGAGAGGAAACTTCGGAACGCCTCAGAAATTAAAATAAAGTGCCAAGAAAGTGAAAAGCGAGTGGCCCATGCCCTGGGAGCAGCATCTTGAAGTTGGCCAAAGCCAAAGCCCGGCCATCAGCAGCAACTTCCGTTTGGGCCAACACCGCACCGCTGCAACCACTTCTTGTTTCCATTACTTTTTCCATTCTCATTCTCGCTCTTAGCCTTGCACAGAAACTATTATTTGTAGGATAAATTTGATCAATTTCTGACACACGTACAAGCTGCGTGCCATTATCCGTTAAAAATCCTGTATAAGCTCAGAAATCTCATGTTACAGAGTTTTTGAAATGCGAATTTGATTCAAGCTTTTTCTCTCAGTGCATCTCGGTCTGCGGTCGGCGTGGGAAATTGCTGCCAGTGCGTAGGCGTTGTGTCCACGTCTCTTTTAATAATTTGTAACTCATTTTGCACTCGGGAAACAAAATAACGACAACAACTGCACGGCAACGGTCGTGGCAAGCGTTTCACCTTTTGAGCTTTTCGCTTCGGCCATGGATAAAACACAAAGTGAAAAGTAACAAGTACAAAGTTCTATGCCAAAAAGTCGCCGAAAAAGGAAACTTTTCTTGGTTTTGAGTGAGGACATTACATTTGGGTTAACAGGCAAATTACGTAATTGAAGTGGCCTAAGAAACTGGCGCTCAAGTGTGTGAAAATGCGAAGACCCCGTAGGGCTCTCTTCATATTTGTACGCGCTTTTTCCATTAAAATGTTTTTGCAAAAGTCCCCACATGTCAAAAGGGAATGCTGTTTGAATCTTATTTGTCGTGGATTAACTTGTATTCAACATGTGGCAATGTATTTATATCCACACTAGTTAAACGATCCAATTTATGCTAGGGCAACAGATGAATTCACCGAAATCACAACATATAAGCAAGTCAAAATCTTAAACCCATACAGAGATCTTTGAACTCAAGGGGAATTGCTTGAGCTCCATTATACATGAAACAGCTCGGATAAAATCGACTTCGTTTAGCCTCAGAATCCTTCTATTAATGTCGGTATGTTGCAAAACTCTTACTACTAATCACATCATTTCCGGGTCAGGAGTCAGTTGTAAACTTGGCCAAATATCTCGCACTTCCTTTTCGTAAACGGCGGGCAAAGGATTGTTCTGCAGGTTCAGCTCCGTTAGAGGAAGAAACTGTAAGCCCCGCAATGAATCGACGTTCTCCATATCCTTGTGTTTCTGAAGTCGGGGAAAGCGCCGCTCCACTTGTCTGAAGGGCCACAGATTGGTCAGGTAATTGCTATCCAAAATGAGACGCTCCAGCTCCGGCACTTCCCTCCCCGCAATCCCGACCACCGTGCGAGGTCGCAGAAGTCACCTCCAAAGGATTGTACCTATCACATAGCACTATTGTCAACCACAGCCTCAAGAATGGGTTAATCCAGACCCTGGGCATTCTGTCACTGACCTTCAACCAGACCCGATTACCCACCCATCCACGGTGCCACAAAGCGCCTGAGTGCTTATAATCTCCAAGAATTTATCTTCAAGGGGGTCAGAATCCTGCGAATACGGCGCAGCACTCGATTAAATGTCTCCCGACGATCCGTGATATATATGATCCATAGATACTCACGGGCAGCTTCGCAACACATCTGGAATCAAGTTGGGACTCGCCTTTCTCGGATCTCGGAGTGGAGTGGCAAAGTGGACCTTCGGTGAAGTTATTTCGAGATGTAGCAAACATTTTTGAATATAAAAAGTAACACAAATGTCAGAAAATTGCAATGGTTACTTTGGTACAATGTTCATTTTATGATAGGTATTTTATTTTATATTTACGTATTTTTAATAGATTAAATAGTTCTAAATGGATTTAAATAGATTTAAATATAGACTCTATGTCTCATGTTGGAAACTCGAAGCGCCACCTATTATTGCCGGCTAGCTTAAAGTATCGTAAGTTTACATGGCGTCAAAAAATGTTAAAATATGAACAACGTGTACAGCGTACGTTCTGCTACCACTCGGTAGATGGCGCTTCACGTAGATAAAGCGTAAAAACGATTTTCGAGTGAAAACACAGTTCTGCAATTTGAGTATTTTGATTGTTGTAATATTGGTCATACTTTTGAAACGCAGTCCATGAAAAACTCTACATATGTTATATCATATTGCAAAAGTTCCTGTATTCCTATTAATATTCTGGAATACCGTTTTGGTATTTATGATTTATATTATATCATTTATGCGATATAATTTAAATATAATAGTATACAGGATTTTGGGATGCACTCTTACTGTCAACACTCAAAAAATACCTACGTAGTTATTTAATGATCTAATGACCTGATCTAATGCCTAAGAAATATAAATCTTTTAAATAGATTACCACTCTATTACGAAGACAATCGTTTCCCTAACATTTAAAAAGTTGTATTAGGTGCAAAAAAGACCGTCAATAAAAAGGGTTTTGGGATTTAAAATTTATTAATTTCTAGAACCATTTTAGGATTTAAAATGTAAAAGCCTTGATAGAGTAGAAAATTACCAGCATGGCTAGCAGAACCTGCGGAATATTGAGTGTGGGCGCAGATGATCGCTTTTTGGGATAGTACACGGTTTTCTTTGAGAGCAGGATGACCTGCGGCTGACCAGGATTGTGCTGAACTGCGGGAGCAATCGGAGCCGGACCCGGGGCAGCCACTGGAACTGCAGCAGGATGGACGACCACGGGGACAGCAGGCTGAACCGCTACAGGGCCGCCGGGAGCAGCAGGAACAGCAGCAGCAGCTGGAGCAGCTGGAGCAGCGGGAGCAGCTGGAGCAACAGCAACCACAGGGGCAGCTGGAGCAACAGGAGGAGCTGGAGCTGGAGCTGGGAAAACTGGCGAGGGCTGCGGCATCACGGGAACCTGGGCAACACTTGGAGCGATTGCTGGTACAGGCTGGCTGGCCTGCTGCAGCGTGGGACATATCAGGTGCTGCGTCTCCGTGTAGGACTTTGGATTGCTGGAATCGGGTTCGCGAATAGTTTGCGTGTAGCATCCGTTGGCGGCGGGTGTGCCGGTTTCGATGACAGTCATCTTTTGGGGAGCTGGCTGGGATGCCGGAGCAGGGGCTGCTGGAGCAGCTGGATAGTGGTGATGCACTACGGCTACCGGAGCAGCAGGAGCTGCAGCGGGTGCCTGACGGGACTTGGCCACAACATTGCCTATGACAGCGCCAGCCAGAGCTCCACCCAAGAGACCCACTCCTACGGCGAGTTGAATAGAAAAATGTGGCAAATTTAGGAATCTATGTAAATCAATTAAATGCAATATTATAGGTATTAGGTAATATGTAACAGCAATGATTTCCGCTTGACTTGACTTCATACAGTCCAGTTATGGCCACTTAGCAAATGTTTCAGAAAATCTACATTACCGTCTGTCAACTTAATCACATACCAAAGGCTCGCTTGCGACCACGTTTTGGATGCGCCTGACAAAGTGGCATGAGACTCAAGCCGAGCAATGCCACCAATAATAGCACTTTAACCAGATTGCGATTAGCCATGGCTAGATAATTGAATCGTCAAGTATATTCGGATAAATCGGCGTTCAGACGTTAACTGATCGCAATAACGTCTTGGTGGACTCACTTGGTCGCTGGCTAAGAATGTTGTTTCGACTTGGCAAATATGTACACAGCTGCTTTGGGGAAGTGAACGAAATTTGTCGAATGGCGTATGTTTATTACTCGCTTTAATTTATATTTCTGCGGCACATTAAACGCTCATTAACACGCTTATACATTCATGTTCGCAAGTGAAAACCCCGAAAGTATATATAGAGATTCATTTCCTTGGCAAAGTTAAGGTTGATGAACATACAAAATACAACGAAGTCGTGCAATTTACACAATCATAAACATATTTGTAAAATAATTGCTTTATCGTCTGAGTCACAATTATGGAAAATACGTTTAAGAAACATTTCAAAATTTTAAAATCGTTTTAGTAGCAACACCACCACACATAGAATACATTGAATGGCTTATGGTTGGGTTATTCTTCAAAAACGTATCACTTAAATGGTTTTCGGTAATGCATTATGTCCTGCTTTGCCGAAGTTACTTTCACCCAGCTTGTCCGTGCAAAGGAGTCTTGAGAGAATACATAATGGCCAATCCAAAGTGTTCTTATTATCCCATCGAAAAGTGGTGTGATTTAAGACCGCAACTGCAGCGGCAAACAAAAACGCAGAATAAAATGAAACATGTAAGGAGGAGCAAGCGGTAATTGTTTAATGAGTGGCAGTGTCGACCGCCCTTTTGAATTCCATTTCTGCAATATGTTGGCCAAAATTTGCAGCGACAGGACCAGCTGGCCACTCGGGGAAAAGTCTGGCATGTGGCACGTGAGGCTCTATTTAATTTTCATAATTTTGGGCCAGCCCTGCAGGACACGCAACTCGGTTTGTGTTAACACTCCAGCCAGGAGAGCTTCCCTACTTCGGCTGGCAATTGCTATTGATTAAATCGGCTTAAAGCTTTGACTAATGATGACAGAAGATTTGGCCGGAGAACATGAGGCGCTAGAGCGCATAATTCGTTAGTGGAAGCTGCCGAGTCATGGGGCAAGCGTTTCGGTGTCGAAATGACCTGCATCAAATGTTTCGCCATGAGAAATCTCCAGTCATTTGTATCGGGGGCTTTGCCGGCAATTTGTGAGACGCGACTTTAATTCGCTTAATAAATATTTTCTTAGTTTCTCGGCGTGCCCAGGTTTAGTCAGTGGAGGTTGAAAGTGGCCAGAGGAGGGCGGGGTCTTCTCCTTAAACACAATGGACAATTGTCAATTGCAGGACATTCTTGGGCTTTTGGGGGTGCTACACTTGAGACCTCTGGGCAACGATAAATCATTCCATGAACGTCACACTGCAAGAATCAGGATCATAAATCACGGCTTTTAAACCATTTACTAGGGGAATTCTAAAATTATTTCAATTCCATTGTCGCTCGGCTAAAATACTCACAAAATAGCGAAAATAACTAGTTCTTTATCTAGAAAATATCGTACAAAAGGTAAAACAGATGGGGTTTGTACCATTTCTTTCCGTGCTGGATGACGACGAAACCGTCAGAGGCAGGAAGTGCCAGGACATGCGGCCAAAAGGCATTGCAGCTCTTCTTTTTGGCTGATGATGGACATCTTGGGGCCAGGGACCTTTGCCGAAAGTCCTCCCCTCCTCGCAGGGATAATGATGCGCAAATCGCTGGCAGTCATCGCAGGCTCATCCTCCGATTCCGCTCGGATCTGGCTGCTTTGTTTCATGTTGTGGTGGCTTGCTTTTAGTTGCCTCTATTATCCTTAATGCGAGTCACTTTGTTAGAAACGTCAGTGGGCCTGCAAGCGCCATTATCGTCATCGAGCTGGCTGCCGAAAAAATATGAATCGGAAAATGTGCAGACACGCCGCCTGCCGCCTGCCGCCGAAAATGCACGGGAATAAAGATAAAACATGACAGGCGGTTCACATCCAGTCATTTATAATAGGGCCAGTATGGCCACGTCCTTCCATTCCAGCAGTTTATCATCCTGGGGCTCCAGAACTGGGGCTGCACTTGGCCGGCAGGCGCAGAACCTAATGAAATAATTGTTGTGAGCTATTTACAAGCATCTAATTCCGATTCGATGGCCAGCCAATAAAAATATGCCATAATTATCCAGAGCCCAGGCTTTGAACGAGATAAACCAGTCCTAGACGGCACAGACTGCAATGTTAATGACATAATTTAAAAAGCATTTCATTACCCAGGAGTCTGCGATGCAATTAAAATGCGCACAAAGAAAGCTTGTTTCTTGCCGAATCGGAAATTCAGATGCTGGCCAGCCCAGAATGTTAATGGTAATTAAGGCTGAATCGCATCGAATATGGCTAAATAAGTTGGAGCGCTGGTTAAATCAATCTCAATGAGAAGAAATCGCATTTAAATTTTAGACTTTTTTAGCTATTAACTCTTCATAAAATATTCACGGTACCTTTCAATCCTAATCAATAACATTTGCCAATACAACATGTGTTTTTATTGTTAACTTCAATTTAAAAGACAATGTATATAAATGAAAAAATGTTCCAGCTTTAGGCATTATCCAGATTAAATTTAGAAATGGTATTTAGAAATAAACACCTAGCTTCGCCAAGGACCTCTGCCAGTAGTAATTTTAAAAGAAAAGAGATTTCTAAGCTTCTTGGCGCACCCAGATTTTCGTATCTGTCAGGCGCGTTTATCTTGAACTTTGGCATCGTCTCCGCGGCTACTGAAATATATGTATATTTTGTCTATGCCACCCCCGATTTGCTGGCCATGTCAAATCATTTGTATATAATTCACATCCTTTTGGAATGTGGCCTTTGTGCCCAGCGGAGTGATTTATGGCCTGCTCTTCTTTCTGCCATGTTTGGAAATGTTTCTGTGTAAATATGCCAGCAGCGGGACACATTCCAAATTGGTCCGTGCAAATTGCTGGCCTCAGCACTATTATCCTTTCGCAGGATGTCGCCGCTGCTCGCTTTTTAGATAATTGCTGACTTCTACCATTTCGGCTGCTGAGTTATTCGATTTCGATACTAAAATTTCATATTCCGACCACATGCTGTGATTAAATTGTGGATGCCAGCTCCTTCTGCCCCAAGTCACTTCTTCAGGAGCTAGTCCTGTAATTGAAAATAGTTCTTGGCACTGATGAGAGTGCCCAACTTTGTCGAGAGGCGTGACTGAGATTGTAACTGATAATTCAAGTTTTCGAGTTTTAGAGACGGAAGGGACCTGAAGTAATATTATCTAAAAGTTTTGAAAAAAACAAGGCAGCACGCTTTGGACGAGCTCCTCGACTATCAGATACCCGTTACTCAGCTATGGCGAGTGCATAGCAGATGTTTCGAATAATAATGCTGTATTGATAAATAATAAAGATAATTATAAAGATAAATAATGATATACACAAGATATATTTTGTAAAAGTGTGTGCTACCGTGGGCGTGGCAACGTTCTGAAAAACTAGCAAAAGAATCTAGAAACCCTTACAGTTTCCGTCCATGCAACCAGGCGGATTGGTGATCCTGGTCAAGAATATTCATGGTTTATAAGGTCGAAAACGCCTTTTTCTATCTTTTAAATACGTTTCAACGACTGGACAAATTAAATAATATATATTTCCGAAATAGTAATATTTATAATTATTTAAAAATTTGGTTGTCACCACAGCTAACTGATTTAATAGATTTTACTAATTATAAAGACAAAATAATGTCGTCGGACAACTCAAGTGGTTCCTTTCCTACTCCGCAGATTTGAGTTTCAAATTTTAACTTGGCATTCCATTCTGAGGCACCGCTTGCTGTGCCATTTATCATAGCAAATGGCCGCAAAATTTTAGAAACTATAACCCACGTTTTACGCAACACTCGAGCATGCAAATTTAGTAATTGGAAATCGAGTTGCCGCATTGCGAAACCGCAAAACCCATCGCCCAATAAGTTTCCTCGAGTGACGATACACAAATGGAGGTGGGCGGGACCTGAGCTCGGTCCAGTCCAGTTTCGGATTTCAGCTCAGTTTCTGGCCAGGCCAAAAACTTCAAGACGGGCATGTGCATTTGTCATAAATTAGAAACTGTAACTTCCAGTGCTGGCTTTTTGCAGCGGGCCAGCCAGCACTTAAATTTATTGCAAATAACTCTTTCCCCTCATAACTTTTGTCAGGGCACACTTTATGCTTCCCAGTTGGGCTGATTTTTTAGCCCAGCAAACTAATCAACGCCCACAATTTGCAATCCGGAAGGTCGTTGCCGGGATGAGGCAATGGCCAGCGGCTAAATGAAGTGTGTAAAATTCGAGCGCAGACCCCTTTCAATTATATCTCTATTTCTGTGTGCGCTGGCTCAAAAGTAAACACCAACTTGGCTACAATGAAACCCCAGTCAGCCAGAGCAAATAAATCTCGCCCTAAGTGTTGTGGTCATTTAGCAAATGTCCGGCGATGTCCGGCATGCAAATTTGTATGTGTCTTTATGCGGCTGGGGCTCCAAGTAAGTCCGCTCCCTTATCGTGGCTGAAGATGGCCCGCCTGTGATTTATAAAATGTATTAATTAAACTGTCCCAGGTCGAGATTGTAGAAATTAGTGGCAGAGTCCGGAGAGGTAATGCTGAGTTAAATGGGCTATGCAAGCAAACGCCACATGAAACTAGAATATATAACATTTTTAAGTGTTTTAGGGACTCAAATCTACTGCAATTAGGTACGATAAATCGAAACTAACTCAATTGTTGCGCGATAAAAAAGACTTGTTTCTAATTTAAAGGGATCGCAATCCCTTGAAAAACTTGAAAAATATTACTGCTGCGAATGAGAATCATTTGGTAGACGTCTACTACTATTCCCCATGCTGTTTGTGAGTCCCATCCCATTTTCCTGCTCGGTTTCTCCTGCTCAACGCCAACATAAACACATAAGTGGTAGTCCTGTCAAAGTCAAAAATAAACGCAGCGACAATAATGATTTATGGGCGCCGAGTCGAAAAGGAAAGCTCCTGATTCTGCGAAAGGAAGCCCAGGACTCGAGCATTTCGGGGATGGCAACTGGGGAATGGGTGTATCCAAGGCATATGAAAATCTGGAGATATGCTAAAGTGTGTGCTTGGAGTTGGAAAAGCGCGACAAATGCGAATATAATTTGCTAGACAGCGAGGCAAATAAAACAATATTTTCTCATAGACAAGAGAATTTCTTTAATTATTTGACTGGAAGAGTCATAAATCCTGGTAAATAACAATTTATTTAGTTATAATTTGCAACCTATATACTGCAATTCTTTTGGCGAGTAACTTGCCAACTTCCAATAGTTTTCTTTCTGTTCAGTACTGGGCCAAGTTTGCTTCCAAGTTAGGAAAACTTTCGCCTCCGGGTGTGAAATTGGCAATAACACAGCAATAAAACGATTTACAGATATGGACCCTTTAAGGACAGAAGATATTTTGTACCAAGTTTCAGAGCCACAAGGGCTAAGGGGTTGAGTCATGATTTTCAGGAGTATTTCGTATTTCGCGTTCAATAAATAAAGCGTAATTCAATCGGTAGGCATTCCGAACCTTAGAATTCCAGGAAGTAAAGCACTTATTTGCCTAGCAGTCTCTGGCAAAAAGTGGCAGGACCATTACCGAATTTAAATTTGCACAGCAGACCCAATCGACCCCGACCACTCAGCACTACCTCATTCCTTACCGAGGCTGTGCCAGTTCATAAGCCACAGAAACGCAAACCGCCATAATAAAGGATAATGTCGGCGCATATTAAACAAATGACTTCCGTTCGTCTAGCTAGAAAGTTCGCTGGCAGCCAACCCCACATCGTTTACCCAGGGAAAACAAGCGAAAGGATATTGAAATGAGCTGGTGAGCTCGGAAAATGCAAATTCACGCAGAGCGGGAAATGACGTGTGCAAAATTTCACAGGATGATGATGCGGCACAGAGCCCCACACTTGAGTGCCTAATTAAAAAGTTTGCCACTTTTAAAAACAAATTAAAGGAGCACAGGAAGTTCCATTTCCATTTTCCCCGTTAAGTTCTTTTTTTTGGCAAATCTGCGTTGTGACCTGTTGCCCCACAAAACGCAGAAGTTCTCACAGTAATTCCCACCGATCGCCCTCGACCCCCCGCCGCACGTTAATTACGAGAAGAGAGTCTGACCAGGCCTAATCGCAGTTTAAGTACACGGTAGTGGTCTCGGCTTAAACGCGAATTACGCCCAATGCCTCGACTTCTGCAGCGCGCTGGACTCATGACCATTTAATGTAAACAATAATTAAAAGCCAGGCCGATGAAGACTCTGCAGCCGGTGCCGCATGCGGAGACACCGGGGCTCCCCGCTCCTCACTCCCCGCGGATTTTATGGCTTAATAGCTGCAAAGTGCACGGCTTGATTATAGTGCTGGCTGGCCAGTAGGAGTACTGTGAGTCCAAGGCATCGCCGCGTCGGTGCCATATTAGTCACAACGGCGGAACGGCCACCGATGTCTAGGTGGGCTGCTCGGCTGGCTGGAGAACCAGTGGCCGAGATCGCTGATACCCTATGGTCACTTCCATTTCCAGGACTTCTTACTATATCTATAGAATTAAGATAGAATCATTTTATCGCCCATTAAACAGCTTAAAAGTGATAAACTTACTTAAAAACCGTAATGTTGGCATATTCCTATAAATACAGACGGCAAACAAATGAAAAATGTATCTCCACAATTAAATAAACTACAAGTCTATTCCGAAGACTTTGCAAAATTTAAGTTGGAACTTGCATAAACATTTATCCTTAGGAATACATTTATGTATGGGGTTTTCGATAAATATTATTTACAACATTCGAGTTCTTTTTATTGGTGAACCAATAGACTTAAAACAAGGTAAGACTACCTGTTAATACAACATTGAAGGATTATTACATGTGCTTAGCAAAAGTACTTATTATTTAATAATAAGTTGAATACTATTACCAACAGTTAAAGGCAAACACTACATGCCTTAATGATTTATGAAAGTTGCTGAGACTTTCGGCACTACTTTAAATATATTTACAATGACTAAAGTTGAAATGTAATGTACAAAAGTTCAGCTGAAAGAAGTTCTATTAAGTTGACGGATTTTTTTGGATGGATAAGTTCGCCGCTAATGCTTTATATTTATATTATTAACCGATTAGGACATTCAGTAATTTGTTTTAAAAGTAGCGCGGTCCCCACTTTAAAAGCAACCACACCCTCTGTAAGGGCATAAGGACCAGCTTGGTTATGATATCATTACAAAGTCACGAAATTTGGCTTGAATGGATCTTGGATTAGAATTCCTTTTTGGTCCGGCTAAGCTATTCTCAGAAGGTCTACTGATCCAGGCGTACATGCCTTTGACACTTCCCAGAATGCGACCAAAAGGGCCCAAGGATATGGGGAAAAAATGAAATGATAATGTGATTACAAAGTATCTCAGCAATAATTATATTTAGCCAACTTTCCCGCTCACAAACGTGCATTTATGTTTTTCCCCTCGCACGATATCAATGTCAACTTTGTTGCTTGCTATTTACATTGCACATTTTCCGAGTCCGTGCTTTTTCGCCAGTCCGTTTATTAAATCACCCCGTTCAACTTGAACTTGCTGTTTTTGTTGCACCGCTGCGAGGGGCGTGGCTCCCCTTTTTAGAGACTTGCGCAGCCGAAAACTTCTCCTCCATCAGGGAGGTGACGTCTATGCAGATTTGCAGACGCTGCAAGGACACTCGTCATCGAAACTTTCGCTCTGGGCAACGCCCACCGGCCACAAATCGTTCGTGTTGCCTTGTTTCGGGGGTTGAACTGCGATTTATGTGAGAAATTGCATTCTGGGATTGCACTGGCTGCAAGGGGGTTTTTGTCCTGCGGAGATACCAAGGACTCTTTGCCAGCAAGTTGGGAGCATTTATTTTGTTAGCCAAGCGTGGTTTCCTTGGCTTCATTGGGCTTAGCCATATGTTAAAACGCGACTAATTTCAATTAGGTGAATATTTAGTGTAATTCCTTATTATTTTGCTTTCATTTGCTTAAAACATTTTACAGTTTTACATGTAGTTGTGCCAACACTTGGATCTATAAATGTCGTCACAAACAGACTTCCAATACCCTAAAGCCAAGACCCGGATACGTGTATTTTATTATCTCGCCGCACCCTTTCCCTGGCTTTTGGCCAAGTTAAACATTTATCAAAACTACTTTGTGTACGTGCCCTGCTCCCAGCAGATATGGATGTGGCGGAGGCGGCCTCATCTCCGCCATCTGGAGAAGCAGCCAAGGCTGCCGGTAATGGAGACCACCGGAAAGTACATGCACCAGTGAGAGTATTTTTCAGACGAAGATATTTTTGCATAAATTACTATAGCAGTGGCAGAACAAGAGGCAAACAACAATGAACAAGATGTCTACGGCGACCAGCGAACTCATTCTTGGCATATAATTTAGTGTCGCTGAAGTGAACTTATCTAAGCGGAAATAAAGAGGCTCACAGTGTATTTTGTACTGCACTGTCAGAACTTTGAGCCAAGCCAACTAAAATACTTTATTAGAAATAAACTAAGTTGGATTAAATCAATGTAATTTGTGTCCATATGGCTTAATAGGGAGCTCTAGGGCAATTATGCTATCTAAAGTATTTTGGAACAAGTGCTCTGGGATTATGTGTATTTTCTACCAGTGTAGAGCTTGTATCCAGTGGGTGAGGCGTTCGGAACAGGTTGTTGTGAGCCCTACTCAAACACATATGCAGCGCATAAATTTTCGCGTTGCGGTTAAAAAAGTATCTAAAGTATTTGAGCACCAGCATGGGGTGGCCAAAAAGAGAGGGGGATATTAAGGGAGAAAGAGAGGTAAGAGAGTGAGAGAGAGAGAGCGGGCAATGGCGTTGAAATTTAAATTCCTAAGAAAGTCGTAAATTATTTTTAGTGGTTTATCAAGTCAAGGTACATTGTGTCTGTGAAAGCGTTTATCCCAAACTTATGTGGGAGAAAATGGCGTTGTATAGGGAGGAAAAGAAGACATCTGAAACCCTGGGGAAACGTTGCCAGTTAATTGCCTCAAATAACTCATTACAGCTTCCGCTGTGACCGCAGGTTGTGCATTCTATGCAGTTCCTTGACAAATGGTCTAGCTACCAATCATAGGGGCCCAGAATTCCCTCCTCAAGGCCCCTCAAAGTCCCTCTAAATCTCGGGCGCCTTTCATTCATCAAGAATCTCAGCCGAACTGCAAGTTTTACAGTGCACACAGGAAAAAATGCTCAAGATATAAGTTCACTTGGTTTCGGTTTATAATATTACATCAAAATTAGACAAATAGTTAAAGCTTATTTGAAAAACTGGATCAGTAAATTTATTTTTGAAATCAATAGCAGTTTCTTTTCATGTCCCCACATCCATATCTGAAATTCCTTTCTCTGCAGCTGCTGTACAAATATTGCGAGGCGCTGGCTAGTAATTAAGGCGACAAAGAGTCAGAACGGGGCGTGGTCGGCCATCTGGCATGTGCGATGATGTATGGCCTGCATTTAGGCGCTTCGGCAGTGATTGCTACCAAGCAAAGAAACCAGAAGACTGCCAACTCGCAACTGCAAACTGCAGGCGCCGAGATGAAAGACATATTTCTGTGATTTATTTCACTGGAGGCGCTACTGTCGTCCAAAAGTTGGCCAGGGACGGGCGGCAATAACGTGAATGGATTGCCTTGTCTACGATTCCTGCGGCTGCAGGTCTTTGTAGCGGATTGTGCGTGCAACAAACACATGGGGCGTATGCGCGATCTCGGCTGAACAGATGTCCATGAAGCCACTCCAAACCAATTTTCTCTGGCAATTCAATAGTTGCAAATTCCATGCAGTATCACTAATAGTTCACCCAATTTTGTTTTTAGTGTGAGCCCCAGCAAAATGTTGGGAGTCCTTCAAAGTAATTGAAACACCACACAACGGCAAATTGATTTAAATTCAATGACACATTAAGTGGCGCTCCAGAGACGCTCATTTAAATCACTCGCCCAACTCGTCCTCCGCTGACAATGAGACCCCCAAAGACTGGAGTCGAGGGTCTCGACAGACAGACTGGCAGTCCTGGGTTCTTGGGGCCCTGCGAACTGTTTAACATAATCCTGGCCCCGTAAGGGCTGACAAAATGCGTCGGCAATTTGTTTATGGGCGCTGGCTCGTCTTTTGTCGGCAGCGAACATGCCACAAACTACGCGCTTCAAATAAATCACCAAAAATATTTCAACTACACCAGCTCCTTAGAAGGTGCACTGAGCGAAATGAAAGGGTGCGGTAAATAGTAAATAAACTTTTAATATTTTCAAGAAGAAGGCAAACGTGCTATACATCTCAAGCAATATTGATTGGATAATGGCATGAGTAATATATAATCAATTTAAAAATTGCTAATAACTTATGGTATATTTTTTAGTGCATCTGGCTGGGTTGGCGGATCGGAGTATTGATGATGGGGTCGCTGCCCACACTGCCGGCATATGTTTCCATGTTCTTGGCCTGTCGGAAGTTTGCAATGTTTGAGCAGGAAGTCCTTGATTGTTTGTGTGACTTCGCTGCTTGTCTACTGTTTGTGGGTTCTGTCTACTGTTATTTTGACTTTAGCCCGACACTTTGACTTTGCCATTGAAAGACATGCATTGTATCGCATTGTGAGTGAATTGAGCTAATTCATTTGTCAAGTGCCCTGTGAATCATCTGAGCGGAATGTCAATGAACTCCGACGGTGGACACCAGCTTTAATGTCCAACTCTGTGGGTAAATCTACAATCTAGCCTTTTAATGCGAATTCTTTGTATTTCCATCCTACATTTGTCATACCTTTGAAGGCGAATAAATCAGCGTGAAATTCCTTTGCTTGTAAAAGCTGGAAGTGGCATTTCTACAGCATTGTTTGGATTTCCCGTCGTTTTTATGCAGATTACATTCACCTTGTGTCATAGTAACTTTTGTCTGGTAACATATGCCTCATAAATTATAAGGCGCAGGGAGGGGAACATTTTTGAGGCCAGCGGAAAATAAATTAAAATAAGTACGTAGGATTAACTGAGGGCACTTTCTGTAAATGAGGTTAAGCGTGGAGTAGAGTAGCATTAACATTTTAATTATTCCCAGGCACGCTTAAGCTTTCAGAGTTTAAAGGATGCGCTTTGCAGCTTCACCTCCTCAAAGTTGACCTACATATTCCAGACAGTCGTAGGATTAATGCGTCACTCATTTTTCCAACTCACAAAATCTGATCAAATTAAAGGTAAAATTCCGGCAATTCGTCATAAAGGACTTGCAGCTCGGTTGTCTGTGTGCCGGGGATTAAGATGCGAGTGGCAAGGGGCTTAATGACCATAATGACCAACAAGAAGGACATCATGTGGGCCAGCACATCGCAGGACTCCTCTGCTGCTGCTGCTGCTGCTGCTGATGATGATGATGCTTCTGATGATGATGCGCAGATTGCCACAAAGCAGGAAGGGCGGAGATGGAGCCACACATGATGTGGCTGAAAAATTGTACAAATTACTTCAACCGCAACTACGGCGAAATGTTTTCACCAAACGGAATGGACTTCCAGGACGAAGCTATCCTGTTTGCTTAGGCCAGTGAGAATGGGGGTTGCAACCCCCATTTTTATTAATGATTCACAATTTCATGTTGCACGTATTTATCACATTTGAGTAGCTTGCAAACACACACACGGCGAACATCCAGCGGCGACAGGTATTTTGTAAGCTAAAAACTTGACAGACTTGTTTCTGATCCTTTTTTTAGCCCGCCGTCGTTATGACAAGGACAAGGGAGGAAGCGGCCCGGGCGACATGTTTTGCAGTTTTCCGGTTGACCGCAACAAAAGACAGCCTGTCACGCTGCCCCCTCGGTCCACCCCCTCGCCGTCCCTTTGTGTATACACGTCTTGTAAGAGAAGCAACAATGGCAGCACCCCGGGGTCCAAAACAACTTTTGTCAACACACAAACACCCCGCCCGCCTGTGTGTGCGTGTGTTTGTACCGGGTGTCAATTGTAACGTAGTCAAAAGGTCGACTTAAGTGACTTTATTAAGCGGTTTAAAAAGGGGCAGGTTACACAGACACATAACGGCCAGAAAGCTTGGCATGAGTCTGCCGAAGGCCCTCTTAGCCAAATATAAAAGCCGCTTGCTGCAGCACTACCGACTGGATTGGATAGAAATAAAAAATTTACTATTTTCCGAGCAGCATTAGACACATTTTATAAAATATGCCAACTGAATTGGATTATAAGGCAACAGCGAGGCATATTTAATAGTTGTTTATTTAATGTCAAAAATGCTTTTGATTACTACTGATTTAAGCAGCTAAGCTAAACTATTTCTATAAAATAGTTTTTAGAGTACAGAACTTTGGTTGAAGATGCGCTGGGTCCAAGAGGTTATGGTTCATGGCCGAAACAAGTATTAAAAAAAGTTCCTGGTTTCCCATCGGTAAAAGCCGGTTGCTGCAACACTACCGACTGGATTAGATAGAAATAAAAAATTAGACAAATTTTATAAAATATGCCAACTGAATTGGATTATAAGGGAACAGCGAGGCATATTTAACAGTTTTTTATTTAATGCCAAAAATGCTTTAGATTACTACTGATTTAAGCAGCTAAGCTAAACTATTTCTATAAAATGGTTTTTGGAGTGAAGAACTTTGGTTGAAGATGCGCTGGGTCCAAGAGGTTGTGGTTCATGGCCGAAACAAGTATTAAAAAGTTCCTGGTTTCCCATCGGCTTAAGCCGCTCGCAGTCTGCCCCAAATGATTACTAACTGTTTGGGCATTTTTGGCCAAATACCGCGGCGGGCTGCCCATCAAGGCCGTCTTCTGGGTCCAAAGGGTAGGCAATGACAACGAGAGTGTCGTGCGTGTCGGAAGACATCAAAGCCCGATCGAGCCCGGTTCAAAGCTCGACCATGTTGCAAGTTCCAGTTCCCATTGCGATTGCGGTATCAAGTGTTTGATCATAATCGCGGACCTCATCATCGCGAGCGTCGCGCTGGCAAAACGCTTTCAAAACTGCCGCCAGCAGCTGCTGCCGAGGCCCAGAAAACCAACTCGAGTTGGAGGATGGAAGGTCTATCCAGATCGCTTAGCCCAGTTTGGTCTACGCATAATTAGTGCACTGCGACCGGCTCGGCTGCTCATGATTAATTCGGCTTAATTAGAAATGCAGACAATGACGAGTTAAATTAATTCAATAAAAATGCCAAAGGAGCCCGGAGCTTCTATTCGCGTCTGGCACATTTTTGTGCCATGCCAGAGATCGCAATCTAATAAATTATCATTTGCACTGCAATCGTCAGTGGCCCTCAGACTTCAATCAAGTTTGGGGCCTTTGATCAGCTGCCGTTGGCATCAAGCGAAGACCCCCGATCCTTGAGCCATGTGATCTGTGTGTTTGTTTGCACTGCTAAAAACTGAGATACTGTTGCTGAAACTGTACAACTGAAACAGAAGATACAATCCAACATTTGATATCTTTCCTGTTACTGGGATCTTGATGTTAGTGTTTCTTCCTGTGCATCTGCTGTGATCTCCGCTTTTCGGCTGATCAAAATTCTGGCCAGGTCGACTGAGTGACAGACGTTTACTTAGTTGTTATCATTCTGCTCGTGTTGATGTTTTATTGGCTTTTTTCCACATCTCCTCTTCGTTCCTTTAGTTAGGCAGTATTTTTTGGGCTCTGGGTCCGCACATTCCAGAGCTCAGCAGTCTGGGCCTCCGAAAACGCAATACGTCACCGCGAATTGATGATCCCCTGATGGATTCCTCAGGATGCCCCAAAATGCCGTTAGCAAGCGCAAGCCTTTGCTAATCTATGGGGCAAGTATCTGGTAAATATTTGTCTGGAATCGTCGGGCAAATATGCTTGGCATCTGAGTTATAATAAGAGACCTTGGATTTGCCCTATTTGGCCCTAATTGGACCTTTTTAGATCGGGCTAAACGCATTATGATTTATTAAATCGAATTGTTCGGCGGTTGCTGCTTGGCTAACTTCATGCCCCTCCAGCCGCTTGGGCTGTGTAATTGCAACACTTTGCACTTCCGTTTCGGAAAACACTTTTGTCCAACGTGCCAGGTAATTGAAAGTGGTCAGTCTAGCGGATAGACAGGCCGATATTCAAATGAGCGACACTTTCGCTTTCATTCCACATGGCGACATTGGATCATGGGAAATCATGGGAAGTCAGTTAATTGGATTTGTCCACGTCGGACCCACGTATCATCTCAATTAAATTGCGCCAACAATCAATCAGCTTATTTATTGTTCCGAACTGCGCAAAAACTCAGATCATAACTCAACACTTCGCACAGTCCTTTTATAACCATTTTCCCATGTCAATCTGCCACAATCGGCGAATGTATAAGTAAAAGTTTTTTGTCAGCCAACTACTTCTCGTTACCGCGTGTGTTTGTGTGTGTGCCTCATATTAAGCTATGAATTTTCATGTTATTGCAACTAATTTTCATTTAATGCGTTTGTCGTGCACTTGGCCACAGAGGCGTAGTCAAGGGGGCTTGGCCAAGTAGTGGAACCGCGTTTTGGTAACCAGAAAAATATATAAACAAGAGTTTTTTTTATTGTTACTCTTTTTCGAGTACAATGTACCTATTTTACTTTAATTTTTATAGATTTATTACCCAATATTGTGACTTTAAAAGTGTGTATCTACAAGAAAACCTGTTGTACCTATTTCTATTAGTTATATACACTATAATAATTACTTAATATATAGGATACACGATGTCTTAAGGGGAAATCTACCCCTCCACAGCCACTTCCCTGTATGCGCACTCAGTCTCACCATTTTAATTGTAGACCATAAACCATAGTATCGCATATGCGTATCGTATCTAATGCCCGCCGAAACGGGTTTGCAAAGGAAATCGCTCAGACGTGGACATTAGATTTGGCCGACTCCAGATTCACACAGTCGCCGCTGCCGGTCGGCGATGTCCGTTGGCCAACGAAAGTGGTTGCACCCGATTCGGGCCCCACTTGTCCGCCGTCTGTCACTCAGCGGCAGCATTTGCAGCAGCCACATCAGCAGCAGCAGCAGCAGCAGCAACTGCGGCAACAGCAGCCATTCAGTCAAACGCTCATTCATGCATGTCCAGCCTGAAGTCTGGCAGTCCAATGGGGCATAATTCAATTTCCGCTGGCCAACTCGACTCCGCTCCGCTCCAGTGTATCAGTTACCCGTATTGACACTTTGATTTAGTGCTTACATGCGGCGTTTGCCATTTGCTCGCTTATTGATTTATATTTAAAGCTGCTGATATATCTATTTGGAGCCCAACTTTGTTGCCGCTCGATTGAGCGAATCAGGCTGCCTGGGCTGGAAAAGTTTGTCAACTTATGTCAGCCGGCTGAAAGCCTTCAATCGGAAAGGGGATAACTCACCTGTAGTGCACTTAAGTGGAACTCATCAGCTTACCTTCAAAAATCGTCAGCAGCTATGTAGCTTAAAATAAGTATTATCAGATTCTGGTGTTCAGACTTAAGAAACGGCTAGAAATGCGAGCCTATGCTGCAATGGCTTCTAATTATTTAACAGAATGATTTGGATTAATATAAAGAATATAATTGAAATCCTCTCCTGGATTGCCTATATATAACTCGCCCAATATGCAGTAATGCCTGCTTAATGGTTTCATCAGCCGTGGAATTACATTGCGTGAAAGAGGACGCAGCCATGTGCCTCTTCCTAGAACTCAAAGTAGTTGTTGCATGCGGCCCACTGATTACGCCGCACTTCACAAAGCAACACCTCCGTGCCCCTTGATTGGCCTATGATTATTGCCCGCCTCGTATCTAACACCATCGAATCCGGCCTCATCGCGTGCAAGGTGTTAGCTGGGAGCTGGTAGCTGGGAGCTGGAGCTCGTGCTCGGATAATGATGATGATAGCTTTCTGATGCTAATGATAGGCGAGCGGGCCAGTTCTATGGGCTGGCTGTAATCCAATTCGGAAGTCGCGCAATTGCAGAAGGCCCGAAAGTGAAATTTGAGGGGGGCAGTCGGCGGCTGTGTGTGTATTTGGCGATAATCGCGCAATCAATTAGGGTTAATTGCTATTGAATGCAATCGGTCGGATCTGCAGGAGCGGCGCAGCAGACAATTCGCAGCGATTATGCAAAGTCGACGATGAACAGTTAGTTTCCCGAACTCGCGACGATCGCCGGCAATTTGGGGGCCTTCGTGATTGGGGCCAATTTCGATTATCGCCAACAAATTGCGGTAGCCGCCGATCGGCAGACAAAAAATATTTTCATATTCTAATTTCCCTGCGCTGCCTGCCGCATTATGATTTGTAATTTGAAGTTATTGGAGCTACTGGCTTTTGCCCGCGGCGCTATCACATGCAAATTGAGCTGCCCTTTTGGCAATTAGGCGCTTCTAACGGTACTGCGTTTGGGCCAAGTCCACGGAGTCGGCTCGTTGATAGCTGCAACTGTGTGTTTATCTGTCTGGCCCATTTGCATATACCACATAAATTGGGATGACTGGACATGATATCGCGAAGACGTTCCCAAGGCTAATCGTTGACCGGGCTAGTTTGATTTGGGCTTATAATAATTCGCTGACCAGCACACCATAATGGCAAAAGCTCGGAGGAATAATCTGAAAAGGTATATCCTATAAATACATCTTCATATCTTTATATAAATACATCAGTCCCTACACTGTCAAGAACTTGAGAACTTTCAGCACAAATATGAGCTCTAAAACAAATATCTTATAAATACTCTCCCTGCTGTGCGAGCTTCAGCAATTATGTATAATTGAGCCGCCCTTAACGACAATTTTGGAAGCCCGAGTGGCAATGACTTTCAAAAAAGGCAGCGCCTTTAAAGTGGCCACATTTGATGAGTAATTAATGTCAAAATTGGCGAAGTGCGACCTCATCGACGGGGACATCTATCGCACACCCATATCAGCCGCTCCAGATCTCGGATGATGATACTCGTGCCTAAGTGAAAGCAGCTGTCAGGACGGCAATTAAACTGTCATCAGTTGCACAAAATTTGGAGCATTTTGAAATTGTGAAATTTGATTTTAATTGGCCAAAGTCAAAGTGCCCAGGAGTGTGGGCAGCTGTCACAGCAATGTGACGAGTACCGTTCCCTTGAAAGTCCTAACGCCCTGTGTGTTTGCGACGCAAACCGCCAAAACTAATTTCCTCGTCGGCGATTTCACCACTTTGCCACTTAACGCATCATCACTTTGGCTAATTTGTTGCCATTTGCCGTTGGCCCCGCGAACTGATTGCCCCATCGATCTGCCGTGACCTTGGTGGGGCTAATGATGCAGCCGCTGATGGAGCTGTAAATTTGCAACACAAATGCAAACAGCGAACAGCGAACAGTAAACAGTAAACGCTCGGCGATCGCAATCAGCGGCGCCGCATCTCTATCACATGGCTTCTTGCATCGTGGGGCATCTTGCATCATTACCGACGATTTGGATTGGGTTCGTTGCAGCATCCTGGAGTTGGCGCGTTTTACGCGCTTCAATGACTTGCTTGTGGTCGCTGCACCCCAGCTCGTATTTCTGTTGCAAGTCCGATCTGCCCGATTAAACGTATGCAACTCTCAACCTTCGCTTAAATCTGCTCTGATTGACAACATCAATCGCTGCAACGGGGCAGCGAAAAGTTGCCAGATCAATATGCAGATGCAGGCACAAGTTCAGATGCGGTGCAGATGCAGATGCAGATGCAGATACACAACCGCTACTGCTGCAGCGACAGTCATTGATGTGACTAAATTTGTTTTGTTCGGCGGCGTTTATTCGGCAAGTGTTTATTCGTTTGTTTGTTGGCTTATTTATCTGCTTTGTCAACTGAGCTCCATGTAGGTTATGAAACAAATATTGGAAATGTTGGAGTTATTTTCAGTATAGTAGTAGTAACCATAACAATAACCGAGTTATTTTCGGTTTATTTCGTTCACTATAAATATATATAGGCCTAGGCTAGGTATCTGAAATTGTGCATAGCGATCGTAGGCACAAGTATCTTATATGCCAAAGTATCGCTACCTTTCCATTTACTCGTTGAGAAAAGAGATATCCAGAGTCGTTGAAGTATAGAACGCTTGCTTTTAGTGCTTCCGACCCTATAAAGGATTTATATTCTTGGTCCGCCTGTTCGTCAAAATGGCGCCACGCCCACTCTGACATCTAAAAGCCGCCCAAAACTACCACGCTTACACTGCAAGAAAGTTAACATTTATTTCCACTGAGTAACACGACTAAATATATTTGGAGATTTGCAATAAAGAGTTATATACTTATCTCACATCTAGACTGCTATTCAGGGGTCGCCATTGTGAGCATACAACTCAAGCCAAATAGGAAGCGCACCTTAGCCAACAAAACACAATTTCAGCACCTTAAGCACACTTAATTACCAGAGCCACCCAGAAGCGGCTACCGTCGATGCCTAACACAAATCAGCGAGTTTAATGCGACAGGCCACTCTGTCTAGGTGCGGAGGGCCAAAATTGACATGGCAACGGCAATACTTCAATGTCCTCCGCTCCTCCGGACCGCCAATATTCCATGGAGCGGCCTCGGCGGAGCGGAGGAGCAAGACATACTCGTATTTTTGGTGTTAAAATGGATATAGCTGCATTTTATTATGATTATTATGATTTTCGTCAGGCGGCGGACAGAGGGCTTTGGCCACCGGGAAAAAGTACAAATCATTGACGAGTGAGCGGCACTAAACTCATCAGCGGAGGAAGCGATGGAAGTACCCCTTCCATCAGTATTCTGAGGAAGAAGTGCCGGCCGCTGGAGAGGGAGATGGCCAAGAAGCAACCGGTAGCAACGGTAGCCGCTCGCCAAGCCGCGTTAATGGCCGGGCCAACTGCGACAAGGGGGCAGCTGCTTTGGGGGGAGCACCACCATGGATGGGGGCTCAATGAGAATTCCGTGCATTTGCAATCGCACTTGGCAGCGACTACGTCCGGTCGGCGGATGGGCCAGGAGCTGAAGAAGACTCCAGATGTGAGCTATAGTGAAAGCTAGTAATAGTGCAAGCCCTGCTGATATTCAAAACAATACCTCCATTTAATGTTTATTATTTTGACAAAAATATATAAAAACATACTTAAGATACTTTCAGGTTCGGAGGGTTTGATTTCTCCGAAAATAGCTTTGAGTTTTTATTTTGCCAGCACCTAGTTAAAATAAATGTAATTTTTCAACGTATCTGAAGTCTTATGGGACTAGGAATTTACTCCAATAACCAATTTGGTAATTTCTGGTGAAGGATGCTTCAAGCGAGTGCCCACTGTAGCAAGCCGCTTCTGTTTGCCGCAGATGACGACGTTGAAATCTTTAACGCGTTCTGCGCTTGGCATGATCATTATCGCTGGTTTCGTTTTACGCAACTGCTTCTCAGCTCATTTGGCGCTGGTCCCACTGCTCCCACTGCTCCTACTGCAACTGCTGCAACTGCTGCAGTTGCCGCCGCAGCAGAGACAGAAAGCGCAACTGCTGCAGCAACGATTGCGGGCAGTCGGTTTTCGGTGATCCATCAATTGCACTCGTACTCGGGCAGTGTCCAAATGCAACTTCTGACCATGATGTATGCTCATTGCACTTGGCTCCGTGCTCCAGGTCGGTGCGCGGTGGTAAGCCTGGTTTTCTTGTTGGCCAATTTGATTTGGTACCATTTGGAAGACAGGTTGTCGGCTCCTGATTACTTGTTGTGGTGGCATCAAAAACAAATAAAAGCTTAAATTGTTTTCGGATCATAAAGCAAAAAGGGTTTAACCCATTGATTGTCTGTTGATTGCCATTTATGGCCCCCTTTTGGCGGTCGAGGATGTCTTTGTATCGCAAGCGGATCTGGGTGGTTTCCGCTGGCTTTCTTGGTTTTGGCGGGTTTACAACTTCACAGTTATGATTGGACTAATTACTGTAGAACTGCGGAATCTCCAATTGTGCACGAAGATCGCCCTGTAATTTGCGGTTGCGATTGTGTGAAACGAGTGGCGGGTTCACACATTAACAGGAAATTGCACTGAAAAAAAACATGTCTATAGTCAATAGTCATTCTACCAGCTTTTACGCCTAGCAAAAAGTAAATGATCACCGCCACGCACAAAATAAAGTACCTTGATTTGAAAACATAGCTGAAAGCATTTTGAGAGCTCAAAATCTGGGTCCAAAAATAGTAAATTATTAGCTTCAAAATCATTCTTGCTATGTGGTCCAATGCATTACGTATACGACGCAGTGTCGACCGCTTTAAATGCTTCATGCAATAACAGGGCACAGAAGACATTTACGAGCCATAAACTTTGCGCTTACTTTGTAACCGGCCACAACTAATTGGGTCAAAACGCGTACGCGAGGGCTGAAAACAACACCTGTTGGCAAGTGAGCACTGACGATTCACTCAGGGCTCGGAGGGCATTTGCAATGCACAAATAAATAAATACATTTTTGACAGAAAGATGACGCGAGATGATGACAATAGAAGTGATGACATGGCCGATACCGCATCCCCTCCTCCTCTCCGGACACTGGCCATTCGGGCACGTCTACTCACCACCTGAAAGCCTTCTGGGGCTGAAAGCACCTTGAGCTGCACCTAATTGTGCCCTGTCGCTCCGTTTTCGGGACACCAAGTTGGCTCTGGCAGCAGTTTCCACCGGCGAATAGCATAAATTTAAATTTTAATTTACTGCCTCGTCAATTGAAGTCGTGTCCGGGCACTTGGAACCCGTCCCAGGTACGCGGTTAGCCGGGTCTGCTATTTTATTTCATTTCATTTATTTATTTTGAGCTACTTGCAAAATAATTGCATAAATAAATATTTTAAAAAAGGTACCCGGCCCGCTCTCACGCACACGCTCCTCACTCCTCTCCCCTTAATTTGTTGTATTTTGATTACAATCGTTCGTCGGGCCGAAGTCGAGCAGATGTGGCAGTGGAGCTGTAGCTGGAGCTGGAGCTGGAGTTCGAGCTGGCCAGGAGCTCGTCACCCGCAGATGGAGGCGAAGTGATTGCCTCCGCCAGCTGAGTGGCTTGAACCTGTCCAGCAAACTGGCCCAGATCGCCTCGCACTGGACAATTTATCAATGAAACGATGGATTGCAGATGCTAGTGCCACGAATTACGCGGATGTAGATTTGGACTTAGATACAGAACCACTCAACTACAAATTGGATAAAACGCAGAGACAGAATCAGTCAATCGGAGGGTCGAACGAGCTGGATTACTTCCAGATATCGAACTTCATTATTTAGTAAGCTTAATAATATTTTAAATACCATAATGTAGCCAGCACCAAATTCATTTCTTGCACTAAAGTGGCACCTTTAACTGCAGCAATGTGTAATTTAATAGCATTTGTCTAAGCTCGTATACTTTCCCATTTCCCTGGCTGGCATAATATACCCGTACCATATCAACTTTGTCTCCAAACTCACAAGAATCGAGTCTGACCCCAACAAACAAATACAAACAAGGCGGCAGCGAACTGACATATGTATGCACACACGATTAACAAGTGTTTAAATCACAATAAAACTTTAAATCCCCGCAGACAGAGGAATAAAACCATAAAAACATCCAAGAAAGAAACTCGGAATTAAGCGAATTCGATTCCTGATTGTCTGTCATGGGCTTCTGCGATGAAGGCATGCAAAAACATTGCTAAGCGAAGGAACACGACAAAATACGGAACTTACGCACCAAAAATTGGTCAATAAAATCATCGACAAAACTTTTGTTTATCCGGGCACAAAGGACACCCAGTCGCCCAGTCAAGGAGATGGAATCAAGGGGACAGAAAAAATAACTTTTTGCGGGGCGTGTGCAGAGCCACTGGACAAAAACATTCCCAGGGCAATAAAAATGACAACAGTTACAAAGTGGCAAAGGCCAACTCCGGCGCTGGCTCACACGCACACTGCGACGGGATTAAGCCAATTTAACAGATGCTTACAGTCAGAACACTCGTAATCACATATTGGATTACCGCTGCCTAGTGTGAGCTCCAACTGCAGCTTTGGGTCGGAAATGTGGAATACCCTTCCTCGGGAAGTGAGCGTAGAAAAGAGACTTTAATTCCAGCAGCTTACCCAAAAATGGTCTTGAGGTCGACAACATGCTCACTCTCCTTTAAAATAAATAGATAGATACATAGATAGATAATAAAATAAATCAAGATAGAGTTGATTGGGCTTTCTACAGATAATGCCAGGTATTCAAAGCATGCATTTTTCACGTTTGTTCTGAAGAAATAATGTAACCGATTTCATGAATTTAACTTGGCGACTTTCAAGTAAGCCATTAAAACGATTTGGATCTGTGATTTCCGTTACAAGTGCCTCTCGTAATATCGCATTCCCAGTTTTTGTAGGGCAAGAAATTTTTAAATGATTTAGTGCTTAATTGCTCCTTATTATTCAGCTAGGGGAGAAATTTATTTTAAAAATATTTATAATAATTATAAAATGTATGTTTTAAGATACCCTAATCTAAGAAATAAATAAATACAATATAATTTAATAATGAGTATAGTTATAATCTCATCTGAATAAGAGCATACGTTTAAGACAAGCTTCGTGCAGAAGGACTTCACCACGCACAGGGTATCCCTAGTTCGCCAGGGCGTTACCCAAATGAGGTCCTCATATTTGTGTGGTTGACATTTGCGGGCTACCGAATTCGCGATCCTCCGCTGACTTCTGTCGCTGCAAATGCGATTCCTCCTTGGCTTTATTTCACTTTTATTTTTCGGGTTTTTTCCCGAACTTTTTTCATTTAAAAATCGAGGCATAAATTCCCGAATATACGAATATACGAATATCCACAGCGTGGCTTGGCTCAGCACATTTTTGGGTCTGGGTCTTTTCAGTTCTTTGGTTTTTCTGCCGGCTCCACAGCTACTTTGTCTTTGGCGTTGCCTGCCATGGGGCAAATCCCTTAGACGACGTTGCATGTTTGCCTTTTTTTGGTTTTTTTCTTTTTTTTGGCACTTTGTGCTCATATGATTTTATTTTTTCCTGCCCATTTGCGGCGTTTTGATATGTTACCCGGTAGCCGTGGAGCCCCGCTCGTTTTTTTCCAGCTTGGTGTTGGTTTGTTGCCTGCGGTTGTGGCTGCAAAGGACCCATGCCCATGCCCCTGCCCATAGGACTCTCCTGGCGGAATGAGCCACTTAAAGCGATGAGATTTTTGGCGTCTGACGGCGACGTCGGCGGCGTTTATCAAATAAATATCTTTGAAATATATAACAAATAATGAAATGCTGTCGCAGTCTGGATCAATGGGCCCGAATTGGTGTTATTAATTGCGGGCAATTGATTTGATTCAAATCCCATGCATCCTTAAAGATCATCTAATGTTATCGCCCCTGCAAGGACCACCCGCTCTCTAAGCATCATTAGCAAGGATGGACCAAGCATCTGAGCTCCGGGACCGAATTAATTGAAACATTACCTAAGCAAACGTTGCCCAAACGGTGAAACCAACCCGACGTTCTCAGGCTAATTGAATTTCCCCATGACCTTCCGCCCCCACAGGCTGCGTCCTTCTGTCTGTTTCAGTCCTAGAAAAATGAATGTCTCGCATTTTAAGTGCCGCTCGTAGTCGCTGCTTGCTGTTTTGTTTTATTTTTTATGGGCCTTTGTGGGCCTGTGTTTTCACGCATAAAAATTAAAGCCCCAATGCTTGGGATGGGCTTCCGTTTTCCGACATGTCCAGAACCCCCACTTCTTCCCAAGTTCCTGCCCCTCAACAATTGGCTTTTGTTGCGAATGTTGCTACCATTAGTCGGCCAGCTACTTAACACAACATTGATGTGGCTTAATTATGCCTACGATGATCTGCTGAGGCAGAGAAAGAGGGATTTTAGGGGGTGGAGATGTCAAAAAAGTTGTACGTTGCGAACATGAATCAAGAGCAATCCTTAAACTTTGTTTACTTTAATGCGACGAGGTGCTTAATTTGGTATTACCATGAGCATACAAAGCTTAGCCACAACTGATTTAGTTTTGAAAAATGTTATAAAGTACATAAACGCATTGTAGAATCTTTAGGCGGGCTTTAATACATCTACAGGTTTTATGATAATGATAAATTTATCCTCTCTTAAAAGTTTTTTGAGATACACCGACAACCAGAAAGCGCTTCTGCTTCCGCCCATCCAAACTATAAAGAAGCTTTAACTTTGGTTCATTGAAACTGAGTGGAAACTTTTAGCCTCACACGCTGTGGGAGCGTGGTAATTCATTAAAACCAAAGCTAGCAAGAGCAGCTCCATAAAAATGTTGGCCTGGCTGATGAGCCGCCCCAGAAAGCCGTTAATGATGTGCCCCACGGCAGGCGATTGCGATTGCTAATGTCCCTGAAATGGAGGGTTGGATGGGATGGATGGCATCCGCGGAAGAGAGCGCAGATGGACAGCTTGGAATGGCTTTGCCCGGTTGACACTCGCTAGCAGTTCAAGTGGCGCTGTGCATCTCAATCTCAATCTCGAGATTGACTAATGGAGGACGAGCAGGACGTGTTGATTGATTGTTTTTCCATGTAAATCGCAGGACGAATTAATCAATGCTAATGACACTTTCCCACTAGCTGCAACCATCCAGAAACTGCGTCAAACGGAAGTGTCTAGCCGAAAAAAGAAATAAAAAGGATGTCCGTGCTACAATTCTACAAATTGCATTTTAAGCGGATTCATGTCCGCACTGCAATTTTTTAGCAACGGATTTGGATTTGATCCAGAATCTGCACCCCGAGCGTAAGATAACCTTGATTTACGTTTGTCTTCTGTGCGTTAATTACCCATAAGATACTTATGCTCATTAAAGCATAGATACGGATACGCACTGCCAGGAGAAGTTTCGTATCTTAATCATGATTTTATGCTAATGTGTCGCAGCGTCTTGTAGCTGCCAGATTACAAGATACCGAGCTGCGACAACTCAACTCTTGCCAACTCGAACGGGTATCCCTTAGATACACTCGAGCAGGGCCACCATAATAGCTATTTTTAAGTCATTTGGAATAAGCATTACATAAAATGTTTTTCTTCTAGGGTCTCCACAAAGATGAAAGCGTACGTCAATATTAATAATTTTGCCTCTTATTAATACAAAAAAATATATGTTTTCTAAATATAATATTTATATTATAATAAAGTAATATGATACTTTATTAGTTACTTGCAACCAGCTAAAGATGTTTTATTTTTCACAATTATTAATGTGAAATGTGACATAGGCACACTTAGCACTTTAAATTTAAAAAATTACAATCCGATATCAATAAATTTGTAATTAATATATATTTTTGAAACCAATAGAAATGTTTTAATTTTAGTTTTAAACATGCCGTAATTATTTTCCAGCCATATGAGACTATCGTCTAAAGTTTTCAGCACTGCAGTTGACCCATACCATTATCAATTGCTGGAAAACCGCACGGCGCTGGTTTACGCCCACTTGGATGCCCGGTTTTTGGCCGTGTCAACCCTTTTGCGAGGCTCGTACCTTGACTTTGTTTTCCTTGCCTCTTGCCAGTTACCATTTTCCATTTAGCATTCAACATTCAACATTTCGCAGCTACACTGGCTCCCGTTGCGAATTTGTTTGTTGGCCGTCCGCTGCATGCAAGGGTGGCTTTGTCTGGCGTCCATTGCACTTTGGCTCGAAGGCTGGCGACTTACCAGTACATCTATAATTACGTCACCTTGGCGTGGCAGTCATGGGCCAAGAACTTGGGCGGTGCCCGACCTGCTCAAAACCTTTAAGGCCTCGCCTTTAAGACGTCTGCTGCTTAGGGCAAGTCCTGCTGTATTGACCACAACTGAGGACGTTTAAGCCACCCACATGTCCTGGCTATAAGCTGATTTCTTACACAGGACGGAAAAGATCTAGATTCTCCTTAAGATACGGTCTTTAGGCATAAATAAGTTGAAATGTATTTGTTGTTTGTTTTTTCATTGAAACTAACCCCGATGTTCTTACCGGTTTTTAACTATTTTAATCATATATAAAACGAGCTAACTTAATATAGAAGATATTATGATATCTTAAAACATTTTTCGTGCACTGCAACATCTGATAGAAGATATTGTTCAACAATTCATAAGCGGCTTGCTGGCAGGAAAAGAAAGTTTGGAAGCTCACGTGTCTAGGGGGTTTTTCTTAGCATGATTTATATGTGAAATACTTTCGCCAGAAGATGGAACCGCAAGTTGACACGTCTTGTGGTCAGTTCAAAAGATAATAACGCAGCACATGTGAGCCAGTTGTCCTGCCAGGACTTTCCAGTCTTCGTTGGGGTGGGAGCCATATTTCCCGAGCCTTCGTTTTGCTGATTTTTCACACTTGTTTGGCCCTTCAACAGCAACAGCTGGCCCTCTTTTTTATTATTAACTTTTCCGCTCCGATTTTGGTCACGTTTGATAAGCTTGAACTAATAATTCATGAATGGACAGCTGTTGCTACCGCTCCTGCTGCTCTGCGATGATTTTTAAATATGATTTGAATGAGTTTATAAGTTTGTTTATTTATTTAATGTGGGAACCACATAAACGAGGGAGAGTTCTACCCTTAGGGTGGTTTCGCTTTAACTTCGGATTGATTGATGTCCTTTTGCAGACAATCATTAGCTGCGAGTTGTCGATTCTCCCTCCCCCTTGAAATCCCCAAACTGCCACGCCCCCTTCGACTGTGAGTGGCGTTGACAGCTTGCCAAATTGTCTGCTGAAAACTCGTCTTGAGCTGCAGACATCGTCCCATGACCATTATGCACCATTAGCATCCAAGTCTCCCAGATTCTTATCTATACTATAATGTATCTGACAAACATATTTTATTTGGGAGCTCTTCGAAATATCATAGATCTTTATATCGATTTATAAATTGGTACTTCCTAATATTTTTATTTATGACGTAGGCACTCCCTATAAGCTTAAACATCATTTCAGGTTAGTGCTTGAACTTTTAGTATCTTGTTCTACTTACATTCACAATCCGTGGCATTATAGCATTCTGCAATTTTAAAAATTATATTCGAGGCAACTATTTAACAAGAAATACCTACTCAAAGGTGCATCCACTACTAAAAGGTCACCTGCAATTTTTTGTATTTATTTGGTATCAATATAAATAAAGGGTAATAATCTCACAGAATGGAGGTATCAGAATAGGGCTTGTAGCACCAAATATTCCAAACATAATAAAAGTGCTGATATACATTTTATATGTACTCGATTTTCTGTATACCAAATATTTTGGTGAAATTACTATTTTAATATTTAGGATGCAAAACCGATGCTCTTACAAAACACTTAAGTGCATAGTTTAGTTTCCTAGGTACTTTATGATTTATTTTTTAACGCTTGCACAACAAATCAATTAGGCAGCATTATACTTAAAAAAATATCGTATCGAATTAGTTTTTCTCAATTTCACAGTTTACGTATACAAAAATAGAATTGTAAAATAACACTATTTACTCTTAAAACCAAGAATTACATTTAATCTAATCAAATCCTTAAGCAATGTAATTCAGTAGATCTGCCTACTAGTTTGATTAATTAATTTCCTTATATTTTTCATTTGTTACAGGAAATGGCATTAAAAAACGAATGCAAATTTTTAAAATATATTTAAAAGAGGTTTAAAAACTATGAATCTATGTGAATTTCCCATCACAGTACACAGACTGAAGGGATCCACAAATTAATATAATGCTGAATCTTATTTTTACATAAGCGAAGGACAAAATCTATTGTATTAGATTCTTCTACTAGGTAGTAAGATAGTAAGAAGAATATACATATTCTTCCCACAAAATTGATATATAATTTTGCCTATTTTTATCGAAATGCCAACAACATTTTCATTTGCACACTCACGGCCACAGTTTTCCAAAATGTTTCGATTATTTTTATTATAATATTTTTTCCGCCGATTTCTATTTCCTGTGCACTTCTACTCGCTGAGAAAAAGGTATCTGATAGTCGAGGAACTCGTTTGTAGCGTTCTAGTGCTTTGGGTGTTTGGGTGCGAAAATCTGATTTGTATGCATATTACTTAAGAGCTTTGCGTGTCGAAATCAGGCGTTTTCAAAAAAGTTCACCAATGTCGTAAGTACTGTGAAGATGAAGGTGGTCGGCAGCTTGGATATCCTCTATTTGCTGGCGATCCTGGTAGCCCAACTTTCTCTCGTCGCGGGAAACTCTTCGGTGGTGGATGTGACCCACGAAAACCTGCAACAAATAATCGATTCTAATGAGCTGGTTCTGCTCAGTTTTTACACGGATTGGTGCCGTTTTAGCCAGATTTTGCAGCCCATTTTTGAGGAGGCGGCGGCGAAGGTTCTTCAGAAATTCCCTGAAAACGGCCGTGTGATTCTGGGAAGAGTAAACTGCGACACTGAAGATATATTGGCAGATCACTTTGAGATACTTAAGTACCCAACGCTAAAGATCATCAGAAATGGGTTGGTTGGCAAGCAGGAATACCGTGGCCAGAGATCTGTGGAGGCCTTCTTCCAGTTTGTGGAGAGGGAGCTATCAGATCCAATCAAAGAGTTCCACAGCATTGATGAACTCAAAAATGTGGAAGTTGGCTATGGTATAGTTATTGGTTATTTCATCTCCAAGGATCATGTTGAGTATGATAACTATCGCAGGGTAGCGAGCCTCATGCGCAACGATTGTAGGTGAGTTTATTATATCCACTGAACAACTCAAGCAAGCAGCTTCTGTTAATATGACAATTATATTAACATATTTTCAAATTAAATTATTTTAAAAATTAAAGGTTTCTTGTGGGCTTTGGGGACTTGACTAAGGCCCTCCGCCCGCCAGGAAAAAATGCGTTGATCTTCCGCGGCGATCCCTCGATTCCGAATCACAAGTACCAGTACAGTGAGTACTTGGGCAACATGACCAGCTTTAAGGAACTAACCTTTTGGATCGATAAGAGGTGTGTGCCTCTGGTGCGAGAGCTCACCTTCGATAATGCAGAAGAGCTATCCGAGGAAGGATTACCTTTTGTAATCCTGTTTTACAACAAAGACGATGTAAGTCCCGTTCAGGAATTTAAGAACGCAATTCAAAGCCAGCTGGAAAACGAGAAGAGGGTTAATTTCCTGACTGCAGAAGGAGAAATCTTTAAGCACCCACTATTCCATTTGGGCAAGTCCCTGAGTGACTTGCCAGTGATCGCAATCGATTCCTTCACGCACATGTACCTATTTCCACACTTCAAGGACATTGGCAAGCCAGGTGCCCTCAAAAAGTTCATTGATGACCTGTTCAACGGTACACTGCATATCAATTTCCACATGGCACTCGAGGCTAAGGAAAATTCGGAGTCCATAACCGATTTCGCTGAAGACCCGCCGATCGTCCACGAGTCAAAGTTTAAGGACCTCAAGCCATCCAAGCACCGTTACACTTTGGTCAACCGCACCAGAGACGAGTTATAATATTATCCCTATGTAGCTTAATCCTTAAACATGGTTAGATGTAATCACTTGATCACTCAGTTTCAGGCAGGTTTTTAAATGACAGACAAAGATAAAGATATGTTCGAGGCACAAATAGAACTGATTTGAGGAGTTTTTTTTAAGATACAATATTAGAAAAGTGTTAATCAGGCTCTGCATACATGTGCAATAAAAGTAATGCATTTATCTTGAAAAAACACAAAGCGACTCCCGACTATGACGTGAAATATTTTCACAAGCCCATTACCGACTAGGCCAGCATTGAATGCCCCATTTTGGTCGCTGTGACAAATCGAACACCCATCATATATGGGCACCTCATCAGATAGTCAGGAGATGACACGTGCCTCGATATCGATATTTCTAGGAAGACCGCAGCGATCCAGAACAGGAAAGTCGATTTCATTTGAATATGCCTTGCCGACTGCTCTGCATCAGACCATATAAACACTAATAAACTCATTAGTCAAGCATCTCACAAGCAAATATCACAGGTGCAAAATACCAATACAAGAACAGTACAGTGAAGTTAGTACAGTGAAGTGGAAACATCACAATTTTGTATATTTTTCAAACCTATAATATTAACGAAATGTATCATTACGATTCCGAGATAGGAAATCATATTGAAACGTAACAAATAAGCATAAATACTGGGCACACTTTTTTTGATCCGATTTCTCGTTTTATATCTTAAAACTTTAACAATGATTGAAACTTTACCAATTGATTTATTATTATATTATATTTACACAATTTGCATTTTCCCTGACTGCTTACCACGACATGTAGTTTGAGTTCGGTCGCGCCACAATGGGAAATCCTCGAGGGAGTGTCGCGGCTTCCTTTTCAGGACCGAGCTCGGAGCTTACACTTGTACTCCAATATTGTCATAATTAATAACATCTTTATGGCCATATGCCAGCGCAATCGAGCGTGACTCGAGATGAAGTATCTGGCACAGCGGCGAGTGCAGCTGCAGGTGCAACTGCCTCTAATCAGCGTCAGCAGCGCGTGCCACTCGCGTTGTCACCTGCACAATTATAGAATTTTCCATAGTCGGGCAGTGCTGGCCACCAAAATGGCCAGCTCCCAAAATGGTGTCCGCCAAGAGTCCGCGCGAAGTGTCCGCCATAAATAACTGCCAATAAATGTCAACGGTTTTGGCGCATTAACATAACAGCTACGTCGAATTCGTTGACAGGTGGGGCTTTTTCTTGGAGCACCAGACCTACCTGGCCAGCATCTTCCATCCATCCGTCTACTGGCATCATTATTTCTCGGGCTAAAACTGAAATAATCGCCTTTTAATCGCCTACGCCTCGACGGGCTGACTTGGCTCCAATTACCGCTGCAATCGTTAACTCTTCAGGCTGACAGCCCAGTTGGACAAGAGCCCCTTCAATTGCCACTGCGATCATCACCCCGATCGACAATAGTCGCGGAAGTCACGTGCGGAAGTTTTCAAACTTTCCCAGTTACAGTGTTGGCTGACAAGCATGCGAGTTCTGAATTAAAGCTGGAAAAACTTCCGTTTACAATTTACCTGGTGCCGTTTTTTGGAAATTAACCTAGTTTTTGGAAAGACCATTTTATTTAGCTCTTTTTACTGTTATTGAGATGAAGGAAGGAACTGGTACTTACCACTCATCTGTCTTTATGACTAAAAGAGTTGGGTCTTTTCCGACTTTTTACATATGTATATGCTTCACCAGGAGCACTAGCCAAGTCCTTCTCCGTATGATCGCCAAGGGTACTAAAGGATCAATGTAGTTATAATTCAACATACAGGTTGTGGCAATGCCTAGACAGCTTAAGTTTAGCTTAATTGTTGGTAAAACAAATGACAAACAAATTCGATTTTTTTAATTTGTATGGTAACTTATTTTGCATACAACAAAATATGTAAGTTTCGATACACAAAGACCTTTTCAAATCAGTTAATTATTTGTACACTTATCAGTATTGTTCCCTTTAAAATTCCGAGCGGTAACCGAGCAAGTACCAATATCCATCGTTCAGCTCTAAGTAAAAAATAATTTTTATCCACAGTTATATTTAAATTTCAGTACGTCTTGTGTTCGCAAACAAACGAGAATATTTAAATGAGGAATATATACTTAATATTGCTGAAGTCCCGCATGTTTTAGTCGAAAGCAAGATAAATTCCTAAAGCTCAGCGAAACCCATCCGACAATTACAATAGCAATTTCCAGTGGTCAAATGTGTGATATTTCAATTAAAACTTAACGGCGCAAGTCATTAAACGGCAGATACAACATGTACAGCAATCTGAGGGAAACAAGATGCCGCAAAAAGCGCAATTGTCGCAAAAGACGGCAAAAATCGACAGCAAAAGCAGGAATATCGGTGGCAACCGCCATTTGAGAGAGCTCAACATATTCAAAGTTGTGCACGAGCGCGATTCCAATTTCATTTTGAGCTCGGCGACAGCGCAAAAACCATTTGCGCAGCAACAAATGAAGAAAAAACACAAACAAAACGTTTTTGTTTAATTAAATTAACAAAATACGCGTCGGATGAGCGGCTAAAAAACACGGCTATTTTGCACGCAGACCAACACGCCAACACGTGTTGCAGAATTGGCCCAGAGAGAGTGAGGCCAAAAGAGAGAGAATGACTGGCTTTAAGTTAAAGCCTGCTCTTAAGACCTGTTCTGTCCCGCTCGCACCCGGCAGCCAAGCGACGCCATCTCGCTCGAGCCACCATTCGCTCTCCTTGCGAACATAGCTCATGCGCCCTGTTGTCTCGCTCTGCGGCACTCGGCCAGCCAGTTCTGGCCAATCGGCAAAAAGCGGTTGAAAAACAGGCGGAGCCTCTCCGGACCCCCGATGCAACTTGGTCGGGAGCCCTGAGCCCTCAGCCCCAAGTCCCGGCCAGAAGACCAGAAGACCAGAGCCTGGCCATAACCACATGCAAACCCTGCCCCTGCGCCATTGCAGCTGTCGGGAGAGTCTGTCAACCATTTGGCGTCCATGACCAAGCATGACGGCTATCTGGGCCCAGTTTGTGGTGCCTCTGCTTCTGCTGCTGCTGCTGCTGCTGCCTCTATCTCATCTCGAGTTCTGGCCTTCTGGCTTTCTGGCTGGCATTTTGACATTTCGCTCGGAGGCTTCTGGTGTCGGTGGCGCCGCACTGCAGCAGTTGCAGCATCTGCAGCCACATCAGTTATCTGTTCCGCTGCGGTTTGCGGCGATAAATGTGCGCCATCATGCAACTGGATGCGGACTTCGCATTGCGGTTCTGTTTCTAGATCGTGCAACTGTGTTACTGTAAAAGAAATAATCCCAAAAGTAAAAATATGGAAAAGAAAATTCCATTACATTCACCCTTACTTTGGCAAAAACGCAAAAGAAAATTGAGATTTTGAAAGAAATGGGCGGTTCTTGGAAAGCAAAATGAATTCACTTGGAAAGATATTAAATTGTAAAAGTATTTTGCTTCAACGGTGGGATACCTCGGAATCATATTGAAAAATGTTTTTAATAAATTGTATCAAACAAGTATTTAAAAATGCTTCCCATTACAATTTAACAAATTTTTAGACTAAAAACCAGAGAGAACGCTTTAATAACAGTTACACAGTGCGAGGGAAAATTTGCAACATTATTTTAAAATATCGATAGAAGTTGGCAGGAAAAATAACAAAATAAACCGAATGAAACTATTTTACCAAGGTATTTTGGGCGATTGATGTTAAATGTTAAATGTTTTTGCATATGGATGGAATTTGGCAAGACATATAAAACAGAGAACAGAGAACGCCCAAGAGTGGGCGTGACGGTCTGGGCGGTTTGTGGGCAAAGTGGTGGGTGTGGCAACTTTTTAAAAGAAACTTGCACATGCCAAATCTCGGCTTCCAGGTCTTAATAGTTTACATAGAGGACTATACGGACGAACAGTCGGACATGGACAGATTTACTCGGGTAGTGAACCTGGTCAAGAATATACTAACATTTAAACGTCGGAAACAAATACTTCTAGCTGTAACATACTTTTAAATCTATGCCATTTTATCCTACCAGTAACGGGCATAGATATCAATAATTTATGAATATAAGACAGTATAATTTAACGATCCCTATCTCTCTTTGACGGATTTTTGGGAAATGAATTCTTCGGTCAAATTTTCCATTTTTTGTAAGGAGGACATTTTAATCATAAAAATTATCATAAACATGAAACAATAACTGTTTTGAGCAGCTAATTACCAATGCTAACGATCCCTATCCCTTTTTGACGGATTTTGGGAAAATCATTTTTGGGTCAATTTTTGCATTTTTTGTAAGGGGTAACATCATTAAAATTTGCAAAAAATGGCAAAAAAATTGAGTTCCCATTTTTAAGCACAGTTCGATTGGAAATTTAATTACCAATGCAACGAGGTATACCATTTCATGTTCAGCCAATTATTTTTAAAGTTGTGGCGAAAAAACTGATTATTTTATGACCGAAATTCGAAAACACGGATTATGGCAAAAATTCAAATATTTTTGATGAACATTTTAATCATAAATTGGCTAAAAATGATCATAAACATGAGAGAATAACTGTTTTGAGCAGCTAATTACCAATGCTAACGATCCCTATCCCTTTTTGACGGATTTTGGGAAAATCATTTTTGGGTCAATTTTTGCATTTTTTGTAAGGGGTAACATCATTAAAATTTGCAAAAAAATTGCAAAAAAATCGAGTTCCCATTTTTAAGCACAGTTCGATTGAAAATTTAATTACCAACGCAACGAGGTATACCATTTCATGTTCAGCCAATTATTTTTAAAGTTGTGGCCAAAAAACTGATTATTTTATGACCGAAATTCGAAAAAACGGATTATGGCAAAAATTAAAATATTTTTGATGGACATTTTAATCATAAATTGGCTACAAATTATCATAAACATGAGAGAATAACTGTTTTGAGCAGCGTATGTACGTTTTATGTAACACTATCCTTTAGTTGTTGCATTGATATGTATAAGGCGCAATATATTTTTTTCCAACATATTCCCATTTATTTACTATAAATTTAATTTATTAATTCCTAAAACTCAACATTTGGATTGGAACTATGCATTTAGCTTGAGTTTGTTACGCATTACAAATGCCTTAGCTTAAAAATTTTATCAGGAGCTAAGTTAGTACTTTGAAATCAGTAAATTATGCTTTGGCCTATACAAAAGACAATTCACACCTATGGCAGTAAGCTTTACCTATTTTTAACATGCATTTTTTAAATAAATATGGGGGCATTAACGTGGCGAAGAGACCCAAAACTGACCCATCCTTACTCGCATCCAATAATTTACAAAATATACTCAGCACTAGCCGTTTTGAATTATTTAGCAGGTCCGCAGCTAAAAGATATCTGGATAACGATATCTCCCATGGCTGGTCGTCTGCAAATGCAAAGTGCCATTGATGACAGTGCAAACAAGAGCGGCGACAGTCCAAATGCGATAAGGAAATTTTGCTGCACTCAAATAAATGAAAAGCGGCACGGAAAGCGCATAAAATGGCAGCCGACAAATGGAAGGCCATAAAAAATATGTAATTGCGGCGGCGAGCCATATTAGCAGGTGAAATAATCAAATTAGCTGATAAACCGAAAGGGAAACTGCTGGACATTAGGTTCGCAGTCGGTCGGAAAAACAACGATGAGGAAAAGCCAGCTTTATCGTTGTCGCACACTGCTACCGGTGCTTTCTATTCGCAGTCCCCAGGTGGACGTGCCAATTGCATTGATTAACCAAATAAACGGCCTTCCCGCGCAGCACTTGCATTTTAATTTCATTTATGTTGACCTTTTTCCCCGAGGAATGCCAGTTGCAGTTGTCACAGCCGAAATGCGCTGCCTTTTTCCCACCCGCTGGCGACACATGTCCGTGTCCATAAAAAATGCCTTGTCAGGAGTAAAAAAAAATGAAGAAAAATTAACAAAAAATATAAAACAGCCAGCGCAAAAAGCTGGCAAAAAGATGCCAGTCAAGGGGCGAGCCGTGAAAAAAGAAATAAGCCAAGTGCTCCAATAAAAATTCCACCGCCTTCGCCCTCGTGCCGACCTGCTCTCGCACTCACACCCTCTCTTTCACGCGCGCACTCTCTCTTTTTTGCCCGCATTAATGGTTTTTTAAGAGCGCATCTCCGCTTTTTCCCGACTTGCTCTTGAGCTTGGCCAACACTGCGTATGAGTGGAATTTTTTCAGTGCCGCCGCGGCAACGCTTGAAATGAATATGTGCGATTATTAGCCGTGTTTGCAAAAAGCGTGTTTCGTTTTTGCCACTGACTTTGGTAGTTTTTGCGGATTTTTAATTTGAATATTACATGTATTAAAAACTCATTACTACGCGTGGTTCGCCATCGAAGTTGGTCAATGGGCTAATGGTCTGCGGATGCGATTTTTTGTCTTTTTGGCGTTTGTCTTATGCGGAAAATTATGCATTTGGGATCGGAACGAATGCAATTAATGTATGCTCTTTTCTTCATTTCGGGTGTGGAAATAGCACATTTAAATAGTTATTGCGAATGGGGAGGGGTAAACATTAAGGCAAAGTTAGTTTCAATTGCTAGGAAGAAGGAAATTGCTTTTACCTAATTATTTGGCTATTGTTAGTTAATACTTAACAACTGGATTTTATTATAATCTTACTAAATACCATTAGAAAATGAGGGTAAGCCTAGAAAATAGAAAAGAAAATAGTCAATGTAATTTGACAGAGGATCACAATTTTCTTAGACATAAATATTCAATAAATTCAAGTTAGCTTGGTGGAAAGTAGTAGAAGAGAAAAGTACAAATTGCTGACAATATAACTAAGCAATTTGCAACACAATAAACTGATTTTCCAGGATTAAGAAATTAAGTGGAAACCGCTTCCCTGATAACACTTTTGATTAATGATCCCGTCTTCGGTGACGGACTTGAACCCTCATTGCTCGTCACTTAACCGCCCCCGTGTTTTACCATAAAGATTGAGCTATAAAAACGGGGCGCCACATTAACGTTCGCCGCGCAACGAGCAGCGTGCAACGTGCAACGTGCAACATGCAACTCGCAATATGCTCATTCATGCTCAAAGTCAAGAGAAAAGAAAAGCCACTCAGGCAAAAAGCCCGAAATCAAATCAAAGTTGCTCAAGAGACGTGGCGGCAAAAAGCGAGCTGCAGGAAAAACCACAAACAATTTTTTCGTCGCCCCCAAAGAGAGGGAGAGAGGCCGCGTGAGAGAGGGAGAGAGGGAGAGAGCGAGCGAACTACTTTTTGCCGCTGCTTGTGGAGCAAAAGGAGCAAAAAGCTGTTGCGCAGGCGTCGCCGTCTGCCCCACAGCCGCGCCGGCCACGAGTGCGAGAGAGAGCGGCCGAGTGGAGCGACAGAGAGGGCAGCTATGCTGCGATTTGGCGGCGAGTGCGAGGCATTTGAATGTTTTTTTCGTGGCCGCACTCAGCATTCGAGTTCGGAATTCTTGCGAGCTGGCAGCTACTTTTTGCGCTGCTCGCTGCTGCCGCTTCTGCTGAGCCAAAGCCAGAGGCAAAGTCCAAGCCAGGCTAAGCCAAGCTAAACCTGGCCCAAACGGCCGGCCACTCGGCCACTGTCCACCAGTTGGCCACTTTCGCGCGCGTTCCAGCCAAGTGCACTCTGCAGTCTGCACTCTCCGTTCTCCGTTCTGCAGTCTACAGTCCGCAGTCTTTTTTGCCCGCGTCATCCAATCCGCGAAGAATTCTGTCGCAAAGTGCAATGCATTTTCGCCATTCCGCAAGTGCAGCTGCTCCCCCAGCTCGCGGTATCACAATTAAAAATCGAGCCGAGTGAACTCGCAAATTGTTATCACCACACGTCGTCGTCTGAGTCGGTAAAAAACCAGCCAGGCCCTCGGAAGGGTCGAAATTGGTCAAGTGTCAATACGATCGAGGCCGTAGTAAACGTGTTTCAGTGCGTCCCTGAATAGTTATTGTGTTCCGCTGATCAGCTGAGTGAATGCGAATGCCAGTGAACGAATATTGAGGAATACCCACTTACTACGAAGCCTACTAAGTGCGAGAATTTCCACGAGCCACTCTAAAGGGTAAAGTCGAATGGTTAGAAAGTGATGAAATCATTCTAGGAATCCCAGGAGCAGCGAAAGTAACTTTAAATTTTGTGTTGGTCGATAGAAAATTTAGAGGCAAGCCGAATAAATATGTCTTAAAAGGACAACAAGAGCATTTTGCCAAATTGAGTTTTTAGCTGCTCTACTAAAATCTTTTATATCAGTCATACGCATATATTAAAAGCAATATTTGATAATTTAGTTAAATTAAAAATTTAATAGTAAATAATATAAAGTACTTTTACAATTTTAGGCTTCTGAATAAAACGTACTTTTTCACTAACTGTTAAGCTAAATGTTATTGTTACGTAAATATAGCACAATCTCAATCTTAAAAGCAATTTATGAATTCAACTCGGTCGCAAAATAGTATTTACCTAGGTAAGCACAGCTCTCTAATGGGTTCAGTACACTCCAGATATGAGGATGTACTAAAGTAATTGCTTTCTAACCAAATGGCTTTCCCTACTCTAATAGTCGCCTCTAGCTCGGCGCCCCAAAAAGTAAATGAAACAATAAAATAAGCCAAATAAGGCGTTTATTAATTGAAACGTGAATAGATTTTCCGAGCTCCCCCAAGTGGAACTAATTAGAACAACGCCCCGCACAACCGCCAATCGAAGGTGCTTAAATGATTATGCATGGTACCTGGTACAAGGGACCTCAGTTGGCGCACCATCCTCACTCGAATCCGCACAACAGTTCGCACGGCCACAGTGACTACCACCAGTTCCGCTCGTACCCCTCGTTCGTTGTGACCCCCTACCACGATGGCCATGTCCAGGGCCCGGCCACGCCCACTCCCTGCCCGGCCCCGCCAACGTCCTGCAACGGTCCAGTTCCAGTTTCGATTCCCGTCTGCCACACCGGCGGCCAGGGCTCGCCAGTAATAGTTGAGAGCTCCTTTGCAGCCGCCGCCGCTGCCGCCGCAGCGGCTGCTGCCACCGCCGTCGGAGGATCCAGTGCCACGCCCCTGCTGCCCAGCCCGCCCATCAAGATCGAGCAGGTCTTCGGCGAGCCCTCTTCGCTCGGAGCCGTGGTCGAGGATTACGCGCTGGGACTAGATTGCCCCGTGGAGCACACGTTTCGAGTAAGCTTTTAGTAGTAACAAAACTAACTAACTTTTAAGCAAAACAAAAGTACTACCTAGTGCGAGGTTTTTGTGTTACAAAGACCTCAAAGACTTTTACCTTGATATTATAAAACCTTACTTTACTATCCAGAAGCCCAAAGTGTGAAAACCCCTAATTTAACCTATAACCGATGTACTATAAGTTTTCCAAAATTAACCTTGTCCGATAACTTCCTGCAAAGAAAGAACCATCTCGTGTCTAAAACTCTCCATAGGCCATTGACCATTTTATGCCTTATAGGAACTATTAAGTATTTAAAAGCAATCGTCCGATGTAAGCCGACTTAAGTACATATTATGGCCAGCACAAGTTCGCAATTTGCGGGTACGAGAGTTTGGTTGTTTAGGCATCGGTGAAATCTGCTAGCCAAAATTGTAGCTCCTAATGCATTCGAGATCTTACACCGTTCACATACGCGAAGATACGCAAACGGATATATAATAATATTCTATTATTATAATAATATTGTTACCTATATTCTTCTAATATATAAAGACACTAGAATAATTATTATTAATAATAATTTATATGAATTCATAGCACAATATTATTAATAATTATTATTATAATTATATACAATTATTATTATAATAATATTCGAGTGTCTTTGGTAGAACGGTTAGATCAACTCGAATAATGATTCAGATCAAAATTATTGATCTTATCTTTAGTCATCTTTGTGAGCCTAAGATAGTACTTGATTTTAAATCTTTCTAAAACTGGACATTTCCAAAATTCGAACGATTTTTCTTTTTATTTGTACTTGTTTATTGAGCGAGATATAAATACTTTTATTTCGTTGTTACTAAAAGTAGTTGTGAATATTAGTATTACAAAAATTGTGAATGGTTAGAACTCCTGAAATTTACCTACCCAAGCCTAACCCCTTTTTTTGATTTAAGGATCGAAATATTAGTTATTTTTTTATTTTGATGAAAATAACTAGTCATTATTTTTTATGTTCATTTCGCGTCAGTATTTACGTTATTGGTACCCATTAAATAGGTGTTTTCCTTTATTAAATAAGTAAACCCATGAGCGGCATTTTATGAAAAATTGTTCAAAGAAATGGCACGTAAAAGAAAACAACAAGGCTGAAATTAGTTTTAAAATCTCACTGTTGGTTGCGAGCTTTAGACAGCCGACAGCCGTTTACTACCCAATTTTGTAGCAGTGTATGGATAATGTTATTATGTCAAATTACTGGTTGGCATCCCCATTGGAGCAGCTGCTGCACTTGTGTTCCCTCGACTCTCACCACCGAAAGTGGGCGTGCTCCAAATCAATTTCCATAAAATCATCCAATAACACTTAAAAGCCAGGCAGGGCAAAAAACGGACACACACAAGTGGCAGGCGAGTAAAAAACAGGAAAACAAACACGCCCCCAACTCGAAGAGCGAGAGAAAGGGCTCTCTCCTTTTCTCTTTGGCGCATGCAAGAGCGCGCCCAAAAGAGAGAGCTCTTGTTTTGGAGTGGTTTTTTGGGGGAAAACGCTCAAGCTTTTGCGTCGCTCTTTCAGGCGGCACAAAGGACACTTTTTGTCGGCTTGGTTCGTGCACAGGATATCCCATAATTGCCTGGCTTTCAAAGCTTTTCGCAGACTAATGGAGATTGACATGAAGGCCTCAAGTGGCTGGAAGGGAATTAATACAAATCAACAGGTGGTCCTGCGAAGTTTAAGGGCTAGATGGCAGCCTGTGGAATTGCAATTTTTAAGGAAAGCGAAAGTAGAACACTCATCGAATTTGTTATTTAAAAGCATTCCAGATTTTTGGCATTAACGTTCTATATGAGTATAATATTCTACAAAAGTTCTGATTGTTGTTGATTTCTTTTAATTTATAAAATAAATTGGTGGTATCTCAAATGCGTTACTCGTGTGCACAAATGCGAAGGAATACATTTCAATTACCCGCAAGGAACCATTTTTTAAACCTTTTCTGAGCTTTTAATGCGTATTAAAGGGCAAAACCATATCCTTCTGCTGCTGGCGATGCAAACGGGACGCACGTTCCTTACGCTTATCAGGACATTTCGCCCACACAGCCAAACCATGTGTATATGTGTGTGTGGTGAATGCCAGCAAAGGGCAGCTGAAAATCCTAGAACATAAAAGGAAAACAAGCCAAGCAGCCAGCACATGCACATAAAAACATATGCTCCTGGACAGGATTTAGTTTGGGGACTCCATCCACCGACTCGCTGTTTTCCCGACGCCGACTGCGACGCCAGCTGCGCTGCAAATGCAACTCCTGCACACAGATATTGCCGTATTTTAAAGGGTCCTGATGCAAGTGCCTCGTACTTCCTTTAAGCAAATCGGCTTAGACGAGCGTTGCAAGGAATTAATCTTCGTATAGATTTAAACTCTTCTAGAATATATATATATATTATATATACATGGTAGAAGTGAGGGCTCTAGACCCACGCAGAGATCGCGGCATTTTATATGATAATAAAATACAACTAAGAAGCTTTTAATAGAACTATCAAAGCTTACTGAGGAAAAAGGATGCAAATAAATATTTTATATCATTAAACTTATGTTTATACAAAAACAATCATGGCGCCTTTATCAATATGGTATCAATAAAATATTTTGAAGCTTAATTTATTACTTGCTTCTACTTGTTATAGTTCGGGTTCCTTTCCCTCCAGCTACCTACAACTAAAAAAGATCTTAAGATTCGAGCTCTCACTTCTTAGCTTCGATCTATAAGTATCTTTTAGTTTCCCATCGATCTGCTTAGATCAAACAAGGGAAATATTATTCAACAGTCTTCCCTGCCGCACTTAAGGGGGGAAAATTGCAGCGGAGAATAGAAAATCATTCACAGAAATTGCACAGCGAGCGGTAACAAACAAACAACGGACTTCAGCTGAGCTGGGGAAAAACTAGTAAGAAAAAGGGAAATAATATAAACAAAATGAAGGAAAGAAATTGGCGCCCGTGCAATGTTAACGGGGCCAGGAGGACGCTGAGCTGAGCAGTGGCAGTGGCAGTGGCAGCAGAAGGATATATATCCGCAGCCATCCTCGAGCAGCGACGCCGGCAGAGGCAGCGACGCCGACTGCGAGGCAGACCGCGCTGAATGTTTTTATCCTTTCTTCGATGTGTCGTCGCGTTCCTCTGCTCCTATTTGTGTGTGTGTGTGTGTGCGAGTGTGGCAGTGTGTTTGTGCCAGGACATCACACGGTTTCGCTTTTCTTTTACAACTTTTTGTTATTATTTCGTTTTTTGCTCGACGCCTCAATGTATTTCTTTCAGTTTGCTGGCGTTTTTTTGCTTCATGTGCAAGAAAAAATAAGCTTTTACTTGGCTTTTTTATAACTGAGTGTGTGTATGTGTGCGCTGCAGTGTGCGTGTTTGTTACTGCTGCTTTTCCGAGCTCTACTTCTTGAGTTTCCTTTTCGCGCGCGCCATTTCGCTGCTGCTTTCCACAGCTCCTGCTGCTACTTACCCGTACAACAAACATGGCCATAAGTCGCCGGAGCTCGCTTCCGCTCTGTCTGTTTTCCTTTTTCCACCAGTCGCCGCCTCTGCCGCAGTCGCCGCCTCGGCCGGCGTCTCAGCCGCAGTCGACGTCGCAGCAGCTGCGACTGTTGCATGTGGTCCTGGGTTTGTTGCCTTTGGCGGGCTGCAACTCTCGTTGCCTTCAGTTCGCTCGGGCTTGGCCAAATCTATTGGTCGCGGTGCCGCGCTCACGCTCGCGTCCGTGTCCACATCCGCATCCGCATCCGCATCCGTAACCGTGCCCGTGTCCTTTCGCGGCCGACAGTTGCGGCCACCGCACGCGAGATGGCGCCGCATCGTGACGAGGGCTGAAGACTGCAATTAGGATAAGCGGGCTGGTCATTGGGTGTTGAATTGTACATATTTCAAATCTACTGAGATGCAGCACTTTAAGGACCAAGACATGACTTAATGGACTTTACTGCTTTCTTCTTTTATGGATCTTTAAGGGAAACACTAGGATATATAAATTATATTGTATCTCTACAATAACGAACTACTTTTAACCTCCTATTTAGCTCAATATTTAGCCTAAGGTTAACGATAGAATCACCAAACCTGAAAATGAATTATTAGTATATCTTCAACTATTAGCTGACACTAGAAGGACACCTAAGGTTCCTTAAGGTGTTTCCCAGCTTACCAACATTACCACTATATCTTAATAGGTGGTTAGAAGTCGAGTGAATCACACTTTGGTTTTTGGCAGGAAGATTTGGATATGGCCAACCTTCGAGTACCGGCAAATGGGAAAAAATGCCAAACGAAGTTATTCTCGTCTACGCCTACAGCAAACACGTCTTTTTGAAAGAAAGGCACACAGGACCTATTATAGGATGTGCGGCACACACATACATACATACATATAAGCGCCGCCTGAAGACGGCGGGGAAAATCAAAATAATAAAAATCACAAACATGAGCAAACCGTATAAAAGAAACCCAATCTTCCGCTCCGCCATGTTTCCCCCATCTTCCGCATGTCGCGCAAATTCAGCTTTATTTTCTATTTTTCCCATTTTTCGCTTTTCTTACAAGAAAATGCTGCAGTGCGCGCTGAAACTGCAAATGTATGTCTTTATAACGGGCAGTGTGCATATAAAAACGGAGCGAGGAGGGGGAATTATAAAATGGAAAAGGGCAGAAATAACAAAAACTGCAGCAGGAGGAAGGTTGAGAGGAGCAACAAAACAGTCACAGTACACACAAGAGTCTCAGTTAACGCACACACAGGCACAACCTATTCCCTCATGTTTGTGTGTGTGTGTGTGGACTTGTATGTATAAAACATTCGCGCGCGCTCGCCATTTTCTTTTGCCTTGAGCTGCTGCACTTTGGCTTCCAGTTGGGCTCCTCAGTTGTTGCAGGTTATCCCACGCTCGCTGACGGACGGAGACGTAGACGGACTCACGGACAAGACATCCGGACAGGCGGACAGCCGGACAGTCGGACAACCGGACAGCCGGAAGACCAACTAGCAAGCACTCATTCTCGAATCTTTTCTTATCAGCACGAAATGAGGCAAAATGCGGTGCACAGTTAGCTGCAACTTTAAGCGCCGTATACGTAATATGAGCACCGGTCAACGGGTCGTATACACAATAGCAAAGCAGTGCCAACACCACGATGCCATTGACCACCACGATGGCATCAAATGGAGTTCCTTTTTATGTGGAAAAGTAGAAAAGATAAGCCATGTTAACTCAAAGTTAAATAAAGGATTTTACGAATAAAGTTCCTCAACGAAAGTGCAAAAATAGGGATTAATCATGTAAACTGCGAAAAGTGTAAAATAAAATTGCAACGCCGAGTTCCTATCACCCAGTGCAAACTACATTTAATATACAAGTAAAATATATTCATATTTCGCTTTTAACAAATAAAATAATCTACTTAGTATTTCAAATAAACAAATAAAATATTTATCAAACGAAAAATAATCTCTTAAATAACAACAAAATGCTGGAAAATTAAATTCATAATAAATATGCCGCAACGCGAATAAAAACTCACCACTTGACGACTAACTTAACACTCCGCTGCTCAGCCACCTAGCGGAAATGGCAACAAACAAAAAACCTAAACGCCAGCCACAAACTGAAACAATCATAGATGGAAAGTAAACAAAAGCCCACAGCTGAGCAAATAAATCAAAGCGCAGAGACAACGAGCGCCGAGAAATGTTGACTAAACAATAAGAAAAACATCAAACCGAAAACACAAATTGGTCAGCATATGCAAGTAAAAAGGATTGCTACAGATGTCCATCACGAGCGAAACCATAAAAGCAAAAATCATACAAAAAATAGCAAACTGCCAGCCAGCAAAACTTTTCAAGGTCGTCGCTGCAAGTTTCCGGTGGCAAATCATTTCTATTTGTTTCAATTTAGTGTGCACCTAAAAAAGAGCGGGCAAAAAGTTTCTGAAGTGCACTCCGCCCCCGCCATCTAAAATGAAATAAAAGTTAAGCCCAAATAAAAAGACATCAGATTTGGTTGCAAACTTTTTGCACGCCTTTCCGTCCCCCTCTTGCAACGTGAAATGCTTGTGTGTGTGCGGAAAATCAAACAAACTGTGCTTCAGTTAGATACATTGCTGTAAGCGGGGCTTTCCCGTTTGAAAGTGAAATTGCCGAACAGCAGTGAAAAGCGCTGCCTACATTTGGGCGCCACCAAAGTTGGTTGTCATGCACGAACTCATTGGCAAATACAGCCATTCGGACATGGACATGCTGAAGGATCAGCTGAAGCGTGGCGGCTACATGGGCGCCCCCGCCTCCCCCGCCGCATCCGCCCCCTCGCCCTTCCTGATCCCCGCCGAATTCTACAAGAGCCTGCTCGCCAGCGCCGTTCTGCAGCAGCAGCAGCACCACCACCACCACAAGTTCTACGCCGCCACGCCCTCGCCCAGTCCCGCCCCCAGCGTGTCACCCACCGCAGGTCGCCACTCGCTGCCTTCCACGGCATCTGCGACGACCGCTTGTGCTCCGGAGAGTGGTCGGGTGAAGACGGAGCTCGAGGAGCAGGATCAGGAGCACGGGGCGCAGGAAAGCGCCGGACACGAGGAGCAGAAACCCATCAGCGCAGAGAACCCGGCGCCGAATGTTAGTATGGGAATTGTGTGGCAGTAAATGAGGGGTCATAAATGGGATTTCAAGGGGTTTAATTTTGATTATTTTGGGTTGCAGATAAGTACAAATAAAACAAGGCTTTCCTGTGTCGGCCCTTCCTGCTCGCGCACGTGGAGCTACCCTTAAATAAGAGTACTTGCCCCACAATTAGAGCGTAATTGTCGCATGGAGTTAATGTTTCTGTCAGTAGTAGTTAAACATGATATGGCCTTATGAGTAAGGAGTGATTTAGAACTCAAAAGTAGTATTATACACTTAAGAAGTGATTTAGAACTCAAAAGTAGTACTTTCGACTATTGATTATTGGTGTTTGGGTCAGGAAGTGTATTCTTCTTAATATGTTTAAAAGCAGGTAGTTTTTATGTTCGATTCTTCTGCCGTCACTGAATATGGAAGAAGCCTCTGCCTTGAAAAAAAACATAGAACGACTCATACGATGCGGTATGAATGCCATTAAAACCCGTTTCTTTCTTCATGCTCAATGCATTAACCAACTCAAAATGTGTAAATGTTTGACGAAACCCTTTTCACACAGGCACAAACCATTTTTCATTGCAGAAGCCGCACAACAACAGCGGCTACTCGTGGTCCGCCGGCAACAACAACGAGGTTGTCACTAATAGCAGCAACCACCCAGCAACACCGCCCACGCCGCCCAACGAGGCGAGCGCCACCCAAGCGACTTCGGTGTCCGCAATTAATTTGAATCAAGCCCAACCCGCATCACAGACGCGTTCAAACTTTGGCAGCTCCATAAAGTCACCACCATCAGAACCGGACGCGGTCGCCGCTGCCACGTGCAAAAGTCAGGAGAACAACTCCGGCCAGAACCCCTCCTCCAGCTCCATCTCCATCTCCAACTCCAACTCCATCTCCGACTCCGATCCCAACCCGGCTCATAACCTTAACTCGAATTCAACGGCCGCTGCCGTGGCCGCCGCTGCCGCCGCCGCCGCCGCCGCCAACATGCCGATCGGCGGCGTCCAGGGCCAGAATCCCACCCAGGGCCTGGTCCACTGGATGAGCGCCGTGATGGCCGAGCACATGACCGGCCAGACGCACCACGATCCTGGCGCTGTAGGCATGCACTACATGTGGAACGGAAACGTTGACGTGAGTACACGGAACTGGATTTCCGGGGGCGGCAACATTCGGGGGGCGTTCTTAATTCTTAGTTTAAGCCACATTCTGAAAAATCAAAAGAGACGGCTTGTCTTAACTTTCTTCCTTTTGACGATAACTAGTAGCATTTGCCTTGAAAAATTTGTTAGCATTACAATTACGTCAGTCTAAATCAATTTGGCCTGCTTTTCATTCGACGGTCTATAAATTATTATGATACTAGTTTTATAAAGTAGTGGTAAGACCAAATATGGCTTTTACTTATAATCTATGACCAGGGATTATATTACAATGTAACAAGACCTCAATGCCGTATGATATTGCACCTAGATCAGGATGTTGAAGATTACTATGAAAACTGGCAGAAATAAGAGAGCGAAATCCTTTTGGTAATTAAATATATTCAAGCCGACCTTTTGCCTTGTGCCAGTGCACAAACTTGGGACTTGTCATTGAAGTTTGTCTTGCAGTTTTCCCGGCATGGCGCAACTTTTCTCGGAGATAAAGCGAGAGGGAAAAGCAGCCGGGAAAAGGGAAAAGTAGAGCATGGAAAACTTTTCTACTTGACACTGCAGTCGTGGTTCCAAGAGACCAATGAAGCTGCGCCATAATTAATATGCAAGCAAACTTGTCGGGCTAAGTGAATTAAATGAGTGATAGCTGCCTGTAAAAATTAAAAGGGAGTCTTAATTGCAGTCTAGGTCTCTTCAATTTTGTCAGCCCTTTAAGTTTAGCTGCTGCATTTTTCTTGTTACAGTTTCATATTCGAAAGAATTTACTATTTACTAAAAAAAAAGTACTTACAAATGCCAAAGACAACGACCTTAGCCCTGGAGCCCAGCTTCATTTCCAGTGATTTGCCAACCACCCCTTCGATTCCAGCAGCTCATCTGCCGCTATTCTTCTGCGCCGGGGTGGAGAACACCCCCACCCCCGCCAACATCCAACCCCCATTCTCCTGCACTTTCACTGGGCAAAACTTCGGGCCAACAACTGTTTCGGCCAACTCGGCCAACTCGTCCAGCTCGGCCCCTTCGACGCCTGTTCCTAAACCCTTAACCCTTTCCATTTCTCCAAGCAGACGCGACGCTGAAAAAATCCTTTGAGTTTCCCCTTCCTTCGACCTTTTTACCTTTTTTTGTTTTGTTTCTGCCGCTGCTCCTTCTGCGAATTTCCAGCAAAACGCTCCGCTCTCTGCTCGCGTGCCACGGCGTGTAAAAAATCGTACGATTTTTTCTTTGCATTTTTTTGTGCGTTTTTAAAGATGTAAACAAGTTTTTCTTTGCGCGACGCGTTAAACATTGTTTTGTTGGTCTTGTTTTTCACCCTCCCGTTTTTTGCCCGCCTTTCTTTGTTTTCCTCCTGCCTTTCATTGAGCTCCAGCGAGTTTCCCAGCAGTTTTTTCAAGGAGCAGCGAAATTATTGTTTTGAATGGAGAGTGATTGTCTCCAAGGACGACGACGTGTCCAGGCAGAAAGGTTCACCTTGGATCGCCACCCCACCCAGCCCGGCATCCCCGCTGAATGGACTCGTTAGCGAGTTCTGGCGAAACCCATTTAAAACTTTGCTACACCCGCATGGTTCTTAAAGGATATTCGAAGTTAATTAATTTTTAAAGTTCAACAATGCGCTCTCATCCTTTTCGCCATTCATCTGCCCTTTGCCAACTGGCTGCGTCAACAATCACGGCATTTTTTGCTGCCGTTGTCACTTGCATTAGCGAAATTAGTTGGCCGAGACAAGCGGTGCCAAGTTGGTAAGGAAGCTCATTAATTAATTTTGCACTTAATTTTCGCCAAAGCTCCGGCTGCAAGCAGATTAGTTAGTCGGGAATGAATTATATATCCTTAAAACATATTCCGAGCTCGTCTGCCGCATAAAGGAAGCCACCAACCGCAGCACGTTGGAAAACAAAGCTTTGCAATTAATACTTACGCTTCAATTAGAGGAGAGAACCGTCAACGAAAAAGTGAAAATTGAAAAGCGAAAAGCGAAGGGAAACAACCCGGTCTGGAGTTCGACCACGATTGGATTTGAGTCCGATTTTGTATCCCAGGCTAAAACTGACTAATGGGGCCAGTCACGGCACGTCGAATTGCGAAAAAAGTACGGGACGGGAAGCAGAACCGCCAAAACCGCAAGCAACTTCAATTTTTTAAAGTAATTGCCACAAAGTTGGACACAATTTTTGTGTAGCAACAAAATCAACAAGAGCCAGAGCCAACATATTCTAACCTCAGAGCTCCTGCTGCACTTTGGCGACAAAAAAGTGGTAAAGAGGTGAGGGAATTGTTGGATAGCCGACGACTCGAATTCCCTGTTCTTACATCCATTCCGATTTAGTGCAATACGATCAGGATGCAGGATCTTTCACTCTCTCAAAACAAATGTCGTACAAATGAAGAAAAACACACTATTTTCAGGGCATCTAAAGGTCTGTCTTAACCTTTGCAAAGGGCATTGCAGAAATGAGACAGAAGTGCGGATGGTCAAACATTTGGACACGAAAAAAAGCAGAAATTTAGTTTTTTTAGCGACTAAATGCGAAAAAAATCAATAGAAGCAGACAGTGGCAACATGACTAAAAAGATGTGAGAGGAGGCAAATAAAATAAAAATGGAGTGCACAAGGACGAGCGGCAGGGGCAGGGAACAGCGAAGCCAAGGTGCAGGGGCACGCGGAGTACGTTGGGGTGGAGCGTCTTGCGAGGATGAGGGGGAGTCCGACCAGACCAAGCCGGACCAAAACCCCCGGCAAAGGTTGCTACATTGTGCAAAACACGCTGTGGAGACTGGGCTCGGGGTCCTGGCGAGTCCTGGCGAGTCCTGTCGGATGGTCAGGACGTGCAATTGCAAAGGGAAAAAATGTTTTAACGTTTTCCGCCTAATTTTTTGCACTTTTTAGCGCTGCATAGAGGCGGCTAAGCCCCCAATCCGCCGCACCCCCAACGCGCCCGACGTCGACGTCGCTGCTAGCTGCTAGCTGCTAGCTGCCCGGCGAAGGGGTTAAAAAATTTGTTTTGATTTTTTTCCTTTAGAAACTCTTTGGTTCTATGCTTTGCGTTCTTTTTTTAAGCTTCAGAGCGAGACAGCAGAGCAGAAAGAGCAAGCTGCTGCTGCGCTGTGCCATTTTTTTGCGTTTCGCAAATGTCTTCCTTTTTTATCCTGTCCAGTTTGCTGCGTGCTGCAAACCGAACTTGGCGAAAATGGAAAATGCGAGTGGGCCAAGCGACGCCTTCCTGTGGCTGTTGCTGTTGTTGTCGCTGCTGCTGCTGCCGCCGCTGCTGCTGCCGCTGCTGCGGGACTTGTATTTGGTGCTGGGCTGTTGGTTAGAGGGGACTTCCGTCCATGTCCACAGCCATGTCCCTGGCTCTGGTCATCTTCATCAGCATCAGCATCAACATCAGCATCAGCATCAGCAGCTGCAGCTGCGTCTGTGCGTGTGTGTCTGTCTGTCTCTGCGCGCTTTTTTGCCGCTCTGTGTTCTTTTAGCCCTCCTACTAACTAGTCATGGCTGCAGGGAGTGGGGCGGTGCGGAGTTGGCCAAAAGGAGCCGCAGAGCCAGAAAGAGCAAGGGAGAAAGCGAGGAGAGGCAACTAAAGCAACAAAGCTACGCTCAGCAGCTCACACCCACGCACACACACGCACACACGCACACCCGCATGTGTGTGGGCCTATCACACAGTGGCCAACTCCCCTTGCGCTATGCAACACTTTTTTAGTTGTGTTTTGGCCTGCTTTGTTTTGCTCCGATTTTTTGCGTTTCCACGTTTTTGAGTTGGGCCAACACCAAAAGCCGCCGCACTTTTGTCGCTCTCGTCGACATCGCCATCGCCGTCGCCGTCGCCGTCGCTTTGACACCTCGATTGTGTGCAGCGCGGTTTTCTATTTCAATTGGCACTCACATTTATTTGCATTAGTATTTCGAGCCGTGGCCAGCTCTTTTTGTTCGACTTTTCTTGGCGGTTTCCAATTCATGCAGCCTCTTTTTTCCACCATTTTTTGCTGAGCCCCTCACAAACGCAGATCTTGTTACAATAGATCAAGAGCGCAACTATATTTAGGCGCGCTCCGAATGTTTATTTTGCAGCGTGGTTGAAAAAATGATGCAGTAAAGTGGACTTGGGTTTCACGTCACTTCATTTGTTCAGGAATTCATCTCTTGTCCTTAAGCAAATTGTTTATGCGCCACAGCAAGAATATTCTGCATATACTTAGTGCCAGCTCTGCTTTTTGCTCAAGAAGATCTCATCATTTTAGGGTCAAGATATTTGCGAAACCAGCCTTGCCTTTTGTTAGATTTTCTTTTTCTTCAGTTAGTTAAATAAAATGTAATAATAAGTTAAAAAACCCAACTTTTTTAGCTGTTTTAGTAAGCAATTCTCGAAAGCTGATTTTAATATATATTTAAATTCTAATTACTCAAACGATGTTCACAATAATAGGTGGCACTGCGCACTGAACAAACCAGGATTCCTGAAATCGAAGGCAATTTAATTACCAATGCCAGCGAAATCAACATGAGCACATACGAAATCATAGTAATTGCCAAATTGTACCTACCGCAGTTTATAATTCACTTAGATATTACAAATATTTAGTACTTGTTAGTCACTTGTGTTGAATTGTGTCATCTTCGAAAGACCTTCTCCTAATGCGCCCTGGAAAGTAAAACAGTTTCCCACTAATATTTGACATACATTTGTATTCCATGTGCTGTGGCCCGGGTAATCGACCAACAAACGAACCGCCAACCCAACAACCACAGCATGCCAAAGACATAAGCGATTACAATCTTTGGCCGCCAACGCCGCGCAGTCATCAGCATGCCAGCGAGCACCATCCGATGTCCCTGAAGCAGGAGTACGAGGTAAGTGAGCCGCTAAATGGTGACGCTCCTCGCTGCGGCAGTAGCATGTTTATCTATAGATCCGTATCCGAACGGTGGTAAAACAAACCGGCATAACTTTATGGCCCGGCCGCTGGTGGGGGCGAAACAAACACAAATTCTAAGCTCGCGTGCCGCCAACGATTTGGATTTGTTTTGCTCTCCGCTTCCTGCTCCACCCAGCCACCCATCCATCCGCCCAACCACCCATCCATCCACCCAACCACCCATCTGGCCACCCATCTAACCACCCATCTAACCACCCATCGCGCTTATTTACTTTCATTGCCCACTGTGTCTGGCCAAAGCCAGACTAGATTTTGCTTTTGTTTCGCCGCTGCAATATTTGTATTTATATTTTCTTGTTGCACTCGGGGCTTCCCCGCCGAACTAAGCATATGGAAATAGTTTAGAAAAAAGCCGGCTGGCATTTATTTTTTGACACAGCCGGCGGCGGGCCATGTTTATTTTATTCGATTTCCATTTTTCTGGCCTCGCATCGATGACGAAGCAGGCCGGGTCGTCCTAGGTCATGTCTGGCTGGAGGATTTTAACCCACATTTGGAATTTACATGCAATCGAAAGCGGTGGCCTTTTTTAGACAACTATTTTCCTTATTTTCCGCACTCCACGCTTTTCCCATTTCCATTTCCATCTATCACTCTCGCTGGCCGGCGGTTAGAATTTTTATTTATATTTGCCGTCAGTGGGGCTGATGTGTCTGGACTGTTGGTTTTGTCACGCATTCGATTTGCTTTTCAATTCATTTATCGCTGGTTTAGCTTTGAATCGCCCTGACAGCTGGCAAAAACATTTGTTACTCGTGATTTGCACTGTGGAAACTGCATTCGCTTTTCGCTGGACATTGTAATGCGATTTGCCGTTCTGAGAGTCATTACGAAATTTGTGTAATGAATAAATATTTTGACAGCGCTCCAAATTGTTTCATGGCCATTTGATGCGGGGTCACTCTCGCCCTCGCACAGTTGCGAATGAATATTTGATAATAATGTTAGGTTGATGGGGTTAATTAAATGTGTGCGGAATAATTATGAAACTAGCAATTACCGTGGATTGGCCAGATTAGAAGCGGCAATTGCAAATCGAATTAACTGAATTGCTTTTGGCCTTTCCACGCCGCTAAGCTTCTGGGACCGCCTAGTGACGCATTAACTAAATGTCAATCCGTGTTCTCCTTTCCCTTTCAGGCCAAAATGAACGACCACCACCACAACAATCTGCAGAAAGGTGAGTCACCAGCGGACCTATCCCAAGGAGCCACCAGATCACTTGATCTACCCAGGACCGAACCTGACTGACAACAATGCTCTTGTTAATTAATTGCTCACAAAAACGGCCCGACCGATAATCACGAATTTCCAAGATTCAGATCGCGGCGCGCGAACCGCAGATCTCCCAGATACCGATCTAAATTCACCCGGCGAAGAATGCAAAAGCTAAATTGGAAAACGCGTGCGGGCCGCCGAACAAAAGCCGCTAAGACAGTCCGCTCCGTTCCCATACTCCCACGGAGTGGCACACGGAAAACAAAACGTTCTCCTTTCCCATTTCACATTAACAAACAAATTATATCTGGGATGCCCAATGAGAGGCTGTTTTATATCAGAACCTACATCTCGATTTAGGAAGTAGCTTTAAGATACTTTTAGAAAAGGACCCCCAAACATCTATGATTAGGAAAATAATCGTAACCGTCACTGAATAACTAATTTGTCTCTAGGAATCCGTCTGACATTCATTGGAATTCAGTATGCACTTATGCCTTTTAATATTCTATTTTATATTAAATGGAAACGATGATAATCGGCTGATTAGCTGAAATTTTTCCAGTGCAGCGAAGTAAGCTGAAAATTGACCTTTAGCAGCCGCAGCAGCAACAACAGTCGCCGAATGCTTACAAGATGTTTACATAAATTCCTAAAATGCAAACAACATTTTAGCCCGGCTCGCTGGCGGAATGGTTGCTGCTGCAACTACCAACCGCCAACAAGCCACATTGACAGCAACACGCTCCTGTTCGGAGGCGCAGTTGCAGCAGCAACTTCCATCCGGATGGCTGGCCGGCCAGGTGAAGGCAAGCCTGGATCTGGACCCCCAGAGCTTGTTGGCGTTGACGTTGGCGGCAATGATCGCCGGCCGATAATGTCAACGCTAGGCAATTGGCCAATAAGGTCGTTGTTGCTGCTACGGTTGCCGTTGCCGTTGCCGCTGCCGTTGCTGTTGCCTTTGTTGCGATAGCGATCGTCCACATTGTTAGCTGCGATGTAGATGTACTCGGATCGGATACTCTGCTTGTACAAATTAACAATAAGGCGACTTTTACTGTGCGCCCGGCTCATATTGCCGGTCGTCCATTTGAAATGCCGCTGAAGAGCTTCAGCTTCCAGGCCACCGTTCATTAGCTGAACTTTCCGGCTGGCGCCACTGGCCAGCTCTCGTGTAATTAACACAGAAGTGGCGGAGGACGGGCCAGCAATTATCTGCAAATGCTTTATTAGAGAAATGTTTTTGACATAGCAGCGGGGCGCCCAGAAACCGAGCTATTCGCTTTGGTTCGGTTTGCTTGGGTTCAGTTCGCTTGTCTAAGCCGGATTACAGAGGAATTTCCCCAGCGCTTATTGCGCTTATTGTTCATAATTATATGAGCACCCCGAAATCCTGGGCAACCCTTCTAGCAGCCAGACAAACTCATTAACGGATTCACACAATTTTTGCACGCAAATGGGCCGCGGAAAAAATTCTAAAGCTCGGGCAAATGCGAAACTATTTTCACATAACTCCTCGGGCGATTTCCCAGTGGCAATCAGCGCGGCCAACTAATGTCTCAGTTTAATTAGAAAAAAGATCAGGCAGCCAGGAGCTGGGTTGCTCAGTTGCTCAGCTGGTCAGGTGGTCAGGTGGCGACATGGCCAACGTGAGTGAACGTCAGCGGCGGCGACTTCAACGGACGCCAAACGACCGGCGAGCGGCGACCAGACCAGAACTTGATGGACAACCGTGGGGCAGCACTAATGCTGCCCCAAGCCGTGGCGCCACTGCCACTGCGCTGACACACAACAACTAAAGGCAACAACTCAATTGCTCTTGCAGGTCACTTTCTGGATGACAATCGTCTGGAGCATCACGCGGTTACCGGACAAGGTGAGTTGATGGGTGCGGTGATGAAAGTTACCGATTCCGGTCAGCTTTGCGATGCAGTTTTAGTGGTTCGTTAAAAAAAAAAATAGCTTAAAACGCTTTTAGTTTATATAGTTCACCTGTATCCCGCGCCTGACCGACTGCCATTTCCTCCCATTGCAGGTGGCCTGGGCCTAGGTGCATCCAACGGAGTAGGCGGAGTAGGCGGTGGCGCCTCTGTGGGCGGCAATTCCAGCCTGGGCGCCAGCTCCCACCACGCCGTCGCCGCCGCCCACCATCACAACCAGGCGGTGGCGGCTGCCTCGGCGGCCGCTTTGCTGGTGGTGCCCCAGCCGATCAATGCCAGCAAAATGGGCGGACCCGGCGGAGTCTCCTCGGTGGCAGGCGGACATGCCACCGGCGGAGGCAGTGGACGCAAATATCAGTGCAAAATGTGCCCCCAGGTGAGTGCATCCGCATCCGTTTCGATTTCCATACCTCGATGCGAGTATATGCCTGCTGCTGGCTATGAAACTCAAGGCTAAGGGTGGCCACAGTTAAATTATGCCGGAGCCGCCGGCTCTGCAGGAACCAGTTGACCGTAAGATTGGGGACCGAGGGGGATCGTGTCCAGTCGGATTCGCAGCTCCGACAGAGCCCAGCCCGGCAAGGCATCGGCTTTTGTTTACAATTTTCCACTTGATTACGCTCGACAAAAGATTCGAATTTCAACGGCACTGAGGGAAAAGCTCAGTGCAGATTTATTAAGATTTTTATAGAAAAGGTGAAGATTCTTAAAGGCCATCGAGCAAGTAATTACTTCTGAAATAAATATGCTTTATACTATTTATTGAGCTTAGAACAAACCTTTACTTAAATATGAAGAAAAATTGAATACTACCTACGAATACTACCAACTATAAACTAATTTATAAATGGATCCATCCACAATTAAATACTTTTTGGGCAACGGCATGAATAGCAGGCATTTGACTCGATTCCTTCAAGGTTTTGATTGATTTTGTCGGTTTGTCCAAGCTTTTGGTACGTTTTTCAGTGCAGTCAGCCAGGCTCGTATCATGTTGCCTGGTTTTCTCACATTTTTTCGCGGCTCATGCACTTGCATTGACACTCAAGCCGTGGCCAAAAGCCAGGCCAAAAGCCCCCGAACCAACAGCTGCAGTTGCTCGTAAAATGTCAATTGTGCAGCGTCCACGGCCTGCGTTGATTGCTGCTAATTGAGCTTATTGTTTTTTAACGGTTATTTGTGGCCTGAACCCTGGCAGGTGCCAGCTGTAAGAGGAGAGCTCTTGTCCAGGAATCCTTGTGGGTCAGCGATATGCGTGAGATTTCATGCCGGTGGGTCTGAGGCATGATATGCGATCTTGTCCGCAATTCACTTCGACCTCTTGAGTATTGCTGAAAATTCTCTGCAACCCTAACCAGAAAGTCACCTGTGCACCTACCTATAGTTTCCCTTCCAGCCCCTATGCTAGGTAAACTATTTCCGCGGCTTTGTTTTGTTCTCGAGGAAGAGCAGCATTGACAGCGAACATTTTCGGACGAATGATGTGTCCGGCTGATATGCCACACCCACAAAGCCCACAATTTGCGGTGCGAGGCTAACAACATTTGCAGCGCTGATGAGCGGCGCCAGCACACACACACCCACAGGAAGGGGTGATTAAAGGGGTGTGCAAGGGGGCGAACACGGACGGAGGTGTTCATTTGTGCGGGACAAAGTGAAATAGCAGCATGCCTAAAAGTATGCTACGCTCTCCGTTTTTTCCTGCTCCGCTGCACGCGTGCTGGTGTGTGTGCGCTTCGTCCTTCTGCGAGTGTGTCAATTTTGCACTTCTTTTTGGCACATGCATGTACTCCCTGTTCGGCTCCGCATGTGTGAGTATGTGTGTGCGTGTGTGTGTGAGCTGCACTACTGGAAATTAGTGCGTTTCTACGCTCAAAAGCGGCTGCTGCTACTTTTTTAATTACCCACACTTCGCATTTTTGTTTTCCTCGGCGATCCAGCTCGTGCTGCAGTACTTTGGCAGTCGGCTTGTTGCTGCCCAGTCCAGCTTCAATTGGAATTACTACACTTGGCACTTTCATATGTACGTATGAAAAAAGAACTGCAGCAGCTCCCCCTGCGTTTTTTTGTACCTTTTGAGCGGCAACTGGCCACATTGCTCCTGCGTCGGTGTGAGTGTGTGGAAGTTTCGGCCAGCCTATCATGTTAGTGTGCGCTGCTCTTCCCCTCTCCATGCGTCCTTTTCCGATGGTTCGGCTGTGGGGGCACAGCATTGCTCTTTCCAACCCGTTTTTTCAGCTGACCAAAAATTATGTTCACCATTTCGGGGCGCATGTCAGGAGGTTTATTCGGTTCTTTTTCGCAGAGGACAAATGAAACACACACATTATTTTAAAATAGATTTTAAAATAAGTTACTAAGCGCCTTGATTGAGTACAGACTTTTTGATGAAAATCATGAAGCCTTGAAAGCGTAGAACTTTAAAGAGCAATGCTTTAAAGATCCCACTATTTAGTCCAACAAGCGAAAATGCATTATGTATTTAATAATTTCCCACAGCGTTCCCTGCATATTTTTAAGCTTTAAAAGCACTCCACAAACAACATTCCAAACTCAACGCAAATATTTGTTTTCCCAAGGAAAGTCCTTATTGTAATTGAAATCCTTTAAAAACAAAATTAATCACGGACGTGTGTTTTTTAAAGTTTTTTACCTTCAACAAAATATTTGTCTTATCCACAAAAAACGGCAAGAAGAATACGGGAAAAGGGAACTTTTTATGGACCACATGCCGCGCCCACTTGTTTGGGGCGACCGACACAAAGCTTACATAAAATTATAGAACACGCCTAGCAAAGAGGCAAAAAAGGGCTGAATTAACTGAAATAAACAGAAAAGTGCGCTGCGATTTTTACCCCATCTTATTATTAGCACCACGCTGCACTAGTGTTTGTGCGCGATTCTGGTTTCCAGTTTTTCATTCTGCTCCACCTCGCCACGCATAAAACGCTACTATTTTTAACTGCAATTTTTTAGTTTTGTTTGACATTTGCATTTACTTTTTTCCGTTATTCCTTGCTGCGCTTTCAACTTTGTGTGAGCTCATGTGTGGCAGGCACTAACACAATTACACATGTGGTAAGAGGGGCGGCATGGCGGTATGGCGGTATGGGGCAAGCTCACACTATCAATTAGTGAATTACATGCGAACAACGAGCGGAAAATGCGCGAGCGGGTGAAAAACTGCCGACAAAAATAGAAAAATTGCACAAATTTGTTGCGCACATCAAAACAAACACACGCACACGCACTCGCGAGCGCGGCCCACACACACACACACACACACACACATCGGCGGACTGTGTCTGTTATTCCCCTCATTTAATTAACAATAAAAATAGGCTAAAAAGTCTTAAAAAAGCAAAAACTGCACGCGAATTATGCAGGCGCACAAAACACGCCGCGCACACTCACATACATTGCAGTCATGCCATTTGTTAAACAATTTTAACTCGCGCCCCCAAGTAGGCAATGTTTTCCGCACACGCACACACGCGGCGGGCATTAAAATGTGATCCGATATAATACATGAATTATGTAAACTATTTTTATTTTTGTTTTGCCTATTTATTTTTGCATTTTTTCGCTGCATTTTTCCGACACGGTATTGGTGCGAACTGCCCCTAAAAGCGCACTGGTGTGCGTGCCTGCGTTTTGTGGCCTTTGGCATTAGCATTTGGTTAACGTTAACGGGCGACCACTGCAACAATTGCCAGCCCATTTGCCATTTCTGCCATTTCTGCCATTTCTGGCGGTTAGCAACAGAAGCGCACTGCAAATGCTCTTCACACGCATGCCGTCTCGCTTTGTGTTTGTTTTTTGATTGTATTATACATTATTTGGACCATGTACGAGTGTTGGTCTGGGATCCGATCGACTGATATTGGGAGTGAGTCTATTTATGCACTCGTCCAGTGCATTCGAGTTTTGTTTTGCTTTGCTTGTTTTTTGCATTTAATGGCCGCACTTTTTGCACGGCACTCTCCAAATTGTTTTTAAAATGCTAACTTTTTTCTTGGCGCTTTAACTTATTTATATGTGTTCGCGGCGAAATATTTTACTTTGTGCTTTGGTTTACGCTTCAAAGAAACATAAATATGGGAAATGGAAATTATTAATTTTTTACATGTTTTCAACGGTTGGGAATTAATCAACGTTCGGCGAAAAAAATTGCAAATTCAATTAAAAATGTTTATTAATGTTTCAATACTCGAAATATATAGTTTTACGATAACGTCGCTCTGGGCCATGCTAGATTATTTATGTGGTGCGAATAAGATTTTGGCTCGGCTTTTTATTCCATCAGCCGAATTTCAAATTGTTTACTGAAAATAATGGGGATTTTTTTGAGAGCAGCTTATGGTGATTTAATAAATCAAGAACTGCACTTGAGAGTTCAAGTGACTCGTATGCAATGATAAGTGTTTATGAGCCGCGTTTAATCCAACACAACATATACATTTTAGAGATCAAATTTTTATTAATTTTATAACAGTAATATAAAATAAAATGAAACCAGCAACATTCAAAAGGTTGACTGCATCCATTCTGAATTTCACTATAGATTAGTACTGCTAAGGTTAACCTGCAACAAGAAGTACTCAGTGAAAGATTTATCTGAAATGTTTGATTCAACTTCATTGTCTTACCATGGATCTAAAGTAGGTCTTAACCGAAGACCATCCCAGATTGGACGAGCTGTCCCAGTAGCGCTGATTGTACCGGTCATCAAAATCATAGGTGCTGCCCAAAGAAGTGGGAAGGGGGTGGACTTCCAAGAACTGGGACCAAAATCCGGGGGGCAACAGAAGCAGCATCTTCAGCACCCGCTGCCAAATGACCACATTTTCGAGGGTCAGGTCCAGGTCTCCAAACAGAGTTGGGGCGAAGATCACGGCTAGATTGTTGACCGTCATACGGACGGCAGGACTTTCGGCAACTCTCTGCCAGTGCAGCATTAGGTAGGCCAACGTATCCCTGTGGGCCTGATGCAGCTCCAGAACCGCTAGATACACCGCCATCTCTACAGCCAGAGGATCCTCATGCCGCGTGGCCTCCTCGAAGTCTCTGCGCAGGTAAATGGGAATCAGAGGGTGAACCAACTGACGCAGGAAGTCCTTTACACAACAGCACAATGTGTGCGTGTCCTTATTGCCCAAGTGCGGCTTGGACTTGCCGCGCAGCAGCTTCCGACACAGCCGCTTGCATTTCTCCCGTGTCGAGGACACACGGTAGAGTCCTTCCTGCTGCAGTCCTCGCGCCTCGATCTCCGTTACACAATGGACAATTAAGGCAGGCACCATGGGCGCCACTCTAGGCGCATAATCGCTGAGGATTCCCCGTTTCGTGGACATTTGGGGCTGGGGAATGCAGTTCACCGTCAGCTGGCGGCAGCAAGCGATGTGGCACCGAAGCGGACACGCCCGACACCGCAGGCTGGCCATGGCGAAGCGGATCCTGGAAGGAGACCAGGAACACGCGGTTAGGAAATGCAGGCTAGAGAGGGTAAAGATGTTATTCAACTTTGCATGTCAGTATAATTCCTGGAAAACGTGGGCTAGTTCTGATCTGAAGCTCCACGTTTCAGTGATTAGCAACATTAAATGCACCTTGCGTTGAACTCAACAAATGCCACTCACCTTTTCCGGCAGTGTACGCAGTTCCCCACGTTGTAGTAGTAGGACTTAATCTTGAAGTTGTGCTCCCTCAGCAGCCCGGAGTGCGACTGCGAGCAGAAGTCGAGTCCGTCCGTGGACACGCCATCGCTGCCACTGGGATTCATGTCCACGTGATCCTGCAGAGAGTCCAGGGACTGCGATCCGAACATGCGGTAGTGCTCGCTGAGGTCATCGTAGGATCTATACTCCCGCAGAAGCCTCCGTTTGTTCTGCATTGTGGGGCGATCGGCAGGCAAATAAAATCGGGTTGGAGGCGTCTGACTCCCAGAACCACTAATCGTCAAGCTGGCGATTGATTCAGCTGTTCTGGTCAGTTGGCAATTTCCGAAGGGAGGCCACTTCGGATTGAGTCAGCCACGCAGAAGTTATCGGCTCGCTTCTCCGAATACACGGCCAAAATGTTTATTTACACTTCCGGCTTATTTGGAATCGGGTGAAAGCTGACGGTCTAAACAGTTCTGGCAGTACAAAAATGCGATCAGCCATAGACATTGCCTACTGTGTCTCTAAAATTATAAATAATCCGTCAGTCTGCTCTACTCTTTATTGAAAAATTAATAAATAGTCAGCCGCGTCAAATGGGCGACTTGTAAGGCAAAATGCAATTTTCCTTAAATAATTATTATAAACTATATTCTTAGTATACTTCTCGTCTTTTTGTGCCTAAAAATAATTGATGTCATTTTTTGCTCTGTCTTCTCTCTATAAACAAGCCAGTGTTGTTATTTGTACGTTCTTGATTCAAATAAATGCGTTAAGGACAATCAAAGCCCATTTAAAACCCCTTTACTAGAGGATTTATTGTCACACCGAGATTCAATGTCACGATACAAACCTAAAAATCCCCAAAAACAAAAAGAATGCCAAAAATCGAACTGAAAAACAATTTGCTAAAGTATCTATGAATTCTAAGCGCCCAGAAAATGGCTCAATGGCGACGCTAAATGGATGAAAAATTCATGGAAAACCGTTTTGCGGCCACCAGACATAGAATGCAACCAGCAAAAATGTAGTACGAAAAAATGCTACAGTTCATGTGAGGCGGGCACGTCAGAAAGCGAAAATGTTGAGTAAACGTGGTGCTAAAAAAACACAAAAATTAGAATTTAAAGGGATTTTGAGCTTGGAGTTTTTGTGGAATACGAAACGTTGATCTGTCTGTTGATTTAATGGGTAATCATTAGCCACTTTTTGAGCTGATTTTCCTGCGATTTTAAAGTACCGATAGGGCGAAAACAAAATAATCATGGCACTTTTCAGTTTCGGCTGCGGATTGAAGAGCAGCGGCAGCAAAATTAACGAACAAGGCGGGGAATTTGATTTTTATGCTTTTTGGTAGTCGTTTTTTAGGCGTCAGCTGCAATGACGCCGGTGTGTGTCTGTGTGCGTGAGCATATGAGGGTGTGGGTGTGGGTGAGCTTTGGGCTGAGATCCTGAGGATGGTTGCCACTGCCACATTGAATTCGTAGTTATTAATGCGTATTGAAATGCACACATTGCTGTGAGTGAGAGTGTGTCTCTCTCTCTGTGATTACGCGGCGTGTGTGTGGGCGCAGTATTCATAATTGCACTTGTGTGGGTTTCTATCTGTGTCGGCCTGTTTTGTTTGTATTCAAAGTCCACAAATACGAGTCACGCATCGCAATAAGCCCATGCAATCCCCTGCCTCGCTCCCTTTTCCGAAAATGCTTTTTTGTACTTTTTCTGATTCGCCTGTGAATGTGTGTGTTCAAATACGTGTGTGGCCCTATATGTGTGGCTGTCCGTTGCGTATTCAAAAAGGAAAAAAAGAACAGAAACACAACAAAACAGCATAAAAAATGTTTGGACATCCACAAAACATGCAAAAAAGAGGGGAGCTGAACTGCGAGTACTGGGCAAAAACGAGTGGGAAAAATGGCATCAAAGCACGTTGACAGTGTTGCCACGTGGTGATAATTAATTTTTCACACACAAAAGTTGATCAAAATGTTTTTATCCGGTGCCTGGAAAATTTAAGAAACCATTTGGTGGAATCAAGCTCAAAATATTCAAAACTTTCAAGCTTCTGAGGCGAATAAAACGTTCATCTTACAGCATAGTCTTCTGAACTAGAACCATAAATTTTGCAATTTATCAATTAAAATACCCAGATAGATATTCTATAGGTACTTACTTACTCTTAAAATATGCCCATAACAATTTCAACAGCCGAGCAAATTTATTTTTAAATTTTATATGCATATGCAAGTGAAAGTTAAGTAAACATAAAATCGGCAAGTTATTGTTCAGTTCTCCAACCAAAACATACCGCATAAAAATCTGTTTTGTGGGATAAAACCAAACTATTCAAATTCTGAAAAGCTGGCCTGCACATAAGAAGGCCGATATGTTTTTAAGCTTGAAAAATCAGTTCACTAAGTGACCTTTTGTGAATTGAACTATAAATCGCAAAACAACCTGTTAAAGAATTCCGCCTCAATCGCCGCTTTGTCTAACCCAATTCTAGTTGGGCACTAAAAACAACAATTTATAATAAATTGTATTTTTCAATGGCAACTCTGCTATTTTTTAAGGCTCTTCCTCTCCCTTTCTTTCTGCCGCGGGCCAGGATGCAAAAACCTAAAAAACAAAATCTAAAGCGAAAACACAGATGCAAATGCAACAGCAATAGCAACAGCACCAAAGCGGTGGGGAAATGGCTGAAAAAAAATGATTGTGTTTTGCGAACGGGGGGTCAAAATGCACAAGGTGCAAGCGAGACGGGGCGACAGAAAGGAAGAAATTTATTTCCTGTGGCAGGAAAAAAATTGGAAAAAGGAGGGGCGCCGAGAGAAAAAATGCACAGCAAATGGAAATGGAAAAAATGCTGGGAAAAAATGTGCAAACTGCCGGGAAGAAAAAAGAGTGGGAGGGTTTGGCCGGGCGAAGAAGTTGAGGCAAGGTTGCAATGCGAAAAAAAGAACTTAGAAATATCAGCAACCACGGCAGCAGACGAACGTCGACGTCGGCAGAGGGCAGCAGTGGGGGTGGCTGGGCATGGCAGGGGGTTGCTGTGGGCGGAGTGGGCGAAGTGGGTGGCCGAATGTGAGGTGGTTGCTGTTGGCAGTTAAGCCAGCGCGGTGGCTTAGGTCAGGGCGGAGGCTGCTGCCTTTGCTGCTTTTTCTGCTGCTTCTCGGCTGCCCGAGGTGAGTGCTGCTTGCGCCCACCCCTTTGGGCGCTCAGCCCCTCGCTGCTACATTTTTTGGGGATTTTTAGCGCCACCCATGTCGGGCTGATTGAGTGCTAGAAAGCGCAACCACAGAAACGAGGCGGCCAGCAAAAGTGTTGCCTATTTCCCGGCGCTATTGATTAATCTGCCAGTTCACGGTATTTTAGTTGAAATATCGCCGGGAAAAAGCGGAGCCGCAATAATGACTTTTGTTAATTGTTGACCAGTGCCAAACAAAAGCAAAGCGCAAACAAATTCAAAAGCACACAAAAGCAGCCTGCAAAGTCAACTGAAACGTGTGCTCTCGCTCTCTCTTTCTCCTGCGGCATTCCCCTCTCCTTTGCGCAATAAAAAAAGCACGTTCGCATCAAAGTCGAACAAAACAAAATGCAAAAAAATGGGGGCAGGGGCGGCTGGCAGGGGGTGGGGCAGACAGGATATTTGGGGCGGCAAAGGCTAACAGCGAAAAAATTCCTGTGCGTCTGTGTGAGTGTATTGGCATGGCCATGTGCTTGTGTGCGTGGGTTTGTCGCCGGCGCAAAATTCCCCTTTATTTTTTTACACAATTTTTTTCCGCGTTTTTTAGAGCCCCCTGCCCCACCTCCTCTCCGCTCCTCTCCGCTCCTCTTTGAGTTTGGGTCAATGTTGGCGCTGCTCCTGTGCTGTTGTTGTTGCTGCTGCTGGCAGGTGGCAGCACTGCCGACGTCGCAGCATTTGAATAGCGGCAGCAGAGGCGCTGACTGCGACGCCACAGCTCGCCGCCTATGCAACCAAAACTTTTTTCTCTGTGTGCGTTTGGATATTTTTTCGGTTTTTTTGCTATGTCCTTTTTTTGTTGTATTTGATTTTTTTGCTCGCTTAGTTGTTGGCGCTGCTGCTGCTGCGGCCGCTGCTTTTTTTCGAAGTTACCGCTTGGTTGTGTGAGTGTGTTTGTGTCGGCCGGCGGCGGCCTTTAGTAAGCCAGGCCCACACCCACACCGCCCACACCGCCCACACCACCCCCCGCCACCCACAAACATACATACACACTCACACACACAGATGGACTCTGCTGCCGCTGCGTTTTGAAGCTTCGCAGTGGTGTTAGTGCGCGTTTTGTCTGTCTGCCTGTCGATGCTGCGTCGCTTCTGCATCTGTGTGTGTGTTCTGGAGAGTATCTGTGTGTGCGGTTCGCCCCCCAAAAATATATTGTTTCAGATTTTTTCATCATCGCTTTAGTTGAGTTTTTACATTGGTGACGGATCGTGCTCTCGGCTCCGGCACGCTCGCCAAGTCCGTTCAGTCTGCTCCGTGTTTTTTCTCCGTGCGCAACATGTTCCTTGAGTCCGTACCGCCGAGGACGATATCAACAAAGGATAACGATAGCGATACGGATACGGATACGGAAGTGGATGTGGATGTGGATGTGGATGCGCGTGTGACCACTACTACCAGTGCAGCCAGCGAAATAACAACACGACAACACCACGAGAAACGTCTTCGGCGAAACTCCTTCGCCTCCTGCTCGTCGCCGCGGCAACGTTAAGAAAAAGTATCTCAGCCGCAAGGAAAGCTCCCACGAAAAAATGCGAAAATATTGAGAAAAAACAAGCGAAAACTCACACACACAGGCAGTGGGTTTTTTCTTGACTTGGTCTCGGTCTCGGTCTCCGTTTCCGTTTCCGTTTCCGGTGGTACGTGTGCGCGCTTTTCAACGTTTTCCGGCTTCCCCGCTCGCCAGTGTGTGTTTTTATTTATTGTCGGCCAGGAAAAAAATATCGGGCTTGCGAGTGTGGGTGTGCATCTTAAGGATACGCGAGATTCTAACGCAACGCGTCCTTGTCTTGGTCACGTGCAGAGAAACCCTGAAGAAAGCCAGCCAAGCAGCCACAGCTGGCTTTGTTTTGCTTCTGAGCGTGTCCTGGTGTCCTGGAGTGAGTGTGTGTGTGTGTGTGTGTGTGTGTGTTTGTGGGGAAGCTGGCGGGCTTTACATATAAATAATAAATGTTCTTCGCCGGTCGCCGTGCATGTGTTGGTGTGCCTGCACCGCGTATCAGCTGTTTCTTGTGCACAATATCAAGGTCAAAAAAACTTCTGCAACTTGGGCGTGCGAGCAAGCAACCAATTTCCAAATCAGATTTAATGGCCTGAATTTTGATACTAAAGGGGAGATATCCAAAAATCCTTTGTCTGCCACCGCTTTCTTGTGCAGTTTCAATTCGCACACATCACAAATATTTTCAAAGTACTTAAAAACAAAAAGTTAGCTTGAGCACTGCTCAATGTAGAAATATGTGAATGTGAAATATTTTAAATTCTTCTGAGATTGAAATAATGAACCTGCGGTACACAAAGTAATATAAATAGAGTTCATAGCAAATAAACTAAAAATTGATGGCTCAAAATAATAACACTAATAAGTCATTGAAGCTGTTTAGATATTTGCAAAGGTATTCTTACCTATTGTAGCAGATATCTTATTGCCCCAGGAGTATGATTTTAGCTTTTACTATTCATATGTACGGTTGCCATAGAAAAACTAGGATTAGCAGTTAAATATTATAATTTTTAAAGAAATACCGAAGTTTAGTACAGATATTGGTACATAAAAATGTAAATATCTCAGCAATATTTGGATGAGGAAGACCATTGATTAAAGGTATCCAATATCCAATATCTGCACATTAGTAAGATTTTGATGGGAAATCACTTGATTATGAAGTTCTAACCCTGTGATCCCAAGTTCTCTAAGCTGTCATCAGCTTGAAAGGAGTATCCTAATCGAAGCCATGAGACCCGCTGGGCTGTCGGGTCCGTTTTCTCAAAGGTTCCCAGCTCAGCTGGTCGCAATGTCAACCGCTCGATGGCCAGATAATTTTCCACTCGACTTCACCGACTCGAGCCTTGAGTTGATCCGGTCCAATCAAGCTGAAACTAATTGGGCACCGCAGAACACCTGATTCGGAGCTGGTCCAGCGTGATTTTTGGGTTCCCGAAACTCGATAGGCTGAGAAGATCGCTGGGCCACCGCCGGAGTGGGATTTCGGTTATTACTGCTCGCATAAGCAGCCGTTAATGGGGCCTTTTGGCCAGCAGCTGTTGCTCCAGTTGGACATTCGGGCCAAAGTCCTTTTGAGAGCGATCAGTTTATCAAAGACTAGCGCGGCGATAACAACGCTTACAAGGGTCCCCCGGGCGTACGCTCCTAATAAGATGAACAGAATATTTTTAATTATGGCAAACACACATAATATTAATTGCATATTTTAAGTGATGCGAAATTAATTAATGATTAGTGCAAAAAGCTGACAAAATCAACTCCTATGGCAAAATGTGAAAATAAATATCATTAAAATGCATAAGAAACTAGCCGTGTAAAAAAGGTGAACACAAAGAAAAAAAAGTATCACATAACATCGCGCAATGCATTTTTCATAAACTGAAACAATAAAAAACTGTGGAAAAAGTGGAAATATTTTTGTGATTCTGAACAAGTTAATACAAAAACCTAAAGAGCGGCGTGAAAAATGCATTAATCAGAATTAAATAAAAAAAACACAGCAACAACAGCAAATTATGAATAATAAAAGAGCGCGCAAAACTTTTTACACATTTTTCAATTAATAACAACCCCCGCAAATCTGTGAGGGAATGCGGCTGGAGAGCCGGGCGAGAATATTGCCAAACCGCTAAATGTTAATTAGTTAAAAGCCCAAACTACGTATTAACACAATCGGAAAAACCCAACCCAAACTCAGTGTAAATGCAAACACAGACAGAGGCATCATATTTTCCCCAGCTGAAATTTTTTGCTTTTAGTTTCAAATGCTTTTTTGCATTTCTTGTTTTGCGCCATTAATACATTATGTGCAATCCGCCTATATAGCCGCCTGGGCTGCATGTTTGTTCAGCTTCCTATATAAATTAAATGGCTATGTCAAAAAAGTCAATATTTAGCAAACCAATAAAAAAAGAAATCACACCGCCTGACTGGCGGGAGAACGGGCTTATGTGCCTTTTGCGCAAAAAAGGAATACGTATTTCATAATGAGCATAGATCATTTCGATAGAAGTTACGGGCCCCTAAGCACAGAGTGAGTCGTTTTAAGAGATTGTACCCAATTTAATTAGGAATACATTAAAAAATGTGAAAAGTACTAGGCTACTTCTGTTTCCATTTCAAGCAGCAAAATCATTTAAATTCATTTCGCATTTCATATTTGCCACCAGGCATTCCATAGCTCATTGTCATGTCAATTAAATCTCAGAGAACCTCTCAGCTCTTACATTTCAATTTCATAAATTATTTGTTAATCATGCATTAACACTTGCAATAATTAAACCAAAACCACAGCTCGCTCGCTTGCATTTGCATGTCAGCAGCCAAAGTGTTGACAAATTTATTTTACCATCTTTTTTGAACCGGCAAATATCTAACAACCAAAAATGGCATTCAAGGTCAATGGTATAGACGCAAAAAATCCACTCAATTTATATCTAAACAAACTAATAAAAACAAGGTGAAAAAGAGCCACATTGACAGCACAACAAAGCAAACAAATGCTCAACTCATGAATGAATAATTTGTCGCGCTTAGAACTAGAAGGTATCGAATTGGAGCGTTTCAATGAAAAACCGAGCACAAAAATACCATAGAGGACTTTCACCTGGAAAATTCCACAGGATGTCTGCGGCATGTCTGCGCCTGAATGACTAGCTATCCACAAAAAAATCGGGAAAACCGGTGGAGGTTGAAAAAGCATAGCCAAGCATTTATACAAATATATAGAAAAAATCTAATCGAAGGCAGCCCAAAAAGAAAAGTGCATAGAAAATGGAAAATGGAAAAACGAAATCGCTTCGCAAAAAGTCGTACACAAGCCAGAAAAGCCAAATTCGTGCGGAAAAAATATTTTTGTCGCGTAAAAAAGTTAAGGGGAATAGGGAAAAAATGTGAGCAGGCGTACCAATTGAAAATGCAAAATAAAAGTGAATCGTGGAAAAAATGGCGTTAGATTTAGGACAACAAAAGCGGAGACAAAAAGTCGCTTTTCCGGCTCCCCGGTGCAGCCAGTCGAAACCAAAGCGTTTTTGCGGTCGGATCTCGCAGGTTTCCAGTGGAGCTTCGTTTCTGTTATCTCCCCCCTTTATTTAATATTGGCTTTGGCAGTTGGGGCACAATGTCAACAAAGCGCTAACACAGCTTCAACAAAGTTATTCTGCTTCGCAAATTGTTGCATTCGCATTCATTAGAAACCGAGTTGTGAGAATGCTCGGGTTCAATCTCTGGTTGGAGGATGTGTTAAAGGGATATTTTAGGATAGGATTTTCATTACATATTAAAAAAATCAAAAGGATCTTTTACAACTGCAGAGATAAACTATAGAATATAAGAAAGAATGAGTAAAGTTGTGCTTGGACCAGTGAAAAAAACTAAACCAAAATAGATTTAATTCTCGGGTTCAATCTCTGTTCGGAGGATGTGTTAAAGGGATATTTAGGATAGAATTTTCATTACATATTAAAAAAATCAAAAAGATCTTTTACAAGTGCAGAGATAAACTATAAAATAAAACAAGGAAAGAGTGAAAACCTAAAGATACCTGCCAACCCACGAGGAAAAAATTGTTCTTGGACCAGTGAAAAAAATAAACCAAAATAGATTTAATAAGCAGCCAAATGGAAGGCCGCCTCATCGAGTACCGGCCGATAGGCGGCGGTCTGGACTACCACCACAATTCGCCGCTGATCGGGGAGATTCCGCCCGCTGGCGGGGATTACTCCCATGCCGTGCATCGCTCCATCGATCACCTGCGGAACAGCCTCAACGAGCGCGTGGCCCTGGGTCCACTTAGTGTGTTCTCCAACACGGCCGACTTGAGGAACTCCGTCCTCAGCTACAGCCAGCAGCCCCACCAGCAACCCCAGCCACCGCAGCAGCAGCAGCAGCAACAGCAGCAGCAGCAGCATCACCAGCAGCAGCAGCACCAGTACCAGTTGGTGCCGGAACCCAAGCCGAGTATCACCAATCTGGAGAGCAGTGTGGCCTCCTCGGCGGTCAGTGGATCAGTGGCCAGTAGCCAAAAGCACGTGAACGATGCAGTGGTGAGCAGCAGCAGTGGGAGCAGCAGCACCGCTGGACCCGCCCCCACCGGCTCCACCAGGGGCCGCAAGTCCCGGATCTACCCCAATCCCAACCAGCACATCATAGTGACCAGCAACAGCGTGGACAATGGCGGCATCCGGATGCAGAATGCGACGCTGAACGAAAGAAATTCTCAAAATTCCTCTGCGGGGGCTGCTGGCGTGGGCAATGTCACCACGGCAGCGGGATCCGGCAATGGCATCTCGTCCTCCACCAGCTCGCCGCACCACATGACCCAGTTGGACGTTAAGGACACCAAGGTGATGGGGAACTTCCGAACTAAGTCTGCAACATTTTATATTTGGATTAGGGGTGCCGCAAAGTATCTATTTCACGATAATAATAACGAATAATTTCTCTGTTGAGTTAGGAGGTCACCAGGGAGGTGGGGAAAGTCTACAAGTCTTGTATGAACATTTTTGATACCTAAATCAGTTTTTATGAAGCCGAGCTTTTTCGCGAATCATAATTTGGCTAACCTTTGGTTTCACTCAAGAACTAACAACAACATTTTTGGTTATACACGTGTATTAAGTTAAACAAACCTTAAGTTTTGTATTGATATGTTTGATATGTTAATGGAAAATCCCGTCTAATGCAGATATACTGTTTATACTAGCTAATGGGCATTACATTTTTGGGCTCTAAAGTCTGCGTATTGAATGCATTCATATTAGCTCCTTAAGGAAAACGAAGATAGAAAAGGCTCCGGTTTTATGGGTCACATCTATTACTAGTTATACCAGCAGCCAGGCACAGGTTATCCGTTTGTCACCCAAGTCTAAAGTACCGACTCTCCGTCCGCAGATCTTTAGCTCAAAGGCAGATCTCCAGCTGCACACGCAGATCCACATGCGGGAGGCGAAACCGTACAAGTGCACCCAGTGCTCGAAGGCCTTCGCCAACTCGTCGTATCTGTCGCAGCACACCCGGATCCACCTGGGCATCAAGCCGTACCGCTGTGAGATCTGCCAGCGAAAGTTCACACAACTCTCGCATCTGCAGCAGCACATCCGGACGCACACGGGCGACAAGCCGTACAAGTGCAGGCATCCCGGCTGCCAGAAGGCCTTCTCGCAGCTCTCCAACCTGCAGTCGCACTCGCGGTGCCACCAGACGGACAAGCCGTTCAAGTGCAACTCCTGCTACAAGTGCTTCTCGGACGAGCCCTCGCTGCTGGAGCACATCCCCAAGCACAAGGAGTCGAAGCACCTGAAGACGCACATCTGCCAGTACTGCGGCAAGTCGTACACCCAGGAGACCTACCTGACCAAGCACATGCAGAAGCACGCGGAGCGGACGGACAAGCGGCCACCTATCGTGCCGGGCAGTGCGGCGGCCATTGCAGCGGCGGCCGCTGCAGCTGCCGGAGGGTCGGCCAACCCGACCAATGGCCCGCCGCCGCCGCCCAATCCCGCCCAGCATCAGCGCAACAACCTGGGCCTGCCCCCCGTCTCGATTGCCCCCAGTGACAACGGCTACTGGCCAAAGGTAAGTCCCGACTCGGCCGCTGCAGCCAACGCCATGGAGGTGATGCACCAGCAGCAGCAGCAGCAGCAGCAGCAACAACAGCAGCAGCAGCAGCAGCAACAGCAGCAGCAGGCGCACCACCACCATCCGCAGCACGGAGTCCCGCCGCAGCAACATGTCCCGCCCCAGCAGCAGCAGCAGCAGCAACACCACCATCCGCAGCAGCAGCCTCCTCCGCAGCACAGCATGGAAGCCCACTACGCTCAGCCGACGGCTCCCAACGGAGCCCAAAGCAACGGGCACGGAGCGGAGTTGCAGCCCCATCATCGCATGCCCGATCCCGTGCGGGAGGATATTGGTAAGTGATCCGATCTGCAACCACCACCTAGGCAATCTGCAAGACTATTTCCCATTTGCAATGCCTTTGCAAAGCTTATGGCTCAACAACTGCTTACAGAAACCACTTCTATATAGAGTACACACACCATAATGCACAACATAATTCAACTTGCAATGCCACAAATGCAATGCAATTACAACCTATGCAGATACTATCTGTCAGATAGACCATGCACTCTGACAGATTCAAAAAGTAAATGCTTTCATACAGTTCAATTTGAAATAGAAAGACAGTTATTCATTTGCTCATTATACCCGTTACTCGATTTGTTGAACAGGCAGTAGAAAGCGTGTCCGATCATTGTCATTTAAGATATCTATAATATATATATCTATATATATCAATTCTTGATCAGGATTAATAGCCGAGTCGATCCGGCCATGTCCGTCTGTCCGTCCGTTTGAACGGCGAGATCTCAAGAACTAAATGGGCTAGAGAATTGAGGTTTAGCATGCAGATTCCAGAGACAAGTTTGTTTACTTATGTGCCACGCCCACTCTAACGCCCACAAGCCACATAAAACGGCCACGCACACACTTTTGAAAAATATTTCCATAAATCTTCCTTCTTTCTTTAAGTCTGGTAAATTTGTATCGATCTTTAACGCCCACAAGCCGCCCAAAACTGTCGCGCCCCGTTTTTTGAAACACCTATTAGTTTCTATTTATTTCATTATTGCTTATCCCAGTTTCTACCGATATGCCGAAAAAATGTTGAATTTTCTCGCTCGCACTTCCACTAGCTGAGTAGAGTACCTTGTTTTGTTTTATGGTTTGGCAATAAGTTGTAATTTGGCTCAATACATATTTGCTAGTACTTGGACTAGTACTAGTACCAGTAATTTAAAATAGATACACAAAACCTATGAGAATCTCTGGCTCTAACTAACCTCTGGCTGCCTTCGGGCCCATAACATCTTCCCAACAGCCTCGACCCCCAGCGCCGTGGGTCCCTACGATGCCGCATCCATAACGAAGGCCACAAGCAACTCGGCGTTCACGCCGATAAACTCGATGCCCCCGCACCTGAACTCGCTGAGCCACCACCCAATGGCCCAGCGGCCCTATCTCTACGATGCCATCAGCTTCCCGAACAAGAACGTGAACCAGAACAACGCGAACGCGTTCCCCAACCAGCTGATCTCGCTGCACCAGATCCGCAACTACGCCCACCAGCCGGCGGGATTGATGGCGGGGGAGCACCTGCTGGGCGTGAGCGTGGGGCCTGGGAAGGAGAAGGGATAGCTAGGGGCGTACTTCTAGGTTGGAGGCGGTTCATCCGTTGTTTCTCCAGGCGGAGACGAGGCGTGCACTCCTGTACAGTATTAATTTGTAGTTAGTCGTAGCGAGTAAAGGTCATTTTGTAATTTTTGTAGATCTTCTTGGGTTAAGTTAGGGGTGTTCTCGCGCACTCGATGAGCAATCTGTAAATGGCCAACGATACGTACTCTAATTTGACAAACACCGTCCATACCTATGTTTACACAATGTCTTGGAATACGAGCACTAGTTCCGATAGAGAGCCTGCGATATCAATTCGGTCCAGCAAAAGTGGTCCAGTTCCCGTCAAGTGATTAGTTTTCCAAGACCTCGTCTGTTGCCGCTTGTAAATAGAATTGGAAATGAATTTGTTTTCGATGCACACGGATCTCGCAGTCTTGAAGCAATGGCAGACATCAAGAGCTGCTCACTAGGCTATCGGCTATTTGTACATAGATATACATCACCTAAACGGTGAACTTACCGGCAAACGTAATATACATTTACATACAAATCCTCATATATATTTGTTTAGGTGTATCGTATTAAATACAGATATTTCCGAGAGAATCTCCTCGAGGTGAATTCAAGAAATCAAATGTGTTTACAACTATAAATGAAACTATGCGATAGATGAAAACTATTTTGAAAAAAAAAAACATTTCTAAATATATGTTGGCAGTTGCAAAAACCGAAGTATAAAAGAAAACCGAAAGAGATGTTGTACTACTTTTTGGAAAGACTGAAGAGATCGAAATTAACGAACCAGCGGAGGAAATGATGAAAATCAAACATTTTAAAGAGCGTTTTTACTGCAGTTACTAAGCAAACTGAATGTGTCCTATAAAATTTCTTACTAAATGGCAGAAACTAAACCTAAACGTAATTACGAGTATAACAACATCAAATGTAATGTATTATTAAATTATTATTAAATAAAGTAATTTTAATTTTAATCCTAATCTAAATTAAAGTTAAACTAACCGATAGCTAGTGTTTAACTCCAGAACGCAATCTCAATGTAAAGACAAAACGAAAATGAACACAAAAGAAAATACCTACAGTTAAGTGAATAGCAAATGAACTCTGAACCACACACTCAACACACACACACACGCATTAATAGAAACATTTGGGGTATTCAGATAGCAGAACTAAATGATTATTTGTTTAACCGTGTGACAGCAGATTACAAAACGATTCAATAGCTAAGATATGCAAATACACGCCAGTTCCCGGTTGGACTTGGATTGGATAGCCACCTGAATATGCATACGTACTTATATAATTGTCAATAGTAGATGTGTGTTCCTCAGTTGATGTAAATTGATTTCCGACTAACCACAAACTCAAACCGTAATAAAGTGAATTAAATGTTCTCCTTCGCCTGTGTCTCGGCAATATATCTCAGGATCAGCGACTTAAACGCCCCTATGTGGTATTTCTTACGGGCGTCGATAACTACTTCCCTAAGCTCGTATCGACCTGGTTGCCTCCTATCGTCGATGATCGGATGGCCCGGGTTAACACCTGTGAAGTCTCCGGCGGTTAACCAGTTGTCGGTAAGTTCTTCCGTAAGACAGACGGGCCGCAACTTCATGTGGAACTCCAGGGGCTGCACCAAGTGCACCAGGACCAAAGTACCCACGATCCCTTTATCTAAATACCTAAAAAAAAATTTTTAAAAATTGATTTTTTCTCTATAATAGCCCATTCAATAATTACCTATTGAGTTACCGAAATATAGCTAAATTCGCCAGTCGGAAAGCATTACGACTTACCTAGCATAGACTATATGGGACACGTTGTGCAGCTTATAGGGATGGGGTTCGTGGGCCAAGAAGCTGTTGCCGTAGATCTTTCCCTCGGCGACGGTATAGAGCACAGGTTCCGTGGATGGCACACTCTTGATGGACGACTCGCTGAAACAGCGCTCCGTGGTCACCAGAATGTACGGCGACACGATGGTGGCATTGCAGACAACCGAAAACTCAGGCTTGTGACCCCGCTGAAAGACATTCATCAACCATGGAGGAGACGACGATGGTGTGGCGTCTTTGAGCTTCCACACACCACAGATCGGCTCGCAGTTTGGCAGCTTTTTGGTAACTACCCAATTGCCGGTTGCGTCGCAGTACTGCAGACCATCACCATCACCTCCAGTCTTTTCGCACCCGGACGAGCAAGTGACCGACATTACAGTGCCCATGGGCAGCACCGACTGATTGCAGTCGATCAGGCGACCATTCAGGGTGCACTGCCTCATGTGGCTTACATTGCCGACGTGCTTACACTGGGGCACGCACCTGGCCAACGGATACCGCCACTGGTCTGCGTCGCAAATGTTCTTCTCCGCCCCGATCAGACCATATCCTTTACGGCAGCTTAGATAAACGACGGTCTTGTCGGGCACACAGGCGTTACTTTGAAAGGTGGTGCCGCCCACGTAGTTCTCCACCACCAGGGACTTCGACGGATCTTCTAGACGGCAGTGCCGCACATTCCAAGCGCTTCTGACATCCACATGATGAACGGTTGGATTCCGGGCCGTGCAAATTTCCGCCATCTCATCGGACCCATCCAGGCAATCGGGAATGTGATTACACACAGCTTTCGGACTAACACAGGCTCCGTAGAGACATCTGAATGCCGGCGGCGGACATTCGAAGGCCGTGCAGAGTGTGCCGTCTTCATCGCTGCCGTCCTTGCAATCTGCCACTCCATCACAAACCTGACTCCAGTTCAGACAGGACCCCTTGCAATCGAACAAATCCTCGTCTCTGGAAATGATGGTCCACACACCTTAGCCTTAACTTTATCTTACAAGTTATATAAATAATAAGTGCATAAATTTAAAAAAACTCAAACAAGCATTCAAATAAATGTTTCAAATATCTACATTAGCTAGCATTTGGGATTTTTGTGCTTACAGCTATGAAAGTTCCGGAAGTAGACTCAATTGGTATGTATGGCATTGGAAATTTGAAGCCGATTTAGTTGTTAGGATCCAAACGTCCCTAATAAATAATACGACACAAGGCCACTATAAGCTTAATATTTAGCAATCTAAATTATTTCCCGACCAATGTTATCAATTGTGTTGCACAGCAAATTCAACTTACTCACACTCCCCTTTGAGGTCTTCGTACTCATTCTGCAGATTTGCATCCTCCAAGCATTCGAATTTATTTTCGTCGCTTCCATCCCAACAGTCAATCTTTCCATCGCACTTTAGAGTTCCATTTAGGCACGCTCCATAGGTGCAGCGATAAGAACTCTCATCCTCGCAGACCTTGCCATAACATAATTCGAACCTTTCATCTGGCCGATCGGAATTTTCATCTGCAAAACAATCGACTACGCCGTCGCATATTTGGTTCTCTAAAAGAGTCTTGTTGGTTTTTGTGCTGCACTGCAAGGCAAGCGAGCAATCTAATAATAGGGAGGGCGATATGCAATACGAGTATGTTCGTCTTAATATACATATACATCTTAAATACAAAAACACTCTTACCTAGACCGCACCCTAATAGGAAAAGATAAGCTAGCTGAAATCCCGATGCAGCGCGTTTCATGTCTAAGTCGATGAAAATACTTTATAAAAAGAAAACGTTTTTGAAAGCGGAATCTTAAACTTTTTCCGAGCAGAGCGATACTTGTACTGCACAAGATGCGAAAGAATCTCAGCTTATCAACAATTAACACTTTGTTAACTCTAGTATACCCACAGAGTAAATAATGTACCAAGGCTGATAAGACAGCGATGTTAAAAACACGCACTGCACATTGTTTTATATAATACCTTTTATTACGGAAATTAACCATTTGATGTAGCTTACAATTACAATTACATATAATGTAGAATTATACACATCTCATATAATTTGGGCTCCTCTGCAAAAACTCATCGCATATGTACTGGTAATTATTGTTTTTCCATTAGACGAATTGAAGTTTTGATTGGACACGAATTGAAGTTGTATCTGCCATCCTCTCGAATCGCTATGTATGCTTGTATATGTATATGCTTATGTTTGTATGCTCGTAGTTATTCAATGACGTTTAATGCTCTAACACTCAGTTCACAAAATATACGTAGAAGCGGGCTGATGTCTATATACGTGTAGATCTGTTATAGTTCATAATTGCCTTCGGTACACTTAATATCAGTAGTGGATAATGATTCGGTGTCTCGTTAAGCTATGCTTTCCTCGGGGTTCTCTATCCATTCCCTTTAAAGGTAGTGCCGCTAGATACACATGTAGTGCTTATTGCGTTCGGTTTGCGTTTGAGCTATTCGTGAGTGGTTATACTCTAGAGAATGTTACTGGTAATTGATTCCTACGTGTACTATGCTGCTTACATTATTGTTTAGTGTTGGTTTCCTCTCCGAATCAATGTTTTCTGACTTTTTCGATCGATTTGTGTGTGGTTTTGTAGCTTCTTGGTGCTAAGCATTCTGCTGCGTGTTCTCTCTAGATTCAATTTGGTTTTGTTTTATTTGTAGTTTTAGTTATTTGCTTTATTTTTAAGAGTACGTATAAAGTGTTAAGCAGTAAGCATTTTCCTTTGCTTCGCTCTGGACACACTTTAAGAGCTTCTGGGTGTGCAGATTGGTGTCTAATATCAATTAAATCAATGGTATATTTCGGGTCTTTACATTAAAACCAAGATGTTCAAGGAATTTAAATTAAATTGTACAGGCATTATGCTTAAACGTTAGATATCATAAATATTTTATACAGATGCATGGTTAGTAATATATCTCTTCGTGGAAATCAACCACTGAATGGTGGGCACATTAAATATAACTTTAACTGTTTGATATGAAAATCATACGTGGTAAGTAACATGAAGCGTAGAAGTAAAGTTTTATACAGCAACAAAGTCGGTGTCTCTTTAAATAAGATCGAAAATTCTTCTGCTTACGTATTCTTAAATTCGAACATGTCCATATTGAAATGTTCCTGAATTATCTTACACTTACATGCACTTTTAGGGTCCTAAACATTTTCTAATACATTTAATTTAGTTAGTGGTTGCTTGGTAAATATTTCATTTCTGCTTGTGGCGTAAACGGTCTATGATCTCGCATCTCGCATTAATGTTGCTTCAAAGTAAAAGCAAGTGATCGCGCGGAAATCAAGTGTAATGCAAACAAACCGTAGAAAAGAAATTTAACCCATATGCAATCATATGCTAAAAGTGGGGGAAATTCATTGTTGCAACGCGCTCATGCCGATGAGCCGCATGACTCCCGTTCCGGTTGCCAGCTCCTGCCTCCTCCCCCTTATAAAGGGGCGCCTGCGCCCAGGTGCATCCTGCACCTCCTCTACTCGTTCAGTTTGTGCCACTCGGCGATCTGGCGACGGGGCGAGTTGCACACCTCGTTCCAGTGGTTCAAAGCTGTGCTGCTCGAGTTCGGTCCGCCCAGCTCCAGCCGACCGATGACCTGTGGAAATTCAGAGCGTGCAATTAGCCAGTTATTGGATAGGTCATCCCAATCGACTCACCTCGTTCTTGGTCACGCGATCCCAGTCCAGCAGCATCAGTTCCAAAGACACACCCTCAAGACTGGCGCCAGCGCCCTGTATAAATTTATAGTATTAGTATTATTTATAGTATAATTTATAAAATTGTAGTGCAATTTTCAAATTTACTCATGTGTTTTAAAATATAGCTTGTTTCCAAATGAATGAATTCCAATGAATCTATATTAATTAACTAACAAATAATGAAAAACATAAGGAATCATTTGTTTTAATTCATGCTCTTTATGCAGCATTATGTAATTTTTGAGTTCTTAGGTAGTTGAGAGTCTTTTATAGTGTCACGTTAAACAAAAAATAGATAAATGATGCTCGTAGTATTACTCACTTCGGCAGCGGGAATATCAAATGCGAAGCTCTCGTTGAAAACTGGGCTCAGAGTGCGCTTCTTCACGTGCGTCTTCTTCTTGGCGATGCGTTGGCCATTATAGAGGAGATAGATTTTCACATACGGATCGGCCAATCCGGTGACATCCATGCGAGGCAAGTTTCGGGCCTTCAGCAAGACGACGGTGAGACGACCGGCAGCTGGTTGCCAGCAGAGGGAGATGAGCAGCTCCCCGCGACCCTGGGCTCGAATCTTCAGGCTCCGTGGCTGGATCTCTTTGCTGATAGACAAGGCCTCTTTGGAAATGTCCCCGATCTCGATGGAGGTCAATGGGCACACCACCTCGCCAATGACGTCGTCGCGCGAGTAGCGATCGAAGCTGAGGATGACAAAGTGCAGAGACATGTTCTGCAGGTCGTTCATGTTGAGGCCGTAGAAGGTGAAGTCCTCGTCGTAAACCGGATTCCGGGTGTTTCGCACCACACGGGTCTTGACCTTGTGCTGCTTATCCGGCAGCAGCTGCAGCTTCACATACGGATCGGTAGCCGCCTGAGTGCGTCCGTTCATGCCAGTGGGAATATCTCCGGTTCCGCTCGATCCTCCCTTGCAGGGGAGTCCGCGGCAACGGATGATGGAGACCATAAGGGCGTTCCTCTCGGCCAAGTAGCGCAGCTTGAAGTAGATGGTACCCAGCTTGCCGTACTGGTCGGTCACGGTCAGCTCCTTGCCGTTGGTCAGCGAATGGTCGTCCAGGGTAATGGTCACACTTCCGTTGGCGATCGTCTCCACCGGCGAGTGGTGCAGGCTGTTGTGCAGCGAGTGCTTCAATCCGTTGCCATCCACCACGGTCAGTTGGTTGCCATTCTGCTGCTCCGGATGCTGGGCGGGTCCCTCGCCCTCCTCGCTGTACTTCACATTCGGCTGCGCGATCGGCGAGGTGGACTGGTCCTGCATCGGCGACAGCAGACCCATCTGCTTGCCTCCAGTCGGCGAGGGCGACTTCTTCAAGTAGTGCGGCGGCTGGCCGCTCGGCGATCGAACGGCGGTCGGTCGCCGGGTCGGCTGGAAGGGGAATGAGGAGTCGTGCTGGCTCTGTTTCTTGTTCCGGAGTCGCATCTGCCGGGCGCAGATGCAGGCCACTGACGAGAGGACAGCAGCCGCTGTCAGTCCCAGGATGGCGGGCACAACTGGAAGGACAGCAGGACGGGAAAGTGGGCAACATATAAGCATTAGTTGTACCCAAGAAGAGGTCGAATGAAATAATTGCAAGGGGGTAATGAGGTTCTTATTTTTCTTTCATGAATGTCACTAAGTGAATAACGCAGTGTAAACTGCCATCCATGCTTAGATTATATAGGTAGACCGTCTAATCTCTAAGTCCCGAAAACAAATTAATAGGACATTTAAAAAATAATTGGGAACTCACAAAATAACATAGAACAAAACGTTTTCTCAAAATAAATTATACTTTACATACACGGTATGAATTTCGCAACGCAAGCGTTCCTAATAAAATATCCAATATTAAGAAAAACAGTGTTCATTTTTAATATTCGTAAACAAAATAGAACAATATCTGCGCTTAGTCATCGAAAGTTTAGTCACAAAAAGAAGGAAAGAAGGTTTCTCCCTCAACAGCTGCGCGTTGTTTTGTAGACTTATATTGCCATTACCCCTAATACACAAGAAAATCAACTTTCGCAAATGCGTTACAAGTTAAAACATTTCAACCCACACTGCAAACACAGCCCAAGAACAAAGACCCAAATGAATTATTCATTGCCACCGAAAAGTTGGGCACAACTTCTGTGCAACACTTTGAACGAGTTGCTAATGAACAAATTGGCCAGATCGAGCACAAAGGTCGCATTGGCCGCTGCAATATGTTACTTACTCGTGTCCATGACGCTGGCATCTGGAATGTACTCTTCAGCCATTTTAATGGATTTGGCTTCGCCGCTCTCAGCACGTTTCCACTCGATGTTCCTGGCGGCTGTGTGGAATAACAATTAGTAATTAGTCACGGCTTGAAAGTGAGGAGGAAAAGTTTTGCTGGCTGTCTTTGGATGTTTGCAACATTCGGGGCACGTGAAGAATTGCGTGCTTCGATTTTGCGCACAAATGTAGGCTAGAGGCTAGAGACTAGAGGCTTTTTGGTTTTTTCGGGCAGCAGCTGCCCGTCTTCTGCTGACGTTTGGCTTTTGTTGTTATTTGCATTGCTTAAGGACACCCACTCGGGCGCACTCTCTGGCCAGAGAGCGGGAGAGTCACACACACATGGGCAGTTGGGTGCTCGTCTGGGTCGCATGAATCATCACGCACACGAAGTTCGCAGGTTTTCAACTTCTGGAAGCCAAGTTCAATGGGAAAGTGCCAACTAAAATGCATGTTTTTCTTTCATTTAGGTTTTCGTAACATTATAGCATACGAATCACTTTTACTATCACACTCAGTATGTGTATCTACTGTTCGTTGCCCCTTCAGGGATTCCTGCAAAAGCCATTACTCCCAGTAGCTACTTGGTAGTTCCTGGGTTTTCCTCGCAGGCCTGTTTAGCCCTACATTTTGCTTGCTTGAGTGTATAATAGCCTTACTTTTTCTATCTGCACCTTCACAATTAATAACCGAATAGTGTGATCTCGTTGATATCCACAAATTGTGGAACAAAATTCGACAACGCAGTTCTACGGCCGTTCGACGTTATTTTGCCAGTGGCTTTTCAGCTCGACTGGGAAATCGTTAAACTCGCGCAGGCGCACAGTTAGCAGCTTTTTGTGTGGGTTGTTAGCTGAAAGCGGTGGTTGAAGAACCTGTGACGTCTTAGCCGAAGCTAGGGGTGCTTTAAGAGAGTTTTGCAACACTAGAAAATATTCTTGAGTAGTAATAAATAATACGAAATACGTTAGTAATAACAATTATGCAGAGTTTAAAGGGAAGTGGAAATAGGCTGTGTAAAATTGCACCAATTTACTTACCTACTCGTTGCAAGCTTCAAAAGCTTTCGCCTCAGACCAAGTCTCAGAGAGCGCAGCTTTGGCCCAGCTTTAAGCTGTCTTTCGTTGAGTTTGAGCTTTTCGCCAGTTTAAAAAGACTGGCGCCTGCTGGCCAGAAGCTGAGTCGGTAACGCTCTGCGTCTGCGCGCAGTTCGAACAAGCTGAGAAAAAAAACCAGAAAGCCCATCCAGTGCAGTGCTCCAGACAAAACCCTAGAAGTCGGGGCCTAAGAACCACTGTGCGGCGCTACGAGTGTGTTTTTGTGTGTTAGAAAAAGAGTGCTTAAGAAAGCACACAAGTTTTTGTCTTACGCGGGCCATTGAACAATTTGCTCGAGGCATTTTCTATAAGGAATAAGCAATTCATTTAATATTTGAGGCCTAAAAGGAAACCAGACACCCAAGCAACGGACAACACGAACGTAAGTTGATGCAATCGCCGTTATTTCTATTATTTTCTGCCTTTTCGGTCTTTGCACAACCCCAAAATCCGCGATGTCCGTTTCTGGCATTGGGGAAGCTCAAAAGATTTGGACAGCTTTTTGGCCCAAGTCTGCTGGAAATTTGCCATTGTCATAAGCCCAAGAAACGGAACTTTGTTCGGTCTTCTGATGGCTCACGGCGATAAATTCACTGCACTTTGTTTGCAATAGCTCCAATTCGATTGGTTTGTTTTTCTGGCACAGAGTATAGAATGCCTCACGATTTCTGCTCTATACACGTTTCTACGTTTCTACGTTTCTTACGTATTATTCGTTTAAAAATGTACCCACATTAAGGTGTTTTACGATACCAGTTCATTAAACGTTCATTGCAGTATCAGGAAATTAGCCCGGTTTCTCCCCCGATTCCGCCGCTTATTAGCCACCACCTCATTTTCACGAAATGAGTCGCATTGTAAAAGACCAACTACTTGCGCTTATTTATGGTGAGCACATTTCTTTCATACCCAATTTCCGCTGGGTGCTAGCTTTGGTTTTCAAACTGAAAGCGACGTTTTCAGGCTAACGAGCCTACATTTTGTTCATAAATTATTGTTAACACTAAAAGATATTTCTATAAATATCAACAGAACTCCTGTCATACAAGACACATTTATAGAGATTGATAAGTCATGTCAAATATATTGAATTCCCTACCAATTTAGTACCACCTAACAGCAAGTCAGTTCCGCTGTGTATTTCAGCGGAATCTGTATAATTTATAACGCTGTTTTTTGCCATCTAATCATCAAAGTAAACATTACAGTCATCAAGAGGCCAACAAAATAAGAAAAGTGATTCCCAAAAATGTAAAATGTTGCAAAGGAGCTTTAGGCTAAAAGCGCGCACAACTTACACATTTCTTCCGAACAATTGAACAAATAATTCCTAATTAGGCGTGCTCACACATTTACACCTGAACCCATTAAAAAAGAGTTCGCATTCGAGTGCCTGGAAATAAAATACCTTGATTTGCATATCGGATTCGATGTTCGAATTAGGGTCTTTTAAATTCGCTTGTTTTTTCCGTACTTTTTTATTGGCGAGAGCAAATCAAAGAGGGCGGCGATGATCCATCAATTTTATTGAGGGCAAACAGTGGCCAGCCGATATAGGAGAAGGTTTCAATGTCCAGGGGGATCGGCGGGGGCAATGGAGCAGGGTGCTTTGACCGAATGACACCCACGCTTAGCTTTCTTTTCTGTAGTTGTTGGCCAAAAACTCCAAAGCCTCCGCACACAAAAACTGTTTGCACACACGTCCCGTAGATCTTTTTGAAGTCATGTTCAAATGTCAGCGGCAGATAAAAATTTGTACGACTCCATGTTTTGGGAGCGTGCTGTCGCCGCTTTATCTGCTGTTAGCATTTTTCTGGCCCCACAAGCCAGTGGGAGAAAATTCGAAAAACAGTTTCAAGTTGGCCCAAGCCTGTTGCTTGGCTTTTGTTACTCCTCTTCATCGACATCGAACGGCTTTTGCTGCCTGTCGTTTGTTTGCCTTGCGATTGTCTGCTCCCCTTTTGGGCATTTTGGCAGTCGTCCATTCATTTCGGGCATTCAATGTAGATACTCTGCATGTAGTCTCTGCCGTTTGCCATTTAACTGGTCTCCGGCAGGGCTTGACGTGGCTTTATTGGTTTACAATTCGTTATGGCACATTGCCAGGTCAGAGCCACATCTCGGCATTTGTGGGACAAATCTTTGAGTGCTTTTCGGTGAGGTTTCCTAGGGAGCGGAATTAGCATATTGTGTAAAATTATTGAAGAAATTGAACTATTTTTTTTTAAAGGCACTTGAAACCTTCAACCTATTTGAAGTGCAAAAATGTTCTTACTCAAATGGATTATTTTAAAAAACTATAAGTATCTACGTGCATATCTATCGACATCAGTTCGTAGAAGAGGGTCGTATTGCAGTAAAAAACTAGTAGCATTGCAGGCATTGGAGGATTTCGCAACGCTACTATCAGCTCATTATCGACAATCGCTCGGCCTCCGGGCGTCCCACAAAATCTTATCCTGACGACGACAAGCGTGAGAAATCCCGGCAAAACATCAATTACAGCGCAACTTCAACCCTGTTAACAAATTCACTCATTTAGCAATGAAACTAAAAGTGTTGTTACTGTCTGCAGGCCAAAAGCCGAACTCATGAAATGGCAACCCAGTTGACAGGCAGCTCCTGAATCAACGTTGTTCGGGGCCGAGCTGGCCACCTTATACGAGTATTGTTACCTCTCTTTTTTGGCTTTGGTTTCGGCCGTTTTTGCATCCGCCTCGGGCCTGCGAATAGATGTGGATGTGGATGTGCATGTGGATGGATGCTGCTGATGTGGCTGCGGCTTTTTGCCTTATCCAGCACGTAACCAGCGATCAATCAAGGCAACTCTCATCTGGGGTCTTTGACAATCGCCGGAATGATGCGCAGCGCAATTGCAGAATTTCACTCGGAGCTTAATTGTACGACTAGGAGCGGCAAGAGCGGCAAGAGCGGTACGAGCGGTACGAACAGTACGAGTGCCACGTAATTGGCAACGCCAAGGGTATTACATGCAGTTGCCGCAACATTTTGCCCAGCGAAATGCAACAAAATGTTGTAAATATTCAATCACGTAGTTCGTGCAACAATAGCCCGGCCGGCCGAAAAACAAAATTTAAATAAATTATGTAAAACGGTATTTTCTGCACAGCTTTCCAGCAAACTCGAGGAAAAATGGGAAATTTATAGGATTGTGGTATTTCCGCTTCTGTTTCTGGTGGAAACGTCCGTTGTCAGTCGTGCCGGTCAATGCCGTTTTAATAAATTATACTGTGCAATTCTCTGGAAATAATAGCAAACGAAAACAAATAAAAATGCAATTGCCCATCGTGAAGATATTGATACACACGAGTTCCGATTTTGTTGCTTTTCACTAGAGCCTCGTAAATCTCTATGAATATTGACGAAACGATTGTTAGCTTGTAAAACAAAAGCTGTGGAATTGTCAGAGGGAAATCCGGTTAGAAGAATCTTTAGGTACAAAGATAGTTATCCAACGAACGCCTGTAATTTTTTCTCAACTCTTAAAGCCGTTAACCTGGCCGGAGTCGGCAGAAGTGCATTAACTAAATATTATCCACTATTAATTAACAATCCCGCGATGGGGCATGACAATGTGGCAGCGAATTCTCACACAACACATTCGCACATTGTTGATGTCGCGTTGACAACTGACTGAGGCAAACGCGAAGGCACAGAAAACCGACATGAAGTACGCAAAAGTAACAAGAAACAAGTGAAAAAATAACAAATGCTATTTCAGACGCAATAGTGGCATTCATAATTCCCTTACTAAACCGTATAAAAACAAGAAAGGACGCTAGCTGCGGTTAGCCGAAGGTAATATACCCTATATACATTATATATATTCACGATCAGTACCAACATCCGTGACGATATAGCCTTAACGACTCTACGCAAAGTAGTATCTCAGTTTTAAAGCTTTCTGCATGAAACATTGATACTCTTATTGTTAACAGCGAGGGTACAGAACTAAAAAAAAGAGCGGAGCCAAGTGGGCCTGCAGTCCAAGTCCGTTGCTGTGTTGCTGCATTTCTATGTGCCGCCACTGGCATGACGAACGAAAGTGAAAATAGGAAGTCAAGAGATGGCCAAAGAGCCATGAGACCGGCAACAACGGCGTCTGGGCCACTCAGACTTTGAGTCACACATTGGCCAAGTTGGCCAGATATTGCGCGGCAGCTTCCTCCAGTCTAGCTGCGAACGCGAATGCGATGCCAGTTGCCAGTTGCCAGTTGATGTTTGGTGTTTGCTGTTTGCCATTGCAGTCGCAGGTTGCAGGTTGCGATTCCAGCTGCAGCCCCAGTTCCAGTTGCCTTAACTTGCCACACTCGCTGGTTTCTTGGCCAATTTCTAACGGCCAAAAGCGCCGGAGATGGCTGCGTAATATCGACGGGGGTTGACGGGAGGGGCTCGTTATCCTCGTGTTAATTTATGGCCTCGCTCTTGGCCAGATTTTCCACCGCTTTGGCTTATTGGCGAATTTATGAACTTTTTCCAAATGTATTTCAGCTTGCTGTTGCTTTGCCGCGTTTACCATGCTTTCTTAATTTATTCATTCACCTTGCCAGCTTGGTGCCGCTTGTCAATTTGACGCCCGAAAGTGAAAAATTTTATGGTTCGACTTTATTTCTTGAACTACTCTTTATTTATTTAACCGTAATTTTTTGATTTGGAGCATAGAAGTAAGCTGCAAAGTGCAAGTAAACTCGTTCCCGTTTATAGTCGGGGTCTGTTGGCCAAATTAATGATTCCAATTTGCCGCAATGTGTTGAGCATTAAATTTGTTGTAGTTTTGAGCTTATTATTCAAGTTTTTTACCAGCCCGGGAAGTCGGAAGTCGCTAATTGAAATTGACTCAAAATCGATGTGAAATTTTGTAAAATAACTTGAGTTATTTCATGTCTTTCAAGGCGTAATTCAATAAAGCTGATGACATTCTACAAAGGCTTGGACGGCCTAAGGTGTTTTGTTTGATTTACTTAGTTTTAAGTAATCCCAAAATTGCATTCCCAGCTGATTTATTGTGATATAGAAAAGAATTCAGCTAATAAGTAGTTCCAAAGTCTGAACTGGAATCTTCTGACCAAGGCACCTTAAGATCCCACCCCTTCCAAATGTGGACCTTACACAACTCATTCAAATCGCACAGCTTCATCTGGCGCCTTTGTAGTGGCACGCATAAATTGCATTACTTTATGATTATTATTCTAATAGATGCGCGGTTCCCACATTAATAAGCACCCGAAAAACTATGCCTAAACATATGGCAGAAGCGGCAACGAGATAACTGTATAACAAGGCCCAAAACCAAGCCCCAAGCTGCGGTATTGTTCACACCGACTGACTGAATGCCTGATTGACTGACTGACTGGCTAACCGCCTCAACGACTGAATGACTGAATGACTGACTGACTGACTGGCTGGCTGACTGGCTGACTGGCAGCTCAAAGAAACCTTCAAACGCAGCAAAGAAGACAATGCCAAGCAATATCAATGAAGTTATCGTGCGAGTGCAAAACAAACCACCAGAAGACAACTGCATCGAGTCGGCTTAATCGACACTCGGTTCGCTTCAGTGCTCAAGGGATTATGCACCATGCTTTAGATCCGATAAAGTTGTTAATTCAAGAAACACTGTAATTATGACAGCGCCATTGATAATCGTGTCAGATATGTTACACAGGAAGCGCGAGTAATCAAATGATAACAAGGAAAAGTGTCGTAAGGCTAATTTAGTAATTTTAATTTAATATGTTCTCACAGTCAAACAAAGATTTCTGTGGAGCTTTAATTGAAATTAGAAATTGTGCATTTGGTACAATTTTAATTTAGTTTTTTTTCACTTAACTTTATTTGGATTTGACTGACTTAATATAAATGGTAGATATAATTAGAACTAGCTTCCAAGCTCAATCGTAGTTGCTAATTTGTATATTATTCCTTCTTGTCAAAGTAATAAAGCATGAGCCATTCTTAAATGTACACCTGTTTACCTTCGGAAAATATTGGCACTTTGCCCAAATGAACGCGTCATTAATGAACCAGATAATTAAATCGGCGTCAAAGTATTCCGGCTATAGTATCCCTAGGATTTGGCCACCAATTTCCATGAGCCGCCACGGAGAAGTGAACCAAAATCCGTGGACCAATGCAAAACTTGCCCCGAACAACTTTTGATTTTCTAAGTGCTGCACGACTTTTGCACGCGTTTTCCTCGGCGTTTGAAGTTCGTCTGTTGCAACTATTGTTGCCTGGCTTTTACGAGCCTGCTGGAAAACTGGCTGCGAGGTCAACTGCCTCTCTTTTCGATTTTCCACGTTCGCGTGAGTTGCGTATGTTCTCCGACTTTGTTTTGACTGTTTCTTGTTTTTGTATTTTTCTATTTTTTAGCGCGAGCTCGGTCCGCTTCACTTTCTTGGCATCCTTCAACTTTAAAAGCGAAAGACACCAAAATGCAATTGAAATGAATGAAAAATCGTGTTCCAAATGCCAGATGTGAGCCCCATTGTGGCACCCAAAACAGACGAACTGTAGCAATTGCATGGTCTTCTCGATCTGCGCTTAGGTGATTCTCTTGTTCCACTCTCGGTTTCAGCTCAAGTTTCTGTTTCAATTACTTTTTTGCTTTGGGTTCGGTTTTGGTTTCTGTTTTTGGATGGGTGCAAATTGCAATTTGATTGCTTCAAGCTGTTCGAGTTAATTGAGGTCAAAAGCGTTGTCAGCATCTTCCAAAAATGCACTGATTTCGGGGATCGGTTCGGATTTAGTTTTGGTTTTGGTTTCATTTTTGGGCGCTAATTAACCGCCCAAAAAGGAGTGTGAAGAGCAATGTTGGAAGCAAGCAGTTAAGACGGTTTCTTCACATAAAAGGAGCTTAGAACGGATCCCGTTTCAAAGCTGCCCAGGAGTCAATCTGTTTAGCCCCGGGGCCACAAGTCGACCACCAACGAGCCGAACAAATGACTTAATTATATTGCACATTACCCAACCGTCGTTGGCTACCGTAATTCCATGCAGCCTCATTGCTTCTGTTAGGCATTTGGTCGTCAATTTCGAAATTTCAAATAGGAAAGAAAAGGGAAGCCAGCCAGATATTTTTGGACGCTTGGGGCTAAGGTCATGTGAAACTATGCAGAAGCAGCAGCCGACGGAACAAAAGCCGAGCTCGGATGATGAGCTATGACTTCTGTCCGTCCAGCTGTCTGTTTGGCCTTTCGGTAATTGCCAATGCTGGGGGCAGTTGCCGTTTGTTTGCCAAACGGCCAAGATATAAAAAGTATCTTTTCTGATTTCAATTTCATTCGGGTTTTTCTTCTCTGCCGCATTACTGTGTGCATTGGGACAGACGACGCCCATTGTCTCGGTGGGTACTCTTGTTAATTACAGCACTGCTGCTGGAGCGTTACTTTGATAACATAGTCTTTGTCTCAGTGGACAAGGTTAAACAGAAGTTCACGTTGCGGTTTTCAAAAATTGATGACTTTGCCCTATGACTCGCGATTAATCAGCTGGAAAATGCATAATTAATTCAGCAAATAAACAATTAAAGCCATTCTATCGAATTTCGTAAATAGTTTTGAGATTGGTAATAAGGAGAATATCAATTGCTGACATTTCTTGATTCTCAGATTCCTTGACTATTTAATTCGAATATAAATTATCAAATTACAAAAGACTTAGAACACGAACTTTAAGCAAAGTTCGTGCTTTCTTATTTTGTACTCTTTAACTTGAGTATAGTATGTAACCTATTTAGTAGTAAAAATGAAAATGGTAATAAGGAAAAAAGTCAATTGCTGAAAACATTTCTTCATTCTTAGATTCCTTGACTATTTAATTCGAATAGAAATTATCAAGATTACAAAAAACTTAGAACACGAACTTTAAAGTTCGTGCTTTCTTTTTCGTTTACACTTTAACTTGACTGTAGTTTGTAACCTATTTAGTAGTAAAAATGAAATTCCCATTGTGTATTTCAGTCAATCAACATGTCCGCCAGCTCCTCAGCCTGCGATTGTTTGGTGGGCGTGCCCACTGGGCCCACCCTGGCCTCCACATGTGGTGGTAGTGCCTTTATGCTGTTCATGGGCCTCCTGGAGGTCTTCATCCGCTCCCAGTGCGATCTGGAGGATCCCTGCGGAAGGGCCAGCTCTCGGGTAAGCTATAAATGATTACGACCACAAAAAGTGGCTACCCATATCTCCATATTGTTTCCAACTTTATTACAGTTTCGATCGGAGCCGGACTACGAGTACGATTTCATTGTCATTGGCGGCGGCTCAGCGGGCTCTGTGGTGGCCTCTCGACTGTCCGAGGTGCCCCAATGGAAGGTGCTTTTGATCGAAGCCGGTAAGGGATGTTGCCCCAGCAACTCATACCTATACACATCCCAGTAACATAAACTTACACTGCTCACGGCAATTAGAGGCGCGTTATGTGGCATTTGTTTAGAAGTAATTGAAGCTCAACAGCGGCATAAACTGCACAATGGCAGCAACACTAATGCCACTTGGGCAAGACTCGGCGGCAAAGAAGCAACCGCAACTGCCACGAGCATTATGTAAACTAAACGAGCTGCCACCTCAGCCGATGCCAAATCTTGGCCCATGCAAATATCTTCTCTCTCTGTATAGGATTTACTTCGAGCTGCTAGCCCGCTTACAAAGCCTGAAAAGTTATTTTCATTTTCGTTTGGCTTGGCTTTGTTTTCTGCATTTATTCATTGCTGTTGCTCGCAGCTTATTTAATGAATGAATAACGATTCGGAAATCACGTGTAATACATGATTCTTTGCGAATGTGGGTGAATAACGAGTGTATTTAATTCTGCTAATCGGAGTCGATATTCAATGCAGTGCATTCACTTTGACTTAATTAGACACAAACATGCGGCGAGCTTCGTATTAGAGGCTTTTTAGCACTGCATAATTTAAAATGTGTCTTATTAATTTGTTCGAGCATGAGTGTTAAGATAACTTGTTTCTTTACAGCCCAGTAACGAGATAATATAACGCCGAATATCAATAGATATCCTTATTAAATATATTTGAAATAAATAACTTAATATGTATGGCCATGTTACTTGGCATACCTTTAATGAGTAACTAAACATGTTATACCTAATTATAAATTGCATACAATTGTATCATTTTGTTTAACCTCAAAAGCAACTATTACAGACGTAAGTAAAGGCAGTTTATTGGGTGACTAAGTCCACTTTAAGTTGTATCTCTCATCGTCCCAATACATAAACAAACATCATTAATCATTACTTCTTTCTCGTCAAACACTAATGTCTTAATCAGACGACTAAGTGCTTGGAAAATCAATTGAAATATTTCCAGGCCTGGGAAAGCATTCTAATGGCTCTATTACGACTTCCCTATGAACGTTCTCGGCTCTGCCTGGCTTACTTTGTGCTTCTCCCTTAGTTTTCCAATTTTTGCGCACAGTAATTGCTTATAGCGACAATTTTTAAGCCTCGTCACTAATTACACTAATTACGAGCCAAAAAACGCGCAAGAGAAACGCATTCGAAGTTGTCAATGCGTTGGCGTTAATTATACAACAATGCCTGATTGTATAGTGCAATTAGCCGCGGCTATTACCTGGCTTATTATACGACCATATCGCTATGAACAGATAATCCTCGTCTAAAGTGGCTTTTGTTGCTAGCAAGCCGCAAAAGCTTGATTCTTGCTAGAATTAGTCAATGCCAAAAACATGCCGGAAAAAAATAAATTCTTCAAATCTCCAAATTGTTGATTGAAGAAGTCACCCGGTGCCTGGCACACTGACCCCTGGAATAAACTCGCATCGGGTTAATGGCACAACTGGTGGTGTAATTGTGATAAACCATATACTATCTTTGCACTTCATGATGCCGCAAATCATTGTCACTCTTGGGCTAATGTCCAAGCCACTTATTTTTGTTATATTTTATTTAAAAATTTATATTCAACTTATGTGCCAGCACGCGGTGTTAATAATTGCACTTATGTTAATGGTTTTTAATAATAATATATGCAGCGCAGAAGTCAAATCAATTATTTTATCACATTTACCATTTCCCATTAGAGAAGAAGAAGAATTTCGAATTTAATTCTTTCAACTAATGAGGTTCTGTTTTTATGTTTTCCACTGTGTTTTAAATATCGTGTATACAAATCATTTTAGCGTTGGAAGAGTTATTCGCTTTATATTTATGAGACGATGTTCGTCCAATGCTCCAGACTGCAGCTTGTTTATTTGCTTTAGCTTATAATCGAAGCTAATTTGAACGCGAATTCCCGCTGCTAATTGTTTTCTCTTATCCAGTGGCGTAAACACCAAGAAACGCATTTGTTTTTTATTTGCGCGACACAGACATATGTATGTTAAGAGTGGCCGCAGAACAAGTTATTAACAATTTCGGGAACATATATAACGCTTGCACTCAATGAATCACAGCATTAGTATCACGACATTAGTATCTCTTTCCAAAATTTGGCTATTTTGCTTAATTTCCTTTGTTGAAACTCCAAGTTAAATTATTACTGCAGGATTTTGCGGTAAGATTTTTTCGGCTCCCACGCTGTGGCAATCAAAGATTCACTTGAATCGATTTAATTAACGAGAGTCGTGGGCCCAGCGCAACGGAAATTCTAGAACGCCGATTGAGCCAATATACTAATTATAATGGATTGCCATGGGTTAAGCAAAAGCGTGCCTCAAATGTCCCAAAAGCCAAATGAGGCTGCCCACCCAACTGCTGAAGGCCGAATTGGACTTTGTTTGTACTGCTTCTTAATGGGCAGTTAGGGTCTATTAATCAAGACTCACGACCAGTTATTTCATTTATTGTGGTCTTCGGTCTTAGGTGCATATCTATTACCTTAACCGGTAGGAATTTGGCATTTAAGCATAAACAATTCGTTAACTTCCTCTTCTTGCTACTAACCCATTTTTTATCTTGCCCTTTGTTGGGAAAAGGTACTTAGATTAGGCTAAATACTACACAAATTATAGTTAAATTGATAAATGTTCATTTAAGAAGCTGGATAAGTTATAGTTCTTAGTCTTCGTCGAATGACATTAAAAGTTCTCCATTTTAGATAGATCAGACAAACTAATCACATCTAAGCTTATATAAAACCCACTTACCAAATATGTAAAGTACATATACTAATAGCTATATCTTATCCGTCTTGTCCAGGTGGCGATGAGCCTGTGGGAGCCCAGATTCCCTCAATGTTCCTCAACTTTATTGGCAGCGACATCGACTACCGCTACAACACGGAACCGGAGCGAATGGCCTGTCTGTCCTCGGCGGAGCAGCGCTGTTACTGGCCGCGTGGCAAGGTTCTGGGCGGAACCTCGGTAATGAACGGAATGATGTATATACGCGGCAACCGGGAGGACTATGATAATTGGGCAGCGCAAGGGAATCCTGGTTGGGCCTACAACGACGTGCTCCCGTTCTTCAAGAAGTCAGAAGACAACCAGGAACTGGATGAAGTGGGCACTGAATATCACGCCAAGGGTGGGCTGTTGCCAGTGGGCAAGTTTCCATACAACCCACCGCTATCCTACGCCATTCTGAAGGCCAGCGAGGAATTGGGCTTCTCCGTGCAGGATCTGAATGGTCAGAACTCCACCGGATTTATGATTGCCCAGATGACGGCCCGAAACGGAATCAGATATAGCTCAGCTAGGGCCTTCCTGCGACCGGCTCGCATGCGCAACAATCTGCATATCCTGCTTAACACCACGGCCACCAAGATCCTTATTCATCCGCACACTAAGAATGTTCTGGGAGTGGAAGTCAGTGACCAATTCGGCAGCATGCGTAAAATCCTGGTAAAGAAGGAGGTGGTTTTGAGTGCTGGCGCTGTCAACTCGCCTCAGATCCTGCTACTGAGTGGAGTGGGTCCCAAGGACGAACTGCAGCAGGTGAATGTGAGGACCGTGCACAACCTACCAGGCGTGGGAAAGAATCTGCACAATCACGTGGCCTATTTTACCAACTTCTTCATTGACGATGCGGACACGGCGCCACTTAACTGGGCCACGGCTATGGAGTACTTGCTGTTCCGGGATGGTCTCATGTCCGGCACTGGCATTTCGGATGTGACCGGAAAACTGGCCACTCGATGGGCCGAAAGGCCTGACCTTCCCGATCTCCAGTTCTTTTTCGGCGGCTACCTGGCCAGTTGTGCCCGCACAGGACAGGTGGGCGAGTTGCTCTCGAATAACTCTCGGTCCATCCAGATCTTCCCAGCAGTTTTGAACCCCCGATCGCGAGGCTTTATAGGCCTGCGATCCGCTGATCCCCTAGAGCCGCCGCGTATTGTGGCCAACTACTTAACAGACGAGCGGGATGTGAAGACACTGGTGGAGGGCATTAAGTTTGCCATCCGATTGTCGCAAACGACGCCAATGAAGCAGTACGGAATGCGGCTGGACAAGACAGTGGCCAAGGGATGCGAAAGCAATGCCTTCGGCAGCGATGCCTACTGGGAGTGCGCCGTGAGGCAGAATACGGGTCCGGAGAATCACCAGGCTGGCTCCTGCAAGATGGGTCCCAGCCACGATCCCATGGCGGTGGTCAACCACGAGTTGCGAGTCCACGGCATTCGAGGACTCCGAGTCATGGACACCAGCATAATGCCGCAGGTCACCGCGGGAAACACCCATGCTCCTGCCGTAATGATCGCCGAGAAGGGCGCCTATCTGCTGAAGAGGGCCTGGGGCGCCAAGGTCTGACGCGTGGATGCGACGTGGACGTTGCATAGAGTAATTTAATCAGAATCCAAGCGAAAATTACTGCGAGTAAAATTTTAAGCGAAATTACACTTATGGCCCCCCAGATTCAAAACTAAACTATTTTACCCTAATCTAATCTAATTTAATCCGATCCTGTACGATGGTTTCTCACTCTAGGCACACCGCGTTGCGCAATCTCCATTAAAGTTATCTATAAGTTAACAGGCTCCTTTCAAACTAACTACTGTGACCCACTGAATATGCCGTCAATCTTCTTCAACAGCACATTAAGCTCAAATTGCAGAGACCTAAACTTATTAGGATTATGCAACTTGGTATCTAGTAAGTTTACTGAAACGCAAAATCAAATTAATCTGAATTACCCTTAAGAAGTTTAAAGTTTTTCATCAATTGTGTTTATTGGCCAAACATTTATGACAGCTTGAGTTAAATAAGTTTGACTATGTAGATTTCGATTAATGTTCAATTTGTAATGAGCTTTATGTTGACCAATCACTACATTTAAACTATGGATTTCGAACCAGTGAACTACATTTAAAGTATATAATTCGTGTGACTTATTGACAATGTAAATTTCGTTTATCGTTCATTTTGAAATTGGACGGATGATTGATGTCCTATATTTCTGTATACGCGTATATTGCATGTATTTATTGTTCGATTAAAGTGCAACAATTTAGTTTAACTACCAAACGATCTCATGAATTTGAAAACATTTAGCGCACAATAAGCGATAATCGGTATATATAGGGGCGAAAAAATCTGCTTACCAGTCAGTTACTCGAAATGTTTCGTTGCCTATATTTAATCGGATTTCTATCCATGATTTGGGTGGCTGCACAGGATATCGTACCCGACGATCCGGAAGTGCAGATGCAAATGCATGCCATGTTTTACACGGCTCGTGTTGCCTGTGCGGATGAGAATATGATCCCGTATGGTAAGTGGAGTAATGTACCAATTCTCAATGGTAACAGAGATTCATTTAGTGAGATATTATCTAAATTGATCAATCACTGAAAAATCAGGTTCTTTTGTGTGAATCCTATTCAAAGTATACTTTATTGGTACTCAATTTCCGGAAATACTATGTCAAATTATTCTAACAGTGCATGGCACGATCAAATCTATTAAATGCATGAGAATGCGATTTATAAAAGGGCAGTCACAAAATCCCACACATCACTTTGTTAGTTCAAGATGTATTCCGCACTAGTTAGTGCTTGTGCTGTCTTTGCTCTTCTGAGCCTGGGCCCGAATTGTGCCAAGGCTCTTCAGGATCACGCCAAGGACAATGGCGATATTTTCATTATAAACTATGATAGTTTCGATGGCGATGTGGATGACATTTCCACCACCACTGCAGCTCCTAGAGATGCTGACTACGTAGATTTTGAAGAGGTTAATCGGAACTGCAATGCTAGTTTTATAACGTCGACGAGTGAGTGTGGAAAAAAAAACTGCGAGGGATAAGGAAGGCTATATGTGACTTTATTTATCACCTTTTCAGCCAATGTCTTGCAGTTTAATAACACCGGCGACTTACCAGATGACAAGGATAGGGCAACCAGCATGGTAGGTGTCCCTTCAGGATCCTTTGCCCTCCGATACTCAAAGATTTCTTGCAGTGCTATTTCAACTGCTTCTTCGAAAAGTCCGGTTTGATGACGGACTATAAGTTAAATACGGATTTGGTTCGCAAATATGTTTGGCCAGCCACTGGCGATTCCGTTGAAGCCTGCGAAGCTGAAGGCAGTGAGTGTTCAGTGGGCCTTCTTAAATTGCAAACGAAATATTTAATGTGTAATCCCCAGAGGACGAGACGAATGCTTGCATGCGGGGCTATGCCATCGTCAAGTGCGTGTTCACCAGAGCTCTCACGGATGCCAGGAACAAACCCACCGTATGACTATCAGCAAAGGCCACAGCTCAGACTTATCAGTATAAAATATTATATTGGCGTTACTAAATCAAATACGGCTACGACCGGAGCACAAAGTTGGTTATAAAGCACAGACACATGCAACTTATCCGGTGTTTTCTGTCACGGCTATCACGATTCCTCATTGCCATCGCAGGCGGTGTTTCTAAGCAGACGGCTGAGCCGCTTGCCAATGAGTTTGGGGTATTGGTTGTTCTTTAATAGGAACTCCTTGGACTGATGTTCAACGGCTCCGTTGTCTAGTTGGTACTTGCAAAGCGTGTGCAGGGGACGCACAAGCGTTTGCCTCAGTTCTGGTCGAGACTCGAGCACGGCCAGGCATTGCGCTGCGGTCTCTAATGTGCTGAGGCATCCTTCCGTAGGCTGGGTTCGGATGATGTAGTCACTTATGCCCACGGCGATGAGTTTCACCTGTCGCAGGCGGTGTAGAGCTGGACTGCTAGCATAAATGGCTTTAGCCTGAGGCCAGGTACCATCGATGAGCACCAGTGTGTAAGGACCCGCACTGTGGTCCACCTCGTCCAGTGGGACTGAGTCCCGGCTGGGATACAGAAGTAGTGTTTGTGGGGAGTCAAGAATCCTCTGCAGATCAGCGTGGTTTCTATGGTTTGGAAAACGCTTGCCTTTGTAGACGACGCATTTTCCTGGTTCCAGACCCAACTGCAGCATCAGTGCTGTGCGCAGCGATCTCTTCTCCTCTGCAGGGTGTTGCAATATCACAATCTGTGAGTCCACCGCCTCAGGTGGATGCGGTAAAGCCGGGCACCAGCAAACTACCACAGGTCGTCTGTAAAGATTTTATGGGGAGACTTCAGGTTTTGTTGCAGATTCCCAGCTTTACCACCCACTTGCACTTCTCGCACTTGTCGCGTCTGTTGGGCGGGTCGGCGCTGATGCCCACGAGGTCCTGCCACGCGTCATCCTCCATACTTGTAATTGATTAAATTAGGAAAACGCTAAGTTTATTTTCCGCACGATAATAAATTCGTGAGGAACAATTTGCAACTAGGTGGCAACGCAAACAGCCACATGGCAAATATGACCGCCCTGTCTTCGAATCAGCTGTTTGTAGTGCAGAGAAATCGCGATTATGCGATAACAGAATCATGAATTCCTTTTGTCTATACACCAAGGATTAAAAAAAAATAATAATAATCGCGTGAGGAAATGATAATCGTCAAAATAAAATTAAATTAATGCTTAAATTTCCTCTATAGTCAGCTTCACAAAATTATTTCAAAATCACCGAACTTCGTAAACTCTTCCCAGTGTACACATTGCAGTTCAGTTTTCTGTTTTCTATTTAGATTTTTGTATGTGAATTGAACTAGTTGTTAAGCTTAAAGTTGTAAAGTCCATAGCGTAATTTAACCAAAATGCAAAGTATAGGATGGACGCTGATCATGAAACGCGGCTGCCTCTTTAGTTGTCGGAAGGAGACCCTAAACATCAACGGATCTCGGTACACAATCCGCGAACGGCTGGCGACAGGGTTTGTACCATTTGCTCCACTATCTCCTCTGAAATATCTAATCTGAGTGTTTGAGCAGGGGCTTCAGTCTAATTGACCTTGGGGAAAACTCCTCCACGCGACGTAGCTACGCGATAAAGCGCATCACCTGCCACAGCATCGATGACCAGAATATAGCTCTGCGAGAAATCGAAAACTGCCGAAAAATTGATTCAGAAAACGTAATCCGGGTAGTGGATTACGAGCTGAAGGGCCAGGCGGACATAGTTATAAACACAACGAGCACCTTGTTCATCGTGCTTCCCTATTATAAGCACGGATCTCTCGCGGACCACCTGCAGCTGCGATCGCGGAAACAGGACCACATGCCCGAGGCCCAGATCCTGCAGATCTTTCTGGGCGTCTGCGAGGGATTGAAGGCCATTCACGAGGCAAAGCCGGTGCCTCTGGCCCACCGAGATCTGAAAACGGCCAACATCTGCCTGTCGGACTCGTTTGAGCCTATAATTGTGGATCTCGGGTCCATGACGGAAGCCCGACTGCAGATTGTGGGCCAGACGGATGCCCAGCGGCTGCAGGACGAGGCCGAGGAGAGGAGCTCCATTGTCTACCGGGCTCCAGAGTTATTTACCGTGAAAACATATTGCACAATTGACGAGCGTTCAGACATATGGGTAAAACAGATCCAAGAAAGCAGTCTTAGACTTCTTCCATAACATCTCCTTCCATATATTCCCGCTTTCAGAGTCTTGGTTGTGTGCTCTATGCAATGTGCTACTTTAATTCACCCTACGATCCCATCTACGAGCGAGGCGACAGCGTGGCTTTGGCTGTGCTTAGTGGGAACATAAACATTCCTGAGGATTCCATTTACACAGAGGTAATAAACCTTTTCTCTAACTCAACAAAATCTAATTCTAAATATTTATCTAGGACATGCACGAATTAATTAAATACATGCTGCGAACCGATCCTATGGAACGCCCATTCATTTTCAGTGTTATCGAAAGGACCCACGATCTGATACAGAAACTGGAGGGTCGCTTGTAGCTCCCACTAACTGGATTACAACTCATTTATATGCATTTCCCCAAAACAGATACACCGCTTACTGTTTTTTGACCACTTATTGTAAAATATTTTAAACCTGCTGATTATTTGAAATTATGTGTAAGCAATCAAGATACATTTTTTATTGACTGGAGCTAGTTAGTGTTCGTCACGAGTGAGTCCTGGACAGTTAGAGCCCAGATCTTCGGCGTCTTCGTAATGGGTTCCACACCAGTAGCAGAAGTAATATGCAGTGCGCAGATAGCTAGTGAGGAGTTCTAATTGCTCTGAAGGACTGTATGACTCTTCCTTGGATGGCACCTCGGCTTCAGAATCGTCGGCATCGCTCTGTGTTTCTTCTTCATCTTTTGGTTTGGGTGGCCAAAAGAAATCGAGATCTGGTTCTGTGATAGCGGACTTAAGATCTAACGATTCGCAGGTTTGCTGGCACCGTTTTATGTCATACTGCAATTTGCGCTCCTCCGCTTTATGAGTCGCACGCCTTCTATAAGCCTCAGTGCTGACTTCCTCGCCGGATTCAATGCCGGCCTTGCTGAGGAGATGTGCCCTCCGCAATTCCTGCCGCTTAAGGGTCAACTCTGCAACGGCTGCCTCGCGCCCAAGGCCTCCACGACCGCTCTTTATGGTTATCCCCACGGGCTCCGTACGCGCATCCGAAGTTTTGCCCAACCCAGAGCCTGCTTTGTAGCCCATTTTGGCTAGGAGCTGGAATCCTTTGTTGTCGGCGGGTATTGGTTTGTTCAGGGACTGCTGTAGACGAACATTGTTTACGTTTTCGGAAGAAGCTGCTGTCTCCCGTTGCCGCTTCTTGAGCTCCTCTTTTTTGGACTCGACTTCAATCTGCCGTTTTTTGCCACGATTGTTAACCAAACTAGGACGGACATCTTGCAGACTAATTGGGGTAGGATGAGAGTGTATTAGATGGTGGTTGTGCGTAAGATGTAAATCTAATCTCACCCAGCCAGGAATTTGTCGGACATATAATCCTCCTCCTCGTCTGACATCCGTGTTTTTTGTTTACACTGCTCTTTTAAGTGTGACCATGGGATTATTACGATATTAATAATAACAATAATACCCTCTTACCTTTGCAATGAAGATTGAGTTCAGATGGTGTGGTATAATCTTTGGTAGGTTTAGTGATTCAGGAAGCAGACAATTTATGTTTTAGAAATTGTCTAACATATAATAAATGGTATTCAAGACCATAGTATTTTAAGGTAGCGCACGCAAAAATACTGAAAACTACTATCCCCTTATAAGCAGCTGTTGCGCTCCGCTGACGAGTGGACAGTTCCGTTAGCTTCCCATGTGCTCGTTCCATTCACAAGTGAATATTTGTGAAAACTAATTAATTATCGTCTTAAGCTGGTGCAATGGGAGCTGTAAGTAGAAAGATCAAGTAATTAATGCACACTTTAAGCCAAATAATTATAGAAAAAGGTCAAAATCAGCTCGGTGAAGCGGGCCGCTCACCTGAAGTCGAAAAAAACACCGCTGTCAAAGCAGCAGCAACAAAAACAGAAGCAAAAGCGCGATCAACTGAAATCAAAACGCGAACAGGGCCAGAATATATTCTCCCAAAAGGCGAGAAAGCGGGACAACTTAGCACAGCGTAAGAAGCACAACAAATTGGCCTCCCTGGGATTGGATCCGCTCGAGGAAGACAACGAGGATGGCGACGATGAGATGCTTGATAACGTTGCGGATATGCTGGATGGTGATGATCTTGCCCTGCTGCAGGCTAACAAACGCAAACGAAAGGCAAAGGCGACCGGCGAGGAGGATCCTGACCAAGGCCAATCCATTGGCTTAGAAAGGGCCTACGCATCCGACACGAAAAAAGAACAGGATGCGCAAAAGATAAAGATGGATTTGCTGCCAATCAAGTCCAGGGATGGTCAGATTATCACCCGTACCACAGAGGTGGATTACATACCTAAGCCCAAGCTGAAAAAGAAAAATGAAGAAGAACAGGAGGATGATTCCGAGGAAGATGCTGATACGGAGTATGAGGACAGCGATGACGACGTGGTTAACGATGTTGAGGCCGCGTCCGCCGCTCCCGTCCAAAAACTGATTTCTACCACGGATCTACTTATTGCCCGGCAGCAGGAGATCGAGCGCCAGAAGTATCGCATTGGAATCATTTGTTCGGGGTTGCTTGAAAAACCAGAGGACAAGATGCGCAACTTTCATGCGCTGTACGAGCTCATGGACGAAGTCAACCCAGCCAGCCGACAGGCCAACCTAATGGCCGTCAGAAAGCTGGCCATAATCTCTGTCACCGAAATATTTAAAGACATCTTGCCCGAGTATCGAGTGGGTCAGGTGGACACCAAGATGCAGACGCTTCGCAAGGCCACTCTGGATCGTGTAACCTTTGAAAACGCCTTGCTACAACAGTTTAAAAAGTTTCTGCAAAAACTGGAACAGATCACAGCGCAAGTAAACAGGAGAGGTGGTCTAAGGACGCCCCAGACCGTCAAGTTGGCCACCGTTGCAGTACAGTGCATGTGTGATTTGCTTGTGGCACATCCCTACTTTAACTACGTACAAAACATTGCCCAGCTCCTGGTGTATATGCTGAATTGTAATTATCCGGAGATGCGAACGGCGGTCAATCAGTGCTTCCGAACAGTCTTTTCCAACGACAAGCGGTTGGAAATGACTCTTTTCATTGTGCGACGCATCAACCACTTGATCAAAACAAAGCAGAACAATGTTCATGTGGAGTGCATCACCTGTTTGATGGGCCTTAAAATCAAGAACGTAAACCTAGATGCCGAGAAGGAGAACGAGCTAAAGCAAAAGAAGCTTGAGTCGCATCGTCAACGCTTACTAAGTTTGTCCAAGAAAGAGCGGAAAAGACGTAAGAAACTCACCGAGGTTAACAGAGAACTGGAGGAAACCCGTGCCGAGGAAAACAAGCAAGCAAAGCATCAGAAGCTCACTGAGATCATAAAGATGGTATTTACCATTTATTTCCGCGTGCTTAAGAACGATCCCACATCGCGCGTGCTGAGCGCTATCCTAGAAGGATTGGCAGAGTAAGTGGTCATTGTAAATTTCTTTTTTGGAACTTTTAATATAGAGTATGGTTTTTAGATTTGCGCACGTCATTAATTTGGACTTTTTCTCCGATCTGATCGACGTGCTCAACCGCATTCTAGAGGATCAAGACGAGCTGGGCTATCGAGAGCGATTGCACTGTGTTCAGACCATATTTGTTATCCTTTCCGGCCAGGGTGAGGTGCTAAACATCGACCCCATCCGATTTTACCAGCACTTTTACCGAAATATGCTGGCGGTGCAAGCAGGCAAGAATCACGATGACTTCACCATTATTTTGCGAACTTTGGATGAGGTGCTCGTAAAGCGTCGTCGCAATATGAGCCAGCAGCGCCTAATGGCCTTCATGAAACGCTTGCTAACTGGAAGTCTGCATCTGCTCCATAATGGCACCCTGGCCACGCTTGGCACCATAAAACAAACCTTCCAGCTCACTTCTGTGCTCGACAACCTATTGGATACAGACACTACGATAGGATCTGGACGTTACGATCCCGAACTGGACGATCCTGAGTACTGTAACGCAGCCAGCACAGCGCTATACGAGCTTGCGCTTCTGGCACGTCACTATCATCCCACGGTGCGACGGATGGCCGTTCACATTGCTCATGGAGTGCCAGCATCGGGCGAGGGAGCTTTGCCCACGGAAATAGGCAAACTGTACGTAATTAGACGCCGACTACATATGCGATTTCAACAAATATTGCTTCTTTTTTTAGTACCTCCCACGAGCTGTTTACGCAATTCGACAGCACTCAGATGGCCTTTAACCCTACAATACCTCTGCCCAAAGCGGGTCAGCCGAAATTGAAAAGGGGCAAACACTTGTATATCCGCTCGGACTTTAAACAGGAGTACGGAAAACTGATGCAGAAAGGAAATGTTTCGCATGGGAAGGATAAAAAAACCTTAGAATATGATTTCTTCAGTGCACTTCAATAAAGAAAAGGTTGGAGATAAAGTAAAGTTATAGTTATTTTCACAAAAATCATTTTTTAACAAAACTTTGTTTCAATGCATTAAACATTCTTTCAGTTAAAGCAAGTGAATAGCAACTAGAAGGTAGTGTGATACCAGAATTTCCTTAGTCAGATTGAAATAATATGCTGACGTTTAGGGTCGCGAAAGTTCTAAATTATCTTAAAGCTTGTTTTACAAGCATGAAGGGAATTGCTTTGAACTTCTCTGTAGTATATTTCAATGAATGGGATTTTACAAGTAATTATGTTTGGAGCTCCTAACATTCTATAAAGAGGCTAAGTCTAGAGTCACTAAGATTAGTGTCATATAACCGGGTACAAGTGCCAGGGGTTTCGCCAGTGTATTCTATTTGGTACCTATGCATTGGTGCCTCCTCGTTGCCGTTGTTGTCCAACGCTAGCTGGCGGCAGGTACTCCCTATTTCCGCCCGACTGCTGTTGCCCGAATCCAGCCACTGAACTCTCGGGAAGAGCTCCGGCAGCAGTGGCCAGAAGGCCGGCAGCAGCTCCGGATGGTGGTAATCGATTAACTCCAGCGGTCGGGATAATGGCGGGACGGAGGACGGCCCCAGCGCCATAAGGGCTTTGTGGCTGGGCGGTTGGGGTGGGCGTGGCTGAAGGATAGGACCCCCGTCCGGAGTTATATCCAGCGACCTGAGGCACTCCGGTGGCTCGCAGTGTTCCAGTCGTGGCCAGAGGTGCCCCGAAGGCAGTCGAGGAAGAAGCACCCGGGCGGTAGGCATTATTGGCATTCGATGATCCCAGATTGGAGCCACTTCTCTCAGAGTAATCATAGATATAGGCATTATTCGCATATAGGCTGGGCGCCGAAACGCAGTCGTACTGGTTCCACCACACACACACTAATGTCTCCTGGCTAAACACTGTGCCGTTGGGACACAGGAAGGAGTAGGTCCGGTTGAGGGCACAGATGTGGAACACCTGGCACTGGGCCTCTATGTCCGCATAGTATCCGGGCAGAGGCTGTTGCGCACAGTCGAAATTGGTGCGCGGCACCTGGGCGTAAATGGGATAATCCACTCCAGGAACACCCGGAATGGCCGAGTAGTCACCATCGGAATCGTTGTAGTCCCCGCTGTCTCCGGTTCCACTAGGAACTCGGATTGGAGACCCGCCGGGAGCATTTCCGTACTGCGAAGCCTGCGGTCCGTAGGGTCCACTGCGAGATGATGGGGTGGACAAACCGCCAGACGAAGTTCTCCTCGGCGGGTTAACGGGGTTTGTGGCTCCTACAATGGCGGGGGCTCCAAAGGCAGTGGTAGCCTGTCCACTTGGCGTAAATCCAACAGCGGGTGAGGGGAACAAGCCCGTCCCATATGCGGTGGGGGCCGGAGCGGGAGTAAGTGGTAGGGCTGGTGCTGTGGGATATGGTGCAGGTGTCAAGCGGCCTCCAGCGGTGGCTCCTCCTACATTGGCTACCTCAGGACGACCATAGTTGTACCCACTTTGAGCCTGTAAAGGGGGGGATTACAGTTTAAAAGGGAAGATATCCTTAAAGCTTACCTGGACTTGCAGCTGGGCTAATCCGCCACTCCAGAGCAGCACCAAAACTGGAATAAAGAAACGGGCCAACATTAACGCTTTCTAATCGTCCGTGGAATCTGGCGAAGAACTCCTCCGAGCTGTGGAACTGCCGACGCACCAAATGGAAATGAACGCCCTGGCAGCCATCGATGGCGATGGCAGCGAAGAGTTTCGAAGCCCATATTAAGGCCAAGTACGTCGCGATTCTGGGCGCTGATAGCACGGCTTAGACGGTTCTGCACTGCGATCTTTATTTATCAGCTTCCTACTCTTACGTCGGGCGCACAGTGGTCAAAAGCCAGAATTGAAATGGAGGGAGCAAAAGCTTTTGCATACAGACAATCGGTGCTTTTACCAAATTTACTATAATTTAGGTACTCAAGCTGGAAACATATAGTTTCCAAGATTAGTAGCTAACATTTTTTGAATGTTTATAGTGCACAATTATTAAAGCTGTTGCTTGATTCGTTCGGAAGAAACGAGGTTCTAATAATGGTATTGGTAAGAGTTGCCTAAAAATTGCCTTTCAGACACTATGCCAATTGCTGAAATAACGCACGCCAACATCAATTGGCTGGCAAGAATTGCGGCAGCCAGTGGGCAAAAGGCAAGACGCATGCCTCGTAAATATGCAAGGCAGCAAAAACTTAGACAGACAGACGCCCCTACAAAGGAAGTGCTAATAGTGATTGGGCTGATGGGCCGGACAGCGGATCGCTCGTCACTGTTGAGTTACGCGCCGTAGTTGGTTGGGTCTGGGTCAGAGCCGACTGGTTGGCCAACTCACCTGCCAAGACGCACGAACAGCGTTGCAGGGGCACTTGCATCATGCCGCAGGAGATTCCGAGTTACGAGCTTATCCTAGTCCGATATTCTGCTAATTCTGCTTCTCGCCCGGCGACCTGTGAACTGTCCAAAACTTGGGAAGCTACTGCGGCCAAGCTCAGAACGATCTTAGAATTATATACGAATTTGAAAGCGCGACTTGGATGCGGCATCTTTACCATATTTATGTGGCAGCTGCCCCAAAGACCAATGACAGTTCGTCAGTTAGTGATGCTTGCGCTTTAGCAGATTTACGACGCTGGATTATCCATTGTTCGGGGCTGCGGCCAGTTATCAGAATTCATATATCAGCGAGACCCTACATGACGTATACGTAATATAAGTTAGGTATACGTTGATCAATTCAATATTATGGCCATTTCAAGTGCAATGTAATCACAATCTGATGCTACTTGTCCTTGCGAGCGGGAAATTCGATTTTCTTGCAAATGCATTCACCAGCAATGGTAAAAATATTTAAATTTCGACTGATTACATGATGGGGTGACCTTACCAAAGATTTATATTAGAGCTGGAAAACGCAAAAGCCAATGGATTTATGTCAAGGCGATCGCGGAGTCACCAAGCAAACCTATTGAGAGGCCAGCTAGTGCCAGTAGTAATGGTTTAATCAGTTAGCTGGCCAACAAGCATTCATCAACTATCTCGAAAGTAATACGCTTGATCTTTTATTCATTGTTATATGTACTTTATTAAGTTTAAATAAATATTTACAAACAGACAGCAAGACGTAAAGATTGTTCAAATAGATCGCTCCTACTGGATACTGGATGGAAGTGTTCTCGTTCGTTAAGACTAAGCAGTAAGAAACTAATTTAATACAACTCTCGATTAAACTTAAACGGAAACTGCTTGGCTGGGCATCAGGAACCACCAAGACTATGCCTGTTTTGGGCATGGGAGTATTTCAGGGCTCTCATCCTCGAGTGTTTCGATTACATATTTACAAACTAATTGCGCAATTGCATTGGCTAAACGAAGTAGATTAACAAGTAACTGGTTCAGAATCAAAATAGTTATGGGACGTTTTAAATTAAAGAATTTCAAACTGAATTGAAGAGGGGGAGTGGAGTTGACTAAAGTTAGGCATTAACTCGCAAGGTCTAGGAACCGCCACCGCCCTCGCTCTATCGCCTGCTGCTGAACTTGGACGCCAGCGAATATAATGACTTGAGCAGCTCCAGGGCCCGGCGGTCCGAGTTGACCTCCAGTAGAGGGGCCGTCGCCATCGCCGTCGTGGTCTCCTCCAGATCCTCGACGCGTATTTCGAACTTGGTGGTCTCCTCGTAGCTGCCCGCTCCCAACCCTGTTGTGGTGGGCAGATCCGTGGTTGTCGTGTAGCCAGGCGTGGTACTGGTGAAGTAGTCGGAGCCGGCGGCACCACCACCACCACGTCGGAAAGTGGTCACTGGGATGCGGTTGGTGGTGGTGGTCAATCTTTGCCGGGAGGTCTTACCTCCAGCAGGTGTCTTGCTATCAATATCGATAAGTGCGTTGAGCAGATGCTTCCGGCTTCTCTCCAGCGCCTTGCCGTTGTGGTCATCGCAGGTCTGGATGAGCAGCAGCAGCAGGCTCAGCACCTGGCGATCGTGCTCCGCTTTTGCCATGACGTTGCGTAGGTGCAGTGCCTCCTGTTCGTTGAGGCCACCGAACAACTTATTGGCAATCCTCTGCAGTCCACTACTGGAAGGCAGTGCATCCCTGGGAATGTCGTAGCTGCGAAAGATGTCCTCCCACTCGTAACGAGATGGCGTGGGTGTGGTTACCCTGTAGGCAAACGGAGCTGCTGTTGTGGATGTGGACGTTGTGGTACTGCTAGTGGAGGTTCTCTGCTCCTTCATCAGACCATCGTTGATGGTTAGGGGATCGAGGAAGTCCGTTTGCGACTTGAGTGCCCACGGATGCTCCGTCGGCTTGTGGGTCGTAACTAGCTTTTGGGGTCTAGCATCCTTGAGCAGATCGTTGCGCGACTTTACAAACGATTGCGTTTGCTGTTGCTGCAGAAACTCCTCGCCGGAGTCCTGGCTTGGCGGCGAAAGCTCCCCAGAGAATTCCAGGCCGCGATTCGTGCTGCCTTCATACAGCTCAGTGGTGGTGGAGAACTCTGGAGCCAGTGTGGAATCGAATTTGTGGTTTATTTCCGCTGCAATGCTGTTCGGTGTGGGGGTGGTCGCGTCTGGCAATCCCTTAGTGGGCAGATAGTACTTGGCGGTGCCATCGCTGAAGAGCGACGGATCCGTTGTGGTCACGGGCTTAAAGTTGGGAGTGCTTGGTGGCTCCGTGGGGTGAGCTCGGGCAGCAAGTTCCGCTCGAAAAGTAGCTGGGTTCTCAAGATAGCTGGACAGAGCGTTGGAGAAGATTTGAGCGATCTTACGAGTCTCCGGCTTATCCGCCAGTGCGCCTATGGTGGAACCAGTGCTGCCAATCTGTGGGAACTGCTGATATTTTGGTCCCGCTTCGGATTGGGTTCCGTTTGCCTGGTTAGAGAGTAGGCCCGTACTAATATCCGCCTCGGAAGCACCACGACCTTGGGCTGACTTCAGGCCAAACAGATTGCTGTACTTCTTCACGGTAGTATCACTCAGAAGACTCTTCTTGATGTCGTCTGCATTGTCACTAATGGCTGGAGGATTCTCCGAAGTGGTCAGTAGAGCAGTGGTGTCCGATGGCTTGATAGTTGGAAGTGGTGGCTTCACGGGTAGCTTAGCCTGAACACCGGTTTTGTCCACCTTCTCCGACTTATCCTTTTTACTCAGGGAATTAGTGGTTTCATTATGCTCTTGCGCAAAGTATTTGGCAAATGAAACGAGGGCATCTGGACCGGAGGAAGGTGGAATCTCCAAGCCAACTCTAGCAGGAGCTGCCGCCGCTGCATTTAGCTCAACATCCTCGAACTGATCTTTCAGCAGATTCATTGTTTTCAGCATATCCTGCACATTACGGTAGACAGACTCTTCCTTCACAGGATTGGGGGCGAACAACAGAACATCCTCTCCAGCTGCACCGCCGGTGTTTACTCTTGGCGACTTTCCACTCTTGGGCAGATAAGTTGGACCGCTACTAGCGGCCGATGGTGAAGGAGTAGTTGGCAGATAGTCCCGACTCTCGGTGGACTTCGACGGGGGTCGGAACTCGCCGGAACTGGCCACATCATAGTGATGGCGCATGCCAATGATGACCGGCTTGAACGTGCTGTCCAGCTCGATGCTGGCACCAGCAGTGGGCTTGAGCTTGGGAGCCACAGAGGATTCAATAAAAACACCTGAGCTGGCACTTCCGAATCTGTGGGGATTAGGTGTTGTGGCCACATGACCACCCTTGATGTAGTTCAGTTTGCCCTCGGTGCTCTTCGATTTAACCAAACTGGGCACTGTGGGGGTGTAGAATGGCGTGGATTTGTTGGGCTCTAGTCGACGCACGGTGGCATGGCTTCCGGTAGAATAGTGAGCTGTGGTTTGTGGCACTGATCGGGTGGTATGAGCTTCAAAGAACTCCGGTTTTTCCTTGGCTTGGCCGGGAGTTGGCTTCTCCCTCTCTTTGCTGTGCTCCTCGCTTCCACTGTAGCGATGCTGTCCCCGCTGTCCATTTCGTGCTCTTTCAGTGGAGACTCCTCTTTCCTGGGAGGCAACTGGAGTCCTGTGACGAGCGGGTTTCAGGACCGTGATGTCATCGTTGCGATTTGGGCTGCTCTCCTTGTTGGTTCTCCGCTTGCCGGAACCGCTAACAAATGAGGAGCTTTCCGCTGTAATCTGGCTTTCGTGATCGTTGCTATTGTTATCGATGCTGGGCAAAACCTTTCGCTGCTTCTCGCCAGACACATCATCAAAGTCCACACTCTCCACTGAGGCGGGCACATCTTCCGTGGAATCGATACGTCTGTCGGGATTGGCTCGCGGTCCTCCGGACCTGCCCTGCCCAGCAACTGGGGCGACTTTGGGCTTTATGTTTAGTCCTCCACCCACGATATTAAAGCCCTGCACGGGAACAGAAGGACGCACGCGATGCACTCGCTGCTTGTTGAGGATCTCTGCACTCTCTGCGTAGTAGCCCGAGGATCCCAGGCAGTTAACCTTGAACCACCAGTCGCAAGTGAGCTCGCTCTGCTGGAAGATCGTGCCATTGGGGCAGAGGAAGGAGATCTTACGGCCCTCCTCACAGATATGGAAAACCTAAGGAAACACGAAGAGTTAGTTACGTTTTCATACTATTTTAACATTCTTATTATTTCACCTGGCAATCGGTTTCCATGTCCGCAAAGTAGCCGTTGCCATATGAACGGCAACTGAACGAGGTCTTTGGAATTCGTGGGTAGATGGGAAAGTCGATGCCGGGTCGCCCAACAACTCCTTGGTAAACCTCGTAATCCACATCCTCATCAGAAGCACGTTTCTTCAAGTGGTGCTTCTGTTCGTTGCAGTTCGTATGGGCCTCATAGCGTTCCTCCTCGAATTGAGTAGCACCCGTTTGCTTGGCCAATATCCGGGCTGGAGTTCGATACTATAAAGCAAGAATAATGTAGAATCAGTCAAGAATGTAAGTTGAATTGTACATACCTTTGATTCTGCGCTTGCGTAGCCAAGGATTGCCAGTACAATTAGAGCTGCAATTCATTAATAACAGTTGTATTATAAAGATACATATCTTCTTTTTTTTTTATAAATATAACTTAATAAATAATAAACTTTCTATGTTTAGCCCCTATTACACTTATATACAACGATATCATGCTTATCGCAAAGCTGGAACGCACGATCTCATAATAACAAGGAATTCATTTAGTGAAGCTTTTCGTGCTGGACAGCAATTATTTTCTTTATGAATAGACTCGTTTGGCCATTTTTCCGTGAATTCCCTAGCCGTGTTTCGTTAATCCGCTTTTCAGGTTTCGATTCTTCTTCGTGATTAGAATGTCTTCTTGGTGGTGAGTCCACAGACCTTGACTTTTCCACTTAACGCTGATGGCAGACATTGCCAAATTACGCAAGAGCCGACTACTTGGACAGGGTCTGGCTGGAAGTGACTGACCTCAGGCCCCCTCGAAATGCAATAATTAAATTTTAAAGCATAAAAACAATTAAAGAAAGACACAAAAATAAAAAAGTCATGATGAACTGCGTCTTGAGTGCTGGCTGGCAGAGCAAGATGTCAGCTGCCGTGGGTTATTGAATAACCAAAATAGCCACAAGATTCAAGGCCCACTTTCTGCATAATCACAGCGATTAAGTGAATCATCCGAGAAGACCCGCTGAAAATTTGGTCGCGGGTGTTGCTGATGCTATTGCTATGGCTGCCTTATTCAAATTAAACAATTGCCCATAATTTGTGCCCGCTGATTGGCAATCGGACTCAAATTCGAACGGCCGCCTCATCAACCATACGCTACGTTGTACGCGCATCAATTTCGGAGCTGTCCGATCATTTCAATTGGATTCGTGATCCTCGCAGTGGGATAGTCGGCCAACTTAATTGAGAGGTGCTGTCGATGGGCGCGTAATTATTCAAAGACCGAAAACCAAAAAAGATTGCCGGCCATTGTTGGTTTTATTCGCCCGCGAGATGAGCTGTCACTTATGGCCACTTGCCATCTGGGTCTCGGCCAACACGCCCTTCCTAATGAGTCGTTAATAATTGCATTTCCCAGGCGCTCTGCCGACTTGGCCGATCCATTAATTCAAATCAAAGTCACATTTAATCTGAATCCCAATCTGAACTGTGTTGGAACCCACTTTTGTCGCCCGCCAAGTCAGCCCAATAACGCAAACGAAGACGGTTCACGCAACCTGGCCAAAACAAAGGAGCATTAACGCAGTATTGGCCGCTTTGCCGCCCACATTTTGCGGCACACGCACAGCCATCAACTGCTGGCCGGTGATCTATGATGGGAAAATTATGATGTGACAAGGTCAAGGATTTTGCCAAGTCGTAGAATGCCTTTTACTCGCCGAATTATTTATATGGACCATCGAGCGAATTTATATTTATATAAAAATATAATATATAATAATAATAAAGTAATATAATAAATATTATATATAATATACATTATAAATTTGAGTTCTACTTAGATGAACTAATTTACTCTCTAGAACTTCTTGCTATTTTATTTGGGGCCGCTTGAACTCATCAACTTACCGCACAACAAGTTGAGCTGCGTGCACCGCATTTTGTATTTGGAACTGCCTGAAAGAGGGAAGCAGAGATACAAATGTTTAGCTAGTTAACAAAATTATGAATATTTATTGCACAAGATCGTGGGAGATGCCGAAATATAAGGAAGAAAGAAACGGAAAAATCATTATTGTCGAAAACACGTACACCCAACAAGGCGCCTTATTGGGTAATAGAAATTATACGAAAACAACGGCACAAATAATAATAAATGTACTCTGGGCTTGCACAAATCGGCGGAGAAGAGTTGTCAATGTGGCGAACAAAACAAACAAAGCGCAGAAGGCTCTCAGCGATTGCATAATCGGTAGACGCCCACAAACGCATGCAGAAATTTACGGCGGATCGTTAGATACTCTGTTAGATATCTGTTCGCCATATATAGATATTTTTGAGCTGCAGAGAGACGATATGAGATTCGCACCGTGTATTTTGCCCGACTGCCGTGTACCACGGGGTGTATGCGCAATAAATTATTACATTTTAGGCTGACCCAGCCAAATCCGATTGCGCTCTGGGCTGCCCAGGAACAGATGTCAGGCGCCGGCCAGGAGTTATTCAGTTAGTCAGCCAGTCATTCAGGCAGTCAGTCAGTCAGTCAGTCAGTCAGTAAGGCAGTCAGTCAGTTCCCCAGACATTCACTTCGGTACGGGTATACGTTAGTCGTTCGCTTCCGTCAGCTCAATTTTGCAGCTGTTGTCTCTGCTGTTCCCGTAGTTTCTGTAGTGTTTGTAGTTTCTGCGTACTTTGCATAATTTTAGATAATTGTTTTAATTTGCACAACAGCAAACAATATCAAAACTGGGGAGACACCAGCCAGAGCCAGAGACAGAGCCAGAGCCAGAGAGATCAGCACCAATTCAATTAAATCATTTTCAATGGTTTGGGTAATTACCCAAACGTCAAGACAATAGATCTGTTTTCCTTACGTAACGCGGCCATATTCAATACCAATGCAAAATCGAACAAAATCGAATAAAATCTCGAAATTTCATTCGATGCGAACATAAATTTAAATTGAAATTAGCTGCAGTTGTTTAAGACTACGAAGATTCTGCTTTTATGCATTGTCTGCTGGATTCTTTGATTGCCGAAATTGCTTTTTGTATTTAAATTTGTTGATTGCCTTGGCGGCGTTCTCGGCTCCCAGCGGCTGTTTGCACAAAATATTCTCACACCTAAACTTAATTTCGTCGAAATAGCGTAATGTTGGTACACAAAATGAAATGGCTCCAGTCACATTACTAGTAGCACGTAAAATTAGTGGCATTAAAATTTAATAAATATTGTGAACTAAGTCGATTACCCAAGCGATCTGTTAAAGTTCAAGAGTGGCTCTAGTCGTCTGCACAAATTTTAATTTCAATTCACGATTCTCGATTTGCAATTACACGAGTCAAGAGTTTGTCATTGTCAAGGCTTTGGCAAATCGAATTGAATTGCCTTAAGTGGCGATTAGTTTTGCGAAGGTCGAAACGGATTGGTTCATCCGAGAATTCATCTAATGGTCGTATTTAAGAATTCCTTTAATATCATCAATAGCATCATCAATAAATTATATTTCTATGCCGGCAGTTCCTCTCTGCGGATTTATTGGATGATATTAATCAAGTCGTTTTCACAATAACTCATAAGAAAGCGGCACAAGAAAATCAATCACCTAGGTGCAAAAGTGTGCCTGGAAAGTATTCAACGACAACAATGACAAATAAGGAAGTTTCGCCGCAAAATCATTATCATCGGGCCAACAAAAAATGTCAACGCGATGGCAGAGCAGGTGTTGTGCCGACACAAGAAAATAGAGAGACACAATAAAATTATAAGCCATCGCCAGTTAACTACTTAAGGCTGAGGTTGCATTTTCCGCGCTTTGCCGAGGGTCTCCGCAATCAAAATTCAGTTCCGCCTTCAACACATGCACGTGTGGGGGCGACGGGAGGGGACTTCAAGATGGATCTGCCAAGGATCGATGCATCCAGCGATTGCCCGGGTCGCTTTCGCAGACCCAACTGTGATGGGGATTTTCGAGGGGCACACTCCTCGCATTGCAGCCAAATGTCTGTTAAATCGTTTTAACCTTTTTGTCAAGTTGCCGCTTAACCTTTACGGTTGCTGAGCTGACATGAAGGAAGCATTTGTTTTTTCCGCAGCTTTTTTTTGTTTTTTGTTGTTTTTGCGCTTTTTGCCGCATTGTGTTGTGGCAAAGTGTTGAAACACAGAGCATAGAAACTAAGGCAACGCCAAGCTGCTGCTTCTGCTGCCTTTTCCCCGTCGACCACATGTCGTATACCTGTTATTCGAAGATTTGATTTATTTGTTTTGGCTGTTCGCGCTGTTGGATTGCGGCGGCTTATCTGCCCGGCTGCCTTGCACTGGCTCTTGTGTGGCCTTCTCCTTCAGCGATCATGCATAAATGGGTTTTATTTTATATTATTTGGAACTCGTGTGCAAGCGAAGTTAAGGCAAAATTTCACCTTTACCGATACTCATTATGAAACGGCCGACTCGCCTTGCCGACCATTCCTGTTGGGAAAAATTGCATAAAGCCAGCGCATCTTCAATTGAAGCCACCACGATTAACACAGCAAACTAAGGAAAATCTAAAACTTGATTGCCGCTTTTTGTTTGCGCAGCGCGATTGGGAGTGCCGTGCAGGTGCGGATGGATATGCTGGTCATTTGGCTAATGGTGGGAGAGAAATTGTCTGCCGACGCAAAAAGCCATTGGCATCCTTGCGAATAAACCAGCGAGTCACGAAGGCCTCAAGGAGCAGCTTGAACGTTCTGCTAATTCCATGTTTTATTTGTGAAAGTATACGTGTATATCTTCTTGCCCCAACAGCACGTATTCCAGTTTCCAGCCTCGTTCATTTGAGTTTCGGTGTTAGTCTTTGAGTTCAGCAAATCGTATGCAAAACTCTAATAATTAATCACCGGAATGTGCCTTCCATGTGCTATACATGCATTCTGTCATACTATTTAAATTAACATAAAACCGAAGCTGAATTAAAACAACCCCCAATTAAAATGTTAAACACTTCAAATGGCTACGTATAGTTGTTTGGCCCGAACTTTTAAAATGAACTGTGTGAAAAATGTCATTATAAATGCACAAAAGTCTTAGCCAAGCAAATCACTTGGCTCTGACTGTGGTTCCCAGGCAAAAATTTTGAAAGTGCTTTTGTGTATTTTGTTTATTTATTTAACAGCAGATTTGGCAAGCATCATTTGTTGATCTCTTTGTTGTTTCTAAATCTCTTGCGTGGTGGGCAATTAAAACCATATCTTATATTGGCACAGCCGAGCGATGAAGATTAATTTTCGGGATAGTCCCAAATAAGCCCCATTGTGATGTGCGTTTCTTTTTTTTTTTGCGCTTTTCCGACCCATAAATCATCCGAATGATGTGCGTTTTCATATTTGTATAAAGTTTTAAAGTATAAAGTACCTGCACCTCCGCTTTGAATGACAGATGTGCTCTGAAAAACGGATCGGGATCAGCTCAAGTGAAAAATGTATGACTTGATTTAAGGTTGAAATATTTTTTTGGGCAAACAATTCATCATTCACAGATCGCACGATGAATTTATGACACAACATGTACCCGGTGACATTTTGTTGGCCAACAAACTATTTAGTTATCCCCAAATCATCCAAGCCCAAGGAACAATCGCTGAATGAATGTGTGAATGTGCGTCGGACAAGACATGTACATTTTGCAACAACCAGACTTTTTGTTAAGTATTTTTTAAGAGTCGTAACCCCAGAGATTCAAGATAGCCAACCAGACTGCGGCTGCGTCTGATGATGCTTCTGGCGCGATGCTAATGCAGATGCATTGACCTACGTGTCGCTGATGCACGCAGACATTAGTGTGGTAGCAATTATTGCCACTGATGTTGTTACTCTTGCGGCAACCTCACAGTTTTTGGGCCCCCAGTTCGCCCAAAGGGCCCTGCATCAGTTGCATTTCATAGCCGCTAGAGTTCGACGTGCTAATAGATTTTAAGGTCGAATGCAATCATTTCGGCTACCGCTGCTGCTGGCTGCATTTTCCGCCTGTGATACAATTTTTGCCTGCTTTTTGCTCAAAAATTCTTGTGCATTTCCGTACAGCGTTTTTGTGTGGGCCACTCATTTGCAATTTGTGTGGCTCTGGGGCGAGAATGAAACGGAAAAAATAACCGAAATACCCTGGCGGTCGGAGGCACAGAAGAAGTCACTTTGACGCTTCGTGGCAGCCGCCTGTCAACTGCTTCACACTTGGCCCATTGAGGGCGAGTAGGAGCTTCGAGCGCATTCATGTGCCTAGGCTTAAAGGGAACTCAATTTGTTTGGGCCCAGCAAATTGCTGGCGATTTGTAAGGCAGCGAAAAACATTTAGCGCCAAATGGCTAGATGATTTTTATTTTTTTGTGGTGCTCGGCTATTTGCGTTGCGCCCCAGCAATTTTTCATGCAAGAGCTGCCGCGGGACGGGAACTGCCATCGGCAGCCCGCCGATGTTAGTACGTGGCCCATTTCGTAGTAATTTTCAAGCAGCCCCAAATGTTCAAGTGGGCAGTGTTTGATGCTACTTAATTATCGGTTTAAAATATTTGTGTTGTTTGTTCACCAGCCCGCCAGATCATAAAAAGCTGTTGTAATAACGAGAGTAACACCACACCGCCAAGGTAATTGCAGAGTTTCGGGTTACAGCGCCATGACGAGGAGTTGGGCCCTTTGCCGGAAGCTATAGCTACTTTATGCGAATTCGGGTCTCTCAGAACTTAAATCGGAATTTATAATTCGAGTCTTTAATGCATATCAAATATCTTCTAGCCAATTAAATCTTACTTTAATGGACGAGCGGAGCAATAACTATTAAATGCTTTAATCTTGTCTTATATTGCCATCAGTTTAATGACTTTTCTGCGCAATAAAAAATATATTCAATAAATGTCAACCAGATTTAGCAAGACTTGATTTCAAATTGAGTAAACAAGATTGATATACAGAACTCATATACAGAACAAACCAATGCCGATAACTGTTAAATAAATGTGGGTAACTGAACAAAATTCAGATATCAATTATTGAACAATATTACCTAAAATTGATCATGGAAACCGGTTTCAAATCAAGCACCCGATGTATTTTTGACTTCGAGAAAGTATTTAAACAAAAGGGAGAATGCTATAGTCGAGTTCCCTGACTATCAGATACCCATTACTCAGCTAGTGGAAGTGCAAACGAGAATTTTTATAATTTTCTGGAATATATGTAGAAAACGCGAAAAAATAATAACATTCAACAAAATTTAAAATTTTTACATTATTTAACAAACTTGCGGTGCATCTATATTATGTTTCTGGAGTCCGCCTCATCTCAACTTTCTAACTTTTATAGTTCTATATAGAGATCACGGACATACGGACTTGACCAGATCTTGATCCTGATCAAGAATATATATACTTTATATAATCGGACGCGCTTCCTTCTGCCTGTTACACACTATTCAACGAATTTAGTATACCCTCTTACTCTAAGAGTAACGGGTATTTAGACCAGATAACAAACACAACAATGTTAGCATGAAAATATTTAGGAACATGATTGGCTTGATTAAATTAATACTCTGAAGTTAAAAAAAACTGGTTGCCATTATAGCAACCCATTTGATTTTCGTGAAAGTATTACAAAAATATATATTATGTACGCCTGAAGATGAACTGAGCGCAATCCGGTTCGGTACATCTATGTTGCCAATCTCCCAATTCCTGTAATGCCACCTCCAAGTCCGCCAATTCGCCGAGTCATCGATTGAAGACACACATGCGGAAATTAATCCCCCGCCAGTGCTCACATAACCACATATAGTTGTCACCGAGAAGATATATAACTTTCTGTAGGATGTGCTGAGTTTTCACTAATAGCCGAAAATATCAAAAGATAACAATTGAAAACGCCGCCTAGCCAGTTCCAATTGCTATGAAGCAACCAACGGGACTCGGGCTGCCAGGCGCAATTTATGACAGCCCGGGCGGCATCAGACACGCCGGCAACAATTGCAGCAGAAAACCAGTAGCACCAAACACCAACAACTAGCGCGCCAAGTCGAGGGGCAATTAATAAGTAATTGCTGTTGACGTCGTCGGTAGTTGCCACAGCAGCAGCAGAAATTGTTGCACGTCGAATTCGTTCTTTTGTTTGGCTCGATTTGTAGATTACGCATATTTGGGTCAGCGTTTGTTATCAGAGCACCATGTATTTATGTCACCTGGTTAAATAATCATCTCCTGACTTAATTACAGCCAGCAACAATGGCCAATTTTATCAGAGTCAGTGGGGCTTTGATACTTTTCTTCGCCGTGCTTTTCCTCCTCGAGTTGGCCTTTTTGTGATTGCTTCAACTTACACCCATCTTCATGCACTCACATAGTGCACATGTGTGTTGGCCTACAGCAACCAAGATGCGAATTAGTTGCTTATTGTTCGGAGTAATTGTTTCTTGTTTGCCTGTTGCCGCGTAAATGAAAGTCACTTTTGATTTGGATTTTGTTATGATTTCGTTGTTCGTTTAACGTGTCAGTGGCGGAAAATGAAAAAGTTCAAGCGGAAATTACCAGGAAAATTATATTTTTGTTTGCTTATAGTCAGAAAACGTAATCCGAAGCCGCATTAGGTTAGTTCATAGCTGAAAGCACGATTCTTGAGTCTTCCCTTCGAACTTCAAACAAAAGACTCAAGCAACGAACTTGACTTTGGCACGACAAAGCAAATGCTTTTTTTGCCGTTGCGTCTTTTTTCCATTTTAAAGCGCGCGGCTGTAAGCGACATGTTTTTAAAATATCAAGTGTTGTTTTCGGGCAGCAAACATGATTATGACTGTTGAAAACTCATGTCATTTGATTGCCTTCTCGCACTCAATTGTGCTTGAAAATATCAAACGATATTGAGGGATCTGATTCCATTTATTTGATTTATTGTATTGGTTTTTAATGGTAAGCATGTAAGGTAGGCGTCTCTAATTGGCTGTCAGCTGTTGGAATTCAATCAGTGTTTGATATTTATACCAATTTGTGAGTGTTGCCTACTTAAGTAGTGTCTAGTTCATGATTATTGACGTTATATTCCTCTTTATGTTTGTTGGTAATGATAGAGGAACCGCCAAAGTACAATTAATGGCCAAATACCAGTGGGTACTATTTTCGGCCATAAATGTATTGCCCGACACCTTTGTGAGAACGGAACTTTTGTATTTTAGCCTTGTCCCATTAGTGTCTTCATATTTTATATACTTTTTTATGAATCAAAACCGATAACCGGTTTTTTAGTCGTGATCGCGAAGAATCAAATGGGCATCCTTAGCGCGAGCCACATGATATCACCCGCTCGAATTAGATCCTTCCAGAGACGTAAACAAACACAAAATGATTCAAAGATTATAGAATCAGGTTCTCAAGAAACTGTAAAATCTCGAATTAATTAGCCAGATATCAAAACTTAGATAAATACAATATGCGTAGAAAGAAAGCGAAACTTGTTTTTCGGCTTTATGACTGAAAAAGCATTGCTCATTTTGTATTGTTTACCCAATGAATGGATGAACATTGATAATTGATAATTAAGGTTAAGATTATTAGGTATTAAAACCAAATTTTTCTTCCACTCGCACTATAACAAACTCGCAATTAAAAAGTTGCTAAGCTCCCAAACAAATACAATATAATTTGTTAAGCTCCCAAAAGGTACCCAATGCTAAATAATAAAATGTTTATGTGCAACTTAATGTCCAACTTAGGACCTTATTCTCCATGAAGTTTAGCTCAGACCATGGAGACCAAAATGCCATTCAACTGGCAGCCCTAAAATGGCCTAAACGTAGCATGTCAGGCCATGGAGGTCAGCATCTTGGCCTGACATTTAGCACCCCTCCGCAATGGCCATATATTTTAAGCTAGAAACGGCTATGGCTATATCTGGGTGGATGTGGTCCATTAAAGACTGACGATCGCTACGCAATTCGCAACGCACGTGGTCTTGATGAACTGCTGGCATTTACCCGTTGCAGGAATATAATGATCATATTTATAGTCGTGATGTAATTGAACAGTTTACGCATTCCGCTAAATAACTATTATTAGGAAAATGCTTGAATTTGATCAATTATAGCTATGTAAGAGCTTGAGTTAAAGACATTATTTGATTTTAACACTTCAGCAAAGTACCGTTGCAAAATTCACACAATTCCTTTGAAAAGTTCAAGTTCGTTGGTTTTTCTTTTCTATTTGTTCACGAAAAAACTAGACAAATGGGCTTTTTATGGCTCAAGTGCACTCGACTGACATTTTGCGAGTTGATAATAGTGACTATAAATAGTGGCCTTTTTGGTTAGGGTTTTTTTTTCGTTGCAAGTTCGTTGTCAAAGTCTTTCATTTTTTGCGGCTGCCAAAATAAGCCCATTAAATGGACATAGTAAAAACTAACAAGAAAATTACGTATCGTAATATAAGCTTTAGTCCGCATAGAATACGTTGAAATCTTGATTTTGTAAAAGAAAAAATACAGAAAAATGCAAAACATAAACTTTATTTACACTTCATTAATCACTGAAGACAGGCCGCAAAAACAACAACAGCAAAACATCTTAGAGCGGCAACCATTGTGAGGTTGCTTGTTTTGTCTACAAGGAATCGTTAGATACTTTTACTCGTATCTCTCAGATGCGGCTCATTGGCTTTTCAGCGATGCGCACGCAGCGCCAGTTAACGCATCAACACTTGAATAGGATACAGGCTACACGACTACAGCTATTAGAGACAACGCTGCCCCCGTTGCTAGCGGGGAATCCTCCTGATGGGTATTGTTGCTTGAATGACTTTTTAATTTATTTGCCATTTCTTTCGCTGGCATCGTTAATGAGCAGACCAGACCATACCAGAGTTGTCCAGAGCAGACCAACTTGGCCAGAGCAGACTAGGCCCCGGCTAAGACCCTAACAACAACACTCGCATTTTGAACTTTTATCTGGCCATCTGCAGACAACAACGGGCAAAATTATATTGTAGCATTTTGTTACATTTGAGGCAGCCGGCTTGCTTTTTTTTAGTTTTCGCCTGCCCTCGGCTCGTCTCCCCAGTCAACTCTAACCTCCTGCCACATAAAACAAAAGCAGACCTCCCCTATCGTCTCCAAGCCTCCTTTATGTGTGTGGGTGTGTGGCGATGTGAAAGACGTTAAGTCACACATTTGGCCTAAATTTGTCTTTTCTCTGCGCCAGCCTTTCCTTTGTTCATTTGCGCCACGAGGCTGTACTGTAGAAGAAAATAAGAAACTGTGGCACCTCTTGACATTTAAGGCGCATTTCCCAATTCCTGCACTACTTTCTGCGGCCCTCTGGCCGAGTTGCTCTGGCCCAGTAATCACAGGCTGAGCAGCCATCGAAATTATCTAACATAAAAATGTTGCAGCTGCGAATGGTGGTTTTTCTTTTGTCTATTTTTGGCCCAGCCCCCTCCCAAGGGTTTGTTCTTAGCCGAGCAGCTACCGCTGCCGTTTATCCTTGAACTGTGTGCTCAGACCCGCCAGCATTATCGTAGATTCGTTAATAACAATGCCAAGTCGAGTCAACAATTGCGGTTGCAAATTTTGCAACACTAAATTTATGCAGTAAAAATTAGAAAATCTGCAAAACAAAAAGGAAAAACATGCCAGCGGCTTAAAGGCTTTTAATTGATGTATCTATTTATCTAAGCAAGCCAGCAATTTGCAAATTAATCATCAGCCGAAAATCGCCTCGGGCATATTGAAGATTTATGGAAATTGCTCGTCGTCTAATTTGGCTAGAACCAATTAATTTTTAAATTGATCAGTTATAATACAAGAAGCAAAGGTACTGGTGACTCTTTAATACTCATGGCTTTAAATCTTTCCAAGAGCCAACGTGATTAAGTTATTGGTTTTAATGGATTAATTAACGACTGCAGATGGGAGCTGGTACAAGAACAATGCATAATAAATAACAGAAAATAAATTTGAGCATAAGAATCTTACAAAAAAACACTTTTTTAAATCAACTCAAAAAAAAACCATTCAATTTGTTACTAGCAAATAAAATATTCATTCATTCCAAGCCTTGAAAAGTATTTAAATGTATTCTTTTTTAATATTTCTTTTGGCGGTATAAAGGTGCTAGTTACTTGAATATCTTATAAGACCTCTCCCATTATGTAGCCAACTTTGCCAACATCTTGACATGTAGTAGTAGCCAAAAGTAGTAATAAAATTACGTGAAAAATGCAGGCAATAAATCTAAGTAAGATGATGCTTAGTGAAAGGCAACAGATGGTGCATACATAAGCGTTTTGATCCATTCATGCGTACAAAATGCGTTTGGCATTTTATTAGAAGTCCGAGCTACTCAGTTGTCGACCTGCCAAGCTGTCGAAATTCTCATCTAGATACTTTCAGACTCAGATCTTCTGGGCTCACTCACCTTTAAGCGGCATCAACATCATTGGCAATGCTCTGAATGTCAGTTCGCGGAGCAGAAACACTCAGGTAAGTCAGGTTAGAAACTGTGGCAGCAACTTAATCTTCCACAGCTTCCTTTTTTGCTTTCAGTTTCGTGATTGAAGTAATATGGAGGTTTTGCCGTAAACTTATTTATGACAAAGTTTTCCGCTCTCCGACTGGGGTATTCGTAGCTTTTTGTTGTCTCGGATTTCTTGTGAATATTACATAGATTGTTGCATATTATTCGTTATTTCTATTTGTGTTGTCTCACTATGCTCGATTATTTGGTTTATTATTTGTTATGGGCTAGAGAGGGAACAGGTGGTAATGCACAGATATCACGATTCAGTTGATGTTTTCGGTAGTAGCACAAAATCACTTCAAGCTGTTCATGTCTGCACTATACAGTTTGGTAATCTCAAAGGAAAAATGTATCACATTTGCAACAAGTTCATATGCACGTTAACAAATAAACAAATTGGAAGTAAGATACGAGTATTTATTGGCAGACTCAAGCTCGAAGTGATTTTGTTCTCTTGTTCGAGGGCGTAAATCCTTGGTGCTTGAAAACTTCACAATTGTTTCTGCAACTACAAGATCCTCTTTAAATATTATTGAATGTTCACTAACGTCCTTTTAAAATTTAAATTTACGAAAACGTTATCTAAGGTCTCAAGAGCTTCAAGTTTTCGCACTAAAAGCACTTTGCTTTTCTTAAATTTATCACATCAGCTTGGTTGAAAATACAGTAGGAGCCAGAGCCAGACGAACAGAAGACGTCTTCACCCGTACGATATTCACATTTGAATGTTTCAATTGGCAAATGCGGCGTCCAACTTTAGTAGCTGAGCGGCCCGCAGACTCGAACTCTGTTTAGCGAAAACGCGCGCAAAGCCACCGCAAACACAGAAAAAGCAAAACCACTCGTCGTCGCCGAACCGGACCGGACGAACCTACCGCCTCGCGAAGATCGCTGCCACATCTTCCTCAATTCCCAAAGAAGCCCGAAGAGTGGCCACAAACCAAAAGCAGCTGCAAAGCCAAACAAAAGCAGGGCGTCTCTGCGACCGGTCCAGCGATCAGCTGATCGCCGCGATCCCGAGAGGGGCGTTGAAGACCGAAGAGAGAGCACAAGTCTTCGGGTGCCGAAGAAGTTAACAGGGCCAGATCGGCGGGAAGAAGCTTAACATTTCTGTTAAGCCATGTAGTAAATGTTGCGTTCGTAGCTGCTATCTCAGGAATTCAATCAGCACCTCGTGAGTGTGAATCTTTTCTGTAACGTTACTTTTGTCTGCTTAATGCTATGTTAAATTCTAGAGAAAGCGAAAATTAATACTATAATTTAAAGCTATGCAGTGTTGTGTAATTATTGGTATATAGTCAAATCAAAATATAGTCACTATTGGTATAAAATAGTCAAAAATGATTAGAAATCTTTCCCCTTCAGTAAAAAATTATAAAATTCTTTAAAAATGTTTCTTAATTAGGCTATTGGTAGCAAATCCAGACTGCATATGCACAGTTGAAGTTCTGCGATGTCAAAACTTGTAAGGAAACTAAATAATTTATTATCAACTGTATTTTTATTTGCATGTTGGTGCTCCTATTCAAATATACATATGTATGTATACACACATGTGTACATCATTGCGTATACGTAATATTCGCAAACACTAGTAATATGATAGCTAACAGGCTTAGCCTCCTTTAAATTGTGTTCCATAAATTGCAACTACTTCAACTCGATTTTCGTCAATCAGCAAGATGACAGTTTGGAAATCCATTAGCTTTTAATAAGGAAGGGGAAGCACTTGTAGGGCTTTTGGACTGGGAGCAGGGAAGTGGGTGCGGATGGTCGATGGATCGATCGCTCGTGGAAGGCATAACAAACAAAATCGCAAATTAAAGATTCGAAATGCTCGCAGTGACGGCTTTTTGACTTGAGGCGTTTCTTGGCTTGTTCCTCGGCTTCTATTTTCTGGCCAGCCGCCAGACAATGGAACACAAGGCAGACAGTTGAAGAGTTGACAGTGGACAGTTTATATTATGATTTTGGGGCAGCGTCTTCGGGGCCCTCCAACTTCAACTCCCAGCCAGGAGTTGCATAATATCGTTGTTTGATTTTTGCTGAATTTATCTGCGTCTCTGTGGCTCGGATGCGACGGCTGCTTCCTTCTGCACACGAAGGCAGATGCAGATGCCGATTCATTGCGCCTGCGATTATGGATTCAGTGTAGCAAAAATGCTCAAATAATGGCAGCCGCAAATATTCCCACGAATCTCCAGCCATGAGGCATCGCGCAGGCAGCAGTAGCTATCCAGCATTGGATCACCGCCGATTGCTGGCGTTTCATGTAAAATTAACATTGGATTCTATTCAAAATCAGAAGTGATGGTCGTAATCACCATCCAGCCGCGCTTCTGCTGCTTAACGTGACTTTAATGGCGAGTTGATTCTGACTTCTAACTGGTTAGTTCATTTCATTAAAAGATATTGTCAATGTTTTCTTGTTTGCCCCTTGCAAATGACATTGAGTCTGGTGCTTTTCTCATTAAAAATAGCAAAACGAGCTGCATGCAATTAAATTGAATTGAAAGCAATAAAAACATAACTTGACGCACCAAATAAACCTTTTCAATAAAGTAGATTTAGTAATATTTAAATTTCAAAATATTTCAAATGAATAAAAAATATTAACTAACACTTTTAAGCTGTTAATAACCAAGTCAAAACGATGTCATTCAAATAAAGGAACATTTTATTGTCCATAAAAATACACCTCTGTATAAATCAAGGACTTAACCTTTGGCGGGAAAAATCAAATCATTGCCCCAACTAAATAGGCCCGTAAGTCAAACAAGCACACTTGGCAAATAAGAAGACAAACCATGCACACAAATATTAACACTCCCTTAGTGAAACTGTGCACATTGAGCAACAACCTTAAAAGGTCGTTTTTGAATTCTGTTGAAAAGTAATTCAGCAAATTCGGTTGGTATAAGTACAGTCGAGAGCCCGGGCAAAGTGTCAAATCATTGTAGAAGTATCTAAGAAGCCATCTAGCCTATATTTAACCCCAAACTATCCATCACAGAAGCATGGATGGTGGGCCCTCGTGCAATCGCGGCGTTGCCTTTGCCTTTTGTGAATTGAAAAACCATTTACCTCCCGTTAATTTTAACGCCCGTTTTCTATGCCAACCCAGTTAGATTGCCACACAGTCGTCGAGCCGAAAACAAAAGCGAGAAGCAGCCGAAATACGTAATGCAAGCGATAATTATTGCCTACAGGCCCCCAAAAACCTCTCCGGACAACCACCAAAAGCCCCCCACCCAAAAAGAAGAAACACAGAAGCCTCCGTGGCCTAGTCGCGCAGCTGATTGAAAAGCGAAGAAGATTTGCATAGAAACGTGCGATTTTCGGCATGGCTAGGGGCCCCAATCGTCTCGGTCTCAGTCATGCTGGGCCACCAAAGGTATCTGGTGGATACGCTGGGTGATGCACCCACACATGGCACTGTCAACGTGCCCGCCAGCCTGAGAACAATAATGGCTGCCATCAATTACTCATCCATTCATGCCGTCATTCATTCGGCATTTGGCCAAAGGCCTCTGTTTCCTCGCGCGAATGCAGATGCCACAATTTGTTGATTTAACTGTTTACTCTTTTTGGAATATCTGTCATATTTCTTTTATTCGTCTAATTTGCTCACATAATTGCCCTTTTCCATGTGAGGAGTCACTGAAATGATGGTCTATGTGGCTGGCAATGCTGCTTCTCATAGTTTTCCTTGACCAAGCCCACATTTGTCAAGATCAATGCTGAAGATAGCCCCATGATTAATGCTCGTAGGTTATGTTAAATGTTTTTATGAAAGAATCCTTGAAAGGTTCTCAGACTTTCTTAATTTTTGTAGCACATGTATTTACCTTGGAACCAAGGCGATATGGAAATGATAATGCCGATATAACTTCACAACAATTTTTTAAGCGAGCATTCCCAACCTGCTTTTTATAACGTATTTCTTGAAAAGATTTTATACATAATAACAATAAATCTTGAATTGACAAATTTGGGTGCAGCTGCATTAAATATAATATACATTTTCGTTCATGGGCTATCTGGAAAAAGCATCTCATCGCATTTTTGGTGCACCTACAGTGTTCTTTATTGGCCGATACTTAAAATCAAGAGCACCAAAAAAACCCACTAGTCAATTAATGACATCAATTTATGTTTCCTTCAACACATATATCAGACGTAATTCGTTAAAGCCGCATATAAATCACAGTTAACCATACAATACAATAAGGTTAGTTAACTAACCTGTTGGTAAGAATAGAACGCCAAACTCACCAGAATTAAGTGCATCATCCATGCGGAATGTTGGCCAAACCAGATAGGCGAGTGAAAAGTAATGGTAATGCCTGAAATCTAAAGTCTCTGAAATCTAAAGTCTAAAGTGGCTGTGCTCCGGTGGCCAATTTATCGCCACTGACAGCTGAACAAACGAAAGTGATATCTTAGCATTCGAACCCAGTGAACAATTGTGTGCTAATGACGAAAGACAAGCGCTTGGCCACCAGGGAAGCGAGCATCGGTACTTATTGCTCGGTACTCGGTTGTGTCAAAGTGCCGGACTGGGTTATAATATGGTCACGGACTGCAGACCGAGGACTGCAGATGCAAATGACACAGAAAAAATGTGATATTTTTTATTGAGCATTTTACAAACGGCACAACAAACCGCAGGGCATGACCTCCGACCGTGCAGAGCCCCAGCCACGAAACCCGACGACGGAGTCTTCCAAAAGGAACCCAATCACGATGGGCCCAATCGTTTTTGTGCATTAAAATGCAACCGAGATTTATGTAAGCCGCGCCACAGTCGCCGAGCTGGTAGCCCAGGAACCCCTCATTATCGATCGATATAGGCGGCCAGACGAGGCAGTCGATGAGAGACTGACTGCCTGAATGGGCCCAGGAACCGCATATAATAACTTGATCACCAGCAAATCATTTATTGTGACACGATCGCCAATTGGGACCCGATAAGCCCTGGCTTGGAAAGAGATTCTCCCCCACTCGCCATTAACTTGTTGTCATGCTGTTTGATTGCCCGGCTTGTCTGCTTTTCCCCCGCTGATTAATATCTCTGTGGGACCTAATTGTGCAGAGATAAAATATACACAGTTCCGCGAATTTCATGATTTTATTATTTGTGTGCTCCACTACTTCGGTATCATAATCTCTATGGGTAGAGCATTTCCTCATCCACTTTGCTGCCATTTGGGTTATGAGTTAACATAAGACACAAGCGAATTGTAGCGTTCGCGTATTTTATTTCTGTATTAAGGGGTTTCACCACTCTAATGGTACAAAAAGTGCCCCAAAATCAATGTTTGTTTTACGGAGTCTGTAAGCTACGATCTTAGGTTCAAAAACCCACGACAATTACAAATTAAATTACAACTTCCTAGAGTCTTAAACATGCGTCTTGTTTACATTGTCATAGCACTCAAACTGAAATAAAGTTTTAATTCATAAGTCAGCCAGCAAACTCTGGGCCGCTTTCTTTCCCAATATAGGAGTCCAACTGCCAACTAAGGAGTGCATTCTTCATAATATGTACAATATCATGACTGCTGGCTCCAGGCAACGATAGAATATGCAAATCTGTAGCAGACGCACTCGCTGGCAGTTGCTTTCCACCCTGATACGTGGGTAAGAATCCGGTGGTCTGCTTGATCAATCGCTGAGACGTGATATTTTTTGCAGTGTGCATTATGGCGTTGACTCATGGAATATCCCTAGGATGGTTCTCGCCCACTCTGCCCACTCTCATCTCGGACAACAGTCCAATTGGAGAACCAATTGACATCAGCGAGGTGAAGTGGTATGTCGGCAATCGAAGTGAATTTAGATGTGAATATAACTGGCATCTTTGAGATTTGCAGGATCGGTGCCGCCTTTGGAATTGGGTCTCTGTGTTGCAATATGGTACTTTGCGTGCCGGTCTCGTATTTTGGAATTAAGAAGTGCATGTATTTCGTGCCCCTACCAAATATCGTAAATGAAACTAATCTCTTTAACGAGCTTCCAAAAGACTATGGGCTCTACTATTTTTACAGATCAATTGGATCTTAATCTACTTCGCAAGCAAATCAGTGTATTTCTATGTGTGTCGTGTGCTTTTAGGATTTTCCGGTGGCACTTTGGTGGTTTGCTTTCCCGTATTTATCGCGGAAGTATCTGACAATAGGTAAGTCATTCTAAAACGCAACTGCGAACAACCGCCTGCTATATCGCATAATATTCAGTCTAGTTTAACCACAACTTTCCTCAAGCATTCGGGGAACTCTAGGCTCTTTTTTTGTGATGACACTCTGTGGTGGCATCACGGTGGGATTTGTGTTGGTCTATTGTCTATCCTACCATGTGCTGCCGTGCGTCGTCATTGTCCTGCCAATTATTTATTTGTGCCTCCTCATTCCTCTTCCTGAGCCGCCACAGGACCTACTGAAACGGGGCCATGAAGAAAAGGCGGAAAGGTCCTTTTGCTTTTACAAGAATTTATCGAAGGATCCAGGCAAAGAGGGCGAAATTAAAGCTGAGTTTGCCAAATTGCGGAATACAGTTCTCGCCAGCGGCTTAACAGAAAAGTTTACTCGTGCAGATTTCTGTAAGTTTGAAATTGATAATATAACAACTAAATTAGGGAACTCTATCCTGTAGGCTTCGCACGTATTAAATCAATTTGTAACAAGTTAAAGCCACGAATTCTTCCGATGACACATCATTATCATAGAAAAACTCGTTTACTTCATAATGACAAAGTTGTATCTTCAATTCAGTTAACAAGGTCTCAGGAAAAGCATTTGGGCTGATCGCCGTTTTGCTGCTCTCCAATCAGATGTCGGGATCCTTTGCCATCTTCAACTATGCGTCGACCATCTTCGAGCAGCTCGGTAGCAGGATGGAACCTGATCTATGTGGCATATTTCTGGGTGTTGTACAGATTTCTGGATTGATCAGCGCCGTTTTCCTGGTAGACCGAGTGGGTCGTCGGCTCCTTTTGATCCCATCGCTGGCGGCAATGGGTCTGGCTGAGCTGGGCGTGGGTCTGCTGAAGTCCTTTGCCTCACAGGACTTTCTAGACCGCAATGGTTGGATTGGGCTCACCCTAATGGGCATTGTGGCTTACACGGCGTCAGTGGGCATAGTGGCTCTTACCTTTGTCATCATAGTTGAGCTTCTGCCCGTTAAGGTAAGCGCGTATACGCTTATTTGTCAAAGGATTTTACCAAAACTCATGGCCTTGCAGATCCGCGCCTCTGGCATCTCCATCAGTATGTGCGGACTCAGTTGCTCCGTGTTCATTGCTCTCATGACTTATCCTGTCCTGATCAACGATTATGGATTGCATGCCGCAATGTATGTGTCGGCGAGTTTCTGTCTACTGGGCTTAGTAGTTCTGGGAATGTTTTTGCCTGAGACCAGGGGCATGAGCATTACCCAATAATGCGCTAATTTCTAAGAAGTGTTAAGTAGAACCGGTATATATAGACTTTACGTAGTCTAGAAAGATACCGATATATTTCTAGCACAAAGCCATAGGTCATTTTAAGATAAACCATTGAAATATGTGTGGATTTCAGGGCGTTTCGGATTCTGCATTCCACCTAATTAATATCTTAATTTCCTCTTGCTGCCATTTTTAAATGAAATATTTTCTAATGATGTCATATACTCTTCCTTTGGAATAAAGATCTTAACTTAGAACACAGCTGTGTGTACATTCAAAAGAGAAAATGTATCGAAATGCATAATAAATGTGTAAATGCAGGTAACTCTAATAAGATTCAAGCACTGTTTGACTTTGCCAATCTCAGGTAAACGTTGTCACTTTACCCATGCAAAGTTATGCAAATTTACAAAGTCTTATTGCTGCTATCCAACAGTTCAACGGTAAGATTAGTCTGAGTTTTTTGAGTGTTTAGTGTTTTTTCAGCAAAATTTACAGACTTCCCCAGACCTCTTCAAATGGGAGCGTTTTGCATTAATCAGCGGTACTACGTTGCGACTACTTAAACTTATCTAATCTGCCACAATTTTACGATCGTAATTATTGTTTACGATAACCAGAAGATTGGGAAGTAAGCTTATCTGCCGTGATTTCCACTACATAAACTCTTGTCACTCCAATTGAGACCCCTCAGTAGACACAAGAGCGCCCAGTGGTTAATTCGGAATCCAAAAGCGGAACATTTTCAGGAGTCCTAGCTTAAATTAGTCAACATGACTTTTGATTCAAGTCCACCGCAGAAGTTGAGTGTGTTTAGTGCGCGGTACCGATGGCAATTTATTGCCACCGTCACGGGTGGGTGTAAAGTACAAAGCGCCGTAGAGCAATTAACTAAAGTTCACTAATCCCAGTGCATATTATGACGCTGACCCATGGAATTGCCGTGGGATGGCTGTCTCCCTCTCTCCGACTGCTCGGATCCGATGAAAGCCCCCTGGGAGTTCCCCTGACCATTACCCAGGCGTCCTGGTAAGCTTGATACCCTGCAAGTGGAAATCCCTTTGGTTGAACTCCTCGATGTTGGCAGGGTTGGATCACTTATCGGCCTAGGCTCGCTGACCGGCAATATAATCTTCGGACTGCTAATCGATCGGTTGGGTCGCAAAGTGTGCATGTATTTTCTGGCCTTGCCCAATTTGGTAGATAAAGTTCCATATGCTTTCAAGGGGTTTCCCAAGAGCTTGAGTCATTTTCGCTTTCTCTTGAATTCGGCAGATCTATTGGATCCTTATTTACTCCGCCCAAGACGTTACGTACCTGTATGCTGGTCGATTCCTGGCGGGAATGTCCGGAGGTGGTTGCTACGTCGTCCTGCCCATATTCATAGCCGAAATTGCCGACACTAGGTAAGTGGTGAGGAACTCCATTCAATGGCTGATAAGCTCAGACTACGTTCATATATTCAACAATATTATTCAAATTCCCGCTAACTCACTTTACTTTTCCATCCGATTTTGATCTAACTTTTGTTGATCGTCAAGATTTAGTGGACAGATAATAAATGATTTCAGGCCCATACCGAATGTAGAACCTAAAAGCCATCCCTTTGCAGGGATCTATTTTGAAGCAGGTTATTACAGCCAGCAGTTTGGTTTATGATGGCCACATACTTTCACTTACACCTTTAAATCCAAGACTTTTAATAATAACCGAAATACAATACATCATTATTTCAGCGTTCGGGGAGCGTTATCGTCCATGGCCATGATGTACGTTAGCATCGGCATGATGGTTGGCTTTATATTGGCCTCGTATCTCTCGTACAATCTGATGCCGTGTATCATAGTTGCCCTGCCGGTGGTGTTTATACTGGCGATTATTGGCTTATCGGAGACACCGCAATATTTGTTGAGACGCGGCCGCGATGACCAGGCCGAGAAGTCTTTCTACTTCTACAAGAATCTGACGCCACCCACTTCCTCCGACAAGGAAGCTTCTAAGCATGACGCGGCCAAAATCGAGTTTGACACATTTCGGCTTCAGGTGCTCAGCGGCGGCGTCACCGAGAGCATTTCTTGGCGAGATTTCAGTGAGTAAGATATGAAATTATTAATAGATTTTATTATATTGCGCCATCTCCGCACTCCCATCTTATGAACATGATTACAGTCAAAATACAGACTATCTATAACAAAGTAAGGTCTGTTTAACTAATTGCGCAACCTTGCAGTAAACGTGCCTACACTAAAGACATTCGGCCTGATCTTTGTGCTGATCGTCTGCAATCAGCTGTCGGGGAGCTTCGCCATATTAAACTACACATCGCACATTTTCGCGGAGCTGGGCAACAATCTGGATCCGAACACCAGCACCATTGTGGTTGGAGCTGCTCAGCTGGTGGGAATCTTCAGTGCCGTGGTTCTGGTGGACAGACTGGGTCGTCGTGTTCTGCTCCTCACCTCGATGGGTGGAATGGGGTTGGGTGAGCTGTCCATTGCTCTACTAAAGTGCTTCGCCTCGGAGGAATTTCTGAATCAGAATGGATGGCTTCCTTTGGTGATCATGTGCCTTGTGGCCTGCATTGCTTCACTAGGAGTTATTGCACTGATCTTCACCATCATAATTGAGCTGCTCCCAGCTAAGGTGAGTGGTTCGGAAAGGGAAATTATTATATCAATAATTGGAATTAGAAATTTCTTAAACCTTAGATCCTAATGTTCCATCTATTTCTATATTTTCCTTACCAATGCAGATCCGCTCCATTGGCACCTCCTTGAGCATGGCCACATTTAGTGGATTTATCTTTGTGGCACTGAAGATCTACCCCACAATGATCTACGACCAGGGCCTGGCGGCCACCATGTTCATGTCGGCGGGCATATGCCTCTTCGGATTCATTGTCTTGGGACTGTTTCTGCCGGAGACCAAAGGAAAGCTGTTGACGCACTGATGACATCAACCTCGGGCCCAGCGGCCACGTCAGTTGGATGCTTTTGTTGGCGGTGTGGCCCATTGCATAAGCTGCGGGATCCAGCTTGGTCCCATGTCAAGAGTACTCACTCAATAATTTGTGGCACAATGGCGGCATCGGCTTATTCTGAACTCTTGAACTTAATTCAATTTGTGGGCATTGCGGTTTTCTTTCAGATTTCTGTTCATAGAAATTAAATTTAATAATTTAGTTGGGAGAAAGTCTCGGGTCTGTGATCTTGTGATTGATAAGCGCAAAGTTGTTAAATAAATAGGCTTCAGCTATGGCAAAATATAATTTGCATTAGATTTAAAAACTATCTTATCTTATTATCTAAAGCCAGTACTTTAAAAAGCATTTGCAATTAATTTTCGACTAAAAATATGTTGCATTTGGTTTATATTAGTTATATTGGTTATATTGGTTAACATATTAGTTAACAATACTTAACAGCATAGTTTATATTTAGAAATATTAACTCTTATTAACTAGAACACAACAAATAATTTACTTTTTCTAAGTTTTGAAGAGTTTGTTTACTATTTTTACTTACATAATGTTGTAATGGTTTGAAGACACATAAATTTATGTATCTGCACTTTCATCGAAACGCTTACTCATTTTTCCATATCGATTCCTGCTATCATACAGTTTTGTTGGCCACCTAAGTGGGCTATATTTCGCAGTGATACGGCGGCGGTGCAACAAGAAAATACTTTTTCTGAGATGCTTTCAAGCGATAAGTCCGCAATGCAAAATTAATGAACTCGCAAAAGCCTAGAAGATAAAGGCAGCCAAGGCAAAAAGCCAGGCAGCCGAAGCTCCAAAGAGCCAAACAATGACTCATAAATTCAACACAATAAAAATTATTTATTTTGCTTTTGCGAGGGGTACTTTTCAGACTCTGCAAATGCAGTTTCAGTGCAAATTAAGCGCCGCAAAGTGAGCGAGGAGAAAAGAAAATTTGATCTCTGTGACAGGACACACAAATCTCGCTCAGATCTCCAGAGACGATGCCAGCCCAAACAAAGCTGGAACTGCAGTCGAAAAACCCACAGAGCCACAATCTAATGCTCACATTTTGGGTGGGGGGAGTTTCTTATTTCGGGAGTCCATCCACAACCGCATCCACTTACCCGCAGACGTTGCATCAAAATGCAGTTTCATAATTTTCACACGTTTTTCTGTCACTCACTGGAAATGGGATCTAGTCGGCCTGCCGACAGGCGGAAATTTGTAACAACTCCAACTTAGCTGCACTTATTGCAGTTGGGCTAAGTGCAAATGTGGCGGCAGACCGCAATTAGCCGCTGCTGATTAAGTTGATAATCAACCTAGCTGATGGGATGGGTCAGCCCTGGATGAGTTGTCGGAAGTCGGTGGTATGGTAGTTATTTAATTACTTACAGTTCGAGATTAATCTAGTAGCACTTTGTATACGAATAAACATAAAAATAAAAAATAAATAATAATAAAAATAAAATAAAAATAATAAATAATAAAAATAAACATAAAAAATCAGTGTAGGGCAATCAATTTCTTAACAAAAATTTTATATTGTATTTTAAATATTTTTTATGAATAAATATTTTAAAATAAATATTATAACATTTCAAACACTTGTATGAATAACATTTGCCTGGTTATTTGTTCAAGAGGGATGCCAATGTGATCTTGCAAGTAATCACACTTAAGAACACATACACTACTACATACACTACCACATGCACTACTACATGCACTACTACATACACTACACATACACTACACTCACTGCTCGACCGGTAAGAAAGATTACTTGCAATATTTTGTGACTCTAAATTAGAAGACATGCCTTACAGTCTTCACTAGAACTAGTTGGGAATTATAGGGCTACAAGAAAATATGTTTCCTAAGCAAATATTAAAAGCGGCAATAACTATGTGTTCCGACAGTAAGTTAAACATTCTTCAGGCTTTATTTAAGACAATTTTTACTACTCACTTTAAAGACCTCACTATTTCACTCACTAATATAATTATGGCCAAATAATAGAGTACTTACAGCTCGAGATTAATTTAGTAGCACTTTGTATACGAATAAACATAAAAATATATATCCCTTTCAGAGTAGGGTAATTAATTTCTTAACAAGAATTTTATATTGTATTTTAAATATTTTTTATGAGTAAATATTTTAAAATAAATATTATAACATTTCAAAGACTTGTATGAATAACACCAAGGAGTACCTTAGTGTGTGGGCCGTGGAACTGTTGCAACCACTCCCGAATTGAAAGAGGCCGAAAAACTGGACAAACAATCGCGACTAATGCCAGCAATTGCTCATTGTTGCGATTACGAGCATTTGATTTGTGGCAACACGGATGCCAATTGTTTGGCTTTGATCGGCTGCAATGGCTGAAAGAAAGCCGGGTGGGCAATCCACAGCCATTGTCTGCCCTGCATGACTATTAACACGCAATTTTCCATCTGACCGAAATGTCATTTCTTGTTGTTGATCCACGGCAGCAACTCCAGTTTCGGCCTCCATAACTCACAATTAGCGCCGAGCGCCGAGTGCCACTCACCTAGTGATCTCCATTGATAACCAAACCGGGATGACAACGTCGCAATTGCGGGTGAAATTATTTCTCGATTTATTTATTGTGTTTTTGCAAATATTGAATTCACTATTGCTTGGCCGTTCAGTTTCTATTATGCGTCTTGGCAGTCCATTTGGTAATTGTGAAAAATTGGTTTTAATGTTTATATGCTCTAATTTTGTGAATGGAGGTTCGGGCTTACCGAATTCCGCATTTCTTTTGATCGCGAAACTTATACAATCGGTGGGCTTGAATGATTTGGTTCTTTTTCGGGGGGTTTGCATAATAGCAGATTCCGCAGTGCCCCTTCAAAAACTAAAATAGTTTCGACCAAAGTTGACTGAACTTTAGCAAAAATAAATATTTTAATATAAACACAAATGTCATTCGCATTTTAGACATAGAAATACGACGAAAATACTTAAATATTCATACACATTGGCTTACTTCCATAAAACCTGACCGGTCGTGTGAAAACTTTATGCTAAATACGGCGGCGAATGAAAACATATCTGATAGTATGGCTGTCAGCAGAAGCTATCTAAAAACCCTGAACACCTCACACTCATATATTAGCCATGATTAATTGAAAGGTCAGGTAGCGAGTGAAGTGCGTGAAGCTGAGCAGAGATAAATATTCGTATTATATTCAGATAACAAGATTTCAATTCTGAAGAGGTGCATTCGAATTACCATAATATCCATAAGGAATACAGGGTATACACAGGAAATGAATGTGGCTTTGTCAAAGAATCGGGAATTAAAATGCACCTTATAAATGGTTGAAAAATTACACAAATTCCGCAAAAAAAACATATTTAAGCTTACTGTCAGTGCAGCACTTATAAGGCATCTGCCAATAAAATAATTAATAAGGGTACCTGTGTCCCGCCAGCATCGTCTTCGGCATCTTTAGAAGATCATTAAATCAACCTCAGCCGGCGGTTGGCAAGACAAAGCCATCATTATTTCAGAAGTGCTGGCCTGGCCTTTAAACATGAATTATAAATTTATGTTAGAACATTAATTTAATGCCTCCGCCACTTGGAGGAAATTTCGCCACATCTAAGATTTATGAAATCCAACGAGACCTGTTGTAAAATTAGCCACGATCAGCAGCTTAAAGAATGGTCAAGTGTGAGGATCGGATCCGAGGGCAAAAACACCATTTGGCCAACACCATTTGGGTCCGACAAAGATGGGGAGACCTTTCTATTTTCTATAATGCTAATTTATGTTGGCCCGGACAGCATTATTGCTATAATTATAATGCAAGATCGTACAGCCACCATACACGTAGCCAAAAAAGAAAACCTATTAATTAGAAATGATCAGAAAGACGGGAAATGACGCAATTTGGCGGAATCGAAAATATTATATAACTTCTGACCCTGTAGGTTCGGACATCGCTTGTGGCTAATTCTTGTTGGCTAGGTAAGAATGAAGAAGAAGTATTTCCAAGTGCTAACTGGTTGATTATAACATTTTAACACCGTTCGTGGTGAAAGTAATTAACGAGAGTTAGCAGAAAGTGAGTTTTTGGAAGATTGTTGGTGGAAAGTGACTGGTTACTTTCAGCTATTCGAGATAAAGGCAAAAGCAAGAGTTGCGAGTATCGTTACAAGGCACAAGAACGGTTCTCGTAGAAGGCCTATTGGCATCGTTGTCATGGACTGAAGCAATTATGTTGAGCTCGCTAGTGGCGTTGCAAGTGTGCCTGCCGTCGACGGTGGCAAGTTGTTGTAAATGCAGTTATAAAACAAACACAAATGACATTATTCGCACGAAGACAGGACGGCAACTTGGCCGAGCTGCCGTTGCAGCTGTTGCAGCACGACTTTCTTTGGGTCTTCGCAGCAACTGCCACAACTGCAACTGCAGCAACTGCAGCAACGGCAACAATCAATTCGACAGCAACGCCGACGACATTTGCTCAGGCTCAGGCGCCTTTGTTGCGCTTCAGCTCCAACTTCCGGAAATCACGCTGCTTGTGGTAATAATGTTTTGGCTTTTCTCGGCTCGGCTTTCAGCCTTTTTACCTACGCTTTTGGCCAAGGAATGGGTCAGGTCGGATAGGTAAAGGAAATGTGCACGCGAGCAAAATTACAAAATGCGCACAGTTACCGTAAAGTTGTTAAATTTTTTCAATTATGCAAAAATAAAATTTTAACACAATCTTTTGCTGGCGGTGGGTGAAATGAAGACATGAAGGCAAAGGCACGAAGTCGAGAGCCGAAACTAGTTGCTAGTTGCTACAATCCATCGAAATGGGTTATGAAACTGGGCAGGCATTCACCTCCTCTAAAGGGCCAAGCTTTGCAGCAGTTGAAAGGCAACGGGGAAGTCCAGATTACTGGCCACATCTAGAAAAGAAAATGTTTCTGACATAGTTCATACAATTAAAAACTCATAGCAGCCACCCAGCGTTTGCTGCCGAGTACATCATCACCTTTGAATTATTTTTTTTCACAAAGAATTAGTAACAATGATAAATAATATTCAAGCCACCTGCTTTCCTATCATAAAATAAAAGCTTAGCCAATTATACGAAAATGTCCAATCATCTCTGGCCAGCAAACACTCGTATCTTACTTAATGATTCAGCAAATAAAGAAGCCCAGAATTGTGCAGATGGCTTTACCCTAAATTGGGTGAGAGACTTTTCTGAATATAGCAAAATAACATAGAAAAACTAATACGAATTTAATTGATCGTCGACTACCGAAAACCCCCTAAAGTGCCCCATACGCCAAATTGACACCTTGATTCTCTGCAGACCTGGCCGCTCCCAGTAGGTGGCTGATGTCAGACAATCGTTTGGCCCTTCCTCGGCACTTAATTCGCGTCGTAGAGCCGCGCACTGCAATTTCAAAAAAAATTCTTTTGATTTATTTGTACGAACGAGCTAGAAGAGCAACCGAAATGGCCTTCTCAAGTGGCAATCAATTCCGGCCGAGCTGCGCGACTCCAGAGCCGGGTATTCACAACCCGGGGGCATGGAACACTCTGCACGTGTTGACTCCCAGTTGAAGCCGATGATTTAGCTCGCCTCGTTACCTCAACGCCATTTGACCCCGCAGCAATTGTGGTAGCCACGACTCGTCGGCGGTCTAGCAGACTGGCACTCGGTAGCAGTGATGGCAAAGGTACTAAGCTTAGACCAGGGTACTACAAGAAATTACAACTAAAATGCAAATTAATGAAGAAATCTTATTTTGATTGATTGTCGCCTCAATATTAAAAATATATGGAAATATATACAATATAAATATCTATTTTGTAAGCCAGATTTTATAGAGACAGTTGCAACTAGCACAGGTCTCCATTATATATTTTAAATTAGTAAGCATGGATGGGTGACTTGAAGTTGTTTTATTTATTTAGCTTTTATTGTGACCAACTACAAGGTCGTAACCCTTGTCTGTAACCCATGTCCGCACACCACCATAATATATGGTTCTTTGGCAATGCAAAATATTGGTCTGTTTTATCTTTTAGAAGGACTTACCAATATTAGTGTCAGCCTCTTCGCATCACTGTTCCTCAGCCGGCAGTTGGGAGTCGAGGGCCTTTTCATTTCATTGGTTATCAGAAAAGCAGCGATCGAAGCAATATGTTTTCTATATGCCTCATTTCTGCACAAATCGCTTGACCTTAAGCGTTGCTGTAATTTATTTGTCGTTGTCGCAATTTCCCACACACAACTCGACCCGACGATTTTCCCGCTCGGGTTTTGTTTCATTTTCTCTAGAAGCTAGCTGCAAACTGTATTACGTTGGCTTTAGCAGTTTAGCTTTGTATTTTGGAGTTTATTTTTCTCCTTTTGGGCCTAGGTTCAGTCGGTTAGTGAGGTTGCATTTGTAGGTTATTGTGCCTGCCCTGGCATCTGGAGGTTATGTAATGTCTCCGCTGCCATTGTTGTGTTCGCCCGAGCTTTTGGTTTTCCTCCGCTCCAGGGTGAGGTGGCCTTATCAGTTGCGGAGCGTCAAACAGTGGGGGCATTTGCAATTTACAACTCTGATTGTATAACTGAGCATTTGCAGTTACCTTTTAATTGATTTTAGCCAGCTGATTGAAAGCGTTTTGCGCAAATCGAATATATTTGCTTTACTTGTGGACGAAGTTCTGCAATTTGACTTCCTGAAGTCAAGCAAAATTCACGATATTAGTATCCTCTCGTATTTAGAAATAAGCAAGTAGTAAATAACCGACGGACCGTTTATGTAACAGTATACTATGCCTTTACCTTTTTAGTGTCTATATAATCAAATTAAAGCCTCAATTTCCCTAACATGCATGGCCGCACAGTCGACTGCATCATGTATAACACTTCCTGACTAATGAACTTCCAGGCCCGGCAGTTTGGCACGGATTCGGTTCCAGTTTTGGGGGAGACATCTTCATTAGGCACAGAGTGATACCTACAGTCCGAAGGTTCGGATGGGGGCCAAGGTAGTGAGGGAAAAGCTGCCCGAGGTGTGAAAATCGGAAAATGCGCTAAAGAGTCTTCCATTCGACTCTCCTTGGCTGCCTTGCATTTCGCTGAGGCCGCCCATTTAAGTGTCCAATAATTCAATCACATCAAACGTCATGTTGATTGCCGTTAAAGAGTTTCAATTACACCAATTTCCATAGACGTTGGGAAAGTTGGGCTTATCGCGAGGAATGCAGGGAAGACAACAAAGATGGAAAAGTAAAGACGGCTTTTCAAGCAAGTAGGCGAGGTATTTCCAGTCTAGTCCAAATCAACCGAGGATAGCCCATATCATTGTATTCTACATTGTCGGTTGAGTAGCAAACACTGTTAGGAATTCAAAATTTGTATGTAAAAATACAAAGTAAACAAATTTGGCACTTTAAAATTTTTTTCTAATGGATATTTCCAAGGCCGAGAGTCAAACGCCTGTCGGAGAGCGTCGATCTGCGAATCCTGATTATATGAGAACCCTGCTGCAGGACATCCTGTGTTTCTTGGTCCTGCTATCGGTGGCCCTACTAATTGTGGCTGGCATTCTGTTTGTGGTGGAGGACGTAAGCCGCCTCCAGCAACAGCACCAGCACCAGCAGTACCACCACTACCATCATCGCCACATGCGTCCGGATCAGAAAGCCAATGACTTAAAAGGATCACCGATCGAGGAGGCACCGAAAGAGCAAGGTCAAGTCTTCCCACCACCCACATGGCTTCGATTCTTCAACTGCAAGAATAAGGTACCTCAGCAGCCACAGGAAGTTGAAAGGGAAGCGGTACAGTTTGGCCCACCAAAGCAGGACGATCGGCAGCAGCAGATCCCGTTAGATGCAGCTCCAACTTATCCATCTTATCCAACTTTGCCGCTGCGCGCTGGAGGAGACTACATGGATGAAGCTATCAACAAAAGACTGGATTCGGAACCCCAGCATTTATTGGCCAGTAAGAGCCGAATAATTTCGTATTAATCGCAATAATAATTCGGTGCTATTCTAGATAACATAAGGACCTAAAGAAATGTCTTAAATGCTGTTAAATGTTCAAATTTACCCCTTTAAAGCTGCAGACTTTGAAAGCCAACGGGAGCCGAGCCGAATATTTCCGCGGAATAGCTGAATTGTGCTATAAATAAAAGAACAGCTCAATTAATTTGTATGTTGGTCATAACGGGTTAAATTCAAGTAGAACAAGATCTACGCCAAGAGATCGCCCTTTTAACTGGATTGTTTCATAGGTCATGCATAACTAATGGAACCTCTGTATATGACATTTTACTGGCTAGTTCCCACCCAAGCCTATTTGAACACTCCAAATTGTAATGGAATATATTTCACACAGTTAAATAGACACTTCCTTATATCAAAACCTATGGTAAAGACGGTACTTCGAGCTTGTTAATGATTTCAAGTATGCCAGTCGCGGAACCTTTCAGTTATTTGCGAGAACTTTTAACTGATTCACGACTCTTCAATGGCACACCGAATTCTGGTCCCCAGTCATAACGAGCCACCAACGACTATCTGGGATCTCACAAATTGTAGATCGACGTAGAAGTGTTGGCTCGATAGGCATCTCGGAGATGCAAAGGCAAAACAAAGCCCGAACCAAACGCAAAACAAAGCCGCAGACAGAAGCTGCGCATGCCCATGATGGGTTAATTGAGGTATTGAAAGAGGCGCAGACGCGACGGCAGACCAAACCAAATGAAATGAAGTGCCTAATGTTTGCATTATCGCATTCCAAGTGAACAATTGCTGTGACTTCTCGAAGGGCAAGTCCGTGGAATGGGTGTGGATTGGGCCGGAATCCATGCCCGGGGTCGTTGGAGGTCGGGCCATGTTCTAGACAACATGGCTGATAAGTGCAGCTGTATAATTGCCGGGAAGATAAGGTTGGAACATTTGCATAGAACAGTAACTGGTTAGGTAAACAATTGCATGCACAGCTAAATAAAAGAATATATTTTTGGGTATTTGCTTTGCCATTGGCATATGGGCGTTGGGTCTTTTATCTTTTATAATAAAATTTAATTAAAATAATCGGTTCTTATTCAACTAAGCCCCGGCAAAACTCTCACAGCGAACTCCTGAGATATCCATATTTATAGAGAGTGATTTCAAAACACTTTTGGGCCAGAGACTCCGAGAATAAAAGGCTTAGAGCTGAAGCCCTAATGGCGGCACAACACGAACGGAACGTGCAACTCTGGGTCTCCGAGCAACTGGCAGATGTTCTTATCTACGATTTGCTGAATATTTATGAAGCTTTGTTAATTAGGCAGATGACTAGGCCAAGACAAAGTGACACTATTACAATATGCATGCCAGCCAATTTGCAGTTCGGCCAAAAGTCTTCCGACGATGGGAAAGTTCCGCCGAGATTCGGCTAAACGTGTTCTGCGCCTAGAACCGAAACAAGTTTGTTGTCCAAGTCTTTTGTATTTAATATCTCGCTTGCGTGTTTGATATTTTCATTTACTCCTATAAATTGCAAAATTTTGAATGACTTAAGGGGTGTTTATTTAGCGATGTTTTTGTTTAGCCATCTATTGTCCCGTGCTGGGTTCTGCCAGTGACACAGATTTATTTATAACTTTTTTTCTGTTAGCTACTGAAGCCGGTTTCTGGGCTGAAGAAATGGAATAGTCTACTAAAGAGTTAGACCTGTTGGTTGATATTATTCTGCAGGTGATATAATCCCCAAATTGGCCCCTACTTTGATGTCTTCTAGAAGACATGACTTCTAGTCAACCCAATTCATTTGAAAGATTTATTTGGAGCATGCCCAATTTAATTACGTAGATTAAAGATAATTGTTAGGACCAAACATAATTTCTTACAGTTAACTAGGCCCCATTCCCTATTTAGGCCCCATGCTGGGCCTCCTGAACAAGGAAACCTAAACGCACCCATTGACCACGAACAAAAGACAAAACCGTCTGCCCTATACAAATCACCAATTGCAGAGAAATGTATAAATGGATGGATAGTCGGTTGAAATCGATGCTAACGGTTACATGTGTACTCGACTTTGCACTCTCTCCGCGCTGCTTTCCTTGGTATGACTCGCTGGCAATTAAATAAAACATGCCGCATCAGTTGAAGTCGAGTTTTGCAATAGATACCCTACCCCTGTTGCCTTCCCGAATTCAGCTTATATAACCATATGTAAATTATTCCAGCAAATGAAGAAGAAATATGGCTGGGATCATGCGCTTTAGAGAAACACACCTTAAAAACGAGCTCCCAAAAAAAGGGAACTGCCAGCCAGGTCCGGGCTACTGTCCATCTCAGGCCAAGTCAAATGCAGAGGAGTTGGTCCCGGACCCCAAAAACGAAGACCATGCCCAACAATAGCTGGACTGCAATTGAAGCGCAGCCATTGACAAGATAATTTCCTGGGGGTGCTGCATGCACTGCAGTAAATCCTACATTTATACCCTCGGTAAGGGCATAAGCCCATCAGTACTGCCTTCTAAAAATCTAACTTTATGTGGTAGTTAATAAAGGTTACGTTCTAACAAAAATGATTACTAGCAATAAGATACTGGAGATGAGGTAAAAGGTAAGGAACTCGAGAATTATTACTATGATCGCTCTAAAAACGCAATTAAGTGGCAGCGGCTCTATAATTATTAGAAATATTATGTTTTTTTAATTCTCATGAGTAAGGGTAACTCCGTTTCGTCACGATCATTTTCATTTATATGTTTCCTTCCTCCTCCCAGCAGTTCGTCTTCGTTTTACAAATTGAACAAAGCAAGAAAAAGGAAAGAAAAACTTTGGCCACGATTCAGCCGGCAGAAACGAACAGAAATTGGCTAGTTTCGCAGACCGCGTTAAGTTGACTGACTACCAATTGTTGTTGCCACGATGCCTGGGCTACTATGCGAATAATTTCAAACACAAACTGCCGCCAACAGCCAAGAAGGTTCATAATTATTGGACGCCGGAGCGGCCGCTGCTGGGTTGTGGCTTCTTGAAATGTTGCAACTTGCTACCGTTTGAACGATGGCTACAGGAACTGAACAGCCACATCGTCGTTTTGGGGCAAGAGTGCAAAGTGACGGGTTAAATAGGATTTGACTACTTGAAAACAGTCCGAGGAGCTTGGGCAATTGTTTCCTTTCGTTTATGAAGATTTACTACGCTCAAATTAGCCATTTGTTGGGCTCAATCGCGTAGCTGACACTGGAGTGGGTCATGTGAAACAGTGACCAGACTCCAAACTAAAAGATACCTTTCAATGATAACAAACCACCAAAAAGCAAAAGATTGATGTAATTGACAGACCAGAAGAAACCCCCATAACGAATTGACCTAATTGATTGATTTTGAGTATAATTATTCTCATTGCCCGTTGGGATTAATTGATTTTGGCTCTGGGTATTTCCGAGAATATGTGATTTATTATGTCGATTATGCGTTGGCCTTTAATGGATATGTTTTTAATTATTTAATTGTGCCTGATACAGACCAGAAATAAAGCAGAAATTACTACGAATTCAAAGAATATCCGCGTGATGCCTTATTGTAAGATATCTTATCTATACATTTTTTTTAGCTTCGTTATTTGCACAACAAGTTCACCACAAAGCACCAACTATTCAAAATATTTGTACACTACGGAAAAGTCGAAAGTTGACCACAAAATTAACTCTTAAGGGCAGCCACCAAGTACCGTCTCCATCTCCATCACCTTCGCCTGGGCCAAGCGCTACCAAGACCCAATTTGTCTGGCTTTTCGGGGGGAACAATGACAATAACCGCATCGTGAATATGCTCGAGTGTGTGGATATGAATAAACATGGTGGCCCGCGAGTAATGTGAGACTTGCATAACCTCATTTGGCGGCTTATAGGCTCGCGTGCTCCCGTGCCTGGCTTATATATTTTTTGAAGTCGGCGTGATATCGTGTACGCAGATATAACAGTGCAGATAGATGGGAGGGTAGTCGGGTAGTCCGCAAGTGTACTGCGGATCGGAATGGAAGCGTGCGCGCTTCTCTAAGACAGACAAATGATGGGCCATAACCGATCCAGCCAGCCCATCCAGTCAACTTCATTTTGGTGGAGTGGTTTTATCCGTTGACTGCTGAGCGAGTAAACTTTTATGACAACCACTGACCTTTTTGGGAAAAAGACGACAGGAAATCGCAGTGGAGTGGCCAGGAAATGATTAATGGCTCTATTGATGCATTCAGAGGCCGTCCGAAATATGCCTAACGAATGCGGATTAATCTAAAGAAGGCTGTCTGCATCGTATTCAAAACTGAAGGTTTATCCACAGTATTCACACCTTGCACAACCCACAAATCAAACTGGGAAAACTCCCAAATTATAAGATGAGGCAATTCTTCCCCGGAATTATTACAACGGCCACTGAAAATGCAGGGCGTCGACAAAAGCCAAAAGTTGAACCAATCCAGCTTGGTTCAATCCAAGATCCCACAAAGTAAGCACCGTTTGCTGCAATTATGGATCAATTATATGAAGTTGACTACTGGGAAGCAGCGCCTCAATTTTTGGAATTTCGCCAATGCAAGCCTCACGATTTTTTATTTTTTGGAAGCCACCAATTGTTTGCAATTCGAATTGTTTTTTAACGTACAGAATTTAAGTTACTGCAAATTTTAGACAGCTGCAAAACGAACTAAACCCAACTAAACATTCACATTTCATCCCGCTTGGCCAGCTCCTCCACGAGCTTAGCGCTTTGTGCCTTGATTTGTTTGCGGTTGGGCACATTGGCCATGGTCTTGTTCTCCTGCAGGATGTCATCCTCGGGAGCGTTTGGCGCCTGCTCCTCATTATCCACCGGCTCGTACAAATCTAGGCTGGCCAAGAAGTCGGCATGGTATTCCTCGACATTTCGTTTGATGGTCGCCGGCTTGAGCTCAACTGCATAGGCCTTCATCAGCTTGTAGATCTTACGCTTCACCATATGCATTATGTTATCAACTGTGGACAAAGTGAGTTAGTTAGAATAATGACTACTGTTTAATGGTAGATATCGGCTCAACTGTTCTCCTCGAAAATCTCTGGGGCAGCGGCCCTCATGTTCAGCATTTCGAATTTAAGCAATGGGAGCTTCAAGTACGAGTTTGGATACTGGGCACGCAGTAATTTGGGTTGGCGATCAATGTGGCGAAGAATCTCCAAAAGATTCCAGATGCTTACTCTGAAATCGACATGATAACATTATTTTTAAAAACCTGGACAAATGCCTGCATATTTTGTAAGAAGCAAATAATATAGTTACCTTAACATAACATATGCATCAGCTCTATTCTTAAGATGTTGCAAAGTATCTTGTTCAAATTGGGTGTCATTTGTAAGTGTTTTCTTTAAGTCCTTAATGCGCTCCAAGCGACTAAAAACAAGCAAACATAAGAAAATTGTTATTAAAGGAGTTATTTACCTACTTAATCTCTTCCTCTGAGAGATTGTTGATAAGGACCCCTTTTAGGACACTGGCGCATTTCATCTTGGTTTCCAGCATTTCATGAGCCAGCATGTCATTTACAATCATACGATGTAGCTTGTCGTTGTTGTCCACCTGGCTCTTCATTCTGGAATGGGCATCTTTATTAGGCATTCTTAAATAAGTGCACTTTAATTACGCACCGTGGATAAATTTCCTTAGCCTGCGAACAGAGTGTTACAAACTTGACCTCCTTGATAGTCTTTTCCACAGCCTTGAGCTCCAGTTTTAGGATCATCATGCTCTGAGTTTCGCGAACATAGCGCTTCAGATTCGTTGTAGGAGGCGCCTCCTTGGGTTTGTTAAAATTAACAATAGATGTACCTGCCGGTTTCTTCAAGGCAGACAGCATTTGCAATTTGTGCTGCAGGTTTTTGCGGGATTTCTCCTCCATGTGTCGGAACTCATCGTTCAACTCCTTGAACTTCGCGATGGCCGGCATACCCAGGAACAGGATATGTTTGATAAAGTTAGATTGATCGTCCATGTCGCTGCTAAGGGAGCGCAAGATGGGTTCATAAAAGATCTCGTCATGAACGAGCACCTGTATCATCTTTTTATAAGTATTGTTGATGGTCTTGATCGCCTTTAGGCGCACATTCGAATTTTCAATCTTCTTTAGAAAAACCCGTGACTTGAGCTCCTCGTCGAGAATAAATTCGTTCTGGTACTTGATGCGATTCTGCAACAGGGCCCTTCGCAGCTACCAAACAAAAGTGGAGGTAACAATTAAAAGCGCAATTTGCAAGTAAAAAAAAATGTTATAGCTTAATCATACAAACCAGCTGTTCCTTGTAATGCTGCTTTAACTGATCCAAGCGAAACTCCAAACGATCCCGTTCCTTTCTCATCACAAAGGTCCGCTGGTTGATGTTGTCCACCACCAAATGAATTGGCATCTTCTGGTAGAGCCTCTGCAGCGGCTTATGGTTGATGAGAAAGTTGCGGATCTTATGGGTATTGTCGTTGACCAGAATATTCTGCAGTTTTGTGCGACCATCTCGACATTGCAGCTTTAGGCGCTTGTTCTCTCGAAAATACCGCTGGCGATTGGCCTTCGACTCATGGTTCTTGAACACCAAGCGCCGCGCTGTTCATTATGGATTATTAAAGGAGCTAGATGCAAACACGAACGATATATATTACTCAACAAGTCGGTCATTCCCTTGAACTGCTCGGTCAGGGAGTTGGGTGTCCATCGCTCATCCACCATCACATGCTGATGGACGTACGACATGCCAAAGAATCCATGAAAGCGCAAGGAGCGCGGATGCACGGGCTTCGGGGCCAGGACATCCTTCTCGCGGTTCTTGTCCCGACGTGGTATATAGGCCATACCCCTCTGGCGCAAAGTACACGGCGGCATGATGAGTGGTTTCGGCTCCTGGGCACTTGGCTAAATTGTGATTTGATGGAGCTTATTGAACATTCGATTCTCGTGCGGATGTGATCACTTCAAGAAAACAATGTTTGACAGTATCATAGCCGCCGACTCCAAAGAATAATACAAAATAAACGAAACATATTTTGTTTTACACATTTATTTTGCACTAACATTTCATTTCTGTTTTGTTTTAGAGTTGGGTTTGCTTCAACATAATTTTTCATAATACACAATATATTTTACTCCTATTTAATGAGAATGTGTGCATATTACATACTCGAGTAGTTTGCCTTTCCATGAGATTGGATCGAATTGTAAGAATTCATTGCGACAAAAATGTCTTTTAATTTCTATGTGTTCTTATTCATTTTGAATAGGGTTCTTTTGAGAGAGAGTACACAAACTAATGGAAACATAGTAACAATTTGATTCAAACATAAATAGTTCTTAGTTGTAGATATTCTGCATTGCACGATCGATGGTTATCTACAAGATACATTCGATTTGGTAAGCCAACCCTCTAAGCGCGCTCCATTGCAAATTGTCGGCCAAATATATCTCACTACCTATTGATCCTTTATTAAGATTCCTTAGAATCATATACAAGTGGTCGCAATTTTCTAATAATTTTTGTTCTGCAAGTTCTAAACGCATGTGTCGTGTAGACAGTAAGTGTAGTTTTAAGTTAGTTATTCCTAAGTATGAGTATAGTTTAGCTCAAACACCAGCGTATATATATTGTCATAAAACATTTTTTTGTAATTTTTCAGTGTATAATTTTGCTAAATGTACATTGATTCGAGTTCGGGGCTTTACGTTTACATTAGCTTTAGCTTTAATGAAAATTCCATACATGATTGTTTGCTTCTAACGATTATTGCATTTGCGTTGTTGGTTGCCTACGAGAGTTGACCCACCTATTCCAATAGTAGGGCATGCTAAACCACACATCCTGGTCAACCTTCTTATTTGATTTCTCCACTAAATTGTTGCCTACTTTGGTGAGCAATAAAACTGCATTTTGGCTGGTGCAAAAATATAGCGTACTTTTCTGCTTATGTGATTAATTTTGAAGGGTAACAGCGAAAAGCTGACGGTATTGCTTATAGCTACTGCTATATAATCTTGAAGAATTAATGGCCTTGGCGGAACAACTCCCATTAATGGGAGTATAAAAGCGACTGAATTTAAAGTATTTGGGATGGGATGTGGAGATAGTTGAAGAAACCTTTGAACCATCAAAAATTATTCACTGAAAGGGGTGGTGGGTTGGAGTTGATGAAAGATTTGGAAGTCAATTAATTTGTTTGATTTTGGCAATTAATTCCAGTGCAGCGCAAAATGAAAAAAATAATGCAAATGAATATTTCATATAATTTATATCAGTTTTATTTAAACATAGCTCAGCTTGTCGCGCTGCAGGAAAAGTTCCCCATTCACGTCTTATGCTTTATATACACATTCTTGAAATGAACTATGTACGTATATGATGTCAGTTTTCTATCGAATACTAGAAGCAATTAAATAAATTTCTAACGCAACGTATGCACTAAAGTATAACACATATTAAATAAACGTTGCGGTTTTTTCTAGAATTTAAACATATTATCAACACATTTTACATCAGAGTTGCTTGAATTTGTTGTTAAATAATACTTAATAATTACATATGTTTTATCATTCGCAAATTAAATTTGGACAAAATTGAAGCTAGTTTGGAATGCATTTACAAATATTTGCCGTTCAACAAATCATAAATTGCCTATCAAAACTTTAAAACGTATAATAGGTATTTAGTCACAAGAAATGACCACGAAATAACAGAAAAACATTGATAGACGGATTAAAATATTGCAAATTATTACGTTAAGCTGTGCAAGCACTTGGACTGCGTTCGAAAATATAATTTCTGAATCAGTTTCGAGTTCGATCTTTTTTCTGCTTTGAGACAGTTAACGTAGTTCCACTAGATAATTCAACGTGTGTTTAGTGATTGGCGTAGGACACAACTACAGGTTTTGTAAAGACTTATCTTAAGTTCATAGGTATATTTCACATAGGTTACTTTTCTTTAGCTATGGTTGGAAATTGTTTCGTTTTTGCTTTTACCTTCTCTTCAATCGTTTTAGCATAGTATATAAATTGGTGTATACATATAAATAGTCAAACTTATTTGTTTTCATTTAAATAGTAATAATATAAATATATATATATATATATATATGTATGTATATAGCATTTTTCGTGTTTGCTCAATGTTCAACATTATAATATAATTTTTTATCTGCTTTCGTTTCATTTGTGTTCGCTATTGCTGCTGCTTTTCCATAAACTTTATATATGTTTTCTGTAGCATTGTGTAAACAGGTTGATAATGCAATTTTAAGATCTGCGTTTTCACTTGCACGTCTATGTAATATATTTATTTAATATTTCATTACGCATTTGTGTCTGTGAGTGTGGTTTGATGTTTGCCGTCTATGAGGTTAGAGCGCTTAGACTGAGTGAGTGAGTGGGTTGCACGTATGAGCTCCTTAGGGACCGCTTATAACGCACCAAATGGGTCGAGTGGGACGCCTTTATTGCTGCCATTCTGCGTTGGCTGGATGGGTTGCATGATGCCTGTTGCATTACTGTGCGGCGCCGCCATCATCGTCGGTTGCACCCCAGTCAAAGGGGCTGCTGCCTGCCCCATCATACTTGGCTGTCCCATCACCGGCATTCCCTACAAGAGTCGTTAAAAAGGGTATTAAAAACGAACATAAAATGTCTATACAATTGAAATTCATGCACTGGAAAGGGAATACTTATAAACTGCTATGACAGACGCAATGCTACAAAATCAGTGGCAGGAAAAGAGTAGTCGTTTGGGCTTAATTGGAGGGGCCGCCGTGAGCTTGGAAAACAGTTGCTACATGGAATCGTACGGAAGGAGGTGAGCTCTACAGACAAGTGAAATAGTAACTCCATTAAAAACTGAATGTCTACTAAACTTAATAATTTAGATTTAAATAATAATTAAACAGATACGAATGCAAGATAGTAATGCAATTTAGTTCAGAGACGATAACCATAGAGGAGGGACATGTAATACACTGGTTACTGGTCACCAAGAGGGAATTGTTGACAGGTTTGTTTGAAAGTTAGAAGGAAGTTCTTGGCGTATAGGTCACATTTATACGTTATGGTGCTGGAGATGATAGAAATTCGATTGTTAAACATAATGGAAACAAACTAAATGGAAAACCAAAATAATATCTTTATTTAAGAAAAACGGCAACTCAGGGCAAAACCAAAATTATATTTATTTATAATTTTTCATTCTGTTTGAGTAATTTAATAGTTCATTTCGTTCGTTTCAGCATCATCTTACCTGCATATAATTTGGCATTACAGGATAACTAGCATGTATATACGGATGATTGATTGTGATTGGCGCAGGACTTACGGTCATGCCATGTGCCTACGTATTGCATATTGGTATATATAGGCATATTGATAGAATATATATTGATATATCACAAACACACATACACACACAGACAGCATTAGCACAGGCGCAGCGTGAGTTGTCATACGTGATTCGTTTGTTGTTGTTTGTTTGATTGGATTCAATATATATTTAGTTGTGATTCAATTTGATTCGGTTCGGTTAACGATTTTCGATTTTCGATTTTGCGGTATGCGTTGGGATAGTTGAGATATAAAGCAAACATAAAATAAAGAAAAGAAAGAAGTTGATAGTTTATATATACTCCGTCGAAATGCAAATTAAAAAATAAAATAAAAGTAATTCAAAACTATAAAATGCATATATGTGAATTGTCGTATTCGGCCTGCGTGTTTTGTGTGTGGAGGCTTAAACCCATCATCGAAGCCCTGCTCTTCAGGATGCCCTAGTGCTTATGATCTAGTGCTGTTTTGGTGTGGTTCTGTAGTACAAGGTGGGGTGTGTGGAAACTACGGCCAAGGTTATGTGTGTACAAAATAAAATCAAACTTACAACCCGCAGACTTGATTTGCGCTTTGATTCTGGTCATCCAATTTATATTTATGATATACGAAATTTAAAACACTTAGAAATTTAAGAGGACTGCCACGATGAAGAAATATTAAATATAATAATTTACTTTAAATCTTAACAAGACAATTTAAAGCAAGCTAAAAAATGTTCATACAGATCAAAAATGTACTTAAAACCAAGGAAACCAAGTAGCTCAAGTTGTAAATTTATACGGTTTGTGCAATTGGTAAAGAAACATTAATTTTGATAATGTAGTTCACATTAAAATAGGTAAAATAGTGTAGTTTACATGAAGTGTAGCCTAGTGTTGGGTGACACAAAATCGTTAGAAAATGATAGGAAAAAACAATGCATTAACTCAAGTAAAGAAATGTGTCATTTGTGTTCTTCTCTGGCATCGTTGTATTTCTTATTATTTTTTGTATCTGCTTCGGCACAAATTCTAGTGTATTCGAATTTTTGTTTCAGTCACTTATTTAATTTGAACAAATTCGAGGCAACGTAGATTCTTTCGAGTAGTATTGATTGTTTTTGAGTAGAGTAGTTCGGTAGACAGAAGAGTTAGAGTAGGCAAAACTCACCATTGGACGATAGCCAGCACCAGTAGTAGCCGCCATTGGTTGGGGTGTCCAATTAGCACCTGGTTTCGCTGTATTTTTAGGTGAATTCCATTGCACGGGTCTATGAGAATAATGGGGTAAGAGAGTAATGATATATAGACGACGTCAATGAACACGGCATTTGAATTTTGGGGTTTTTTTATCTAAATAGATTTCTGCGTGATTTCGAACCATTTTTTGGATGGATTTTATGTACACGTATGGAACATGAATATGGCTTTATGGTCGGGAGGGTCAGTGCGGAATGGTATTGGATTAGAGGATCATCAAAGGATCGGTTTCTTCGGAGGTGGAGCATGACTTATCAAGTAGATCTTTGATAGATCGAAAACGACACGATTCAGCCATCTACTGCGGATGAACTGGAAGGGATGTGACAACATGGATTCTGATCAACATTCTGGTTTGGCTTCGCTTTCGAACGCACGCACACACAATCGTCAGTTTACTGGCTCGATCTACTCACTTTGCACTTGCCGTTTTGTTAATATTTAAGTTATCAACGAGTGACATTAGTGAACTATCCAAGTCGCCGGTAATTATCTTTCCAATGCCAGCTGGTGGCTGCTGCTGTTGCTGCTGGTGCAGTTGCTGCTGGTGTTGCTGCTGGTGCTGCTGCTGCTGTAACGCTAGGATCGAACTGCTATTGCTGGAGTAACCTGCGGCGACAACGTTCATTTGATTGCTGTTGTTGCTGGCTGAGGCCGGCTTGAGGACATCACCCAAGGCATCGAAGCCTTTGAGAGGTTTGTATAATTCAGACGACATGGTTGTTTGGGGATAGCCATAGCCAATGCACCGTTTTTAGCAGACATTTATACACAGAGACAAACACATTGGTATATATAGTAGATATGCATAAGTAATGAAGCCGATGAGCCCAAAGGATTTGTTTTGATGTTTGTCGAGTTAGCGTTGAGTTTGATTGCCGTAGATATTTGATATTTCGGTTTTAATTTATTTTTAAGATTTTTCATTTTGCCAGCGTAATCATAAAACACACAAATATGTTTTAGCGTTTTGTTGAGATTTTAAGTGTTCAATATGTATTTGTGCCACCAACATTAACATGATACAATGTGAAATTGTTTTTAGTTTTGATATTTTTGATTTTTACGTTCAGTACATAAGAACATAAGAGAGAGAAAAAGAGAAAAAATAACATTTACAAAATAAATAACATGAAATTGCATTGTATATATAAATATTTGGGATTTTTCGATCTCTAATGATTTTTGACATATGTAGGTTTAATAATAGGTTGTCATTTACAAGCACATGACAGAGATAAGATTATTTACAAAAGCTACCAAAGCATAATAGTTTTTTTGTTAATGTAATTTGTGCATTTTGTTTGGTGTAGTTTAGGCATTATGTTATAGAAAATACGTCTTTATAGTTATGTAAAAAGTTCGGACTCGAAAAGCAAAAAGAGAATCTGACATTTAACTTGCTTCACCTAAATATAAAAATTCTTATATTGGAATTAAACACAAAATGAAAAATAGTTATCACACAGTTATCACATGAAACACACATTAAATATTTTTTTTCCAGAAAATATATTAAAAGTAAACAGACAACAACGCAGCTTTCTTGTCAATGACAGGACGAGTTTATAGTCAATTACAGACAGTTCAACTTTATAAAATAGCTACAAAACACGAGCAGACAACAGAGGGAAAAGCGTGTTCTGTTTGGTGTGGATGAGCATCTGTGGCACTGGGCAAAGCTCAGGAGATCTTGGATGCTGAGATAGAAGTCAGTGTCCGCTGCAGCACTACAAGCCAGTGATGGGTCAAGCTTTGTACAAAAACAAAGCACGCGGAGGAACATATGCTTGTGATTAATGGGTTTGTATTCGTATTCGTTTTGCGTCGAGGAGCTGCAAATGTTCACCTGGTGGAAACTGAGCTGCTGACATGGAAGGTGGCAATATCGCTTGCTGTTGCGGCAGTTGCGGCCGGTGTTGCTGCTGCTGCTGTAGTTGCAACTGTTGTTGCTGCTGCTGCACATATAAAGCCGCTTGCTGTCGTGGCTGCAGCTGCTGATCCATGAAATTTATATTGTTGCCAAAGGGCGCAGCTACAGATTCAGCAGAGAGTGGGACTTGGGACAACGACATATCATCGAAAAATGGATTTGGCAACGACGTCGAAGCTGTGTAAAATTTAACGCAAACATTCAGAGGATAACAATTAAAATAAGTACTAAAAATAAAACAAAATTAATAAAAATCCGAAAATACTTTAAAAACTGGCATTGAGGAATACAGGTACTTGAATAGGTTTCTAGCATCATCACGAATATTTCTGATCGAGTTCTATATATACGCAATAAAGAATTTTCGTAGCTTCTTGTTGCAATTGTTTAAAGAGTGGAAATTAATCAGGCGTATAAAATCGCATGCTACATTTATTTCGGTATAAATCAAACACATCAAAGTTGGATGATGTCACAAGCATTGTTATTGCCTTAACCAATTGGTAAACTTAAACGAACCACTTTGATTTTCACTCAATTTGTAATAGTTAGTAAATCATAAGCATTTTGTTAGTAACTGCATATTAAGTATTCAAATATGTATTCTTAGGATTAGATTGTAGCTTGCAGTTAGGAATGAATGAAGACTGTAGACCATCGAGTGACTTACCTGCCGGTTCCGTATTACCAAATACGGATGAGAAATTACTATCGGAAACGAATGCATTTGTAGCAGCAGCGGAGGAAACTGATGCGCCATTGAAACCTATTTTTGTTTGTTTTATTTTGAAATTTGTTGGTGGTTTTGTTTCAGTTTAGTTGGGTGTAGTGTGGGCGGTGGACAGTGGGCGATGGTCGTTGGCATGTTTTGGAAGATTTGCGATTGGTTTGGTTTTCGTAACCGAGGAGTTGTTTTCGTTATCGTTGTTGGAGATGTTGTCATTACAGTTTCAGGTTGGAAAAAAACAGTGATGAAAAAATCAAGAGTAACAATACATTAGACAAGAATTTAAAAAAATCAAAACTTACAAAAATAATTATGGTAAATAATTGAATGGATACGAAATATATTATTATGAGTTCAATTATGAATAATGATACATGAAACCTGTGCAAACAGACGTCTAAGCTGAAGTGATAGGGAGACAGACAAAGGGTGAGGGGCGTCTAGAGCGCTTTAAAAGTGTGCTCATCATAGCTCTGATTTTTAGAAAACGACAACATAAATAGGTAAGATCACTACACTTACACAACGACTGTTACCTATGTACAGCACAAAATAAATGTAACTCAAATAGTAATCGCTAAACAAGAACTTAGGACGAAATAATAAAAAAATTATAACATGCTACCATTATTATGCATCCACAAATTATTGGCATTGAGTGCAGCACCTGTGGCTCCTACAGCAGCTGCTCCGCCGCCGCTGGCGTCAAACATGTCTGCGAAAGGATTGCCCAACTGCAGCAGATCGTCGGAGGCCTTGGTGGCTGCTGCAGCAGCAGCGGGCTGCGCCGACGCGGCACCGAACAGATCAACTATCGGCTGGCCAGCCTGCGCGGCAGGCGGCGACGATAGAAATGGATTTGTTAGTGCAGCGCTAGCGCCAGTAGCACCGCTGCTGGTGGGCGACGACACCTTGGACTAGCAGAGGAACAGGTAAATAAATGGATTAATTAGTGTGTGATTTTTACGTATAATGTTCCTAATACACTCACCTTGTACTGGTTCATAGCGGCCTCCTCTTCGGCCAAAACCTGGGCCTTAAGCTGCTCGTCAATGCCGTTGGTGGTATCAAATTTGCTGGACGCAGCTGCAGTACCGAAAGCCGAGCTGGTAGAAGACAGGGCAGATACAGCGGATTTTACATTACGCTGATTACTATTGTTTCCCAGGCATCCAAATCAGGTGCAACGTAACAACCAAGGAAAATAATAGAAAAAACATAAGAAAAGCAAGTCAAAAATATATCGCAAATAATATTAATGATAACAGTTCAGTAAATAAACTCAACATACAATTTCATACATACATAACTGCTAATTGCTACATAATTGAAAATATGCAGAAATTTGTAAAAAAAAAAAAAAAAAATTAGACATGACAAATGGTTGTTAGTAGTATTAAGCTAACAATCATTTGTAATGTTCAAATTATGCTAGCAAAAATAAATTTCGGAGTTGGAATTCTAGCTGTATCGCCTGAATATCGTAACTTTTCAGCATTTTTTATAACCCAAAAAGCTTCAAACTCCTACTATTATTTGTTAATATACATGTGTCGCACGATTGCTTTAAAATAGATCAACAAACCTCGATGACTGTGTAGGAGTATTAGCAGCGGATACTTTTCGACCCTCAAGCGTGGCTAAGTGCTGCTCCAAGGCATCTAACAACGAGCTGGGGGCCTTGGTCAAATCGGGTATATCACCCTTGTCTATGCCTACATTCTGGAAGCAGAGAATTGACAAATGAATATGCATATGAACATACGACACTCTTACCTCAGCCACTTTTAAGAACTCTCCAACACGATCCATTCGCACTAAGAACTTTTTATAAAGATCCAACGCATCGCGGGCATGTTTCTTGTTCATATCGAAATATTTTTCGAGCAAATTTATGATGCCATCATTGTAGCAAGCAAACAAGCGTATGAGGTCGCGAAACAAGAGCATAAAGCTCATATTGATGACGCCTGAAAAATATCCAAATCGTTGAAATTATATTTTACAATTTATTTGGAAATATAAACATACCATTTGACAAGTCGTTGGATTGGCAGTCGAATTCTAAAAGGGCATCCAATTGTGCCTGCAAGACTGGCAACGTTTTTAGAAGTTTTTCCGCGTTCATGCTGCGTAGGGAGCCTTCCTCTTTGCTAAAATGATAGATTGCGATACAAATCAATCAGATGACAATTAAATGTTACTTGGCATTACTTACCCCCGTTTGACTTTGCAAAAGTCAAAGGCCATGGCTCGATAGGAGAGCGATTTCTCATTCAAATACTTGGCGTAGCGCCGAATAAAGGGAGACATATCGTAACCTGTTGATTGGGCAAATTATAGTATAGATTTTCAACAGCACAGGTCACAAAAATCTTGGACAATGCCAAATACGAAACTTAAAAGGAATGGTCTTTTGGTTAGTTAATTTCGCTTTTAATTAGAAATAACAAATTTTAGTAATAACCAGTAATGAGTTCAATGCCTATAGCCAGATAAGGAAAGTTTTATCCAATTGCTAATAGCTTCTGTATAATACTCACCCATTCTGCCACCAGGAACTCCCATGCCACCATCTGTATAAGGTTTATATTGTTTGATTTTAAATATTTAGTTCGGATAATTGCATTTTTCAAGTTGTTGTTAGCCAGCATATTGTGTGTGGTATGTAGGTCAGTAAGCAGCGCATTTCGATATTAATATTTTTGGTTTAGAAATTGTTAATTAAATAAAAGTACAATGAAGAAGCCAAACGTTCGCGCAGCATTCGTATGAGTTGAATGAGAGAATGAGAGAGGAATGATCAAAATATAGGCATTAGTTAATAATTTATAAAAGGTAATCGATTAAATCGTCGATGCGTTTGAAGCAAATTTTGGACATTTAAAAGGGACGCTTCGTTATACCTTGTACAGTTCCTTTATCCAGAAAGGAGCTGAGATTGAATGTAGAATTGCTAGATGCAAGATATTGCATAAACCGCTGCAAAGATTTTGAAAAGAACAATATGAAAGCTGTTAATTATCATTTAGACAAATAGAAATTGCAAATTATTTGATATGTTTAAAATTCAACCCCATATTTTATCTGTTGTAGACCAATTTATATTTCATTAAAGACTCAATTTGTATGCCACCAATTAATAAAACTTAAGGAACAGACACTAAAAGTAAAATATCATAACGATAAGCTTGGTAATAGGTCATAATAATTATTTACCATTAAAGATAGTCAACAAATGAAAACAAATAATAGGAATCTCATTATGTACGTGACCTCTCCCATATTCTGTACATTAAATCAAACAAAAAGATTACTTTACTTCGAACGCTTAAATGAAAGTAAAAATTTAATTGTAATACGCCCCTAGATACAGATAAATACACAAATACAAACCTCATTGCCATATGCCATCAGATGATGTGTGGTTATCAGCGACTTGTAGACGACAACCCAGTTGGCATTCTGTGAACGCTCGATAAGTAAATTGGCCAGATGAGGTATCGACACATTCGGCTCGTTTGTGCAGTGCACCAAATCTGAAATTATTCAAAGGTACGAAGTTGTATTAATAAAATGCCACCGCAAGATAATACAAAACTTTACTTTGCCTTAAGAAATAACGTAAAATCCTCTATTTCTTAAGCCACGCTTTATATTATTTTTTTATCGCTTAGACGGAATACCCTCAAGTTTATTACTAAGCAATTATAATATAATTTTCTGTAATTTTCCTTTCTTTAATTGTGTGCGTCCAATACAACTTCTTGGTAGGAAAATGTAGAGAAACGATTGATAAAATTGAAAATATTAAAACTTTTGTATACTCTTAGTTTCGAACTTTGGTTTGATATTTATTTTTCTTAAAAGCCAAACATTTCTGAAGAATTAATCACAGAATCCAAATTTGTACCGACAACTTTTTGTTCACTTTCACTTAATTTAATCAATAGTGTAATTATTTTTACCAAAATTAAGTTAATGTTAAGAAGCTATGTACATCAAACATAAAAAGTGAATTTATCTGTTCTACAACGAAACATTTTTTCTGTAAAGATTATGAGTTTTTATTATTATTTTCTTCGCTGCTGTACGACCGAACCTCCCATAAATTTAACAATCTTGTTTTTTGCGTCCCATTATCGGTCGCGCCTCTTCGTCGTTATTGGCTTATCTGCGCTTTCAGTTTGCAACCATGCAACCATTCAAGCTAAATACTGACGGAAAAGTGTCGATGATAAGCACTGAGTCCCATTGTGTCTACTATCATTCGGTTCCATTCAAATTAATTCCCATTTCAGTTGCAAAGTGTTTGTCGCAGAGCAGAATAATTGCATGGGATTCGAGGGGCGTTGTATATGCCAGCGCAGATGTTCTGGCCTTTTGCTTAATTTGGCTTGGGAAAGCTGAGGGGCGCCAGACCAGTGATTCATTCATACATAAATAAGAACAAATTTCAATAAACAGTAAATGTGAAAAATTGATTGGCCCTTGTAAACGAAACTGGCGAGATTCTGAACGAGCACAGTGGGGTGGATCTGTTCCCACATGAAAACGCGTTGAAATCGCAGAGTGGTAAACCATTTTGAATGAGTTATTTAGCAAAATTCTCATCCGTCCTTAACATACTTTTTAAAATTGACTCTGATTCATGTATTTCCAAGTGATTAACAGTGGCTTGATATCAAAAACATAGTTCTGTGGCTTCACAATCCACATTTTTATGCTCTCAAATAAATTATGTAAATATAATATAATAATATAAAGGCAATTGTTGGTCGGGTACGAGTCCCCACTGTAGTTGAAAAGGGCAGCCCATTGATACTTAATCTTAATAATTATTGCCCACTTTTGTAGCTGGTTTAAATATTATAAGATATTCTGTCGGCTTAAAGCTGTTTAAGTATTGTTGTTTGCGGGAGCATACAACTGGTTTTATTATAACTAAAGAAAATAGGTAAAAAGCCTGCCTAGGTTTTGTAAAATGTACGGATTTACTCTGAACTCGGGTTTATTTATTTAGAGTTCTGGTACATGAATTGAACATTACATTTTAATATAAAATTATCATCTTGAATAAACAGAGCACACAAAACAGCATACAGCATATGTGGCCAAGTTTTGGGTTATATTTAGGCAAATGCGAATTCATTGGAAGTTGGTCTGTGGCAACGGCAATACAATGTTTATGTGGCAAGTAACGCCCCACAATATTGCCCTCTTTTATTCCCATTTACTCGTAGCCATATCTGATGACTCATCTGAAAAAAGTTTTGCCAACGAGCAAAATAAAAGGGGGTCACAATGCGAGTAAAACTAACCGAAAACCAGATTCCAACTGGAATGTCAAGATATTGGGATCTATAGAAGTTTTGCAAAATTCAAACGTCTAAGGAAACCCAGCAAATTAGGGAAAAGACTTGTGCATAAATTTAACAAACAACGACACCGCGACAACAACAATCCCTGCTTTCGTAGGCGTTTTAAGCCATTCAAAGCGCCTACAAACACACGTGCAGCCGTGGGAAAGTGACGTAACATTAGAGAGAGAGCGCGTTGGGTAGAAAGAGAGGGGAGTCCAATCAATGACGAACGGAGTCCACAAACAACAGCAGCTGAGCTACAGATGCAATTGTGGGTGGTGGTAGATGTTTGTGGGACTCTGTGTACCGTAATCAGTGGTTTCGTTTTCAGAAAACTTTGTGATTTATCGCACAAAAACAAAGACACGTGAAGATGAAGTGAGAAATCCAAGGGACTCGAACTGGTTGCATCTAAATGAGTAGTTGAATTACTTTTGCAGCGGTTATTAACTGTGGCAATAGTGCTTTTTATTTTAATTACCATTCAATTTTGTATTTTCTTTATTAATTTGTATAGTATTTCTCGCTTGAGTATATTAACATACGTATGCGCTAGAATCATTTGTCTTTTTAATTTTTGTTTTTCACCCTAACCAGTCCAACATTGTATCAATACTATCGCCGAGAGGATTTTAATTTCAGTTAATTTTTTGACAGAAAGTTAGTATTATTGTTTGTATATTAAAATAAATGAATTTATAAGCTTTACAAGAAAAGGAGAGAAATATGGCTGCATTATTTTCGTGGTGCCTATGGTGGAGCAAGGCAGTGCCTCTTTTCTCTCGGTGTGATAACAAGGAAATGTAACGGTGATTTACGCAATGAGAGAGCGAGAGAGAGGGCAAGGGAAAGAGATATACAGGGCCACTCACAGTCCAAGTGCTTCTTCTTCGGGCCAATGCATTCCTCCGTGGTGGCCTTGCAAACGGACTTGGCGAGTCCTTGGCCCGCAAGGCTGTGACGGGCGGCCAGCAGCCTGTCGTTGATCGTTTGCCCTGCCATGGTCATGATGAAGCTGTTGTTGTTCCTGCTCCCGCTCGCTGGCTTTTATTTACTTGATTAATTTAATTATGCACCCAAGGAGCTGACCACACCGACACACACACTCACAGGCAGATACAGAGAGAGGGAGAGAGAGAGAGTCACACACACGTATGGGGCGAGCGAGAGACGGAGAGGTATTGATTGATTGAGAATATTTCGAACGGGAAAACTTAGCTATACGGGCTTCACGAATAAACGAACGGTAAGGATTTAGTGTTTCGTACGACACAATCACTTCACAATTTATCGCCGCGATTAATGCGCTCTCTAACCGGTGCCTAACGCTGAAACGCGATTTTTTAATTCTCTATTTTTCCTCTGCCACAAATCGATAATGGCGACTGGCAAATGGAGCGAGTGTATGAGCAATGTCCTAAAGCGTTCTCAAAGTGGAGCTAACGCCTGATATCGACTTGAATTTACGTCGTAAGATAATAAGATATCGATTGCACAACGTAAGCAAATACGAAACGGTTAAAATTACCTCTATTTTTAATAAATATGTTTTAAAAATGAAAAATATTGATTTTGATGTTAATAACATCAGAATGATATTAAACGCAGATATTGATATTAAAAATATAAATGTTATATAAAGTGCAACGTCGGAGGTAACGCACTACCCTTAATATTAATTTGAAATTTATAAACTTTTAGACTTGTAATTCTCTTACTTTATAAATTGGGCTAAACTTATTATTTTTTTTTTTAATTCAGATTTTTGCTACATTCGATACCCAACTGCCTTCGAAAAGTAGCTAAATTGGTCGGAAGTGCAGCCAAGCCCGCAGCCCATAACGTAACGTAAGGCTATCTGGCAGTTAACAGCAATTTTTTGTTTCGAGTAGGCGGTCATACTGGTCATTAAAATAAATAAAATTATACTAAAAAACAGTAGTTAGCAGAATCAGCAGTCTCGTAATAAAATTGTAAGATGTTGAATGGACAGATTGCACACAGTTATTTGGAGAACTCGTGCACGCTGCTCATACCCCGCCCGCCTGCCCTGAATCAGACCTCAAAGTTGCACCAGCCAGCAGCAGCTGCTGCTGCTTCTTCTTCCGCTGGTGAAGAGTTAAGGCAGGGGGCGGGGTCGGGAGTAGTAGAAGCGGAGGCGTTGCATGTGGATCGCATAAGAAACTGCGATATATTCGTTGACGCGCACGACCTTTATTTCTACGCAGACGTTAAGCTGTACAAGTGAGTCACATCCGGCAATCTGGCGTGCCCACAGCGATGAAATTCCAGCGATATCATTACGCACTTACATTTCCGTTTCGGACAGATTCCACAGCCACCGCACCTTCGACTTACGAGAGCTGAAGACGCTGTTAATAAAGTTCAACACTACGGAGAATCATTACCAAATTTGCCTGCGCTGTCTGCCCCTATCAGCGGGTGCCCAGGAAGGACCCGGTGGCGGAAGGGGAGGAGGCGGTGGTACGGGAGATACAGCCAAGCAGTGGAGTGGGCGCAAAGAGTACATCGCCACTTTCTTGCCCTTACCCACACTGACCGACGCCACCAGTGCCCATTTGCCGGATAAGGAGCATCTGGTCCAGGAATGGAAACTCAAACGAATCACCGATCAGTGCCAATTGCAGCTCGACGGCCAGGAGCGCACCTACAAGTTGACCAACAATTTTGGGTACGGCTATGCCAGCAAATACAGCGGACCGCTGGACACCAGCGAGGTGAGTTTGAATTTATTTTAACTGCTCTTTCGCACCTATGAACGCAGATTTTTTTGCAGCTGGACAAAGCCACGTGCCGCGTTTCGGATCCATATCGCATGAGCCCCATCCAAAGGCGACAAGAGCGTGTGGTCGATGAGATGAAGCGCTTTTCGCGCGAGCAGTACAAAATTAATTTTGTAGAGCTACAGGTTCCGTCCGGTCACCAGAATCCTTTACGCTACAAGCCGAAAATCTACGAGACTTCCATGACCCAGGAACAAGCGCATCTGCTGCACAACATCAGCCGAGAGCAGACAAGAGAGCAGCAGCCGTGCGACGTATTTCGGCAAAACGAGATCGATTGCGGGCTGATTAGCATCCTGTTGGCCATATGCTATGATGTGCGGACGACGAACAATGAGCCGACATGTGAATCGGGCTGGACGCGAAGCATCCTCTGCCCGCTTTATTGCTACTTTGAGCAATTCGACAACTATCGGGACGTACTGGTTGCCTTTCTGCGGCGAATGATCACCTACCCGTTGTACCGCAATTTCGAGTTGGGCCGCCAATGTGTACGGGATGCCATAGAAGTTTTAAAGGGCGGGCGAAACTGGTTGATTAACCAGCTGCTGCTGACACACCAGCAGTTTGCCAGCAGTGAACCTAGTCGCGATAGCTTCAACAGCTACTATTTGGAGGACTATATCCGATATGTGACCAGTCCGAGCGCCTGCAGCGATGAGCACATGCGCCTTCTTGCCCGCAACCTTAAGAACGTGCTGATGGATGTAAAGAAGCAGCACTTGGGCCTGGGAGTCACCGAGATTGAGACTGAGCTGATTAAGGAGCTGATGCAGGAGATGCGCATTGATGCGGGGAGCGAGGGCTCCTCGCCGCAGCAACATGGCCATGGCGATGATGAGCTAGACCTTGATAACGATACTTCTGGGCAAGAGGACGAGACTACTACTGATGATGATAGCGTCATAACAGACTCCTTCGACAGCATGGACATGGACATGCGACTGATCGAGAACGAAATTGTATATGAGGATGACGAGGAGGACGAAGATGGGGATGAGGATGACGATGAGGATGGGGATGGGGATGGCGCTGATGAGGATGACGAAGCCAGCAGTTCTTCCACAACCACAAGCAGCGAGGCAGAGGGAAACAGCGTTATCGAGCAATGCAGCAACAGTGAGACAGCAGCCAGCACCAGTACCAAGTAAATTGCCACTTATGTCGAGTCCGGCAAGTCCTGCTCCTGCCTTGCCCAAAACAAACAAGCAACACAACCAACTTAATGTCAAAGAACGGAGGCTAAACAGTGATTACTTTTAAAATTAAAACAAAGTAAAATACGAAACAAAAAACAAAGCCAAGTAAATGATGTAAGTTTACACAAAAATACCCAAAAAAAAAGAACTACTTAAATCTTAATTGTACAATAATTTAACGAGAAGCCAACTCAAAGATTTGTTCACGCCAAATGCGAAAAAATATTTGAATATTTTTTCCTCTTTGCTCTACAATAACTTCGATTATAATTACACATACAAGTAAATCAGAACTTTAGCATTTAGTATGGCATTAGAGTACGAAATATTTGAATTTTGAATTCTGAAAAGCGAAATCTAGTTGTGCATTTGTATATACATCTATAATTATATAGATATCGATATTGTTGGTGCTGCAAGCAAAAAAAAACTAACAAATGATGAATAAAATAAAATGGAAATGGAAAACAACCTCCAAACTTAATCTACACTTTGGGCAAAAGTCATTAAGGATTTACATGTTAATGTTGTATGAGTGTCTTTTAAGTGAGAAAAGTAAAAGAAAATTCTAATAAAATGGATAATACATATTTTTTTACAAACATAACGTTAGTAATTTACTATTTTTACTCCGCGTATCAACAAAGCTGTCGTTTAAAGAAACAGTGACAAATGGGTAAGTTTTTCGTAGGTCTATATCAGAGAAGTTTTTTTAGTTTATATTGATGTAATTACGAACATTTGATCATATTTTTACTTTTAGTACCCTTAAATCTGAAGGTTATACTTCGGATAAGTGCTAGTGATATAGGCCTTTATATTCAACAGAAATAAAATATTAGCTTATGGTTTTATTATCTTTTCTTTATTTATCCATACTCACATACATATGCATATCTATGTACGTTTTAAAAGCTAATTTAAATATTTATGGACTGTTAATTGAAGAACGCATCGTATTGCTGGAGCTGCGGATCTGTTGATGCTGATGCGCCCTTTAATTACGATAAGTGTAAAGCTACAATTTACAAGTTAAACTAACTAAACTCGTATGCATTTTGAAATCGCCAATAGAATCGATACGCCCAGCGAGGCCAATTTTAGTTGTGGAGCTCTTGTCAATTGGTTCTTCCATAGGGTGTCTCCTTCTGTCTCAATCTCTCTCTATTTACACAAGTCGCAAATTGTTTAACAAAAGGTATGTGTTTTTAGATTACTTAACCACTACATTCAACATGGCGGCCATTTCGATTTGAAAAAATTTGTTTATCTTGCGCCGGTTTCAGAAAATTGCTTGCTCCATCTGATTTAATCTGATTGATTCAGGATTTTCACTTATATTCTTTTACTGACACTGAGTTTTTCATCCACATCTATTTCCTTCAATATTTACAAGAATCTGCTTTTAAGCTAGTTGCTTGCAGGGCATTGTGAGTCATTTACAGATCTGGAAATAGGGAGCATAGCATTAGAATCTGGAATCCTAATCGGCTTATGCGATTTACTCACTCATAGTCTCCTGTTGGATCTCCACCTTGTATGAGGGATTATCGTAGGCAGCGTCGCTTTTTCGTGGTGGCGTAATGGACGCCGTCTGATGAACTCGTCTCCTGGTGATGATCAGTAGCAGGGCCAGAGTAGACATAATGGCCAGGGCAGCGATCACAGAAACCACCACAAGGGGTCCGTAGTAATCGCCCACGGGCTGGTCCGTTCCCGCGGTTAGGAGTTTTCCTGATAGAAGCACAGCCGTGTTAGAATATTTTCAGCAAATAAGTGGGAAATCTTTACACTAAAGTATAACATATAAACATAAACAATATAAGCCTTTTTGGAACTTTAACTCAAGACTGGCTTTTGAAATTCACGACTTTTTTCCGCCTCACCAAATAGTTTAAATCCTCTACTTATTCCTTCGAAAAATTGCAAGACTTGAAACGGAATTACTTTCTAAAGATAATAATTTATACCCCTAACCCTCCTCCGACTTACCAGTCTTCCCGGGAGTGGCTGGACCACCTGGCTTCGTGATGAAGTTGACAACATTGCTCTTCTTGGTGTTGCCGTTGGTCAGGTACATTTCCAGCCAGAGGCGGTACTTGGTGCCTGGTTTGAGATCCATGATCAGGGTACCAGTGGTGCTGTCTCGCTTGGCGACCTTGAAGACGCTGGAGTCCTCCTTGCCAGCGTCGCTCTGGTAGATGGCACGATAAATGTGCACGAACTTGTCCTCAGGATAGGGCACGCCATTCCACGAGATCTCGACACTCTGGGTCTTCACCTTGGTTACGTTTACGGTCACATCGAAGCCATACACGTCCACCTTCTGGGCAGTTCGGACCTTAATCATGTGTCCGGCACGCAATTCACCTCCGTGTCCAGCCAATGGTATGTAGTAAAGCCCGATCTCGTAGCCCGTATCAGGCTGAAGGTTCTGGATGGTGTAGCTGGTTAATGTGCGATGGATCAGAGGCGTTGAGGAGTAGATCTTGCCCGTCAGCTCCTTGTAGCGCAGCTGAACTCCATCCACGTATTCCATTTGGTCGTCACCCAGTTTCTTCCATGTCAACTGCAACCAGCTGGCGTTCGTTTCGCTGACCGTCAGTTCTGGGTCCGAAACATTCTTGAAGATGTCCTCGAAGTCTGGCCTGTAATCGGGGAACGGAGGTGGCGGAGTGATGGTCCTTTCAGGCGGCGTCTTCACGGTGTAGATACTGCTCGTGGGCTGCGAGTTCAGATCACGAAGGATTAAAGTGATCTTCACCTTGTACAGTGAGTTTGGCTCAAGACTGGGCAGATCGAACTCCATCTGGGATGTGGCAATGAGGTCCTCAGGCGGAGCAAAGATCTGCTGTTCCCATGTGGATGTATCGTTACTGGGTCCATTCGAGTAGCGCAGCTCCACGCGTCCATGGAGGTTCACATAGACCTGGGGAACGGTGAAGACAATGCGAATGGAACGGGGATCGATGGCCTCCAGGGTGTGAACTTCGATATCAGGTTGCAGGTTGCTGGCTCCTAGTTATGATAATAAAAAGTGTTGATGTCAAATTGAAGCTTTCTAGGAGTTAAGGTAAGAGATAAGCAATCTTTAAGGTCGTACATTTGGACATTACAGTTTTACTTTGAAACAAAATCTTTAAAATTCGTTCGGCTTCCGAAAGATATTTACTAGTTAAAAAATTTTTAAGAAATTTAAGTGCATGCCTTCGGAGCTTAAAAAGACCCGAATTCAAATTTGATTTAGATTTTCCAATGCAACAACACATTAAGCACTTAATGTTAGTGGGGAAAACATGACAGTTTCCCACGGTGATCTTAGCTTGCTCATCTCTGACTTAGATTTAAGTTTAGTTAGTATTTGTAGCCCGACTATTTTTAAACGAGCATCGTTTGGAAATTGCTTGAGTTGCGGACTAGCTGCAAGCTTTGTTTATGATGGATGATCATTCATGCTGATGGGTGTGTAAGTGCTTGTGATGGATGAGTGTATGTCTGTTGTTGGTTTTTGGTTTTTGTGGGCAGTGTTGTCTCAGTTAGTACAGTAAAACCCTGTCGCAGTGTTTCTGTTGTTTGCTGAATAGCTGGGCAGAGTAAAGGAGAACTAAGGAGTGTGGTGGTGAGTAGAATAGTTTGTTCAACCTGACTGCTGCTGTCTGGCCAGCTTTTCCTGGTTTTGGTGCAGACTGTGCTCACTGGCCTGCGTAGAAAGTCCGGATGTAGTGCTCGAGCTAGGCAGGAATGTCTGCTGCAAGTGTTGCTGTGGGGGCGTCTGGTGTTGCTGGGGATGGAGCTGCGGTACTCCCAGTCCCGGGATCACAGGATAACTCTCATAGGCCACCGTTTGCCCATCGACAATGGCAATGCCATGTCCTGGTGGTGGCGGAGGCACTCCACTGTGCACGATGGGCACATAATGACCCGGATGTTGCTGCGGAGCTGGTAGCTGCTGCTTCTGCTGCTGCTGCTGCGGATGCTGGGACTGGTGTTGCTGATGAGGCGGCGGTGGTGATCCGCCTGGAACAGTTTGCTGCAGGTGCTGCAGTATCTGTTCGATTCTAACTTGCGGTCCCAGGTTGTGATTGTCTTTTTGCGTTTGCCCAGGATGAATTGGTGGCCCAGCATGAGCAGGATGAACCTGGTGTCCTGGTTGTTCTGCACCTAATATATTGAACAAATCGGACTGACTAGTGGGCACTGGAGGCGGTTTGCCCTGGGGTGTGCCATTGGGATTGATGTCGTACGGCTCATAGGGATTATAGTCCTCGTAGACAGGCTTCACGGGATTGTAGAAGCCATACGGACCAAGATGTGGTTGATGAGGATGCTGCTGGCCGAATGGGAAGGGCACAAATCCGCCGTTCGGGGGCAAAGGGTCTTCCTGCTCCTCTGTGCGATCACCGTCGAAAATAACATCATTCTGGTGTTGCTGCTGCTCCTGCTGCTCCTGCTGCTGCTGCTGATGCTGCTGCTGCTGATGCTGCTGCTGTTGGTGCTGCACTTTCTTGTGGCCCTTCTCCGGTTTCTCCGGCTTCTCGAAGATACCAAGACCAGCAATCGACTTGGGTGGCTTGCCATCCAAGGTGGGATAGAAGGCGCCACTTGCTGATGGCTTCTTCTCCTCGTCCTTCTTGATTTGGGGTACTTTGCTAGGTATACTGGTCGATATATTTGTTGTCGCTGTCGTTGTTGTGGTTTCTGTTATCGGTTGCATGTTGGATGGTTGATTGGTTGTTGTAGGTTGATTATTTACAAAATGCATAGCGTGAATAACAATATTAAAATTGGTTGTGATGAGCGTAGAAAATAAATGTAAAGTAAAACGAAATTAAATAGCATGTCAGCGCGATAAAAATGGCAGTAGAGAGATCAGATAAGACAACGAGAAAAAGCGCAACACATTAACAAAACAAAGTAATCAAACTAGATGCATACAAAACGAACTCAAAATGATTTTTCAATGACAAAGCTTAAGGAAATGATGCGATTTGGGGGAAAACTTTCTTGATTACGGCATGCAAACTACAAAAAAGGAAGGATTATTATGGCGTGCACATTTATTTACCAATTGCTGGAATTGAGGCATGGGTTGACGTAGCTTCCTTCTCTTCCTCCTGACCCGCACACATCCAGTGCTTGCAGCACTCGTCATCGGGAATGGGCAGCAGGCGGGCTAGTGCTGGATGACAGGGCAAATCCGCCGGAGGAAGAGCTGGAACCGGAGAACAAGCGGCCCTGCACTCTACTCGTCCATTCTCGCAATAGCAATGCTGATCGCAGCCTGTGTGAAAGAAGCCATGTTCGCGGGATATTGAAATGGAGGTGAATAAGCCAGTGAATCTTACCTGTCAGGTTGGCTGGGACAGGGGACCAGTTCTCGATCTGGACGCCTTGGTAACTACATGTCCCATTGTCGACGCAACGCATGCTCTCCGGACAGCAATTGGGCGGCGAGGGCTTAAAGTCCGCCGGCACCGGTTCCCAGCGGATGCAGTGCGGATCCTGGACATCCAGACCGAAGTTCGAGGGGCACTCCAGCTTGGCACAGTGAATGCCCTGCTCATTGCAAATGCACAACTGATCGCAGCCATCGCGGAACTGCTGGCCCACATCGTACTCTGTGCCCTTGAATGTGCAGGTGGGCTTGGCGCCTCCGGCGTCGCGAGCCTGCTCCTGGAAGCGGAAAGGGTCGATCTCCTCAGGATCTTCGTTGTTGGTGCTCTGCTGTGGCGTTGGCTGCTGCTCGTGATCGTCCAGGGTGACATCGCAGAGCTCCAGTTGGCAGCACACGTCCTTCGGGTCCTTTACATACACACACTTGTCCAAACGCGTGTGGTTCCGTTCCGGGCAACGTGGTCTGCAATCCATGACGCCTCCTTCGGCACAGTGACAGATCTGCTCGCAACCGATCTCCAAACGCTCCCGGAACTTGTAGATACCGCCCATGTAGTGGCAATCAGTTCGAGGCTTGGGCGTGGCTGCAATGTGGTGTGGTGGGTGGTGGCAATGGGCAATGGGCGTGAGCGGCGTGGATGGGACATGTTTATGGAGGGCACAGAGAACACGGCAAATGTTAAAAAGCTTGGCCAAACAGTGATGACTTGGGAATGCATATAAGCTACAACTACAGCAAAGCCACAAAAAGCTAACTCATCTGCTGCTGCCCCTGAGATATACGCTCACTCACCTTCATCATCGGTCGTGGGCAGGGTCACAGCAGCTTCTCCTGTTCTAATGGTGGAAGTTGCCTCACCTGCGGCAACTGTGGCCACCACCGTGGGCTCCAGCAGCGGCTCACTGCATTCCATCACCCGACAGCATTCGTCCTCCTCCACTATCTTCTCCAGGCAGTTGGGATTGGCCATGCTGCGTTGGCTACCACGCGGATAACTCAGTCCCTTGCACCTCGGCTCGCACATCCAGTCGCCGCGGTTGCAGGTGCACCGCTCGTCGCAATCGCGCTCCATCAACTCTCCGTGCTGTGAATTATGGTGGGACGTTAGAGTCTGACTTCTCCAGTTTATAGCCCCTCAATTATAAATCATCACAAACTATAAATGCTTCAGTGGTTGACAATGTTAAGTCACGTTTTGTAAATTCAAAAACACTTAAAGCTACCATATTATTAATTTATTATTAAACTATTTTTGTTACATCAATAGAAAGTGGAGAAAAATAACAAAAGTTAAAAACCACAAAGAAGAAGAATCTGCATTCTTGATCCCAACTTTCTTGCTTTTTTAGTTCCGGAGATCCAGACGTTCGAAAAGATACAAGCAGATGGTCTGATCAAATATATACTTTATAGGGTCGGTCAGTTTTACAAATTAAGCACAATGACAATAATTGCATGTATTACCCAATGTGGGGTGTATAATAAAATATCAAAAAACATTGCAGCTTTAGATTTACCTATGTTTTTGTTCAATTCTACCATAAGCTATAACCACTACTTTCACTATCTCAAAAGACCCCTAGATTACACCGATTATCATGAATTTGAATACCAAGCACAACCGCTAATTTATTCCGGTAATGACCAAAGATCGACCTACTGAACCACTTTTATTTTTTGCCAAGATACATTTGCTAAATTTCGCTGTGTGAAAGCTATTTGCGCAGAAATTACGTCAATTTGCACAACTAACTAAGAAGGTCAGAGTAGATGGGCTCATCAATCATCCGCCTTGTTGATTGAAGGCAATCACCGACTGAGATTTCCTGCTCGCTGCGTGGTGCTCCAATAACCAAATATGTCATATTTCGACGAGATCCACGCAGGCTTGGTTTTTGTCGAAGTAGAAAATAACCTTTTGTCTAATGTTTGTTCTCTTAAAATATTTATTTATTTTTCTTTACGTTTGTTCTCAGGTTCTCAGGTGCAAGAATTCGCGCCCTTTGTGTTTGCCAGAAATTTTTAATGACCGACTGTTCTGGGGCCATAATTGCCTCCCCTTTTCTTAATGGCGCCTAATGAGCAGAATTGTTGTGAACCTTTCAGCCTTGGCGTCGAAAAAAACCAAAAACGCCCTCTTTGGCACAATAAACTACTGAAAAGAAAAACCGAATAAACTGTGCAATTTTACTGATTACTTTCTGAGTTACTTGGTGTTCACTCGAAAAACATTTGCGGCATGCGGCTTGGCATGTTGCACGTGTCCACCACTCGATGGCCATTTATAAAAAAATGGGTAGCAGAGGAGGTGGTGCGAGGGGAGGACCGATCAGCCGCCGACAACAATTCATTAAAAGTGAAAGCAAAAATTATTTCATATCGAAGCGGACCGCAAACTCGATTATGAAAACTACAACACAAACATTTTAAAAGATTAAGAAAAACGATATTAATAAAAGATGAGGAGAGCGATCTCGAAGTGTAAATGCTCTTTAAAAGGGGAACAACTTTTAAAGTGTCTAATATAAATTATGTTCGGATTAGAATATTGAGAAATGCGCTTCAAACATAGGCTTAGAAATGGAAAATTGTATGCTTATCTTCAGTAATGTGTGCGGATTACCTTTATGTTAGAGTATTTAATAATAAAAGCCAAGCACCCGTTTAATTAAACAAAATCCACACCAAGATTCAGGCATCGCAGCGGAAAATGGGTTGGTCAGTAAGTTGTGGCAGCTGGAGGCGTGCTCCAGCCACGTCTGCCTATCCGTATCTATGTATCTACGTATCTGCAAGATGTGGAGCTTACATGTCTGGGCGCCATTACCCGAGGTGGAGAGAACCGAGTGCAACGTTTGATGAACACGTCACACTCGGACAAACGCAAAAAGGCGTGTAGCAATTATTGAAATTCAAATGATCAGCCGGCTTTTAATCAGCTGAACGTTAAGGCATTTGCCCTGTTCAAGGGAGTCCTTCTAACTGAGATTTATTACTTATTACTTATTACTGATTACTTATTTAAAATGCCGGCAATTGTCACTCTGCTGTGATGATTGCTGCAAATGCAGCATTGGGTTGGGCTGATCCGCGACCACAGAGGCGATGTCAACATCAATCACAGTGAGCAGTTTCTTGCAATTTTCTTCCTCAACCTTTTTATGCCTTTTTCCTGCTAATATAAAGGTGCGCAAATATTTGCATAATTGCTGCTTGGGCGAGCAGCAGCCGGGAAAGCTCACCGAAATATTTTCGATTTTCGACGCTTTTTTGGAATGCGCAGCCAGCTGCGCTGGATGCTGAAACTCTGGGCAGACTCTGACCGGTTTCACTATGAGCACCAAACTCGTTACCATTATGCAATCCAGGTGACGACAAGGCAAATTGGAGTTGCGTGCCAGGAAGTGGGCAGGCCGACAGGGAAATGGAGACGTCGAACGCAGCTTTCTCCTTGTCAGGATCTGTCATATATTCTATTGTGTTTCTTATGATGGTTGTCAAAAGGCGTGCCAGGCCCACTGCGGTCCAACTTGACTTAAACAAATGCTTTATATGCTCCAATCTGAAACAACAACCAGATCTGTGCATTGACGTCAGACGGTTGAAAATGTCAAAGATTGAAAAGCTTCGAGCGACGGATATAAAGTTAAATAGAAGGTATATAAATAAATCATTTGTGTGAAAATAATTTGTATTATAATGATATCATCCCAAATATAAAATTGAAATTCTTCTGGCAGAGAAAAAAGAAAACATTGAAGCACATGTATACTCCTACGAGTGTTCATGGTGTTCAAAATATTTCGGTTTTCTGAGTTCCTGACATCCTCAAGAATTTGTTCGAATTAAGTTTCTGTGTCCCAACAAAAAGAGTACTTAATACCAACCTTATAGCTCTTGTTGTTGGCCAGGCATTCCCGCTGCATGGTATCCCCGCTGGCGGTGATTTCTACAATTTTCGGCATTTCCGTTTCCGGCTGAGCTGTGGTCGTGGTGGTGCTAGTAGTGCTGCTGCCCTCGTTCTGGTCTCCGTCCATGCTGACATCACTGAGATCCATGAGCTGCTCGTGGGTGGTGGCATTGTGGTGCAGGAACAGCTCGATATCATTGTCGCCACCCGCCGATCGTCCCTCGCCAGCAAAGGCAACGAATGGAGATGGCTCTGTGGTGGTGGTCGAGGCCTCGGTGGTGGAGCTGCTTTCCGGCTCCTTGGCCACCTCCTGCTCCTCCTGCTTTGGCTCCTCCTGCTCCCTCTCCTGCTGCAGCATGTGGTGTCCTTCAACAATGTTAATCACTGGCCCCGACTCGCTGTCCGGCATTATTGTGGTGGCCGCTTCATCTTCTGGATCATTCATATGCATGGCGCGTGCTCGCGATGTGCTGGAAGTTGCTGCTGTCGCTGCAGTTGTTGTGGATGTGGATGTGGCTGTTGACTCGGTTGCAGTTGATGGCTCAGCGGTTGCCTTGTTCTCCTCACTGACGACAATACCAGCCACAATGCCCGAGTCTGTGGTGGTGCTGGTGGTGGTGGTGGTAGTCGAAGTGGTAGTGGACGATTCCTCGGTGCTGGTCGAGAGCATTTGATAATCTTCGTGTTCGGCCAGGCGATCATGATTCTCGGACAGTATATGCACATGATATGGATCTTCCTCGCGCTCGCTGGGGACTGTGGAAGTGGATGTGGCTGGCATACCTGTTGCTGGTGTACCTGTTGCTGTTGCCGCTGTGGATGTGGCAGCCATCGTTGTTGTCTCCACTTGCTTGTCACTTTCGATTTCAACGTTCTCCTCGCTGTTGCTGTTGCTGGCCGTTATGAGCGTGGCCGGATGTCGGAAATTGTTGAGATCCTTGGCCACGTCGTCCTGCTCGTTGGAGATCTGATTGAGCTCATTCTGCTGCTGATCCTGCTCGCGCTGTCGTTGCATCTCGGTGGTGGCGTCGTCGGCGCCACTGCTCTCGGCGTGCTCATCCCGCAGCGGAATGTGCTGAATGTGGCTCTGATCTGGTTCCGCGTTGGAGAAGACCATATGCTGATCGGGTCCCTCGGTCTCCTGGCGGGGCGTTGTTGTGGGCTCCGTGGAGGTGATGCGTTCAATGCTCGTCGATCGCATGCTGGTCTCCTCTGCCATGCTGATGGGCTCTGGCAGAATTGTCGTGAACTCTGAAAAAGAGACAATTTTTTACGTTTCAACTTGATATTATTGCATTAAAACTGGTTGTAGGAAGTATAAGATCTCGTTCGATTATCCCTAACAAGCCATTATGTTATAAATTAAAGCCGAATTAATTTCTTTTCGATTTTACCTGTATATTTTAAGTACCTCTAGCGTTCCTAGCCAAAACACCTAAATACTTCAGTTCGTGATTATGTGATTATGATATTTATGTGAAATTTGAATGTAGGTCAGCACTCTGATGTTGTTATAACTATAAGATACTGTAAGCAACTTAAACGTTAGAAGAATTCCTTCTGATTCCGCTCCGGAAGGGAGTCATTTCTGGGGTAAACAAACTCTAAGGCTTTGTCCCACATTTACGGTAACTGGCGGATAGAATTCTTTCGCAATTCTAGCGGAAACCACGTAAATCGTATTGGAAATATCTCACGCGTCTCGTCATCATCATCGGCATCCGCAATTCGCATTGGATACACCATCATTGGAACGTAATTTTTGTTTTTCGCTCGGTTTTTTTTTTGCCGCAGCATCAATTCCTCAAAATCTGCAAGGTATTCATTAAGCCCCGTCTGCCTGAGTCTTCTGCTGCTGAATCATCGTCCACAGGTCGGACCATTCTCGGAAGAGCCGGGCGGACAAGCCCCGACCAAAATATCAGGCAAGACACATCTTTTATGATATAATTCTTGTTTCTCTTCGGTTTCTGCTTCTTTTGGCTTGAGTATGTGGGCTTGTAAAGCTCTTTTGTGGGCTCAGGCAGACCCGGCAACTTGTTGTTCTTTGTGATTTTCTCTTCTCTCTGTTATATAATTACATTTGTTTTCGGGCATAGTTTCGGGGCTCAAGACTCATGTCATAAATAAATGACGACCTTAGTAAGGGGTCTTTAAGGGGTACACAAAACACTTGACTCGCCCATGGATGCCCAAGAGATTCTAGATAGCTTCTGCCAATCCCGCAGACTATTCACAGGAACATTCAATTAACTCTTAATTCATTAATGGGAACTTGAACTTGATTGCTAATTGTTGCACACGAATGGGAAATGGCAGGGCAAACCCTTTTCCTCCACCGCCGAACCTCCACTTTTAGGTTCCTATCTCGTAAGCTAGTCAATCAATATTCATTAGGCTGGGACATAATTATGTTTGATTACCCTGGCTGTCAAGGAATTCCAAAAATTTCCATTTGAATTCTGTCTTCAGTCTCATTCCGGTAATAACTTTAAAACGGTCTAGCTGCAATTTTCAACGTACTCGAGCACTCGATCATCCAGTTGGAATGGTAAATAACCCTCGCACACACGTCTTTGACTCTTGGAAGGTTTCGAGGAGGGGAAACGGAATGGAGTAAAAGGCGACCCCATGGGGACGGCATTTACCCAGTCAAGTCCTCCGCCTGGACAGACCCATGAGGAGTGTGGGTGGAGGGGGATGCGACTGTCATGCGTTCGTCGTAATAGGCATAAAAGCGGGCCCGGAACCCGGCTCTCCACACCATAAGCCCTAGTCCCTAATCCCTATACCCTAGTGCCTAGCTTCTTGTTCCTGATACCTGGTGCAGATGCAACAGTTGTCGCCGGTGCCATAAGAAGAAGGAGTCGCTTCCAGGCAGTCAGTCAGTCAGATTCAACGGCTGTCTTGCAGTCAGAGTCGGCATGCAACGAACGCCAATTTAGCGCTAAAAACCATTCTTAAAAAGGCAAACTCCGAAAGATGGACACCCTTCATTCGCTAGAAAATAAAAAAAATACCGAATATACTGGGCATTTATTCAAATTACAAACTTCAGATTAAATTGATTAATTGAAGCACCTTCTGTTGCTGGCTTAGAAATTTGTTGGGGGAATCCGCAAAATTTAATCATTCATATTAATAGTTGAGAACCTGAGTATAGAATTTAATTTGATTAACAACTATTAATAAAGGCCCCTTAAATATCTGTTATATCTTCTTTCGGTATACAATATTCCCTCTTGTAAGACGATGTACCTCTTAAAAGTCAGGGTATGCACCACCTAGCTAAACACAGTTCGGTTCGTTAGTCAGCAGAGTGAATGGGAGAAAGAGGCCCTAGCCGATTTCTATATAGAGAGAACACCTTTATGTGTGTGTTTTATGTTGAAGCTGTTGCTTTTATTGCTGTGTCGAGACTGGAGCTTAGGGTTACTGACATGAACCTTGAATTTCAGTTCGTTATGCTGCTGCTGGCAGCCTCCAGCTAGGGCTGCCATTGCTGAGGTGCATTTCTGTTTTTGGTTCTTGATTCTTGGGTCTTGGGTCTGGCCTATTCGACTGGCTTGCTGTCACGGTTAGTCGTTTATAATACGCGAACAGTTCGAGGGCTTTTGCGGTGGGGAGCTCCCACTCCATTTGTTTCGTTCGTTTTTACTTGGCGCACAATTTGTCTCTTACTGTCATAGATTTTCGTTTTTCACTGGCTTTCGTTGGGCGAGTCCAGGCGTACTCTATAGAAATATATACCCAGCTGGGACATGGTGCACAGATAGGACTTGTTTGGTGGTCTGCCCTTCCGTTATGCAAGTTTTGCATTGTGTTTTCATCCGCAACTTCTGCGACTGCATACGAAAGACTCAGACAACAAACTGGAATTTTTTGTATCTGCATTCGTTACCTCGCCTCAGTTCTTTCTGGGCTTTTGGCCTAGCTTAGTTTATGACTCAACGCTAAGCCGGTCAGCCAGCTTGATTATGATATACTAGTGAATGCATGCGACAACGAATGCTAACCACCATCAGCACCGCAAACAATCACCCGAGGACAGGCCACTTATGCAGAAATGCAAAACTGCTGTCCGGTAGTTCAAACTCATCTGCGGTTTTTCTAAGTCGGCGCACGTTCTGCGGCTTCGCAAACAAACAAATGAAAACAGTTCCTCGGGGGAGTGGGAGATCACTTTTGAATCAGGGGTTGTGAAACGGGGCAAAGGAGAGCCCATAAATGATGTGCTTAGAATTGACAAGCTGCCATGAAGCGATGCATGCAAACCGGATGTCTTTGTTAGGTGGAATAGTGGTTCTTCTTCTGGGTAATGGTTGCCATTGATCTAGAGTTGATTATGCCTGGAAATCTACTGCATATGCCATAGCGTTAGGGTTTCATGGTCAATTTACTCAGTTCAAAGCCATCTCTACTTTGTAGAAAATGAAAAAGATCTGAAAACATTAACCCCAAATTTAAACTTCTTCACCACCTAATAAAAAGTCGATTAAAGATCGGAAATTCAAAATAACCAGACCATACATATGCCGTAAGTCTGCTTCTGTACAAAAAATAATCTTTACAGAATATTGAATTGAGGAATTCAGTGTAAACATCACTTTTGACCCACAAAACCAGGGCCACCGTTATTTCCATTAATCTTATTCCCGGCTATTAGAATGTAATGAACTTCCGCATTTATAGTTTGGTCGCATAGTGTACTGAAAGCACTGAACGTGGACAACCGGATGCAGAGCCTCAACCCGATCCCTGCCTAATAACCATGCCCACGCCCCTGATCCCCACTAACCTGTCACCGCTCCCTGCCCCGCTATCACCCAGTTGGCCGAGTTTTGTAATGCGCAAAAAGTGTCAACAAAAATGAAACCGGCAATAGCTATCGAAGGGGAAGAGACAGGGAAGGGGAAAGGTTTTACCTTTTTGGCGGTTTGGGTAATGTAACGGTCATGCTTAGTGTGTGTCGTGAATCCAAAATGTATATACTCTCGCATATACTCGTATATAACGTATTATGCAGCTGTTGGCTGTGGTCCGGTTTTATTTATGGTTCGAAACTAAAATCTGAATTGATTACGCAATCTACGATGTTGCCTGCATTCGAATTCACTCGCTTCTTTTTGGGTGTTAATTTTGATTATATTTCGTTTTAATTAAGCCCATCTTTTGGAGGTTTTCCTATTGTATTTGTTTTAGAAATTTGCTGATGTTAATGAAATTGCGCGGCCTTTGTTCAAAGTGATGACGTTCCACAAAAGACGAGTATGGAAAATTGTGAAACGAAGTGTTAACTTTCAATGGCGCGCATGTTGAATCAAAATTATACATGGATAAAGAAATCATTTTTTGACGGAAAGACCTTAAAGTGATCATTTTAAGAATGATTTGCTTCCGGATCTAGTAGAAACATCCAGATTCATAAAAAGAACAAAGTACACAGCATTATCGTGAACTCATCTCAATTGCAGTTAACTGAACTTGCCCGTAACCCAAATAGTTCTCGGCATCTTATCGCCCTTTCTATCTGGCTAATGATATAAAAATGTGCTCAGCCCATTAACCCAAGAAAACCCAAGCAAACGTAGAATATATATACTCAAACAAATGGCTGGTGGTCAGTCAGGTATGTAAGAGCATCTCCGGCAGGGCAAAATTCCTCTACACCATAAAAACAACAGCTCACAACAATATCATTAACAAGCAAAGGGGAAGACGAGTCAAACCGTTCGGCAATATAGCAAAATTATTTGCCAACCGGTATTTGACCTTTTTCAACTCGAAAGTTCATGTGCATGAACAACACAACAACACAAATGCAGTTTGACCCGCTAAAAAGGGGCAGAATGGGCGGGAGTGGGAGGAGGAGGCTCCCGATGCCAAAGCAAAACGAGTTTCAAATACTACCAAGAGCGCGTGTCATTGTCCATTTGGAGTCGGGCTGAAGGAGCCGAGACAAAGACCTCTGGCAGAAATGAGTATAAACAACGATATGACTAAACACAACGCCACTTTACTGGTTAGTTGCAGCTCTAGTTGTATCTGTATCCGATCTCAATGGAATGACACCACACACTTTTAGCCAAGTGAATGCGAGTTGCTTGGCCGGCCATGAAATCGAATTGGAAGTGGAGTTTGAATTGGAATTGAAGCCGCTAACGCTTGTGGATTTTGTAGCGCCAACTGCTGACTTGTAACTAGTGCCAAAGTGCGTTCCGAATTGAAGGTCAATCGAATGGCACAAGCAGCGAAAACAAGATGGCTTAGCGTATATATTTACAATATACACTGAACGTGTTCGGGATTTCGATTAGGTAATCACGTTAAATGGGGACAATATTATTCACTTCCTTGTGTATTTGGCAAACTAAAGGTTATGTAACGCCTAAAAAATTAGTGTTTCATATGCCTATATGGTGTTATATGGGTGGTTGATCTGCAAAATTAACAAGAAGTTCATTCTTTCGCACACCACATTTATGTGGCGAGAAATTGCTTAAGAAATTACCCCCCTTAGATATTCTTTCAGATCAAGCAACAGTATAAATTATTCAGAACTTGTAATTAAATTAATTTCCATTCTTTTATTTGAGGCTCCCGCTTAAGCTCTAACTTCCTGACCACGTTCTCCGCTCTCAGCACCGTTCAATGACACAGATAATTGCCCAGCACACACTCAACTCTAGTTATTCGCAATTAAAATGCATTAATTAGCCGCATATTGCCTTTCTGTGCTACATTTTTCTCACTGCGCTCACATGGAAGAAAAAGATACATACATGAAAATTATCTAATTGAAAAATGCAAGCCAGGCAACGCACGTCTAGACCAGGGAGGGAATTGCATGATACTGTAAGTGGAATTGATGCCATTGCTTAATGCATATTTCAAACGAGTTACAATTGAGCTAAATTTTAACCTGTATTGTGATTTGCGCCCCTGACATAAATGGGATTGAGTTCACAGCCAGGCTGGGCCGAGTGTTTTCACTTGCCTAACCCGTTTGGTTCTGCTGAATGGGAGGCTGTTGGCGGAGAAAGCCCGCCAATCCGCTGTGGAAAACCCACATAAAGATCAAAGCCCAAAAGTGTTTTTTCGACACTCGAGTACGAAACATCCAAAGAGCCATATTTACGGCCAAAATGTTAATTGTCGCTGTCTGCACTTTCACGCGCCCCCCTCACAAACTGAAGCTGAGTTGAGTGTCAATGTACAAAACCATATTAATAACAGCGGCAAAAAGCCCGCCGGCTAACGGCAGACAATTAACAATCGCGCAGTGTTGTGGTATTTGTCAATCTACACATAATACTCAACGTATGTATTTTCGAACTAGCCGGTTGAAAAGCTCTTTTAAGCTACTTTTACTTATCGGTTCATTATAGCGGTCCCATGAAATTCGCTAGCTAATCGAGCGTGAACCCCAAAGCGAAAGGTACAGCAGTTCAAGTCAGAAATCACGCACCGAATTGCCACACCCTCCAAAGAAATATGTTTCTCACACTCCGCTGAAATGGGTATCCTTGAAAAATTCGAGAAAACAAAGACTATCTGCATGCCTGTTCTGCAGAAATTCTCAGTTATGAAAGAGAAAAACAACAGCGTTTGAATAAACATGAAAGGGAAGGTGAAGAAGAAGCTCGCATGGGCGCGGCAAACAAAAGACTTAGGGAACGAACTTGATATTGCACCTCTGAGTTTGGTGTATTCCATTCAGCAAAACTTATGCTTTTATCTTAGAGTACGCCATCTTTCCATACTGCAAGTAATGTGAATGATTTTTAATACAAAAACTCATGATAGTCGTGCCAGAAATATGTAAATTTCACTTTGCTATGAATTGTAAAAAATAATAAACAATCAACAAGTCCACAACTCCATAAAACAGCAGGTCACTCAGCACTTTTCATTTTTATTTATTGTTATTTTTTGCCCGCCGTACATTTTCCCTTGAAGAAAGTGAGCCGCAGACAAGATTGCCGGTTGATTGAGGTCGTTATTGAATTTTGTAAATTTCGTGATACGTATTATTTTTTAAGGGACCTCGTGCATGCCAATAAATATTTTATTTAATTTTGGCAAGCCATTTTGAGTGCAGTCCCTGACTTGCAATGCCAACGCATTGAAAATTGCTGAATACGATTTTTTCTGCATTTTTGTATCACTGCCCGCGCTTTATCAAGGGCATAATTTAGCACCCAAAAGAGGCCGCCAAACAGAAAATTAACATAAATGATTAATGTACTCGATTTTCAAGTACACCTATAGCCAGTTTTGGTGTGCAATTTTCCAACTCATTAGTATTACTTTGCTGATTTTTTCTTCAGATTGAAAGCAATTTGCTGGCCTTACAATGTTTCGTTTAGATTGTGGTTTTTCACAAAAAGTTGTCTCTAAAAAAGGCCGATAATAAGGTGATGTCCCCAATATGTATGTATGTAACAATTAATTAACATTTAATATGAAAATTTGTTTGACTTTCATAGTTTTGTTAAAATCTAGTCTAGCGGCTTTTCTTATTTACTGCTTCAGTAGCTGTAACTATAACATAAAACCAGTTAATCAACTGTCTAAAGTCTTGCCCAATAATTGATTTGCTAATACACATGTGCTTGTTTTAATTATAAAATCGAAATCCCCAATCCACTCGCTACCCACTCAACGCCTAGCAAAATAAGAGTTTGCATCACTTGAAATACCCATTTTAAAATGGAATCAGGTGCGGTTTCTTCTCCAAGTTTGTAGGTGTTTCATTTTCACATCTGTCAATGACTAATTGCTATTTATATATTTTAGCTAATTTCCTGGGCACATACTTATAATTAGCCCCCGCGAAAAGGCACTCCGTGTTGCTGTACAAGTCAACACCCAAAATTTACGGAATCCACTGGAAGCTTGTGGTAAGGGGACTACGTAGGTTAAGGGCATGAGTCATGACTGTTGGCTGCTTTGCATTTAAATTGAGTAATTTGTGAAGGCTTACTTTACCATCAGCCCAATGTTTGCTGTTAAATCTCATTAACTTCCCCGTGGCATTTAGACCAGCCAGAAAAGGCCAGTTCCTTTAAAACATGGCGTTCCCACTTGCCATGGAAACAACATATACTCAATCTGTCGATCTGTGTGTGGCCCGCCAGACTCCGTTTTATCGAGTCATCAATGCAACTAGATGGAGACTATCAAAACAATGAACAACCAATTGAAGTTTTTACGACGGCATACTTTCCCCGTGAAAAGTTTGATGTGCCACTGACATTAAGCCCAAAACCACGTTCAAGATAATTATAAATCTGTTACAGCCAAGAACTCGGCTATTAAACGGCCAATCTATTTTCCAAAACACGATTGGCTTTGACAAAAGCCGAACAATGGAGCCTTTTACTTTTGCACTACAGAAGTTTATACAAAAGGTACGTGTGTGAAAGTTAATCACTCTATCTCAAATGATCTGAATGTTTTGGTTAAATGAATTTTTGCAGTTATCCTAATAACCCAAATGTGAATGCCTCTTTCAACAGAATGAAATAAAATATTTGAATAAAATAGTGATCTGATTTACTATATTTAATTATATAGTAAGTATTAATATCAATCAAATAGAAGTATAATTATTATATCTTAAGTATCAGATCCGAAATATTCAAATTTAATTACCTTCATTCACTTGTTCTAACACGAAGAATAATTTCTCTTTTGGGATAGGTTTCCGAGATTTAGCTTGAGGGCCGGAAATTTAAATATTTTCCCTTTAACATGCCGCTTAATTAACTAAGTAATTCAAGAGGAAACCACTTACATACATCTCCAAATATTCTTGCATCCATTAATAGTCAAACAATTTCTCTTGTTCGCTCCATTTAAGCGGATCGGAAAATAATTATGGAGAAATGCCTTACAAATCGAAACGAAATGGGTAACGAAAGGGCGGACCAGAAGTCACGCACCGGCACGGCGTTAATTGGTGGCTCAGAGAACGCGATTTGATTAGAGAGCGCGGCTAGGCGGGATTAAAGTGTCTGGCTGGAGGTCGGGATGAGATGCCTCATCTATGCAAGCGTCGTCGCGTTAAGACGGCATCTATAATTTTCATGGCTTTCGGCTTGGACTCACCAGTTTCGGCCGCATTGGAATTGTTGGCCGCCTCAGTTGTTGTCGTCGTGGAAGTCGTTGAACCATCCGCTGCCTCGGCGGTAATGCTGCTGCTTTGTTCTACGGCAATTGTGGCTGGAGTGGTGGCTGGTGCGGCGTCTGGGGCATCTGTTGTGGTATCCAGAGGTGGCATCGTTGTGGCCGCTGCATCTTCGCCTGCAGGCGCAGACGCCGCACGCTCAATTTGAATGCCAAGCAGAAGTAATCCGCAGAGAGTGGCCAGGCACATTCTACTCCACATGATCGTGGATGGGTCGCCTGAGGCTTTTCTTCTTCTACACGTTTGCATTTTGGCTTATGTTACTGCTCCGTCTTTTTGGCTTTTCCTCTTTGATTTCTCACACGTTTGCACTTGTTATTGTTAATTTATAGTAATCTTCTATAAATATGGAATTAAATAAATTACATGCACTTTTAAATCTTCGAACTGTTTCGATAACTCATTACCGACTTTGTTCACTCGTTGTTATTTAGTTTTCTCTTTTGGGGTATGGGATTTTCTTTTTGCGGTTATTAAAGTTCACACGACATCTGTAGCCGCGGTTTCTGTTATTTGTCATTGACTCGGTTTGGTAACCCCAAATGCTGTCATTTCCGTTGAAAGTCGGTTGAATAACGATCTCTCAAGTGTCAAGTCAAGTCTATATTTTGCCAGCCGATTTGTTGACTGATTTGTTAGGTCACCCTACGAGTAACTTGGAAAGTTGTTAGCTTGGAAATAGGGGTGGCTTACTCTTGCCTCAATGAATCAAACAGTTAATAGATAATAGAACTAAGGAATAAAGTATTAGCGCATTTTTCAAAATACGCCGAATATCAAAAGCATTTCTTAGATCACACATTTATGTAATGACCATTTTTAGTGTGAAAGCGTAAACTTTTTCGATGCCACTCACGCAAGTTTGTTACCCAAGTCTTTTGTTTTATAAAGTTTCGGTGACTTTTTAATGTGTCCGAGCTTTTGAAAACCTGTGTAAATATACGATATGTAAACCCTATTTAGCATATTTAATTTGAATTTACAACTTCTGTACCGAACCCAAGAGCAGCTCATAAATATCTTTCATTTTTTAGGCAACGCCAGCACAATTTTTACTTCTCACAATTCAAATCAGAAACTAGGCAAATAAACCAGCTTGCCGAAAACAAAGGCTGCCAATTGGGCTCTAGAAAAAGATATACTGTGTATATGCAAGGCAGTCAATGCTCATGCAACTCGCTACAATGCAACAACAGCAACAAAAACCCTAGACCCAAATTGCGATAGCAAAATATTTCAACCGGTTTCAACGGCAGCAGCAAAAACTGCAACTGAACACGGCTGTGGCTGCAGGCAGCAGAATTTGCTGCAAGCCTTTTTGGCCAAGTTAGCACGAAGGAAATTAGGCAGCATGCGCTTCTATTCATTCCATTCTGCTGGCAATCGTTAATATTTTTTTGGCCAACATCCACTGATGTCATTGTAAAAGTTGATGGCTATTTGCACTGACATTTCACATTTCACTCTCACTCCTTTTATGTAGAAATGGCAAATGGCAGAAAGCAAACAGCGAATAAGCGATTCGGAGCCGAAGGCAGAAAACTTGTTTTCGGTATTTCCAATGGAATGTTTTCGCTCGTGGTTCTCTTTTCTTTCCGCTGGGTCGTATATTTCACTAGCAGATCTTGTGTTTGTTTAATAAGAAAGCAAAGATTTGCATAAATCACAACCGTACACACACGCAGGCACACTGAAAACGAATATTAGCACCAACCCGGCGAGAAATAGGTATATATCTCCTCTTATCTGGCCACGTTTGTGGGCAGCACGGGCTGTATATTGTATATCGTTCGGAAGTAATGCGATCGCACTCGGCCAACCGCTCCGTCTCAAGCACGACCACCAACTGATCTCTCCGGCGGCACGGATCTTGGCTGGAAGCGTTGCCAACTCACCACGGTCTGCAGGCGGCCAACAGATAACTGGTTTCCTCTCCTGCCAACTAAGTTGGCTCTTTCTCCCGCGTCAGCTGAGCGCAACAGGTGAGAGCGCGCACGTAATACATAATACCCATTACCATTGCCCCTGGTTGAACGCTCGCTCTCACCCACACTCAGGTGTGTCTAGGCGGTCTCCGTCTGGCAGTGTGGGTGCAGTGCGCGAAAGGCCCTCTCTAGAAGTCGTTGGATTCGAAACAAGACGACCATGATGCATACACAAGACTCGAAGACGGGGTTTTTTTCAATTTGGCAAGGCAACTGCAACAGTCGTTGTCGATTCCTTGACAAGTGAACTCAGCGATCTATTTGAACTGTCCAATTGGCTGGCGAAAAACTCAATCCCATTGAAAAACCCAGGCCAAGCCGAGTTGGCATTCATTGTTCCGATTACGCCTACGGTTTTTGTCCCGCTTCGGTTTCTTGCTTCCTCGACTTCTTTGTCTGGCTCGTTGAAAGAGCACAGACGTGGATTTGGATTAATGGCCATGCATCTCCATAGATGCATAGCGCTCATGAGTCAGGGATGCTTGGGTCCCAGCGACATTAAGAGTCTAATCCGTTTTTATAGACTTTTCGTTGAGTTGCTTAAATAAAGAAATTCTCTGCTATTTCGGAAAGTGATATAAGTAGCATCACCCTATTGTGGGGTACATCTGAACTGGTGTAGATCAGCAAAAACTAATGGCAGAAAATTATTAATATACAAAATGTATTAGTACTATATTATAATTTCCTAATATAAATATATATATTATAAAAATAATTAATTATAAATAACTAAATGTTTGGAATATTAATAATATTTTAGCGCATATCAATAACCCAAAAACTATTCGAGGTCTATTTTGTTGTTATAAAAATAAGTTCGAAATATCCTTAACTGAATTAAATTCCTTTTTAATTTGGGATATCCAAAATACACCAACGAGAACATAGTACAAAACAAGCCAGATACATGAAATTCCAGTCTCTATCAGCAAACCCAAATAACCGGCATCCCCAAGGCCTTATCTGCGAAGCTGCTCCCAAATTCATAAATCCACCGATCACTGATCCACCGCCATCAAATGCCATCGATGCAAATACCAATCCACCACTTGGGATTGGAGACGCGCCCAGAAACCGTCATCACACATCAATGGCAACAAGTTGGCCAACCGTCATTGAAAGGAAATGTGTGTCTGAAGAACCCGCACCACTCAAATCTAATCAAATCAAATCAAATCCAACTCAACTCTGCCGACGTCAAAAAGCATTAAATGAGCGCAGAGTTTCTTTGTGGTTGCATACATTGCAGAATGCAAACATAATGCAGAAATGCGCTTTTTGGCGTTACACAAACATGGCCGAAACTGTATTGTCTCCCTTTGTTTGTATACATAGTATTTTGTCTGGGGCTTATCGCACTGCCATTGAGAAGCCGCTACTGCCGTAGAATAAAATACAAGCGAACATAATAAGATAATAATAATGCAACTTAAGTTTATGCATTCAGTTTTTGAATGGAGAATTTCTTAATGCCGCAGCAAGAAAAAGTCACAAGTATAAATAAAACTGTGTTTTAAATGGAACAGGATGTTTAATGAACGTTTACAAATGCAAATAAATCATATGATTTTAGAACTGAAAGCCAGTAAATGAGAAGTCAATTTAGCTTTTTTGCTTTTTTATTTTATTGGATAATTGCTAGAAAATATCCGCTCAATTAACATTCGAGCTTCCAATGAGACTTCCACTGATAGCTAATTAGATATCCAAATGGCCACAAACCTAAGCACCCACTTCCTACCATCATTGGAATGGGACCTGGTAAACCTGATACTTGTGTGATTTGTTTTACCCAATCGCATGCATTGCGATAGCAGGCGAAGAGCAGCGAAATCTGTTCAATAATTGGCTTAATTAAGAGTACCATCTACATAGAAACTCGAAATTAAATTTAAAATTAGCGAAAAGCCATTTCCAAATTATATAAAAACGCGAAAAATGAAGTTTTAGGATGCCATGCCATTGCATGGTTGTATGAGAGGGGCCAAGTTTTCACAGTTCGTTTTTCCACTTGCTTTTTGCTGGTAATGTCTTCATTCGTGTTACACATAAAAATCTCATGATAAAAGTCGAAGAGAGTTGGCCAAACTAAGGCCATGAAACCAGACGAAATCTCTTTCAAGTTAATCGCGATTTCGGTCGGTTTCAAAAGTCACCGACAGCGGGTAAAAAGAAGCAAAGTCGGTGCGCTTTAAATTGGCTTATTTTTCCTTATTTGTTCACAAAAAGCATTTAACCAATTTGCTTTGCACCGATGCTTGATATTACGTCAATGTATTTGGCTTAATTTTTGGGTTTCTTTGTTTGGTCTACATTTTACTGTTTATTATTGGATGATTAAAGTCAAATAAATCAAGGAGGGAAGAATGATAAACAAGCGCTATATGAGTGGTTTTTAAGCTACCCACATTTATTTATTTGGAAGATGTGCGGATTGGCAACATTGGGTTGGCATTTATAAAATCGGATTTATTGAATCAGGTACTCTAAACAATTAAATGCCATTAGCCCGAGATCCACAACTAAACAATATAAATATCGGTTAACAATTTCGGAACGTATAAACTGTGAAGCAGCTTCATTTAGTCAATACAAGTACAATTAATGCGGCCAACGAACGTGGCCCAAACCCAACAAAAAGTGTAGCAGCTGCCATTGTGGTGCTATTGCTATTGCTGGGGCTGTTGCCGTTTATTGTCAAAGCGGTTAAGCGACATGCCACCAAAAATGATTGACAATCACTTTACAAACTGTTTTCATTGCAACCGGTGACTGCGACAAAAACAAGGCGCACACTGAGAGAAACGAAGCCCACACTCGCACAGTACTTCCCCATTTTGGCAGCCAGCAACCAGCAACCAGTTGCACATGAAAGTAAAAGTAAAGCAAATCCACAGGCACATGCAGCGTATAATATATACACAAACTGCATTTAAATGCAGACTCGTTGAGGCCACAGGAGAGATACATATGGGACTATATGTTTCATATGTTTTATACGAGTATACACAAAACAAACAAAAGGCGAGCCGGTGCGAAGACAGCCACACCGGTTGTGAATGGAGACACCGCTCAGACAACTATACCCACATTATGTGCCCAAAGCCTGCACATAAGCCCATGTACATATGTAGATGTATATGTATATGGCCACTAATGAAATGCGTTCAAAAAGGCCGCAGCGCCTGCCGAAACGATACCCAGATGCTGATAAACAGCCCGAAAACCAACCCATGATCAAGCTCAAAAATAACCGAAACTTCGTTTCGAAGACATGACATCATATATGTATGCTGCATAATCTTCTTGGTCGGGATTTAAATTGACTAAACAGAATTTCTTTGAATACTCGACTCGTGACTCAAAAGGTTGCCCTGGGAATTCTTTGCGACACTGAATTTATTTCCTTGACCTTCGGCTTGCCACAGAGGTATTATGGACAAATTCGTGTTTTGTTTAAAAAACATAAATTGAAATTAGGGATAAAATAAGTAGCTTAACTGTCGCATTTTCATTTCATTATAAAAAGCATTTTTTTCATGGACTTATAGAATTCTATGGCAGTTTTGGTTTAAGGGCTGACTACTAATTTTGAATAGTTACAGTGTTGACTCTTTTAAATAAATAAAATCGAATTATATGATATGGCATAAAACAAAAGACAACACTAAAGTTGGAAAAACAATAATAAATAATAATGGACGTTAGAGTGGGCGTGGCAACATGAGTGCGATTCTGTGGAATCTGCATGCTTAGTCTTAAATTTCTAGTTTTTACAGGACGGACGAACGGACTCGGTGATTGATATTGATCAAGAATGTACTATATGCTTTCTATGGTCGGAAACGCTTCTTTCCTGTTACATAATTTTCAACGAATCTAGTATACCTTCTTACTCTGTGAGTAACGGGTATAAACATAATTTCTTCTTCATATTACCTAATGTAAAAATAATATTTAATGCATTAGTTAAACTGCCTCAAAAGTTTAAAATAGTGAATTTCTCACAGGAGCCTATAGCTTTATTTTTACGAGAGAACTTCAAACGTTTAAGAGTCAGCATTAAAAAATAAATTAACATAAATCCAGTCGTTGACACACTGGCTTGTCAATCAGCCCCATATGACCATGACCATGACTTCAGAGTGCAGATCTTCTCACGATGGTTCGACTTGGACAATCGCAGTTTTCGGCGTAGCAAAAGCCATTAAATTGATGCATGTATAACATGACACCAAGCTCAATAATAATTATTAAAAATTTCTGCCTTTCGGCAAATGGCTTGTGAAAGTTTTTCACACAGGAAGCTGGCCACGATTTATGCAACAATTTATTGGATATTGTTGTTTCTGGCACTCTCTCATGCAAATTGTGCGGAGCTCAAGGCCTTTGCGACAAAGTCGTCGACTGCATACAAAATCCGAAAATGTGATTCACATTTTGGCTTATGTGATATGGTTGCAAAAAGCTGCTGCTCGACCTTCGCAAGTTGAAAACGTCACCAAAAACGCGTGTTCGAGAAAAACCTAATTGACGTTTTATTAATTTCAAGACGGGACCGGATGCTAAGTGAACTATTTAGCATTTGCTCGGCGTGTAGAATTACCCAATCATTTTGAGTACCTGAAATGACTCATTAGATGGGCATTTTCAAGCGTCGGCCGAAACACCATTAATTTTGACCAACTTGTGCGGCCTCAGACGCTGAACTTAACGCTTAATTGTTTACAAAACGGCATGGCCATTTTGATATAATTAATAATTATTAAATGTTTTATAAACGTTATGGGGATGTGGGCTTCATATGTAGCTTATATGCTGGCCCACTTCAAAGTCATCGAATCACGGGCTATAAATTAATAAGCACTTTAGAATGGCCGACCGAAAGAGATTGTGAATCTCGAGAGCAATAAAAACAAACGAAGGCGAAAACCAAACGCAGCAAAAGATCAAGTTGAAGACCAAGAAATATGCAAAGACATAAAAATACAATACACAAAAAAATACAATGGCCTTGAAAAATTTGATCAGCGAATATTTTATTCAAATGAAACCAAATGCATATTAGTAATTTAAATACACGAATTTATATTTCGCCCATGCTTTGAACATTAGTTTTACTTGCACGACATCCACAGTCATTGAGCAATAAAATCCCGTATTTTCCCACTACGAATACGCGTAAAATGTAGATCCGCTTAGACCTAGACAGTTATTTCTATACGAATAGAAACCATGTACTATACCCCCGCAGTTCGATGTCGTCACACGGTGCGTATACGCGATTAGGCATGCACGAGTGAACTTGGCCCCCAAGTGAAGTCGATTCACTGATCATTTGTCTGACTTTAATTACGACGATTGTGGCAGCCATTTGGCACACTAACTGATAAGCGTTTAATTTGATTATCAGGGACCGGCGTCTAGTTTGCATCGAAATTTATTAAGTGTAAAAGGTCGAAAGCAGCTTAATTTTGGGCCATGGACTGGGTGTACCAATTTGGCCTCTTAATTAAGCAGCCGGCGACATCAGCCGAGCAAGTTTGTTGTGCGAGTCTTTTGTTTTAGAACTGAACTTTATTCGCTCACAGCTACACTTTGCTAAGGCCAGGTTATTAATTGTGAGCCCCATTGACATTTAGCGGTTAGCTGGTCGTTCTAAGAGAGACGCAAATCATATCTAATCGAAGTGCCGGTCTCGAGCCAAAGCTGATCAGCCAGATCGACCACGAGCGGCAGCTGCTGAGGAAGAATGCCAGACCGCTCCGCTGAAGGCAGTCCACTTTTAAGAACGGCACGCAACCAGAATGAGGCAACAACAGCCGGCTATTGTTGCTATATTCTCAATTCCATTCCATTGCGACCGAAACGGGGTTATCAGCTCACTGAAAGAGGTTGTAAGAACAAAAGTGTAGGGAAATAAATCATTCAAATCGCTGAAGAATAAATTACATTATTTTTAGCCAGATGAACAAGGAAAATGGCAAGTAGGAGTCTTAAGCCTACAAGTTAAGACATTGATTTTACAGCAATTTTTCAGTGTTGTGTTCTTAGAAGAACCCCTACAACTTTGTGAATATCAAGTTATAATGCTATAGTAATAATTACACTACCTACACTTTAAATGTAATACTATTGATTGTTATTTACTTTTTTTAATATCACAATTTATGTTCATTCATAGTATTTTCATTCTTTGATAAATCTCAAAAAGCGAGTCATTTAAAAACGATTAATACCGATCATATAGAGCATTAAACTCTACACATTCCTCATTCCAGTATTGGCTTTCTTTTTTGTGCACACATTTTTTTGTTGACTGCCTCTTGTGATTCTGTTATTAATATATTAATAGTTTTTGCCACCGCGGTGAGCAGCGAAACCCGTTGTCGTTACTCTATTGGCTGGTCATGGGATTTTGTTTATCACGAAAATTCTAAATGGCATGCTCATGTCATTTGCTAATTTTTTATGGCCTCTAAAAGCCAGGCTGCAAAGCAAGTTCGCCGCTCACGTCGCTCAGCAAAGACCTTGACTTTCTTTTCACTAAATGAGACATTTCTCCGACTCCGTCTGTCTACAATTATCCGGCCATAAAAAAGTTAGGGCTGGAGTTGACAAACTCCAACGTTACAATGCGCATTTTGAAAGCAAAACTGTTTGCCTGTGTGTAGAAAGTCTAAGTCTTCGCGTTGACAGTGCGTTTTGTTGACTCAATCAGTCGCGTTTTCTGCGAGGTTTCTTATCTTGAGTCATTTCACTAGCTGGCATGCAAATTTCGGGGCTACTTTATTATAGCTACTGGTCAAGTAGAATAGATTGCAGAACCCGGCGGATATCCATTTCAGGCGAGCACAAAGACTGCCTTAATAATCTAGACTCAAATATCCGCCTTTGTTGAAGCCGGAACAATGGCGAATCAATTAATGCTAGCCAACTTTTGTCCGCCTTCCGCCTGTACATTTATCACTCATGGATCGCGCACTTTGAGCAGACGCAGGCAACTAGTTTTCACCGCAGGCACCGGCCACCGCCACCTAAAACACACATTTCAAGGCAATAAAATATGTTTGGCCATGTAATTCTCCAGCGTCTGGAAGTGCACTCCGGCGCGTGTGTCTGCGCCAAATGCATTTCCATTTCGCTTTGTTTGACTCGGTCTCTGTTTATTTTGAGTCTCCGTGGGGAATGTTGACCGTGCATGTCATTCGCGTTTAGTTTTGAAAGTTGTTTGCTTCCTGCTGCTGCACGTCGCGTCGTTTGGCCATTTTAATTAAAAGCACATCACCTCTTGAGTCTGCATAGTAATTTTTACGTAAAGTGCGTTTCCACTGTTTAGCTGCTCGATAAACCGAATATTTATTTAGCAAACGATTTGCTGCAGCGCAAAACTCATACTGATAGCAAAATGTAATAGAAGAATAGGATGCCAGCAAAAGGAAATCAATCAATAAAGCCCTCAAAAGTAGCTACTTCAGCCGCTCTTGGCCCAGTTTGTGCGTTTAAACGAGTCCAATGAGTGGCCATTTGCACTTGAAAGTGCATTTAACGGGTAATCAAGTGGAAAAGGATACGAGAGGAGAGGATTGAAAAGAGACAACAATTAGGGCTTACAGATTTTACTGTCGGTGTAATGATTTTGAATAAGTTTAATTTACGCGCCTATTTGGTATTTTAATACTGAAAACAAGTACGTCGTTTCGATATCTCGTTCTGGAAATCTGATCTGGCAACGCCAATTTCGTACACTTTTAAAAAGGCCGAAACATATGTTGGCTGCATTCCTTGTTAGTGGCATTTTGAATAATAAAATCAACTTAAGAAGTTGGAGCGCGTTTATCAGATTAAGCAGAAATGGCCAGCACTTCTCGCGCAACTAGAAGCCAACCCGTTCGAGAGGTCGCCGCGACGGTTCGCGCCATTCTAAACTACATCCTTGATCATACCGCTCAGAAGATTCCCATAAAAGAGAAGGATTTGCTGGCTGCGGCTGGTGACAAGAATGAACTGAAAGAATGCCTGCCGCTGGTCACTGAACTGCTGGCCCAAAGATTCGGCATATTGCTGACCCCACTGGACGCGACCTCCAAGACGTTCATCTGCACTGCGGAGGAGCCGGTTGCCTCCATCCATGAGCTGACCTCGGCTCAACGCCCACAGTTCACGTTGCTGTACATCATTCTCATGTACATCTTCCTGCGCGGCAACCGCATCGAGGACTCGAAACTATACGGTTTGCTAGAAGCGCTCAACATTCATCCAGACGAGGAACATGGCTACTTTGGCGTCAGTGTGCGCAAGCAGATCGAGGAGACTTTTGTGAAGCAGCAATATCTGAAGCGAGAACGCTCACAGCTAAGCGCTTACGATGATCCCAAGACATACTTCCTTTGGGGACCACGTGCCAAGGCGGAGTTCACATTCGAGCAAATCGTACAATTTGCCTCCAAGCTGCTCAATCAGCATCCCAAGAATTTTGATCATCACCTCTCCATGGCCCAAGAAGGAGTAAACGCGGAGCAGTAGAAAAAGATTCCAAGAAAAAGATTTTAAATTAAGTTGTTGAATTTGCTAGTTTCATACTTCTAAAAAGGTTTTATGTTAAGTTACTGAGCTTGAATGAAAAATTGAATTAAATCCCATATATTGTATGTCAAATTTGTAGACTACCTATTGTGACTTCACGATTTATGATAAAATAAATATTACAATTTTGATTATAAGAAATTGACATTTAGTTATACTTTTTTTATTGAAATTATGTTAATTTAAAGTTTAAAATCAATTAACAAAACTAGTTAAACTTGGTCGTGCATGTGAATTAATGTTAAAAACATATGATGCAATATTTTAAAATAACTTAAGAAGTCTTAAACTATAAGATATTTTAAAATATTACCCAGTTACCAAATCTCTAATACAGAGCAAATTTTCATACAGAGCTGTTATCAGCTACAAACAAAAATATTGATCGACTTGATCTTATAAAGACAGCCCAGATTTTCTATTTCTTTAAAACTATAACTAAACTAACTTAACAACGGAAGCAGAGACCCGACTCTAATACTTTGCATAGTCTGTGTCCATTACGAGCTTCCCATCCTTGTCCTTTAATCGAACGCGACCGTTGGAATAGCGCGTCTCTTGGCTGCCATCCGGATACACCAGCTTAACAGTGCCGTCCGGATACTCCCTTCGCTTGTTTAGTTTGGTATGAATCTCCTTTTGGCCATTGGGCAGATTGAGAATCTTGTCTCCATTCCGAAGCTGCACTAGGTGAGTTCCATCCGCATATCGCCACTCCTCCAGTTTCTCTGTATCGCTGGGATCCACAATCTTAATGCTGTTGTTGGGAAAGTGGATCTCGACAGTGCCATCTTGGCGGCGATGTTCAGTCTGCCCATTGGGAAACTCGAGTATTTCCAATCCATCTAGGTAAGAGGTGTGCCAAGTGTTGGTCTCAGCGTAGTAATACTTCACTGTGCCTTCCCTGATGTCAGTTTCCTTGATATCCTTATTGAAATAAAGCATGCGAACGTTCATGCCATCGGCGCTTATCTTTTTTAGATTGCCGTTCGGGTACCAGATGTCCTTGCTTCCATCCGCATTCATAATCTCCCTCTTAAAGTCACTGCTGGAGTTTGCAGCCGGTGGGGTATCAGCTTTGGGAGCGGTCACTGGCGTTTGAACTTCCTCCGATTCCCCAGAACTACTAGAGGCGTAGCTCTCATCCAAAGCCTCTGGCTTCTTCTTATTCCTGCCCAGTGAGCGACTCCGACTTCTCACTTGGGCAGTGCCGCTACTCTGACGACGGTTGTTGGGCTCTCGCTGCTTGGCAGGCTTACCAGCAGTGCCATCCAGAGACTGAGTGCGTCGACCGTTCTCATCGAGGGTTTGTGACATCGTGGCGGAAGGCAACTAAAAGAAAACATTGTTTACATTACTATATACACAAAAGCAACACCAGAATATATTTACCACTTTTGGGGCAAGCCGGGCTATGTTTCGGTTGATTTCCTGCAGCATCTTGCTGTTGTTTTCACGGCCAATCTTGACCAGCTCGTGCTCTAGGCGTTTGTTTTCCTTGCTCAGCAGCTCGATCTCGTCACGGTAATTTCGCTGCTCCTTCTCACTGGCCCGCAGTTGAGCGCGGAGTCGTGCCTGTGCCGAGACGTGCGCCTGCTCTTTTTGTTTGAGTTGAAGCTGCAGTGCCTCCACCTCCTGCTTCAAGGCGGCTATCTCCTTTTTTTCCTTGCTGTTTGCATTGCTCTTCTGTAGTCGCATCTGCTGCTCGAATTTGCGGCGTTCCTCCTCGATCTTCATGCGCTCGTCGTGCAGATAAATTTCGGCTTGGATCTTTTCGTCATGGACGCGTTCCATTGCCTCCATATGATCCTGTACGCACTTTGCCTTCTCCAATTCGTGCTGCTGCCTGAGGCGGAGGAGTTGGGCATTCTGTTCCTTGAAAGCGGCTATTTCTGTCTCAAGCTCTTCAAGGCGAGTGCGAACGAGATTGGCTTTCTCCTGAAGATTTTTGGTTATGGGTTCCTCTGACTGCTGGCTGGGACTTGACTTTTTCTTCTGTTCCAAAGCCTGGAAGAGAGCCGACTTGAACTGTTCAAAAAGCTGAATATTGGAGCCATCGTTAAGGCTGGTTCCATCGGAGTACTCGTTGGTATCATTGGAGTCGGAGAAGCGCACTCGCACTTGGGTTTTCCCCACCTGGATGGGTGTCATTGTGAGGGTCTGGTCGGTTGACTCTTCGCTGTCCTCCTCATCCTCGTCCTGCAGTTCCTGTACCAAAACCGGGTCCACCTGAGGCTGCAATCTCATCTGACGCACCTGCTGTGTGACTACAATGTGATCAGAGTCATCGGCTATTAGGCGTCGCTGATCTTTGCGAGCCATAAAAGTTCGAATGCAGCTTGAGTTCATATCAATGTTTCCCTCAGTGGCCTTCTGTTCGAGCAGCTCGAATATGCTTACATTGCTGTCATCTTCCACTCGGATGTGAGCAGAGCGTCTTTGAATTTGCGCTGGCTTTATTCTCTGTGTGTCCAACACCTTGGCCCAGCAAACACCAGTCATGGGGCTGGCCTCCGAGGAGGCCTCATCATCGGCATGAGGGGTCTGTCCGGCTCTGCTCTTCTGCTCTACAAAACGAACTTTGGGCGAGATGCTCGAGGCAGTAGTGGAGGACGAGGTAGAAGACTTTAAATCTGGAGTGGAGCTGCAGGCGTTCTTGGCGATTAGCATTTGCTGAAAGCGCTGCTCGTTGAGATCAAGTTGGTCTGGGAGTTTGGGAGCTGATGCAGGTGCAGGATCGGGAGGTGACTTACGCTTCTTGAGAATGCCCTTTTTCATTTGAGGCGTGCGAAACTGTGGGTGGGCATTAGCGAACTTGTATCGCGGCAGGTTTTCCAGGCGCAGCTGGTCGGGATTGATCTTGAACCGCTGCTTTAGGCCTTCGCCGCGACGCAGAAAAGGGCGTTTGGGCTTGGTCGGCTGAGAAGCAGTCATTGGAATATCCTGCTCCTGGTCAACCTGCTCCTGGTCGTCCGGCTCCGGTGCGAGTCGCGGCATTTGTATTGAGTGCTCCTCATCCCACTGTGACTCCTCCAGCACACTGTTTTCCCGGCTTTCCGCCTTCTGGTGTAACAGTCCCAGCATTTTGTACATATTGCGCTGCTCCAAACCGAGCAAGACTCGCTGATTGGATTGCCGCTCTTGCAGGAGTCGCTTCTGCTCGTCCTGCCATCGACTAAGCGCTGCCAGGCGCTGCGCGATGGCCTCCTGGCTAAGTGGCGTTCCAACAGGACTTCCGCCAGCCTCCTGCATTTTTTTTTAATCGCTCTTTTGTTTTGCTTAGTTTTGTTTAGACGCCGTACGCGTAGAAGAATTTAAAATAATTGCAGCAGTTGTCCAACACTGAACGGGTGGCAACTCTGTGATCAGGGCTGGTGATAATTATGTGTTTTGCTTAGATATAATTTTTTAAACGAAATACAATATTTTACATTTTGTTAAGCAATAACATAAATGGATTCTTTGTCAATCCCGATCCGCTTCCTCCGGCTCATCAAAGTCCTTAACGTTCACGTCTGCATCCTCGCCGTACTGCAAAATATTATCAATTTGCAGCAGAAGATCGCCCACGCTCTCCTCGTCCTGGGAATCCAACGGGAAAAATCTCACCAAGCTGTAAATAAATAATATGCATCAATAATTACAAATTATGAACATTGCAAAAGTAACTGATTTTGACAAGTGGCAACCCCAACGCCACCGCATAGCTCGCAACCCTCGTATCCCACACAATAGCATTTTTCGACGCGTCGCAAAAGAAAATGTGCTTGTGTAATTAAAATCGAATGAAAACACCAAAAACAAAACCTATTTAGTGCATCAAAGTGCAAGAATTCAGTGCATGTGCGGTAAATGGTCGGCATTTGCAAAAAGGCGCGCAAATAGTGAGCTGACGAAATACCACCAAAAATCCCAACCAACAAATCCCAGGCAGCCAGCCACTAAAAAAATCGCCTAATTTACGATACAAAACACTTTTCGGGGGCAAATCGAAAAACGCTGAATTCCGGGCTCGGGCGAAACAGCGAAGCAATTCAAAAATGGAGACGCCTGTTGAGGAGCACGGCATGGACCTGACCAAGGTGTCCGTGGTGCGCTCCGCCAAAGGCGTGGATATGCTCTGCGTGGACGACTATCTGTACCACTTCGATCGCATCGGTCGAAACAACACCTACAGATGGCTGTGCAACAGGCGCAAAGACAAGTCCACTCCCTGCAAGTCCCGCATCTGTACCTTGCTGCCCAATCCGCTGGACAAGACGCGCCACGTCGTCGTGGACGTCGTTCTGGCCCACATCCACCCGCGCTGCAGCGATCACGAGGTCAACAAGGTGGCCCAGCGCAAGCGGCTCTCCGTGATGATGATGAACGACGCCTACAGCACCACCCAGCCGAAGAGAGCACGCCAGTACGAGCGCGCCAACGCCGGCATGAATCCGCCGGAGTTCATCTACGGAAGCATCGACACCTCCGCCGTGGAGGCCTCATTCCAGTTGGACTTTGAGGTACGGCCGCTGGCCAACTGTACCTGGCTCATGCCCCTGAAAAACCCTGTATTCGGAAATTATATCCAACTATTTATTCAGAATCTAGCTGCGTTTCCTTTTCTGAAACAGCCTCGATATTAATATTGATTTATACTTCGGTAACCATTCACTCTGCTACTTTCGGCATTTCATTTGATAGCTTTACCCTTAATCTGCTCACTTTAGTAATGGGGAATTGTTTCCCGCCAATTTGTATTTTATGTTTATTTTTTTATTATCAAAACCAACGGCAAGACTGTTAACAGGACAATAAATACCAAAGTTTAATCATTAATGATTAAAAAAATACTATAAATCCCCACCGGAACCAAATGTTAGGGATTTTTTAAAAAGTGACCCAATCATTTCAATTACATGCCCCTTGCTGGAAATATGTAAATTCAATATGAATTAAAACGTATGAGTACGCTAGAACTTACACATTTTTTTTTAACATTTCAATATTACAGTGTGCTAAACAGGGTTAGTCAGGGTTCCCGTGAAGAAAAATAAAATAATTGTCTAGTCCTTTAAAAAAATTGTAAACCCCTAAAATGACTAACACGTACTTTTATCTGGCAGGACAAGGACCGTGTGTACATGCTACGGCGCCGCGATGGCCGCGTGATGGTTTGCATCGACGGACATCTGTACTACCTGGCCGGGAAGTCCTTCAAGGGCGACATATTCCGATGGACCTGTGTGCGCAAGCGTGACATTGAGTGCACGGCCAGGATCTGTACGGAAGCGACCTTGGCGGGGGCACATAGACTGCACGCCGTCGACACGGATGCGCACATTCATCCACACTACTCGGCAGCCAAGCTAATGCACATGTTTTCCAAGCACCAAATCGTGTTGGTGGAGGACGAAAATACCTCGGATGTGTTGGCAGAGTGCCCCAATCTTGAGTACTTTGATCCGGAAAACACCTTTGACACCACTCAACGGTGCGATGACTTGGAATCCATAATAATCGAGGAGTGCGAGGATAACTACGATATATACGTAAGGACGGACGAAAGCCAAGCTGGAGAGATTCAAGGCAACGAAGAGGTCGAGAGTCAGGAGGGGGACGACGAGTCTTCTCTGGTGGACCCGAAAATGGATCACAGCTCCAAGTGGCCAGCGGCATTCGACGTAATTGCCAACTATTTGCCACCGCCGGGCCACAATCCTCTCACGGAAACCGACTTGACCAAGTTCACATTTCTTCCCTCGGCAAAGGGTCGTAAGGTATTGTGCTTGAGTCAACATTTGTACCACTTCGACTCGCAAAGCAGGTCCAACGGCCACATGTTCTTCACTTGCATAAACCGACGCGACAAGGCCAACACTTGTCACGTCCGCATCACGCTAGACCCGGTTGAAAACGGACCAGTGGTACTTCGAATCAATGGGGAGCACACTCACACTCCAGATATAAATGAAATTGCTCGCCGACTTAAGCAGCAGGCCAAGCTGGATCAGGACAATTCTCACAAGCTGTCCAAGAGCGAGCAAGGTGAAGACATCAGTTTCGAAAGCGACGAGGGATCGGCCAGCCAGGGAGGCGATACCTTCGAACCGGAGCACAGCGTCGATGAGAGCTACGAACACATTGATACGAGCAATGTCGTAATGAAGAAGGTGATTAGCATCGATGGTGCCATCAAAATGGAACCAGAATCGAAAGCAAACATGATAGTGCAGTACCTTAAGGACGGCGCGGACAATATAAGCGCTAAGATCGAGATACTGCCGGACGCACTAGATGAGCTCGACTCACAGTCACACGCTGCTTATGCATCTACTCCTTTGCCGAAAGTTCGGCAACCGGAGATCACAAATATACGTAGGCGACGCGATGTTGCAGAGCCGACAAAAGGCGCTCAACCGGACATGGACCTCTCAAAGATTTGTACCCTGAGATCTGCCAAGGGGCACGAACTTCTGTGCGTCGATGGCTATATATACCATGCCAAGAATCGTGGCGTCATCTCACGTAACTATTGGGTGTGCATCAAAAGCCGCGATCCGGACATCAATTGCAAGAGCCGCATCTCGACGGCCACCCAAAAGGATGGCTCTATTCGTGTGCTCCGAGTCTACAACAGTCACAGCCATCCTTTCAGCGAGGACGACATCAAGCGGAGACTGTACAACGAGATCAACAAAAAGAATAACAAAAATCTAAAGTTTCGGCCGCTGCACTTTATCGGCAAATCGTTGGATCAGATTCAGCAGGAGTATGGTGATTTGGCAATAGAGCGGCTCAATGTGTCTAACATCAGCAGCGACATCGTGGTACACAAGAAGCCTCGAGTTACGAGCAGTAACAATAGCAGATCTGCATCCTTATCCGTGTCTAACAAAGTGGATTCCCAACATGAGGACGATGATGTTGTTATTGAGGAGGAAGAGTACCAGGAGCAAGAGGAAGGCGTCGAAATGACCATGGACAACGATCATCAGTACATGGAGGTGGACAACACAGATGGCATCATTGAGGTTGTGGAGGAAGTAGCTGATGAAATGGAAAGCTACGGCTCTATTGTGTATGTATACCCACCCGTAAAAAACAATTCTGGTTCATAAACATATACATTTATGCCAAAAAACGTAACATTCTTTCTTAAAAAAAAATATTAATCCCATATTTTGTACAAAGAAATGAAACCCATAAATCATACATAAAGAAAAACAAGAAGACTTCCGACTAAGATTAAAGTTTTGTCAAACTTAAGTACCTGTCCGTGGCTTTTTAATAAACATCATTATATTCGATTTACAAATGCTAGTAGATCAGTAGATTTTGTCAAAACATCTTTTGCTACCAATAATGCAACACTATAAAGATTTCGTAACCTCGAAAGGTCGACAAATTAGGTAGAGTATTTGGGAACCTATGTCAGCATACTGCCTGCCAAACATATAACTAGTTTGAACTGTCATTGAAACGAACACCTGCAATACCTGGCGCGTTGATACAGCACACCAGTATGGTTTGAAAGCTGCTCCAGCGCACAACATAAATTGCTGGTTTATTATTCAGTATTTTAAATATTTCTTAAAAAGCCCAGAAAACTTTTGACAGAATTTTTCGGATACCCACACTTACGCATACACACTGAATATATCCGCTTCAGCAATAATTAAACCAAAAATAGATATATATTAAATAGACGCTAGAGGCAAATTGCTTTCACTTTTAAGCTACAAGCAAACCGGTCGAACAAGAGACAAATACAAAACTAACGCCCGCTGTATACCCACAGACCCATATACACGATGAAACTCTACGCCGTATCTGATGGGCCGCCTTCCCTGGCCGTTCGCATGACCCTGAAGGCCTTGGATATACAATATCAACTCATCAATGTGGACTTTTGCGCCTTGGAACACCGATCTGAGGATTACTCGAAGGTATGTGTATATGAAGCCCTAAAGATCTTGAAGCTATACAAATTTGGAAATCATTGCAGATGAATCCGCAAAAGGAGATCCCCGTGCTGGACGACGATGGTTTCTATCTATCGGAGAGCATTGCCATTATGCAATACCTCTGCGACAAGTACGCGCCGGATTCCACGCTTTACCCGCAGGACGTCAATATAAGAGCGGTAATCAACCAGCGGCTATGCTTTAACATGGGATTCTACTACGCCCCCATATCCGCCCACAGCATGGCGCCCATTTTTTTCGACTACAAACGTACGCCCATGTCGCTCAAGAAGGTGCAGAACGCACTTGAGGTGTTCGAAACTTATTTGGAGCGACTGGGCACTAAATACGCGGCAGGCGACAACATAACCATTGCAGATTTCGCCCTCATTTCGGCCACGCTCTGCTTGGAGGCAATTAATTTTGACTTGCAGCAGTATCCGTTGGTGTACAAGTGGTACGAAACCTTCAAGGAGGAATACCCGCAGCTGTGGGAGATCGCCAACAGCGGCATGCAGGAGATAAGTGCGTTTGAGCAGAATCCACCTGATCTGTCACACATGGAACACCCATTCCATCCGACGCGCAAGGCAAAAGCCTGAAGTAGTAGATCTAAGACCCTTCCAGCAAGGGAAGTGAAAAACGTTCTTCTTTTAATTCTTGTGAAATATTCGCTATACTATATATAAAGATTTAAATATATATAATGCATAATATAGCTTGTTTTGCTCTTAAAATTGACCAGAACAAAAATAAGAATATGAGTAAAAGAAAATGGCACCCACAAATGTAAGAACATATAATAATAGTATTGAAATGTGCCCTGGGAATGTAACTTAAAGCGATTGAAATTGATATTCTGAATGGAGTTGCACGCCCTGAGATAATGCCTAAATATTTTTTTAACGGAATACATACTTTCATTATTTTTGTCTAATTAGACCAAATTATTATTTTCTGCTAACAATTTGAAGTTGTTTTACGACAAATCTATAAATCAGCCTTAGTTATACGTATTATACAGACTATTCAACCTGTGTGTATCATTTAAAATAAGATAAAACCCGAAATGTATTTCACTTAATATGATTGTATTGCAAAAGTATGCAGATCACAACCCTACCGTTGTTAATAAAAACTTGATGTTTATAATATAAGAGGTTGCAATATAATTCAAAAATATTAACAACCAATAGACTAGATGACTTTTTTCTAATCGGTTCTTTTCCATTAGCGTATTAACGCTGGGGTATCCTAAAAGTATCCCAAGTAATTAATAGCCTTCTACATTATGAGTAAATTTATGCCAACCTTTATCCCAATCAATAAAAAAAATGTTGGATGTTCACCAAAAATGATCACCATTGATTAGCTCACCTGAAATCCTCAATCAGCGAGCCAATAGCCTCTGTAAGCTTTGCGTATTTCTCGCCAAAACCAGTCCCAATGGTCAGTTCCCCCATTAGACTGTGGGCATCCGGTTCCAGGTACATCTCCAGCTGCTTTCGCGCATCGCTGCTCAGCAGATCCACTTTGGTCAGCACGTTGATGTGCGGCTGCTCCATGTTGGCCATAACACTGAGTGCGGCCATGGTGCCAGAAATGAACTTGGCCCCGTCCACCATGAACTGCGAGTCCAAGCAGAAGACGACGCACGTGCGGAAGTTCCAGGACTCCAGCAGTTGCACCAGCTGCCTGCCCATCTTCAGGTGAGTAAACAGTTCAATCTGGCCGGGCATATCGAACAGGATGTAGTCATCATCAGGCTCCCCCACCATCAGCTCGTTCTCGCCGCCGCAGAGCTGGTCCTTCAGCCATTCCTGGTTCTCGATCAAGAACTCCAAGCAGAAGATGAGGCCGCCGTTCGGTCCGTAGTGCAGCTCATCGTCCTCCATGGCATCGTCCAAGTGGATCAGTTCGCGAATATCGGTCAGCGGGTTGTAGGTAAAGTGCTCTGCCGCAGGATCGAGGTTCACCACTTGGATGTTTCGCTTGGAGTCCATCGCATATTGCTGCATTAGGCTGCAGTACGTCGACTGTGGAGAATTGTGTTAGATTAATGAACCACACCGGGTGCCGGTTTTGAGGACATACCTTGCCACTGCCAGCAGGACCCACAATTATTTGGGCGAACCGCATGATAATGACTCGTACGTAAATAAATTCTATTAAGTTACTTTTAGTCCGTCATAAAATGCACGGTTTTACTTAAATTCCGCAACAAAACAAACTCTAAAGCGAAGCAAAGCGTGCGCCATCTGCAGTGCTGCACAACGCAAAGATTCTACTCCATTAACATTCTCTGCAAGTCGGTTGGCAGCACCACATTTTGCCGCCAATTCAAAATTCAAACAACATTCAGTACATGAAAAGGTGCCTAAACTTTATACAGTAGGGAAAATAACAATTAGGGAGCAGCATAGTTTATTTCAAAGCTTTTATTTATTTTCCTTAAAATATGCAAAAAGTTAAATACTTGTATTACCTTTTTTTAAACAATAATCACAACATTATTCTAAAACAGATGATCATGTGTTTCGTGGAGTAGTACAATTTGATGATTCAAATGTTTAGGATTCCGAAAAAAATTATGAGTTATAAAAGATAAAGGTTCGCAAACATAATAAACAGCGTAGCCACCAAGCCTATAAAAGGGGCTGCCCATACATTTCCGATGTTCTTATTTTAAAATTATTGTTGTTGAAATACACAAGCTATGACCACCAGCTCGGAAAAGGTTCGCAAATGAATTATTAATCAATTAGTAAACAGTTTTTAATAAATAACACTTTTACAAAACTATAGGAAAACTTTGGGCAGCTAATAAAGCGCATGAAATTGGGCGAGGCGGAAAGGATATACGCGCTCTCGAACAGTGTCGGAAAAATCCTGGATGACGCGGGGGCTCGAATGATTCTAAGGCACTTCATGGAGAGTGAAAACAAGTCTGTGCAGTGTGTGGACATTTATGAGACTTGCGCAGAGTTCCTTGAAAACCACCCGAGGTATGAGTCCTGCGAGTTTGAGATCCTGTCTCGACTGGGACTGCCCTCCCATCTGAGGCAGCGTCTATTTTATCGATTGAACAAGGGTGATCCCATTTCCATCAGCCTGTGTCTTAAAAACATTCAGGCAGAATGTCTCAGTGAGGTGGCCGTGTCTTTTAGCGACTTCAAAGACTCTATCACAAAAACACGGATGAATCTTAAACTTAAGACACTAGGATAACAAAAAAAAAATACAAATATTATTAAGCGTTACGAAGATATGTGAGAGCACAAACTTTAAAACTATTGCTTTTGACTTTTTAAAACTCTTCGATAAATGAAATGCTGAAAAGAACGCACATAAATTTATTTCTTATTAGTAATCAACATTACTTTATCTTTTTTAATTCACTAGCAAAAAATCTTTAAAAATTGTTGCTGTTGTAGTTCTTAAAAGAAGTTGATATGGACAAAAAATATTAAACAAAGCAAAAATGCATGCAAGCTCAAGTTGCTCGACTTTCAGATACCCGTTACTCAGCTAATAAAAGAACGAGGAAGATGCAGATGCGCAAGTAGGAATGCGACAATTGACATCTTAAAATCTTAATTTATTAATAAATCCAAACTGTTTTGTATTTCAGACCATTTAAAACTCTATTTTAAAAGAATAGTGAGTTTTGTAATTTCTGGAAGTTTAATGGGAGTGGTCAAACTGATTTTTTAAACATTTTATTTTTGAAAATTTTCCTTTAATATTTTCAATATTTTCCTTCAATATTTTTCCTTTATACGGATAAAATAGTGAAAAGAATAAAACGTACCTACCCATTGCGCTGAATCACTAAGATATTTATTAAGTGAGCTAAGCTAAGTATGGTGATTCATGATATCTTGGTGTGATCTTCAGTTTCGCAAGTAGATAACTTATAAGGATTCTTGGAATTGTCGACTCAGACATAACAAAATAAATTCATAAGCTTTCATGCTTTTATGGGTGTTTTTTTTTTTAAACCAACCACAAACTCTAACCAATGTATTCATATTGCTTACTATAAAGTCATAATGAAATTGCTTATCTTTAAAGCCCGATTCAGCATCATTGTCACATTTGTTCTGGGCACTCACCCTTAGCTCGCCAATGATCAGATTTTGATAACCCCGCACAGCTGTCGCCGCCGACGGTTAATTAAATCTTTGACCACAGCAACCCAAATGAAAGGCACACATTTACATACGATCGAATTGATATATCAACTAGGATCGGCTCCCAATCGCAATGTTCAATCACGTCATCACTGGAACACCCCTGCCACGAGCTAATCCTAATTGGAGATAATCATCTCGATTGCTCAGCCAAACGGACAACATCTGTTCGTCTCGAAGGTTGACAGTCGTAATGATGTTTTAAATGGCACGCTCACGCCGACAAGTAAACGCTTAAAAATAATAATTTCCCATTTTTTAACGAAATTCCGTTCAGCGTGTGGACATGCATGTCAAAAGACCGGAAATAATTTTCTAGTCGCAATGCCCTGTGAGCTGAAGGGTACACTTGACAAAATGATGAGCAAATTATTATCAAATTATCAGAATTATTATCAAAATTATTATCAAAATTAATATCAAAATTAATATCAAAATTATTATCAAAATTATTATCAAAATTATTATAAAAATTATTATCAAAATTTTTATCAAAATTATTATCAAAATTAATATCAAAATTATTATCAAAATAATTATTAAAATTATTATCAAAATTATTATCAAAATTATCAAAATTATCAAAATTAATATCAAAATGATTATCAAAATTATAATAATTTATCACAATTTTTATCAAAATTACTATCAAAAATATGCTAAAAAAAGAGCAAATGTAATAAAATTATTAAGAGATGGTCTGCTTTAAACTGCTTATTTGTATGCAATTGGTATACACAATTTATCAGAGAATACAATAAAATTTGCTTGGACTTATTGATACACATATTTTGCTTTAATTTGGCAAACGTTATGGCATTTTTTGTTGAAATAAACAAGAATTTTTTTCGGAGTGTACAGCTCTTACCCACCCCCACGGGCAAAAATAAACTGCACTTGTACTTTATGATATTTGTCTGTTCGGCGGTTGTCCCTCTTTTTTAATGATATCGAGAATCGCGGGGTGCAGAGGCCACGAGGACAACCAGGGCCAGGTGTTCGATACACTACTCACTCGTGCTGATAACTATATAATTTATCCTCAAATTGTTCCTTTTGCCCTGGGCGCTTGAACTGCAATTAGATGTTGCTGGGTAGATTTGTGTGAAATGTTTATTCGATTTAAACTAAACGACTATGTATAACATTTAGATATTAGCAAACTTAGAGCAATTAAATACCACAGAACATGTTTTCTTCATATAATTATTAAGTTGGTTAATATGTGTTATATGCCAGGACTAGCAAGGCTTGACTAGTAGGATTTCCAATGAATCTCATTCTCCCTTCCACGACAGCGAGTCCTGAGGCTCACATTCCACTGCCGCTGCTGAAAATACTGGCCGCTGCTCCAGGATCCGACATATCCGCACCACTTCCGCTGAAGTCGTCGCTGCTCTGGTTGCTGTTTTGATTCTGATTCGAGTTGCTGTTGTTGTACAGCGGCAGGGGCTGCGAGTGGGGTCCCCGCGGGTCCTCCGGTGTCCAGGTCCTGGCGTAGAGCTTACTGCCCGGATATCGGTCCCCCTTGCGGTACCAGGACAACGAGTGCGCCACTCCGCCAGCTGCAAGTGGTAGGTAAATCGTGGTACACACGGTTAGGGAAATTTGCGCCAGCCTCGGTATATATGTAAATGTTATTATTGGTATTAAATCTATAAATGCTTCCAGAGCCACAGTTGGCTTTTTCTTATTCTTGATAGAAAACAATGGACACACTTCATTAGGTGCGCTTATGAAAGATGAAAAAGTACAAATAGACTTTAGAGACCTATAAATAAGACCTATATAACTCCCATTGCTACTCCAAATGTATTAGCGCAGTACTTTTTCAGAAGTTTGTCTTACACACCCTATTATTCACTCAATACGCGTAAGTACAGCACTTGACAATGCCTCTAAATAAACTCTTAGATCAATTTGCTTCAACATAGTTTTTGGCGCTACAAAATCTCTATGGCCGCTTTCAACTCATTGCGATTATCAATGCTATCACTGGCCCTCAAACTAAACGCATTTGAAGTCAAGCGCCGCCCAAACAATTAAAACTGTTGCCAAAAACTGAGCAAATGCCATTAGCGACCACATTACGGGTCCATCATCGAGGCAGGGCAAACAAATATACGGAAAAGGGTTGATCCCGGGGTTGCCTGGCTTGTTGTTGCAGCTGCCACCCCGCTGCGCCCGCCATTTGCCTTGGACAAACAAACTCAGAAGAGAGAAGCCCAGGCAGGAATCCTTATCCGCCACCCTCCGCCAGCTCCGCCGACCACATCCAATCAGAACCAACATAGCACCCAGTCGGGCAATTTGTAGCTCTCGCAGTTTCGAGTGTCTGATGCGGGTGCTGCTCAAATATGCAAACCCCGACCACTTCCGGCGCAGTTTCCGCATCTTTGCAAGTTGGTGTGAACATATGCCAGGCGCGTGCCGGGAATCCCCAGCTCCTTCTCGGCTCTCCTGGCAGCCATTTAAGTGGGCGTTTCGTGGAGATGGCGCCTCCCCCCGCCAAACTTTCGTTGGATTTCGTTTTTGCTGTGTTTTTCTGCAACATTTTTAATGCCCGTTAAGCATGAAAACGCTTTCGCCATCAGCATGGCCATCTCCCCGCCTTTCGCTCCCCCTGACCTGGTCGCCCTCCATTTGGCCTTTAAGGGGGACGCCGACAGCGCCATCTGCTGGAGTGTAACGAATTTCCCACGCTATGATTATGTCGATTGGGCATTGTTGTTCCTGTTATTGTTACTATTCGGCTCGGATCGGATCGGCTGGGCTCCGCCCACCCCCGAGTTGACACCCCTTGTCTGGGCTGAGGAGGTGGAATCGGGCAAGGTGTATGGCCTGGTGTGGCATGGTGTGGTGTGGAGTGCATGCGGCACTTTTATCAGGTAGACACAAATTACACATCAGAGCTTGCATGCTCATTTTGTCAGAATCAAATCGAAAAGACTGATAAATGCGAGTGAGAGGAGGCCAGAAATAAACAAAATCTGTTTGGTTATTAGGCGAGCAGTCAGCTAGCAGTAATAATATAAATATATGCTATTTAATCCAGCAATTTTTAAGGAACTTGTACCAACTATGTGACCTGGGAAAACAGCTTAAAATAATTATAATTTCATGCAGCCCCTGTAGGGGCTTTATGTGCTATTCAATTCTTGGAACGCAGCACACCCTATTTATCCTATTTAAATTAAACTATATATTTATATACAACTTATTCGTAACATGAATTCCCAGAGCAGTAAATTGCAGTACAAATCATCTCACTGATGGCGTTCTAAAAATCCTAAAACCAGTTCGAACTCAACTTTAACCAGTTCAAATTCGTGTTGTGACACGGATGTATAAAAAATTCTAGAAAATAGATGACATTTTTTAAGGGCTATACATAACACTCAATAAGTAACGTCACCCTTTCCTCATCCCAAAACCCCAAATCGTCACCCTTTTGGCTTGCCAAGTGGCCCGACTATTAGCTATGCAGATGCTTTCCAAGGATCGCAAAGCCCAGGAACTCGCCGCTGCCTGCAGTGTCATACATTTTGAATAGGAAAATTATTAACCAAAAAACCGTGACCAAAGCAACTTTTATGAGCCGGCGCACGGGAACCCTTAATCCAGGCCATTGTATCCAGGGTGCCAGACCACATCCACATCCACATCCGCATCCGTACTCTCACATCCTCGATGATCGATGCGACGGCAATGAGCAAAACAATTTCCTTGACTGACAGTCACGCAAAGCCCGCAATGCGAACCCAGAACCCCGCGCGAAAAGTGTGAAAATTCTAATTAGTTACACTTAGGCAGACACGGCAGATCCCGAATCGGTGGCCGGATGCAGCCCAGCATCCCCTGTTCAGGACCATTCCGATAACCTTTGAATGAGGCCAGTGCCCCGGATGAATTATGTTATTAGAATGGTGCCAGGTCCGCTGACCATCCGCCCACCTAAGTGCTACAAGGCATTTGATTGATTGACAACTCACTGCGATCCTTGAGGATAATTTTCTTGGGCGGCTCCTTCTGGTAGTTACGCTGCAGACTTAGGCCCGGCTCATTCCCGTTCTTATCCTTCTTGACCATCTCGCTGAGGAAGGTGATGTAGCTTATGGCCAGTTTGAGTGTGTCGACCTGGGGAGAACCCGAATTTAAATGGTTGCGTTAGGGAGATTAAAGATTGAGGGTGTATTTGTCGTTATCAGTTATAAGATTATGAGTATAAAAACGGAATAATGTCATTGATACATGTTAGATCAATAAGCTCAATTATCGTCGTTTATACAAATCAAAATATACTTTCAATCAAATTTAACTTTCAAGGACAGATCCCTTGTATGTAATAATTTGTCTCCAATGAATACTGAAAATGCTATTCAAAGCATTTAATATAATGTAATTGAATTTTAACTGTCTATCCCGTTACAGATTCATAGGATGTGCCATTACAAATTCGAGTTTTATCTGTAAACACTATGCGATGTTCCACATCAGGGATAGACGACTTTAGGATTGGACTTTAGATATCTCTTTCTGATAATCCTAATAATCTTATTCACATTACCTTGCTCAGCCGCTTCTCGTAGGGCAGCGTGGGAATGTGGGTGCGCAGACCCTCGAACGCCTCGTTGATGCTCTGCATCCGGCGGCGCTCGCGGAGATTGGCCGCCTGTCGCTGCTGGGCCATTTGGGAGGCGCACTTCAAGCGACGGGGCTTGTGGCTTCTCCGGCTGAATGGGGGGAAGCTGTAGTGGATTAAAGAGGCTCCAGGGCGCAAACTAGCGTCATACTTACGTCTTCTCGGTGTTCTCCTGGTCGCTGTTGAATCCACTGCTATAGGCATCGTCCTCGTCATCGCTCTCCGAGCTGTGCTCGTCCCCGAAGAAGTAGTCGGAGCTGGAGGTGGAGGCGTTGGTGGCCTGTGATCCCTCGAAGAAATGGCGCGCCATCGTGGCCTCCAAGTCGAAGTTGTCCATGGAAAACATGGTTGGGGAAGCAGAGGGCCCGCAGTTGGTAAATCTGTTGCGCTTCTGTTGTCTGCCTAATTGCCAGCTAAGTGCATAACGGTAAAGCTAACACTTCCGATCCGCTGATTGGCGACGCGTGCCCAGCACGTGCCACAAGGCTCGAGATTCCGGAGGGGGGCAGCAAGCTGGACAAGTGAAACGCGTGTTGCTGGTCCTTGACTTTTGCCTCTCTGTGAAAGAGTATTTTATATTTCAGGGTGTTACTTCCTGTCGTTAAACTTATTCAGTTGCTGGTATCGGTAATAAACATGTTCAACACATTTCGATAAGATAAGATAGGATTTAGTGTGTAATAGATATAAAATGTATCATTTACATGGATGTGAATGTCATTTACAATGAAGTTGGTAAACATAAAGAAGAAGATAAGATATAAATGACGTGTTACAATTTAAGATTACATTTATGATTCAATAAATATATTTAAAGGAAGCGAAGAGCAATCGCACAATACAGCATTCCAAATATGAAGTGCAAAATCATTAAACGGATTAATGATCAAAGATTGTTCAATAGAGTAGATACATTTTATAAATTTTATTAATATTCTAGTGCGTGTGCATTTGTATATTTATGCATTTACTACCACGCAAACGATAAATTTCTATTTAAAAAGTAATAATAATAGCTTACCAAAACACTCAGGAGTAAGCAATAATCCTCTGACTAGACTTTGGTATAATAAATCCGATAATTTCTCAACTTCTACGAAACGGTTCACTACAGTACACTTTCGAATTGCACATCACCTAAGCAGTAAACATTTCCACACTCACATTCCACATCCAATGGACACAGTAATTGCCAGTGGCCAACACCCAGTAATCCCTATAGATGCAACGGTACCGCGCACTCTACACCGAAACGCGCCGTGTTGCGAACTCTGTGACTGCCGGGAAGCGAATGCCTGGAACTTCCACAGGACCTGTCTGATAAGAATAGTGCGCCGAGGGGTGGAAGTATGCCATCCTGCAATGGCGGTGCCACATCAAAAGATACAGCCAAAGGGGCGGCGCCGAAGTTTCCAAGCTTCCACCAATCAGAGCTCGGCGAGCTGAAAGTTCTTGCCCAGCAGGGTTGCATTTCGGGGGTGATAAGCTTATTAAGTTTGTCCAAAGGTTGGGCTGGGTAGAGATTTCGATTTTTCAGGCCGTGCTCTACACCACTTTCACATTGTGGGCGCATTCAATTGTTTTTTGATTCGAGCGCTCGTTTATCTGTTTAAGCGGAATTATTGCCCAAGTGCTTGACAATGGAAGGTGTTGATGTTTGATGTAGACAAGTGTTTCCCCAGTGGGCAGAGGTGTACCGGGGGGTTGAGCTAGCAGCTGCACAAGTTCCGCAGTGATGTGCGGGAATAATGATCACGCTTGTGCTGTTCCCATGGCCCGGATTACTTGGTACCACTGCTAAGTCTAATTAATGATTTGTTGCAACCAAGACGAGCTCTGCAAATATGGTAAAAGTACACCGAGTAGCTTGCCTACCAAGAACTGCCGGAGGAATTTGTCAACCAGCAGCATTTTTAAGCATAGCAGAGCCCAAACTCAAATATTTGCACTGTCTAGGATTTCCTCTTTCCCTTTTTTGGAAACAACTCCATTAAAAGCCGATTGCACCATGTACTGCATATTTTTCGGGGCTCTCCAGAGACAGGGGTGTCAAAATATGTTACACTCGACGAAAAAAATATAAACCAATTGGCACCAAAATATTATTAAAATTATATGGCATTTTTATTATTATTATCTTGTGGTCGTCCATATTTGGTGTTACAAATTATAGGGAGTCTCCATCAACTATTCTTGATCAGGATCTTAGCCGTGGTGGTCTGGCTATGTACGTCTCTCTGTCCGTCCGAATCAACTCGGGAACTAAAAAAGCTAGAGAGTAGAACGTCTCATGTTTGTTTCGAAATATGGCCATTCCATTGAGTATCATTGAGTATTATTAATTGAGTATCTGAGTAATTGGTATCTGATAGTCGCGGCAATCGAGCAAAGCGTTGTCTCTAGCTTTGAACGGTTTTTGAGACGATTTCCCTATTATACGCAATTATTTTGAACAAACATTTTTTAACTGAATTGTATTATGAAAAAGTGCGAATATTTGTAGCTGTGCGGCTCAGCAAACCTTTGAATTTATTTTTTCTGTGTGTATGCTGGCCCGAGTATGCCGCCATCCCCCAACGCGTTGCCGTGCTCATCCTCGTCCTGCTTCTCGGCGGAACTCTGTTTGTTTGTTGTCCTTTTTCCTGCGCCTGTCCTGTGTGTTGCCTCATCATCAGACAACCTCACTAAGGCTACCATGATAAACAAATTGTTTTGCCTGCGCCAGGAGCCTGCCTCCTACCCCCAATCCTTCCTCTTTGTTTCAGCGTTGTTATCGTTGCCGGCGCTGCTCGTTTTGTGCAGCTGTATAAACAAATTAGTTTTCAATTTTATCAAGTTGTTTCGCAGTGGCCATTTGTGGGCTGAAAGCTTTGAGGTTTCTACGGGAGATTATAGGCCACGATAGTTAAATTATCGCCTACATATCGCTATTCCAATCGTTAAATCTTTGTAAAAGCATTAATTTACCAATTATTTTGGTAACAACAATGTGTCCCACATAAAAATACAAATAGCCCGCCGTACACTGATTGCCGCAAGTCAAAATTACCGCACAGTAGGGTGAGAGAAAATATAGAAGATATAAAAAAAACGAAAATTAACAAAATAGCAGTAGTCCGAAGACGGAGTTTCATATTTCCAACTTGTAAACGTCAAAACGATCAAAACATAAAAAACATTATTTATTGGTTAAAATTTCTCATATAATGAAAGAGAAGCAGTGTTTAATTAGCCTTTTAATTGAATATCTAGGTATTGATCGTTTTTAGAATTAGTTATTCCATTTTTCGAATCCTTTGCTATAGCAGGTTCTATGTTATTATTAAACATACTCTCTGTAATTTAAAAACCAACTGAAATTAGCCGAACTGGTCGGCACTCGGCGAATTATGCACACGTCATATAACACAATCAAGCGTAACCGCCTCTTTGGCTGCCAACCCTATAGACATATATGTATATCCTGTGCGATCTGCGATATCATTACACGCAATTGCCCTGCCGCAAGGGTATTTGCCCTTGGCCTCTCCCCTGTTCTTCTGGCGAGGTACTTTCCATTTTTTGTTATTCGAATTCTAATTAAAAACCCCAGCGCATTGTTGAGGTGAGGCCAAAGTAGGATCGAAATGCTTATCACACTGCTCACACAGCAAATCTGCCCTGCAGTCCAAGTCCATCCGCTGTATTGACACCGGGCATTAGGGAGACGCCGGGAAATCCCTTCTAGTGCATGCCTCGCCGAGTCCTGAATTGTGTAAATTTTAATCTCATTTGAAAAGTTTTTTCGAAAGTGCAAAAATTGACATCAGCAATGAGGATAGACATTTGGAAAGGGGTGCGTTGAGCGCTGAGTGGATTCTGCAAGGATTAAAACTTTTGAAACGTCCTGAAAAGTTATTCAATTATATTTTTAACAACCCATGTGGGCTGAAACGGATTTTTAATCCAGTGACACAACTGAAATACAGCTCAAAAATAGCCCTTGTGCGATTGAGATTCCTAAAGCCTTTGAGGAACAAGTGTATTTTTAATTCACAATTTCCTATCACTAACTTTTTCTCGATAAACTGGAGATCTATATTGTAATATATTACGTTATTAGTTGAAGCCCTGCATAATTAAAAGCTTCGTCGTCGTTACCACATAACATTGGTTAGTTTCTACCCAGGGTCTCAACTCTGATTTTCCATATCCTTGCATATCTCACATGTGATAGCGATATTATGTCTACCCTGGGACTTATGATCTATCCATATACATGATATGACAGTTAAAAGTACCAGTAAGGATAAGCCCTCGGCAATTTTCCACTTGCGACTTCTCGAAAGACAAACGAAATTCCGCAGGAATTAAAGTTCGGAGTTATTTGATCAGCTCTGGCGAATCCTACAGTTTGCCGATCGATAAGAATACTGCACTCCTTGATAAATTAGTCAATACCTGTATTAATTCAAAATTTATTATAAAAATTATTTATCTTAAATGCGCGGAGTTACTCGTAGAAGGTGGAACTCGTCGTCTAAAATGCTGATGCAGTCCTTTATTCTGGGGCTAGCACAGTAAAATATACCTAATTTATAACCAATTTAGCTTAACAAATTAAATTATTCTCTTAATTATTGTGAACTGTTTCTTTTGTACATTTGAGTGCAGTAAATTAACCCGGAATTATTACTGGTTCTTAATTTAGTTTTCAATAATATACCAGGAATTATTACTGGGTTTAATTTAGTTTTCAATAATATAAAAATTATGTTCGAACTGTCGTTATTAACTAAATGAATAAAAAACTGTTCCCCCCTAATCAATTATTTGTTTTTTCGTAATTATCTTCCTTTACTTAGTAATTTAGAAGAATTCGTTCGGCTTGCGCTTTAGGTTTCTATTAATCAAGTAACCTTACTTGGAGTTCTGCATATGCCAAGGCCCGTTCGCCACTGAATTCCGCTATTGCACCACTTAAAGACCACAGCTCGGAAAAACGCCACCTATGTATAGTTTCCATTCCCAATTGTCGGCCTATTATTTGCGAGGATTGGGATGTAGATATGGCGACAACGGCCTGCGGTCTTTCAATCTGAATCTCCTCCGGCAGCTGAGCGAGAACCTCGAGGGGCAGCTTCCCATGGGTCATGAGCCTTAAAAAGTCCATCGACTGCTGGCATAAAATTTGGCCCAGGCCACGTCGTCTGAATTCCGGCAATGTTCCCATGTATTCCACATCTACCGTGCTGTCCACCTGGCAGTGCTTGTTGACATCGAAGCTTTCGTCGACAGCATCCCAAAGTTCAATATATTTCATCATATTTGGACTCTTTATTTGGGTGCCAGCGTCGTAGTATGAGGATTTCCTTTTTGTGTTCTGTTTGGGTGCACTAATAAAAAATAAATGATTAAAGCCAAATGTAGAATAGATACCTACAAATATGGTATTAGCGATTGCAGCCACAATTCTGCCACTTTCCACATGACGTATAGCGTATGAAATTCCTTGGGAAATGATGCGCCTTATCCGATCACTTAGCTCGGCAATGGCCAACGGAGAGTCTTTCAGGTTAGTGATCACACACCCGAATTCATGGTTGACCGATATATTTACAAGCAACTGCGACAACGTAATTAGTGTAAATGTTTAGTTCTTAACGGATGCATACCTCCTCAACTTCATCATAAAACTGTGAAGTCACACGGAGGACCTCAAATTCCCCATCGAAAATACCGAAGCAGTCCTTCATCGCCAGAATTTCAAAGTAAGACCAACGCCAATTGCTTTATCGAAATGTATGCGTTTATTTATATAGCCCGATTTTAGTTTAAATTATTCGGACTGCTGATATGTTCTATTTCTAAACCAGCTTGCTGTTTAATTCATGTATATCTAAATACCATATATGTATATATTCCCCTTATAATGTGGAAAATTGCAATTTTCGTAGCGTAGAATATATTCGTAACGAAGATTTAGTAAATCAAGGTAACGAACAGTTACGATTTGCAGCATTTGAAGAATCGCATGGATTATCAACGTATATGTTAATACAAGTATTATTGCTTGTATTAACAAATTACAGTTTAATTAACTTTAAGAGACGATCGCAACCTACTGTGTCTTTCGCTGATGACTTTCTTGTTAAATAATGTACAACATTTTACGCGTAAACCAAAGACACTAGAATAATAAGATGCGTAACGCCATGCGATTTTTTTGCACACGATTTTTTCGAGATGGCTCCAGGCTCTCTCGAATTTTTGTTCAAGAGCCAGAGAGAGAGCGCTCTAGAGCCAGCAGCTCTCTTGTACGCATCAGTGATGCCAATATTTTTCTGAAGAAAAAAGGACAGATTGAGAAAAAAAAAAACGGAAAAAATAGGCTAAAAATTTCAAAAAAGGATGAAAAAACAGGACAGATTTTGATTCATACGTTTGATTCATACGTTGCCATTGTGCCAATGCGTTTCAAATACGTTTCAGGCATTTTATAGGCTTTATTTAAGACAATTTTTACTACTCACTTTAAAGACCTCACTATTTCAATATAATTATGACAAAATAAGAGTTTATTATTTAATTACTTACAGCTCGAGATTAATTTAGTAGCTCTTTGTATACGAATAAACATGAAAATATATATCCCTTTCAGTGTATTTCAATTCAATTTCAATTTCTTTACAATAATTTTATATTGTATTTTAAATATTTTGTATGAATAAATATTTTTTATGAATAAATATTTTAAAATAAATATTATAACATTTCAAACACTTGTATGAATAACATTTACCTGGTTATTTGTTCCAGAGGGATCCCAATTTGATCTTGCAAGTAATCACACTTAAGTAACACACATACGTGCATACATGCATACATACATACATACATACATACATACATACATACATGCATACATACATACATACATACATACATACATACATACATACATACATACATACATACATACATACATACATACATACATACATACATACATACATACATACATACATACATACATACATACATACATACATACATACATACATACATACATACATGCATACATACATAGATGCATACATGCATACATACACCAGTACATACACTACACATACACTACATTCACTGCTCGTCCGGTAAGAGAGATGACTTGAACTATTTTGCGACTCTAAATTAGAAGACATGCCTTACAGTCCTCGCTAGAACCAGTTGGGAATTATAGGGCTACAAGAAAATATTTTTCCTAAGCAAATATTAAAAGCGGCAATAACTATGTGTTCCGACAGTAAGTTAAACATTCTTCAGGCTTTAAATAAGACAATTTTTACTACTTTGTGCAAGTAACACATACACATACACTACATACATACATACATACATACATACATACGTACATACATACATACATACATACATACATACATAAACATGGAAATATTTTATGTTTAACATTTATTATTTCAAGTCGACTCGAAGGTCATATAAATATACGAATCCATTACAATTGTCATGGCCTCCCCGTGGTGTTCCCTGGGTACCAAAAAATACATATATTACAGATAATTAATAATAAAAATATTTATATGTAAACGGTAGCTAATTCGAGCGGCGATTTTAACTAAAGAATATTAAAACAACTTCTTAAAAAAAATTAATAGTCACGGCATCAATTTTTAAATAATATTTAGCTCGTATTACAACGAAATTGACCAAAACATTAATCAAATTCGTTTCTTAGATCAAAATTGATTTCGGACCGAAAATCGTATTCTAGCACAATTTTTTTTTTTACTGTTTTCACTCACACAAGCAAGTGAATTCTATTTTTAGATTTTTATGCGAGCGGGAAGAGAACAATTACTGCCGCCACAAAAAAAGTGGTTGCATAGTGCAAAACCAATGTATGGCCGTTACGCATCTTATTATTCTAGTGTCTTTGCGTAAACTTTAAGAGACGATCGCAACCTAACGATTACATACAATGCATTTTAAGCCAGACATCATCAAACTGGGTAATGATCAACATATAATATATAATTAGCTTTAAGTTTAAGTTATAATATTTATTATTTTCCATTCTCTATCTTTGCTTAGTTTCCCTCTAAGCAATTCAAATTTAACTGAAATTGTGAGTGTGACCGCATACTGATAGCAACTACTATCGATTAGAAATACTAAATATCAAACGAGATATAACGTATTGGCTCTCCACCGCAAAAGTAAGAAAACGACTCACCAGCATCACATGGCGTCGGTGGTGTAATGGTTAGCATAGTTGCCTTCCAAGCAGTTGACCCGGGTTCGATTCCCGGCCGACGCACACTCAAATTTTTTATACAGATTTATTTTTTTATTTTAAAATTTGTAGATCACATGTTCGCAAAACTTGTGTATAGGATTGATTCGTTCGTCAAATCTCTTTCCATTGTACATAAACTCCGAATAAGAAACCGTGTTAATTACTTTAAAGTCTGTTGCTTTTCCAACTTTTTGAGAGAAACTGGAGGTCCAGAGTGCGGTGACAGCAGCTGGGCGTTTTGACCTCAACTTTTCATCGATATCCTCCAGGCCCTTTCCAACAGCCAGCTCCTTGGTCAGTTCAATTGTGAACTGGGACAACGAGCGTCCCAAACCCAATCGCTCGTGGCTCGGTAAAGTGGCCAGAAACATCAGTTCACAGAAGCAAACCATGTTGAACATGGCACATACATCAATTCTTTCATCAACTTCGATCATAAAGTCCATTAGACGCCTTGCCTGAGGACTTTGAACGTCCTCATTCCGGAATTTAAGAAAGAAGTGATCCTCTCCAGGTGGTGGTGCGAACTGTGTTTTCGATCCGTTAGGATTAATATTGTTTAAATAAAATTCGCATTTTACCTGAATTTTGTTAAACGACACTGACACAACACGACCAGTATCCGCCTCTTTAACTAACAAAGAAACACCATCCAGAGCGGTTTTTCTGCACAACTCCCGCAAATCCAAACGGGCTTGACGATTTTCCGGCAAATTAATTTCACAGGCAATGCACACCGATTCATTAAGAAAAAATGAGCCCTCAAGCACCTGAAAAATTTACAAATTTAAAAAACCAATGAAATAGTAAATTTGCCATCAAAATTGAAACCTCGGAACTTGCATTTTATTCATAAAAACCGTTAATGAATGTTGTGTATCCTAGTCCTGTCCTATTCTGATACGACAGTTCACAAAATCATATTTTACTTGTTAAAAAAAATAACCTGCTGAAAACCTACAAAATACCACTTGTATTTTGCTCCGCTAGGAAACAAAGAAAAAAAATGCAAAAAGCGAACTGCGTCGGCCGGGAATCGAACCCGGGTCAACTGCTTGGAAGGCAACTATGCTAACCATTACACCACCGACGCCACGTTGGAGCAGAGACACAAAATTCGTTTCCTGCTTCAGCAAAGCTAATGCTACATTTCGCTCTCCACGAACAATAGCAACGGAGCGAACTTTAAGCTTAGTCTTGATCGTCTTAATCCGAGAAACAACTTTTTTATGGCCGATAGTCAAAATTGTCCCATGGAATTATACTCACATCTAGCGCCTCTTCCAGGTCAGATTGTGTGACACTGCGAACCTCAAATTTACCTGGAGAGGTAAGAAATTTATAAATGGAATTGGTGGGTGAAGTATTTTTTATGCAAGGCACTCACCTTCGTGTAGGGTTCCCCAGAGTCTTCCATTTTCCCTCCGCATTTTCTCGATAAGACTATCGGTCAGCTAGCTAGCCGCAAAGTATTGAAGCAATCGCGTCCAGTGGTGGTCTCTAACTGAGCGATATAGGTTTACGACTAGGCAACATCGACGTGTACATATGTATGTATATTTCAAATGGAAGCTTTAAATCTAAATCTAATCGCATGGGCACGCGAGTTTTTGGATGATACCGTCAACGAAACGAACTTAATAGGGCAACTTAATCAGAGATATGCACGCCCATTTAGTCTGAGTTGTACAATCGTTACATTAAGCTGTAAGCTGAATTAACAAAAATTGACTTTATTTACAATTTGGTTTACTTACACACAACCCTTTAACTATAAATTCTTTTGTAAAAATACTCAATACACAAAAATAATCTAATTGGAATCTGGATACAAAAACTCTTCAAATTTTACATCGGGCTTAATATGGGCCTTGGCTTCTTTTATTCTTTTCCGCGCATCTGAAACACTTTTATGTCTGCGATTTTTGTAAACCCGGAACGCCAGTCTGATTTCAGCGACGTAGTCATCTCTAAAATAACCTTCCTGCTTTTGAACTGCTGCAATTTAAAAAATTTTAATTTTTAAAAAGAGTGGGATGCGTGCTCTATAAAGATTTTACCAAACAAAGCGTTGTTGAAATTTCCAAACTTCTTCAGAGGTATTTTATTGTGGATGCCATCAAAATTGAAATCAACCAAAAAGTCTATGGCGAGTATAAGATGAAATTGTTTTTTGAGGCCTCCAGGACGTGGTGACCCGCCGGGTTTTAAAATGTTTCGCATGGTTTGGATCTTGGTAATAGAAAACCCCTAATAAAGGATATATTAGAGGATTATGAATATTTACATAAAACGATAATTTGATTGGATCATTCATTTCCTCCTCCATCGTCTCTATTTGTCCCAGTTCCGTAAGTGGAAATTCTTGAGGTGACCATACTCCCAATTCAGGATTCATTATGTGCCGTATGCCACTGACGGAAAATATTTCGGGTCCTGGAGAATCGGTTGGCTGAGCCGTCGTCAGTTGACTGGAAAAACAGGTCAAATTTTAACAATACCAGAATAGTTAGGCACACATTTTAAATTTACCGCAGAACCAACAGCATTTTCCTTTGGTTATAAAGAACCATATCCATTTTATCATTCAAGATCTTTATTTTCTCCTCGGTACTGGGATTGGAGATCTCATTTTTTACCGTCTCAGGGGGCAATGTTTTTAAATTTGATTCCTTCACCACTGCACCTCGCTTCATGTTTTCTATGGTAAAGTACAAATGTGTAACTAGTTACTTCATCTAGTTACAAACTACGACCACTTTTATTTAAGCTGGACAGAAAAATGATCAATACCGAGGTAAGGAACGTAATTGGAGTTTGAAGTAGTATGAATATAAATATAAGTACATAAAGTTTCCCTACACTTTTAAATTTCTAAGTAAGCAATTAGGATAATAACAGCAGTGTGGCCGTTTATTGAACAGTGTATTAGGTCAAATATGCTGAAACATGTAAGGGGGACTCCTTCCTTTTCAAAAATGTATTTTTTATTTCATAACGAATCATTTTTATTTGGGATATAACTTTATACATTACGATAAGAGCACTAAGCACTATTAAAATGTCTTTGAAAAGCAATGCAAGCTTTAAAAAATTATTAAGAATACCTAAATGCCCTCTACTTTTCCGCTCTGTACAACACTGTCCGATCAGCTGCTTGTTTTTTTTTTAATAATACATTGGTTTTGTTATTGTTGCGAGTCAATCATAAAAGCTATCTAAAGACAACTCTCAAAACTGGAATATAGTAGATAGAAACCTAAGGCTGTGATCAAAAGCCAATTCTAATGTGTTGCCCTGGCAACCGGGCCCAAACAAACGAAATCGGGATATCTGAATAGTTATCATTACCGCTGTAGTAAAATGTTTATTCTCGACCGAATACTGCCTTTTATTTTTAGCTATATAAGACCGTTTATAAAGTGGTTCCTGCACGTCTTCACCAGGCTCTCGGAGCTCCAGAGAATTTGCTATGGGGCGAGGGCGGGAGCCAGTCGGACTAGCCAGGTTGAAAAATCCCTCTCGTTGTCCAAAAGACCACAAATACGACGACTTGTACTTGACCTTGATGAGGCGGCGCCTTACGTGAACGACGCGGAGCTTCTGGAATTCGGTTAGTTCAAGCACCATATTTGCTACCAGTTTTCGCCTAGTTAAATATTTATAATCATAACCTACTATAAACTTCCAGCTCCTCGCGCTGCACGCATTGTGATGCAGGCGAAACGCATCAAAAACAATGTGCACCCAGATTTTGCCCGGCTCTTCGGCAAATGCGTGACAAGTATTTGGGGCTACCGTAGACTGATGCATCAGGTGGAACAGCTGCGGGCCGAGAAGTACGACTCGGATAACCTCGATCACGAGCAAAAGCTGTTGCAATTATGGCAACTGCTGATGCCAGAGACTCCTCTCACCGGTCGCGTGACCAAACAGTGGCAGGACATTGGCTTCCAAGGCGACGATCCCAAGACGGACTTTCGGGGAATGGGCATACTTGGCCTGGACAACTTGCTCTACTTTGCCACTGCCTATAACGACGCCGCCAAACATGTGCTGCTGCACTCGATGCATCCCACCCTGGGTTACACCTACGCCATTGTGGGCATTAACCTCACCTCCATGGCCTTCAATCTAGTAAAAACGGGCGCCGCCAAAACCCACTTCTACAATTTGGTGGTGCAGCACAGACAGGATTTCAGCACCGTAGAGGATTTCCATAAGCTGTACTGCTATTTATTCTTCGAGTTTGACCGCTTTTGGATGGACAGCGATCCGCGAAACATTATGGACTTCCGCGAGATTTACCAGGCCTTTGAAATTACAAAACTAGAGGCCTTGCACAATGATAGCACTATTTTTAAGACCAATTTGGTTGTAGAATCCGTCTAAAAATTCACATAGTGTGAAAAGCAATTTTGTGGCTGTATCTGAATAATTTGTAGCTCTGACGAAATTGGAATTAAATGAATCAGATCAGGCTTAGTCTATTTTTGTAAATACATGCTTGGAGTGCGGCAAAATAAAATCATTTTCTTTCATGTCATTCTTAAATTTAAATTATCATTTGAGAGAAACTGTAAATTTTGCTTCTAAATCACTTTTAAATAAAAAGATGAGTCCTAAAATAAGTATTCGAATACGAAAACAGCTTTTTGTATAAATGCAGATTTTATGCGTTTATTTGAGAGCCATATATACTGTATATTTGTATATGTATTTATATATATTTTAATGCAAGTATATAAATCGTTAAACTAAGCCTGGAATGTCACATAATAATACTTTAAATTCAAGTCGGAGATTGCCCACTGAGACAGAATAAATAATAATTTAAATATCACGCAAAAGCATAAAACTAAACGAAATAAAATCAGTAGAGATTGCACAAGAAAATATTTTGCCGACTATAGCCTATTTGGTAATGCCATAAGAATGCTCAAGTCAAATCCCGATGCTCAATAGAGCTTGCAAGCTAGTTTTTGGAGTATCCATATAGATAGTATTCGTTTGTCTAGCGATAGAACTTCACTTCCGCCTCGACACAGTCCTTGAGCAGTTCGTCCAGCTCGTCGCTGGCGTGATCCTGCAGAGAGAAATAGTTATTTAGCTCGTCCACGCAGGAGCGCTCCAAGCTGCGCAAGTGCTCCAAGGCGGCCGGCTTGCGTTGAGAGTGTAGCTTGTGTAGCAACGTCAAGTCCGCATCCGCCTGCACTTGGGTTAGAGGCGAGATCCTCGGCTTTGGGGCAAAAACGAACGGCTTGAACACAGACTCGGCGGCATTGGGTGTGCCGGTGAACCAATGGCACGAGATTCCCTTCGCCGACAGCACTGAAACGGTGGCCGCCCTCGAGCTGCTCGCATTACTGGCAGATCGCAGCGTCTCGAACATATCGTGCTGGGTGTATGTTCCATCGCCAGCTGGCTTGGGACCACACCAATCCTCTGCCGGGGCCTGGGCCTCTGCATCGTAAGCAGCGGCAAAACTGGCTGCTTCATCCAATCCCTCGCTTGACTTGTTGACCACAGTGGTCACAGCCAGTCCTCCGGAGGGCAACCGCAAAAAGCTGGCCTCCAATTTCTCGGCCGCCCATACCTTGCCAGAGCAGCTCACAAGCCAGGCAGCAGCTGCATCACAAGCGATGAAGTTCAGTTTGGAGTTGTCGTGACCGTGACTGGCCACCAAAGCTCCAATCCGGTCTACAACTTCGTCCACGTCCTTGGCCACAGCCAAAGTCAAGCTAAAAAATATTAAATTATTAAATGGTTTATAATAATTGTAACAGCATTAGTATGGTTTTCTCTGCAACATTAAATTTCAGATTGATTCGTATGTAGCTTGCGGACCGGTTTAGAAAGTGCAATAACCTTATGAATTCCAACAAGTTGATTATAATATGTGTTTGATGTGTTTCTCTACACAATTCAATACATACAGAGGAAGGGATGAAAGTTAATTATATTTAGTTGTGCATAGTTTGTTGATACGCTATTGCAATTGTATATCCTAGATATTGCATTTTAAAAGAAACGTACCGCACTATATCCGTGCCTAGCAGGCTGTCGCTGTCCTTGGCCTCGTTTTCACCTGCCGCCCAGGTGAGACCTAGGGCCACTCCGCGTTCATTGGCCCCGAAGTCTCCACCCCAGAGACCCGGCTGCGGTTTTTGCAATATTACACGCAACAAATCGCCGCCCGTCTCGGCAGTAGCTCCACCGTCAGTCTGAAAAGCGAGGTGTTTGGGTGGTGAGTCATTGATCGAGCTTCGTTTTCGGAGGAGTCTGTCTTTACCTTCCCCTCAAGCACTTCGGTGGCATCGTAGAAGCAAACCTCCGACGCAACGTTGACGTTTTTTTCGTCCTCCGCATTGCGACCAATGATCAACGTTCCTTCGGCACAGTTCTCGGGCAGAACAACAAAGCAGTCGCCGTTGGTCATTTTTATCCGTGGTTTTCTCGCGGAGAAGTTTCTTCAGAAATGCGCGAGGGAGTTGCAAAATTGATTTTTCCCACAGCTGTTCAAGGTTCAAACGTTATTCAACACTGAGCGATATGCACCGTGGGAATGATGATGACACGTTGACACGTCTGGCAACGTCGGAAGTCACTTATTTGCTTACTACATACATTATATGCATTACAAATTAATTTTCAGACATTTATGAAAAATTCTAAATCAACTATATGGATTGGGTATTTGGTTAGTGTTTGTAGTGCTTGCATTTACTAAATAATCTCCATTATTTAAATGGCGCGCATTAATGTGACCATAAATTTACGACCTTAAAAATGACAATTCTTTGTTGTAATAAAGACCAATAAGAATGCGATTTACTTAAATTACAAACTATTGATACCAAAATTGGCAAGTAATATTCAACATCGGATCTTCCTTTGACCTGGAAAAAAGCATACAAGTGCCAGCACATCTCTAAGTATTTTACCCGTCTCTAAGAAAGTGCCCATCGCTAGAAATTTGCCCATCCGTCTGGTAACCGAGGTTTTTCTTGTTTCGGCGTTAAAATGATCAAAAATCCTTCTCCATAGAAGAAAAACGCGCAAAGTCTCGGATTCGTAAGCTTTTCACGATACTCGGGCAATAGGAAAACCGCGCAGCCAGCAAAATCGTACCCACAGCTGCATTTGTATACAGAGCAGGTGGTGTTGTCTCCCTCTCGCGCCTGCACTGCTCGCTCCCGATGTGCGAGCGAAACAACAACAAACAAGTTACAAGGTGTGTGGAGTGGTGTATGCTGCTGGTGTGTTGTAGCTGTAGTTGTAAATACTCGCGCACACAGTGTTGTTGTTGCGCTGGTGGATGGTGTTGTTCAGCGCCTTTTTCGAGTGTTGATTATTTTACTTGCGTGCGTTTGCTACTCGTGGGCGGCTGTAAAGTCAGTGAGACGCGGAAAAGTGCTGGGAAAAGCTGGATAAACGCTAAGCCACAGCTGCGAGGCTAGAAACCGTTTATTTCAAGTGTCAAATCGGGTAAAGAAATCGAGAAAATCAATATTCTGTGAGGGTGCTAGCGGCCAATAAGAAACCTCTTCGTGAAAATAGCAAGAAAGTCGAAAGAATTTCAAGTTTTTGGTAGACCGCTCCCTGAAAAAAGAGATATTTTCTGTTTTGTTGTGTGTTGCTTGACGACTTTGACCGCGCGCATTTTTCCCCGCCGTGAAACTAGTTTCTTTTTGTTTGGTGGCACACCGCTGATGACGTTTTAAAGCCCTGCTGGCCACTGAAATTAAAGCAATTGCCCATAAAAATCAATAAATTCAAGACACGGGTGTATACATACAATTTGAAAGAAATTTAAACAGTGCTTTAAGAGCCGAGTTGCGGAAACTGGGAGAAACTACCCTCCAGTCCCCAAAAACTCCCCCTAAGGATGTTTTTAAATGGGGTATATACATGTACACACACCCACCCGCATTTCACCCCCCAAAAGCGCGCCCCCTTTTCCGGCATTTCGTCAGCATCTATGTAGCATCTCCCCGCGTGCGTGTGTATGTATCTGTTCTGCCTGACAGTGCGAGTGTGTGTGCTTGTGACGAAAGTGCATTGCTCTTCATTACAAAAGCAACGTGCAGAGCGGCCTCGTTTCATGTGCCCAAGTGTGTGTGCTTTTACACCGTTAAGTTAGAGAACTCCAACTAACCCTCAGTTGGCAACACGCTGGCTGCGTTTTTCGGCAGTTGGCAACACGCTGACCCAATAACGGTACAATTAGACCCGCACTCTCCTCCGTCGCGATCTCTCGCACAGATGCGCATGCATGAATGAAACAGAAACAACACCCGCATGCCGTTATTATTATTATAATAATGCTTGTTGTTGTTGTGAAATCTCCGCGACCCACATATTTGCGTTCGCTCGCACAGTGGGACCAAATCGACATCCAATTGGATTAGGAGCAGAGCTGCATTTTTCTGTTTTATTTTTGGTAGCCCATTTTATTCAGGTTCAATGAACCAGCCCACGGAATGCCGCTTAAGAGAGTGTGTGTGCGTTGCCCGTTTTGTGAAAGTTAAAAAAAAATTGTTGCTCGTATTGCTGTGGTTAAACCTCCTATCAATATTCGGTGGCAATGCTGTTTATGTTTCCGGCCGTAATTATATAAATGATTCGACATAATTAGCATGTATTATTAAACAGCGGCGAAATTACCTTGACATTGAGAGATTATTTGTGTGTGCATGTGAATGTTTTGCGAACAGAGCTCCATGTGCCATCTCGTTCGCTCTCGCTGCGAAGGCCATGTTGTAAATACAAGTGTCCAATTAAGTAATATTTTATAGGGCTACTGCTTTTATTGAAATAACCGAGTGCGAATGACCTTGCTAATAGGCACCTGCCTCGATAGCTGCGTATTATCGATAACGAGAAAGGTCGGAACCTCTATCTCAAGATCGGTGACCACCTGCCGGGTGTTCTAGTGCATCTCTGGTTTATATAGACTTCAAGTTCTTTAAATACTTACAAAAATGTGAAAGAAAAAAGGAAAAAAAGGCATGAAAGGAACATGCATATTTCCTTGATAGCTGGACAAATTAATTTCTCAACATTGAAGTCTCCATTTTACTGCTAACTGCATTAGATTTTGCATAAAGTCTTTTCTTTATATTTACCTATACTTTTATGTGTATGTCAAATCCAGTTGATTCGTAAAGCTGTAAAACCTATCTTACTGAAGTACATCTTCTATTTGTGTACCACATTTTCTTCGTACGATCCAAAAAAGAAAATATCCGTTTAACTTCTCTACATTCTCTACGTTATAAAAGATACAAAGATTTTAAGCTATATCGTGTATTTATAATATATGTTTCCTTAAAAAATATTAATCAGACCCCAATACATTCAATTTTATAAAATGATTTACTTCGGTAGAATTTGAATATTGCTTTCTTTAATATTCTATTCTAATTCTAGTATTGTTTTCTTTAATATTCTATTCTAATTCCAATATTGCTTTCTTTAATATTCTATTCTAATTATGATATTTCTTTAATATTCCATTCCAATTATAATATTGCAATTTTAATATTCTATGCTAATTATTATATTGCTTTCTTTAATATTCTATTTTAATTCTAATATAACTTTCTTTAATATTTGCAGTGCCAACAAAATTCCGTCTTCATTCAATGCGAAACTGGAGCTTGACTCCAGCAAAGACGACACCATTCACTCCACAAGCTTGAACAAGAAACTCGTCAAGATTAAAAAGTTCAAGTTGGACGATATGAAGGAGATGGTGGGCGGTTGTTGCGTTTGTTCAGACGAGCGGGGGTGGCCGGAGAACCCGCTCGTCTACTGTGACGGCCAGAACTGTACTGTGGCAGTGCATCAGGCGTGCTATGGCATTGTGACGGTTCCCACTGGACCCTGGTACTGTCGGAAGTGCGAGTCCCAGGAGCGAACCTCTCGGGTCCGATGCGAACTGTGTCCCTCGCGGGATGGCGCCCTTAAGAAGACAGATAATAGCGGGTGGGCTCACGTTGTTTGCGCCTTGTACATCCCAGAGGTGCGATTTGGGAATGTGACTACCATGGAGCCCATCATATTATCATTAATACCGCAGGAGCGGTACTCAAAGAGTGAGCTATAACTTAACTGTTTTATTTTGAAAAATATAAAATATATGTTAATATGTTAGATTCCCTAGATTCAGCTCATTGGCAATAGTAAATTACAATCCGTGAGAAATATTTTTAATATTTTCAGCTTGCTACATTTGCCAGGAGATTGGCAAACCAAATCGTGCCAATGTCGGCGCCTGTATGCAGTGCAACAAATCGAATTGCAAGCAGCAGTTCCACGTCACCTGCGCGCAAAGCCTTGGATTGCTCTGTGAGGAGGCTGGTAACTATCTGGATAATGTAAAGTACTGCGGCTACTGTCAGCACCATTACAGCAAACTGGTGCGTATGTGAGGGATAGCATTCGTGATTTTTCCGTTCAAATTCTTGATACTTTGCAGAAAAAGGGCGGCAACGTCAAAACCATACCTCCATATAAACCCATACAACATGACACCTCTTCCGATTCGTGTTCGTCGCCCGAGAAGGAGATCGATTCTACCATGAACTCCGCGACGACCTCGGCCGCAAGCATAAAGATTACTAGCAGCAGCGGCAGTGGTGGGGGCAGCAGCAGCGTTGTAAATGCAAGCTCCAGTGTTGCAATCTCTGGGGGAAGCGGCAGTGGGAGTGGCGTCTCATCTTCCTCAAAGCAGCGCAAGAGCAATGCATCCAGTAAATCATCTAGCAGCAGCAGCAGCAGCTCATCATCCTCAACAGGAGTGGCTCCCAATCCCTCCTCGAGTTCTGCGCATTCGGGAAGTGCTAGCAATATGACAGGCGGAGGAACTTTACTACCAGGCAGTAGTAACATTGGCAATATCAGCAATAATTTAAACAATAATCTGCCGGGAGGCAGTACGTCCACCAGCAGTGCTGGAAACGTATCTAGTGGAAGTGGGGGAAATCTGTCAGCTTCAAGCGGTGGTGCTACGCAATCGACGAGCAGTCAATCGTCAACAGCACCAGGGACCACCAAATCTTCGGCCAGCAGTTCAAGCAGTAGTAGCAACAGCTACAAAGAGAAACATAGCAAAAGCTTAAGCAAATCCACATCCAGCAAGGACAAGGATGGAAAAGATAGCGCAAGCAATTCAGCAAATAACAATTTCACGAATTCATCTGCATCATCAACATCTTCCAACTCATCGTCGACGCGAGAGAAATCCTCCTCAAAGCTTTCGAAGAGCAAAGACTCCAATCAACTACCGAATGCCACCAGCAGCACAAGCACAACCAGCAGTGTCAACACTCAGCCCAGTTCCTCGACTGCAACTGCTACGAGTGGATTGGGCGGGACTGGGACTCATGTCAGCAGTTCGGCTGCCAGTGGAATCAACACTGCTCCTTCTACAACCCATGAGCATTCGAATCATGCCCACAACCTTAGCACAAATGGAGCAGGATCCGGAAGCGCAGCCGGAAAGTTGCAATCGGCCAGTAATCTAAGCACCAGTAGTTCTGGTTTTGGATCGGATCTGCGATCGGTCAGCACATCCTCAAGCTCCACTTTGAACGACTCCACCGGATTCGGTAGTAATTTAAATTCAGAAAGAGAGAATTTGTCAGGCGCTGGATCGTCGGCAAGTAACATGCCCGGAACAATAGCTCCTGGTACGGGTGTCGTATCTTCGAGTGCGGCCACTAATCTAAGCACCAATAAGGGAGGCTCTTCGTTATCGGCGGCGAATAGTCTTACATCTACGAGCACTTCCTCGGGCAGCTCCTCTAACTCGACACCGAAAAAACGAAAAGCGGATTCTGCTAAGTCTAGTAGCAGTATTTCCACCTCCGCCTCCGCTCTGGAAGATAACAATAGGTGGGGAACGAGAAACGCAAAGAAAAGGTCTTTTACAATATTACATTTTTCAAAATTTGGTAGTTTAATAGTTTACGCCTGATTTCAAAGAAACAAATGGGACTGAAGTTGCACACATATAATTTGGTAAATTGTTTGTTTATCGAATAGCCCGTGCAAAGATCGCATATATAAATTTTTTTATTTTTAAATAAATTGTAAAAATTAGAACATAAAGTATTTAAGCAGTTCCCAAAGTTACTGAGAAATCAGACCAATTAAATATGTTTTTGTAATTTCATTTGAACAAAAGGCTACTTTTGGACTCCGTTTCGTTTATTGTAGAATGTACTAATAAAATAACCCCGTATGAGACCTTTTCCTATTAAAACAATGTATAGAAAAAATAACAATAATTATATTTTTCATTTGTATCTAGCTTAATATCCCGATATGATATCAAAGATGTTCATGTTGCACTGACGCCTCTAACAGATTTTGAGAAGGAAATCGAGAAGAGCTCCAAGAGGGTAAGTTACATTTTTCTTTGTTTATCTTTTAGAATACTATTAATAAATCGATAAACAATTAAAGTACCTTTCCAAAATATTGAGTTTTTATGAGCTTTTTACTTTTTGAGGAACTTGTTTCGGATCTCTTGAGCTATTTTCCGAAAGCTTCTCTTAAAGTGTTCTCTCTTTTAGATACAATGTTGCTATTTTAATAATGGCTCCCATTATCTTTTACACTTGTATACATCTTGTCATATAGTTTTTCTCTGATCAAACCTAAAGAGTAGGACAGAGTACTGCTATATTCGTCTCATTCGTTAAAAGTTTTGAACGCAGGCGCCTTGCCAAATTTTGTATCATACTTATAAGTGGAAATGCAATTGCAAATGCATTTTAAAAATGTTTTGAGAAATTCTGCTGAAGGTGCGCCTTAATTATACAAAAGGTGTTACCCACCCGTTCTTGTATTGAAGAAATTCCGTGTTTTTCAATGCTACCTCTTGGACTGTGTGATATTCGATTGTTCCATTTTTAAAATGGTGTGTTTTGAACGAAATATTATGATTAATCAAATATAAAAAGAGTTTGTTTGCATTAAAGTTATGTAGGATCTAAGAATTACAGTGTTAGGTTTTTGAAAATCATCTGTAAGAACCAATTAGAACCAATATCCAATTTTTTCCCTCAGTAATGGAATAAGAGGTATTTTCTGGCCGACTTAGGCTTCGCCATGTCTGGTTATATTTTTCCGATCTGATTGATGCTCAACGATGTACCCATGCCCCATTAATTTCCTTTTGAACCAAAAATGCATGGCAAAATATTATCGAATTTTAATTAAAAGCAAATGCGCATGTTAATTTATTGATGTTGAAGTGCCAATGTTCCCAAAGACAGACAGGCAGCGACTTTGAACAAGGCAGTTTAACCATGTTGTTGGTCCAATAAAACATCAACATCATCTTTTTCGCCTTGTCATGAGCACCTTCACCTGGAATATTCTGCTAGAAAATATACAATTATATATACAATTTATTCATGCACTTTTCATGTATACTAGCATATACATACGTGAGAGCAGATATTTTGTGATTTGTTGGGTTTGTTGTTCGGGTCGCTAATGTATTTATTGTTGGGGCTACAATATAGTCATCCCTATCGTATTCTCTGGCGACATCGTTGCCTTCGTGCCGTGTGCAGACAAAGACTCAAAGCGCTTGACAAATTTTTCAACGCGATCAGTCGAAAATCGTTGTTAATCGAAGCTAAACTAAAATTAAGGATATTTCTCTTGCGAACCTTTTTATTACGAACGAAAAGTAAATATCAGTTTTTTGTCAATGGAAAACTAAAATCATCAACCACGCATAACCCAGTATCTCAATAATAAGTGTTGTGTTTGCCTAAAAAATATCGGTTCAAGCTGCTACAAAACGCAAAGCGAGGAAAATATAGTTTTGTCAAGCGATCGTTTAATTTTAGAACTTATGTGTAATTTGGACCATAATATGACCCACAAATGAGGGGAATGTATGGCTCCACAGAGGAAGCATTTTTCCCACACACTATTATTTATAGATTCCGTTTTTTGTGTGTGGAAAAACTTTTCCGCAACTGTCTCACTCAATAAAATGAGTACTATCTGCGAGGATTTTTTTTAATCGAGTTATATTCAAGTACAAATCGAAGCCTGATCGTTTCAGCAGATCATATCTTACATCACTATATTTAGTCCTCTCCAAAATGTCAATACCATTTGCGCGCTATACTGAAAAATAAAAAAAACCAGTTCTTTCGTTGCTTGCAATAAAGCTAAAATGTTTAGCTTAAATTATTATATTTAGTCGGGAATATAAACAAATTCCCAGATGCCTGATTCCCAATGACACTGCAACTTTACGATCTTCTATGATAAGCTTCCCCTGGGTTAAATGTGCGTACAATTTATATAAATGTTAGCGAACATAAAAAACAAGATACGGACATGGAATAAAAAACTTTTTCAAAGAATCGAAAAAGTTTAAAAACCGCAGACTCAACGAATACCAATATGTTTCCATCCCACTCTCTGGCATTATTTGATGAAAACTGAAATAAAACGAAGGAAAACTGCTCCGTGTTGCCGCATCTTAAGTTTCTCAACTCGGTGCTGAGTAGGAAAACTCAGTGGCAGCCGCGAAAAGTCGACCGCGTTGCCGTGCCGTGTGCACTCACAATTATATAGACTAGTTTGCTTTGAGCAATCTTCCAGTTCAGTACTCGGCGCTTCCGTGTGTGGTTTTAGTGCGATGTAGGTTCCGTTCTATCTTGGCATATAGGTGCAGCTATATACCCTCACCCCCAGCGGGTGGATATCGTCAGCTCTTAACCGATATTGCACGCAGCCACCATTGCAAAACACCTGACTAATCCATCGCAACCGCTAGATAACCAGCTTACCGGCCAGGGACGATCCTCTGTCGGCGTTGCTTTAGCTGTGACTCAGTTTTAGAACACCCAGATATGTATATATCTGCCATAGTCATTTTTTGTGTGTGCTTTCCCAAATCTATCTACCTGTCTGCGTTATTTTTATACAAAATTTTCTGTATAGATACACATTTATTGCTCATGTTTTCCTCTGTTTTCTGTGATTCGAAAAATTCCTCCTTTATTTTTTGTTGTCATGAGAAAGATGTTATTTTCTGATCATTAGCATAGGAATCTTCAATATGAATTACGTATACATACGTCCGGTTGGGTAATTTTCTGGCACGGGCGATGACGTCTCGACTGACAGATAAGAATCTTGATAGATGATCTACATAAAGCAAAGTGAGGAGAAAATCTCGACTGCCAAGTTGAATTTTTAATAGTTCACTGCAAACTTAAGATTAATCAAGCGTCTTAACGGTTAACGGTACTTGTTAACAAGTACTAGCTACTATACGAGTTCTGTCCCTACAATTTGAACTACACTAGAACACTAGCAGCTTGAATAACTAGATGGGCTTAGAATAATTTGCATACCACTTCACATTCAAAAATGGCAGATGCTTCCCTCATCGCTTTCATCACCACCGAAGCTTCCACTTTCCTGCATTTTCCAGCAGGACATACACCACGATCCCATCGACTCTATTCGTTCTTGTTTTGCAATTTCAGATAATAAACTTAATAAGTATAGTAATTGTACTCGCGTAGATCATTTCGATAGAGTTAAAAACCGAAACACAGACAGAATGCCTTCCTTCCAACCGATCGAGGCCCCCAAGTGTCCGCGCTGCGGCAAGAGTGTCTATGCTGCCGAAGAGCGTCTGGCTGGCGGCTATGTATTCCACAAGAACTGCTTCAAATGCGGAATGTGCAACAAATCCCTGGACTCCACCAACTGCACAGAGCACGAGCGGGAGCTCTACTGCAAGACGTGCCACGGTCGCAAGTTCGGACCGAAAGGTTACGGTTTCGGCACCGGAGCGGGCACCCTCTCCATGGACAACGGGTCACAGTTCCTGCGCGAGAATGGCGATGTGCCGTCTGTAAGGAATGGAGCCCGCCTGGAACCCAGGGCCATTGCTCGGGCCCCCGAAGGTGAGGGCTGCCCTCGTTGCGGTGGCTATGTGTACGCCGCCGAACAGATGCTGGCCCGCGGACGCAGCTGGCACAAGGAGTGCTTCAAGTGCGGAACCTGCAAGAAGGGTCTGGACTCGATCCTGTGCTGTGAGGCTCCGGACAAGAACATCTACTGCAAGGGCTGCTATGCCAAGAAGTTTGGACCCAAGGGCTATGGTTATGGCCAGGGAGGTGGTGCTCTCCAATCCGACTGCTATGCTCACGACGACGGAGCACCCCAAATCCGTGCCGCCATTGATGTGGACAAGATCCAGGCCCGGCCGGGTGAGGGTTGCCCGCGTTGCGGTGGCGTAGTCTACGCAGCGGAGCAGAAGCTTTCCAAGGGCCGGGAGTGGCACAAGAAGTGCTTCAACTGCAAGGACTGCCATAAGACTCTGGACTCGATCAATGCCAGCGATGGTCCCGATCGGGATGTGTACTGTCGCACCTGCTACGGCAAGAAGTGGGGACCCCATGGCTATGGATTTGCTTGCGGCTCTGGTTTCCTGCAGACCGATGGCTTGACCGAAGATCAGATCAGCGCCAACAGGCCCTTCTATAACCCGGACACCACGTCGATTAAGGCCCGTGACGGCGAGGGCTGCCCCCGGTGCGGAGGAGCCGTGTTTGCCGCCGAGCAACAGCTTTCTAAGGGCAAGGTGTGGCACAAGAAGTGCTACAACTGCGCGGACTGCCACCGGCCCTTGGATTCGGTTCTGGCTTGCGATGGACCCGATGGCGACATCCACTGCCGTGCCTGCTACGGCAAGCTCTTCGGACCTAAGGGCTTTGGCTACGGCCACGCCCCCACTCTGGTGTCCACCAGTGGCGAGAGCACCATTCAGTTCCCAGATGGTCGTCCTCTGGCCGGACCCAAGACCTCGGGTGGCTGCCCGCGATGCGGCTTCGCCGTTTTCGCCGCCGAGCAGATGATCAGCAAGACCAGGATCTGGCACAAGAGGTGCTTCTACTGCTCGGACTGCCGCAAATCACTGGACTCGACGAACTTGAACGATGGACCCGACGGCGACATCTACTGCCGAGCTTGCTACGGACGCAATTTTGGACCCAAGGGAGTGGGCTACGGTATGGGCGCAGGCGCTTTGACAACCTTCTAAACGAGTTTATGTAGATCCAATCGAATCCCACATCCATGTCTGTGAACCGTTCCGATACTTCTGTCTAATGACTTATCTGTTTTAACTAACTATCCCTGAAATTAGCTAACTTAGTCTTCGTTTTGCTTCCAACGATTTTTGATCAACGATGCACTGAATGCAATTCAATTTTCTTTAGGTTATGTGAGATTAAGTTTAATATGAAAACAAGAAAAAAGAATAAACGCAAAAAAATCTTGAAAACATAAAACTTACGACTCAAAGCGAAACTAACTTTCGAACACAGACTAACGAACTAAACGACACTGACCACATCGAGAACAGCCCAATTTTCTGCAGGTACTATAACCGCACTAACGAAGGAAGCAACTACTGCGAGCCAAAGTCGTTACTACTTTTTGTATCTTAAACTATTTTCGAAGACCAGCCAAGTATGTCTTATGCTCCAAACCGAAATATCCAAAAGCATACTTTGTGCAAATTGACAAATTTTATACATATACTCTTACGACGAACAATGATGAAAGATATGATGTTGTATATTTAGCTGATTTAGTTCTTACGATATACTTATGAAATCTGATTATTTATAATGATGTTTTAATGATTTCTCACCCATCTAATCTATTGCATTCTGATTGGGATGCGAGCCATGGCAGATATAAAATATTCATATATATCAGCGTACATGTTCTGCATACACACACATAACATCCAATAATATATGCCCCAGTGGGTTCCATGAAAACAAAATGATTTCGAAATGGTTTTCGTAGTTTTAATTGATTTAATTGGGTGCGCATACCTGAGATTTCTGCATTTAAATGGTTGAGTTGCCACTCTGATTGGAATGACCGGTGGGTGGTTGGGTGTTTAGTTGAGTTCAATTCTGTTTGTTTCGGGATATTCGGTTCGGATTGAGCCAGCTCATCTGGTCTATATATAGCTCGTTCGGCCGACAAACATCGTGAAAAATAATTGCTCAACATACGCACAAAAAGTTCCCTACATATACGTACAGGAATAAATCCTTGTTTGTGTGTGTGGGCCTCTCGAGAAAAACAGCGAAATGTTCCATAACCGTACTGAAATGATTTTCTAAATATAAATATGATGCCAATATCGAAAGCTTTCCACATCACTCAAAACTCTCACTCAAGAGAACAACTTAAGAGATGTTCGCATATACTTTTGAGAAATCCTTAGTTATATTATAATATTTATAACACGTGCCTGCTGAGAATGTTGTGTAATAAGTGAGTTACTCAAGAGATGGCTCACCCACCTAGAGCAAAGTTTTTATTGCTAATGCACTTTTAGGACCACCCCACCCGAAATAACCTCTTGGGAACTAAATTTTAATGAATTTTAATGAACGCCCACTTGCGGGCATTATTCACATTTCTATTAATTCTTCGACATCCTAAGCAGACAACTATAGGTATGTTATGATATAGTATAGTCTTATGCTCCGTGACGTTGACCACGAAAATTCGTTGCCATGGGGTTGGCCAAACTAAATAAATTATTTTTTGTTTTAATATACTTTTTTTTTGACATAAATATTAAATAAATCGCCTTCAGCCAGGTGTGTTTACGTTAGTTTTGGTATCGCATTGGCGAGAATATTTATAGACCTTCCGAGTCAGCATCTATTTTCGAGAGATTCGGTTTTGAAATTGTTTCGCATATGACACACGGCACTTCAAAAACAACCGAATTGACGAGCCATAACAGTGAGAAAATTTTTTGCTGAATGCGCCGATGATCTCTAAATATACTTGGATATGTATTCTATTCGATATGGCTTTTCTAGTATGTTATTAATGTTTAATTTCTGGCTTTCAATGGCGCGAATAGATTTATGCCTTGTTGAAGTCCGCGACTATTTGTATACCGGATCGAACATGATAATGGCTGAGATAGAGAACATGTGGTTGTGCTGATTTTCGGTTTGCGGAAGACGAGTGCAAGGTTTTCCAGTGGGGTTTGTTTACCCACCGACCGCTTTGAAATGTTACAGAAAAGGCGATTGATTGATTAGATCAGGAAATGACACATTCGATTGCTCCGGTAATGACACAATGTGCCATCAAATGTACATGATATCAATTGCCTTACGTGACTAGCGTGCATTTAATGGCCAACTTATTGATTTCACATTACAAAGAAAAATGTCCCACTGTTTGGCGGGGGTTAGAATGGAACCGCATCGAAACGGAACCGTTTGGCCACAGACTGACAGTTTTGAGCGGCTCACTGCCGCGTTCATTTGGACCACCAATTGTGAGGACTAAATTGCAGCTACCGCATGGAACTGTGGGGGGTGGCCTGAGAATCAAAAATCAGGAAGCGGAAGGACCTCAAGCGGGTTTTGTGCAATTTTTTCGCGGTGGTTCGGGTGCCCTGTCTGTCGATAGAGATAGTGGTGCACAGTTTAAAAGCGCACCCGCTGACGGGGGGTGATAATTTATAATTTCTATTCCTCTTGACTGTGTCGATTATGAGCGGTTGTCAAATGTCAGGGAAAAAGAACTGGGAAATTCATGTGCTGACTACTCGGTGTACTTACAATAAAACTAATTTTTATGACGCCCTCACTCGGCTGAGGGTTTGTTTTATGATTTTGTCTCCGAAAGTGAGTCGCTTGGTGTGCATTTCACTTAGGCAGTTCCTCTTAAATGGCCATGAATTTAGTTCCCTTCCTTGAAAAGTCGGGTCACCCGAGCAACAACACCATATTTGGGTGTGGGTGTGTCGTTCAGTTTTTATCGAATCTCCGGGTCGCGTGTTGCCTGAATTTGACAAATTCACAGGAGTGACACGTGTCCTTTTATTATTCCTTTTTGGACTTTTTGTGAATGCCTTTAGATTTATGTTGTGGTACAGTTACCGTTCTGTTCATGCTAATATACAAATTGTGCTAAATAATGTGTATAGTTTGGTCAAGAGAAGGACTTGGCTTTTCTAAATTTTATAATAATGGTTAGGATAGCGAATTGAACATATTTGACATGAATAAGCCAACCTATTATTATTTTTTTACTGGAATGCATCAATAATAATCAACCTCTTTCATATCCGATAAATATGTGCTAGTTTTCACCCCCAAAGTAAAACTCTCACGATCTCGCATCTCTGGCTGAATAAAACCGCCGAACTGACACTTGTGTAAATATTTGAGTGTGACATTTTTGTTTTAATTTGATTTTCGGAACGCCTGAGCTTACCCTCCTGCCGTTTGATGATCAATAGTGCGTCCTTAATGGGTTTGCGCAGTGGCGTGTGCAAAGTTAAAAACGTTGCCTGGAGAAATATTTGCACAATTCATTTGATTCCTTGAGTGCTGCACTCACTGCTGTTTGTTGGAAAACCCTCTTTTTAAGATTTGTTTGTTGGGTTGAATGACCAGCTCTGTCGAGACTTAAAAGCATCACCTGTCTGAGTCCGGGGATTGCACTAATTAATGCATGTTTAGGTGCTTTATGGTCGAGAGTCTGTTAATTATGAACCAACAATTTCTTGCCTCTATGACAAAGAGATTCTGACAACAGATAGCTTACAACAGCAATGGAAACTTGTCCAAGTATCCTATCTTGTTAAAGAAGAAGTCTGATATTCTTCAAAAAACTGAACAGTAATGCAGGCAATTCAAGTTGTAATATATTGCAAAGAATGCTTTATTCTCAAACAATGATTTTGTTCAGTAAGTATGTTCGTGATACAGAGTTTTGCCTGTAGTAAAATTAATTTTCAAGCGGCAACGAAGACGGCGCCATTGTTCCTTTGCCACCTTTCTGGTGATTCGATTACGGTCGCGATGTTGCAACGGCAACATTTGTGCCCCAACACCGCCCAACCCAAAAACCCTAAGACTCCCATTTGGCTTTTGTTGGGTTTGTTTGTTTTGTAAAACAGGCACGTTCACCTGACTCCGCACATGCCCCTATACCGCTGCTCCATCGCCAGGTAAATGCCACTTAACGTTCATTTTTGCCTTTCTGCACCATGATTTTTTGGGCTTTTATTTGCATCGCAAATTATGCTCGCTTTTTTTCTTCTGCTTACCACTCCAGCTGCAAACAATATGCTGCTTCTTCTTCTTGCACTTCTTTTATTTATTGCCAATCGCAAATGTCTGCGGTGGCGGTTCCTGCTCTCCCTCTCTTTCTCGTTCTCCTCTCCTGTAAACATTGCCTTACAATTCAATTATTTTTCATTTTCCTGTTTTGTCTTCTTAAATCGCTGTCTGGCAACTACAACAACAAATACAGCTCCAGCAACAGCAGGGAGAGTAGAATTAACCTGCATGCAGCAATTGCCACCCACCCCCACCCTCATCATTCTATCTCGCTCGCTTAGTGATGGGCATTGCATAAAGCACACACAACGAAATATCTACATCTACGTTTGTTTTTATGTTGCAACGGTCTCTCGCATTGCTCTCTCTCTCTCTCTCTTTCTCTCAAGAAGTTGCTCTCCGAAACTGTTCTTAGGCTGGCTGGGAACAGTTTTGATATATGAAAGGTCCAAGTTATAGCAATAAACAATACAAAATCTCAATAAGTTTTGGTGTTAATAATAATTTTATTCTATTTACACAATATTTATGAATATAATATGCAAATAATTAATTTAATACCTTCAGTGTTATCGAAGCACATCTGTTGGTTGACCGATCTAATATGATCTTACAAGCAATACACTTCTTAGCCCATAAACAACGAGGCACCATAATTACATACATATTTAGTCGTTACTCTATAGCCACATTATTATCCCTTTTTAATGGGTCTCATAAAATAAAATAAGTATTACTACAGCGAATAACAGGTATATCTGGGCACGAGAATTCCAGTTAGAAATAGAAGTCTCTACTAACTTGGTCAGTCTCCTTTTAATTTATTGTTCTTTGTCACATTTCTGTTTTGCTAAGCTTTTCTTTAGCCTTCACTCTTCCTGGTCATTACTGTGTTGTTGCTGCTGCTGCGCTCTTTTTATTACATCAACAGTATTACGACATGCAGTTCATGTTGTTCGGCTGCATTTGAATCTGAATCTTTGTTGCTCAAAGTGAGAGACTGAGAGAGAGAGAGAGAGAGAGAGAGAACTGTGCGTATGAGAAAGATTCACTTTTACACATCAAAAAAAGGGATGAGAGTTATTTTAAATGTAGTATTAAAATAATCTTAATCTAAAATATTTGCCATATTAGGCAATTAATGGATATCATTTCATGATATTTTATAAATTTAAATGCAAACTCAAAAATGTTTGGCATTGCATTTTTTTCTGTGCACCTGAGTTATACGGCTGCACAGTACATTTTCGACGTCACTCCTCGTGATGCATGTTTTGTGCCAGCCTTAACACTCAATGGTGAATTTATGAATTTGAATAAATTTGCACCTTGCTAATTGTTCTGAAGTACCTTGATCCCACTCCCAAATGCATACTGGGTAACGTTTTTCCAGTTAACTTAGGTGCCTCCGTTTGCTACTCAACTCCTCCATGTATGTTTGAACCTACGAATGTATGTTTATTTTTATGCTGCCGCCGTGTGTTCTTCTGTTTTTTTACCGTCTGCACACCGGTGCGTGCGTGTGAGTGTGCGTCTGGCCTACGTGCAGACATGCACTCACACTGGCGCAGGAGCAACAACAATACATACAGACGTCTCAATAATCCCCCACGGAAAACCGGCTGCCAGCCAAACCAACAACAACAATGCAGCGCGCTCTCTGAGAGCTCTTCTACTCTCTGCGCTGTTCCCTCCCCCGGTCGCTCTTGTGCTGTATAGCTTCTAAGCGCTTGGATGGAAACTGGCCAGTTTATTCGAATTTCGAACTCCGTGCGGCCATGCAGCAACTATAGCTCCGTAGCTTACTCTTTGGCCATGCAGCTCCGCCGACGCTGCAGCCTCCGTGCATGTGAACCAGAAAAACAGTGGATAATTTGTTGATTTTCGGTTAAGCGAGCATGAGCGTGTGTGTGTGTGTGTGACACCTCCAATTAAGTTTAGTTCTGTATGTGTTTTATGTGAAAAATATTCACGTGGCCGCTGCTGGGTCTCACATGTTTTTCCAACAAGAAATAATGCCAAGTTTCCATTTAAAAGAAATTAAGTTTTGTTGAGAAAAAAAGTTTAAACGTCGACTGTGCTGTGTGTGCCCGAGTGAGAGAGAAGGCAATACGAAACAAGAAGTGACAGAGAGCGAGAGCCAGCCCAGTCGCCGCCACATAAAAAGTTATTCACCCCAACAACAACAAGAAAAGCAATAGCAATAGCAACAACAAAAACGGGAGAGAGCGGCGGAGGTGGTTCTCACGTATGCGCTGTGATTTTGTGATTGTGTTTGCGAGTGTTTGTGTGCGTGAGTGTATACAAAATACAGGCAGCATACAAAATAATAATATTGAAAGCGATACAACAACAAAGGCCGTCCCATCGAAGAAGAAACGGCCAAAAAGACTGAAGACGGAAGAACTGGAGAGCCTGTCCAGTTAATTACAGAGCACAAAGTAGAATCGAACAGCAACAGAGAAAGAGAGAGGGAGACAGATAGGGGTCAACCTGGCTCTCTCGCAAAGAAGACGGGGGCGAGGAGCGGCCAAAATGATGATGATGGACACCATGGACACCTCGCAGTCGCAGCCGATGGACGTGGCTCCGGCCGTTGCAGTGGCAGCCACATCGGGCTCTCTGGTGGACTTTACCGCTGCCATGGTGAGCATGGCGGCCACCGCTGAGGCTGAGTCCGCCGAGAGCAACAACAACCACATCGACATGGCCGAGTACAAGGAGCACCGCAAGAACAAAAAGAAGAAACGAGAGAAGAGGGAGCGCGAGGGCAAGGAGCACCGGCATCACAAACACCGCGATCGGGAGCATCGGGAGCATAGACGACATCGGGACCGGGAGCGGGACAAGGAGCGGGATCGGGAGGGACATCACCACCATCCAACGCACCACCACCCCAACAACAGCCAGCACTCGACCTCCGCCTCGTCGTCTCCTTCGTCCGCCTCCACCACGCCCTCTGCGACCATCGAATACGTGGGCGGCTCGGCCTCTGCCTCGCCCTCTTATCTGGGCGGTGGAGTGACGGGAACGGGTGGAGCGGTTGGAGCCACCACCACATATCCGCACAACTTAAAAATACGCTTCCTGCTTTCCGGGGTAAGAATTTGCCTTTGCCTTTGCCTCGGTCCACAAGACACTTTCCCATATCCCTTGGCAGCGGAAAACACGGCGCCCAGCATTTCCGTGCATCCCAGCATCTGTCCCTGCCAATCCCTCGAATCTATTTTCGGAACTCCATGAAAGCTGTCTGGTCTGTCAACTAGGAAATGGTTGCAAACAGAAGAAGATCTAAAAGAGAAGTTCTAAACGTTTGTCCTATTTCCATTTTAACGAGTCTTCTCGCATTCAATGGAAACAATGGTGATCCGATCGTTATTTATTTTAATATGTTGCTGTGGCCGATGCCGTTTATTCAAAGTATCCATGATCTTTACATTCCGAGTACCAAACTTGGCTAAATCTAAACCTTCCCAAATATTTTGATGCTAGTTACCTCGTTAGAAAGTGTTTATATGACAAGGTTGATGGCAACTTCCTACAACGGAAATTTAACACGTAAAAAGGTCGATGCCGAGCACAAAAAGAATGTATTAGGAATTTCTTCAGTTGTCCATTTTATTGTATATCGGCAAAAACATGCTTTTACGATAAGTACCAATGATCAAATGACAAATTTAAGCGAATTAATTGAAAATAATAGTTTGACATCAGTATTCCAAATTCTAAGTCACTTCTTTTTTTTTAAGTATTAACAGCAAACTTTGGGACTTAAGAATTTTTCCAAACGTGATATTTGATCTCGACCCTTTTATTTTCGCTTAGAAACTGATCCGTTTTTTATTTGTCTTATTTCTTTTTCTCATATCTCCCAACGGGATATCCCTTTGTTTGCCATGATGCCGAGATACTGATCCAGCCATTAGGGCCTCTTATTTAAATTCCATCCATCGGCAATGCGTTTCCTTATGGGTTCTTCATTTTAAAGCAACCCCCATTGCGTCGCTGTTCGATTGCCAATGTCTTTGACACTCCATCAATAATTTAACCGCATTTTCACCGTGCAGCGCACAACGTGCAACATGCACCTGCAACTGTGGGACCGAGCCACCTGCCACGAATGCTGGAAAACAAAAGGAGCGTTCAGAGGGAAGACACCTTCAATTACGACGGGCTGCGCCCCTCGCCCGCATCCACTTTCCCTGCCTTCCTTCCACTCCAATTGGCCTTAAAACGCATATATCAGAGTTGTGACACATGGTGCTCGATTATTGATTAGTGTAAGTGCCATTAAGGGCGGACTCTATTCCTGCTAGTCCTCCTCCTGCTGCTTCATCCAGGACTACGTGACCGACTAGCAGAGGGGATTCCGGGCAGACAGCTGTTCGCCTTATCCATACCGTTTCCCCTTTAGAGGCAAACACTTATCCCGAAAACAGGACGGCTTCGCTGGCTGGGATATCGCATTGTATCCTGGCCCGGGTCGCTTCCTTCTTCTGGCCTTGTGCAATACAGTCAGCATGGCACATTTGCGCCTAGTTTACGACAGCTGCCAAGCATCTTCCTCGCTCCCTCGTGGCAACATCTTGAGCTCGTTCCTCGGAGCTACCCTTACTTTTTTGCCTGAGCTGGCTGTTGCTTCCTGGCGGCTGATTGATCCTCGCTTCGATCTTGTTACAGCTGCCGATTCTTAGCTCCCAGGTATGCGGGCCGTTGTCCTGTCCTGGGATCTTTATTTACTCACCTTTCCTTTCTGCTGTCATCTTGTTGTTTTTCGCTTGTCCCAACGTTTGCTCTAATTGTTATTTTAATTTGCAAGCGTGGTATGGTTTTTTCATTCAATAGTGGATTAAACTTTCAAGGAAACATTTTTATAGGCAATGTTTTTTGGAAGTTCCTATAATAATTATTTTGGGCACTTTATAAACAAGATCAGACAGAGGGATACTTTAAAATTAGCTTAGTACCTGCTTGTACCTGTTCCATTTTTTACCTTTTTTAGCTTCACTATCCAAACACGATTCTTCGAGTTTTCTGTGTGTGATTTCCTATTTATATGGCCATGAAAGAATTTAGTAATTATAATTTATACTTGAGTTATTCTTTGATTATGATACTTCTGTGGACTAAAGTTTATTATTTTCTTGGGGCTTCTAAGTTTCACAAATGAAAATAGGGCTACGAACCGTCGACTTCATCTGTTAAGTCCTTTCCAATCACCCAGAAGGCACTTATCGAATCCTATCCTATATTCCCTTTGACCGCCCAATTATCCCATAGATAAGTAGACAGTTGTAGTTTCCCTTTTACTGGACGTGCTTTTCCGCACTTAAGGCCTTAATTCAATAAAGGATATACCAGACGTTTTGTTTATTCGTTGAAATCTGAGCATTTCCTTTTGATATTGCTTTTTACCAGCAACGACTTCGTTTCCTCAAGCATTTACAAAAAAATAACGCTTTATTCAATTTGAATAATTCTATCGTTTATTTGGCGGCTTGTTTGTTGTTTGCTTGAGTATTTTTCTTCGCTTGTGCGAATTCTTTCCTCAAAGGGGACAAGGACAACCCTTTTATACGACCATTAACCCACAGCATTGTTTGCCAGAAAGAGAGGGAGAATCGCGAAGGGGTAGGAGTGGACAAGCAGTCATTCGAGCGCAGACACGCTAATATAATATTTATAGTTGGTGTTTTGCTTCCGGCTGCCTCGGCTTAGCTGGGCTCCTTTTATTGAATTGAATTTGTCGCACAATGGAAATAAAATTGAAATGTGTCCAGGAAGCGATTTCCGAATGCAAAGCACGCTCAAGTTGTCGAAAAAAATGTTCTGTATAGCATAGGGGTTGCTTCGCTATCCTGATTTCGCTCCGACTTCAGGCCATTAGCTGCAGCAACAGGATAATCGCGATTGCGGCAGCTGGCGAGCAGGAGAACCACAAAAATCGGAGGGTTAGAAAACAATTCGAAAAGCTTGACAAGCATACACAACTTGACCATGAAAAAGGATTAACTCGATTTTCAATTACAAAACATGTCGAATATATACTTTGGCTTACAGTAGAACTTTGCAAACTTTTAATGTGTTTGGAATACTTTATGGCCATACGAAATATATTATTTTCACTTCTAGGCTTGACGAAATACAACACGATTCATAAATACCTTTGATTGTAACTCGATTTTATGTAGCAGATGGTAGTTTGAGTTTTTCCCGGTAATGGCCGGTCCTTCATTTCTTGACCTGAATCTAATGAGGCATGAAGGTGTTTTTGTCGGTTTTGGTAATTTGACACTGTAGTTTTTCAGAGCAACAGGCATGCGCTGCCACCTTTTTGTTGAGAGATCCCAATCAAACGGGATTTCCTATTGGGAAAACCATCCATCAGGTGGCAACGCCGTTCATAGGCTTTTCTTTTTTGTCTCTTTTTGGTCTACGTGACCAAACTTCATTGCATGTGGATGTGTGTGTGTTATGTTGCACCCCCAACCCCGATATTAAACAGCAACAACAATAGAGAGGAAGTCTGTCGACACAGCGAGAGAGAGGGAGAAGCAGCTAGTGACAGAGAAAGAGCGTGAGAGGGGGTGGGCGAAATCGAATCGAACGGAGTTACTCTCTCGGTAGGCCTTGCTCTTTATTGTTTTTTGTGCATTCGCTGCATATAACATTTGTTGCCCCACACAAACCGACGTATAAATATACATATAGTATATAATTAAGCTGCATATGGCAGCATATGTCGAGGCAAAACCACAAAAATACAAATTTTACAACAGCAATAACAACGAGAAAAACTCGCCCAGCATTGCAGCAACATTTGTTGCAGCTGCAGCCTGGGTGTCTTGCATTCTTTTTAAAACTCTGACTCACTTACTTGTTCCGTTCGTTTTTTATTTAATTCTCTTTTTTCGTGTGTGGAGCAACATCAGCGATAAGAGCTTGTGAGTTGCATTAATGTGGCAGCTTTTTTTTTTATCTATATGGAACACATACAGCCTTCTCTTTCTATCATCCACCCGCATGCATTTGCTGCAGCGACAACAATGAATTGCTGTGATTGCTGGCTCTGCTGAATAGTTTAACAGCCTGTTATGGGCCTGTTAATTAAGCTGTACTCTCTGGTGTTTTCCAGTGTCTTGTGCGATTGTTATTCTTCTGCCTCGTTGGTTATGGTGTTGTAAACATGTGTTTACATGGCTCACCACCAACCGGATGTGGCTAATGACCACAAAGCTAAAAAGCAAATCGGCCGAGGAACAAACACCATTATTTACACAGATATGGATTCCCTCTTGGGAAACTTTTGATCATTTATGAAACACTCTGTGAAACGCTCAGCTATCGGAGTTTGGGTTGAAATTTGTTACAATATTAAAGAAATATTGTAACAAGTAAATGGAAAATTTATGAAGAAGTAGACATACACATTAAGAGTGATGATGAAATGCATTAACCTTTATCTCTGCTCTAGTAGAAATGTTTGGCAGCTCGACACGTCTTAAAGTAAACAATTTACAATATTAATTAGCATCAAAACAAATCAAATAGTTGCAAAACCAAATAATCATACATATCAATATTAGAAGCTTCTTTTAAAGTATGTGGTAGCAAATAATAACGTCGTCACTTAAGAGTTTTTATCATAATAATTTACATTTCTCGTTAACATTATCAAAGCCAATGCAGGAAATACCAACTATGACGTTTATATTTCCCTCATGAGTACTTATCGTGAGTAATCTTAAAAGTTTCTAAAAGTTAGAACTCAAGTATTTGTGATCAGCGAACGTAGGTTTCTGACGCAAAACCATTACAACCCTCGACTGTTTTCGTTGTGTATTACGAGTACAACTAGAACTAACAAATTATTAGATGTCATTTTCGCGGACGTTATTGTATATTTAGGTTTTTATCAGCTAGTTTTATTTACTTCTGAATCACAACCCAAGCATTCATACACTTAATCACCACTTCCTGCCTTCTTTTCGCCTGCAGCAACGTACCGAACTCAGCCCGCCGACCCACCAAACATCCGCAACCGCTGAAGTAAATGCACCGCTGGCCAGCTCTACGAGTGCATCCATTGCGGTAACTGCGAGTGCAACAGCTGCATCAGCCCCACCAGCAACAGGCACTACTACCTCAGGCAGCAGCATTAGCGGCAATGCCGGCTCAACCTCCAGCGGTAACAGTTCCGGAGTATCGGCGACTGGAGGAGCACAATCCGCCGTGGGGTCTGGCGGCTATCCAAAGACAGAATCGAGCAAGTCGAGTGGCACCGCAAGCGCAGGCAGTGGCAGCAACAGCAATACGAGTAGCACCAAGCACGGCAGCAACATCAAGGACATTAGCAGCAGCAGCAATCAGCAGCCATCGACTGCGACCAACAGTACTGCACCCAGCCTTTTTGTCTCCGTGCCACTGTCCACGGCCAACGTACCTGGAATCAATCTGCCCACCAGCAGCACTAGCAGTAATACCACCAGCGGTAAGTTTAAAAGTGCAGAACACATACTGGAGTTCTCTTGTAATGTGTATAAAAATGTACATAAAGAAGCAACTTCTTACCAATTTTTTTAAAATGCCTGTACTAACTTTTTTTGCAGAATCCCACTCGGCATCATCCCGCAGCAGTGGAGCACAAACTCAGCATCAGCAGCAGCTAAGCAATGCATTGGTTGGTCCGCCAATGGGAGGATCCGCTGGGGCTTTTCATGGCGGAACAATCAGCGGTGGGTCCTCGTCGGTCATCCAGCATCAGAGCGGAAAGTCATCGCCGGCTCTGGGCACCCTAGTCAGCGGCAACAGTGGTGGCAGTATAATCTCCGCCAGTGGCGTTGCACTACCCATTGCTAACCTCACTGCCACGACAACGGAGACCGGCAACTTGAAGATCAGCTATGAGAAGCAGACGACACGAGTGCAACAATTGCAGGAGCAGGAGGCGCCACCGGCCAGACGCAGCAGGTATGTGTGCTCGATGAGAAGTCAGCCCCATAAGTGGCATTATCCAATGGTATTTGTAGCTTGTGCTTACAGTTCTTTTAGTTTATACTAGATCGTAGATATATCTTTTCACAGCCTTACTTTGTGATTTTGTGTTCTGTTGTTGTGAGTGTGTAGATTGTTAAATGTCCTATTATCCACTATGTGAGATTTGGTTACGTACTGTTGCAATTGAGATGCAATTAAATGCAAATGAATCGAATTTTAGGGATTACTTAAAATTCGTAAGCGATTCGAATTTGCTTCTGTTTTTCAAAACATAAATGAAAGTTCTATAAACTTTCTAATCTCGTATTTATTTCCTTTTCCATTTCCCACAAAAGATTCAGAACTGACTTGGAAAAGAATTTATGGTTTTCCTTCAGTTGCACATCATTTTCTGAAGCATTACTTTTCATTTCATTATTTCGTTCACTTGTGTTTATATCCACGCAAATTTGAAGAATGTGAAGCCAGAATGTGCGATCTATAAAAATCACAATTTTTGTCTTTGTCTCTCTCTCTCTCTCGTTTGCTTAATGTCTTCCTACACTATACACGTTTTAATCACCGAACCAACCCACCATCACACGTAGATCGCGCTCCGGTGAAAGTGGCAGTAGTCACCACCATGCCCATGCCCATGCCCATCACCACCACCATCACCCCACCCATCACAATAGCCATCACCAACAAAATCCTCAGCAGCAGCAGTTACACCAACAGCAGCAGCAAAACGCGTCATCGCAGCTGCACTCCTCCACCAACTCGTCCTCATCCTCCTCCACTTCCACCTCCTCGTCTTCGTTGTCGGGCGGAACTGCCCCAGCCACATCGTCCTCCAATTCCAAGGGCCCCTCGAGATCGGGCAAAAAGCGTGGGGCTGCGATGAGTAAGAGCGAGGGTGTGTCGATGGCAACAACGGCAACACCACCAACTGTTGCTGCCACACCAGCCGAGAAGCAGAGTCGCCACAGCTCGCCTCACTACAGTGCAACGCCGACCCCGCCACCAACATCTGCGCTACCACCAGTTGTATCCTCGCCGGTGGTGGTGCTGCAATCTCTGTCCTCGTCCTCGGTAGATTCCCCGCCAGCAACAGCAGTGACTGGGTCGACTTCAAATAGCCGCAACACGCGCAATAACAGCAGCCATTGCAATCACAATGGCGAGCAGACATCCTCGTCCAGTTCGTCCTCTTCGTCCTCGTCTTCGGGTGGGGGCACCAGTGGTGCGGCTAATGTGGTTAATCTGCTAGACTCTCCGGTTAATATGTCAGCTTCAGGAAACTATCGCAGCAGCAGCAACTCCGCCGGAAATGCCTTGCCGGCTAGCAGCAACGCCAGTCAAGCCAAGCCCCTGAACAAGAAAATGTTGCGTGCGCAGCAAACGCAGCTATATCAGCAACAGCAGCATCAGCAACAACAGCAGCAACAATATGCACCCCCCGCTAGATCCATTTCCCCTAATCTTAGCTCAGCCTCAGCTTCCAACTCAGCTAGCTTTACGCACTTGCAACAACAGCAACAGTCACAGCAGCAACACGAAGATCTAGAGATTTTGCAATTCACTAATACTAATACCACTGCCTCTTCCAATACGCCCACGTCGAAACCCAACAATAGAACGCCTGATCTGAGCACGGCCAGCACTTCATCGTCATCAACATCTGCAGTGCCCGCGACAACATCTCCATTGGTCGTACTGAGCAACCAATTGCCACTTAGCTCGGTGGCAGCCAGTAGTTCTGCCGGTGGTCTCAAGTTTACCTACGAGAGTCAGACCCAGATGGACGTGCCCATGATGCCTGTGAGTGCCATAAAGGATTCTCCGCCCAGTTCGCCCGGCTCTGAGATTGGATCGGCCATGCACTCCGCAACTGCAGCAGCCGGTTCCCTGACTGGAGCTCCGACAGCGGCGGCTGCTCAAACTGGAAATGTACGGAAGCGTGGACGGAAGGCCAAAGACGCGACGATAGCTGCAGCAGCGGCGGCAGCAGCAGCAGCAGCTGCTCTTAGCAATGCTCAACAGGATCTCAAGGATGTACGCATACTGCAGAATGGGGCGCCCAATACCTCGGGCAATCCAGCTAGCAGTACACCAACGCCTCCTGCAACTCCGGCTTTGTCCAATGCTGCCAGCTCAGCCAGCTCGATCATTACACACACGGCCGCCCATATGCTGGGCAACCAGATCAACCCAAACAGCAGCGTAGCCCAGAAGCTGTCCGAGCAGCTACACATGGAGGTTCAGGATCACTCGATCTACACTCCCGATTCAATGAACTCGCAATACGTCGGAGTTCCGTTCCCCGGCAAGCAGGTAAGAAGCACTATACAGGCTTATAAAGAAAGAATGAAAATTATAATATATAATAAATGCCTGTTCCAAGAACCTAAGGTTTCCTATTACATGGAAATAACTTCAAAAATACTGTTTCCTTTCCTTCCAGCGGAACTCCACTGCCGTGCCCAGCAACGCCACAACAGCTCAGAATCCGCTGCAATCGATGTTCAGCGGTGGCGGCATGAACGGCAACATGCCAATTCCGCAAAGTCTGGAGCAGCTGCTGGAGCGCCAGTGGGAACAGGGCTCGCAGTTTCTTATGGAGCAAGCGCAGCACTTTGACAGTGAGTATGAGTCGCATATCGGGAGCTGAATGCTAGTCTTTGGATATTAACACTTAATTTCTCAATCGCAGTTGCCTCACTACTCAATTGCTTGCACCAGCTGCAGAGCGAAAACCTCCGGCTGGAAGAGCATGTTACCAGCCTCATAGCGCGACGTGATCACCTGCTGGCGGTCAATGCGCGCCTCCAGATCCCCCTGAGTACCATCGCAAGCAACACCAAGGCCGAGGCGCACGGTAAGTAGGGATGGCGCCTATTCTCTCTTGTACTTGGTGTCGGCACTTGCTCGCTCCAACCATGTGGCACTGGAGGAGCCCACATCCCACTTACACAGCCACTGCTCACAGACCAAATTTTGCGTTTAGTTATCTGTACATCCATTTTTTGTTTGGTATTCGTTGTACATACAAATTGAATTCGAGTCTACTTCGCGTTGTAGTCTTAAGTAACTTATATTAAGTTAACAACTAATCTGTTACACATGGTCATCCTTATAAGCAATTTATGTACATATATACACAGCCACATGCTGTAAATGAAACTACAGATTATCGCACTAAATCAGTGATTGAGAAAATACCTATTGCATTTATCGACCACATTGACAACTCGTCACATTTTTTAATTCGGAATGCTTCTCTACCCTTATCATCGAACCATACCAAGACTAGATAACTTTACCTTTATTTATACTTTTAAGTTAGTTATACGTATTTACGGAAAATACAGATCTAATTATACTTACTCTTGAAACGAGATATGATTTCCTTGGCCAAGTTAATAGTTAAGTTCTTTCGATATCTAAAAGCTAATATTTTTCGATTTTATTTATTTACAAAATGAATAAAATGTTTAATATATTAAACACAAAACCAACACAAATTCTAAATTTATTTACCTAAGTTTTCGTTATCTGTACCTAGAGTTTTCAGAGTTTGCTTAGACAAATATTAACACGCTGGGTTGGTGGTTAACTCCAGGTCAAGACCTGCTACTTTTAGTTACACTTAAGTTCGTTGTGTTGCTGTCTGTTGCATGCAGTGAGGAAAGCCCCACACCCGCACACCAAGTTCAACACTCCCCTACTACACGCACTCACAAATTACAAACTAATACCGCACAAACATACAAATTTCGTGGAGATGGAACAGCAACAGCAGGGTACTCACAATCTAACCAAATGCTTACAGCCGCCATATCAACAACGGCAGCTCCAACAACCACCACAACAACCTCAACAACAACAGCAACATCAACTTGTACAACTTCTGTCATTTCCACAATAGCTTCCAGCGGCAACAGCGGCAGCAGCAACATCGGACTCGGCAGCAACATCAGTGCCCTCAATGCGGCCACAACAATCGCAGCAGCCGTCTCACTTGCAACCACGGCCATCAATACCACCATCCCCACCATGGCCAATAGCCGGCCTACAGTTGCTGCTGCGAGTTCCAGTGGAGTGCTCGACTATCGCGGACCAGGTGCCACCAACAACAGCAGCAATAGCAACAGCAACAGCAGTAACAATACAATTAGCAATAGTGTGAGCAACAGCAGCAGTAATCCAACAAGCTCTTCGAGTGCCAGCGGACCACCTGCATCATCAATGTCCATCTCCGGCATGAACATGTCCAATGCAACCAATTTGGGAATGAGGTGAGACTTGCCTTTTTGATCCTCAAAGTAATTGTATACGCATCTGGATCTGGAATTACAGAATAATGAAAACAATGTATGTATGTATTCTTCATTTTTATAGACACGTGTCTGCGGCCCATGCGTTCAACAATGCTGGGAACAGCAACAGCAGCGTTGGGAGCTTGAATGCCAGTAGTGCCGTCAATAGCAACAACTTGCATCACCAGCATTCATCGCAGCAGCAACAGCAGCATCAGGCGCAACACCAGTCGCATCCTTTGCAGCAGCAGCAACAAGTGCAACATCATATGCATCAGCCGCACCACACCAGCGCTGCTGTGGCGGCCGCCCATATACTTGGCGTGGGAATGAGCCTGGGCGCTGGAGGTGGTGCTGCCGGTGGAATTGGACGAGGTGGGTCAGCGACAGCCATGGCTGCAACAACAGCAACAACCACAACTACTTTTACGACCACAGCGGGCACGGGCATGGGTCAGCAGCACCACCACCCACACCCACACCAACATCCTAGCATTCAGATTCAAGTGGGTGGCGGCGGCGTTGGCGTTGACGGTTTAAGTAGCACCTCCTCCTCCTATGCGGTGCACCACGCGGCTCTGTACAGCACGCATCATCAGGTAGTAGAGTGCGTGCGAACGAGTTCCTGTGTGTGTGTCAGTGTGATTGTGGGTGCATGTCCTTGCCACATGAGAATCCATAATCATAAGCCAGTGCCTGTTATTCGTGCATTCTCACCTTTTAATTTTGCGTCAGCTCCATGATCATCTACGCATTATTCACCCCTAGTCAGTCAGTCATTCGATCAGTCAATCAGTCAATCAATCGGAAAAGCGCAAGAAATTACAAAACCCACACACTACTATTTCAAATTCATCCGCTTTAATGCCCACATAGATCATTGTTAATATACCATTGCTGTTGGCAGCTAACCCGAAATTGTTTGTTGTTTTGTGTGCCAGGCTGAAAGAAAAGATAAAGATATGTTTCCTTCAAAACCAAATTATTCAAAAATAATCCAAAAACTAGTGTAAAATCCTTAGTAAAAGCCTGTGAAAACCTTACTCATTCGTGACTTTTTACTTTCAGTCCCAACTAAGGCGCGACGATAACCTCGCCAAAACTAGCTGAAAGTCGTACAGTGAGCAAGTCCTTCAGCAACCGCAGCAACAGATAACGATAAAGAGAAAGCAGTCCCTGGCCAAACGAGGAGCCCGTCATAGCAGTACCAGCAGCAGTAGCAGCAATCACGGCAGCAAAAAACTGCCTCAGCACAGCAAGTACAGCAAGCTGAGCCCGGCGGAGTCTGGCTTTCAGCAGCTGATCGACAAAAATGAAGATGATGTATGTGCTGGAAATTGAGCTGGCATTGTTTGTCCACCTTATTAACGCAAATCTATCATTACAGCTCAGCAGCGATAGCAGCTCTTCGACCTTTTCGTCCTCCTCCCAGCAGCAGTCATCGGTGGACTACGAGGCGGAGGACGAGAACGAGGACAAACAGCGCAGGCCGTTGCATAAAAACGACAACGACAGCTTGCTGCACGTTCAAAATTTCCTCAAGTGCTTCGGACCCACTGCTTATGCATCGACAAAGCCACCCACCCCAGCAACAGCGTCAAAGCCTTTAACCATCGTAAAGTCCCCTGCCGGAGGGCAACTGCGTGCCTGGCGCCAGAATTATAGCTCCCCACTTAATGCAGTTCAGCCAGTCACCTCAATCGCAACATCACAGGCGGCCCAGTCGTCAGACATAGGGGAAAACACATCCACAAGTACTGCCGTGTTTCAAGCCCAGTCCAGTGCAAACCACAAACCAACCAAGTTTCAAATAAACACAAAGTTTTTGCGCAAACCACGCAACAAACTACTGAAAATGCTGCCGACTGCAACGGCAGCTTCAGCGGCGTCTGACTTCAAGCAACAGGAGCAACAGGAGCAACTGCAGCAGCCGCAGACGTTCAACGATGATTCCAACGCCAAATTCAAAGACTTTTCAATCGACTCGTTATTGAATAAGTAAACGTAAAGCATTAACGGAGTAACACTTACAGTTTAGCCTTATTATTTGTAGCATAATAGAAGAAATACAAGCAGAGCCCAACCGCGTTCCTAATTTCCCCCAACAAAACCACCACAAATTTTGTTTAGCCAATCGAGTACCCATACCATGAACATAGCGACAACGTATTCTAACTACAATTAGGTTGTTTATTTATTACATGCATATTGTATAACTAATGGCGCAATTCATAACTAGCTTACGTATGTAAATATCTACTTAAATACGATAATAAAACACAAACACATGTGCTAGAATTTAGGACGTGCGGTTTTAATGCGGTAAATGCTCAGCTGAACTCGACATTCTGGATGGGTCTTGATGGGAAATCAGTTCTCCGGGGGAAGCGAGGATTCCAGGGCGGCGCGCACGCGCATCAGCATCTCCTTTTTGATGACATCAGGCACCAAAGCGCGAGCCTATTTAGGTTTCAATTATTAGAACGCACTAAAATCGTGGACTGAACCTACATGAGGGACTATTTCGGCAGCCAGTTGGTCGCGGGTCAAGTTGGCCACTCCTCGCTCCTCGATGGTGTGGCGTATCATTTCCTCAATGTCCTTGCGCCATCCGCACTCCAGAAGTCGCTTCTGCAGTAGATCCTTCAAGCTTTTGAGGTACCAAGGACGTGCAGGAGTAATGGCAATCGAATCCTTGTAAGAAATACTTACGCGACGCTATCGCGACCGCTTAACTTAAGATCATCCACAGGATCGGGATCAGTTCCTGTTTCCTTGCTGTTTGGCATGGTTTAAGTTTTGGTTTTTCAACAGTTCGATTGCCTGTTATATTTTAAACAAATTATTAAATCCCGAGTTGTTGAATTTGCTTTAGAAACCGAACGTTTTGACGATGAACTAATTTCGGAAACTTTACAGTGCAGTGGAACTGGAACTAGTTTCAAATGCAGCATCGGACGTGATTTTTTCACGATCGCAATGTCACGGACATAAAGATGAAACTAAAAAACATATTTGTATTTGATTACTCATTGAATTTGTAAAAAAATTGATCAAGCTTAAAGTATTGTTTAATTTTATTAAATAGGTCAAAATAGGGTTAAAGTAAAAGTAAGGGAAATAAAAAAAATTAGCCGTGTTCTGACCCTAACTCAAGACAAATAGTCGGAGTAAATTTGCATCTTCTGATATTTCTCTCTCCTATAGTTATAAAGAAAGTGTTATATATTAGAATATAATATATATATAAATCTAAACATGGTTTATAAAACTTTTTTTTCATTAATGTGAAATTCACCCCGTAGCCCTTGATCTTGAAATTCGAAATATCGCATGCCGTGTGTGCTGTTGACTGAAAACTAATCGTGCATACTGTATCGAAATCACATCTCTAAGAATGTATGTTTTTGTTTTGATTTGAAAACAATTCATCAATGGAATTTTCTGCGAGAATTGGAAAGCATGAGCTTAGCTTTGATGGCCGTGAGCCCGAACAACAGGAGACCTGGTCATGACCATGACTTCCTCGTAATAAAAAGTTACATCTTCACCACTGTGCTTATTAATTGTAATGCCTTATAATTGAAGTGCACATGGACGGTCCCGTTCGCTGTGCGCCACACCGGATCTGACGACTCCGGCCTCCTATGGCTACATAGCCGATCAAGCGGAGACCCTCGGTACAAGCGGGGACGGTGCAGGGTGGGGCACCTGTTTGCCATGATCGTGGATGAGAAGGGTGATGACATCGAAAACTTCGTGGTTTGTCGCAACTGCTACAATGTGCACTAGTTTCAGATAACCACATCCAACCAGATGAAGCCCAATGTACCATGCAACTAAAGGCACAAGCCCACAACATGGAAGTGAAGCCAGACTAAGATATGTATGTACATATATCGCTCGATGAGAAAACCATGAAAGATGTCCTGGGAACAGTGACCGCGCGGTCTGTATACAACTGCTGACCGCCGATAATGAATAGTGGGCATCCTTCTAAGCATTGGCACAACCTACGGCGATAATATCAAGGCCCGAGAACTCTTACCTCAAGCGGCAGCTGTAGCTCCGTGCCACCGGATAAAGCGTGTACGTATTTGTATGTTTTCAACCGCTTGCTCTTCCACTATTCGAAGAGATGCACAGTTTAAAGCTTGCTTGTTAATATGTTTAAAAAGCCTACGTGTACTCCTGTTCTGAGATAAGACTACACCTGGAAACCAGGAAACCTATAAAATGCCCAAAACGTATTAGAAACGCATTGGCACAATGGCAACGTATGAATCAAACGTTGAGGACGAATGCGTCGTGGACGAAACATTTAAAATATTAAATTAAAAGTTAACTAAATAAATAATAATCATAAAAAAAATCTGTCCTGTTTTTTCATCCTTTTTTGAAATTCTCAGCCTATTTTTTCCATTTTTTTCTCAATCTGCCCTTTTTTTTCATACAAATATTGGCATCCCCTGATACAAAGTGCTACTAAATTAATCTCGAGCTGTAAGTAATTAAATAATAATCTATTATTTTGTCATAATTATACTAGTGAGTGAAATAGTGAAGTCTTTAAAGTGAGTAGTAAAAATTGTCTTAAATAAAGCCTGAAGAATGTTTAACTTACTGTTGGAACACATATGTAGTTATTGCCGCTTTTAATGTTTGTTTAGGAAACATATTTTCTTGTGGCCCCTATAATTCCCAACTAGTTCTAGTGAAGACTGGCATGTCTTCCAATGTAGAGTCACAAAATATTTCAAGTCGAGCAGTGAGTGTAGTGTATGTACCGGTGCATGCATGTATATATGTATGTATGTATTTATGTATGTGCGTATGTATTTATGTATGTACGTATGTATGTATGTACGTATGTATATATGTACGTATGTATATATGTACGTATGTATGTATGTACGTATGTATTTATGTATGTACGTATGTATGTATGTACGTACGTATGTATGTATGTACGTATGTATGTACGTATGTATGTATGTACGTATGTGTGTATGTAGTGTATGTGTTACTTGCACAAAGTAGTAAAAATTGGCTTAAATAAAGCCTGAAGAATGTTTAACTTACTGTTGGAACACATAGTTATTGCCGCTTTTAATATTTGTTTAGGAAACATATTTTTCCCAACTTGTTCTAGTGAAGACTGTAAGGCATGTCTTCTAATTTAGAGTCACAAAATATTTCAAGTAATCTCTCTTATGTAGTGTATGTGTTCTTAAGTGTGATTACTTGCAAGATCACATTGGCATCCCTCTTGAACAAATAACCAGGCAAATGTTATTCATCCAAGTGTTTGAAATGTTATAATATTTATTTTAAAATATTTATTCACAAAAAATATTTAAAATACAATATAAAATTCTTGTTAAGAAATTTAATACCCTACACTGAAAGGGATATATATTTTTATGTTATTTATTTAGCCTTTTTCTGGACAGATCTGTCTTGTTTTTTACTGCTTTATCCGGAAATCTGCCCTTTTTAAGTTTTTCTAAGTTTTCATTTTTTTTCAGAAAAATATTGGCATCACTGACATACAGTTGAACCGAGCAATTGACAAGATTTTCAGTCGGACACTACAGCTGGAATTTCTAAATGAAAAGTGCGTTGAGTATTTAAAGCCATCCGTATATCGCCATTGAACAGAATAATTGGGACGTTTAAAGATGTCCAGCACAATTAGAGTTTGGCTTTGCTGGACATTCTATGACATGTAAGACAAAGAAAGTCTTACATTAACCAGCGTAATGGCCGTGAATTGATTCTTGTCGAACTTCGAGAACTCTGCAAAGTAGTTGGAAGCAGTCAAAAAACCAACACAATCTACTACTTTTCGAGGAATCCGAAAAGAAGGTTATAAGAGGCAATTGCAAATCAATAATGGAGTCGTTCTATGTGGAGTCCGACCGCCAGAGGAAAAGGTTCAGTAGGACACAATATACAACGATTTCATCACTCCCCGTTCAAGTGTCAGCAAAGTCGACACAGTAGCCGGGAAATCAGCGAATATCTGAGTAAGCAAGAAGTGCTGAAGACTGATTTCAATTTGCCACACTAGTGGACAATGAATGCCTTTTTCCACTGCTATATTAAGTTAGTTGCAAGGTATTTGCAACTCCAACCAGTATTACATTTGCCCAAAGTCTGATTGTCGAATTTTCTGGATACCAAGAGGGCAGCGATCGGGCTGTGGACGAAATGTTTTTAAATCATAACCTGAGAAATGTCTAGTATTGTTTTCGTTTAGTGTATTTTATGTTTAAATTGTCTAGTTTTAATTCCAGAAATCGTTTGTCCTAATAAAAACTATGACAGAGGACAAAAATGTATTGCAAAATTCCTTTATATCGTTAAACACCCCAAGCGATGTTTTTAATATTTAATATATGTATACCTTATCTCCAACATAGGGAATAAATTCCTTTTTAGTTAAAATGAAAGTATAAATGACTAAGCAAGGCCATGCGTTCAAAAACAATGACACCTAAAAATATTTATTCAGCCATACTGTTTTTTACTCAACTTGCAACTCAAGTGTAAAATAGGTTGGCAGCCCAAGTACATGTCGAACAAATGTAGAATGTATTTCTACAAATGCAATATTGGCGTACATACATATGTATGTTTGTACTCAACAACTCTAGGAGTTCTCTTTCCCTTTGACCAACAAAATCGATATCCTATTGAATGCATTTTTTATGTCTTCTGTTTCTAAACAGACCTTCTGAACTAACGGAGCTCATGTGTTCTGTATTGCTCTATTTGGTTCTGATTTTGTACAGTGTAGCAGATTTGCCAGCACATTTGTATCTCTATTTCCGAACTTGACTTTATTGATCAAACATTTCGGCGTAAGGCATTCAATCGTGAATCAAATCTCGATTGTGGGGGCTTGCTGGTCATGGGACCACCTACGCACCACCATAGACCGCCACATCTGTGTGAACAGATCTCTGTGAGCCGGTTCCGAAGTGTCGTCATTATAAAAATGCGTTGGCTTGACACCATCCATGTACAAATATAGTCATATGAAATCTGTGTTTGCAGCTGGCGCTGATTTCACGAAGCCAACTGTTTTCATTTATCGCTGAAAAAGCTCCGTTTAATGCTGAAACTTTTTCAAACTAGTCTTAAGCGTGTGGTATTAGGTAAACTATCTATTCCACTTACTTTAACGGCAAAGATAACCTCATTTCTTTGCACATTTGTGCAAATGGCATCAGACATAACCTCAATAATGGCGCCGGTCTCTGCCGGTAAATGCAAATCAATATGTACGTACATACAGACGTATATATGTAAGTACATTCATACATACAACGTGTGCTGCTGTGCATTTCCTGCCAATACAGTAAATGTATTTACATACATACATATGTACACATTTTGCGGGCACATCTGCCTACCGTGCTGCATTTCCTGCCCGTTTGTCTGACTATTTCTGGAAATTCGATAGCAGCTGCCTCCTCGGTCTGTTTCTTGAAAATGCCGCATTGGGCGCAAACGGAGAAGGCAGCTTAAATACAGACATACATACATATGTATGTACATGCATGCAAGTACAACACAACAACCAGCCGGTTTACCTAGGCTTCAATTTCGTTTTGGGAAATCAACCCCCTTAAAAGTACATACATACATGCACAAAGTACATACATGCATACATACATACATACTATGTACAAACGCGGTCACTTGAATATGTTCATACATATGATTGTATGTACATATGACTAGTAGCAAAATTCGGAAGTTTTCTAATGCCTAATCTCTTATTCCAAGCGTTTTTCTAAAAATGATTAAGCTACATATTACGCTAAATATGCATGTATTTATGTAAATAAATTGTGTACGTTTCCCCCTATCTATGTAAATGGAATCATTCTTGTGTTGCTATAGTTTTACAGTCACATATGTATGTATGTACACTCGCATGCTTGTCGGCAGTTAAGAAATGAAGTCATCATTTCGCTGAGCTGGTAACGATTATGCTGTTCCCCGAAAGGAATGACTCATCGCCCCAGAGAATCGATGCCAGCAAGTGGAAAGCCAAGTGCATGCCACACTGCCTCGTACAGCCTGCTACACTTGCCACAAGCAGCAGACGGAAAATCGCAGCAGCGGCCCGAATCGGGGAAAATAGAAAGCGCTAATTATAGACCAAGTGAACGGCAGCTCTGCTTTCCCGTAGTCAAAACGGCGTCCAATGACCCCTTTCTTTAAAACTTAAATGTATGACCGCTAGGAAAGGAAAAGACAAACAAAGAGGGGTTTTCTTTTTGCTGGCAACACTGAATCTGGCCGATTTTATTCTTGTACACAACTTATCGCCGAGTTAGCTTGGCTTTTCTGCTATACGTGTCTTTGTGGATAAAATACTATCTGGTTTTTCTTACAATCTTTGTTTTCGTTCGCTTTACAGTGTTGCAGTGAATTTTTTGTTGCGATTGGAAGCGTAAACACTGATTTCGACGGTTTTCCCGCCCACCAATGACGCTCCAGTCGAGCGTTGGAGTGGCGGCACGCTTAGTACTCCTCAGCACCCTCGCCCTCGCCGTCACCAGAGTCCATGCCGACCTCCTCGTAGTCCTTCTCAAGGGCAGCGAGATCCTCACGGGCCTCGGAGAACTCTCCCTCCTCCATACCCTCACCGACGTACCAGTGGACGAAGGCACGCTTGGCGTACATCAGATCGAACTTGTGGTCTAGACGGGCCCAGGCCTCGGCGATGGCCGTGGTGTTGGACAACATGCACACAGCGCGCTGCACCTTGGCCAAATCTCCTCCAGGCACCACGGTGGGTGGCTGGTAGTTGATGCCGACCTTGAAGCCAGTGGGGCACCAGTCGACGAATTGAATGGTGCGCTTGGTCTTGATGGTGGCAATAGCGGCGTTAACGTCCTTGGGAACCACATCACCGCGGTACAGCATGCAGCAGGCCATGTACTTGCCGTGACGGGGATCGCACTTCACCATCTGGTTGGCTGGCTCAAAGCAGGCGTTGGTGATCTCAGCCACCGACAGCTGCTCGTGGTAGGCCTTCTCGGCGGAGATGACGGGGGCGTAGGTCACCAGAGGGAAGTGAATACGTGGGTAGGGCACCAAGTTGGTCTGGAACTCAGTCAGATCCACGTTAAGGGCACCATCAAACCGCAGAGAGGCGGTGATCGAGGACACGATCTGGCCAATCAGACGGTTCAGGTTGGTGTACGTGGGGCGCTCAATGTCCAGGTTGCGGCGGCAGATGTCATAGATAGCCTCGTTGTCGACCATGAAGGCGCAGTCGGAGTGCTCCAGGGTGGTGTGGGTGGTCAGGATGGAGTTGTAGGGCTCGACCACGGCAGTGGACACCTGGGGGGCTGGGTAGATGGCGAACTCCAGCTTGGACTTCTTGCCGTAGTCCACAGAGAGACGCTCCATCAACAGCGAGGTGAAGCCAGAGCCGGTACCTCCACCGAACGAGTGGAAGATGAGGAAGCCCTGCAGACCGGTGCACTGATCGGCCAGCTTGCGAATCCTGTCCAGAACAAGATCCACGATCTCCTTGCCGATGGTGTAGTGACCACGGGCGTAGTTGTTGGCCGCATCCTCCTTGCCGGTGATCAATTGCTCGGGGTGGAACAGCTGACGGTAGGTTCCGGTACGGACCTCATCGACCACAGTGGGCTCCAGATCCACAAACACGGCACGGGGCACGTGCTTGCCAGCTCCAGTCTCGCTGAAGAAGGTGTTGAACGAGTCATCACCTCCGCCCACGGTCTTGTCAGAGGGCATCTGGCCATCAGGCTGGATGCCGTGCTCCAAGCAGTACAGCTCCCAGCAGGCGTTTCCAATCTGGACACCAGCCTGGCCAACATGGATAGAGATACATTCACGCTGTGGAGAAGGTGGAAGGGAAAAAGGAAGATTAGTTCCACGCCCCAAGAAAATCTATAATTACAGAGCCGCACCCAACTTGAGCCGGCCCAGGGTGCGAGTGAGATAGCTATATAGTATACATATTTTTTTACTTTACTTTGCCGACGCTGTCATTTTACTTTTTCGCCATTTTCTCTTCGTATTCACCTAAAATCTACAGCTATGCGTCACTCTCAAAAAATTTTGTAAATTAAGAAAATAAGTTATCGCAGAAGCGTTTCGCCGGCATAGCAATATTTCTTGCATTTTTCTCCCATCGATCATCTTATTCTTCTCTTTTCATATAAAAATGTAAGGCATGACGTCATCACTTTTCGAGAAAAACGCTTGCCGGCCGCCATTTTGAAAAAAAGCCGCGTCGCGTTTGCCCATTGAATTTTGCCGCACCAATTTTTTCTCTATATTATTTTACTATATTTTTTGAACTACTTACCATATTGAGTTTTTAGTGGAGGTGTTTCACACGCGACAATGAAAATTCACAGAAATGTGTAGAGCTACGATTTCGAGGTCTGACTCAGAGAGCGTATACGTTCGGACTGCCGGCTATGAGGCTTGACAAACGTAAAACGGATACGAAAACTCGGACGCGGGCTGCTTTATATAGGCGCCGGGGCTAGAGACGGCAAGCCGTCGACATAAACGCCGCATAACCGATAACTGGCAAGGGAGAGGCGATGACACTTGGTCACTCTGGACTTTTGTTCTGGTGTTTTTGCACTAGATAGGACTCGAATCAGGGCGAGGAACTTTGCTATCCCAATCGGTAAGTATAACCGGTTGCTAAAGCTGGCCAGTTTTTTATAATATTATTGGCTCATATTGCATGTATGTTGCTTTAACATAAATACGGTTCGTTCCCGATTTAATTTAAGTAAACCATTATTTTTCGAATTCTATCTTGTTCTGTAGCAACAAGTGAATCAAGTTTTAAGGAAATTACTGTCGGGAGATTATTGAATTCGTCTCGGTGGGTGGGTGTGCTTAAATAACATACTTATGGTCACTCTAATCGCTGGCTGCAATTTACGTGTTTCCAAATTAACGCTGTTTTTAACGCACGCAAGCTTACAGCCGTAATATTTAAAAAAGAAAGGGCTAAAGTCTCTGGCACCATGCGAATTGAACCAGGGGACTCGTTTTGGCTGGAAAAGGCGGTGTTTTCCAGCGCAGAAAGGCAGTACTTTGAGACGGTCAGTCGGCGCAAAACCAGTGTGAGTAAAAGCTGATCTTCGGAGGCGATTTCACCAGTATGTAGCGCTCAAATGGCGGGAACTTCTTTCCGGAAATCCCTGTAATCCCTGAAATCCCTATGGGGCCGTGATCCAGGAGACAAATGCACACACATTTCTGTAAACATATCCACATCGCGGTGTGATTTTGTCGCACACCCACACACATAATCATACGCAAGCATTAACAGCCGGCGAACTTTGACGTAGTTGGCCACCCTACAATAATTCAGCTGATTTGATATTTCAAATCTAGGTACATTTCTTAGCAGTCAAACAAAGGCGGCAATCAGTCGAGTTGCAGAGAAGCTCACGCATTCACTTTACCTTTCAGCTTCCTGACCCCACCGCCCAGAAGGAACCCGTCTGCGCGCCCAACATTGCCGCACCGGCAAAGAAGGCCAAGAAGAACCAAACGATGGCCGAGGTGGAGCCATACAAACTGCTTTACGTGAGTACGTTGCATTGCCATTTCTGTACTAAAGCCCGCTCATCGTGCAGATGAATCCACTTACCATGGAGGCAAACTTCTTCCTGGAGACCCTTAACGCAGTGAACCAGAAGGCCAATCCGCCTCAGATGGATCCGCACCTGGCCAAGTTGCTGGAGCGTATTATGGTGGGCATCGAGAAATACATTGACAAGAATCCCACATACGTTCTGCCTCCGGAAATGGCCCCACCGGGTGAGGGTGTGGCCTTTGTCCAGCCCAAGGAACTGCATACAATCAAGCGCACATTCAACTGTATTGCCTGCAGCAATCGCCTTGTCGGCAACACCATCGCAAAGGCTGTGGCCCACCTTTCGGAGCAGCATCCAAACCCCAATCCCAACAATCAGCCAATCCAGCCGCAACAGGCGCAACAGACGCATCAGACCAAACAGGAGAAAAAGCAGGCCTTGGTGAAGGCTCGTCAGCGTATGACAGTGCTGCTGCCCAAGAGTAGGTCACCATTTCATGTATACGAATACCTATAGTTCAGACCAGGCTTTTATTTCAAAGAAATCCCTTTTAAATTGCTTACTTTATTTCCAGTATTTAAAAATGGTGGTTCCAGGACATTAATTCAATGCGTGACCACATGTTAATTTTGGGTCAATAGGGTCAAAATAGCTTCCTTTAGAGAATGTGATCTCATATATTCTCTACTATCGCTAATCTAATTATTAAATTGTTTATTGCAGAGGCCAAGACAATGATTGTGGGAGAGATCGCGAACGTGTTCAAGGACAAATACCCAATAGCGGACAAGTTAAAGGTGATTCCCGAGTACGACATTATCGAACAGGACCTGTGCAAGCTTTTGTCGCCGGGCTTTCCCAATCAACCACTGCGAATCTACAAGTTTGGCTCCCGCATCACCGGCATCGGAAATCGGTCCTCTGACCTGGACGTCTTTGTGGACATCGGTAAGTCGAACCCCTGAATTCAGTTCCTCCCAATTTCTCCTAACTTTTGAATTGGCAGGCAACACATTTCACACGTTCGAGCATCGAGCTTCCAATGCCACCATCGCCAAGCTGCGGTCTATAAGGAAGTACTTCTGCGCCAGCGACGACTGGCGCCTTATTAATGTGAGCTGTTCCTTAAACAATTAGTCTGTAATTACCATTGTACGTTCCTAAACAGGTCATTGAGCAGGCTCGCGTGCCTATCATCAAGACCTGCCACTTGCCCACGGGCATCGAGTGCGACATTTGCCTGAACAGCTTGGGCTTTTGCAATACAAATCTGCTCAAATACATATTCGAATCACAACCACTGAGTAAGCTGAATCGCCCGAACAAAGTCAACGTAATATTTTGGTTTTCCATCATCCCATGCAGCTCAATATATGTGCATATATGTAAAGAACTGGCTGGAGCGCTGCAAGCTAACTGAACAAATATCGACGTATAGCATTACACTGATGGTCATTTACTTCCTGCAGGTCCAAACCCTGCTGCCTCCCATTGCCATGCTGCAGATAAGAGAACCAGCCAATCCTGGCGTGTTCGTAGGACGTAAGTACATCGTTATCTTTTCAGGGGATTCACCAAGTTAGTCTTCTCTTTCCAGCGTGGATTGTCAACTTCTCACAAAAATCGTTTAGCGAGCTGGGACGTCAGCAAATACAGCCGACGGCCCCCGTCGTCAAGGAGTACCTTCGAAACTTTTTTGCGTATTATGCAAAATTTGACTTTGAGCATTTCTTGGTCTGCCCATATTTCGGTCAGGCTAATGTCGAGATCGAGAAGATTGAGAAGATGCTGCATTCTAGGTGAGAATATGAGTTTTCAAGAGGGAAAATTGATTTTTAGACATTAAAATTGTGTTTAAAAACTTTTAAAAGTAATTGATTGTGCAGAAATGACAAGCACTTATCCCTCTATTAGGTATTTAGCATATGTGTCAAAGAACCCTGACTGCTCGCTCCAGCTGAAAAAAGCGATGGTGGTTCAGGATCCCATACAACTTAACCACAATGTAACGAAAGCGGTGACCAAATCTGGACTGCAGACGTTTGTAGACTACTGTCAGCAGACGGCGTTGCTGCTTCTGGATAATTCGAATTGGCGTCTGCGCAATACATAATCCAGAATATCCCTCGGATCAGCGGATCCTCCATCCAATCTCAAGGCACTTCCACCGTTGGTCAGTTAGCCTTCTACCTTGTGAGCGCGGCATGCCAATGTAGATTCAGAATGTAAATTAAATGTGGTTGGCACGTCTCGACAATATACAACACACAAACTATGAGTGTCTTTTGTATATTTCACTAACAAGCGTTTAAATTGTATAATTGGTTTGGTTTCATTTGCATTAACACGTTAAATAGCGTCGTATGACACCCACAGAAACGGACTACATCTGCCAGGACTCGGGCACTCGATTGAACACCTTCAGCAGCATATATATTGTGAAGCCCACGATTAGGAACAGGCCCAGGAAGCTGATCCGGTTCAGCCAGTGCTGCTTGGAGTCGCGCATCAGGTTGTAAATGCTCATGGCCGAGTTTTCCGCCTCCTCCACGGTTCCGTTATTGTCTATGACGAAGTGAGACTTTTCGCACTTCTTGTCCAGCGGCATTTGCGAATCGACGCGATGCCGAGCTTGCGATTCGGATAGCTCATTGCGGGCTATTAATCGCTCCAGCTGCTTGTCCGTGTCGCTGCAATAAGGGGATACAGTTGAAACCAGTTGAACTTTGGCCCTAGCATACTACAGCTATGAACCTAAGAGAAAGGTCAGCCTACCAGGTTACACAGACGATCTTGTGTATGAAGTCCATCAGGACACCGGTTTCAAAGAGGAGTGGCAGATCCAAGACAATCCACGCGTGCCCCGTGACCAGCAGTTTGCACACCTGCCAAAAGATCTTGCGATGGATGGTCGGATGCGTGATCTTGTTCAGCTTTCCGCGAAGCACTTTGTCCTCGAAAATCATCTTCCCCAGAACGGGGCGGTTGATCTCCTTGCTGGGCAGCAGGACCTCATCTCCGAAAACTTCCCGAATCTGCCGCCAGCACGGCTGACCTGGTTCTAAAACTATACGAATAAGTACAGACAATTAGCGGAAATGGTCGTTAATTACGGAGCACAAAGCGGATGTGCTCCACTTTTTGAACTCACTCTGTCTGGCGATTTTGTCTGCGTCGATGACTGGAATACCCTGGCGCTCGAACACTTTGCTGATGGTACTTTTTCCCGTGGCGATGCCACCAGTTACTGCCACAATAAACATTATTCAACGGTAAGTAAAATACTTTAAAACTATGCTTGGAATGTTTTTTATCGTTTTGTTCGTTTTTTTTTTTCAAGTACTGAAGGTACAGTGTGACCAAGACATTTCCTTGCAAATACCTTTGTTAAAATACTAAAACTGGCGGGCTCAGATGCCCGCGTTAAAAACTTTGAAAGTATTTATAAATGTTTAGTAATATATATTATAACGATTTGGCAGTATCCCAACAAACAAATTTGTTTTCTGTTTTGGGTTTTCAGGCTTAGTTTCAGACTTATAGATTATTGGAAAAAGTGAAAAGGAAATATTACTTTATTTATCTAAATTCGCCATTCCTGCAATTCCATTTATTCAATCCATTTTTTTTTGTGTTATGTAAGATGTTGCTTTCTTGGGCGTACATCATCCCAAATAATGCTTAAAAATACTCTTGCTCCAAGCGAACATTGTTGTTTTTTATCATAATATATTTAAAAACGATCCAAAACATTTTCAAAAGTTGGCATTCCTCATTTCGTAAATATATCATACATATTACAAAAATATTTTTGCATATTTACCCTATCTCGCCGTTCCATTTTGGATGCTAGCTGCTCGTCGCTATTTTGACGCTCACCGTTACTCAACACTTTTTTCCCCAGAAGCAAGATGGCGATTGTGTAGATCTTCGTGCGTCGTTTTTGCAGAGTTTTGTGAAATTCCACGCGTGCCTCAAAGAAAAAACATTTTTAATACGTCCTTCGGTAGCAAGCAGAGAGCAAACCTTTTCCTCCACTTCAAAAGATCTCCAAGTAGTCAGAACAGCACAAAAAAGCAAAATGGTGGACAAAATTGAAATGAGCCTCGACGACATCATCAAGTCCACTCGCTCGCAAAAAAAGCCGCAAGCCGCCCGAGGCGGACCAGGTGGCGCCCGAAAGCCGGGCGGCCAGCAGCGTACTGCTGGTGGTGCACGCCGTGGCGGCGCCAGTGCCGGCGGGTCGCCCAGGAAGCCAGGAAGCGCGCTTAAGGGCCCGCGAGGAGGAGTGGCCGGTGGAGCCGTTCAGAAGGCCAAGTTCCCACGGGTAATTCATTGCGTTTCAATGGCCAAACGGAGCAGCCGGAGCAGACCATTCCCGTGCTCAGTTCAGCAGGACAGAGTACTCAAGCAAGTGTCTTGCGGCCCATGACCCGCACAACAGTGCTTGGAAGCGAAGCAGACTCAGATCCAAAATCAAAATGGCCACCATGCGCCTTCCAATGGACGGAACAACTCTTCGAGCACGAGCAGAGCCTCAAGTTCAAGTTCCTTTAACTCCGTTTTTACAGAATACCAAACAGACGACACCTGTGTCTTAACTTATTTTCCCTCACGCTTCACGCTTTCCACGTGAACCCTACCCAGTTAATAAGCATTTCTAGTGTCTCCGCTCAATATGGCATTCCTCTTGGGGCTAGGATACGATGCAACTGCTACTGCAACGGCTACTCCCGCCACATACATATAGTTGATACGCCCAGCGTTCGAAGACATACCCATCTACCTTCTACCTAATACTACCCCCACCTCTAGGGCGATGTGAACAGCGCTTGGAAGCACGATATGTACGACGGACCGAAGAGGGGAGCCGTCGGTGGAGGATCCGGGCCCACCCGCCTCATCGTCGGCAACCTGGACTACGGCGTATCCAACACGGACATCAAGGAGCTCTTCAACGACTTTGGGCCGATGAAGAAGGCGGCAGTGCACTACGATCGCTCTGGTCGCTCGTTGGGTAAGTTTCAGTACTTCTGCTAGAAGTGACGCTATGTGAACAACTTCGGTAGAGGCTGTTCATAAAATGGCGGCATTAAGGTTCAGGAACGGACATCCCAAATAATTGAAATCAGTTTCAATTGAAAGCAGATCAGATCATCCGAAGAAGCAGCGCTTTTTACTTGTCAGGATAACGTCTTAGTAAATTGATATATGCTGAAACTTTTAAATTTAAATTGTAAATTTAGATCGCAAGATAAATTTTACTGTGATACCAAGCTAATTTGAATTCTTTTGGAGTTGACCAAAGCATAACCTTACTATTAAAACCATGGCAATGTATTTTATTCATTCCCTTTCTTTTGCAGGCACCGCTGACGTGATTTTTGAGCGGCGCGCAGACGCCTTGAAGGCCATTAAGCAGTACCATGGCGTGCCTTTGGACGGACGCCCTATGACTATTCAGCTGGCCGTCTCAGACGTGGCCGTGTTGACCCGACCTGTAACCGCCACCGATGTCAAGCGTCGCGTGGGTGGTGCTGCATCAGCTCCATTCAAGCGTGGTGGTGCGTATCCAAATATTCCAGCAGGGACCGTGAATAATGCCCATACTCGTTTATTTTTACCTCAAACATCGTTCATTTAAAACCATTTCAGATCAATTTTGGATCTATGCACTCCCACAAAGATTTTTAAATGCCTATTTGTTTCGATAGTATCATATTTCTTAGGTTTACATTTTTGTTACTTGATTTGATATCATATGTTTTTTTAATATGAATGAACGAAATTCTCTCTTTTCTTTAGCGAGTAATCGCCATCTTGATACGAGATTTTTGTTGTGTTGTCTTTGCAACTGTTTCTGTAATTATTCAATATTTTGCTTCGATTCAGTACGGTATTAGTTTGGTAAAATATTTTACTTTAGGAGTCCAGTTCCACATCTGAAAGCTTAGCTTCAAGCAACTGTTTCTGCATTGAAACCAATAATGACTATGTTTACGGTCCCTGACGGTATTCCCCTGCTCCAATCCTTACACTTCCATTCCGAACTGTTTTTTAGGTGGCCAAGCTGGTGGCTCGCCGCGTCGTGGCTTCAAACGTCCGGTCGGTGGCAAGCCGGCGGCAGGCGGCCAGCGACGGGAGCGCAAGGCCCCACCCACTGCCGAGGAGCTGGACGCCGAACTGGACTCGTACATCAACGACATGAAGATCTAAATAGTCAATAGTCTGAATTAGTCTTACAAGAACACAAGAGAAACAATCCCTAGTTTTAAGTCTACCATATGGACACCCCCGCATGGTATATAAATGCAACCGGATCGACAACGCCGCGCCCAGGAGCAGATCTAAATATTGTTCACTTTGAGAACATCAGACATGAAAACCTACATCCCACTCGCGCATGTATCGCCTAATTGTTAATTTTGTCAACGCGGCGGATGTTGGGATAAGTCGACTAACTGAAATACATTTGATGCTGTATTTATTATATATAGAAATACGCTTTACCAAGTTCGACGATGAATTAATGGACACTTGTAATTCTAAACTGAAGTGTAATAAATACTAGAGTTAATTCCGTGACCAAATCGAATTGTCTTTACTGAGTCAAAAGGCTAGGAGTATTGTTTAGCTACTAGGCGGACTCTGAAGAATCTCCACCAACTTGCAAAAATAAAAGAGCCATAATTTATAATTAAATGTTTTATTTGGAGTAATACATCGATGGTTATAATGGTATTCGTTTAGACAAATTGTACAGACTATAAGAAGTTTCGATTGGACACTTTAAGTACAAATGCTAAATTAGGCTTAGTAGGTGATCGATTTTAGCATAGTCATCCATACCATCCATATTTGTGGGGCGGAATCACGAGTTACTTAATTTCAACAATTTCGTTAGACATGTTAACCTGTACTTAGACAATAGAACAAATGTGGGACATGAAAATGAAACGACGAAAGGAAGAACGACTTGGAGTGCTGCTTTGCAAAATATAATCAGTTTCCTTTCTTCTTCGGCTGATCAGCAGGTTAATATAGGTAATGCGCCTCTAAATATAGGTGTATACGTATGTTATAAGCGAGTTATATTTATAGGTTTATGATTCTTATGTCGGTCTGAGGATGTGATGGTGAGTCATTAAATGCTTGGCAGCTGCTTCTGCACCCGGGCACACTCCCTCTACCAGAATCCGCCCGACGAAAAACCGCCGGGTGGAACTCGACCGCGAGCCTCTCCATTCGTGGCCGCTGGCTTGTTCGCCGGCTCCTTGGGCTGGCTGGGTGGAGCGGACTTGGCCTCCTCCTTCTGGGTGGAGACCTCTTCGCGAATTTTCTCCACCACCTTGTTGGGATCCGTTGAGCCCATGCAGGCGTTGAGGTTTGAGGAGTTCTGTTGGTTGTACTTGGCACGAGGGGCGGGAACGGCCACGTCAGGCTCCGAGAAGATATTGGTGTGTCCGCCGCCTGGGGGCTTCAGCACTCGGCTGGAGGGACGGGCACTGGTGGTCAGGCCGATTTTCAGCTCGGTGGATGTCATTTTGGCGTTGCTGGTTGTGGTTTCAGTGGCTGCAATGCATAACAATGAAAAGTGAATCAGATGCGGTCGGAAATACGAGTGCCCTAGACTACAAATTCAGTCACGCCATTTGCGGATATGACGCCCGGCACAAGCACAATGACGCCCGTCATTCGACATCGCCCCACTGGAAACTCTTTGTGAAGTGGAGTGAAAACGAGGCCTATTTGTTCTGCCCTTCTGCCACCTTGTCGACCGTTATTGTACACATAGAAACTCATCGGCACTTCCATCTATTTTTCTGGGTGCGCTGCCTTCAACTTTTTAACTTTGCCGTTAACTGTAATTGCGCGTTTTGTGGCTGTCTCACTTTCGTTGTTGTTTTTGGCATTGTTCATTTCTCCGTTTTTGTGTCAAGCATTTGCACAGTGGGCTCAAAAAGTGCGTTTTGCAGCCATTGGCTACAGTTTGAATTATAAAGTCTGTCTTGGTGATGATAAGAGCCAATAATCAGACTAGAGAGCAAATCAATCATTTTCTAGTTTATTGACTAGACAATTAGAGCAAGTTATCAAGTTATTAGATTGCAGCTCCTATAATGTATGTAAATATATTAGCATCCAAGATGCAAATAGCTTCCTAATATTACTTGGAAGTCATACCCATCCATATTTATAAGTGTTTTGCCGTATCTTTGCGGCGTTTTCCATCTATTTATGACTCGCTAATGCGAAAAAGAGGTCGCCTCCCAGGCGATGACATCTGAGGCAAGTGCTGTGAAGCATTTGTAATGATGCGTCATCCGCTGGGGAGGCGCTGTCCGCCCAACTCCCGCTCAGGGTGTATCCCATTTGGGGTGGCTGTTGGTGACAACAACAAACAACAAACAGATGCCACACACACTGGCAATTTTGTTGGGGCATGGGAAAACAAAGCAATGTGAATGACCGCAGCGAGTCAAAGATCTCTAGATTAGACGGCTCACAAGCGATTCCAATTCCCATAGTTGAACGCTTTCCACCTGAGCAAAAAACAGTAGTACAACAGTACACAGCTCAAAATATTGTGGTTCTTGTTAAGTTTCGACATCTACATATGTAAATTTTATATAAAAGACCAATGCAACACCACATAGGGTAAATCAAGGGCCTGTAGTAGAAAAAATTTAATTCGTTGGCAAAAAAAAACCGCATTAGTATTTTCTCTCTGTGCAGAAAGGCAATAACAGCGACTGATTGCCGTGTTCCCTTTCCACTGTACTTGTTGTTTTTGCTTCCCTAGGGCGATTGCCGGCTCTCACACACACATCTGCATGCATACGAAAATCACATTAACTGTGCTTTGTGCTGGTAGTAGTGCTGAAATTATGAGTAATGAGCAATCTGGATAAAACTTGAAATTGAGGGCTTGCTGCCTTCGCCGACTTGTTGACCAAGTGTATACATATGTATGGCCAAAACACATTAGACGCAAATCCAGTTTCGGCAGACCTACTTAAAATGTATCATCGATTAGACTAAAACGGCGATGCACACGGAAACTGGCCGACCAGAAAACGAGGTAAACAAAAACCACTCCAAGAGCAGGCTAATGAGATTCGGTTTAAACTGCTTTCGGCTAGTTTTCCGTGCCTAGGTGCATGCAATAATCGCCCGACTAAAGCGAAACACACAAAACCCGACCAATATGGCCGCCAAAAAGGAGAGGCAACCGGAGAGCCCCCACCGGGGACCAGAGCCCAAATCACCGAAGCAGAAACCGGGAATCTTTTTTTTACTTCACAGAGGATGTGTTATTTATAATGCATATGGCAGCTGTGCTAAATAAAATTGTAAAGCAGCTGCACATACACACACACACACGCACACACAGACAGCGCTTGCGCTCGGTGAATAAAATTCCATGACACAAGTGAAAAGTACTGGTCTGAGAAAATTATTGATTTATGCCGCGGAGACGCTGTTGGCTTACTATCTGTGGGCCTAGGCTTTTGGCATCTAAGTCACGCTTACCTTGGAAAGACTCCGGAACACGGCTTTGCTCGAAGCAGTCAGGCTATAAATTTACGAATAAGAGATGCGAAAAACGACGCGCACTTGCCAACGAACGTTGATTTCAAAAATGGTGCTGAGTGACCGGAGCAGACTATTGCGATTATACCGAGCATCTGCGTTACGCTCGTAGGGAAAGCTTGCAAGTCTGGTCACATTCCGTTTTACAGTATCCTAGGGCTCTGTTAATATTGAGATTGACTTACGCGCCATCTATAAGAACGAATTGTAACTTTTGAATAAATTAATGTATTTAACTAGGCACTGTACTTACAAAAATACATTGATGATCAGAAGTTTTCCACTTACTGATTGAAACCCAAAAGGGGAAGAGGAAGAACTGGTTTCTACACCACAATTTTACAACAATTTTTTGATTTCTTTTATTTTTATTAAAATAAAATAGTAACTCCCTGTAGCTGAGTCACGGGATAGACGATGAGATCGAACATGGCCTTCTCTCCTGTTTCTTCTTGGATGACAGACTCAAGACATTAGCCCAGTGTTCAACCCTTGCCATGACTCAAACCGGTAAAGCCACTTTTTAGCGGCATGGTCACACTTGACTTTTGTTGACGTTTCATTTTAGGTTTTTCAGATTGCATCTGAGCACAGTCTAATATCTTTATCTCTACTATCTCAGCGAATCATAACAATATGGGTAGTGACTGGGACGAGATCAAGCGCTTGGCAGCCGACTTTCAAAAGGCGCAGCTCACGTCCACGCTGCAGAAGTAAGCTAAGCTTTCCTATTTTACTGCTTTATCTTGTTACCTTATAATTTTGAAGGCTCTCGGAGCGAAACTGCGTGGAAATTGTCACGCTGCTGCTGGAGAAGCAGATGCTGGAGGTAGTTTTCACCAACGATGGCAAGGAGTACATCACGCCGGATCACCTGGAGCGCGAAATCCAGGACGAGTTGTATGTGAATGGAGGTCGTGCCAACTTGGTGGAGGTCAGCAAAACCCTAAATGTGGATTTGTCACGAATCGAGGTCCTAGCCGAGCGAATAGCTGCGGAGAATCCAAGCGTACACCTGGTACTGGGACAGCTTATCGACGAGGACTACATCAGTCATATTGCCCAGGAGATCAATGAGAAGCTGGTTCTGCGAGGAGAGATTTCGATTTCGGAATTGGCTTCGCAGTTCGATCTGCCGTCAGACTTTCTGCAACACGACGTGGTCGAAAAGCATCTGGGTAAGATCATTAAGGGTCGCCAGGATGCCGCAAATCCGCGGGTGTTCTTTACTCAGGCCTACATCCAACGTTGCAAAGCAAAGATTCGGGGAGCCCTAGCTGCCATTACTAGACCCATAAACGTGGCTGTGATCCTGCAGCAGATCGGTGTGCAGGAGAAGATCTTCCACTCGCTGCTGGACGAAATTGCGCCAGCCGGCCAGGTGACCTCCAAGCTGGCCAACTCGCAATACGTGCCGCACATCTATGCCAAGACGCAGGCCGACTGGGTGAACTCGTTCTACAAGCAGAACAGCTTCCTTGAGTACGACGCCATCCAAAAGCTGGGAATTTCGGATGCCAAGTCCTACATTCGCAAGCAGTTCCCTAACGAAGAGTTTCTCTTTCTCAAGCGTGTGGCCCTTGGCGCTCGACTTGTGGAGCTCACGGTGGTCACGGCGCTAAATGAATGCAGTGCGACCAAACAGTATCTGGATCTGACCACCATACTTCCATCCAATTTGTCCGAGGAGGATATCGAGGAGGTATTCAGCACCATTATGGCACAAAAGCACAGCAATCCTAGCAACTTCGTGTATCTTGACAGCATCGGTACGTACTTGAGTCCAATATGTTTAATATGTTTAATGTTATGTTAAATTTCATATACATATGTTAATCAACTAATCCTACTTTTAGTGTTCTCGCAACCATACCTCGCGCAATTGGTGCAGCCCTGTCAAGCGTTGGCAGAGTCTCAGGCAAAGGCGGCCATCGATGGCGGCGTATACCAGCAGTACATTGTGGAGAAGACTCTAGCGCAGAAGGGAAACGCGTCGACCCAAGAGCTAGAGGACGATGGCAAGGTGGACAAGCGCGACGAGCGGAGAAAAAAGGCGTCCTCTGGCAAAGCAGGAGGAGGAGCTCAAGGGCGTGAGACTAAGACCAAGTCCACAAAGAAGCATCAACGCGGAAAGGCGGCAGCTCATAACGACAGCGACGATGAGGACGATGTTCAGCAAGGCTCACGAGGTGGTGGTGGCGTAAACAAAAAGGCAGTGAAGCCATTGGAGCTGGTCAAGACGGCGGACATTGTCAAACTGATTACTGCAAGCCTAGAAGAAGAGGGACTGGAGCACTTGTCGAAACCCATCGCTGCTCTTTATACCAAGTACGTTTTATGAACAAAGTATATCCCAATTAAATTTTTGATAACCATTTCATAATAGCCAATTTAATCAGACGGCCTTGGCACGTGCTCAGGAGTTGTTCGAGGCTACACCGCAGACAAATCGCCGTCAGACCCACGCTGCTATCCAGGATCGCATCAATACGCTTTTGATAGACATAAGGCTCTATGAAAAGGGCTTGAAGCTTTTCCCGCAGGACACGCAAACCCAGTTGGTTAAATACTTGCTGAAGTCATTGGGAAATGACATTTGCAACGAACTTTCCCTATACGTGGCAGGCGAGTGCAATCTGACTGTGAAAAATACCAACCTGAATGTGGACCAGCGTAATAAGTTGGCTCAGGAATGTGAGGCTCAATACCGTGCCGCGTTGCTCGAGCAAAACAAAGCCCTGAATAAAAGCATTGACGAATTTGAACTGGCCACGGAAACGGTGCTGAAGGCCTGCAGCATGATCATTAAGAAAGTGGACAAGAAAAAAGATCGCCTGTTAATAGCAGACCACAAAAAGAAGCTGCAGAAGCAACTACTAGAGTGTCAAGATCCGGCTCTTCTGCTGCACCTGGCTGCACTGATCTTGTTCACCGCGATCTCTGGTAGCATTTTGCACGCGTCCGGAAAATTCGTTTCTGCCATCCTGCAGCACATACGCGGCTCACTAAACGAGGAACAGAACGCTTTGTTGCTTCGGTATCACGGTGAGCCTTTGCATCCATGAATTGCTAGTGAATCCATGAATCATACTAATTGTCATGTATATTTCAGATTTGGTCCTACAAGTTCTGCAGGCAACTCCTGATAGCAGCGAGTCGAAAATGGCCAACGAACATCTGCAGGCAATGCAGGCTCAAGTTGTGGAGCTAGCCCAAAACTTTTCACGCGCATCGGTTTCTAAGGCTGATTAATGACCCTCCTATACCGATCTTTTTTTCCATGGCATTGAATTGCGTCTATGTAAATTGGTTATTGTCTGCAATAGATTTTGCAATTGTTAAATTTTCAAAGTTTATAAATGGTTTTTATTACTGCTATGCATGAAGATACAAAACGATGCGCCTTAAACAGAGTTCCTAGATTTATCACTTTCGATGGTTTTTGTTTTTGGAAAAACGATTTAAAATTGATTAGGTTGGAAGGGCTGTTTTCAATTTAGTTTGGTGAGCTCAAACTTGGATTTAATAAATCCCTTACGGAGCTATTTATATACATGGTTTTGAGCCTTAGAGTTACAAGATTTTTTAACAAGACCGATATAAGTTGTGCATTTCATGATTTTTACAAAGAGTATTTGATTGTTAGGATTGATGTGAGCGGTCACTGCAATGTTTGTCCCTGCACTTTATAAACTATGTAGTCTTTGAAGTATTTGCTTGGCTTTATCGCTGGATTGCCTGCAAAAAAAAAGGATTAATAGCTGTTGTTTTTCAAAACTAAGTTTCATTACTTACATAAAGATTGGATTGCTTGCATCACAACTCTCTAATGTTTGCTTAATATATCCTATAAAAAGTTCCAAGTTTTTGAGGGTCTCGCTGTTGGGCAACAACCACACTGTAGGCAGGGTATTTACAATGATGTAAGCTTTGTTTATGGCATCGTTTGGTGTGCAGACTCGCATAGCTAACAACAGGTAACGATTTAGGAGCGCTCCAATCGCCAGCTCGCGCAGTAGCTTATCAGCCAGGATGCCCTGCCAGCTTAGGAAATTGCGAAACAGCTTGAGACCACTGCAAAACTGTCTCTGAAAGAACGACGTTTTTGCCTCTTGCACTCTGAAGTTAACGAAAGGGAAAATTTAAACAGTGGTCAATATTTTGAATGAATAATACACTTACTGCTTTGGAAAAATGGGTATAAAGACATCGTTTTCTAGGGCTAACCGCATGCGTTCCATGATGGATTCAAACAGTTTGTTAAGCTGCTTATTTGTACCGCTCAAGGGAAACTCCCGACCCAATCGATTGATGAACCCAACCAATCTCAGAGTCTGTGTGGTAGACAATGGATCCCAACATTCCGTGACCAGAGCTAAAAAAAATCAATTAATTATCCCACAAACTTTTTTTTTAATGTGTAGGACTCACCAGTCACCTTGGGCAGTATAATCTTCTCGATGAGCGCCGGCACCAGATTGATATCTGGATCGCTCTTGAGCTGCTCCACAGTTTCATCTGCATGCGAGGCATAAAGCATGCACGCCTGATACCATCGCATATTTTCTATATCCGCGTACTCATCCAGCAGTGGCGACCAAAGAACAAGTTCGTGGCGCACCAGCGGAGCCAAGAGTTTTGGAAGGCACAGGCTAACAAATGCGTCCTGGTATGACGACATGTCAGTCTTTCGCCAGGCATAAAACTTCATAAGTATTAGCTCGATCTTGCTGAAGTCGTCGGTAACGTCCTCAAATGCCACCGCCGACTGGGATTCTATCTGCGCCATTGAAGCAACACTCAGTTCCTGCTGTTGATCGGCAATCTCATCGTCGCTCGACATGCCATCCAGGTGGGAAGAAAGCAGATCATTGCGCTCGCGCTCACATCGGCGACGTGTCCTTCGACCCTCCCTTTCCGCGGCACGGCGAACTTGTTCTTCATATTCAGGTGCTCGGCGGGAGGCAGCTGATACAGGTTCTGAAAGCAGGAGATACAAGATTACAATATGCATATCGTATAATCGGGAATTAGTTCCCTAGATCTTTGACAAAACGAAACAAAATTCTCATACTTGCTGATTCGGCGATTTCTTTGGCCTGATCACGGACATCCTGCCTCCGTCTGTTTACCAAATAACGTTGATTTTTGCCATACTGTTGCAGTGCACGCTTTTCGAGGTCGTATATTATTGACGCTTTTTCAGACAGACAGTCTACAAGGTCATTCACATAGCATTTTATTTCTTGATAAAACTTGTACTTTGCTGCCGCTGTCGGTGCGTTCTGCTGACATTCCAACTGCTGGAGCTTTAACGCCTTTAGTTCTGTACTGATCCTGGCCATACTAGCGCTGTGATCAGCCGACCGCTCTTTGAGCTCGCTAAGGCGCGATTGAATGGCGGCGAAGATCTCCTGAGGAGTTCGCAAAGCTGTAGCCTTGGCCTTCTCCTTCTTGGCTTTGACGGATGATCGAACTGCTACTGCTAAGTTGGTGCGGTCAAGGGCATTCTTAGCATAGGCCTGCTCCAGCAGAGTGGACGTGGACTGCGCCATTGGTGAATCTCCATCGTCCATGCCGGTACCGATTCCCGCCGTGGCAGGCTTGATCATAAAACGGGATAGCACGGTTTCGTGCTGGGAATGGACCAACTGGGCTGCCGTAACACCCTTGCGGATCTGCTGGTTCTCCCACTCGTTCATCTCGCGATCTGAATCTCCGTCGGTGGCTGCAGAGGAGTGAGCAAAGGTTAACAATAGTCTATAAACTTCACCTGTAATTAGCCTGGCTCTGGCCACGAAACGGACTTGGTCCCTCTACATACAATCATTCTCGACAGCATAAAACTGCTCGCGTCGCTCTTCACGCTCTTTGCGTCCCGTAATATCGTTCATGTCCATGCGTTCCTCGTCATCCGACTGATCGCCCTCAACATCTTCGCACGGTAGACGGGTGCTTAGTTTGGTCGGCTCCTTAGGCTCCTCAACAGGTATGTAGTCGCCTGCACCTGGAATATAAGACGAAGAGTAAGTCATTGCTAGTGTGGCAACGTCTCTAATTTTACCCTGTTCTCTAGCCCTTTGCCGACGTTTTCGGGCAGCGTGTATCATTGCTGCATCCGGAATGGAACCACTTTCGAGCATCTGTTTGAGATGTTCTGGCTTGGAGAAGCGGTGGCGCGTTTTGTCAAGGCCACCATCGTCGGATTGCTGGTCGTCTTCGTCGCTCATATCCTCCCGTCCAGCGCAAAGGGCAGCTCTACCGTTCAGAATTGCTTCGGGAGTCTCAGATTTCTTTACCACTAGCTGGGGACAAGGAATAAGATTTATATTATTGTGGATCTCTCAAGGACTTCATTTAGATTGAGGCATTGGTGTTCATGCTGCTTTAATGGAAGAGAAGACATGCGACTATCAATGGTGGGAAAAGTACTAGTTATATGACTACGTAAGCAATGGTTTTTGAGTTTTGGTAATTCAAAAAATAGACCGAGAATGCTACAGAATATTTAATTATTTATCTGCTGGTAAGGGTCAAGTTGTATGAATCAATATGTTATTAAAGAAATAATGAGTTAGATTGTTCTTAATTGTTAGATTGTTTTTTAATTCGTAGTCACAGAGACAGAAAGTAGAGTACTTAAAGAATGTCTTAAAATTCGAAATTCTAAGTTGAGCGATAGTTGGATCGTAGATCCTGGACACTTCCCATCACTGACAAGTTAAAAGCGAATCAATGTCTAATCTACTAGTATTTAAAAATGGCACTTAGAGACCAGAAAATTCAACTAATTTTAAATTACACATTTAAACTCATTCAACCTAATTTTTCTTGCTAATTGTTCTACGATAATTTTATGTAATTTCTGATGTTGAAATTTCGTTAAACGGTATTATTGTAGAAGAAATTGAATAATAATAACCTTACCACAAAGTCGTCTGTGCGTATTTCGGTTTGGATCATATGATTATCACTTTTTTTACTTTTACTCTGATCGCTGGCACTTTTATATCTGCCAGCATTGACAGAATTCGAGTTGGAATTCGGGGGACCCGATGATGGGCCACCGGACGACTCTAAATGCTGTGTACTACCATTTTCGCCCCCGGGAAGTCCGCTGTTTTCCACCCGTTCCTCGCGCTTCTTCTTGCGGCGTTCCTTGTCCAGCATGCGCATCACTTTCTTGCTGTGCGACGACTTTCGCACCTGAAAGACCTCGCCGTCGTCCTCTGCAAAAGGATTGTGGATTTTCACTGTTAGATCTGGATCTATCGGCATCACTCACCATCATCTGCAAAACTGAGCAGCGCCTTCGGTTTGCTGTTGTCCTCCTGCGGCTTTATGGCCTTCCGGCTCTTCTCTTTCTCCCTCTTGCCGGAAATTATGGGAGGCGGAGGCGCTTCCATTTCGGCGTCCGGATCCAAGGATGCACCGTCCTCTTCTTCGTCAGCGTTGCTGGAGAACACGCGTCGCTGGATTTTCTTCGGTTTGCGGAATAGCGACATTTTCCACAATCTTCTTACTTTGTATTTGTTTAATCAATGAAAACTCGGAAGAAAAGCCAATTTTCGCAAGATCTCTTCTTCTTGCTGTCGTATTGTAATAGAGATGGAAATTGTTCGATGTCGCCTTCGTGTCCACGTCGGTCACGAGCAGGGGTGGAACGTCAGGATTGAAGTTGTCCTAGCACTCACAATACTTCTCTGTATGTGAAAATATGAACAATTTTCTTACTGTTTTTAAAAATATTACTTTTTAAATGCGATATTTTACAGTCTGGCTATTAATAATTAAATTAATAAGGTGATATATAAGATAGTTTGTATACCCAGGGAAACTGCATTCAAAACTGGTCCTATTAAAATATCGGCTGATATTTAGTTCAATTTCATCCCTAGATACCGACAACGCCCATCTCTAACCTCTGAATTCAGCGACCGCAGGGCGTTTAAAAACAGACCGAAACGTCGTTAACTTATTGGTGCCTTGAGCCACAGAATCTCAAACATGGGCCTTAAAGGTTGTGAAGTGCAATTGGACAACCCGTGGAACACCTACTACGCTGGTCAGACGGTCAACGGCCAGGTGAAGTTCACGTTCGATTCGCCCAAGAAAGTACGAGGTAAGTGCGGATCAAGTCACAAATGTGGGCAAATTGTGGGTAAATGCTAATCAAAACCCCACCTGCATACTATTACTCATAGAAGTGACGACACCTGCGTAGGGTTCAATGATTAATGGGAAATTTAGGTATATAAAAATAGCACAATATCTTCAATGTACAGGATGAGCACATGATGTCATTCGTAGATTCGTTACTAACTTCATTAAATTCGCTTACAAAAAGCCGGTGCACCACCCACAAATGTGGGTTGGTCTTTCGGTTCCTAAACGACCTTGTTTTCAGCGAGCTGGCGGTTGTTAAACCCTCCAAAGAAATGCACTTTCTCCTCTTTTCAGTAGGGCGATAACAACTATAAATAGCTTCAAGTGTGAATACAAAAGAAAGTAAGTAAATATGTAGATCTGAGGGGGCATGTAACCTATGTGGCAAACATTCCACAACAATCAAATTTTGAGGTCAGCAAACACGGGAGACAGATGCTGTCTGGTAGCGATGATGTCATCCGTTGAATATGCCGTAGAGAGCTTTTCATATTATTTATAGCTAAAATAAAGCGCGACAGTAACGTCGTCGATTGTCAATCCGTAAATACAACCACTTGTTTCTCGTAGGCATTATCATCCGGTTCCTGGGAGAAGCTAACACCGAGTGGACAGAGGAGAAGAGCGTGACCACCAGCGAGGGCAAGACCGAGAACGAGGTGACTCAACTGAAAGGGCATGAGGAGTACTTTAAGATCCAGTACTATCTGCTGGGAGGCAAAAACAGTAAGTACAAAAAAAAAGGTTCGAGAATTTAAAAGATTGGAAATAAATATGCTTTCCAAAGGCAAGGAAAATTCTGTATTTAAAATTTAAAACGTTATGATCTGTCTATATGAATCGAATATTTAAATATTAAAAAATTTAGTTGATCTATTTATTGATCTTTGTTGTTTTCCTAATTTGATCAATATCTATTGACTCTTTGTAAGGGCAAACAAATTCAAAAAAATTATGAAACTAATTTGGGTTGTGTATACGTCATTAGAACCTGCCTGCTTAACTTCCTGGCTTTTATTATTTGACAGATCTCGACGCTCATACGAAGATCGATTCAACTAGTGATCCTGATCAAAAATATATATTACATACTTTCCAGCGAATCTTGTATACTCTTTTGCTCTACGAGTTACGGGTATAAAAACGATCTATGCTATTAGAAATTTATACAATTTTAATGAAAAGCATACTTACATACAAGTTAATATTTCAAATACTAAGATTTAAATTCCACAGTAGTGGTTCTTTATTCAAGGTTCGATTTTAGACTAATTTTACAATTGTTAGGCTGTCCCTACGTTAGCTGTGACTTTGGGCCGCGCTGCTGGCAGAGGTTCGACAGAGGTTCGGCAGGGCTGCGCTGACCAATAATATTTAGGCATCGAATTGCAGCGTTAGCAATTTGAAGCCGCTGATGTTGCGGGCGGATGTTAAGTCGGCGGATGTTGGGTTATTGAAATTAAATTGTGTCACAAAGTTGCGACACTTCTTTGGTGGCATTGACTTTGGGTTGTACCGTATTGCATTCACTTATGTTTGGGTTATTTAGTTCTGTTCATAGTTTTGTTATTTAACTCTCCCTCCTCAAATTCCTGCTTGTCCTCAAGTAGGTTTCAGAAATATGGGATATTGTTGAATTCTGGCTGAATTGAGTTTGTGATATTAGTTTTCTTGATTTGATTGTTTAAATTTTTAAGTGGTTCTTGTTGAATTTGTAGTGTTATGTTTTCCTTTTTTCGTATAAATGTTTTAGATAATATTATTAAAATTATCGTTGTAGTTATCAGTGTAATGATTGCAATCCGATTCATAATAGAGTGTGTTTTGATTTCTTCCAGGTGTCCTATGTTTTTAATATTTAGGGCATGTAGTGATTCTAACGATAGGATTTGGAACCGTTCCGCTTCTATTGGGGACATCTGAATTATCGGTATTCCAGGTTTTATAATTGTTTTCTCTTTGTTAGTGAATTCCTTTTTATCTATTAGTATTGTGTCGTTCCAAAAATGCAGTAGATAGGTTCCATTTAATTGTTGTGTTGTGTTGTCGTGTTGTATAGTCCCATTAAAGTTGTTTAGTAGTATTAGGCTGTTGTCAATTTCCTCGACTCTCTGGATGTGCTCTGCGTTGGCGTAGTCACACAGCGATGCTTTTCCCTGAACTAATTTTGTGATACATTTAGATTTGCTTAAGTTAACAATGTTTTGTTTTTTACAAATTTTTATATTTTTAGATAGTTTACAATTTTCTGGTGTTTTTAATAATATGTCTTTATACAAAAATATTTCGTTAGCTTCTAAATGGATAATTGAATTATTTCTTAAAACAGGTTTTACAAGTATGTTTTGGTATGTAATCGGTTCTAGTTCTGGTATTTTTATAATGTAGGCTATTGTTGTTTTGTTATGCAGAACTGAAACATCAACCAATTCTAACATTTCTTCTACTGAAAGAGAGGTAATATGACCTCTTTTGATCGTTTCATGAACTTCATCGAGTTCTGTATCACTTAAAAGTAGGGTGTTTATTATATTTAGTCTTGCCCATTGCATAGCGTATTTGACATTAATTAACTCTTCTTTTAATAGTCTGACTTGATTTTGAAGACTTGTGGCTATTTCGTTATTAAAAGAACTGTCTTTCCTAATTGAATTTTTTAACATATTCGAGACTGTAGTTAAACTATTAATTCTGGTCTGCAGCTGTTGATTTATAATAATTTGTTCGTTATTGTTAGTTATAAGATTATTAATATTGTTCTCTATCATGACAAGATCGTCATGGTCAGGATTGCCTGCAACATACTTCCATGCTGATCCGATCCAATTTATTGATCTTTTGTTATGATTTTTAAATGTAAGGGTGTTTAATGCAGAGAATGCTTGGGTTATTTCATGTGTAAGAGTGTGGTATAAGTAGCTTTTCTTTAAGTCGTTTACGGTGTGTTCTCGAATGTTAAAAAGTTCTTCTTCTATTTGTTTTAAGTTTATAAGGTGAATCATTTTAATGGATGCTGATTGTATTTTCCCTATTCCTTTATGGATAGTAATAGTGTGTGCATCTGTATAGTTTGTGATTTCAAGAGTTGCGGTTATCATTGGTAACCAAAATATTAGTAGGAGAAGCCTGCAACGAGAGTTAAGTGGAATTACAATTAGTTTTTTGAGGGGCATGGGCCGATTCGTCACAATCGGATGCATACCGTAAATCGGACAACTTTATTAGTTTTTTTTTTTTGGATATAGGTGTTCTCTTGGACATTTTCGGACATTTAAAAAAATATTCGGGCTCCTAGTCATTTTTGATATTACTCTTGTGAACAATTTTCCCTGTTTCTGTGATAATAGTAGTACGATTATTTTGTTTTACGATTTCTTTTTTATAACGTTTAGATAGTTTGGACCCTAGTCTAGTATTTTGTTTAACGAATATTTCTTGTCCTGGCCGATAAGTTTTAATCTCCTTTCGTTTTTTATTATGGTTCTCCAAATCCTGTTGTTGTTTGTTTCTTAATCTCGTAATATTATCTTGCCTACTTTTTTCAAATTGTTCGGGATCTGTGGTGACATTTCTGCCAAAAAATGCTTCTAGTGGTCTTTGCTTGGTTACTGAATGTATGGTATAATTGTATTCATAAATAGTTCTATCGAGCAGTTCTTCGAATGTTTGATACACCTGTTTTGATTTTAAACACCTCATTATTTCAGACAAGGTGGAATGGAATCTTTCTATTTGACCATTTACTGTACTTTTATATGGGGGGACCCTAAAAATTTCTATGCCTAGCTGGTCTTTCATCATAAAGTTGATACTGGCAGAATTAAATGATTTTTCATTGTCCATGACAACAAACTTTGGAACACCATAATAAAATAATATGTCGTTTAGTGGTTTTTTTATATGTTCTATTGCTTTTGATTCTATAACTCTTGCTTGAGCTAATTTTGAGAATTTGTCTATTGCTGTCAATACTAGTTTTTTCTCGGTAGAGAATATGTCGATGTGAATTGTGTGTCCTGGGTATTCTGGTATGGGGGTCTCTTTCAAAACTGGATTAGGTGGGTGTCTATCATATTTTCCTTCTTTGCAGACTTGGCATTGTTTAACTAGCATGGATATTTTATTTTTCATTTTGGGGAAATAGTATTTTTCAGAAATTTGAATTTTATTCTCTTCAGCATTTCTATGTGCTCTATTGTGGGTTTCTAAAATGATTTCGTCCTGTTCCAATTCTGTTGTTAAGTCCTTTACTCTAGATTGTGTAAATCGTATTTTAATAGTCGAGAAATGTTTTGGATATAAATTTTGAATTTGACCCATTAGGTCTTCAGATGTTTGGATTCCGTTTATGACTGTTGGATTGAGATATTTTGTTAATAGTTCTATTAGGTCACTGTCCGAAAAATGTGGTTTTGAAATTGTGTGTCTGTGAAATGTTGGGAAGGGTATTGTGAACTTATAATCGGGTGGTTCTTCTTTTAAAATAAATATTTGGTTTTTAAATGCATTAATGGGAGTTTCTATGCTGGGTATAAGATTGTGACCTGAACTTTGGCCACTGTGCTGTGTTGCTGTTAGTGAATTTACCTCACCTTGATTTTTTATTCGTGATAATGCGTCCGCCACTACATTTTCTTTACCGGGTTTGTAAATTAATTCTTTATCGTACTCGTCCAAATAAGATTTCCATCTCCTAACGGCTATGCTACCTTTCCAGTTACAATCATGCGTAAGGGGTTCATGGTCTGTGTAGATCTTTACTTTTGATCCACCATATAGGTATCCGTTAAAGGATTTCACTGCCCAGAATATGGCCAACATTTCCTTACGCGCGGTTTCATAACTCTCTTCAGTTTTTGACAAAGTTCTGGATATGAAAGCTATTGGTTGGTTGGCTTGGGAAAGGACTGCTCCTATTGCATAATCAGAAGCGTCAGTTGTTAGTGTGAATTCTTTATTGAAGTCGGGGTAATGCAATATTACTTCATCAGATATCAGGGCGTTTTTTAATTGTTCAAATGCTTTCAAGGCTTCTTTGTCAGGTTGTATTAATTTTTTGGATGAAGCTCCTTTTGATATGCGACCGTCTTCTCCCCTGAGCAATGTCGTAAGGGGCTTGGCGATTGAGGCGTATCCCCTTATGAATCTTCTGTAATATCCTGATAGCCCTAGGAAAGATCTAAGTTCCTTAAGCGTTTTGGGGCATGGGTAATTGGCAATTGCTTTTACTTTATTGGGATTGGTTTCTATACCTTTATCGGATATAACAAAGCCTAAAAATTCTACTTTGGTTTTAAAGAAATCACACTTATCTAACTGACATTTTATATTAGCTGAGTTTAGAGTTTTAAATATTTGGTCAAGATTTTCGCAATGTGTTAGCTCATCTTTGCTAAAGACTATTATATCATCGATATAAATGTAGCAAATTTTGCCTATGTGTTCTCTAAGAATATCGTCGAGAGCGCGTTGAAAAATAGACGGGGCATTTTTTAATCCGAATGGGAGACGCATGAATTCGTATTTACCGTTATTAACTGAAAATGCTGTTTTCTCAATGTCACTATCTTTTAAAAGAATTTGATGGAATCCACTTTTTAAATCTAGTACCGAAAATATTTTATTGTTACCTAGTTGAGCTAACACTCCATTAATGTCGGGTATAGGGTATCTGTCTGATATTGTTACGCTATTTAGTTTTCTATAGTCTATTACCATTCTGTATTTTTTTATATTTGACGAATCTAATTTCTTTGGTACAATCCACACGGGTGAATTGTAGGGTGATCGAGATGGGCGTATTATGTTGTTGTCTAATAGTTCAATTATTTGTTTATCGACTTCGTTCTTAAGAGACATTGGGTACTGATAAAATTTTGAATACACCGGTGTATCTGTATTTGTACGTATTTCCGCTTTGACGTTAGTAGTGTAGGTTAATTTCTCGTTTGGTTCGGCAAACAGATTAGGGTACTTTTTTAGTAAACGATTTAATTCTATTTTTTGATTAGGCGAAAGGTGATCTAGATTAGGTATTATTACATTAATTTGCTCGAATTTTTCCTCTTTTAACGGAATGATTTTGCCACTTTTTAAGTACATTAATTTTTTTCCCGTGTCTATAATGGCTCCTAGCTCTTTTAGGCTATCGTTTCCTAATATCGCGTCAAAAGTTTTAAGAGTAGGTAATAAGAAAAATTTGACTATTGCGTTGGGGTCATCAAATAGGTAAGCCATCTTATGATGAGTTATCTGAATGTTGCCTCCTACTGAGACAGCGTCAAAAGTTTGTTCATTGGGTTTTGGGTTGGAAACTAACTGTGGTTTAATATAATTTCTATTCGAGCCTGTGTCTATTAGAATTTTCAGAATTTTCCCATTCCTCAGCTTGCATTCGTAATATGGAAGTGAGGAATTTGTTATTCTAAAAAATTAACATAAGTATAGTCATACTGGTAATTCTCATTGTTGTCGTTGATTATCTCAGAGTATTCAGTTAAAGATTGTTCAAAGTCTGCTTGTTCCTCTTGATGTGCGACTGTTTGTACGTACGCTGACATTTCTGATTCCTCTGTCTCTTTTTGTTCGTCAGTATTAGAAGTTATGTCTGTCTGGGAGGTTTCGATATTAAAATGCCGCTGTTTTTTGGTCACATCATTTTGGGTTGCAAGTGGCATAGACGGTCTTTTCCCTGCTTCTCCTGGATTTGGTCTGTTCATGTAATTAATTTGTCTTGTATGAAGACTTCGGTCTACGTCCATAGGCTCTGGCCGTGGTTGTGGCTTTGCTGCAAATGGTCGAGGTGGTGGCATGTATTGAGTTCGAGCTGCAATGGGAATCGGTCCTACGTTTGGTAAGATTGGTTTTGGGTAGTACTGTCCAAAATTAATGTTGTTTTGGCGAGGAAAGATGAGCGGGGCTGGTTGTGGAGCCATGCTTGGTTGTGAAAATGGCCTGGCTTGAAAGTTCGGGTTGCTAATAATTGGGAGCTGCCTCTGAATTGGTGGAGGTCTTAGTGGAGGCTGAGATGCCTGCCGGAAGTTAGTTGATTGCGCTCTATTGTTGGCATGGTTGGACCTGAAAGCTTGATTTTCTAATTTCAAGCAGAGATGTAAGGCTGTGGGTAAATCGGTGGGTTCTTTCATACCCAATAATCGTGACAAGTCTCCCCGTAGTCCTCTAATAAAAGTGTCCAAAGCTTTGTCCCTATATAATTTGGTCATTAGTTGCTGTGACTCAATGTTTAAGTCCATGCAACTAATTCTATTCAATATCAGAGATAGGTGTTTATAGACATTTTGGTGGAAGTCTTCTACAGATTGATTGGGACCTTGTATTATTGTAGTCATCTGATACTCTAAAGTACTCAAATCTCTTTTATCAGCGAAATGTAGGGTAAGGCATTTAGATATTGCAGTCCAGTTAAGGGGAACGCTGTAAGCTTCTAAAGCAATATCGGCATTGCCAGTGATTTTATTGCGAATTGTGTGCAATATGCCAAAATATTTAGATGTGCCTTTAATGTGTCCGTATGTTCCTAGAATCCTATCTACACCCTTTTTCCAGGAGCCGAACTCTGCTGGATTGCCTGAAAATTCGCGTAGTCCCTTTACTATGTCTGGAACCTTATCTAGGTCATCCAAATTTCTTTGATGTTCGGGGTTGATACTCTGATTTTCTGCGTTAGTGAAGTCGAATGAGTTTGTTTGGGCTTGCTGTAACAGAACAGGCAATTGTTCTGTTATAATCTGCCTAATAGTTTGTGCTACGTCGTTGTTTTGTGCCATGTCTCTGTGTTGTTGGAAAGCTACTTGCCTTCTGCTAGTTTCTACTGTATCAAATATTGCGGGTCTAATAAGATTATTCGGGTTTGACATTGATTTGAAAAGTTAACTTATTTTAAAATTTTACTAAACTTTGTATGGGCAAGTGTTGAATAAAATAATTGGTCTTGAAGAGTTGAAAATTATATAAAACTTATCACTTATCGAAATAGAAATTGTAATTAATGATTTTTTAATAATTTTGGTTGTCCTATTTGGTTGGTGCAAGCAATTATTTTTGTATGAATATTTCGTGTGTGAATCGTATTTAAAGAAATTGCATGTGTGATTTTATTCAGTATTATTTAGATTTAATTTATTGGGTTTGTTTTAGATTGTGTGAAAACCAGTGGCTGGTTTTACCCTTCTACCTTGGAGGGTCCTTTGATTTCGGAATCGCAAGATTGGGTTTAATTTATACTGCACTAATAAATGCACTTTTTATTTGGTGCAATGCAGTGTGGTTTTAATTATCGCTTTACGCAGTTTGATGTAATTTATTAAAGCACACTTTGAATAATTGCAATTTCGTTAAATATTTTTCACTTCACTATTACTTAATTTATTATTTAAATTTTGTTTCACTTAGTTAATAATTTTGTTATTTTAAAACTTTTCTTTTAGCTTATTGAATTTTAATTGTGTTTTTACTTTTCTTTCTTTCGTTTTAGGTAAGTTTAATTTTGCACTTATTCACTAGCTTACATTATTGAGATTGATGTGGTCACTCCTCCCGTTGATCCGGATGTGTTCCTGTTTGCTGTTGCTACTTGGGATCCTGCGATCACTCCAATAGAGGTTGTCCTGCGGGCTGACCTGACAAGACTTGCGATCCACCGATGGGGTTTTGCTGCACCAGATCCGTCTTAAGGGATGAGTCCTCTGGTAACAGCGGGCCAGTGAGTTGGGATGGGAAATTAATCCTCAAGTCTTAACTTAATGAGACTGTATCCGTTTCCACTGGTCCCTGTTCGGGCGCCAGTTAATATTTCAAATACTAAGATTTAAATTCCACAGTAGTGGTTCTTTATTCAAGGTTCGATTTTAGACTAATTTTACAATTGTTAGGCTGTCCCTACGTTAGCTGTGACTTTGGGCCGCGCTGCTGGCAGAGGTTCGACAGAGGTTCGGCAGGGCTGCGCTGACCAATAATATTTAGGCATCGAATTGCAGCGTTAGCAATTTGAAGCCGCTGATGTTGCGGGCGGATGTTAAGTCGGCGGATGTTGGGTTATTGAAATTAAATTGTGTCACAAAGTTGCGACACTTCTTTGGTGGCATTGACTTTGGGTTGTACCGTATTGCATTCACTTATGTTTGGGTTATTTAGTTCTGTTCATAGTTTTGTTATTTAACTTACATATGTGATTGGTACTTATTAACCAACCAAGTACTGAAGCTTGTTTCCCTATAGAGTCCATTAAAAGATATCCAAATAAAATTAAAATTAATACATTTAGTCTCTTTTTATAATTCAAATTAAATTTCGTAAGGCTATTTAATATTCACATTATAGCATTAATAACCTTTTCTTTTGAAATTCAATCAATGTTTTTATATAGTATGTATATAAAATAATAAACCTTTGATAGACCCTTCCTCTGCAAGTAAGAATTAAATATATAAGCTATAAGTGGTCTTTTTTAAATGCTAAAAATAAAATGTATAATTTTTCAGGCTCTGAGACGGAACTGCCGCCTGGTACACACACTTATCCATTCACCTGTGCCCTTCCGCCTAATCTGCCCTCTTCCTTTGAGGGCGAATTCGGCCACGTGCGCTTTACCATCAAGGTGACGCTTGATCGTCCTTGGAAATTCGATCAGGACATGAAGATGGCGTTCACAGTAATAGCACCTGTTGATCTGAATCTCAATCCTCGAGTCAAGGAACCATTCAAGCTCGAGCTAGAAAAGTCCTTCTGCTGTTTTTGCTGTCGCTCAGGACCGTTGGCTGTTATTACGAGCATCCCGCAAACTGGATTCGTTTCGGGGCAGGTGCTGCCCATCACCTGCGAGGTGGACAACACCAGCAGCGTAAATCTGACAGCAGTAAAGTTTGAACTGCGAAAGTTGGTCACCTTCCACACGAACCAGCCCAGGAGCGAGAAGCGCGAGTCCAAGGTGATCATAGCCAACTTAAGTGTTGGCCCAGTCAATGGCGGCGAGTCTCGCACGTTTACGCAGCAAATGGAAATTCCAGCTCTGCCCCCGACTAACCTCCTTAACTGCGGTATTATCGCTTTGGACTACGACTTGCATGTGGAATGCGAGGTCAGCGGTCCGCACCGCAATCTCACCGGCAAGGTGCCAATCACCTTGGGCACTATTCCATTGGCTGGCGTACAGCCACCGACTCAATTTACAGATGCTCCCTCGGCGGTTCAGTCCGAGGATCCATCGCTGGCGCCCACACAGCCAGTGAGTCCGGCCAGCCCTCCTGGCGGCGATGGTGTGGGTGGTGCTCTAGGCTGGAACGTGGCTGACAGCACTGGTGGTGGTTCTCTGTATCCTAATATACGTGAGTATGAATTTTATATTGAAAAACTTACCAACTTAGATTGTTGAGTTATGTGGATGACCTTAATAGCACGTACTTTTATAGCACGATATACAAGGAAAAGTTATTTAAATACTACTATTTAATTTTTCAGCGCCACCGCAGTTTGTGGAGACACAGTACCGGGCACCAACGATCGCTGGTAGGGACGACTCCGAGCATACACAGATGATCGGGGACGGAGCCTTCGCCCCCCGCTATCCGACCTTCCAGTTTAATAATGCCACAGCACCGCCAGCGATCCAGTAATCGAATCTCTAAGCTAGATCCACAATGATATTCTTTAACTTTTTTTCCGGCTGTCTCTGGAGATATTCTCCCTTTTGCAAATTTTATCGGCTTGCCTTTATTGATTAATAGCTTTCCGTCCAAATAGGAAGCATAAACAGCTGCAGTCAAAATAAAAAACCTTCCTATACGGTGTGTACGGTGATTTTGAAGTAAAATAACTTTCGAGAAGTACAAGGAATTTAGGATTTATTGTTTTGACCGCATCTGTGTTGAAATAAATAATCGTATAAATACGCACAAACGTCAATTCCGATTTAAAATGCTCAAATTTAATTTTTCCCATTATATAAACCAGCAATAGTGCCTAAAACTGATGTACGACTATAATCGTAATAAAACACAGAAGATAACGAAGAATTGATGGGCCTAGCCAAAACCTGTGAGCCAAATGTTTTAAGCTTTGAGGAACTTGTTTGTACGGAGCATTGGGAGATCTTTAAACTTGGAATGGTGATATGGTTGCGCATTTACTTCTTTTTCTTACAGTATTCATTCAATTCCCTGACCTTTCTTGCTTTTTTCTCACACTTGCACTGTTCCTTTAGAGCTATTTTTTTGCATTTGGCCTTAAGGATCTTGATCTTCTTTTTCCTTTGTCTTAGCTTCTTTTCGGCTATTTTTTTGCATATCTGGAACAGTCCGTCGGGATTGGCTTTGGGTTTGGGTGGTGCTGGCGGTGGGGATGGATTAGCAGCTTTTGGTGGTTGGGGAGCAGGCGGAGGTGGCGTTTTAGCAATCTCCTTCTTGACCTCCTGTTTGATATTCTCTTTTACAGCCGCTTTAGCTACTTGTGCAGATTTGCTTATATCCTCTTTACTTTTGGTTGCTTCTTTGAACTTGTATTTAGCGCAGACATCGACTTCTTTTGGTTTTTGCTGTTTATTGATTTTTTTGCACATTGCTTTTTTGGCTTTATCTGCGTTTTTGGCCCTTTCTCTGGCCTGCTCAGCTTCTCGCAAGGCTTTAAGTCTGTCCGCCTCCTGCTTAGCTGCCTTTTTGCATTCCGCCTTTTCCTTGTCCTCCTTATCCTTCTTTGCCTGTTTGCGGCACTTTTGAATTGCAGCGATTTTCTTGCACTGCTCTTTCATTTTCTTGGCCCTGGCTTTGGCGGCTAGGGCCTTGAGTTTCTTCTGCTTGGCCTTAGCCTTCTTTCTCGCCTCCTTGGCCAGCTGGGCGCACTGTCTCTTTATTTCGCACAGATCTTCTTCAGGCCCCTTTTTGGCTTCCTCTTCGGCCAATCTCCTGGCCTCCTCTTCTGCGCGTTTTCTTTCTTCTTCTGCTCTCCTCCGGGCTTCTGCAGCCAATCGGGCGCACTCTTCCCTTTCTTTTTCTTCTCGGCAGGCTCGTTTGATGGCTTCTATTTTTTCCAACTTCTCGCAGTTCATTTGATCGGCCAATTTCTGGATTTCTTTGTTCAGCTTTTCCAATTCTTCTTCCTCGTCGGGGCATTTCTTCTTTACCTCACATCCCTCGTCCTCTCCTCTTTCTTTTTTGACACACTTCATGCATTGCTCTATTTTATCCATTTTCTGGCATTTTTTCGCCTTTGCCATTTTCTTACACTTTTTCATTGCGACGTTTTCCCTGCACTTTTTTAACTTTTTCTTGGATTGAAGCTCCTTGCATCGCTTTTTCACCTTTTCCATATCATCTCCACCATCATCGCCCTTCTTTCCACCACCCTTGCCACACTTCTGCTTTTTCTTACCCGCACTCGACCCTGTCCCGCACTTTTCTTCCCTGCACCCATCGGCGGAACTGGCTGTTTCGCAGAACATTTTTCGCTTGAAGGACATCTCACGACCCAGAAACTCTTCAGAAACTAGGATTCTCTGGTTCAGCCGCTTCTCCAGATCCTCCAGGAATGCACTTCGCAACGGCTGATCGGGTCGGTGGCTAAGGGAATCGCAAGTACCTGAAAACGACATTTTTGAAGATAAAATTTTATTTGCACCAGTGTGACTAAAATAGAGAACACACCTTTCTGCCAATTCAACACGCTCTGCAGCTTTTTCGGCGTTCTCCTATAGTCCTGATTTGACTTCTGCACAACATTCAGATCCCCCCTGTTTTTTACTACAGGATACATCCGGAGGGACGTGCTACAACTGCAGACACGGAAACAGGCATCGGGATAGTGGCTTAACGCCAGCGAGGCTCTCTTCAACATGGTTTGTTTATGGTTTGGTTCCAAAATTTAACGGATAATTTTAAAAACAAATCGGGTTAAAAGGCGAAAACTAAGAGGATTTTGACCCGATCTGCGCCATGATATTCCAAAAACTGGAAAATAAATGGGCCAGCATTTGACGTAAATATCACAGTAAGTGTGTCAGATAGGAAAGTATGATAAATATTTTCAAAATATGCTTTTTTAGAGATCGTACTATAAGTGGGGCTTATTATTAATTTATAATAGTAGCAGGTTCAGTCTAGCCAGGTGCATTTTTTTCCAAAGTTAGTGATATTTGGCTTGAAGGCTGAACATTATGAGTGTCAGTTTCAAACTAAAACACTATTATATGGAAAAACAACTATGAGTGTAATTTTGCCATGACGCCAGATATTGACGTTCAGTTTTTTAATTGTTGAACTTGTCATTGTCATGAAGGCTCGTATTTGGCTATTATGTATAAATTAACATTATACACGAGATAAATAATATATAGAATTATCAAACACAAACACTACGAGCTGAAGAACCAGATTGGCAAAGTTTTTATTAACAAAAATCGCACTTTCATTTGAATCAAAAATGTCCCAAAGTTCGATATTTTTGATTATGAATCCGCTCTAGTTTCAATAGGTTATTTACTTTTTTTACTTGTCCTTTTTCCCCTTTTTAGCCTTTTTCCTGCATTTTTCTTTCTCGGCCATTTTTCTGCATTTCTCCTTTTCGGCAAGTTTTTTGCATTGCTTTATCATTTTCTGGAACTTTTCCTTTTCGGCCAACTTTTTGCATTGTTCCCTCTTGGCTACTTCCTTGCATTTTTTCTTCCAATCCACCTTCTTCTTTTTGCACGGATCCTCTTTTTTGCAAGGATCTTTTTTCTTGCAGGGGTCGACTTTCTTGGGTTTTTTGGCACAAGGGCAACAGCATTTCTCGCAAGGATCTTGTTCCTCACAAGGTTCTTCTACTTCGCAAACAACTTTCTTCTTGCACTTATCTTTTTTCCGCAACTCCTTGCACTTCTTTTTCAGCTGATCCTTTTCACATTTCTCTCTAGCTGCCAGCTCCCGGCACCTTTTCTTTATTTTTTCCTTTTCGCTCTTCTCTTTTTGGGCTAGTTCCTTGCAGACCTTCTTAACATCGCTATCCTTACCTTGCATGGTGATCTCTTTGACTAGTTTTTGGCATTCTTTTACCATCTTTTGGAGATCGTCACGCCTTTCTTCCTTCAACGAACGGTTTAATTTGTTCCTCTGGTCTTTCTGCTGCTCCAGATCGTCCAGGAATTTTCGGTGCATGGGGTTGGTGATTGCATAGTATTCGTTCTTGATGATGTGAATCACTCCGATCGAAGCGTCTTCAAATTTCTTAGGCTTTTGACTAGGTTGGCTTTCGGGCTTGCAAATTACTAAACCGAACAAGTATCGGTTACATTTCAATGGGATCACTGTATGAGCTCTTACCCTTTTTCCTTAAATGCCCAAGAACATTTAGAGGGTTGCCCCTTTTAAAAGATGTCTGCAGGCACCGATGAACGAACGCAGGTCTCTTTAGCATTATAACGGTAAATTTTGAATTTTTCTTGCACAAAAGTCACAACGAATTGTTAACGAAAAGCTCATCTAAATGAATGGCTAAACTGTATAATTTTTTGTATTTTACCCAAACGTGATGACGTTATCTTCAAAGACAACTTGTGAAAGTGTTAAAAATAACAAGGCTAATTTTTAATTACATATTTAAAGCGCAACTAATCTAAGCTTTTTAAGCTTAAGCTTGTAAACGCAATGTATTTTTACATAATACTTGTATAACATAGAAAATATGTTCGTTGAAAGGGATGTATCATGTTCGTCCGTAAGGATACTTAGGTTTGTCTGCCCGTATTAACGTCGAGATCTCGGGAACTACATATATAACATCAAACATGCATGTGTTAGACGCTTGTTTGATTAAAAAGGTTGCCATGTCCCTACTACGCAAAAACTACAGATGATGGAAAAGAGTATCAGTAACTTATTTCGTTCTTTTGTTATATTTATTCAAAAAAAGAAAAAGAAGGAAATGAAATATATTACTATTGGGAATTCAAAACGAGTATGTATTACATTGCTTATTACTTCTTCTTGCATTTGTCTTTTTTGGCCATTTTCTTGCACTTTTCCTTCTCTGCCATTTTTTTACACTTTTTCTGCAACTTTTTCATCTTTTCTTTCTTGGCCAGTTTTTTGCATTTTTCCTTTTCGGCCAATTTCTTGCACTTCTTTTTTAAATCACCACCCTTTTTCTTGCACGGATCTTTCTTTTTGCAAGGGTCTTTCTTTTTGCAGGGGTCTTTCTTTTTGCAGGGGTCTTTCTTTTTGCAGGGATCTTTCTTTTTGCAGGGATCTTTCTTTTTGCAGGGATCTTTCTTTTTGCAAGGGTCTTTCTTTTTGCAAGGATCTTTTTTCGCGCACTTGGTCTTTTTCTCCAATTCTTTGCACTTCTTTTTCAAATCTTTTTGCTTGCACTTTTCTTTTTCAGCCAGTTTCTTGCATTTTTTTTTCAGTTCTTTTTTTTTGCACTTTTCTTTTTGAGCCAGTTTTTTGCAGGCTTTTTTAATGTCGCCATCTTTTGCAGCCATGGTGATTTCTAAGGCAACCCTCTGGCATTCATTTTTCATATTTTCAAGTTCATCCTGATTCTCTTCATTAAGCCACCGATTTGTTTTGATCTTAAGAGCCTGCTGCTGCTCTAGGTTTTGCAAAAACTTTCGTTGCAGTGGGTTGGTGAATGCAGAACGAATTTGCTCTTGAACGTGAATAGAGCCGTCGACAAACCTTTTTTGCTCCTGATTTGGAAGATCATCTGCGGCTATGAAGTAATATTAACATTAACATTCCAGCCAGGAATATAAGTCTAGTACTTACCTTCCTTCAAGCTTGCAAGGACATTGATGTGGTGGGGCCGTATAAATGTGGGCTGTAAACACCGACTTAAAACTAAAGCGGTTCTCTTAAACATTTCGAGGAAAATTTTGAAATTTTGTACCAAAAATTTTACAAAGAATTTTGAAAAACCACAGCTGGAGAATTTGTTGATTCGTCTGTGGAATCAGGACCTGAACTGAATCCGAGATGTACCCCGTTTCCAAAATTTTACAAGTTTTACTGACATTATTATCTCAGATAACATGTTTAAAATAAATCTAATAAGAAATTTAATTTCATCCAAGAAACTATTAGATCCAAAAGAAATTAATGCTAAATGGCATAGATATACCGTTTAATTAAAACGAAGTGTAATGCAATACATACTTCATTAAGCATTATTTACCTAAATTTATTTACAAATTTATTGTACAAATTACTAGAAGATGAAAAGGTTATACCAGATTTTCTTGAAAAGTAACAGGAAGAATGGAACGTTTCCCATTATATATATTTTTAATCAGGGTCACCAGCCGAGTAGAACATGTCCGTCTGTCCGTCCATTTGCTTGTCCGTATAAGCGCTGAGATCTCCGGATTCTAGAGACATCCGTCACGTCCTTACTATATTCCAAAAATTGGAATTTTTTCCTCTAGCTTTTCGATTTTGTAATCTGCGTTTGCTTACTTAAGTCCCCAGTAGCGCTCTGCCCAAAAAAATGCATACATTGAATCTATAAATCTTTTTGTTGATATACATAAGCATTGATATACAAAAGCATGAATGAATGTCGGAACTAGGCAAAAGTTTCTTATATGTACATTTAGAGTCAATGTTAATTTAAACTACTGATTAAGACCACCCTGGATGGGTATTTTTAATAGCTTTATAATTAAAATTTTATTGTGATGAATATAATTCGAAAGTCAAATCGTAAGCTCCTTAAAGTACACTTTATGGGTTCCAGAATGTCATCAGTTCGACCGCTTTTTGGGTATATGCATATACTGGGCATAATTCCATCCAGCCTGATATCCAATTTCAATGACATCAACCTCTCTGGTCTCGGGATCTCGTGTTGTCGGGTAGATGAGCAGATTATTTAGTTTTGTTTGAGGGGTTTGCCGCATCTGGAATTGTAGAGAACTGTGCCCCCATCGGTTAGAGCATTCTGTCTTGACCTACAAACAACCTAGGTTGCCTCCCAAAGTTATATTTATATTTCAAAATGTGTTCATTGCTCGGTTGTGTAGTCGCCAGACTTTTACTATCAAAGTTGAACCGACGCTGCTTTGCGACAGCTTATCAGACCCCGGGGTGGTATAAAATTTTAATTGACTCTGAATAATTCCCTCGTTTTTCTACGATGTCGTGTGAAATGAAGCTAATCTATATACTACAGTTCGCTGGGCGTCAGTCACCTCGATATGACATTCAAATAGGTCTCTGATAATAGTTCGCAGTATATTTCCGTTCTGTTTACCCCCAAAATTTGGCCAAAGAGTGGGTTAGTTGAATTCTTGATCGATTCTTTACCTGGACATATTTACCGAAAAAGAATCACTTGCGACATTTAAATATTGTCGATAATAGTAAAACTAAAAAATGACAAAGTCCACTCCTAAGTGCCCATTAGCCTTAATCTATATGCTACAGTCTGACGTAGAGCGTTTTCGGTTCAGTGAACTCAATCTTACCCAGAGCTGGCGTAAAAAGCGCGATAGATTGTTAGAAAAGCATCGACGGTCGCAGTCATCGTCGTCTTTGTCCTTCGCGATTTCCTTCAGCCGCTTCATCTTCTTGGCACACTCCTCGGAACCACCAAGGATCTTGATGTTCTTGGTCTGCTGCTTCTCCCGGAGAAGCTCACGCGGTGACTTTTTGGGTGACGAGCACTCCGGCGAGCCTCCCTTTATCTCAGTGTCATCATTCTTGGCGAACAGATCTAACTCCCTCTTGACGAGAACCCTATCCCCATTCTGAGGCCCTGCGGCAATGCCATAAGATGAAGTATTCATTGAAAATGTGCTCAGGTGACGTTGACCACTAAAAGAAGACATTCGCCGTTTGCCTTCGTCGCTCTTTCCTCTGCCCAAGATCTTGTCAAAAAGGTGTTGCATGAAGGTTTTTTCAACTTTCATTGGCTTCAGTGGCACTGCAGTCGCCGGGATCTCACCCGTAGCTTTGTCCCGGAGCTTCAGGGCTAGCTCCCCATCATCCAACTGAGGCTTTTTGTTCTTAGCTTGATTTACCTCGACCGGAGGCTTTTCGGCGACCTTGGTTCTGGTCTCATCCACTGAGGTGGGTTCCTTGACTTTGATTTCCTCCTTTTTGGGCTTCACCTCTGGAGCCTCTAGGCTTTGACTGGATTCTTCGGCATCTTCCTTAAGTTCCGCATTGCCTGTTTCTGAAAGGGCTGGTGAGGAAATCTCTGGAGACACTGGATCATAAAGATCGCTAGGGGTTAGCTCCGATGTAGTTGTAACTTTGCTACTGCTGCTCCTCGATTCTCCTTTCTCAAATCTTCGTGGTTTTTGCGTAGCATCGTCTTTGATACCACCCTTTTCGGCGGACTTCATGAACGACGAAACCTTCTCTGCTAGATCAAAGCTTTTCTGTTCTACATGATCTTTTTCTTTTTCGTTCTTTTCACTCTTTGCAGACTCGGCATTCTTGTTCAGCTTATCACTGCTTTCTTCTCGGATAGTGGAGGCCAAGTTACTGAGTTTGACGAAGTAGTCTTCGTTTTTCTGATCTGGTACCGCTTCGTCTTCTCGGATGGTTGAGTCCAAGTCTCCAAGTTTGGTAAAGTGATCTTTAGATTTATTGCCAGAGGCAGAGGTGCCAAGGTGGCGTTTTTCGTGAATTCCAATTTGTACTCTGTTCTTATCCGATGCTAGAACTTCCGCTTGACTGCACCAGGAACCTGGATTATCATTAAATTTTTCAAGTGCCTCGAATAGTTCTTTGACTTTGCCGTCCTCGTTTTTGTATTGCTCACGATCGTAGTCGTCTTTAAACAAGGCCACTATTTCCTCTGTAGACTGACTCTTAGGTTCGTTATGACCAATTCCAACTATTTTACCGTTGGAATTACCAATAAATGGATTTAGTTTTAGGGAATCGGCCGGCGGAGACTGTAAGCCTTTATTTGATGGAGGCTGACTTAAAATAAATTCTGTGTGCTTAGTGGCTTCAGTTTTGGAATCTAAATTGGTGTCCTTATTCGACCGCAGTTCAGACGACGGGATAGGCTTTAACATTGGTTTAAACTCAGTTGGAGCTTCATGCTTGGCCACAATTTTTAATGGCAATTCCAGTTGAGAGACAACCTTAGAGGTATTTGTTGAAGTAGAGTCCTTACAAGAAGAGAGGGTAATATTATTTGAAGATGCCTTATCTTTGGGAACCCAAATATTTTCTTTTTTAACCAACGTTTCAATGAAATACGGCTTCTTAGTTTTATACTCTGTAGGATTCGGATTTGCCTCTATGCTTTTGGTTTCGGAGGTAGATGCAGCCTTCTTACTAATCGATTTAAAATGTTCCACCCATTTAAGGATCCTATCCCGATTTTCTTGGTTCTCGTTGTATGTGTCAACATTGTAGAATCTCTTTTCATGGGCTTTATCTAGCATCTTACTAAATTCCATACTTCTGTCGACGAGTGTATTTGAATTGACTTTAATACCCGATATCTTACCTTCACCTGGCATGTTAAAGCTTGAACTCACAGCTTCTTTCGGAGATTTTGTGACTCCGGTTTTTAGATTAGGGATTTCTTTTAAGTCTTCTATATTTTGAGTAGAGGTCTTAGCGTTTTCTTGTAATGGGCTTGATATAATTTTAAGATTGAAGCTTTTACTTGCATCAGTCTTGAGAGATGAAATTGGTTTGGAATTGTCCGGCTTTGGATTCAAAGATGTAGTATTACTAGTTTGAGGCTTAGAACTGTCTTTGGCTGTGATTATATCTTTTGATTCATGGGTGTTTGGAGAGGTTTTTTGAGGCGTATCGTCAATCGACTTTGATGATCCTAGCAAACTTTTATCTGCTTTAGAATCTTTTGAGGTCGAGTCAGTAGATTTGAGTTCCGCTTTAATTAGAGAGAAGTTTTTCTGAATAGGGTCATCAATGAAATCAGACACAGAAGCTGCCAGCGTCTTTAGCTCGGATTCAATTGAAAATAAGTTATCCAGTTTACGCTCATCTTTCGACTTAGTAAATGGTGGTAGGTTGGTAGACTGAATTGGAATTGACTTTATATCAAAATCTGCATGGAAGAGGGTTTTTTTAACTAGAAAATTTCATCCCAGCCTCGCTCACCTTTATTTTCAGAAGTCCTAACCGAAGACCCAAACTCAACCACCTTCCCTACCATGTCATCATTGGATCCCAAAGGATTATTTGAAGACCCCGAGGGACCTTTGTTGTCTGAGCTGCAGACAATTGTTTGTGGATTTGGGGGCTTGACTTCCGTGGGCGATGGCTGGGAGCGATTTGGCTGATCCTGGAGGGGCAGGATCTCTGGCCTGACCTCGTACGGCAACTCCGGTCTTCGCTCTCCTGGAACTTTGGGAGGATCGGGGGGCGCTGCTGCATTCCCCAATCCAACAGTACTGTTATCTGGCTTTTTGGCTTCGCTCTCTTCCCGGTTCAACCGACCTGGGCCCTTCTCAGCCGATTCCCCGGACTTTGAGGAACTGGTGTATCGACGTCGTCGGTGGTGCAGTGGCTTAATGGATGAATTAGACCCAATAGGACGGTAGGAGGACCGTAGGATCCCCAAGTAGTGAGTGGTTCGGCGACATGCCGCGATACCGCCAAATACGATGCCGGCCATCTGGCTGCTAAAAGAAGGGGGTCGACTGATACACTACTGGAAGCTCAACAAATTTGGGTTTTCGAATAGAACGTGTGTCGAAACTTTAGATTTTGACTGGTGCCTACTGATAGTCGCGGAGTAGTGTACTGTGTTTTCTATGCTATATTTTTATCGGCTTATACAAGTGTTTAGAATTTGCAAGGATTGTTGGTGTCCCTGGGCTGCACGTGGATCATGACCTTGATGGCGCCACCCAGTCCCTTTCGCGACGTTTCAAACGCCTTTGCCGTTTCCTTGATGTCGAAATGGTGGGTCACCAGCCGCTTAACATTCACCTTTCCAGAGGCGACAAAGGCCAGGGCAGCGGCATAGCTAAAATAGCTCTTGGGTAATCAATTGATATCTTTAAACCTATTAAACTTACTCATTGCAGTATCGGAACACGCCGCGGATGTCCACTTCCCGGGCCAGAGCATTAATAAGAGGCAACTTGACCTCAGCTGCTCCCATGCCCACCACCACCACAATACCACCAGAACGAGTGGCCTGGAAGGAATCGGCGTTATAGCTCTTTATTTCACCGAGAGCCTTTATGATTACTTACGAAGATGGCCAGACGGGCACTGCTCTCTGCTCCACAGCAATCGATGGACTTGTCCGGCTGACCGCCCATTGTTTTTTTGACGAGCTCCGCCGTCTCCTCGGCGGTCTGGTCCCGCTTCAGCAGGAGCGTGTGAGTTGCACCTAGTTCTTTGGCTACATCGAGGCGTTGCTGCACTAGATCCGTAATCAGGATCTCCGACGCACCCATGGCTTGAGCAGCCTGTAGTTAAAAGGAATAAAAACAATTTGTCTTATTTAAAAATACGATTTTAAAAAGTTTCCCAAATAACCTGCATTATAAAATGATAAATACTTGGCTTTCACCTAAAGTTAATAAGGCACCCTATAAACAAAAAATATCTTTTTAAAAATAGTCTTCGTTCCCTGTACTTGGAGGTATTAAGTCTTGGCAGAATTTTGTGTTGGAGAGAAACTTCAAAAATATACTTTGTTAACCTAGTAAATAACGCTACCGGATTAAAAAGCGTTTTTGTTTTTGTATGGATCTAACATGTAAATGATTTTCGAATAAGGTGAACATACCATCAGAGTGACCAGGCCGATGGGTCCTGCTCCCAGGATGAGAACCTTGGAGCCCAGGGTGACCTCCGCCCGCTTGCAGGCATGCACGCCCACGGACAGAGGCTCGAGCAAGGCGCCCTCCTCCATGGTGACGTGGTCGGGCAGCTTGAAGCAGAAGTCCGCCGCGTGCTTGTAGTAGCGGGTGAGGTTGCCGTCGTAGGGGGGCGTGGCACAGAAGACCATTCCGGGGCACAGGTTGTACTTGCCCTGCTTGCAATGGTCGCAAGTACGGCAGGGTACTCCCGGTTCGATGGCCACGCGGTCGCCGACCTTCAGTGTGGTCACCTTCTTGCCCAGCTTAGCCACCACACCGGCGGACTCGTGGCCAATAACCATGGGCTTAGTGAGCACAAAGTCGCCAATTCGTCCATGTGCAAGGTAGTGTACATCAGAGCCGCAAATGCCGACACTATCCATGGCCAGGAGGACCTCTAAGCGGTAGAAAACAGAACCAATACTATGAAATACGAAATGGGACTAAATAGACTAAATCTAGTTAGCTTAGTCAAACTAACAAAAATGCATATCAGTTGAAAGCCTAATCATTTATATTTAACCTTGGGATACTTTGCTTCAGGCTGTAGGTCATCAACGTGATAAGAAATAATATGAAAAAGGGGTTGAACTAAACAGTTTAGAAGTGAAAGAAATATTTATATAGGGCAAGTATAATGCTGTTGGGCTAAACCAAAAATTATCCAGTTTTAAACTACTTTGTTGACACTGGTGCATATGTTGTATTTATTACCATCATCGGCAATCTCTGGGATGGGAAGTTGCTCCTGTTAACCAAATAGACATGGTCAGTAATTATTCGATCCAACATCATGTTGTCCTTACCAATCGCATGTCCTCAATGCCGTGCAGCACTGCTGTCAGATTATCCTTGGCCATTTCTATATGTTAAATGAAATATTTGAGAGCTCGAAAAACCACTCGCTCGGGCAGCCGATTCGCAACTGATTCCAATATTTAAAACCTTACACTAGTTGACTTCTAAACTCGCGGTTATCAGTTCGAGTGACGTAGGCGACGCGGACAGCGATAGGAAAATAATGGGCACCACACCCACTCTCATTTGTGGTCAAATGTTATCACCCTTATCAGCACTTGAGTACAGCTGTTTGGCTGTGCATTACATTTATGAGGTGTATTTGTTTGTAGGTAGAACGTGCATAGAAGGGTGCAATTGCAGTTAGTACGAGTATAATTTTCAAGCACATGGGGGCGAGATATAAGTATCTTATTTAAAGCAGTACCAGAATTTTATAAACTTAATATTAAAATTAATTTGCATATACGATATTAGTTGCATATTGTCTGGTTTCCCCCCATGGGTAAAACTCCAAAACAAATGGCAACCTCAAGCTGGAGTGAGATATTGCACCTGGTTAAGCTTGTGATTATTATACCAAGTATGCAATAATAGCTACTGTAATGCATTTACCATGACATTTTCAATGTAAGTACAATCTAGTTTTGATTATTCAGCCAAAAATGCAAGGCTGCCTATAAGCTTAAAACTATATATAAGGTCTGAGCCTATAACTACGATATAGGTCTAAGCTTTCTTGTCCCTGCACCTTCTTAATGGAATGAATAGCAGATCACAACAGCCCACAACTTATGTCTTTATATGCCTTAGGTACAAAAAGGGAATGTCCTCAATGTGTCATTGCGGACACTTAACAGAACATCAAAAGTGGTTGCGCCATAAATAAGAAGACCCTAGCTTTGGCCCCACAACTAGTTCACAACCACCCCCAACCAAGGCCTGCTGCTCCTCCTGGAACTGAGCCATTTGTAATTTTTTGCCTGGGTTCAACCGACCTGGGCCCTTCTCAGGCGATTTCCCGGACTTTGAGGAACTGGTGTATCGACGTCGTCGGTGGTGCAGTGGCTTAATGGATGAATTAGACCCAATAGGGCGGTAGGAGGACCGTAGGATCCCCAAGTAGTGAGTGGTTCGGCGACATGCCGCGATACCGCCAAATACGATGCCGGCCATCTGGCTGCTAAAAGACGGGGGTCGACTGATACAAATTTGATTTTTCGAATAGAATGTGTGTCGAAACTTTAGATTTTGACTGGTGCCTACTGATAGTCGCGGAGTAGTGTACTGTGTTCTCTATACTATATTTTAATAGGCTTATACAAGTGTTTAGAATTTGCGAGGATTGCTGGTGTCCCTGGGCTGTACGTTCTTTAGCTACATCGAGGCGCTGCTGCACTAGATCCGTAATCTGGATCTCCTACGCACCCTCTTTTCAATACGATTTTAAAAGGTTTAAAAGGTCCCAAAAAAAAGTGCATTAAAAAATTATAAATACTTGGCTTTCACCTAAAGTTTATAAGGCACCCCATAAACAAAAACATAAATGGAATGTGAATTCGGTAGCTAAACTGTCTTTTCAAAAATAAATTCCTTCCCTGTACTTGGTGGTATTAAATATTGACCGAACTTTATGTTGTTTTTGTGTTTGTTTTTTCAAAAATATACTTGTAAGTATAATACATATAAGTATCAATGTGTCATTGCGGACATTTAACAGAACATCAAAAGTGGTTGCGCCATAAATAAGAAGACCCTAGCGTTGACCCCACAACTAGTTCACAACCACCCCCAACCAAGGCCTGCTGCTTCTCCTGGAACTGAACCATTTGTAATTTTTTGCTGGGGCAATAACAACGGCAAACAAATTTTAGTCCACTTCTGTTTTATGGCAAATTAATGGAGCGACATGCTGGCCCATGTTCGCAATGGAACTTCACTCCATGCACTCGAGCCTAGCAGGTGGCCCCAGCATCCGGCGACTCCCCTAATCCTCCATTCCCCCATTCCTGCTCCCTCCTTCTTCATTCTTATCAACCTTTGACCCACACATGCCGAATAAACATGGTTTATGGCGCACACTAAAAGAGGATTCCCACAACAGCACGATTTTAAAAAGCTAACAAAGAAAACATTTAGCACTTAAGTTTTTTTAATTTTTTTTAATTTTAGAAGGGGTGATTATTGGTATTTCTTCAGGCCTGCAAGATTGAAATAATAAAATACAATCAATCTTAACAATGTGATGGTAGATCGAAAGGCTTTATGCATTTAACGTAATAAAAAAAGGATGTATATCAGATATTTTCCGATTTTATGTAAGTGTTTCAAATATGATCCTTTCCCTACCATAATTTAAATCAAATTTAAACGACTCGGAATTCGAAATTACCTTACATAGGGTATTCAAGGTCTTCAGACCAAGAGCCTGCTGTTCTTTTCGGCTTAGTTGTTGCTGTTGCTGTTGCTGTTGCTGCTGCTGCCACTGATGTCGATTTTGTGCCGGCAGTGTGTTGGGTGTTGCTTTCTTTTGGCTTCGTATGTGTTGCCAGGACGGGCTAACATATTGGACATTTATTATTTTTCGTGAGTGTTTTTGCTCGTCGAGTAAATTATGGCGGTCCAGTGCGGGTGGATGTGGACCAAATCTGTAGTTCTTGCCAGAGATGGGAAGTACTTCTTTCTATGTGTTCAGGTACGACATAACGTTTATAATAAATTACAAGTATTTGAAATCCATAGGCAAAGAACATCAACGCTAGAGGAAATTTTTGTATACCTCGTTTAGTAATAGTATAATAGTTCCTCACAACATTTAATAAAGGTTAGAACTTTGTAAACAATAGTACCCAGTGGGCTCTTCTCATCTGCCACAGTCTGTCCGGTTTTGCGCAGGAAACGTTTAGCCGGGTCAGGATGGATCTGTGTTAGCTCCATGACCATTGATACCGGAGAACGGTTCGCAATCGGTTTCGAATAACATGGGTTAAGGGTGGGGATCAGTGGGTGGCAACGCGTGGGCGCGGTGGCGGCAGTGTTGCAGGAGTGTTAAATTAATAATTGCATAAATTTTACATGTGCTGCGGCATGAGTTATGCTCGAAATGGCATAAATCGCGAATAATGTGCACACTGGCCGTGCGAATATTTATGGGCGTGACTGTAAATCATCAAACCATAAACGCACTTGCAACGCCAACACCAAGCGGCCACTAGATGCACCGATCCTCTCGACCTTTTGTCCTCTTTCCATTTGGGGTCCAGCACTGGAAAAAACACATGGAAGTCCATTTATTGCTTATTACAAGCTTTATTCCATTAGAATACGACTCGAATGTTGTATAACTTTATAAGCCGGTCTGGTCATAATTAATTTAAATGTACATATATATATTTGGATTTATTAGGTAAAATAATAATGTCACGATTTTCTATATAAAAGTTAGGTTATTATATGTTTAAAGGAAAATTACCTTTTGTTTAAAATTTGTAATATTGAATTGCCATATTCTGGTTTCAGTGTTGAACTTTCGATATTTAACTTAAGTATAAAAAAATGTTCTTTCAAAATGTAGTTCTTAAAAAACGAGGAACTTAGGAAGTCGAGTCACTATTATTGAAATGTAAGGCGAGCTCATATCCACTTGGCTGGCGCAATTCCGTTTGCCGTTTAATATTTTCGAAAACTGCAATGACAAATGCGCCAAATTGATGAAGTTGCATAATTTTTAAAATACGATCTTAACTGCTGTGCATTTTTGGTTTAATTCGTTTTAAAACCATAAACATAAAATTTAATTTCAATTTGGTGTACAAGTTTTTATATTAAAAGGTTTAACTTGAAAAAAGAATATATATTTATAGTCCGTATTTGTAGTTATTTATTATTATTATTTTTTATTACGGACGTGCTCTGTTGTAGACAGGAATGTGATCTTTGGGCTTATTTTCGTCGGTAGCCGAAAAATAGGCTATGTTTTTGCTATTCTGCTGTACAATCCCACAACTCGAGATCAATAAATATTCCAAAGATGTTGTCTTCGGAATATCCTCCGTTACTGTCTTTGTCAATGAAGAACTTCCGGCAGCTCTCGGCCATTAGTCTTAATACACGCATGTAGATGAACCGAAATTTGCCCAATAAAAGTTCGATGCCATAAATTAAGAGCGCATCCTGCGCCATGTCCATGGCCCCGGGCCAAGGATGCGAAGGATACGAAGGATGCGAAGGATGCGAAGGATGCCAGGCGCCAGCTGCCGCACGGAGGCATTGGATGTTGGAGTTGGCGCAGGGTGAAGGTGTTGACCAATGGAGGATGAGATATGCGATCAGTAAATTCGTTTCCGTTTCGTCTGCTAATACACTTCCGCCAGGACTCAGCTTTAATTCTTAAACACCCGGCAGCTGGTGATGAATGAAACGGCGGAGCCCCCAAAACAACAGGAGATACAAAGTCATTACTCCCAGCTGGTGTGCTGTAAGCTCGCAACACTTTGATGTTTTAAAAATTATTTCATTTTCTATATCCTCCACTCCAGCTGCAGCGGAAAAAGGAGCAGGACATTCGACGGAAAGAAGGGGACAGGACGCGGGCTTTAGATTTATGGCCGGGAGCCAGACAAAGTGTCTGCGGTTCGGTCAGAGCCTTCAAGGCGAATTCTGCGGCCTTTGTGTATCGTCCATCCCATCTCGGTTGCAAACTGCGCTTTTCCCCAATGCTTGCCGAGCAGGAAAAACGGAAAAACTGCACACATAAAGTTGAGGAATGGTGTAAACTTGGCCGGGTCACATGTGAGTCAAAGTAACCGAGACATGGCCGCCGAAGGAGAAGATTGGTAAGTCAAGTTATACGCAGCCGAAGCCGCTGCATCTCGCAGGACGAAAGTGCAGCAATGGCAAAAAGTGCAACCGGATGTCGGAAGTGCTCCATTCAATCTGCAAACACGCCGCAAACGCAGCGAAACAAGATACTCCTTTTCTACTAAAATTACAGGGTGGCAGCAGGATCATGTTCTAATCTTTGTGCTGAATTTTTAATAGAGAGTATGCCAAGGATTTTTAAATGTTTTCTTAGGTGGCGGAATGGAATTCTATTTAACAATGCATTTTATTAATAAATGGGTCAAGCCGTGATATACAAACATTAGCTCACAAACAAGAAATATGATGACATTTTCTTTTCTCCGTGTACTCTGTTGGTTCTTTGGCTGATTTTCATTGTGCTGTACCCAAGTTTTTCACTGCTGCTGAGTTTTCCACTGGTGCTTCCGGCGCGAGGAAGATGGATGCCTCGCCAACGACAACACGATGACGCCAATAGTTTTTCGTTCTCAGCCCAGTCTCAGCTGAGTTTAGGTTTTCCGAGTGCAGTTTGGCTTGTGGTCTCCAAGTTTTCTTGATTTAGGGAGCAGGGAAGGGCTTCTTGTGCGTAGCTATTTGGTTTTTGCTGAGTTCTCCCAAGTATTCAAATAATTCGAGAATTTGTCAGAAGCGGAATACCGAAAGGAAATATATTTCACGAAGAAAGCTGATAAGTTGTCCTGCAGGAAACATTGTTATTGTAAAAAGTAAGCTTTTAAGTTAATAAAAAAAAACAAAAAAAATAATACAATTATTTTTAGGAAATAAATAAATAAATTAAATACATTTTTCAGTCATACAAATCATACTCCCTGGCAACTGTTGGTCTAAACACCAACATAAGTCGTTATACAATTAACTACTAATAAAAAGACACTTTTTTGTATTAAGTGACAAAGCCATAAGGCCCTTTAAAACAATCAGCCAGTTCCAGTCTTTTGTTCATTTACAGCCATAAACTCATGGTGACTTTAGCTCGTTAATTCACACATCGGCGATATAAATTATATAATGTGTCCCAAGGAGGGGGCGCCCACTAAATTAAAAATGATATAGAGAAGGCAATTTGCACAGTCAACGCGGGAATTGTCAGAGGAGCCGACAGACGGAGAACTTGCCTAATTAATTTCCATTACAACGTGCCACGGGTTGCAGATTTTCAAGGGCGGCAAAATATATTATTGTGAAATATTCGAGCTCCCTGGTTCCGCGATTAAATTAAGTCACGCGAAACTAAATCATTTTGTCGCGTCACAATTCACACTCCCTGAATTCGGAGCGATACTCGTATATATCCATGTATTATACATCCTGGTAAGCTTCTTCCAATTTGTCTGCGTTTCTTGAAGGGTTGCAATAGGCATCTTCACTACTCGGCACTCAGTGAAATTGGCTCATTTGCATTCGAAATTTAAATTAATGCAAAACCGCTGAAAATGCCAAAAAGCTGTTGGGTAAACTTTTGGCCGGACCATCTTCCTCAGCTTGATGTTGCTGTTGCTGTTGCGTTGGGCAGATGCGGGGAGGCGGATGATGAGGGGAAGTGGGTGGTAAAGGGGGCGGTGAGCCCAGGCTGATCATAAATATTCGCTGGGGCTCGTTAGAGCTGCGAACGAATGAACGCGACTTCCTTACTAACTACGCACGAAATCAAGTGGGGAAAATTTCTCAGGGAGCAGCTGCCGCGGAAAATGTGTGCGGCCAGGGCTTTTCAGAAACTCCCCATCCCCCCTCGCCCCCTATCTAGCAGCCACTTTGCCGCAGTTCCTTATATTCCGTATTCCCAGGAGCCAGCAGCAACAACATTAGGAGGAACATCTTACTCGCCTTTTTAAAATGTCCAATAAAAATTGCCGACACATTTCGCCCATATTTCTTCGGAATCCCATATAAATCACGCGCTGTAATCCCTCATGCTATCGCCGCGTCTTCTTGGCTTCCTCCCCGGCTTCTCCTCAAGGCCCCTTCTCGGAACCCAAGCTGCAGGGTGGAAAATTGGATGCGGAGGAGCTGTGGGAGTGGCAGCCTTCTGACTTTGGCAGTTTGGCAATAAGAAAGTTTTTCTTTTCCCTCCTTGTGGTGTGGTTACTTTGCCGGCTGCCGTTTCTCGGTGGTTCTCGGACAGAATCCCAAAAAACCCCCGAATGCGCCACCCCACTCGGAGCGCCCAGCCCCACCCACCATTTGGCCATGCGTGCGTGTGTTGGCCAACAAACGCGCACTCTCCGGCCTCATTATTGGGCGCTGGCGATTATTTGAAATTGCAAAAGTTTCATTCATGGCCGGGGCATACGTAAATGGAAAATATATGTTCTCAGGCCAGATAAATCAATAGGTGCACCAAAACATGTCCGGAATTCTCGATTCAAATGAACAGCTTAGTTTCCAATCCACCCAAAAAATATGTGCTGCTGCTCGGTTAAGCATTTAAGCTGCGCTTTTTTTTCTAAACGTGCGTTTATATATTCATATATTTTACCTCTATCGATCGACACGGTTTCGGCTTAGAAAATGGGTGTTTGAGCTTTATTTGCATATCGAAAGAAATCGGTATAAAATTCTTTAAAAGCGAGAGAGAACGCTATAGTCGAGTTCCCCGACTATCAGATACCCGTTACTCAGCTAGGGGTTTATCGATAGAAGTTGGCGGAAAAATAATACAATGTAAAAACATAACAAAATTGTCTAGGCGATAGAGTGGGCGTGTCAAAAAGTTTTTTGGTAAATCTACACAAATTTACGAGACTAATATAAAAATTAAAAAATATCAAATCATTAGTATACGAGTAACGGGTATAAAAACAATATTAAAACCGTTTGTGGGCGTGGCAGCGTTCCAAAACAAACTTTCACACCTAATTTCAACTCCATGGTGAAGTTAAGCAAACGTCAATGAAGCCATTAATAATTAAAAGCAGATCTTGTGTAGTCGCTTCCATATCTCTGAGTAAAGGGTATCAAATATACCATAAACTGGACAACAGCGGTGTTTTCACGTTCAAATGGATAAAAATGGAATGTGTCGATATATTAAAAAAATAATATTTTTTAAACAATGTTTATATTTTGTAAATTCGTAAAGGGAATGGTTAACTTAATTATTCAATTTGTAAATTTAAGTCACTTGTCATAAGTTTGTGCAATGGAGATCTCAGGCAAGTGAATTTTAATTAAATTCATTCGTTTTGGAAATAAAAAAGATCTTGGAGTTGCTCCTCGGTGTTGCTTGCTTATAATTATGAAGACCAGGGCAATGCCTCATTTTAATGGGAATGGGGAAGTATTGCAGCATCAGACTTAATGTGCCACTCGCATGAGGGCCTCTTACCCAGAAACGTTCCAGAAACACGCGAAAATAATGTGCGCATAGTGTCCAAATTTGTTCTCTATAAATTTTATAAACAAAAACACCCAAAAATATAAGGAAAAGGATAGGGGAGCCGGGTGCAAAGTGGGGGGAGTGCAAATTGTGTTGCGAAGGTGAAGCAAGAGCAGAAGGCTCAGGTCGGGGTCACCACTTGGCTCGGATGAATTCCGGGCTTGCCTCGATGGTTTATTCGCCGGCGGATTCATTTGAGTGGGTGGTTGTGGAGGTGTTGGTTGGGTGGCTCGGTGCACCCACCACCGCGGTGGTGGGATGTGGGAAGTGGAGGCTGCCGAAAGGCAAAAGAACTATGTTTGGCGAGAGAGATAAAGCAATAAATTCTGTCAGAAATTTAATTTGATAATAAATCTTTGCTTCTAGCGCTACGGAATTTATTTCATTCGCACACACTCACACGTTGTATATAGAAATTCGTGCACATAATAAAACAAAAAGCAACAACAACATGTCTGCCGAAAAGGGAAAGAAAGGAGCCGGATCGAAAAAACGTGCGTGCATGCCAAGGATGAATGAGGATACCCGAACATGACACTTATGGATGTTCCACCGCACACACTCGAGGCCTTCTCTCCGCCTGGATACGCACCTTTCCGTATCCCTGTGTGGGTGCCTCTGGGAATGGGTAGCACATAATGGTTTCTAATCCGGCACTTTCCCTTTTTCCCAATTGTCGTTTGGCCCTTATCACATTTCGAATGGCCCGGAGCGTGGATAACTTTAAAGTGAAAATAAAAAGGATTATACTTTCATATACATTTTCGGAATATCACACAATGTGTCGCATATCTCTATTTTAATTCCTTCGACTCGGGCGGATAGGTAATATTGCACAATTATTGTCCTGTAGATTCACAAAATGTTGTATACAACTTGCCAACTTGACTCTGTTTTGGCCCACAATCTTTGAAGCTCTGTAAATTTTCAGGGACACCGACAAACTCCAATACCTTAGGCTTATACATAGGTTCCACATTTTCAGATATGCTTCGATAATATTGAGAAGGGTGTTATAGAATTATTTTCGTAACCTTCATTTCGTAAATACGTAGGATGTGAGCCTGGATAATTATTATTTCCCTTGTGTAAATTATAACCATGACAGATCAGTAATTCCATTGTCACAGAAAGGACCATGGTCCAACTGTTGAGGCACAGCCTTAGTTCAAGGATAACCAAAAATAACAACATTGAACAGGAACAATTGGCAGGTGTAAATATGGTCAAAATCGCTGACCTTGGACCGGCCATTCACCAATGGTAATGACCATTTCTCAAGCTGTTATCATTGTTTCTCGGAGACACTGCGCGTTATTGGGTCACTTTTCCTTTCACTTTTCCCCGGTTACGCATACTTACGCATAGCTAGGCACACGATTAATTTGGCCATTAAATGGGGAGACGGACGGGAAGGTTTTCGTTTTGGTGGCGACACAAGAGATTTTCAGTTCGCAGCTCATTTGGACTGAGGTCATGCTGAAAATATGCACTGCAGATCTGGCCGATGCCCAGAGAGAAGCTGAAATTTCGATAAGATTTCGCCAAGATGCTGCCAAATAAAATGTCATAAATCTCGGCGCTAAGGATTGCCCTGTTAAGCAGCGGAGAAGGAAATCCCCCAAAGAAATGCTCAAGATGCCAAAAAGCAAAAGAGTTGTCGAGGTCCAAAAATACACTTGACACATCGCGCCGTCTCTATCTCGCGCCAGCTGTCCTTCTCTTTCCCGCCCATTGCGACAAGTGCACTGATTTATTTGGCCGGTTTGCAGTTGAATTTTTGATGCAGCATAAGAAGACGGCAAAAGAAGATAAATGACGACTGGCGACTCTTGGCCATGCGGTGATTTTGGTACCAAAAACTAGCTGGCCAACTTCAGACAAACAGTGCGATACCCGATAAACGTGTACGAACACACATATCCCTTTATTTCCCCATTCCCCTCCGAGACATCATCCCCCATCGCGCGGCTAACTGAACCCCTAATTCCCGTCATAGATCAACCATTTTGGGTCGTAAATAACTCGCTCAAATCTCTAATTTGTTTTGCCCGACAAGCAGGAAAGGTGGAAAACCTTTTTTCCAAGCGCAGAATGGAGATTAGGTATCCAAAGTCAAAATGGAATATGTATCCGAGCATAGCAGTCACGTTTACCATTGGGAACGGGTACGTCTTTATACAACTTGGCCTGGCCTCTCTGTAAATATTTAAATAATATAAATATCTAAAACAAAGTTTAATCAAATTTCGTTTTTTGTTTTTATATTTGTATATGTATATTTAAGAACTGGAGTCTTAAATGGATGTATCATGTTTGCCTTACTCATTATATGCAGTGAGATCTATTGATTTTTCTTTCTATAACACTATTATTTATATAATATAAAAACCAAACCTCAAATGGACATATCCTAGAATTCCAATCTCCCCATTGTCATCAAACATCTGTTTAACACGGCCAGATAACATTTATCGATATGTTGGAGCAAGCAAATTCAGAGAGTCAATTGAATCGCTATGCCAGACACGACAGATCCAGCGAATTAAAAGACAATATCATCAATTATATTATGGCAAAAGGAGTCCCAAGGCCCCCGCCCCAGCCCCCTGCCCATCCACTCGATTTGGGAGTCCTCTTTTTTTGCCGCAAAGTTCCATTGACCATTGAAGCCAAAATACTTGGCATCGCAATGAATCGTGTCTGGCATTAATCCCTGCCACTCCCCCATTACCCACCGCCCTCTCCGCCACGCCAGCGTAAGGCGGTTGCATAAATAAAGAAGCGGACATGGAGCCCGAGGATGGGATGGATGGTAAGGGATCCAGTCGGATCGGACCTGCTCTGCTGATCGTGAGTTATGGGTTGTCACCTGTCTGTCGCAGCTGTCAAATTGAAAGTGGATTGAGCCGAACGCAATGCAATGTGAGTAAGTAAGTAATCGCACAAAGCGTAATCGTCATCGATCGCCGATAAGAATATCAATTAATGTCGCTTGGTCAACAATCAATTGCGGAGGAGTCAAATGAACTTGCAGATATGCAAAGCTGGTAACTAAAAATAATGTAGTTGTAGGTCGTAGTAGAACGAAATAACAGAGCCTTATGGATCGCGTATAAAAAGATCCAATGGGTTCTAGTTCGCTTGTCCGTTACTGTACCGAAATGGTTTATGAACTGGATTAATCAGGGGGAAGCACTGCAAAAGTTCAGCACACCATGACAAACCTAATAAACCCTTTAAATTACCTGGAATTAAAAGCGAAAAACCCACAACGCTTCAGTTTCGGGCTCAGGACGAAATCCGGTTAGGCTGTAGGGAGGGACTTTTCCTCTTTTTTGTTTAATGAAAATTAATTGCGCCACCAAAGTCGTGTGTTTGCGATCGCATTTAATTGCATTTCGTACACTCGTATCCCCCAGCGATCCCCAACTGCGGATCGAGCCCAAACCTTTCCGTGGATCTCTTTCCCTCTCTCGGCGACCAATTTATCATGGACACACACGGGAACACACACTGCCATGCGGGACAACAAGAACATGATTAATTTCTGACAAATGTGCGACACAAAAGAGATGTGACACACCTTGGACCACAAGATGGCTGGAATGCAAACACCACCATACACTCCCAAAAAGTTGTCCACCATTTTATTTCGCTCTCTTCAAATCTCCACTTGTTATTAATGCAATAGAATGAATCTTATTTTTGAAAAATCGGCTTAAGATGAGAAAACGATTTTTAGATATTAAAAACTGATTGGCAGACCTTATTACGACTTATGGTGTTTGTTAATATTATTAAACATGGTAAAACAAAATGAGCACCATTATTTATTTTGCAGTTTGTTCATTCAGTGTAACAAACTTTGTTTTCGCACATTACATATAATCTTCCAAAATTTGGTGCCTATTTGGGATTATGTTCATCATCAAATTTCAATTAATGAAATTAAATTGAACCAATACACCTCTGACAGTTTACATTTTACCAAAGCCTAAATTTGTATAGCAAGGATACAAAATACCTTGGCGTACTTATCGTCCAACTAAACATAATAAAAAATAAATAAATTTTTTTAAGTGTGTGCTTTCCCAGCTTCCCCTCCCTTCCAGCGATCGTTTCTACGAAGCTGCGGTGAACTTGGCCGACGGCATCAGGTTGCAGGTTCCACGGAGCAGCACACGCGTCCACAATGATCGATGTCATGCCCCTGCCAGCTGTCCAGTGCTTGTGTCCCCGGAGTGGGAGGGGTGCGGATGGGCTGGAGCTGACCCTCCCAGGTAGGAGAAGCTCGCCTCTATATATCACACGGCCTTATCAACTAGACAAGTTTCGCACTAATTCGTGAGTAATTTTTTGTATATTTCATGCGAATATTTCACACCACGGCACACTGCTTGCTTGGCACTGCTTGGCCGGGCATTGGGGTGGACCAAAATTATGACATGGCAAATAAAAAGATTTGTGCGACATAATTCTTCCGTTGACCACTAAGCGAGGCTATAAAGATAAGACCAAAAAGGACCTGGAAGCAACAGGCGAAGCATAAAAAATGGAGTCGGGCCGCTGTTAATGTAAAAACACACACGAAAAAAGCAACAATCAACTAATATGCTTCGTAAGACAAAAAGGTGGAAATATTCGGGATATCCGCTTAATTGTTGCAACATTCGCTGGCCAGCAATTATTTGATAAGGCGACGACTCACATTCGAGCACTGGAGCAATAAATTTACTGCCCGCAAAATAAATTAAATGAGAAACTGGCAAATGTTTACTAGTTACTGCCAAGCCAGCAACAAAAAAAGCGGACTGAAACATTTTAAAACTTTTGTTTACTCTCTTCTGGGAAACACTTGTGCACTGTGCAACCAAAAAAAGAAAACTAAGTTGAAGAGGAAGAAATTTCAGCTTCTTGAGTTCATAAATTTTCACTGCGGACCCACATTAAAACAAAAGCAAAACACTTCACAAAATTTTGCTAGCCCCCCAGGGAAACTCGAAAAGTGCAGTAAATTAATGAATGTTTCTCTTTCTGTGATACATGCTATGCGTACTTGTCTTAAAGAAAATGTGTTCAAATTGTTTGTTTTCAAGGCTGTAAAATAAAATTGTATGAGTTTTAAAATATAGGGATGCTTACAAAATTCTTAATGTTGGAACATGTAGAAATAACTTTTTCATGTAATTTTAGGAAATCCTGATCCGTGCTGCGGTTTTATACTTCTTTATGATGGATCTGTTACTTTATTGCTATCCAAACTGCATTCGTAAAATTTCAATAACTAACAAAATAAAGCTACATAAGATTTCCAGTAGTTTAATTATACAAATGTTTCAGCTTGGGAACAGAAATATACATATCATCTGTATAATCTTGTAATATTTGTATATATGGTTTTATATGTATATATTTGGAAAACATTCAGATCAATGATCTTCTTTGGGTTTTAAAGTAGATGGAAGCAGCAGGAAATTACTAAGGAAATTCTAAGCTAGTCACGACTACTCAAAATGTGTTGTCTTGGTTGAATTGGTAAGGCTGTTTGGTCCGGAATCCCTGGCAGGCAGCAGTGGCTATATTTCTTCCAACAGAAACCTTAGATGCAACTATAGCAATAAAATTAATTTCTTGATATTTGATATTTAAAGTATTCCTTATAATTTTTGGTCCTACAGAAGCGCACTTAGGTGTCGCATTTAATTTCTAAAAGGTATAAAATTACAATTTTACTTAGATTCAATTCTGTCTTTGTTCTCCTTTTTTAAGAAATGTTTTTCTTCATGATATTTATGCCTAATCTGTCCCTTGTTTCACTGACTGCTCTGATATTTTTATAACATTTTAATAAACAAAACTCATACAGAACATTTTTGGGACAACCTTGCTTCTCTTTTTAATGGCTTTTGGTGCAGAAAATGGATCAGCTCTTTTCAAATAAAAATAATTAGAAATTAACTTTAGGTCCTAAGGATGCCTTGCTGGTTGGACTTTAAGATTTAAAAGACTCTTAAAAGACCCGCTAGAGATAGTGGCAATGCCCACAAAATTAATCTTATTACGGAGAAGTTGAGTGTGAAATCGCCTGGGCAGACAACCAAAAACCAAAACCCACAACGAACAACCAGACAACCACATGAGCAAGCAGCTCAAATTTATAAACTTGCCCACACCAAACTTGAAACGGCCAAAAATGAAAGCCACAATGGCAACAACAGCACGGGCTTATAAGGAACACACACTTTAAGAAGGATATAGGAAAAAAAGGAAAAGACCGTGGCAAAATGAAGTTTCAAAGGCTCAAAACTGAGACGATGGAGAAAATGAGCTCCAGAAACCTCAAGGAGCAAAGTTTCCATTTTGGTTGGGTAGCCGGAGGTTGGACATGGGGGAAGATATACAGAAGGAGTTTGGGGCTGGTTGAGGGCATTCATGTGTTTTGTGACAAACTATCTTAATGGCTTTTCGCAGCTTGGCGGCTGTTAAATGCGATTTTAATTAATTGGACACTTAAGTTAACGACATTTCTTTAGCCCCACACCACGCCACCCCACTCCCACTCCGCGCCGTTGCCACCCAGCTTCACCTCCGACTCCGATTGCGATTCCGACTCCGTACTCCGGCGACTGCACACGGCGACGATTTTGATTAATTGGCGGACCCGTAGAGCGGGCCACATCCACTCGCCACGGGAAGGCAGAGTAAGGTGAGACGCTCCGAGGTGTTGGACGCCGGCTGCTGCGATGGATTTAATTGATGACCATCGCAAGTTGCGCTTTGGGAGTGCAGCTCCCCACACCACTTTACTCCCTGCGAGTTCGCTCCTTTCCTTTTGGCAAAATGGCGCTGAATCGGATCATTTAATATGGTCGAAATGCAGTTGGGGCTAAAAAATGGCTTGAACATCAGCGATGTTATCTTTGCGCTATCCAGTGAATATGGTCATTTTAAACAATGTGAAAAGGTACAGGTGTTAGAACTCAAACAAGGTAGAACGCAATAGTCGAGTTTCTCGACTATCAGATACCCGTTACTCAGCTAGTGGAAGTGCGAATGGGAAAGTTTGACATTTGTTTGGCATAACGAAATATGGTATCTTGAATCGATTCTTGATACAAAAAAAAGTTCAAAATATCATTTTAATTTTTATTTCGGTCTTCTAATATAAATAATTAAAAAATATTTGTATATATAAAAATATTGTGAGTCTTTTGAGATTTTTTAAATGGTATTTGAACATACATAAGGTGTTGACCTGCATTTCTAAGAAAATCCCGAGCTCCAATTCAATACCATCATTAATCACCATACCGTATTCTTATTTAATTAAAAATTTCGCCTAATATCGTTTTCGTTTCTCAGCTTCTGGGCGATGATAAATGCCTTCTAATAGACGTGCTTATTCCTAAATGATTAATAAAGTAATTTTCAAGTTCAGCGCCGATATAAAACTCACAGAAACAGAGAGCGGGTACTTGGATGAGTGAGATTGAAACGTGGTGAGTGAAAAATTCACTCGAATGCGAGCCACTTGAGAAGAGGTCGTAAATTCAGATCCTCGAAAAGTAAACGCCCATAAACAATGATGTTTCTCAATGAAAGCGGAGACCACGTGTAGTCGTAAATTTCTCTCGCTCTTACTATCTCGCTCTCGCCCTGTCTCCATCTCGCTTTCTTTGAGGCTCCTCTAACAGGTTTCTCATTAGGATAAAGTTGGAAAATGTCCCAAAATGAGTGTAGCCAGGAGCGAAATTCAAAAGGAGCCGAACGCACACGTTACGCAACACTAAAACGGGGCGGAGCTTGATGTCACCCTCCCACTCCCACCCTGCCTCCGTCTCTTTTCCACCACATATGCTTGACACAGAAACAGCTGCTCGCGAGAGAGGAGAGCCAGCGCCGACTCAGAGTTTGTGTGTGTGTGTGTGTGGGTGGGTAATAAACCATTCCCGGCAGCCATAAAGCATTGCGAGAGCGAGAGAGCGCTGCTGCGCCGTCTGCGTCGCGGTCGACGACGCTGCCATGATGGCAGCGACTGCGACTGCGCTCGTAATTCTCACTTTAATGGTTTGTTTACATCATAAATAAACATGGCTGAGCTGCGGCGGAGAGCAAGATAGGGCGAGAGCGAGATAGGGAGAGTGCGAGAGCGAGTTTGCGTGGAAGAGCGCCTCTCGAATTTTGGCGCGCGTTTCCCCATCATTTTCGGAGGTGCAGTTCGTGGGCAGCACAAATGATTTCGCTGTGACGTCAGCACAAGTCCCACTCTATTCGAGACATGATCTCGATCACGATCGTGACCAAGATCAGATACAATTAGCCGGGCACGGGCCGATCACAAATTAACAACCATTCGATGACTCACTGATGGGGCGAAGAACCAGACAAAACGCGGCGAACTGTAAAGGAAATTTATAATTATTGGTGAAGTAATAAACAAATATTAACATGACCAGTTAGGTCTGTTCAAATAACAAATGTATAAATGTATTACTTAATTTTATGCTTTTGAAATTTGTTATTTAAAAAATGCTTTACGCTTGTTAAAAAAACATTTTTGGCATATTTAGGTGTGCGTGTACATGGTTTTATCTTTTACTGTAGTGTACTTTTCCAAATATATGCTACATACATAAGCATTGCTCTAAAAACACGATATATGTATGTAGATACTTATAATACCATAGATTATCATTTTTGTATTTTTTTGAAAATGTTGAAGTAAAGATCCATAATATACATATATTCTTGTAATATAATTGTTACTGTAGTTTTAAAATAATGGTTGCCCAGAAACTTTCACTTTTTTTAAATTTTATTATTTGTCTTTCCAATTTCTATCGATGTGTTTGGCATACATTTCGGCCAACGCCCACAAACCGTCCAAAACTCCCACGCCCACACTTTTGAGTTTTTTTTTATGTTATTATTTTTTTGCCACTAGCTGAGTTACGGGTATCTGATAGACGGGAATCTCGTCTATAGCATTCTCTCTCGTTTTTAATAATTAATTAATTCCAACACCTTATATTTGGAAAGCCGTTGAGATAAAATAGATTTTCTGATTACCACTATCTATTCTGTAAAGAATTTTTTTTATTGAATTACAACCAAACTTCTTATTACGTGACAACTGCCGACGGATTTGAAAACCTGGAAGTTGCCGTCGGCGGTGGAGTCTCTTCATGTGCATCCGTCTGATACTTCGCCATAAGAAGAAGTATCCCGAGGATGTGGACTGGGAAAGGGGCGGGTTGATTTACCAATATAGCGGAGACGTTACCGAGGAGTGGTCCGGAAAATGCCAAACCACTTGTGGCTCTCGCACTAATTCAAGGGCCCAAAAATGGCACGCTCGATGGTCACACAATTACGGATGTAATAAAGTAATTTGCCGTAATTGCAATTGAGCCGAGGGCGCGTCAGCAGCTGGCACTTTGTTAGCCGCTCCTTCCTTCGCCTTTTGCCACCGTAAAACTTTGTCTTTGAGCCCGGAACGGAGCAGCCCAACAACCCTTTGTGCCCCTTTGTTTCTGGAAAGTTTGCCGCCGGATAATGTGTGACAATGTCTTGGCACTTGCCGTGCACAGAGGGTGATTTTAATTTAGCCAGGTAGCCGGTTCCGGCCAAGTTTGTTCCAATTTTTCCGTGGGTTTTGCATAGCCAACTTCTTAATTACGGAACGGGCCTCAGTCCTTGCAGCGGGCGGTGAGCTGTGATGGCTTTATGATCCCGCAACCGAATCCTTTTTGTGCGCCTGGGCTGGCTAATGAGCAAGTTAATGCCTTGTTATGATGATTATTATGTGTGCGGCAGGCCGAGTCGGCGGAATGGACTCGTAAACACACGGGTACTGGAACAAGTGTTGAGCAATCCGGACAGAAAAACAAACAGCAGTATTCTTTTCGGGGGTGCCGGTGGCCCCATAAAAATTAGTCTATAAAAACAAACACTCGGCTTGGCGACCCCCGTTGGATAAACAGAACGCCAGTGCGCCCCCATATCATGTGGCACCTCATTTCGCCCAGCGGAGCAGTGGGAGACGCCGAGGAGACTCTGCGGCATGCTGCGAAAATTTCCTCATTCGCTTTTCCACCTTCCCAAGCTCGCTGGATGTCTACGATTCCACCAACACTTCCCCTCGCTTTGGTAAATAAACAAACAACTCTATTTCATTTTTTGTTGTTTAGGCTGGATTCGTGGATTTTAAATTTATTTGTTTAGTAAACAGCTGAGTGATGCTAAAGATTCTGATGTGGAAACTTTGAAACCGAGCGATGACTTAATAGTTAACCTCATGATTTCGATTTTCTCTAATTATTTATGCTAATTTTATTAGGGATTTCCTTATTCTTAAAAGCTATAATGTTTGTACCCATCATTACTTAAACATCCTTTATCATTTCTCTTGAAATAATCGAAAACATATCAAATGAATTGCTAATTTCAAAATCAATTTTTGTAATTTGCTTAGCTAACGATTTATTAAGGTTCTACTTCTTATTCAATGGCCAATTAAATGAACAATTTGTTGCACTCACTTATTATCTGCTCTGTGTTTTGTCTGCGGGCGCTGCACTTGAGTGTGTTCAATAATTATAAATCAATATTGATTCAATTATGGGCTCTTACAATTATTATCTGTAAAGGCTATACACCGAACAACAGGAAAAAGCAAGAGCCCGGAGGCAACAAAAAATTCAAACAATTTTCAAGTGATGCCAACTTAATTAAGTTACAAAATTTATGAGCTTCTTCTGGTTGGGGCTGCCGGCATTGGCACGCACACACACGAGCCCGATGAAGATACAAATAGAGACACAAAACACATATAGATGGGAGATACACAGATACTTTCAATATGGCAACCAGACTCACCCGATTGACACGCGTCCCGCGAACACAAAACTCCACAAATGAAGACACATTTGGGGGAGTTAGCGGGGATTGTAAATCGATTGCCAAGCGGCGGAGATCGATTTTAACGATTTGTTTTGATATTTTTACGATTATGGGGCATCGTTTGCACAACATAAATAGAACATAAAACTCTGTGTATGATGAGAAGGGAGAAAAGGAGGCTGGATGCGGCTTGTGGTGCGTGCTCATGGCTTCTGCATAGTAAACAAATACCATTATTCGGTTTCTAATATTATATAAAATTCAAAATTCTACCCATCCAAAATACGATTTTAAAGCAGTATACGAATTTGTTGAATGGATTAATAAAAATCATGTACATTTCTTATATTCCAGCAACGGATATCTTATTATATTAAATGAATTCTAATTTTTTTTCAACTGAAGTGGTTTTTCAATACTGCTTTTTATTAGTAAGTGAACGATTAACAAAGTAGGAAAGTTGTTTTTTTTTTTGGGACATTAAACGACGCCAATACAACATCCAACCCAATGAGCCCCTTGAAATTCAATTAATAATAAATTAGCTGCAAGTGGCGGCGTGAAGAAATCACAAATTAATATTTCCATTTAACGATGCAGCCAAGACAGTTTGTCCATTGCGTATGGGCTTTTAATTGCCCCACCGCAGCGCCTTGGATGCGAAAGTATCTGAGAGATACTTAAGCCTGCTGTTTTATTTGCTTCCTCGCTGCCGTTGTCATCGTGACGTTTTCCTCTCGCATCATCATAAATCATATGCACCACATGCAACGCCAAGGCACAAAAAATACGACAAAAATATGGAAGGAATATTATATGGGTTTCAACTTAATTTTGTTGGATTTTTTCTACAGCCCGGGCTGTCCTTGCTGTTTTATGGCTCCTAGGTCCTTTGCATATGCAAAACTAACGCACTCGACTCAACGCTGCGACTCGCCGCCGGCTTCCTGCGACAGTAATGCGTTTCTTTGGTTCTCTCAGGCAGAATTAGAGCAGGATATCTTCGCAGTGGCTGCCTCTTTTCTTCTCATCGTGAGGCCTGCGTCGTTTTGATTTATGGTTTCTGATGCAGGATGCCAGGACACTTAGACTGCGGCAAGTGCTGAAGTGCTGGTGGTTCCACGGATGCGAGAACTAAGGCACTGACGGATCGGATCGTTTTTTTAGGGCATATGTGGACCGGTTTCCAGCTGACTCAGATATGGACAGACTATTAATATATGTGGTATATATTACATTTTTGGTGCTAAGAAACCATTAATGTATTTTGATATTTTTATAATATTTTATTTCACCACAGAATGTCTTCGCTCAACTTTTACATTCAATGTAAAGTGAGCCATATTTCGGGATAGGCTCCCTTTAATATAGCAATAGTAAGTGTTAGATTTATTTGTACCATTCATTCCTTGTGCACTGCGTTATTGTAATAAACATTCAAAATTTGTATTTATCGAAGCATTCTGGGTACAGTTATTCTTGAAAATCAAGGTTTCAGCCCAACATAGTTCTATTGGACTAAGAGATAGTACAAATTCAGAAAAGTCACGTGCGCAATGGCATCTGAATGCATTTGCTGTTGGAAATCAAACATAAATAGATTGTCTAACCCCCAAGAAGAGCAAAGCCTTCAAATTCGTGTTCAGTTCGGGGAATACATGGCCTTCACACCCGCATTAATCTGCATCCATATGGTGGACTTGGAAGCAGCAAAATGGTGAAATCCCATCTCGACTTGTGTTGGGGTTGTTTGGCATTGGCTCTGGGCTGCTGGAGATTCGGTAATAGATAGACAAGACTAGCATCCTTGGGTTCTTTTGGTAGGAAGTCTTTCGTAGTCGAATCCATTTCCCAGCAAAGCGTGACGCCTTTAAATTGGGCATGCCACACTCCCATATTCCTCTTAGTCTTTGCCAGTTGCTGATAAGCCTCAATCGAACGCAAATCGATTGACCAAAAACTGAACATGATAAATGTTCGAGTTATCCTTGCGCCCCTCACAGATGTCACTTGCAAATGAAATACTTCCAAAATCCAGAGATTCCCCATCCCCTTTTCATTGGTAAATCAAATGGCGGGGTGAAATTCCTTTTGAGAGGTAAGTGAAGTGCCGAGCTGAGATAAGAGTTTAAAGTTTCTGGAGATGTTTGCTTATTATGGGGTTACTCCAGATAACAAGGCTGGAAACTACAGAAAACATTCATCACGATCTTGTTTTGAAGAAAATCATATCCTTAAAAAAACAAGCGAGAGCGCTATTGTCGAGTTGCTCGACTATCACATACCCGTAACTCAGCTAGTAGAAGTGCACCCAAGAAAAAAAAGAAAACAATCTTAGATAATAGCTAGATAGTAGTGTTTTTCAAAAATCAAAATAATTAATACAATTAAACAAAATTAAAACAGTCTTCAAAAGCCTGGGAGTGCTATTTTTTGGCGTCTTGTGGCCGTTAGAGTTGTTCTGAAACAAACTTTCTCAGTGTAAGCGGCAGTATGATCTACTTACGTACATAATTTCTGAGATCTCGACGTTTATACGGACGGACAAACAGATAGACGAACGGACAGACAATAATAGTCAGATCAAAAGTATATATATATTACTTTTTACGGTCAGAAGCGCTTCCTTCTACCTATTGGGTTCTGTTCAACGAACTTGGTAAGCAAGAAGAAAGTAGAATCTAGTTTTATATAGTTTTACATATATATACACGTATATACATATATATAAATACTATGATTTATTACCCCTTTAGTATAAGTTGAGTGAGCATTTCACCATTCCGCCATAAATTTCCACTAGGAATCTGAAATATATTATGTCCGATCGCTGCAATAAAGAACAAATATTAAGCCCGAACGCATTTTTGACCATCTCAGGGACCTGGACCTGTCCCCACGAAAGGGGAGTGGCGACGCCTACGAATTACATTTGGAGACGCACGCACACACACACATACACACTCGCACACACAGAGGACACGGAAACGAAATAAATCGAGGGCGAAATGAATGGACACAAAAGGATGAATGGGTCAGTCATGGGGACAAAAACAAAAACAGTCAACGAACGGGAGACAGGCAGAAATATTGAAACGAAAAATACAACTGACAAAAAATGTTATTTCGTTTTATTTGCAAAGCGGAGCACTCCATAAATTTTCGTGCGCTCAATATTGTTTCAGATCATAAATCATGGCTGCATTTGCGTTCGCACACACGCACACACACTCCAAGCACACACACACACTGCGTTAGTGCAGCTGCTGCAGCGGGAGGGAGTGAGATGCACGCCGGGAGCGAGCGAGAGGTCCGACACCGACAAATGCACGTTGTTGTACCTTGTAGCTGAGAGTTGGGATGCATCACGGGCACTGCAAAAGCAACAAAAACCAACACCAACTGCCAGAAAGACAACAACTGCAGGACGGACGGCGAAAAACACCAAGCCAAATCCCTGCAACAACAAGTACGCTTCACAAGTGATCCGGTAATCGGCTGGTTGATATCCTGTAATAAAAAGCTCAAATATGTATGCTACGGATTTCTTAGGATTCCCCTTTGCTCTTTTTGCATTTATAAGAAGGAAAAATCTTCACTTTGTTCAATTATTAAAAAATTTAATAGGAGTCTTACAGCATATACGTAAAATAATTCAACAGTGAATTACACACTAAAAAGTTTCTATCTACTCATTAACCATTTTTGCGTGTGATTTATATTACTTAAAGAAATGTATTACAAAATTTAAAACCCAATTAACATAAGATTATAATTTCAAATGTTAATAGTAAAAGATTCAGCTGTATGGATTAATAAAATAAATGTAATAGAATCAAAACAAAAAACTAAAATAAAAGATAAACATTTTTAAGTAGTATAGGTAGTAATATAGTAGTAGTAGAGGAAATTTTTAGAAAATGTTAAAATGTTGTATTCGGGGATTAAAAATAAAGTTAAAATTAGTAATATATTAAATAAGTAATATATTTTGAAATATTTGGTACATGAGAGTCGTTGGTCCTATATTCCATCCGAATTCAATAGATACCGATCCTGACAATAGTAACATGCACTCATAGTGCATTTTTATAAACTCGAGGCCGCTGCACTTGTGCCCTGCACATTTCCCCCTCCTGCCCGTCCTCCCTCAGACCCATCCCTTCGCATTTCCACATCCACATCCACAGCGATGCGTCGGCGTCCAGAATGCAAATGCGGAATGAAAGCAGTCCGCCAAAGAGTGGAGAGGAGCACTGAAAAAACGGATCGAATGCATCAATTTCTGGAATTTGTATTACAAAGCGTCAATTTTTATATTTTCAAAAGGCAGCGGACAAGTTTAAAGTTTCGATATCAATTGATTTGTAAGCACAACTTAATTGTCAACAATTTTTTATTTTAATATTAAGTTGTTAAGTTTTAAATTAAGTATTAAGTTTTCTGTGTAGAATGAACGGGGAATGGGAGGCTGGGAGGGGAACCAAGTGGAGTGGTCTGCAAATTCACATTAACGCAAATTCCGTAAGTGAAGTATGTTGCATTTGCCGCACGTAAATTTAAAAAGCGCGGCACAATAACAAAACATTGTTGGAGGCCCGCTCCCAGATGCAGATACTGGTACACTCGTACAGCTGGAGTCGCACGGACTCGGAATCGGAATCGGAGCTGGATATGGCCACAGTGCTGGAATCGGAGGAGTCGGAGGAGCCACGGCCCCTCCCTGGAATGGAGGCTGGATACCACAGAGCGGCATAGGCATTCGGACTCGAACTCGACACTCACACACAGCTGCACATATTTGAGATACATAAATCTTGCGGATGAGCGTGCAGCATTTGGTGGGGTTTCTGGGTTCTTTTTTGGTAGCGCTAGCTTCGGGGATTTGGGCCAGGAATGGCTGAGGAAGCGTCGGGCAATCCGGAGTGGAGGATCTGCAGCTGAGCCTTGGACAGCAGTCCGATATTGCAACGTTTCGATTCATAGGGAGATGAGGAAAATATATAACGGAGTTTACTTCTGAAAAAATTGGAGAATATTCAAGGCTTGTGCTCGGGTTTTCGCTTTACAAGTTTGGATTAACAAAACATAAATTTGACAATTGTTACGACAGTGGATTTGTAATGTTGGTAACCGCCGAGTCGTAAAAAATGTATCAAAAATATATAAATCACCTGTTTAAGCCTTAAACACACTTTATTCATACATTATACATTTGCTTTATTTTGTGGTTAAAAAACATTTTCGAATCAGCGCATCATCTAAATCAATATCTATCAAAAATCAAAATCAATATCTAAATCACCTATTTAAGCCTTAAACACACTTTATTTATACATTATACATTTGCTTTATTTTGTGGTTAAAAAACATTTTCGAATCAGCGCATCAGTTATTGAAAAGCTGAAATACAATAATACCCCTTCAGAGTATTAAATATTTGAAATATCTAAGCAATACCTATTACGACCCACCTTATATTCCATTCCATTGTTTGCATTCAATGTTAACCCTTAAACTCCAAAATCCAAATACCGTAAACAAAAAGCCCCCACATGCAGCCGCCTACAGATGGCGCTTTAACACGGATGGCAATCCATCTGCGGCGCTAATAAAAGATTTCGCTAAATTGATACTGTCGATGGAGTAATTAAACTGCAATTTTTATGAGACATGCCGGACAGAGGCCGCGGCTATCGCAGATCGAATAAATTATATTCGCCCGAACCCGCACACACACACACACACACACACACATGAAGGGAGGAAAGGGGAACCGGAAGTACAAGAGAGATAGTGCAGGACACAGAGAGCTCCGTGTGCATTTTGTCTGCGTCCTTTGGCTCGTTTGCCGGTAAATTTTCCAACGCAATTTCGCCATTCTTCCGACTGAGTGTGCGGTTGCACACTGCAGTTCCATTCCGACGATTCTGGGTTTTGGTAGGCAAACGAGTAGTTCAAACCAATTAAAAGGCGGTTCACATTTTTTAAACCTTGAAACAAATAAAACAACTGCGATCGCAAGACAACATAATTTTATAATACAGCTTTTCGATGCTGTACGTCTTTTTTTACATGCATGTAAAATATTACCCAGTCAAGGAAATCTAAATTTCTACAGGCTTTTACTGTGATTCTCGATGGTTTTCAGCTAATAATTGGCGCAGTCAAAGGACTGTTTTGGCACCCCTCCCAGGCCTAGAAGTTGTTAATTTTTATGACGTCATTACCCGGCTCGTAAAATCCCCGGCTCAACAGTTGGTTGTAACTCCGGACTTGTTTGCGGCAGTACGGTTTATAGCAGCCATCAACATGAGCAACAGGCGATGATTTTATGAACATGTTCAATGTCTGTTGCGGCACTTTGTTGGCCAGGGTCTGGGCTTTAGACCCGTTTTCGTTTAGGTAGGTTACCGGCTACGGAATCTCAGTCGAAATCTCGGAGCGGCGCTTGAAACTTTATTTCGCTCAGTTTATTTGCAACCGGAATTTTTATTGTTATGGCGACATTTATGAGTTTTACGAGCTTTGTCTCAATCTCGGAGCACTTCTAATTGGCCACTCATTGTTTTCAGTGATTCCCATTGTCTGGTTACTTGTTTGCCCATAAAGTTTCCAAATCGGAATCCTTTTTCGCAGTAGCCAATGACGGAGTGTCATTTTGCTTTAGTACGCACACGCTTAAATAAGATTTTGTTATTTTTCGAATAATTTATGGATTAAGCTAAGCTGGCTCGACTGAAGCTATATACCTTGTAAATGAATAATTAAAATGAATTTGTAGGTCTTAGTAAATTGCAGTAAGTAAACAAAGTTTTCCCCTTACCTCTATTTTGTGCCAATATTTGAGAAGAAGCTCTTGCCAGCTTCAGCCATTAACACCTTTCCATATTCATTCAAATTTATGGCAGCTCACATCTAAAAGCTGTCGACAGCTAAGGGTGAAATTGAGTGGGAGCTGTCATTCAATCCGTGGACTCCGCAACCCCCTGTGAGGTGTTTGTTAGGGATCCGACATCTATGCGCCATGTTCTACTTATATTTTTATGGCTGCTCCTTGCCACTCGAAACCACAGACAAGATGAACAAGGAGCGGGTACATGCATATATTAAAAACATGGATTCTTGATTAGTAGCAAATGTATCCCATTTTTTTGACACGTACCGGAGACCCACGGTGGGCGCACACCATCCACCTATCCGAGTTAGTTGACACCCTGGTGGCTGGGAATTGCTCCTCGAACCGGTTGCGTGAGGTGGGTTCGGGTAATGCGCGCTAATTAATCCTTGTTGGTTCGGATTTTCCCGACGTAATTATATTTACAGCCGCCATGCGAGCTAAGCAGCAGCAGGGCGGCACAAAAGGACCTGCACTTGCCGGCAGGATGCCCGCTCATCTTCGTCTATATATCCTCGACTTGGGATCTCCTCGTTATGGCCACGGAGCATGCGAGCTGGCTGCGTGCAAAAGGATATGCGAGGATATTAAATTAATTTTTAAGTGCGAACGCTGAAGATGAGCCACCGATGGAGGGGGTTGGATGGAGGTGGGTTTTGAAATTAATGCGCTTTTCTTACGCGCTACTATTGTCTGAGGAAAGTTTTAGCATACTTCAGCACAGGGTGCTTTGCCACTTGGAAACCCCTTGCACTTCTAAGTTTAAGAGGATTCCATTATTGGTATAACAAATTTCCGAACTCACAGAACTCGCTTAAGTCAGACAATAATGCTTAGAAATAATATAGAAAATACTCAACAATGGTGCGACAATTCATCCTTATCACAGAATTATTCGATGGTATTTTGTTATTTTATCCCGTCATAAAACTTAGGTTTTGTGTCGCCCAGTCAAACACCCTGTACTTTTCGTGAACTTTTGGTCTCACAGCTTGTTTTAGAGAATTTTTCCTAGTTCTTCTGCTGCTGGCTGTTGCGAATATAAATAATGACTGCATTTTGTTTATTTAACTTTGTTATTCTTCTTTATTTTTGCTGCTACTGTAGCTGCTGCTTTATTGCTTTCCACGTGGGTGGCGATGGCGATGTGAGCTGGGATGGGAGAAAGCTGAATGGGAACGGGCTGCCTCCAATCCGTTGGCAAATTAATTTCACGAGCAGCCATTGTGGCCCCCTCAACCGTTTCCCATGGAAGTCTTGACTGTTTTCGCTCTACATATCAGCCAATGATGATTAAGACGCCCACTAAGTTGGAACCTCGGGGATAGGGATTCTGTGGGAGCTTTAGGTGGGGGATTTTGCAAACTTAAGTGATTACGTTTTTGCTGACCGGAGAGACAGAGACTAAAAGTTGCGGTCGTAAATTTATTAGCAAAAAACTTAAGTCCAACTTTGGACAGACTGCGCAAACGCAAGTTTTGTAATTGTATTCATTCAATGAAGTCCATTCTATGCATTATTCATGGGTTCTTATCTTAAGAATCGGGATCGGCCAACTTTGTTTAGTATCCCGGGAGTGTGGGGAAATTTGTAAAGTAGAAAAATGTGTGGAAACTCTATTGAAAACATAATTTAGGAAGTTCCTCGTGGAGTCCGAATAAATTGCTTTATTTGGGTAAATATTAAGGACTCGCTTTCTCAGGACACTAAGAACGTATATCCATATTTTTAAATATTAAATATACATTTACAAAAACATTTAATTAAAAGAATACACACAGAGTAAGTTTGGGCTCTTTAGTTAACTATATTTACTGATTTATGGCTTGTCCCAACCTTCCCAGCACCCAAAATCCCTAAAGCAGCTTAAGTGGGCGTTTTCCTGTGCCTCGAACCGAGTGCTAAATAAGCTTCCTGATTTCAGAGGTTCAGCTCACACCTTTGCTGACCCGCCAGACCCTCTGGGCCAGGTTGGGGTCGGGTCCAAGTGGGAATAAAGTTATTGAGCATTTAACGAGTTATAAATGCCCAGATGGGCCATCGTCACTGCATGAGGTTCGCTGGGAAAGGGAAAGGGAGAGGGAGGAGTCCCAGGCTTATTGCCAAATGCAGATGGCAGAAGTGCAACCACAAGATACGCGGTACCTGGATTTATAACCGAGTGCCAACAGGGAACTGAGCTTTAGGTGGCCCCTAGCTGATAATGATAATGTGCTCCTCTCGTCAGCAATGATAGCTTCGGATTTAGATTGGGATTGGGATGGGGATGGGGATGGGGATGGGGATTGGGCAGGTTGAAGGGACTGAGGATGCATTGCCGGGATAAGCTGGCCGCGTTGCTGGTTGTCGGTGGGATCTATGAGCTCAAAGTGCCGCCATTATGATGGGGCCATTGACGGTGGGAAACGACGACTGCATTTATAGTCACCACTCGCAGACGCAGCCAGTCCACTAGACTCCACTCGGTGCCACTTCTCCGAGAGAAACAACTGCAGCAAAAGCGGCAACAACAGCTACAAAAAGGAAAGAGGTAAGAACTGCAGCTGCACCATGACAATGAGGTGAACAGTGGCCAGAGAAGTGTTCAATGGGCCAACGCAGTTGAAGATTATTTATTAGCTTTGTTAATTTCTATAGAAGTATATGGTAATTGGTAACCATTTTAGCGTTTTTAAGCCACGCGTAACTTTAAATTTGGCTTGTGTTTAATCCTTCAGGACCCACTGTGCTCTGACAAAGCCTTTTTGGCTGCGAGTCAAGCATTTTGGATGCATAAATCAAACATTTATATGCGGCACAGCTTCGGCATTGCCTCGCCTTGCCCTTGTCCATGTGGAGCCCAAAAGCAGCCCAACCCAGCTGCTCCCCAGACTCCTCCGCCCCACTGTTCTGTGCCTAGGTACACATACCCCCCTACCCGCCAGTCCCACATGTGCGCTGCTTGGAGGGGACGGCACTTGAATGTGATTACCCAGCGCGAGATTGCACGGGTCTCGAGACTGGAGACTGCCAGACTCGTACACAGACGAGCCCCACTAGGAGACCCCTATACCATCCTGTTCCATCGATATCTGAGTCATGGCCCGGGCATCAAAGGCGTCTCCGACTCCGCGGCATGCGCGCTGCACAATGAAGACGCTTGCTGCACTGGGAGAAATGCTGAGGTCACAATATCAGAGAATATTCCGCTTCAAGGTAAATAAAATTAGTTAAGAGTTTAAAAATCCTGTAAGGCTTCAATCAATGAAGTCGTATGTGGTAGTAAAGGCGCAGTTGCATCAGCAATTGAATCTGTCATGCGAAATCCAATAACTACCTTTAAGTGTAAGTGTTTCAAGGAAGGAGGCAGGACTCGCGGCTGTGAATGGGGAGACCTCCACTGCAATGATGGATATTATTCCTAAGGCGAAAAGTCTTTGCCCAGCGGTGCTTTGCGACACCAAAGCGATTTGCGCTTTGATTGATTGCTTCATTGCGCTGCTGCTCCGCTCCGCTGCATGCAACATGATGCCAGCGAAGGATTTTGGCAAGGGATACTTGCCGCCCAGTTTTTTGCTGACGCTACTTATGCGCACAATGCGGCATAGATATGGCTTTTATATTGAGGAGTTCGCATTGAATAAAGATGGCTTGGTAAGTGATGGTGAAACGAAATCTACACTGCTCATTAGATACATTACACTTCTACTATATTGCAATTACACTTATGGCAAGTAAAAAATGTTTTACAGCTATTTGTGTTCGAAATAGTTAAATCAGTATGCAATAATTTTACTTGCTATTTTTAAAAAACCCATGTTTGTAGATTGTGAAACAACACATTTTTCAAATAATGAATACTTACAACTACTAGAATATAAGAAACAAAATAAATTACTGCGCCCTTCTCAATAATAGACTTCCACGAATAAGCGTTACTCAAGATGTTTAAAAACAATATTCATAAACAACACTTTCATTAACTCCGCCGGGCAGAAATGGAGCACAGTAGCCGAGAACAAGGAACAGAATGGTTGTGGCCATTCTTGAAAAGGCAGCCACGTCGAAATTCGAGTTGCGACAAATAGCCATTGCTCCACCCCAGTCAGCTGCGGATAAATGGAAATCAGGGCAGAACTTATAATTTGGAAGACGTCCAAAAGATTCGCTTTGGTTTCTCTTCCCTGAAAGTAGAAAATAATGTCAGTATTTTCCCGTGGGACTGACTGTCAGTCCGCCCTGCCTTCTCGTTGAATTGAATACAAAGTAATGGAGAGGCGCAAGAATTAAATGCGCCAAAATAATATGGAAAAGCACATACAGACATGTTCTCCATTTCCTCTATGTTTTCCTCTGCTCTGTTAGTTTTGGTCTGGCAGAAATTTATTTTTTACTTAAAACTTTCTGTTGTAAGCAATGAAAAATGGCAAAACAAACTTTTCTTTCTCCGTTTTTTTGTTAGGAAGAAGTATCGAATGATTTCAGCAAAAGGAAGTTTGGAATTCCCAAATTCAAACGGCTAATTTATGCACAAGTTCCGCCTTTCCAGATTATTGGACTCAATTGAGGGATTTTTCCTAATTTATTTACTTTCTTTTCATTGGGTGAGGACAAGAAGCCTTATAAATTAGAGAATGGAGGATGCCAACAAAAATAGGGAAGGATGTTATCTTTTTAAATCAGTGATTCATATAAATGAATGGGAATTTTAAGGCAACCCGAAAAAACAAGTTAAATACATTTTTTATATAATACTTACTAAGCCAACGAAATGTATTGTATATTATTTAACAATATGAAGGTATAAAATGTTTTTTATCGTATGCTTTTAAGGTATATTAGGTCTCAATACAATGAATTGTTTTATAATAAGTTATATAAGTTTTCATTGCTGTCCAAAAATAGCGCCATTTTAATCCAGTGTTGGTAAATTCTTTATGTTTTCCATCCTTTGAAGCTGTTGGCTTAAGCCGGAATAAGTGTAATTTATAGATTTGCTAAAATTTATTGCTTTGCAAATCAAATTATTTGCCAAAACTTGAGTCAACAACCAAAAACGATGCCGCAAGGGGGTCGGTCGGCCGAAGAACTGCAGTCGAAAAAACATCAGACAATATTTTAATAGTTTAAAGCAAAACAATAAATAAAATAAAATCAATTGAGCGGGGAAGGGTTGGATCTGTGCTGACAAAACAAAGGCAAACAGCCCAAAAGCGCAAATAATACGACATGTAATACGAGAAAAACGAAAACAATAAATGCAGAAAAACAGCAGCAATAGCAATGCCTTTTGGAGCGAGTAGTTGCAATAAAATCGTTTGTTTCCGGCTACTGGAATTTATTCTCGTACTCTCGTTCGAACAACAAACACAGAAGGCCAAAACTGCAAATCGGCAAAACCAAAGTGCAAACATAGTCTTATTGTTGTTGTCTCTTGGTGCTCGACTATTTGCTAAAGTCATTGCGGTGTTCGCCACTCCCCTTCAGCAGCACCGCCCCCAAACACCACCCACCTACCATCGCCCACCGCCCACTTTAAGTCCCCGGGAGCAGAACAAATAGAACTCCAGCACAATGCCAAAAGCGACACGAGCAACAACAACTTTAGTAATAATATTCACATTTATGGATTTGTAAGTGGTTCCGCATGACTAAGCCAGCATCCTGCTCCCCAACTCCGCTCTCCGTGGAGTGTTTGCACTGTGCAGGGCATTAAGGTTTCAATAAGGTCCACTCTAATTCGGGTCTCCACTTTCCAATTGTTTTATTGATGCGGTGAGTGGGGAGAGTCCGTGGGCATTACGGGTTCATAAGTCACTCACAGACCAGCACGTGGGTTTATTAGAAACTGAAATTGAGATTGCATTTGCTATTGGTTCAGTTTAATGATATATTGTGGGTATCAATAGAACTAGGAAAGTTCTGGAAAGAATGAAATGCACTCTATTTTACTTAGTACCACATGAAGGTTCGACGAAAAGAAGATCGCCTATAAGTTTTGATGAAACTTTAGGCCCATTATTGAAGTTTGTACTACGTAGACTGGCTAATATTCAATTTTTAAAAGCTTTGAGTGTAATGAAGCCATTTTCCACTTCCTGTATAATATCGTCGGCTGCCAACTTCGGAAAATGGAAACCAAAGAATTTATGTGGCGAAATAATTAATTCTGTCAGCGAGAATGCGCTGCCGCAGGAATTGACAGAATGAATGAATAAATAAAGCGACAAAAGTGCACAGGCTTGGAATCGCTTTTCGATTATGTTAATTTCCCACTGCCGTTGCCCAAGACGAGGAGGAGTACCCACACCATGGGGATGTCCGTGTGGATTCAGATTCAGATTCAGATTGGCATTGGGATTGGGAGCGAGTGTGGCACACATGCCGGCAATATGTCCAATGGCGCGTTGGGAATAAATCCAAATCATGCGATCCAATGATCACATTGTGCCGCAACTTGAGTTATGGCGATGGCAAGCACACACACTCGGACCAACAAACAAACCCACAGAAGCAAATGAATAAACAACTTCGATGCCTGATGATGGCAAATAAATTGCAGATGTGAACACGACAAATATTCAACAGCAAAACAAATGCAGATTGCGAGCAGATACAATAAACTTTAGCTTTAAAGTGAAATTCAAACTGCTTAGTGACTTATTTATTTATTACCTATGTTTGTCTTTTCCCGTTTCAGCTCACCAGTTACTAAGACCTTCCAGTGCTAAAATATATACATTCTAAAGCTTAAAGGATTGAGCTCCAATTGTATATATTATATTTTTAATGCATATATAAATTCACATTTTTTGTATTTGCTAGCAGCATCAAAATTAAATCAGTTTTATCCCTCTGCATATTAAAACTTCATCCTAAAGATATCAAAGATATTTTGCCTGTACTTAACTTCAACTGATTAGAAAAGACACATGCGAAATGTGTTCTTAAATAACTATTAATAAAATTAATAAAAATTAATAAAATAACTCTTAAATAAAATATTTCTAAATATATTAAAATGTAGTCGCCTTTCCTAGACAACCTTTTATATTCGCTAGCCCTCCTGATCACAAACGTCTAGCTGCCTGTCTACGAATTCGGTTCTTTGACCAATCTAGCAGATCCCCCAGCCTCGGAACTGTCTCAGTCTGCTTAAATGGATGTCAAGCATTTCGGGCACTGGCAGCGAGACAGAGGATTATAATATTTTCGTTTATTTATTTTTTTGGCTTGCCTGTTTCTGTCTCCAATTTGAATTACGTTGTCGGATCGTATGTGCGTCTTGCAATTTTGAATGCTATTTGTTTTATATGCCGCAGATTTTTTTCTTCCAAGTGAAATACGTTTTAATTTATGGCGCTGCCCGGGGTCCATTATTCGCATAAAACTTGTGAGTTCTACATGCACTTGGCAGGCATCAGCATCGCCATCAGACAGGATATGTAAGGATGTCTTTTCTCTGGCAAAGCGAATGGCTAAAGGTTGTCTTGAATGTCGCTGGTGAGTTTAAGCTGCACGCAGAGGGAAACGCGAAAGTATAATGTATATGCAAGAGTGTAATCGGAATGCAGTACCAAAACGAATTAAATCATTAAGCCTGTACTCTCAAGGCGCTAATTAATGTGCGACCAGGGACTCGCAGAAAGTGTGAGTCATTGACCAATATTGCGCCACTTGAGCTGGCCGAATCCCAAACCGAATCTGAGTTGCTTTCCACCATAAATTGCAAACGAAATCGAAAGGAAACCGTGAACATCGTAAACAACATTTGCAGTTTTTCTTTCCTTTTGGCCAGGCAATTTGTAATTTTCCGTATTTCATTCGCATACACTTCATTAACATCAGTCGGGGGAAGAGTTGGCTTCGGTGCGCTTGAATGGCTTGTGGATTGTGGGAGTGGGTAGTGGGTAGTGGGTGGCTGCATCATTAGAGCCGGGTCCCTTGGAAATTTACGTCCCTTTTGGCAGAGACCTTCTCTCTAATTTCTTGGAGGCAGCACCCATGTGTGGGGCAGGGGCCCGCTTTTGGTTGGGGTTCGTTTGGTTTGGTTTGGTTTGGTTCGCATCAGCGACGAGCGACACAAAAAGTCCTTGGCCAATGACAGCGGCAGGAGCCAGCAGAAGGAGCTGGCTCACAGGCTCTGGCTCAGTGGCAGGCTGAGACAGGAAAATGTTTTTTCACGATAAAAATGATGGATGACATCATAAATAACGTTGGAGTGCGCCCAAACAGAGGGTTTCCAGTGGTTGTTTATTTCGATATAAATGAAATTCCTCTTTCTTTCTTTCTGCGCTTATTTTCGGCCACTAAGATGAAAAAGAAAACTTTCTGCCCCAAAAATGTACGAATGTATATTTCCCATTTTTTTTTCGGCTCACAGGGAAGTATTTGAACGGGGCTAGCCAATGCAAATGGCGAACTTTCGATACCCTCTCCAACGTCGAAAAAAGATCAATGTAAGACGAATATCTTGAGGGGTTGATTGGGGGTGGCCTGCCTTGTAATCACATTTCACGTTTCCATAGTCAGCGGCACTCCTATGCCTTGTCGATGTTTCCCGTAATAAATATCGAAAATTATTATTAATGTTCACCTAAATATATATGTATATATAGATATAACTTTCTGATGCTGGCGTCCTTTGCCTGGGCTTTTGTAAGTTTTTCCACAGGCCACAATGGGATAAAAAGTTGTATTTTCTGGTACTATTTTAATTAGGTCTAAAGTTCAGTGAATAAAAGAACGGAACATCTTATTGTTTTGGTTTTATATTTGTTAAATGAGAACAACCATATATAGATGTAAGGCTAGGTCACATTACATCTGCTTAATAGTTTAGTGCTGTTTGAAGTGGATATCATTGTACAGAATACGAAAAAAACAACATATTTTCAATATGGTATTATGGTAATAATTTTAAATTGTTAAATGTATGTAAGCCATTGTGCAAAATGTCCGTGGACAATCGCAAGCTTAGTGGATTGTATGAAAGTGAAAGCATGCCAAGATGCTGTCAATGTGTGTGTGTGGTTGCTTGAGGGTGTGGGTGTGTGGTTGCGCTTTAATGATATCCTTATAGCCTGCTAAATTTATGGGAAAGCCGCATAAATTTAGACGATTTTTTTCACGCTTTCACTACAAGGGCCAAACCTTATCGCCTTCTTATTTTAATGGATTTTTTATCTGCCGCTGCCTCTCTTGCGGCTTTTGCTGCTGATGATGTTGCCTCAGTTTTCTCGAGGACATCAGGATGCTTAGGAGGAGGCAAGTGAGTTTGGGTTGGGCCAACCGCACTGCCCAAATGGCTGGGTACATTTTTCATTTCATTCAACTGTAAGTTGGCGCAGGCAAATGGGATTTAATAAGCCAACATTTATTTTAGCCATTATTGACGGCTTATTTATCGAGCGTCGATCTGCGGCGGACGGAAGCTTGAGGTGAGTGAGGCGGCACATCCTGGCCGGGCTAGTGACTCTATTAATGCGGGTCTGGCTGCCGACTACCGCCTCCTTATGCGGCAAAACTCAAAAGGATTAAGTCAACAGGGCATCTGATGGGGTGGCGGAACAAAAGGCTGCTCGCAAAGATTCACAGCCGTCGCAAAATGCAAAAGCTGCCTTTACATGCATCCCCCACTTTCCTTTGCCACGGCTTTAGCATTGTGCAACGATTATTCAAAATGCAAGTCACAAACTCATGTGTGTGTGAGTCCTTTTGTGGCGGTGTGAGTGTGCGAAAATCCCTGCAGCCATGTTGGCGTCAAAATTGTGTGCACCGAGAGAAAAGAGTGGTGTCATTCCTCCGTTAAATAATAACATTAGGACTAATACTTGGTTAAACGAATTTGGTAAAATTGTACATCTCCATGTTCGTGCGGACTTACAGGGACAGACTAATGTATATTAACTGATTTAATACTACAATTCGTTGCTCTCTCTACTATGCTGAACTTTTTTTTAAGTTTTATATGCTCCTACTTTTTTTTATATGTTATAATACAATTACTTACGGACTTCATTAAAAACTGTTTTTTCAAAAGGTAGGATAGGGTATACATTTGCAGTCGACTGATTCTCCCAGTGTAGCCCTGCTCTGGGTGTCACGCCTGTAGATTTGGACTATGCTTGCTCCTACGTCCCGATTCTCCGTTTGCAGCAGTTCACGCCGCCGTTGCCGCTGGCTGCAATTGCCGCATGTAAATTCTTAAAGTAGTACTTAGCGCTATTATTTATTATATTCCAACACTTTCAGCACCTCTCAACAAGTAAGCGAGTTGGGCGATGCGAGGGAGCTGGGCGCTGAAAACTAGGAGCTGCGAACTCTCAGTTAGGGAGTTGGTTTAGCTGCGAATCTGCCTGAATTCTGGCCATTGTTGCACTCGGGTGTTGCTGCTGGGGCATTGCAATGTTGCTGCTCTCGGTGCAGCACTCGATGTTGTTGTGCAGAAATGAAATTTATGAATATTGCATGGTAATAAAGCGAAGGATTCCATTACGAGCGACTCATGAGATCCCCCCACACACAAGTGCACACATGGGCGTCTGTGAACTGTTTGTGCTTGTGAGTCCATTAAGGACTTTAGCGTTTGCGTTGACTATTATGTGGAGACTTGGAAAAATCACAGTTTAAGAGCTAGAGTCCTGCGTAGTTAATTGGATATTTGTTGCAGTCGTGGCATATAACAGATAAAAACTATTTAATTGTTATAGTATTTTTTAAAAGATGTAATTTCATTGACAGTGAGATTAATGCTAAACCATGTTTCTAATTTGGTTTTTAAATGGCACTTCCTTCCAGCAGGTGCCGCATTTAAATGGAAAATAAACTAAAATAAAAAACAAAATATTTCCCGCTTGTTTTCATTTCTGCAATGGAAATGTTTCAAAAATTTCGTATTATTCAGACAGAAGCATTCGTAGAAACAAAGGATTACTCTACGTACCTAAGCAGCATTCCAAAAGAGTTATTCCGTTCCCGACACTTTCATTTCGAATGTAATTTAATTCCCATTGCAATGCCTCAAACCAGAAACCATTTCAGCGCACTCACAATGAGATTTATATAATTCAAATAATTAAAACAATACGCCACATAAATGCTCACGGAGGCGAACTTCCCAGCTGCGTTGCCATTGTCCTGCATCCTGCATCCTGCGGCTACCAATCCGCTGTCCTTTATCCCCGTCCCCGCCTCTGGTGCCGAATTCAGCCATTTCAGGCGTCTATTCAAATGTAAATTTTTCACGAGCAGTGAAATGCGTTCGAATGTCAGTTGGCTTTTGGGCTGTGGCTTTGTTTTGGGAGGCGTTTGCTCAAAACGAATTGCCTGCCATATCCTTCCGCGTATTAATTTTTAACCGCATCATACCGAGAGAAAAAAAAAAAGAAAATATGTGAAAGGGAGACGCGCAAAATCTGAGGCAGCCATAAAGCCAAGGCTGGTTGGGTGGAGCGGTGTGGCAGGGGCAGGATGTTGAGGACAAACAATTGGCGGCCTGTTGCCAGGGAAATGTCGAGCCAGAGTCGTTTGTAATTGTCGACGCGACCATCAACGCGCCTGAATCGCTTTTAATAATTATTAAAATTATTCTTGTTGAAATGATTATGGCGCTTGTAAGTGGCATGCCACACCCTCCCTCGCACTCGCCCAGCCTAAAACAAATTGTGACCGGCATAAATCTTATTTTTTGAGGTTTTCTCGTCCCATGTGCCGCCTCCGATGGCTGCTGGCTGTTCCCGATCACAGTTCTATATTCTGGGCCCTAGAATGTCTCTAGTCCTTAAAATAGGAACCGCACTTTGGCAGCAGACAGAAAATAGTTTATTTTTAGAATGATTGCCTAGGTTTAACTTGGTGATACTCATCACTTGGGGGAGCACCGTTATTTATTACATAAACGATTTTTCCCTAAAAGCCATTAAAAGTTGAACACTATTTTGCTTCTTTGGAGAATATGTATACTTCGGTCAATTTATATCATATCATATACTTGATTTTTTTTTAAATAATTAGTTCATAACAACAAATGTATCTTGTCCATGTCACAATGTGGAAATCCAATGAAATATGACATGTTGCAGCAACCTTGTTAAAAAGGCGAAAATGTGAACAAAATCATTAAAATTGCAATACCTTAAAACTACAAATACATCAGTCAAATGTTCAGTAAATGTCTATTTTCAACCTTTAAAGACCGAAACCTACCAGCCGAATCCCTAATACCAAATGGCCAGTACGCATTTGCCAATGGCCCGCTTTCGAGTCACGTTTCTCGGCAGCAGTGGCAGTTGGCAGTTGCCGGAGAGGGAATAGGCGGCAGGATCTGTGGCCGTGGCTGTCGCACACATATCCTGGCACAGCTTGCGGTTCGCGCGTGTCCTGCTGCAGCTAAGCCCCGATTTTGCGAACTCGCCACCCTTCCAGTTCCACTAATGGCACTCGCGCATTGGAAAACTTGCATTGAAGCGTTTTGTCTTCCAAATTAATTTGGTGTCCAGCAGTTTGCTGCAGTCCTTTTGTCCTGGCCAGGACATGATTATGTTGAACATTTCGGCGTACAGCTCTAAGCTGGGTCTGCTCGTCCAATGTTTCTGGTGGTACTCGGTGCACTGGCAGCCAGTTCGTTTTCCGTACAAAATCATTTCAAAACCGAGCACCTACCTAACTTTGAATAATTCAAAATGTCAATGCATTGAACTGTCAGTACAATAAAAACCAGCAAAGCGCGCCAGCGAAATGAGAATATACCTTCAGCTTGCGAACTACGTGTATACAGTTCCAAATTTATTTCAGTGTATCTACAGCTCTGCTGCTCCGTTTCAATTAAAAGTGGGGGAAACTGCGCGAATTCCAGAGAAACTGCGGATGGAAATCGGAGAATGAATCGTCGACGCCACTGGCTGCACTTAATGCATAAATTCTCTGCAGGACATTTTCGTGGCCATGATAAATTTTGATTATTTTGCATCGACTGCGGGTTTGTTGATGTTGTTGATGTAATTGATGTCGTCGATGTAGTTTTGGCCATTGATGTAGTTGTGCTTGATGGCATTTCTGTGGTTTATGTTAGTTGGGATTATGAATGGTGTATTTTGTTCTATCTGGCCACTTTTTGATTATTAAAAGCTAAAGTAAATGAGAAAAGAACATTTTTGTGCTTATAAGGATTAGATAAACGACGTAAAATTGTAAATTATATATGGGATTTTTCGTAGTAGCATATTATATATAAAATTATACCAAGAACAATGTTCAATAAATTAAAAACAGTCTTTCCATCTGAAACTCACTCACAGACTTTGGCCATTTCGCAACTGGTTCTGTCAAAATAAAAGCCAAATGTTGTCCGTTTTAAATTGTTTAAACATTACGATGCATTTGGGAATAGCCAATGTAAGGAAAAAACTTTTCCATTTCGAAAGCCAAAATAGAAAAGGAAAGCAAAGGCGGCACAAGAAGGAGCGTGAGGCAAGGCGAAAGGCAAAAACGGGGCAAACATCCAATTATTTTTCGATTAGTTTCGCTATCATTCCTCAGCAGCAACAATAACAACGAGATATATGTGTATCTGAAACTGAAAACGAACCCATCGTACATCGCACAGGCAGCGATGGGAAAACTCACCCCCACAAGGCGAGGAAAGCGAAGGGGATGCGAGGCGCATTTGGTGGAACGGCTGGCAAAGCCGAATATAAATAAATAAAACATACAAAATGGAAATAAATCTAACTGAAAAGCCATAAAGCATTTTCAGCATTCGCAATTTAATATGTTCGAGGGTATTTTTCTCGCACGTAGCGAAGATGAACACCACCACCCACCCGAAGCCACCATGCCACCATGACACCATGCCACCCAGCCACCACCGAAAAATAAAGGCACCACCACCAGATGCAAGATGGTGCCTGAAGGAACAACAGACAGAACAGAAGGACATTCGGACGGGCAGAAGGACAGAAACAGAACAGAGCAGAAGAAGAGAGTAGAAGAGCTCGAAAGAAACGGAGAATATCCTTGGGTGGGGTTTTCTGGGGGAGCTGAAGTCCCGGCTAAGTGTGATATATTTGCCAAGATTATATAAAATGTTTTATTTGTTCTTGTTGCTACTGTACCCTCCCCTCTTATTTCGTTTTTTCCTTGCCTCTCATCTCTGGCAAGCAAATTGCGTGAGCCTGGCAAGCGGGTGAAAAGTGCGAAAAAAGGATATTAGGTGTATATGGCACGCACCCCACCAATCTAACTCCCTTGCAGCCCCACCAACTTTGTCCCGCATCAAGCGAATGAATTATATCTTGGCCTCATCCAAATTCCACAAAGGATCCTTCTTTCGTTTTGCAATTGGTAGGACTCAAAGTTTTGTGGCGCTGCTGCAAACTTATGCAGATAAGGAAAGTCAAAATAACTTAAGTAACTTAACTTTGCGTAGATAAGGCCAATGCTGATTTTCTCATTTACGCTGTTCTCTCCTTGAAATATAATATGTGATACGTTCTATTAACATGTATGATATCTTAAGGTAAATACTTGGTAGTAAAGTATAGGCGGTGGTCATTTTTTATCGATGGTGAATTGTGCTACCAAACAAAGTGAGCAAAACATTAATTATTTCCAGAGTTCCGAAGTAGTTGGGGACTCATTTCAACTATGTCCGCACTGTGCACCAGCTGTCGGAGGAGGTCAGTCCGGATCAGGCTTAGGCCTCTCCTCGTGCCACTCACCAGAGACGAGGAGCAAGATAAATCGTAAGTTGGAGCACCAGATGTGTCCAAGTAGAATTTTTAAGTGGCCAAGTCTCATCAGCCTCCCATCCATTGCTTATCCTGGCCATCGTCCTCTAGCCTCTTTTCCAGTAAATTAGCGAGCATCTTTAATGCTACCGTTTTCACTTTGACGCCGCAATGGATGCTGGAATCATGGCTGGTGATGATGTTGCCAATGGCAGAAAATAACAACCATTTTTCCTACTTTATGCCAACTTAAGTGGGTGACAGCTGAGCGGGTGAAATGGGGGATTCGGGGGAGTTCTGGTCGAGGGTCTGAAGATGAATGTGCCGCAGCTCTATAAATATGTATGGGCTGCTATATATTAAAACCGACTCGACTGCGTCTCCAACTCCGACATCTCGACTCGCACAGAGCAAAAACTAATTTCGAAAAATGCCAAAAGAAAACGCAGCAAAACGAAAATAAAAGAGAAACACAACAGGGTGGAGTTTGGGAGGCCAGCAAGAAGAAAAGGACATTTGTGCTGGCTCTGCGACTTTGCCGGCTGCAGGGTGCGAGGAGGTTGTTTTCCGACTGGTTCGCCAAGGAAGGGATGTGGTGGAGCTCCCTGGCCCCACAGCAGACTGACAGCCCAACCCGGCTTCTTGCCCGTGTCCGTGTCCGGATCCGTGTCCGTATCCGTGTCCGTGTCCGTGTCCGGGTCGCAAGCTGCTGCTGCTGCTATTGGCTTCGTTCTAGTCTCCTTATTGTGAAGACACTAAGGAAATTTTTATTTGAATCTAAAAAATCAAATCAAATTAATTTCGAAATAAAAACGTATTGAAAACAATTTTTAGTTTCCTTATAACTAAAAAACTATTGATATGACAGAGAAAAATTTTAAATTTGTCGATTTAAGTGTCATATTAAAATTTGTAAATTTGAAGCAATTAAATCTTTAATTAAATACTTTAAGCATTTTGATAATTGTAAGTGCTTGTTAAGTGATTAAAATTGGTAAGAAAATGCTAGAACATTTATTAAAACATACAGAAAATATAAATATATTTTAATTAATTTTTAGTTATTTTCCTTTTTGATTTTCCCAGTGTACCCCCTCATTCCCAACCCCTCCTTAGCTGTGGGTACACGAGGGTAATATAACACAACAAAATGCAATAAAGCATTTTGTGGCAACTTGAAGATGCGAGAGCAGATGCTGATTAAAGGTGTGCGGTTCGGGAAAAGTGGAGGAGGCGGCTGGGTGGGTGGTGGCGAGAAGAAGAGGGAAGAGGGGGGGTTTTGGGTTGCCTGGGCACACAGGCACAGACACACAGACGAGTAGAGAAAACTCATTTGCCGCTTCAACTTGAGATGAGGCAGGGAGGAGGAGGAGGAGGAGGAGGAGGAGGCGGCGGAGGAGGGCGGTGAGGAGTCCTCCTCCTCCTCCCAAGGGGGCGGGGCATGGGGCTGAGTTTTTGCTCATTTGAATTGCGTGTGCATTTGCCGGGCACTTCACACTTGAATACGAAAGCAGATAAAGTAATGCCGGGAGCAACGAATGGAAGTAATTGGGTGCTGCCCATAATGAATGTACTTAGGAGGAACTCGAACTCTTCTCCGGTCCTCAATCCGCTTCAAGACTATTGCATAATTGGCTGTGAGCACAGGTTTTGGGGTGCGAATAGTTCATTACGGAACATATGGTTAATGAATATTGTCGCTCCATAGAAGTAGCTATGAATGCGAGTATATCTTAACAACCAAAACACAATTCGGTATTCAATATAATAATGCATACTTAATGTCACTGTTAACTGGAAGTACAATGTAGTTTACCACTCATGTGCACCAAGTACAGCTCTAAAATATTTAGCGATTTTTAAATGGGGCTTATCATAATTTGTACTAATATAACAAAAGAAAAAAAATTGTATCTTTATGAACAATATTATGTTAACTTTATAACTAAACATTTATCCTTGGATCCCTAACCGATTATAATATAGTGTTCCTAATTTTTAAAACCGTATACCTGATACAATTGCATTGCATTTGGAAGGAATTCATTTGTATGTAGGGCCTTGCCTCCGATCGGAGGTGCAATAAAAAGAATCAAATTCGTGTTTCTGCCGCCGACTGCCTTATTAATACAGCCCGAGCCGAGGGATATAGCCATAGCGAAAGCGATGCAGATCGTGATGCGAATTTCCAATTGGATGGGATCACAGTGCGAGCGGCGACAAGTGTGCAAATTGGTGCATTTGCATTTGGCCCAAACAATGGTTGTTATTATTGCCCCACTGCAGTTCTTGGCTAATCAAAGTGGTGTCCTCACAACCGTCGGCCAATTTCGGTCGGCCCCGCTTTCCATATGGGGTCTACGGCTCCTCCAGTTAATGACAGTTTCGACAGTTTCGACAGTTTCTGTTTTGATTGCACAGATGGGTGGACGGCCAGCTGGAAAGCGATGGAAAGGTGGATGGACACATAGTCAGGGGGTGGAGACCAGGCCGGCATTGTAATGTGGTTGTTGACACTAATTATGGCTGGAATTGGTCGGGACGGGTAGCTTCAATGGACGTACAGCCCTGCAGAAGTTGCGAAAGGGGCTTAATATATTGAATATATGTTAGAGGTAAGCTTCTAAGAGATACCATTTAATAAAATCGTTTATTTTCATTCCTTACAATATGTTTATAAGCAAAATTATAAGCCATTTATATCAAATTAAAACTATATTTAATTGAACAGATTTTAGTCGATAGTTTCCTTTAACTTGAATTTTTATTGGCTTAAAATGCAAATCATATAAATTAAAACAGCAATAGCTAAACATTTTATACAGCTGTATAGAATCTGCATATATTTTTTTAACTGTATGCTTAGGGATAAATATTAACATATTTAAAACGAAATTCTTTTTCTTAAAATAGTAAACAGTGCCCCTAATGTAAGCTGTCAACTTGTGTTCCTTCAAAACTGGAAGCTCGATGATCTTCAGATCCCCTTTCCTGCACACCTCTGTCATCATTGGGTTGCCAGCATTTCCACCTGCAACTCGGTCAGTTTTTCATTATTTTCATGCTGCATTTAGCTCACGTTTTAATTAAGTCGTTGTCGTTTTCGTCGTCGCCGGAGTAGAGTCGCCATCGACGACGACGGGTTCCGTTTTAACTGCAGCGGAGACACAAAACGCAGCAGAAATGGCACTGCAACTGCCACTGCCACTGCAACTGCAACTGCCACTGCAGCCGAAGCAGATGCGAAGGCAGAAGCTAAAAGTCATTGCAGCACGGTGCTTGGCACTTGCATGTAAATCTGCTCATCATCGTTGATGGGATATTACTCCTGCACCACCCAACCGAAAGCCCACCACCCAGCCAATCCGAGCAAATGAATGCGATTTGCAGTCGGGACATCTCCGAGTTGCAGTCTTTGTTGGCTTTTTATGGATTTTCACTGGACACATAGCCTGGTGCTTGGTCAGTGTTAACACGTTTTGTTTTGGCTTTGGCTTTGTTCGCTGTGTTTTTGTTGCTGCCAAATTGCACAAATGCTTCGGAATTTTTATAGTCCATCTATCTATTTTGCGCACTAGGGAAAATATAGTCAGCGCAGGTCTAGAGTCTAGGGGCTAGACCTACCGCACACCACATCTTCATGGAGCTTTGATCTTACTGAATTATAATTTATAAATAAAGATATCATCGTCGGACCCAGAGACGTTCCGCGTTTGCCGGCCAATTACTGTGGGACGTGGCCTGCCTCACTTCAAATGCTCATTTCGGGAACTAAATTCAAAAATGTATTTTTGGTACCTGGCACGTTCCGCCCATATAATGCAAATGTGCACTCGAATATGACATAACCCTTTGCAAATAAGGCTGATCAAGTTGAGCGTTATAAATTGGTATGTATTATGGCTTTCACTAGTTATTTTCACAAGCACACTGCATTTTTAAGCAGGATTACCATTTATTCGTACTACTTCCGATTACTAGAAGTAATCATATCACACAATTTGTAAGAAAACCATTAAATTGAACATGTTCTATACATTTATTTTCCTGCGAATAAGCCATTTCATGCTAGACTTTATTTTGACTGCACCAAATGCAATTGAAATGCCTCCGTCCAAGCGGAATACAAAGCATTCCCGTTTAATTGAGGAACCCAAAGCAGAAACTTCAGCTGCAATTGAGTATTGGTGCTGTTCTGTGTTTTTATGGGGTTGGGCGAAATCAAAGTGGCAATCAGTTACAACTGCAGATTGACATCTGGCCGATTTGCATCTAGGAATACAGATAGGAAAGGAGGCAGGGCCAAATCCACTTGGAGAACGATTCCCGGTTGGCTCTTCAGCTCGACGCCATAAGCGATTAGGTTTTGTTGATCCCCTGGGAAGACGGGTAAAACTTTTCCGTATTTCTTGGCCACTTGTTCGAGGGTGTTGTGCTATTTTCGAAATTGAGTGAAACCGATTTCCCCCAGGAAAACCACTCCCAACCATGTTTGTTTTGCCTTATCTTGCCTCGAAACTCATCGAGTCGGACTGGGAATCGAAATCAGGCAACCAAAAACCAAAGCCACGCCAGAAAAGGAGCCGAACTGGAGGACCTAGACCCAGACCCACCCACAATCGCTGAAACGGAGAAAATGTGGTTTCGGTTACGGTTTTTCTCTGTTTCATTCAACGTCCCACCACCCGCAAATCCGCAGAAAACTTGTTTTCCTCGCTGCCTATTTGGGCTTTCTTGTTTTTGTGTTTTTGTGTTTTTATGGAAACGGAATGAAAACTTTTCGTAGGCATTTCGTTGATTTGAGTTGGGAAGATACAAGTTCCAGTGCCTGTCCAGGCGCTCTTCCTCTTCCAGTGCTTCCGCCCGAGCTTGTTGTTGTTGTTTATTTTATCATTATCATTGGCAATTTCTTTTAAGTGGTGGCAATCTTTTTTCACTTGTCCTGCCCCCAGTTCGTTGGGGATTACCCAAGGCCCCCCCTTTGCCTTGGTCCTTGGAGTGTGTGTGCAAATTTATTGTAGTAATTTTATTCAATCGACAAATCGGAAGTGATTTTGAATTCATTATAGTGTTGTGTCGAGGGAGGATGGACGTTCACTTAAGCCTTGAAGACCAATGATCTAAGTCGGCTGCTTCCTTACTATGGCTTAAGTACATAGGTTCTGGGCTTTTAATAGAAAAAGGATATCCTGATGTCATAAGCAATGGAGAATGGTCGGAAAAATATGGTGAGCGCATGTTTAGTTTTTTGACGGAACTCGTTTTAAAACAATTTCAATTAGGAGGCTTACTCCATAACTAAAGCTAATGCTGGTGAGCAAATTAATAGCATTGAAAGAAGAAAATCAGTCTCTCATTAAATTACATTACAATTGAGTGTGACCAATTCAAATACCGCGTTAAGCCTTTTAATGTGCCTAACCGTCTATGTTCGGGACGCTTGTCACTTGGCCCAAACCGCTCAAAGGCTAAGTCGAGACCCCGATATGAGCGCAACGACCTCATAAATTACACACCCTTGAACGCACACACTCACACATAGAGGGTCAATGCAGTTCGGTTAAGTTGCAATGGCAATTTCGATGGTGGTGGTGGTGGTGGTGGTGGTGGCATTTCCCAGACACTTGCACTTTCTCCCGCCTTAATGGACAATTAACCTTGATTCCTTCCACGACGGCCTTCCATTCCGTTCCGTTCCGTTCCGTGCAGTTTCCGCTAAGACCGCCGTGACCTTGCACCACTAAATTCGGGCCAAAACACCCGGCCAAGGACACTGTGGACACAAGTGCAACTGCGATTACGATTGCCACAGTTATTTCATTTTATTGGTGGCAAGTGCAGCACAGCTCCTTACGCATTATTACGTACACACGACGGCATTCGGCGGTGGGTAATTAGTCCGTCCCTGACTTTGCACCACCTGATGATTTCCAGACACTCGTATTGTACTTTTGATTAATACTCGATTTATTGTTGTGTTTATCGTTGGTGTGGTCTCTCGCTTTCACTTTTCATGGTCGCCAGACTGCCCACTTCGAGGTCTTGATGATCTCAAAACGCATTCAGAAAAACCATCAAACGGAAGTCCGTAAATCCATTTTTGTATCTTGCTTTTTGTGTATCTCTCCTCCTAATTTTAGTAAATAAAAAGGGTTGGCCTTTGTACTATATACCGGCTTTTCTCAATTATTTATTTTTATACACGTTTAACTGTAGCGAATTGGACAATATTCTTTAAAGTATCCCCTAAGCAGTATCTCGCCAAAATTAATTTTATTCTAGCCAATTCTAATTGAGCATTTTGCCCTTAATGTTTCCGCGAAGAATGAGCAAAAGATTGAGTGCCAGCCAAGAATGAGCACTTTTCACAATGCCGGTGATAAATGGATCGCCATAATGAAAAGTGTAATGACGGGCATTTATCAAAAATCGTTTGTTCCCTGCAAGCTGTTCGCATATGTATCTTGTATCTGTGTATCTGCAGCGGCACAATAAAGGAATGCACAAGTATATGCGGTGTGTGCAAGTATTTGATAATTTTGTGCTGTATCTTGGTCATGAACATGAATCTTTTTCAACGGCACCACAAAAAAAAAATAAAAGACGAAGACGAAAAGAAAAGAAAAAAGTCAAGCCACGTTTGAGCCTGTTCGGTGGTTGTGGCGATTTTGGGGTTCTGGGGGATCATCTTCAAGTTCGCCATAAATCTCATGGTATATTGGACTTTTAGGCGATATCAATGAAATTGTATCTCTTTATCCACGTTATATTAATATACGGATACGAATGTCTGGTGCCCGTTTTTTATCCCCACCCTCCCCCAAATATTTCCTTCACCTTGCTCCTTCGGTTTCTATGCCTTGGCAGATACTTCACGATATTATGGGATATTATTTATATTACGCCACATGCTCGCCGTCTCCTCCCCGTTTAAATTCTCACTTATGTATATTTCATTATGACTCGAATGCGGCCTGGACAATTTTCAAATTCTGTCCTTTTTTTGTCCCTTGAACAAAAGAATTTCACGTGCGGGTGGCGCAAGATAGATTGTCTTGACTTTCAAATTTATGTGCGAAATATCTTTGATACAAGCTTGCGTTTTGAGCGGCGTAGTACTTCTCCGCCTGGCGTCCTCGGCAGTTCCTTGGAGCGGAGTTCCACTGGGCTGTTAGCGGGGGTGGGACCTGCCCCGCCCACTGACCCACTCGCCCACTCATTGTCGGGTGCAAGAACAACCACAGGGGCAACAACAATTGACGACACCCAGAATCACAAATCATATAGATAAGAGCACACAAAGGAATTTATTTCTATTTGGGCATTTTTTCGGGGCGCTTATTTTGCTTCGAATTTTTTCTCAGTTCCTATACACTAGGAAATGTTTTGATTACACAAGCAGTATGTTAACATGTTAATTTAAATGGTTTAATTTTTAAGAGCAATCTAGTGTGGAAAGAATATTTGATATTGATCGCTTGTAAAAACTGGTACAAATACTGATTAAAATTTGAGAAAATCCCTTTTTGTTATTTTATTTTATTTAATTTTTTTGTTATTTTAGAAATGTTTATTTCAATTAAAATAATCTGTTAAATATAAATGAAGATCGAGATCATGTGTGTTTTTATTTATTTTAAAATTATTTAGTTACCCAATGTTATATACCCTTTTTCCATATAGGGGCTTTGCTCTTCGGCTTACCCACACTTTGTCTATTGTCCTCCCACCGCCGTTGTGTCCTTCTCCATCGATATTTTCGGCTATTTTCACCCCAAAGTTATTGCGTTTTAGATTCTTATTTTCCTCGGCTACTTCTTGCTCCCCAGCCATTTGTGTCGCTCTTGCGGCTTCTTGAGTCGCCTTGGGCCTGCCTGCCACGCCCGCTGGAAAACCTTAAGGGGGCGGGGTGGGCGTCAGTTGAGGGGTTGGGCAGATGGGGACGCACGCACCGGAAGCGCCGATAGCGCCATGTGTCGAGTGCGTGCGTGCTAGGCACCAGAAAAGAACAGAAAGGAAAAATAAAATACAAGTTGGGGGAAAAGTGTGGGTGCTCCGGAGCGTGCGTGCGTATCTGTGAGTGTGTGCATGTTAGTGGCGCCGCTGGGTGTTGCCACATCGTATTTCACCACCCCCAACACAGCCAAGGGCACCACCACAGCTTGTAGGCGTTCCGCCTTCTTTCATTTTAATGGCGCACACGCATTTGCTTTCGATCCCATAGATACATAAATATATCTGCATGGCCCCTATACATATGTGTGTATCTTAGCCGTAGTTTGCCCGCCTCTCTCCTTCTCCTTCGTGCCTTTAGTATTTTTCATAATCATATCATTAGATGAGCCGGATGGGCCTACTTCCTCGGGTCGGTTGACTTATTTGCTGATAACTAGCTAAATAAATATAAATAGTAGGCACAATGAGATCAGACTTAAGCCGATCTAAGATCAGACTAATGTAGAAGCCAGACTTGTACAAAGGTACTTAACTCACTGTTTAAATGTATTATGAACACATCATTAGTTTTCCCTGAAATATAATTTTGTGCTGGTCAACGCAAGGCCATCTTGTATGGCTCTCAAATCAATATCTTTAATAAGAAAAACTTAAAATATTGTTATATTTGACGAAAATAAATATTTTGTTTAATTTAAATTAGTCAAATACCTATTGCAAATACGGGAAAGTAAACCCACAAGTGCCGACATATGTCCAGAAAGACAGTTTAATCAACATTTCCTCGACAAGGATCCCAAACAACGCCCCAACAATGTCAGCAATTGATGTTAGCATTAGCTTCAGCCCGCAGACAAATTATGATAAACGACCAGTAAAATGTTGTCATATGTACACATGTCCCACCTCTGCCGACTGTCTAGAGACTCACATTGCTATTGTCTATTCCGTGACTTCTGTGGACTACTGACTGCAGAAGAGCCGTGATGGTTGGAGGGGCAGCGGTGAACGGGGGTAGTGTAACCCGACTTTATTTATTGACTCACCTGATCGATTTGACTGATTATGCACTTGCATGCCAGCCAACGGAAAATGCCCTCAAAATGCTAATTCAACGACATTGGCTTCTGACATAACATTGAAAAAATGGCAGTGAGGAGAGCTTGGTTTATAGGTTCGGAACTCAATCCGTCATTCGGATTATCGCAGTGGCAATATATTGCCATTTAAATATGTCTCTTATGTTAGACAGTGTATTTAAATCGCATTACAATTTAATGTCGCATTAGATGCCTTGTAGCTGCAGATATGAACCAAATAATTCTCGATTCTTGTCATTTATGTGAGTACATCTTGTAAAGAAAATACAAATTCATTTCAGAACTTTCTCATAATGTACATAGTTGCTGCCTTAAATGTCCAAAGAATCCTTACACTTTATGAAGTTCCACAAGCTTGGATACTTTCGCTAATCTATTAAGAAATATTACAAATTTGTTAAGAGCAAGAATGCACAGCTAAATATGCATAAAATAAACTGCATTTTCATTGCATTGATACAATATTATTACGCGAGGCAAACAAAAGTTGGCTCGTGAGCTGGTTAATGTCCAAAGACGAAGAAAGGGAAGGTGAAGGTTCGCTTTTGTTTTTACTTGGCTTCGGTTCGACGGTGAAGAAAAAGTGGGGCGGGGTATAATATCGGAGTAGGGAAGTGCCTCTTGGCAGATGGCAAAATCAAAGCGACATGCGAAACAATTCAAAGTTTCACGTCGTAAATTTGGCGGGCAACTTCATCGATCACTTTTGGGGGACCGCTCTTGTTGTTGCCGGCACAGGTTGACTTATTTGCTGGAATTGCTGGAGGGCGAGGACCAGGAACCGGGACCAGGGCGGTATCGGGAGGTATCGGGAGGTATCTGGAGGTATCGGAAGGTATCGGGGACCTGGTTTTTGAAGTCTTCCATCCAGCTGAACGGCACGCGCGCTGTGCTCCGCCAGTTGTTGCTGGAGGGGATGTGTACCCCTTAAAAGGGTTGTGTAGAGGTGGCTTGGCACTGAGGTATTTAAAGTACAAAGAAAATGTTTTAATGGTAAATAATATATACTTATGAAAAATATTGAGAATATTAAATGTATTTAATATATATTTCTTTCAATTAAAAATTCTGATGAAAACCAATCCGTTAAACTTTTAAAAATAAAATAAATGGTATCTAAATATTCGTTTTCTTTTCCACTGTATTTCTTCTAATTCTTCCAATTGCTGTAAAAAGAATGTTGCTCTTCCCAAGCAGCAAAATATTAAAGACGCTATTTGTTATGATGATCCAGTGTACATGGCATATCCTAGTCGATAGAGAAGATTTTTTCGTTCTTGCTGAAGTTTGCTGGAGCGGAAACGCAGGCTTTGGGGCGAGTTGTCTGTGGCGGCGGCATGTGAAAATATTTTCCAAGGTGAACGCCACACACAAACACGACTCCAACCCACGGGGACGGAAAAGGAACCAAACGCAAGGAGGCACTTGATTCCAGCTGAGACCGGGTCTGGTTTTGGGCCTGATCCTGGACCCGAGTTGAATGATTTAGAGTCGCACAGTTGTCAAAGAGCAGCGATGCGTTCGGGCAGCATTCATGGGACCTTTCTTTCTGTGGGGAGGGGAGGTGCGATAGCGGGACTGTTGCCCATCCCAATTGGAATGGGTGGTGCCGGGGTTGGGCGCCAAGTATGCTTTTAAAACCGATTCATCCGTTTTCGTGATATTTATTGCTGGTACATAATTGAGTGTAAAATTTTTGGGGGTCGGCTTAACTTTGAAATATCAAAGGTACGTCCACAAAGTAATTTTATTTATTTAAGCACGTGTGGTTGATACATACATACATTGTAAAATTGTAATTTTTTTTTAATTTTAAATTAAGCACTGCTCTTCGTGATGTTCCTAAAAATTTGACTACAAATTTTAAAAATTTGGCATGGAGACTTTTTCGCTAGTATGCTTACCGTCTTTACTTATGGTATTTTTGAGAAAATCCATTTGAAATATTTCCAAAATGTGTATTCCTTAATCTCATCATTCTGGCTTGGACGTTTATACGGACAGACAGTGGCTAGACGGACGGACAAACGGACATGTTGAGATTGCGTCGGGAAGTGATCGTGATCAAGACTTTGTGACAGGAAACGTTCCCCTTATATGTTAATACTTTTAAACTTTTCAACGAATCTAGTAGGGTTTGCTCCACGAGTATCTCTACGGGTATTATTATACAAAAAGTCATTTTGCTAGTTTTACAGGACAGTATTAAATATTTATGCAATATGAAATTCTTATAAAATAGTCTGAAAGCTGTACCTTTTGAAAAATGTTTAATTCAAACTGCTTTGCAGATGTGATTGATATTAAATAGCTGGATGCTTAAGCTTGAATCGCTTTGACGAGCTTTGAATCCTATTAAAATTCTATTCTATTCAGAAAAGAAATAAATGGGATTATTACCAAAAAACGCCATAAACCACCTATAAATATGTTTCACACCCATAAAGCAGGTACGACAATTCAAAAATTGCATGAACATCCGGTAGCATTTTTGCCGCTGGCAAAGTTGCAGTTCCAACTGGAATTCTCAGCGCTTCTCCACCAAGAGAATTATCCGCACTCAGAAAGGCAAAAATTCTCAACCGGAGCGCTCACTGGCAGCGGCGTCAGCAGCGCAGCCGCCGTCCGACGACTGCGTAAATTTATGTGAGAAATGGCAATTGAAAAAAGAGCAGCGCGGCGCGCTCACGACACACATAAAGCAAAATAATGGCACATTCGTCACACTTAACGCGGCCGCATCTGGCCGTCTCGCTCGCACTTGCGCCTGGCCCTCTCGCTCGCACTCTTGCTCTCTGCCTGCGCCGCCATCCATCTTGTGCGTCGTGTGTCGTGTGTTTGTGTGTGAGCGGGCTCTCCGCAGCGACAGCTGAGAATGCTTTATGAGTGTGCGTCTGTGGCGGACTCCTCCCTGTTTACGACGCTGGCAGCGCCGCAAGCAGAGGCAGCGGCTGCAAAAAGTCGGCCAACTTGTGTTGTTGTTCTTTTGGCCGCTCCACAACAGCTGTGGGAGAGCGAGAGCGAAGGAGACGGAGGCGGAGAGAGTGAGAGCGAGCGAACTGATGCTGGGGTGAATTGTGAATTGTGCGCGTGTGAGTGATGGCCTGCATGTGTGTGGCTGTGTGCGTGCATGTGATTTGTTGTTGCCGCGCTTCGATATAAACTCGGCCATGATTGTTTTGCCGTCGGCAAGTGGATGTTTGGATGCCATACTCCCGGTTCCAAGTACCGTATTCCGGGTTCCATATTTCACGGCAGCCATCATTCTCCCGATTATCGAATGTTAGCTGTTAGCCGATAATGAGCCATCAGAACGAGATATGACGGCAACGGACTAATCACATTCGCTAAACAAAATTGTTTGGCTCTTTAACAAAGCATTTGTTGTATAGTGGTTGTTGTATATTTATAAAAATCAATCTTCTATTAAATAAAAAAAAAAAAAATAATTTAATTGCCTTACCGAATATTTACCATACTATATATATAGAACATTGCGTTTCTAAATGTTACTATTAGTTAAGAACTTTTAGAACAAAGGCAATGGAAGTCAAAAAAAAAAGTTTATATTTTTATAAGAACTAAACCGATAAAACGGTATGAGTATAACGTTTACAATTTACAAAGGTTTCGCAAAATAAAAACAGAAATTTAGCTTTTTCCATTACAAAGTATTTATATAAACTAAATTAGATTACTAAATTACAAATTAGTTTAAATTATTGACGCAGTGTGCAGTGATAGCATGGATTGAGTTTTATAAGAACCTCTTATATAATACTTTTAAAATTATAGGATAGAATAAAAACGACAAACAAATAATATGTTTAATAACTAAATAAGAACAATTCTTAACAATAAAAGAGGCTAAGATTATAAACGATTGACACAAAGCCTTTAAAAAAAATTTATATATTTTTTGGAATTGGTTATATAAAGAAGAATGTGGCTACAAGATAACCAAAAAAGAATGTAAGATTTGAAAGCTAGAATTTGAAGCCTACTAGTAGCCTACTACTAAACTGAAGATGTATAAATTTTTTACATCGTTAGGTTATTTTAAGAAATGAGTAACAAATCGTTTAACTACTTAGTTGAAAAGGTGTGAAGAATAAATATGAATAAATAATAGAAAGATGGCTAGCAGACATACCACAAAAGTGAAATGTAAAAGTATTCCCACTTTGGATAAAAGGGACATACTTGGTAATGCTCAGAAAATCTTGTTCGATAATATTTGCTAATCGGCGTGGCAGCTGAAAAGAGAACTCAAGATAAATGTACCTAAAATCAAAGCCTACAAAAAAATATATTTTATAAAACAAAATGAATATTATAAATCTCTTAAAAATGATTTAAAATATAAATAAGTTAATAAATTAAACATACCAACCAAACTCAAACTGGGAACTTAAAAATCGTAAAAACTGAATGTGCCTCATAAGATCGTCTTTTTAAGACTGACTTCAGTTTACAGCTCAGCGAGCGCAACGAGCTCATACCGGCAACTCAAGCCGGGACCTCTGGCGAATGAATGCGAGAATGTGAGAATGTGGTCAGGTCCCATTCGCAGCTCCCACTCGCTCTGCTCTCTCAGTCACTCAAATGGCAACGAGAGCAGAACGGTTCTTTTGCAAAATACTTTATGGCCGGAGCAGAAGCGGACCTCTGTCGCGGTCGCAGTCGCTGTCGCTGGCGCTGCCACTGCTGACGCCGCAGTTGCGGCCGACGCTGACGCAATGGCACATAAATAAAATGCTCTCTTTCGCTCACGAGTTTCTTATAAGACTTTATTTATATACTGCGCTGCCGCCGCCGACTGCGCGCCGCCGACGTCGCTGGATTAATAAGGAGTTCTCGCTGGGATTTTCACATGTATATGCTTTGAATTGAATGCTTTATGGGTTTAGTTTGATAGGAGTCGTAAAGAAATCAACATCACACAACAAAGCACTCGAGGACCCGTCCGTGTACCGTTGACTTAGCCCACGTGCGACTGTATGTGTGTGTGCGAGAGGGATCCCAGCAGCATAACGGTATTCGGTGCCCCGTATTCAGTCGCTATAGCGGCCATATCTTGGGGCTGGGCTCTCGGAGCTGAACTGAACTGAACTGAACTAAACTGAACTATTCGCATTCGTATTCGCTCGCTCTCCGCCGTCGCGACCGCTCTCTTATCCCAATTGTCAGCCCGCTAAGATCATAAAGGCCGTAAAAATAATCATAACAATAATCGTAAAAAATTAGAACCGCAATCAGTCGCACACTGTCCATCGCACGGCGCAGATCGTCAAACACCCATTATTATTATAATAACCGTAATCGTAACCGTAATCGTAATTGTAATCGCAGGCGCCATCGCATAAACACCAAACGAAAACACAGCCAGAGAAATTGGAATTGACCTTCGCGCGCGTTTCTTTTTATGATGTTCGAGTGTCTGGCAGGTGTCTGGATTCAAATTCAAATTCACCCACATATTGTGCAATACTACTAATGGATCTGGGCTGACTGTGCTGCTAATGAAGAGCTAGAGTTCAAATTTATCAAGCCAAATCCTACTACCTAAGTGTTTATCTATTCTTAAAAACGCATCGTGCACCGAAAACTCTAATCTGTACAACAACGTTTTCTAGTCCCCGTAAATCGAGCAATATCTACACACCAGCAGCAAACAAAAGCTGCAGCTTTCAACTCAAGCAACAGCAAATTCAATAAAAATAAAACGTAGACAGCCAAAACAACAAGAAAAACAAAACACAAAAAATAAAGAACGAAATATATAAAACGGAAAAGAATAAGGAGAATAAGCAGAACAAGTTTCGATTCCACTGCGGGCAAAGTTTTTATTTTGGCGCACGTGCAAGCTACCGTTAGCTGAGAATTCAAAAGCCAGCAGGATTGAAGGATAAGCGCACGTTATTGGATTTAAGAGGTAAGTGCCAGGGCTCGACTTTTCAATTTCCTCACCTTCTTCACTGAAATTAAAATGACTTGGAAGCCTATTCATTTTTAGGACCATTTAATGCCGATTGGGATTATAATGACTTTGTTGAAGAAAATTATAATTAACAAACACGTTTTAAATACTACATACATTTTTACGGATACATTTCTGATTGAAAATAATTTTAAAGATTGATTTTGGATAAGCATTCTCTAAAAGCACAATCTACATAAGTCACTAAAATAACGCAACAAATTTATTACAATTATTTCTTACTACAAAAATTATATTTTTTATATTTTTTGCTTGAATTTATATATTTATATCAAATATAAATGTATATATTTGCATATATATATATTAGGATATTAGGATACTCTTCGGTTTGGGTGTCCATTTGATTTTCACATACATTAAACATTTTTAATGAAATTCAAACACAGCTTAATGAAATTCCAATATGGGTTAGTCCGGTTAGAAAAACATGCCGCCGGAAAGTATCTTATTTACCAAATACCTGTCTATTAAAGGTACAACCCGTAAGAAATGTATGTTTCTGCGAAAGGAGTACCACATCTGTTTTTCGTTGTGCAGTGGGCAAGGTATAAGTTTTTTGCCCGAACTCAGACTCAACACTTCATAACTCAAAGGGCGTTTTTCGGAAGCTACAGCCAGGTCATCACTCATTTGGCCTGCAAACTGCAAACTGTTGACAGGCTTATTAGCCATTTGCATAAATTTGCAATGTGGGAGAGGGGTGGTGGTGGTATGATGCTTACAGGAATCCCGGGAGTTGAAGCTGGAAAACTGAAAACGGAGCCCAGAACTTAACTGGCCACGAGTAATGGGCTCTTTGAACTTGGAATTCGTTTTTGAATTATTGCACATATCCTGGGAAACATAGTTTCACTTCCGAATGGTGGGAAAGGGCAGCCATTTCTCTCTCAGACACACACGCAAACACACACGAAAACACACAGACACACAGTTGCACCAACAGGACACTCTCGGGTTCTCCGCATAGAAAATTTATGCGGCCATTGTTGCAGTGCATTGTCCTTGTTGTTGCTGATTTTGTTGTTGTCCTAGTTGTCTGGCCTTTGCATATTTGTCGCCCTCTCTGTCTGCCGCTCGCTACCTATCTCTCATTCTCCATTCCAGCACTCTCATTGCACTTGCGCCCACCAAAGTGCAGAATTCAGTCGTTTAGTAGTTTAATAAACATTTAAAAATCTGTCTCATAATTGGGCAAGTATCTCTGCCGATCTGCGAATGGGCTTTAATGAACTTATCCTGGCTTTCCCTCGCCGCCTGCTTATTGTTAACACATTTCTCTTTGTATTTTTGCCAGCTTCGATTTTTGCGCAATCAAATAGTTGGCATCAAATGAAATTATTTTCTCATAATTTATCGATTTAATCAGCTGGAAATGTTACACAGCTGACAAAATCATAAACTCCCTTCGGTTCGCCCGGCAAAAACTTTTATGATTTATGGCGCAGTGTCAGACAGAAAAATAAACTGATGCAATGGTAGAAGAATCGGGGCAAAACATTCAAATTTGTATGGAAAATTCCCAATTCCATCAGAGGTTGTATTTGCACCTATTCAAACATACACATTTTCCTTGGCCAGTTTTGTATAATACCGCAATTCTTTAGTTGCCTACATATTTGTATCCAAATACATGAGCAGTAACTTCCTTTTAAACGGATTCTTAATCAAGTTCACACTCATGGCAAAGCAGCAAAAAGATTTATACACCAGCACACGAATGGCGACAACTCTTTTGTAAAAACATTAATCACGAACTCTGAGATTCAGCCGAAAGCACAAAACTAAGCAACAAAAGTAAACGAAATTGTTGTTAATAAAACAGTCGCAACAAAAAGCTTCAACGAAAACAGCCAGACGACCACAAAGAAAACTTGTTTGACTTGCCTTTGAAATTAAAATTATATCTAAGCTCCCATTGATAGATGGCGACATGAAACGGCTAATTAATCATATGCAAGTCCAGCAAATTTAAATAAAACAAAAACCGCTCAAATAAAAACCCAAATTTCACACAATAAAGTCTCTAGAAAAACAAAAGACCAGAAACGGCAAAAAGCCTCTCTTTTTTTAAATCACCAAAAATGTTTTCGACTTGGGTCTGGTCGGGTCTACAGCATTTTCAGACCCTCGAGAACTGAACTTTGATAAGCCGCCGGAAATGATGAACCATGGGTAATTTGTTTATCGTTTTACTAATGGGACCACAAACTTGGCTTTAATTGGTTTCTCCGAAGGAATTGAAGCTTACGTTATTGCTTAAATTTGTTGTTTAACAATTCCACTTAAAGATAGATTATAAGAGATTCTTGGGGCACATTTGTATAATCTATAGCCTAACATCTTTTCAAAACAATAACATGAAAATAATAATATCATAAACGAATAAATGTAACCGTTTTTGATTCATCAAAATTATTTTACATATATTTATATTTTCGGCATTTAAATAGTTGCTATTTTTGAAAAACAAAAATATTAGAAGCAGCTGCTTAAGCTCGAAAAAAATCGGCGGTCAAGCCAAACTAAAACTCAATCCGATTTTGCTGGGTGGCAATTTGCAGTGACTGCAATTCGTTTTGGCCACGGAAAAAAGGGAAAGAATGGGAGAAAGTCTTACTATTTTATTTTTTAACCCAAAGGCAGACAGCGCCTAAAACTGTTTTATATATACTTGTTTCTGTAGGTTCGTGGTAGGAAAACAGGGTCGAAAATCGGGGTGAGGAGCAGGGAACCGGGGAGGGCCCGGGGTCGGGGGCCAGAAACCCAGCGGGAAGCGCTCGCAGTGACATTGCGCCGAAGCGGGTGACAATGATTTATGGCCAAGAGATACGCGACAAGGAACGCAAAAACTCAAAACTCGAAAACTAAAAAACACCAATCGCACACCAAAAAAGCAAAACGCTCTCGGAAAGCGGCAGGAAGCGGAATGAAAACTCACGAAACTATGGGAAATTCCAGAAAAGCAAACTACCTAAACTCGCAACACCTTCCAGAAATTCGCAAAAGAATCCCATTTTTTAATGCCCAAAGTGTCCTTGAAAACGCAACAACAATTAGGAACCACATACCCGAAACCGAAAGTGAAAACCTGCTGATTTTTATGATACTTTTCCTTTATGTCACTTGTCACGAGGTCGTAAAATCGAGGATTTTCCACCAGAAATCATACGGCCATTAGGAAGTCGAAGTCACCTGGCTCTGGCTCCGGGTTATGCAATCGTCATTTTGTACGGTCATAAAAATTAATATGCGTCCTTCGCAGTGGCAATTTGGTGCGCATATCTCGGCAAACGCATCTCCATAGTCCATTTATCTGACTTTGAACTCGAGACGCTAAGCCGCTGGAGTCGCAGTACATGACTTTTGGCTTTATCCACGTCTCGCTGTCTGCAACCATTGTATCTGCGCCTTGAAGGTTACCTGTTTTTACAGTTTAGACCGGGTCGACTCGGCACGGCCTTCTTCTTTTTAGATGCCCAACTTCGTTCTGCTCGGCACTCTCTCAAATTATTATTTATGAGCTCGCATTGTTGTCGTCGATCTGGAATCGAACCGTCCAGCGAATCCTATATAGGCTTACTTCGCCTCACAGCCCCGAATGCAGTTCAAGATTTTTACTTTCAACTTGAAAACGAAATTCATAATAAATCAAATCATTTTGTGTGCTGGAGATGCAGTTCCATGTTGCCTTCTTGTTTGTGAGGATATAAATCAAAGCCGATTCTGCTTAGATTTCGGTGCATTGCGCCAAGGGATCAAGAGGTGCGGGATGGATGGCGGGAACAGGTTTCTGCAAGTGGGAACTCATTCCTAATCATACATTTATGTAAGTATTATCCTTATTTAAATTTTTGCTAATTTTGTTGGAAGTTGGTCAGCGCTTTGACATAATCTTATCAGTTTAAAATGTGTGATTAGTAAGTTTCATAGGCAGTGAAATAGCTACCATAACTGAAGAACAAAATATTAAAATGATACGTCTACCTACACTTGGTGACCTCCGCTATTTATCAGGTCACCCACAAGATCCCATTTTTATGTTTTATTTTCCCTCCACTTCAATTATGCCCACCGTGAGAATTGTTCCACCACGTGTGCACTTCCACCATAAATCACATTCGCTTCCAATATTTTCACAAACACATCACAATGGAGAAAATTGTGTGATTTATCTGTGTGAAGAAGTCAATAAGTCATAAAAAATCGAAATAAATCTTGGTTTTTTGAGCAGATTCCCTAGGCTGAGAACTCGGCGAGAGGCAGTGAATATAATAGAAAAGTCGGGCGGAACGTCCTGTGACCTAAGGAAGTGGGAGGTAAACAGGCATACATATGTGGAAAATATTTGCATATTTCAGCTGCGGGTGGCGGTGCCGCCGCTTGTCGAGATGTCCAAACAAATATGACAAATTTGAGTTTGGAAAATTGCGTATTTTCCGGCATTTTTTAGCCAACAATTAGCAACGCTCCAGATTTTTCGGATTTCTCTCAAGCTGTTCTTTCGAGACCGCTATATTTCAATCTGCCTGTAGATCTGCATCTTGAATTTCAAACGCTTTTTGCCGCACATGCACGACTCATTGTTCAAAGCAGCACGAGCTGTCGGATGGAATACAGAAAAATGAGTCAAGAAAAGTCCAAGAAAAAACGGAGAACTGCGATATGTTGTCCAAAACCTGGGCGGCAAATTCGAGTCAAACAAAGCTGGAACTCACATCTACCCATACGCATATCTCTATCTACGAGTATGTATCTAAACTAACTAGCCATGGGCAAAAGTCTGCCTCAGTTTCGCTTACAAAAACTTTTAAAGCCCCGAGCAAAAAAAGCCAGATAAAATACATGAAATAATTCGTTTTGTTGTTTGCTGCAAGCCGCAAAGCAAAGTCGACAAACAACACGAAAACGACACAAAAAACAGAAATATATATAGGAAACGAATGTAGCGAAAGAGCCGAGGAAAAAACAATGTCACACATGTCAAAGTTGTCGCAAATGACACAAATGCGGTCCGGATTGCTCACTGACCCAAGCCGCAACCCCGATCTCGGTCTTGCCACTTAGACCCCTGAAAAAATCCAAGTCCAAATCCGAGTTCCACCTCAACTCCAACTCCAACTCCACGTCGCCGGGTCGTCTTTTGGCGGAATCGTGTCAGCCTCGAAAACACGAATCAACTCACTGAAAGTCGCTTCGCAAAATTTCGTGGAAATTTCACAATTAAAAGGGCACATCAAAAAAAAAAAACAAACACAAAAAAAAAAAAACAAAACCAAATAAAACAATCTTAGGAAAGACTTAACTGGAATATCAAGCCAAACATACAGATACACAATCGTGTTAGCTCAAAATCCGTTCGCAATATTTGGGCTTTTGTTTTGAAAAAGGTTTCAATCATTGCGAAGATGAAAATAAAGAATCCAAGCCTCAAAAATGATGTATCTTGAGCATTTGTCCTTCTATTAATGAGCCACAAAATTACAATTAGGGGGTTTATTTTTAACTTTTTATACGTTTGAAAGCATAGCACTTCGTTACTATCCTACTTATTCTCACAAATTTATGGGTTATATAGAAACAAGATAAACATAAGGAAATAATGAATGTTGGAAATATACATATTTATGAAAACAACAGACATCAAGTGCAAGTTCGATACTAACATAGTTATTTAATTTTTTTTTTTCTTTTTTTTCATATTTATTAAGTGAAGAATCTGTACATCATAATATTGTATCTTAGCATCACAGGGTGGGGAAATATTCTTAAGAATTACCAAACACTATATCAAAATAAGTGAAGTAGTAGTTATTTAGTACGTTTATAAATAGCACAACGTATTTGGCTGATAGTTCTTAGTAGTGTGGCGGACAAATTTCCGTATCTGCAGATGCATTCCGGGCCCACGGAATGATAGACGCCATGCATCCCCTTTCTGGATCTGAGTAATCGGCATCAAAAGGTGGCGGCAGAAACAGCAGCCATAATCCCAATTCCATTCCGAATCCCATTCCCAAAATCCGACAGTATGCATGGCCGTCTTTTAAGGGGTGCGAGCGAGATGAAGGCGGCGTGCGACAGAGATGGGGGCATCCGCACAGCTGGTGCGTAAGAAAGGGACAGGGATGGCGGAGATGGTTGCAAACAACAAAAATGATGCATTAACCTTTCGAAACTATTTCGTATAGCCGAAATCTAAACCTTCGGTCGGTGGTGACTTAGGGGAAAGGGGATAGAAATGGAAAGGGAAACGGAAAGAGAGGGCGAATCCGCTGCCCATACAGATGCATGTGCCGAAGAAAGGAGAAGAGAAAAGCAACAGCAACAAAAATTAAGACCCATTAATCATTTTGACTTATTTCTTTCCTTTTTTCTCGTCTAAAATTAATCTTGATGCCAAAGCGTTGCCTGGCAACGAGAGACCCTCACACAGATACTCTACACCGTCGCGTGTGAGTGTGTGTGCGGGAGAGGGAGAAGGCAAGTGCTTGGTGTGACAAAGACAGCGAGCATTGTTGGAGGATTAAAGGGGCAGGGCACTCCAAAAAAATTGATCAAAGCCAGATGCCCAAAAATTTGGGCATTCCAGGCATTTTCATTTCTTACTTAAACCATATCTTACACTAAAAAAAATGATAAGATGCATTTAAACAAATTTCTTATAGCAAGAACAGTTTTTAATTTATTTTCCGAAAAAAAAAATACTACTTGCCATAGGTAATACTTTTGAATTCAATTATGAAGTATAATTTTTTGTATTCATGATATTTATTTATACATTGAATATAGTAAGCTTAGAACATGTTTTGAGTATTCTGTGCTAATCCGATGAGTGATTGTATTTTTCACCTCTCCCTTCTCAACCAAAATTTGCGAAAGGAAAAATAATTTAAAACAGATTAAACCGTTACGGCTGCCATTTGCACCCTACGCAGGAGAACGTCGAAGAAGGAGGACAGAGGGGTGATTTGGAAGCCCCCAAACGTGGCCAAATATATTTGAGTTCTGACCAAATGTCTTGCGAAGCCGAAATGTCCTTTGTCCTTATCATCCGTGCATATGCTGCAATTTGCCAAAGTCCCAAGTGGTCGAAGTCCGTTGCCGTTCGGGTGGTTGAGTGGTTTAGTGGTTGGGTGGGTGGGTGGTTTCGAGGGGTTCTTCTGGGGCTCTGCGCCCTGTGAGTGGCATACTTAAGGGCGCGTCGTGGTCGTCGACATTCAGACATTCAGACAGACAGACAGACAGACCGAAAGGGAGTCCTGAGACATGGAGTGAAAACAACAGGACGGGCCATAAAACCGTTTAAATCAAACGGCAGAACAAATTGGTTTCCTTCGAGTCGAAAGCTTTATGAGCTCCTCTAGCCAAGGGTCGATACTTGGTGGATGGGATACTTGGTCTGAGCTTTAAGGAAAAGGGATGAGAAATGTTGAACGAAATTGAAGTTGATTGGCCACGGGATGGCTGGCGGAAAAATCAGGAATCGCGCTGAGATTGAGAGATTGCGAAGTATTTATTGCTTACTGGAAGTTTCCGATGATATAATAAATTTAAAGCTTTCACGCATTGCCTAAACATAACATCACAAATTGAATAAAAGTCGAGATTTTAAGATAGATTCTTAAGTCATATTGACTTGCTGATGCAGGCTGTGAATTACCTTGCAAAAGATAAACAAAGAGGCCTAAAATTATGTCTGTCATATATTCTTCAATTCAAAATACCCTTTCGACGACTTAATTACGGTCTCTGGGTCTCATTTTTACCCTGAGGCTCGCTTGTTTTCAGAAGTGAGCCAGTGCTTGATTAGCATGTAAATTGTCAAAGGAAGTGATAAACGGCGTGCCACAGACACACAACGACTGGATGGCTGGCTTGTCTATAAAGTAGGGTTTCCATGAAAATCTAATAAAAATTAACCTGCACACACACACACACACACACAACCCAAACACCACCCATTTGTGACGTGACACAGAAGATGACAAATTGTTTGGACAAGCTGACTGACAGCAGCGACAGCAACGGCAACGGCAACAACTTCATGTGGCAAGTGCACTGCAATTAGTCAAAGTCCCACGAACAACAACACACAGACGCGAGGCTACAATAACAAACACCACCCCACGGCCAAGACATTTTGGCTGGAGGAAGACAACAGGGAAAAATAGCGATAAAAAAGCTATAAAAATTATGAAGAATCGCATTAGACGGCTGGCGCAAAAAGCAATAAAAGTGTGATAAAAAAGAGTCTAATGCCAACACGTAGCCCCACGTGCGATGCGCGTCAACTTGTGGCAATTATGAAGTCCGGCGCAAAGTTGCAACGCCGACGGCATTGGCACCCAAACATCATCCCGAGAAAAACCAGGCCCAAACCATTTGCGGTCAGGTGTCCGCGTGGCCTGTCTTTGAATCTATAAACGCGATTAGAAAGCCGCCAACTGTCAGAGCTCAACAGCCTAGAAAAGCAAGTGCTACACTCAAACAAAATGGGAAATACTCCCATTGCTTAACTTTTTCTACTTTGAAGGAAGGGAATTAAATCTGTTGGGAGGTAATTGAAAATGCAGTCAGGAGCTAAGGCACTGTTTAAATTATTATCAGCTATGAACTCAGAAAGATCCTTCCTTCTTGAATGCCTCTTTCTTTTTTTGTGGCTGATGAATCTAACAATTTTTGCAAGTGCTTGGCCAAGAACCAGACAGGGCGCTTACCTTATCGAAGCCGCTTAATCGTCTGCCAGTGCATCCGCAATAAAAAACCACTCGCACTTGCGCATTTCAACTAGCCAATTATGCAATTGGCGGCCGGGCTGCAATCGCAATTGGCCAAAAGTGTCGCGTCTACGCTTCGATGGCAAATTCTGATTTTGCCGCATGCGTGGGTCACCAGCAGACCAAGTTGGCCAAGTTGAGTCTGGGTCTGGCCATTTGGTTAGCTGGCCACTGTCCAGAGATTATCAATGTTAATAAGGCAATAACAAATGGGTCTGGTGGGGCTCTTGGTTCTGGGAAGAAGTTTTGTGGGAAGCGTCTACTATCGGCCATCATTTAAATCATCTATGAAATGCCCCGATTTTGCATGGATATTAAAAGGATGCCAAGAAGTCGCCTGCCTTCATTCATTTTGTTTTTATTTAAATTGGGGAAGTATTTAGTTGCTATTAAGAAAGATGATTTTTTTGTAACTTTCTAAGATTCATATTATATCCTGCTAAGAGACAGAAGTATTTCATGGTAAATACAATTTATGCGACTAGTTCAGTTACATTTTTTTGGAAAATGGAAAATGGTGTTAGCTGTGCAGACATTGAATTCTGGTCTAAATACTTGGATATACAATTTGGTTTACTGTAAAACGAAATATAAAACATATATAATTATAAACATATAACATACAACATCAAAATTGTATTATATAAACGCTAGAGTCGTGTTTCTAGACTATCAATTACCCGTTACTCAGCTAGTGGGATTGCAAAACAGGAAATTTCACAATTTTATTTTGGCAAATTGATAGAAAGATAGAAGAAAAATGAAAATAAATCAATACAATTTCCATGGCACTTCTGGAGGTTTGTGGGTGTTGAAAAGGGCGTGCCCAAAATGTTGTTGGTATTCCGATTGAAATTGAAAAAACACATATATATCAAAACAGTTTTCAAAAGTTTGGGCGCCACAGTTTCGGGCGTTTGACAGGGCTTAACAAAAACTTTTTTGGCAAAGCAATAGAAATTTGCAAGATTAATAAAAAAATTTTAAAAAATCCGATACATTTTTCAAAAGTGTGGGCGTGACAGTTCTGGGCGGCTCTGGGCGTTACAGTGGGCGTGGAAACATCAGAATCTACCATCTAGAATCAGCATTGCTAATCTCAATGTTCTAGCTTTTGTAGCGATTCTGATCAAAAATATATGTATTTTATAGGGTTAGAAGCGCTTCCTTCTAATTATTCAACGAATCTAGCTCAACGAGAAACGGGAATAATTATCTCAAAAAGATGGAGGAGGAGAAGTGTAAAATACTCCCAGAACCTACGAAGTGCTCCCCAATTCATCAAATTGCAAAAGCGATGGGCAGGCGACAGAATGAGGCAGATAAGATAGAACTGCGAGTGACAACAAGGAGGTCCGGACAAAGGTGTTTTCAGGTGGGGACGGCGATGCATTTCATTCAAATGAGATATGTTCTGTTCCTTCTCTCTTTCCATTCGGCGGTGTCGTCTCTTTCTGCGGTTGCTGGTATCTGCATCTGAGATGATTATTCGTGTGTTTTCGCTGGCTGGCAGCCATAAATCTTATAATCATAATAATTTGTTTCAATGTTAATGCCTTCAAAATATCTGAAAACTCAATAAATAACAAAACTACATGTTCGTGTGTGCTGTTAATGTCATACCATGAGATACTTCATATATCATTCCGCTGCAAAAAGCCAAAATAACCAAAAACAAAAAAAAAAAACAAAACGAAAAACGTAAGGCGAAAACCTGCCGCACAGTCGCAAAATCGCAACCAGAACGGCCAGGTAGAGGTGACTGTCGTCTTTACTACACCAAATATACTTCACTTTTTCGAGGATTTGGTTCCGTGCCCTCGGCGTTCATACCTTTTGTGACGCAATGGGCCTGCAATGCAGACGGGCGTGGGGGATTTACTTGACTGCAGAACAAATTAATCCAAAATCAGCCAGCGACAAGCCGCGGAAATGGGAAAAGGACGTGAAAAAGCAACGAAAAAAGTGAAGCAAATCTTGGCAAAGTGTCTTCGGCTTCGGCTTCGGTTTGTGGCCTTTTATTTATTTTTCTTGTGAGGTGCGGCTTCAGCCGGATCTGGGGACTCCACCAATAACAACGCCGACGACAAGTATCTACACACTCTTGCAGGTGTCTGATATCCGATGCTTCCAATGTTGAATAACTCAATTAATTTCTGTCGCCTGATTTATCACCTTTCGACTTTGTTGCACAACAACTTTTAATTTCAATTTTATTTATTTGCATTTTTATGAATTTCACTACGCCACACAAAAAGGAGGATCTCGAATCTGTAGGTGGTGATCCCCAATCACAATCGCTATCCCCAAACCCCAATCCCCAATCCCATGGACTCAAATTGAGACATTGCATCGAACCCGTTTCCTCGGCACTTGAGCACTAAAATATCTCGGCTCCTCCACCCTTCTGCGTCCCACTTCAGATGTCTGGAAACGTGTTATTAGCTTAGTTCTTGTAATTTGCATACATGTGTGAGCCAAAGGACGCGACGAGCCCTCAATGGCTGAGCGGCTATTAAAACATTCCGCTTAACACTTCCTGCGACACGAGACAAGCAGCAAGATTATGCCAATGGCACCATGGGACAAAAGTGCACATTAACTTGAAAATGAGTGAGTTGCCATTACAATGGTGTAATGCATTTCTCCGAGCTCGAAAAATATCAGTGTTTTGGGACTTTTAATATGTGATTTATGAAGACTCCACTGGGAAAGACTCGGCTCTTTATAGCTACGGAAATACAACACAAAATATCAAAATTAAAAATAGCATATCAGCAGCAAAAAATGACCATACTGGGCTAGTTTCTAATAAACATGATAAAATGCATTAAGTGAATTTGTTATGATATTTGAGTTGTATGCATTTCATAGTGCGCAATACAATACACTTAAAATAGTTTCCTGTTAAGCTGAGAAGGTATACATATATCATCAACATTCCATAAAATATGGAAACATGAATGGTGATAAATTATAAATAATTAAAAAGTAGTGCTCAAAGGGTTAAAACTCAACCATGCGAATGTGTGCCAACATATTATTTCTCCAATTAAAATGGTTTCCAATACATTTATTCCTCAGTATGTTCACTACTGTAGCTTATTATTTTCCTTAAAACATCATGGACCAAAAACTATAGTGGTCCTATCCACTGTCTCCCAGCTTTGGCGACAACGAGTTTTACTATTTTCGTTGGCCAAGTGCAGGCCGTGAAACGGCTGCGGCCAAGTGAAACAAGTTTCTCAATTAACCAGGCGCACACTCGCCTGCAATCTGATTGCCAGCGATCGCCACTTGATGCAGTGCGTCCCCATCTGCATCTCTGAATCTCGGCAACTACAGCTGCCTCTGCCTCTGCCGCGTACATCCGTCCAATCCGTCAAGGCGTCGACGGGCGTACGCCCAGTTTTCTGATTTTCCTCCGCTCCAACGCTCCTGTTTTCCTATTTTCGATTGGCCGCAGCCCGTTGCACCGACATCGGATGTCTTGTAGGAAAAGCGGCAGATAGTATTTATGGCGCGGCCATGTTATGAATACACCCAAGAGACATTTCTCTTCTTCGCACCCGGCTTAGATGCAATTCGGGAAATGGGAAAACACACGAAGATGCTGACTGAGATGGGTGCATCGCACTGAAAGCCGAAACGAAAGGAAATCTAAAAATAAGAGGAAGGTGGAGTTTTTGGGTTGGAAAACGCAAACGCATGCAGCGTACGGGAAATTCTTGATCAACCATAAATCTTGGCCCCAGAGCCATCCATCTATCTCGCTTGGCGCGTTCCGCGTGCAGCGCCAAAAAGTTGTTTTCTACGCTGAATCGGTTTGATCCCCGCGTTTTCCGTTTCTTAGCCTCTTTGTTGTTTTTCTACTAAATTGAATTTTTCGAAAATAAAACATTCTTCTTCGTCGTCTGGCTTCTCTTTGGCCGCTGGGTCGCTTGATTTCTTTTAGTTGGTGAAAATGTGAAAAGAAAACACGTATGTTTTCGTCACTGATGCCTAATAAGTTTGGATTAAGAACTGTCTTGGGCATTAGCATGTATTTATTGTGATTCCAAACGGTTTTGTTATACAAGATTGGTATATGCTTGCTATTCAATTTTTGACTATGAGGGAATGTGATTAATATGCTTTTTACAGTTTTGAAGAAAATAATATGTATTCCATTCACAACGTCTTCTGCGAAAAACCTTGGCTTAAAGGTCGAATATTAAGAGCTCAAGTTCGTTTCATGTTTTGGCTCATAATTAATAAATCATGTCAGCGTCAGGCGCCGAGTAGAAGGGGGAGTGGGTGAGGGGTGTGGTGCCGGGCCAGGAATTAAATGTGTCAAATGCAAACACGCAGAGAAGTCGGAGCCAAGGAAAACCAAGGAGCAGAGTCGGATCCGCAGTCGGGAGGCCCGATTTCCTGGCAGCAGGAAATGTCAGGAGCGAGGTAAACCCAACACGAAAACAAAACGCAGTCTGGGGGCATTTTCATCGCTTGGGTTTCATTTTCAGTGGCAGCTAGAATTTCCATTAGCCAGCTGGTTGAGGGGCAGGAGTTGCTGGGGGAGTGGCAAACTGAAGGCTCGCACGCACCACCCATCGGGAAAATCACCGGGAAAATCGCTGCCAAAGTCGGCTTATGCGTTCTTTTTAATAAATTAAATTAAAGTCGCATGAGAATCGTCTTATTTACCTGCTGAAGTCTGGGTAACTAATGCCAAAAATGTTCCAAATATGCAAATACATAGGGAAAAGAGTGGGAGCACAAGGTGCGAGCGGGACAGTTGCTGGGGAAGTGTGTTTTGGCAGAGGGAAATGATAAACGGCGTGGTAATATAAAAAATTGCAAAAACAGCGGGCAGTCAAATAAAACAAAAACCAAGAACAAACAACAAAAGTTCCTCAGAGAATGACATATATATACGGCCAACGGAACGGGTCCGAACAAAGAATATATATATATTTATGTATATATATCGGTCTGGCAAAAAGGCGGAAACTTTTTTTTAACTTTTTTGGTCAACGTCGCGGCAGAAAATGGAAAAATGGGCGCCGCAGAATAAAAACAAGCTAAATATAATAGAAGGGGGAAAATAAGACCGACAAGCGAAGCAACATTTTCCACTTGGTAACAAATTTTCGGTCTAGATATTTTGGCTTTTTCCCTATCTCTGGCCATATCCCCACACCCCCCTTCCAGCGCCAGCTGCCCATCCTCGTTTGTCCGATTGTGTTACGCAATGTTTTCCCGAAAAGCCTTTTGGAAAAAATGAGCGACACACACCCAGTGACCCTAATTTTCAGTCCTTAGAGAACCAAATACCAGCGAATACCACGGCCACGGCCAAATCTATCCGAAAAAGCAGCGAACCCACCCTGAACTTTGGGTCCACCCTGACGCCCCCACTCTTTGTTTTAATTTCATTTATGGCTTCCGTTTTGCCTACTTTTCGGTGACTTTTCGCCCGAGTCCTGCGACTCAACTTTTGTGATTTTCGTCATTATTCAAATGGCGTCAGCCCAAAGTTGGGAACTTCATTTAAATTTATTTTCGGTGGAGCATTCATTTTAGTTTACAAAGCGATGAGTTCCTGGGCTATAATTAATAAGCTTTCCGAGATGAGATCTTTGTAAAGGATATAAATTAGGTGAAATCAAGTCATGTGAAGCCAGCGATTCTTGGCAAATATATAATTATTTCGAAAGATATAAAACCTACATTTTTAAGTATTTTTCTGAGTGTGCTATTATCTGCAGGGTGCTATCAAGCACCGAATGCGAGTTCCATGCATGAATGCAGTGCATAAATGAGTAAATAGCATGTGCTGGCTGGACGAAGTTAGAAGTTCCGCGAACAGTCCTTCTATTTGGAACCCTAACTCTCCTTGGCGGGCTTGGGTTCGAATGTTCTGTGATAAGATTCGCTGCATTGGGGCCCGATAAGTCAGGGAATGGTCATAGTAACGAGTCAGAAAATGAGGACGAGGACGAGGACGACGACGACGAGGACTCAGTCAACATGCGCTTCCTTCCGGCTGTTTTCCCAGCTCTTTTTTGCTTCCCTCGTGGGCAAACAGAAGGCTCGTGCAACTGCCACGCGTTTCGCATAGTTTGGCCAACTATGCCGAGGGTTGGAGGACACCCAGCTATATCGAAGATGTCTGCGCAGCAGTCCTGCGATATCTCATTTTTATAATTAAAACACTTGGGCCCAGGACATGTGCACTGCCCTCGGGTTGACTTCAGCAGCATTCCGTTTGGCATTCCTTGGAAGCGCCCTACCGAAGCCAAAGCGCGCTCTCTTTCTGCCCCATCTGCCCGTCTCTTTCGCCGAGGGTGATATTTATCAGCTGGCAGGCGAGTGTGTGGTCCTGCTGGCCCGTATCCTGGCCAACAATCTACGTCCATCTGATTGGGGTAGTTGAACCGAACTGCAAATGTTGCGGCGAAAGAAACGGAATACATTCAGACTCAGTTTTGAATTCGAATTGTCTTTCAGAAAATGGGCAATAGATATTGATTAATTTCAGTTTTTAGTAACAAAAACTAATATATACGTTTCAAATAATAGAAAAGTGGTATAAAACTGCTTAATTTAATACGATAAGTATGGGAAAAATATATTTAAATATTTTAATTTAATAATTGTTAAAAAATGTTCACTAAAAAATACACACACGATTATTATTAATGTACGAAATTCGTATTTTAATTACCCATAGATTGTATTTGATTAATTGATCAAGCAGAGTCATAAATTAGGTAGTTCATTATTTTTGCATAAATCACTAGTTTGGTTAAAAATTATAATTAATAAATCACTGCATTTATCTGCTCTCGTTTCAGGTGAGTTCTGTTCACAAGTATCTGCAACTAATGATTTGTCAAGCAATTATCAAAAAATATATATTTAAATGTATATAAAAAACGAAGGCAGGCTGAAAAGAAAAAGTTTTTGGCGACCGAACAAAAAACTGCACGTCAGCAAACTTTGCCACCAAAAATGAATTTATGAACGCAGTTAACGGGTAAGTTTAAGCCGCCTTTGGGCCAGTAAAACCAACTGGGCAGCAGCCAAAAGCCAACGGCAAACCAACTTATTCTTAGGCCAAAGCAAACGTCAGCCGACCTACCGAGTTTATTAATTTAAAAAGGAAATTCTCGTTTAGTCACCTTTTGATTTAAGTTCGTACAATGCCAAAGTGCAGCTGAACCTGGAGGGCTTAAAAGGGGTGAAAGGAAGGGCTCTTTCGCTTGGTTAGTAGGTTGTCCTGCCTGAAAAGGATCTATGTGTACATGCGTACACTGAAACGGGGAAGTCCTAAAGCTAACGGATGAAGTTCAATGATTAAATTATTAAATTATTCTTAAATGCATTGAAATGTCAAGAATTTTGTAGAAGCAAGCTGCTGCAAAAGTACTTTGAAATTTAATGTTTGCAACAGCGATATATCTCTAGTATCTATTTGGTACTGGTTTTCAAGTTTGGTACATTTATGTCAATAATTTGTTGTGGTATTTAAATACTATGTTTGCAATCAATGTTCTTAGCCTTTTTATATCTCTATAGTATCTATATCTCTAGTATCTATTTGGTACTGGTTTTCAAGTTTGGTACATTTATGTCAATAATTTGTTGTGGTATTTAAATACTATGTATGCAATCAATGTTCTTAGCCTTTTTAAAAATAATTAAATTACTTTTAGGCCACTGTGTCTCTCCATTCGGGTGCATATATTTTCCAAAATACACCCAAGTACACCCCCCATTTGCTTCCCAATTCCTCCCGAAACGCTCCTCTGTTTCGGTTGCGTTGAAATGTTCTCGATTTTGTTGCTGGTGACGATGTCCAGAGAACAGGGAAGTGAAAAACTCTGCCACAACGTTTTGTTTTGGTTTGGTTGGGTTTGCGTTGGGTTGCTGGTGTTTTGGTTTCGTGTTTTTTCCGTGCAGCGAGTTCATTCAAACTCATTCAGTCACTCGTGCAGTTTGCTGGCTGCCAGACCAGGCTGGGCCATTTAAATATGCAAAAAGTTCGCACTGAATGCAGCAGAAATGAGTCGGCCACCCCCGCCCAGCTCCCATTTCCTCGACAATCATGCGCAAAATGCGGAGAGCTCTCGGTTTTCACCCCCCAGACAGGGGGGCGCTGGGTGGTGGTAGTTGGGAAAAGTTGTGGCACCCCCGCAGATTGCATGCAAATTGGTTAAAGTGTGAATTTATGTGAGAAATATTGTTTGCTCTTGTTTGCGCACATTCGCACTAACACTCGAAGGACACGGCAAAATGATTTAGCTGGCTATGCAAATTGAAGTCAACTGGCTGACTGACATTTGATTCAAGCAGTTTATTACTTGTGGTTGAGTTGTGCGACGCTCTTCGCCTTTTCAAAAAGTAATTATAATTTTAAAAAATAATTAAAGGCTTTGGCGGCAGTCGTATATCTCTCACATTTAATATGCTTTCATATTTATGCGCTTAAAAATTCCGCATCAAATGCATATTTTCGCTTGTGTGTGCAGTGCCATAAACACTCAATTAACGATTTTTAAAATTAATTTTTCATACATTTCTGCATTCTGCAGCCTGCATCCTGGGCTCTGCATTTCCTCATTTGCCGCAGGCTGTTTTTTTCTTGCCACGGCCAAATTAACAGAAAATAAAACGAGAATGGAAATTTTGTGCAGTTCACTTCCCGCCACTTTGCATTTCCCGCTGCCCCTGCGCTTCTGTGTGCTGTGTGGAAAATGCGTTTAATTTATGGCCTGGTCCTGGTCCGAGGACTCGAACCTGGAGACTGCTCTCTGCGAAATGCGTGTGTCCGAAAAATTGGCGATCCCCAACTCCAAGTCCCCCGGTCCATATATTTTTTGCAACTGGCGCCAATGCAAATGCACTGGCTGCACTCACAAGATGGGGGAATTCTCGGCGAGCGCACTGACCTTTTTTGACATTTCAGTGAATAAGATAAATTCATTTTCATGGCGAGCAATATTTCAACTTTGGGGATAGCTTTCACAAGAACTGATGTAATGTAATCCTAAAAATACTTAACCAATACGAAAAACAATCAAAAATATATAACGTACAAAGAGAGTAACTCTTAGCTACTAACAATTTCATTAGGACAAGAAATCAAAATATTTGCGTTATCCACACACATTTTGGTATTTAATAACAGTTTCCTGTTAAAAGACATTTTTGGAAGGTCTTCTTAAGTATACCTTGCTTAGAAGTATAATACAATTGTATTTATATTTTTTTTATTTATTTATATTATTACACATATCCCTTAACACAGCCTCGTTCAACTTTACCAGGTTCAGCACTTTACCAGACACGTTTTGCAGGGGAGTCTTCCACGAATTAAAAATGCAACACAAATTGCATTTGGCACCTGGGCAACCCCTCTACTTGCCGCCTTCCACAAACACAAAAGAAACGGAAGTGGCAGACGAGGGAGCCAGTGAAAAGTTGTTGATAAACAAAGCTATTCCATGTGGGTTAAAGACATGGGAAACACAGGAATCGAGGGGTTTGCTTGCCCGCACAATTGAATTAGTCAGTGGAGCAAAATGCCCAGTACGGTGAGTGCAACAAAACGAGGCACAGTCCACGGACACGCTACGTCGCATCAAAGACTCGGTTTGCTTCAAGGTGTTGGCGTGTGGCCGAAAAAAAACACAAAATTGCATTTTTAATTAAGTGCGGCTCACAGGTGCTAAATAGCCATGTCCCTTTTTGGACATGCAACTCCCATTCGCAGATTGTTGCCTGAGCATTTATCGAGGTGTTGCAAATAAACAAACTACTGCGACTTGGGGGTGTAATGGATTCAATCTGAAGGTTTTCATGTATTTTGTTCTTATACACGATAGAACCACGGCTTGGAATAGCTCATATAATATACTTATTATTCAAAAATGTGACTTGCTTCAATACTCGGCGAGTATTTTCTGTATGTTTCAACAGCGCTTGTTCTCGCTTAAGTTCTATAAACTGGCACTGCACTTCCCACAAAGTGCGTAACACTTTTGCTGATTTTTGTATTGTCTGTCGCATATTCAGCAATTTTCCACTTCACATTGCCGACGTGAATAAAAAGATGCAACGCAAAACGCGCGGGGAAAATAAAAGCACTGCAATCTCGGAGCCTGGGGCATCCAATTCTCAGCTGCAAGGGGTAAACTACGCTCTTTGCCCCCACTCGTCTAGCCCCTTTTGGGGTTGAGTGCCTCAGACACACACACAGATACAGACACACACACAGGCACACCACACTCACATCCACCTCGTCATCCGCAGCCGCAGCGTCAACATTTCGAGCCTTCCCACAGCAGCTGCTGCTGCAAAACACCCACTAAGCAGAGTCGTGTACCTGGACTTTTTATGGGGGCAAAAGTATCTTTACTTTTTTCAGTATTTTCAAAAATTCTTAAACAAGAATTTCAGTATTCAGAATTTTTTCAGTATTTTCAAAAATTCTTAAACAAGTTATTTTTACAAAATATGCTTATAAACAGGGCTGGTAAATGATATCCTAGTCTCTAAAGATATACGGTTATACTTGTAAATTTGTTTAGCTTAGGTCAGCGGGTTTTGTTATTGACCGGAATCCCCTTCTCTTCCACGCCTCTGCCTTTTTCGAAAACTTTTCCCTGAAAATGCCACATCTCCACCGCCCGAACTGTGGGCATAATAAATAATTGCAACGGCGGCAAACAGTTCGCGTTGCACTTTCTGCAACCAAAGCGAAAAAGGCAGCAACAATTGCGCGGGACAGCACCCGCTTCCACTTCCCTCCCACATTTTCGTCTGCCGGGTCCTGCCCACTTTGCCCACTTTGCCCCCGCATTTCCCACCTCAGCGAGCCCCGCACTCCACTCTGCACCCCCACAAATGGCCGCTGGCCAGAGCAACTGTGCAACAGAATGAAGAGATTTTTATCGGCGATTCTCACTGATTTCATGGCAAATAAATCGCTCATTTTCGCTTAATTGGAAAATTATGGCTTTTTCGGCTTGTACGGAGCTCTGGTTGGTCAATGGGCAGGGGGGCGGGGGGCGGGGGTAATCGTGGATGGCGAACCGCGTGTGTTTGATTTGCATACATGTGAGTGGAAATGTTGCATGCTCCGCACATGCTTAAATTAAATGCTGAAAATTATACACTATTTGTGGTCTCTGAAGAGAGAAAAATTCTCAAATTTTTTATTTTATTGCAGTTGTATATGTCTTCTGGTTTCGAATATAGTATTGCGTTTTTCCAAGTGCGTTATCAGAGTTTCTCCTGCTAATAACTATTTTCTTGTTTGATTTTAACCGTTTCTTCATTGGGAAAGGAAAGGACTTCCTTTAGATGCAATAATTGAGTTGTTAATTTTTAAAAATTCGATTTATATTTTTAATTTAATTGTCTTCTAGCTACTAGAAAACCCCTTTTTCAATATGCTCAACTGCCATATTTAACATTTTCACCCAATTCCATTCAAGTATGGGAAAAGTTCCAATTTAACACGGTGCCGTCTCAGCGATGATTTATGGGCTGCAAAAAGAAGGGCGCAGGGAAAAAAGCCAAAACACAGCGGCCACGCCAACGCCAGCTTGCCTCAGATTCACCCCCTCTCCACCACCTCTCCCGCCACCCCCACCCATTAGGTCCCCTCGCCGTCCATGGAAACGTAGCACATGTGTCGCTGGCTCGAATTTTCCACCACCGCCATTGTCTGCTCGGTATCGCTTGGGTCGCACTAAGCGACGGCAGCATCAAAATCAGGCGGCGGTATCATGGCCGCCTCCGTTATCGTTATATAACCAACCCCGCAGACGACTTATACACACACATGCACACATGCACATTCACACATTCACATAGGCAAGCTGGCAGGAGCAAAAGGGAAGAGGCGAATGGCTGCTGTTGATGCTCCTGCATCGCCACATGTTGTCATGCGACGGGCCAAAGGATTTGTCGACCTCTGTGGTCCCAAATTTCAATATCGCCAACGGACACGCACACAACTCCACTTGAGACCCTTTTTGTGGCACGGATAAGGGAGCCTTGGGTGGGGAAAGGAGGCAAGGGATCTTCTGGAAGATGAAACTCGTGGCGGGCAGGCTAAACGATTTATAAGTGCGGATTTCGCCAATCATTTGCTTCAGTGGTTTCTTAGAAAAATTAAAAACAATGAATACAAAGTGATCAAATCAAACCGTTGTTCATCGGTTTCATAGAGAGAAGTCTTAAAATTATTAAAATTATCTTCATTATTTTCTCGGACTCTTAAGGGTACAAGCTGATACTTGCACGGAATTGAAGAAAACATTTACTTTTACAATCCATTCTTTTTAATATAATAAATTAGAAGCTCAAGAAATATGAGGTTTGTATTTCATAATTTTTACCATAATCGATAGCCGGAAAGTATGCAACGATTTGTACACCTCATACTCGGATGATTATAGAGCTTACATATTACATTATATTTCCATATTCTGGCCTAAGAATGATTTAAAACTGCCATTGCAGTTCAGTTGTTTCATTCAGCAAATGATTTATTCAATTCAGGCATAATCGAATTTTATGCGCTCTGGCCAAAGAAGTTAGTTCCGCGTTAAACTCACTATTTCACCCCCAATTCGCACCGCTGAACAAAGGGACTTAGCTCGCGCCCACATCCAAGCTAAAATCCCGCCCAGCCCTGTCATAATATAATAAAAATGAAGTTAACCTTTAAACAAGTTGCACCTCCCAGCCAACGACCGGGATTTCCAGGCTCATATATATACATATAAGTATCTGTGTGAGGGAGAGTCCTTTCTTGGCTTGCATGTCTGTGTAAAGTCCGCAGTGGCCGAGTGTCTTTGTGAGAGTGTGTGCGTGCATGTGCGACTATGATTAATTACTTTTGCATACATTTACATACAAATTTGTTGCCACATTGTCTGCCTCGGCCATCGCGCTCCCCACCCCTCTGCCCTTTGAACTACCCTTTTTTCAAATGGGGTGGTTTTCGGGGGTTGGGGCGACTTTCCTGCCTGCGGCAGGGTTAATTTCATATGATATTTTTCATTTTCTGCGCAACGAGAACGGAAGGAAGTTGATTTGACAAAACTCTTTTTTCCTCTTTTGGCTGCACTCGTATTTTGCATACTCTCTGCTCTGATTTTATGTCTGTTGAAGCTCGATAATTGCATTTAAATAGCTTATTATTTTTGGTATTTCTGCGCGTTTAAATGAAATTTAAAGTGAAATCAAATTTAAACCTGGGTAATGTGAAGTACTAAACTGAAAACCAAATAATACAATTTTGAATATACAATACACGTATTTATGTTTCAACGAGAAGAATCCAACATTATATACGAATCCTAATATACGACAATAAATTAAAAAAAACTCCCAGTTACAGGGCACAAAAAGGGAGATATTTAAAGGGCGCAACAAAAGGAAACCAACTAATTTCGGTAATTAAAAACTCATATAAAATGGATACCCGAAATCTCCGCCTCCTGCCTTCGCTGCCTTCGAAAATTAACACGATTTTTCCACTTAGCTACCCCCGAAACACACATGCATATACACATACATATATATCAAAAGCAGCAGGAGCTAAGCCAAAAAAAGGGTTCAAAGCCCAAAGGAAGGACGACGCAACGATGACGCCGATGAATCCTGCGGCTTTTTCGACTTCCTTTTGCCAAGGACTGCAATCAGGCTCAGCAGCTGCCTCGCCAGTTAACCTGTCGCCCTGTCCTTTGTCTCCGGCCGCCCCCTTAACCCCCGCTCGGCACCCTTTGACTCCCCTTGGCCGTTGTGTTTTATATAATAAATGAGCTAGGTGGGTTAAAGGCGTAGTTCTGTCTAGTAAATTAGCAAAATACATGCAGGGAGAGAGGCGCACGCTCACAGATGTGAATACGTATCTACTGCTGCGGCGGCAACAATAGAGCTAATAAAGCGGATAGCTTAAAATATGATAAATCCTTAAATTTATGCATCAAAATGTTTACATTTTTGAACAATGCATTTGCGCTAAAAATACTGCCTTCAAAGTATAAAACTGACCTGAAAAAAATATTGTTAGAATTGCACAACCGCGAACTTACTATTTAATAAAGCTGTTGAATATAAAGATGGATTTTTAACATATAACGCTGGATTTTTAAAGTTCTGGTGCTATTGTCATAGCGCGTGCTGTGTGCGTGTGTGACGCCACACCTCCTTTTTCGGGTTGAAAATTCCCAGAGGAGTGAGGAGACTAATGGGTTGCCGTGTGCTCTGATTGAGTTCGGCACAAATTGCTACTCAACCGAAACCATCAGCCGTACGAACATAGAAACGTTTCCCTCCCACACACATACATATAGAGGTACACAATCCGCCCCTGTGCGTGTGTGTATCTGTGTGGGGTTATCCCCAGTTGTCGCCTTGTTAAGTTTAAATAATGCTTTTTGCCATTTCCTCTATGCCAAGGTCATTCAAAATTCAAACCAAGTTTGCATATTTTCCAGCTTCACCCACACACACCCATTCAGATGTACACTTACACACACACACCTAGGTATTTGGGGTCGCCCTTTCGGAATTGAGTTTGAAATATTTCCAACATTGTCTGCAAATTTCTGCCGCATCATAAGTTGAACTTAAATGAACTGGCTTCATTGAGAAGCATTTTCAGCTTGTAGCCGCAACTCCCACCCTCCACTCCTTCACCCACACAATCTCAATCACACCTACACTACAACACCCACACAGAGAGACACCACACACACTCACACACACAGACAGAGGAACAGTTGTCGCACATGCAATTTATGGCAAATTCCAAGTCTCAATTGGTTCCCAAAATGGAAATTGAAGTGAGATTGAGAGAAAGAGAAACCGAAACAGAAAGAGAGGCGGAAAATGTATGCAGGGTTCAACCTACGAGTTAAACCTAAATCGAGTCGAGAAAACTTATATAATGCGGGCGGAAGTTTGAACCAAGAACTTTAAAAACTGTTTCAGGAAATATAGTATTGATTTGATGTTAAAAATGAATAAGTTATAGCACTTTTATACAGGGACAAAGAATAAATATTATTTGAGTACCTATAGATATACAATTATAACAATGACATCCTGCGAAATGACTTGTTTTGATACCTGCTTTTAAATGGAATACGAACTTGAAGGAGGTCGATTTGCCAACTAAAATTCGGTTTCTTTCCATTGCCCTTCCGCTTTCAATCACTTGGGCAATTAATAAATCAAGATGGCTGAACTGCGATTAAGCTAGTTCTACCACATAACGGCACTCTCTAAACTGAGTCACCAACCAGAAAAAACCCACCGAAATTGCCGCTTTTGTCTTGTGAATTTAGATTGGATCAGAAAGCGCTGACCATGAAGATGGAGTCATGTAAAGAGTTAATCACTTACCGCTGTCAGGTTGGACGGCCCTCCTTCTCCGCCGACACTTAGTCAATATTTCGCTGGCCGAGCTTTTCATCTGGACCGCTGCGGACTGGGAACTCGGGAAAGATTCTTATCGCCTCGACCGCAATGGACAGGGCAAATTCATGGCGTGGAGCGAACAACACGAATCATAGTCACATCATGCGCGCGCTAGACAGCCAAACAAGATATAGAAACACGAAAATATAGAAAAAATGCCAGATACATCGCACTTGCGGTTCAGGTTCAGGGTCCGCAGGGGGGACTTTATCGTTGGCGCTACTACAACAAAAGGCGACCTTACCGACACATCGTTCATTTTAATTTGCACAATAACTCACATCCAACCAAAGCTAACTCGGTCTTTTTTCGCAAAATGAAAAAGTAATTACCCGCGCTGAAGAGGCAAATAGCAAAGAAAAAACCCAAAAACCAAAAACCAAAGGTTAATTTAAATTTCAAGTCACACAAGAGACCAGAAGTTGCTGCGGCAACTTTGCGATTGTCCCCCAATCTCCCCTCCGCCATTCCAGATGGTGTCACGAAAATGACTTACAGGTTACTTTAGCTCAGTTCTCCATCTTTCGCCTGCAATTCATCAAAATGCAAATCTCGTTGCCACAAGACCGACAGCAAAAAATATAGGATAAACGCCTGGGATTCACTGCTTGTTTATATACAAATATGTATATAACTATATATGTATGTATATGGAAAAACATAAGTACGTATGGGAGTCCAGGAGATAGTTCCACTTGAAGATCGAGATAATCTCCCCTCGAGTTGATGATTATTGTTTATTAAGTGTCGGCTCTGTCTTAAAATTAAAGGAGCTTCACTTTTTATTGCCTCACGTTTTGGCTTCTCTTGGCTTACTTATATTTTTAATTTTTCTTGCCGTCATTGATTCTGAACCTAGTGGCAGTGTGTGGTCTTCTGTATATGGTTCTGTGTGTCTTTCAGAACCCTTTTTGTACATCTTTAATATTTGTTATAAACTAGAAACATGGTATCTTGCATGCCAATGGTGGTTGTGACATGCTCAGCGTTTTTCTTTCAATTTTTATAGTGCTTCCTTGCATTTTTTATTTATTTCGATTTAATTGCTTAACATGGTTCGTTTCGGGGAGACATTTACAGTAGCTATAATAGAACTGTAAAACATTTATTTATTAATGATGCCTAAAAATAAAAAGAAAATATTATTTCAGCGGATCAAAACTTTATTTAAGAGAAATTTAATCTTTATAATTTCAATTCTATACAAGCAGGGCATCCTCATTTTAAAGCCAGGACTTGTTTCGAATAGCTCGTGACTGCACGAATAGCTCCACTGTGCGCGGTAAAAATCGCGTGGTCTGAATTGTCCTTAGAAAAATCCTTAGCAAATTGCGCCAATAGGTGGCGTTTTGAATTTCCCACGGCTTGCACAGCTTTCGGTTTTACTTTCACAACTAGTATCCTTTAGCCAGGACTAGGTCCCTTGCGCATTCCCCCTATTATCCTTTAGTCGGGACATGAACCCGTAGTGAATGTCCTTCATCCTGAGCTTTTACCCTAGTTCAGCCACCGACCGCTGGTTGGCGCTATCACTTTTCGTACCCTTATGAAATGTGAAATGATTTTACATCTGAATCCAAATGAAAGTCTTTAATTATGTAAGACTATCAACTTCTGCGGAAATTTCTCTGATTGGAAGACTTCGTTTTCTTTGCGTGTAGTCAGTGCAAGCTCTATTCCCCGGAATTTATTTTAAGCTACAAGTGCAAAATTTGGTTTTGGGCACCGGCGACTGTGCATTCAAATGCCGCTCATTAAATGTGTCCGCGTTGTCTGCATAAATCAAACGAACGCACTCCATTTGGGGATGGGTGGCCCACCCACGATCAGATTCAGCGATCCATCGATCGATCGGGGGGTTCGACCAATTAATTAAGTATTTCGATCACAAACGGCGACTTAAGCGACCAAAAACTATTTCGTTGTTTAATTTTACGATGTTCTCTTTTCGGGGGAAGGCTTTTTACGGTTTTTTACGACTCTCAGCCATAAATCGCATCGAGTGCCGCTGCCGGGGGCTAAATGACAAAAATATTTATGGATGTTTTCTGATGTTGGGCGTGAGCTGGTTGTCTGATCTGTCATTCACGTGTCAGTCCGCCGATCCCCCCGCACTCCCCGTCCCTGTGTGGGTTGGCCCTGCTTTGTCTGACTTTCAACAATTACGCAGCGAGCGCAAAATATTTTCGCGATCAAAACAAACGGCGCAAATAGCGCAAATAATGCATATGAATTTGGGAACAGTTACGCCTAGGTGGTAGTTGGTAGGTGGTCCTCCACGCCCCTCCAATGCCATAAAATGTTTTCGAATTCCAAGGGTTTACTGGCTTCTCCATCGCTTTTTTCGAGAGTGCTACGTGCGGCAGAGCGTGTCCGCAGAAATAATTTCAGGCAACTTGCGGAAACATTCCGTAGAGTCTTGAGTGCGAAATATTTTGGGAGGGAGCCCCTTCAAATTCAGCTGCGATCACTTTCTTCTTCGGCTATTATTTTGATTGGAAGGGGAGCAGTATCATTGGCATGATAGTGAAATTGGGCAATATACTGAAAAGCGGCATTTCGGAAAAATATTATTATGCTAAAGAAGGCTTGGTAATAATGCAAAATTGCAACCCATTTAAAAATAGCACGAGTATTCCTTGCAAAATTAGCTAATAAAATTAGCTCTAGTTTTGCATATATATCGAGACCCCAAAGGGATCAAAATCGTCATCGATTCCTAAGTCTCGCCCTGGAAACGGAACACTGAAAGCCAAAGCTCTGGTAATTCTTTTCATACTTCGTGCAATTAACAATCAGCGGGATCAAAGCCAAATCGAAGCCTGCCCATTGTTGGCACCGCAACCTTCTAAACCTGGTGCATACATGTGTCACTCCTTCTGTCGCTTTCATAAGGTCTCCCCAAATAAATATAAAAAGGAAAACACTTCGCGCTTTGAGGTCTTTGAATTTTGTACACACCGATCAAATATGTATTTAAATATAATACCCGTACACCCGTACGATAATAATTAATACGAATCCAAAGTAAATGAATATTTGTATGTCGACGAAATAAAGTAATGGTTGCACCAAACCTGAGTTCATCCTATTTATTTGTGAAAAATTGATATTTTCTAATATTTATTTTAGTTATTTCGCTTGTCAGGCTATTTTACAATATGCAAATACACAGCATTTATTCGCAGTGTAATCAACTGCATTGAAATCGCATTATTAACGCCTGCAAGGAGTGAGCTGCAGTGCAGAGTCTGTGCCATTCCATTCAATTCACTTACCAAATTGGCAGCAGCCAAGCCAAGAAGTCGGGTGTGAAAATAATCTGTTTAACGAGGGAGTTTTACAAAAGACCCGAAGATGCCACAAAAAGAGGCAGCAACGGCCACAAAAGAGGCAACAACAAACGAGCAACAATAATGACATTTGGCGCAAATGAATGAGAAGCGGGCCCAAACATCCGTTCCTCCCCCTTTCCCCCTTTCTCAGTCGCTTACCGCAAAAGGATATGACAGCAGCTTCGAAGTCGAGCCTGAACCTGAGAATGGGTCCCAAACTTAAACGTTAACTGAAACTGAACCTGACAGTCTGCCACTTGGTCTTTGGCTCTTTTGGCTCCTTTGGCTCTTTTGGCTCTTTTGGCCATGGCCAGCTTCCTTGTTTCTCTTGGTACTTGGGCACTTTGGCTGTTAGTGATCTTTTTGCTGCCGATCGTTCCTTTTTTCCCTGCCTTCTGTATGCGGAGCGACTCGGTGACATTAAAAGGTGGGAAAATGTCAAAAGTTGGCAACGTAAGAATCTTTTGTCTTTCCGCTGATGCCCGAAATAATTGCTGTGTGATATTTTCCTCAAGTATAGCATTTTAAGTATCAAAATATATCAATATTTTAAAAGATACACAGTGTAATAAACTAAATAAAGCTTAAACTGATAAAGCTTAAGCTATAAAATACAAATTGGATATTTACATTTAACGACACTTGCTTTGAATCATTTTACACTTCCCAACTCTTGAAATAATTGCCAAGTAGATCTTTAAATAAAATGTTTCAATTCCTTTGAATATAATATTCCAAAATTGTTTGTAACTCCAAAGTCTGTTTTCTGAAACCGAAATAAATCTTTTATTCGAAAGCTAAACATAGGATTCACGAAATTTCTCAGCCACAATATTTTACATGTGTGCTTCCGCTACCCGCCTACATGTGGCGCCACTGAGCGGAGGCGTTAATTTTGCTGCTAAACAATTCAAGCCACAACTAAAACAACATTTTTCTGTCTATTGCAGTGCAATTTTGGATTAACCCAGCTGTAAATGGACAACAAAGGTGGATTACCCACATGGATAACGACAATTTAGCCGCGCATCGCAAAAGGTAGGCCCCAAATTGAATCAATTTCGCTACACAAATGTTTAACCCGCGACATCCGCGGCGCTCGCTATTAATCCTAAGTGCTTCCCGTGATTTTATGCAAATCGAACATATCGCCGGGGAACATATCGCAGGACAGAAGAGGCCGCGATTCGGTGTACAAATGACAGTTGGCTGTGACACAAAACAGCGACTTAAGGAAGATGTTGAGCGCTCTGCAAGTTGCATGCCAACATCGGCAGCAACGACAATTTCCACCGGACAAAAGACGTTTTCATTTATTCATTGATAATGCTTTAAGAACTGCAGCAACAACCACATAAAAGACCAACAACGACAAAGCGCAGCGAGAAGAAGAAGAAGAAGAAGAGCGAAACATGCGACAAAACAACATAATTTAAATTTTGCGCATGCATCAGGTTTTCTCTCCATCCCCGAAATCAAAAAGAACGAAGAAAACAGCCGGGCAACATGTTGCCGCAACACGCCAAGAAACCCAGCAACACACCACCCCTCCTAAAAAGACGATTTATTTATTCCTTTTCATGGCTCGTAATCCGGTAGCTGTTGCTTTCCTGGGACTTTGTTGTTGCTGCCTTCGATTTGCTTTGAATGAAAATGAAATTATCGCATTATTAACTATGAGGCTGGCTGCTCCGCTGGAGGGAAAGCAGCGCTAGACCTCGCAGACTGGGCCTAACAAGATGGTCTAAAAAGAGGCTACCACTGCCACTCCCACCCCAACTCCCCCTTTGTGGGTCCGCCCGGCCGCATACTTAACAATAAAATGAATTGTTAATTCCCTTGCACCCTGGCACTTTCCGCCGATTTCTTCCCATTTTGCTGTTTGGGGGCTCAGCCCAAAGCGAGTCTTGGCCGCTTCAAGTGCAGAATGCTCTTCTGCCTGCCTTCGCCGATGTAATGCTCAAGTGCCTTTCTTTTATCTGCGCCACAATCGCTAGTTGGCCGAGCTTGTAGATGGGTACGATGGGCGTGGTGGGGCTTATGTGGCTAGAATTGGCACTTGAACAAAAAGGGGTATTTTAGTAACGTTTAGAATTATGATACGGCTAAGAAAAGCAATTGAACAACGACCATTATTTATGCCTAATCTTCATAGGTTGTTTTTTAGTTATTTGTTAATATATAATTTATTTGTCTTACATAATGATTGTTCTTAACTGTTTGATACTAGAGATACCGAGACAGTTAAATTGTAATACAGAGCTGATTGATTATTGGAAGCATATACGGTAACACTACGAAATACTTACATGAACAATTCAACAATTCATCAATTATCAATTGGTCAGAGCTGAAAACAGATCAGGTAAACAAAATGTTTCATAATATTCATTTTATAGCTGCATTCTTTGCAATTCAATCCACTGTTTGGCCCAACTTCACTGGCTGGAAGTTCTTTAGGCGTGCTTTAAAGCAAAACACCGAACTTGTTCTCCTTTTTCGTATGTCCAACGAGCAGAGACCAAAGCAAACCACAGAACGAACCGAACAATTGTTTGCGCGCCAATTGTCTCCGTCCAGAGGTCCCACTGTCCCATCCCACTGGGTAGGAGCATGGGCTTGGGTTCGGGTTTGGGTTTGGTCCCACAATGGAACAGACGCCGAGACTTTGGGGCCTCGGCAAATGTCTTCTTCCACAGAATTTGAAACGGAAACATCGAACACTTTGTTTTGGTTCTTGTTTCACATTTTACTTGTTTTGCTTGGCAGTCTTTTTTGTTTGCTGATTTTACCAGTTTACTATATTTTTTGCTGCCTTTTTGTGAAACTCAGTTTGGCGTTTGTAAGCGCGCGCATGCGTAAGTCTCTCAGGTTGGGTCAGTCACGCAATGGGCCGCGACTCTGGGATCTGGGATTTGGATTGGGAACAGAACCGAGCCGAACCGAACGCAGCACGTAACTGCAGCGACTTTAGTCAAAATTAACAAGCCTCAAAACACAATTTCCAGCGCATGCAAATTCGTTGTCAAAATAAAATAAAATAAGACTAGTGAAATCGAAACAGAAACTGATAACACACAGTAAGAAATAAAAGCTCTTAAATGCTACTCAAATGAAATTTACCGACCGCCAATGTCTAAATTAATCTCTAACTTAATTGCTGGTACTGTACATTGCACAGAAATTCACAGTGTGACCTTACATAGGAATATTTGGCTGCCAGTGTGAACTTGCTGTTGAAATTTTGGGCAATCTATAAGCAAATTTTATTATTAGTTGAGCTTGCGAGTTGTGCTTGATCGAACTTAAAGACTATATTTAATGAGTACTGTCTGCGCAAGTGGTAGTTATTTTTTTATTTTTTTGGAAGACGAAACCATTTTATTGGATTGTTTTCCGTGCAAAAGGTGGGCTTGGTAAAACGAAGTTTGGAGGGGCAACTCCAGTTAAGCGATAAATGAGTTACTGACGTCCGAGCATGTGCATGTCCAGTATCAGGCTCCATTCGAGGCTCCTTCTTGGCCACTCGAGTGTCTTGCTCCAGGCCAAAAAGCAGGTGCTACATCCACGGAGAAACCTTCGACACCCTCCCCCTCCCCCGCTGCCTAGCCCCCTCAGCCCGCAGAACCCCCCTGCAGCAACATTTCAACAGCCTTCAAAAGGCATTTCCAGACATTCTCATATGCAAATTTATGCACTAAGCGGACCACTTTTTTCAAGGGGAGGGGCGAGGGGGATGAGGTGGGCGGAGGTGGAGGCGGTGGGGGCGTCACCTCGAGCACACCACGTAGTCGTAGAAGAAGAAGAGGCTGTGGAGCTGGCGAGCAAAAATTGATATATGCCTGGGTTATGGTAAAAATCAACTAATTGATCTGCGGCTAACATGATTTTTATCTTTTGAGAACTTAATTATTTTCTGTTTCTGTTTCGCCAGCCGTGCGAGTGGGGACTTCCAATTTGAAATCGATATGGGACTGATGCTATATACATATGCACGTCTGAACGTATGTATAACCGATATCTTAACCAACTGACAGGGGACAGAAACAGCATAAGAAACTGAGATACTGGAGCGGAAGCGCAGGAATGCGAAGGTCTTCTTTATAGAGCTCGATTTGAGTGCTTTCATGGATCGGCTTTGAAAGGTTTTCAAATTATTTAGGAATTAGTCTGAGTCCCGTAGGTTTTTCAGGGCTTCACACAGGTTTGATCAGTAAATCGATGTTCAAAACTAATAGCTTTAACACTGACACTTCGTAGAGTCAATAGATACATTTACATAGATACATTTGTTTGGCTTAGATTTTGCCTTAAATGATCTTCCCGAAGCTAACAAATAAAATCTTTTAAAAGGAGAGGAACTAAATCATCAGGGATGTATAAGTTTATCATTGGAAGAAGTTAGGTGATAATAAAATAAAATAAAAATATTAATATATTGACATAATAATAATTATCACAAAAGATCTTATAAATATTCAAACTTGCTTGCGCCCAATTTTTTCTTGCAGTGTTGCGAATTCAATTCGATTGTTGGCCCAAGCGATTGCCTTGAAGGGGGTCAAACGTGCGAATGGGCCAAATAGACGAAAATAACCAAAGCCAAATCTAATTCTTGTCGGTTGCCTTAAATGATCGAAAGCTTTATGTTGCGTGCCACAAATACGGCAGCGGAGAATTTATGTTAATATCAAAACACTCGATCAATATGCGAGTCAGCCGAGGGCAGTTATCGGTATCGTTCAATTTGGCAATGGAATTAAATTCCGATAAGAAGGAATGAACTAGTGAGGCAAAAAAAAAAAACAAAGTAAAAATTTGGTTTTTCGACCAATGGCTCTCATTTAAATAATGTGTATTATTTGTATTCCATCTGAATCGGACCCGAGATTACAACCTTCCTGGTGATCATGGGCAGGTCCTGGGTGATTGCTTACAGCTGTGCGCTGCTCTTAAGAGATAAGCAGGATAATTTAAGAGAGACTCTCTTAGCGCAGCTGTTGACCAATTCCAGTTTTTCAACACGGGGGTGGGCGCTCTCTTCTCTCTTCTGCCGACTCACATTTAGTTCGGCTTTCGCCATTTGGCTTCCGCCACTCGAATGCTTCACTTTGAACTCCGCACCGCAATGGTTGAAATCGAGGATATTTGGAAATTGCCGTCGGCAAATCATGGCCGACTCATCTCTCTATTGTTGTATTTGTGGTGTGTTTGTGTGCCTCTGTGCGAGTGTGTTTGTGTGCGTGCCTCCCTTTTGGTTTTGTTGCAAATTGATTCGCGCGGCCATTACTCAGTTTATTTCTGCAAAAACAATTAAATGTCGATTCAAGATTTGGAGCTCCCCAAGTTCTTAATTTATTTTCAGCTTGGAAATCATTTCGGATTTTATATTCGGTGTTGCTTAACAAATGCTAAATTAAACTTACCGTCGGCAATGCATAAAATAGTATTTGCAAAGCGAGACCGATAATTTCTTGGTTATTTAATGGCCAAAGCTTGTTTCATTGATTAATTTTTAAAATTGCGTACGACCTTAGACATTTAAATTAAGTAAGTTTTATGTTTTGAGTATGTTTTATAAGACCTTCGTTTAATCATTGCGTTGTATTTATATTTAATTTAAATAAAAAAGGAATATATTTTCCATCGGCCTTATGAGGATACAACTCAATGTCAACAGCACTGTTTTAAGCAATAAGGCAAACATAAAATTTTAAATAAAAAATAAAATTATAAATGCATTGTACATCCATACCGAACGAACTAGCGAAATCAAGAGTTATAACGAAATTTTTACTCACACACACGATTAAAATAGGGTTTAAACATTACATAGCATTGGCGAATACTTTACGTTCTTATTTTATGTTTCGTATGATATAAAATGTGGGCCCACGTATTACCTCAACAAGTGCAGTATTTATGGATATTTAAATGCTTTCCCATGGCGCACATTAATGCGAATGAGATTCATTAAGCAGCCTTTCATTTGGCTTTCAATCGATTCTCACATCAATTTAATGCACAGCCATTCGCTCGTTCCCCCAATTCCCAAATATTGTTCTTGCGCTTCTTCAACTCAACTTTGGTTTGCGTAGCTGTTTTCTCGGTTCTTCTTTTTTATTTTGGATGGAATTGGCACTTAAGTTACTCAAGTGGAAAAAAGTTTTTGTTTTTCGTTTACTCGATATATGTAACTATAGAAAAATAAGGGAACACCAAGACGAGAAGCAAACACAGATGGGGAAACTCCCTCGAACTGTCTCTTTCTTGGCGCTGTCTCCGTCTCTTTCTCCGGCCTGTCAGCTGGATTTCTTCATGGGGGTTATGTATACAAATACGTATGTACATACATATATGTGTGTATCCTGGGACTATTTTTGCCTACAAAACTTTTGCCCTTGCTGTTCAGTTTTTCTGTATTTTCGCTTGCTTCTGAGTTGTACGAGTATGTGCAATTCAATTGAAGGCTGACAGCGGCAGAAATTTTCATTATGAAATTGGATCGTTGTCAATTTGGCTGGAAAAAAGTGGTTGCGCAGAAGAAGTGGAAAGGGGTTGAAAGAAGAGAAAACTCGAAGGCCTCGGGTTATTATGGTTATTACTTGTTAGTCCGGAAATTTGCCGCGCGGACAGTTAGCACCTGTTAGGCCTACAACTTTTTTATGGCCGTGTTCCCTTCCTCCTCTTTTTCATTACCTGTTTATCGCTGCATCTCTACAAATCGCTGTTCACCTTGAAGACGGTTCGAAAACAAAGTGAAAATGCTATGGCTAAAAAGAGCGGCTAAGTAGCAAAATTCCACTGTGCATCGCCTCCGTCCTCGGCTCCAGTTCATAAATTAGAGTTGACTCCCTCTTCTTATTTGTATGCTTTTGTGGGGCTTTCTGGGGATTTCCGTGGGTCTTCAGTTAGCCAGTGATGTGATAATTGCGGCTTGGCTCAGCTTGGCCCAGCTTGGCTTACTTTGTTCGCCATTTAATTGTTAGTAATTTGTGCTTTCGCGTTCTCCGCCTTCCACCCCCTGTTTTCCACTTAGTTTTCCCTTTTCGTTTGCCACTCATTTATTCATTTATGCAGGCCGCGCTTTTTTCTCGTTCGGTTTCTCTGGCGAAATTGTTCAACAAATTCCCGCTGGCACGCATTGCTGGCTACGGATGCCCTTTAATCCATTGTTTTTATCACTGCCGCGCTTCTTCTCTGCCGGTTGGGGCTTTTCTATCCTTCGCTGGGTGGCAATTGCAATGAATGTTGTTACTCTGGCTTCACTTGCACCTTTACGCTTCGTAGTTTGTGTCTAGGCTTTGACGTGCACTTCCTTTTCATGTTAACAGAAGCGTGAAAAGCTGAAGCAATAAGTGAATCAGGGGGAGTGGACCAGTTCCACCAGGAATTTTTAAAAATTAGCAGAAAAAGTTTGGTATAATGGGAAAATCTAGTTTTAATATGAATTAGTTAATACCCACCTAATCGAAATGTGTTATTTAAATCGTATTTTAGTATACTACTAAATATTGGACATTAAAGTGTTGTATTGGAAGTTATATAGTTAAGATCGAAACTTCTCTGCGTATGCTTTATAGCGTATTATTGAGCTCGATTTGAGTTTTTAGATCATAAGATGAGAAGGCACAGTGCTCAAAACAAAAGTCGCCTTCCTCGGTGCGAAATTCCCGTCGCTGGTTCCAAGAATAAAAAAGCTTAACCCCAGCAAAAAAAAAAAAACAGAAGTCGAAGGAACTGAACAAAAATTGTTACCCAGAACATTTAAAGAACCTCGGAGACCGCAAAAGAAGAACTTTGACATTTTCCTTTTTGTGATCAACGTCTGCGTTCTCTTTCACTCATCCCTAGTAAGCCGCCCCCTCTGGAAACCCCCTTCCCCGCAACCCCGCAGCCCCTGTCATTGTGTTGAACGCTTTCATGTTTTTGAGCGCAAAAACTTTTTGGGATTATTTTTGTGCGACTTTTCGGGCATGTGAAGTTGACTTTTTGACTCTTTCGGTAGAATAACATGGACTTTTGTTTCATCTCCGCTTCTACGTTTTCTTCACGACTTTTATTCGTGTGTGCCTGCGACTTTATTCATAGTTTTGTGGAGCTTTTGGCTGTCACCTTTTATTTCTCCTTTTTTTGGCCTGGCTTTGCATGTGTCACAAACCCGAAACTGCGACTGCGGAAATAGAAAATTGTTTTCTCGGCGGGTAACAAGTTTGACCTTCGCACTCAGATGAGATGCCACGCCCACTATTAAGGAAAGACTTGAGTCACACATGTATGCCACAACATCGTATTAGTTTTTTGACGATACCACATAAATCAAAGTCGCAAAACTACAGAAACAAAAAAGTGTCAGCCTTTTGCAAATTACTTGCAAGTTGCCCCAAAATAATTTTTCCGCTCCGACCTCTGGGTATCGCTTGCACATAAGATTGCCCACTAGCTCATTTTCCATCTCACTCAATCGCATCGCCGTCTCGCTCGCACGGCGCAGCGGCTTAGCACAGTGAAGCAACATGTGTGGGTGTGTTTCAGTGGCGCAAAATGAAAGATACGTGTACAGTGGGCCTTCGCTACAACATTTTTTAGTGGGTCCTAAAGGAAGGGATCCGTTAAAAATGGGTGGGTATAAGTTTCTTCTTACATGCGAAGACAACTTAAATGCAAAAATTCCTATGCGGAATATTGATGTATTGCTTGTATTTCTATAGCTCGTTGTATTTCCCACTTGCACTTAATAAACATGAATGCGGGAATCGTAATTGGCATCAGCAAAGTTTTCAGAATAATAATGCCAAAAAAGCCCCAAACTTTCGTATTAATATCGAAGGCAGCAATCCAAACGCTCAGCAGCCGGAAAATTACGCTAATCAGTCGCTCCACTGGCGATTAGCGAATACAAAACGAGGGCCAACAATAAATAAATAAATCAAATTCACAACAAACAAAAGCAGGAGTTCCAAAACGAGGCAGGGGCACTGAGAAGAGGGCGAACTTTGCCAAGTGATTTGGATAAGTTCGATATTGTGTAGGCAAGTCTAAAAGCTGGCGGGGAAAATCTTTGGGGAGAGAGAGTGGTCAACAAATATTTTGACATTTTTCCAGCAGCAGCCATAAATCACTCAGCGAGTGAGCGAGCGGGAAAGCTGACATGATTTCTGTGCCCTAGACTCATAATTAGAAGGAAATTAGTTCGAGGAAACCCAGTGGTGCGGCGCTGGAAAATTGGCTCGGTTACTTAAGCTCAAAGTTTGTCACGGCTGTGAAGGATTCCCTATGAAAAGGTACAAATCCCTGCATCTTCTAGGTTACGCTAGTGCAAAGGCTTAGGCAGCTGGCAGAGTAAAATCAACGAAAAATGTTACAAAAGATAGGAAATTTGGGATGTAGCTAGATATGGTACTTATTTACTTATATCAACCCATCATAAATTATTGGCTTCGAAATATAAACGAAATGAAGCATTTTTCGCAGCTCAAATCATATTTAAGCTGCAAATCTGCGCACAGTTTTCAGCATCCCGTCGATCCTCTAATATATCTTTGCATACATTCCCTTCTGTCCGCTTACTTCCGTATCTGAATCCATTCCCTCTGCAGATTGTCAAGTGCTAAGTGCTCCAGAGTGGCGAGCTGCTCGTCACAGGAGCAACCGGAGCACTTTGACAGACTATTATGCGAGAAAGGTTTCTTTCACTTTCCGCGGCCGTGCAGTGGAGTGGATCCCCGAATCGGGGGAGTCAGGATGCGGAGTATAGTGGAGTACAGTGGAGTACAGCGAAATCGGGGAATCGGGGAACCCGAGAACCGGAGAAACCAGACGTGAGAAGCGGAGTAGCGAAAGATGTTCGAGTCGCTGCGGAACTGTCATTTCCGTTTTACTTGTAAAATGAACATGGAAGTATTCGAGGCAGCCGACAAAGTGGCAGCAGCAGCTATAGCTGAAGCTACAGCCATGGCCCTGCTCATAGGAGCTGTAGCGGGCGGAGCGGAGCGGAAAGGAGCAGCTGACGCTGACTTGTTATATACTAAACTGCCCGAGGGGCGGGCGCTGGGAAGCGGGAAGTGGGATGGGGAAGCGGGAAGCGGGAATCGGGCGGCGGTAAGCGGAAGGATGAACGAGGCCAGCCAGACAGACAGTCAGGCAAGAGAGAGACGGACGGAGCGCGAGGGAGACAGACACAATGGGGCGGACGGACGGACAATTGCGTTTAACGTTTTTCGCAAAAACTTTTCGCTACGCTTTCGTTGGATATTCTGTGCTAAAGGAAATTGCCAGCGAGTCGCAGACGAAACGGAGGCAGTGTTGTTAACAATAATTTCCGAAATATAGCCAAGTCAATATGTGATAAATGTGTTTAGCGTTGGGGGCAGAAATCGCATTCAAATAAAAAGTTAAGCTTCAACGAAATCGAAACTGTCTATTTAGGCATTTATTTAGGCCAAAAATAAATAAATTAATTTGTTTTGATCAGCACAGCTACTTACACTCAACAAATAATCACTTCAAAAATTCTGATACAACATTTAAGACCCTTATTTAACATCAGGCTAATCTATTGTATTAACTATTACTATCTGAAATGTAATTTAAATTAGAATGTGATCTATGATAAGAACCTGAAAATCTGGTTATAATTCGGACGTACGTATTTCTCCCAGCGGCCAGAAATGAGCCAACTCGGCAGTTCTCGCAGGAGGGGAGACCATGGGCGGTGGCAACTTGGGGAGGGGCAAGAATGGAGCGGGTGGTTTGGGGCAACAACGCAACCAAGCATTTCGCACTGTTCCCGCTCCGAAGGTAACAACGCAAGAAAATGCCAGGCAACAAGACAAGCAGAACTGACGTAAAAAGATTTTTGTGTTTCCCCCGGGCCGGCTAACCACCTCCAGCCCCCCCTGGCCGCGCCAACTGGGGGTGGCGTCTGGCCGGATTGAAGCCTCATCATGAAGCTTTCGCCCTCGACGATAAATGCGAGTGCGATCTTTAAACGCTGTCCAAACGCCGCGAAGTCCATTACGGAAAATCCGAAGGGGAGAGCATTTCAACGCGTGCGACTTTAGATTGGAATAAGCAGCAAGTAGCAAGTAGCAAGTAGCAAGTGGAAAAGAAAAATTGTAATTAAATGTTAAAAATTCGCGGAAATTGGGGTTGAATTGGGACGCATGAATAGACATCTGCCCGAAAATGGCATTTTATTAAGAAAATCATTTGGTTCGGACTAACTAAAAATATAATGCTTCTTACCTGTGATTTAGCAACAAATTAGGCAATTCAAATATGCTCTTTAATTATAATTAATCTTTAATTAATAAAGTGTACATTAACATTGCATTACACTACATTTACATTTACATTACAGCTTAAAGTTACGAAAATTCAAATTTAAAAATCCGAGCCTTGATAACCCTAAGCCCCCAACGAAAACTGAAAATTGTTACATTTTTTCACTTACAATGCAAATTTATCTGGCTCGAGGAAAACTATTAGGTGATGGAAGGGAAATTTTAATGAAAAATCTTTTGGCCAGCATCAAAAGCCACTTGAAAGGACTTCCGCCTCACTCCCAACCACTCTCCCCTCTCTTTCTCGGAGGGCCAGCTCTCTCTTTCGGTGACATGAATGCTGACAACGTGTCTTAGTTTGCACAAAACGAGCTCAAGAGATGCAACACACACAGCCACATGGGTTTCCACTACCAGGACACGGACGCCTGTTGTTGACTCCTTTCTGCCAGTGTATGTGTGTCTGCCTTCCGGGCTTGTCATGTGAAAGGAATTTTAATTTAATTACAAGCCTTGACTGGAGGGCAATAAGTGCTGGAAAGCATTCTAATATTATCAATTTTGGAACATAAACACACACATTAATAGATTGGCCAGCTAAGGCTGCCAAGGATAGCGAAAAGTATCTTAAAAACGAATAGCTAAAAACAAAATGCATAATTTATGTTACGAAGTCCACCTTTAAAATTTGATTTTACTTATCTGCCTTAATAATAATTTGCACACGATGATGTTCTATAGAACTTAAGCATTGGCAGTGCAAGCGAAAATTCTCTTAGGCCTTTGCTGATAATCAATAATAAAAATCAAGTCCGCATAAATCATTTCCTCCTGTCTGCTAGATGCATATCGCACTTGTCTGGGAAATTAGGAAAACTTCGGCACTCCCCTTCCCAAAATGTGTTTTCAATTTTCATAATTTTCGGTTGAGAGAATTGCGCCGTCGGCGTTGACACCAAAATCAATATCTAGGAAAATTCCTTGCAGGCTGTTTTCCACAGGTATTTTTTCTCAGCTCAACTGCTTTGTCATATCAACAGACGGCCGCCCCCCAAAAATCGTACCCCGCACTTGGGGCGCCACACTTTGTGGCAAGGCCGCACGTTCGTGCGTTCGTGCCAAAAAATAATTTCCTACTCGCCAGACGCAGTGGCAAGTAAGGAGAGATCGCAGCGAAGAGGAGGAGGATGGAGCATCTGAGGGGCAACTTGAGCGCACTTATTGTTATCAACGGCTGAAATATGGCATTTTAATTTTATTAGCTGCCTTTACATGCAGCACACTCCCAAGCCAAATAAATGTGCAGATGATGATGGCCATGGTGACGATGACAATCTCCACACGCGACAATGGGATCAAATGGATTTTAAAGGCACTTCGGATTGCCCTCAGGAAGTCATGGCTACACATTATTTGAAATCAATTAGGAAGGACATGTGCACATGACATTTGGGTCAAGCTCCGTTCCTGAAAAACGAACTAACAATTGATACAAAGTAACTTTTCCTAAAATTGCATGCTCAAAATAAGTATAACATTATTTCAATTAGATGAAGAACTTTCAAAATATTCTAGTTGGATAAGTTGAAAGGCAGAGATAATGTGATATTAAAAATATTTTAATTTCCTCATATTTTTGGGGCCGTTTTCCATATAAGGGATATATGATGCCACTCGAATGCTCATTGGCTTCCATAGTACGGGTTGTTATTGTTCTGTTGGTGATTGTTTTCTCTTCTTGCTCTTGTTGGATCCCTCCACTTTTCGACAGCAGGAAGATTTGTAGGGGGTGTTCAGAGAGAAAGTGAGAAAGAGAGAGTTTCCCTGTCGACTGCGCATGCCGAGAGTCTCTAAGAGAAGCGGAACTGGCCTAATGGGGAATGAGGGGCTATCAAAGAGCCATAAAGTTATAGTTGCCACAGCAATGAAGTCATTTACCCAAAGTTTATTGCTAGTTGAAAATTGCGTTATTATTAAGTGGCTGTGCGGGCTCTTTATTTCACTCTCTTGACCCCGAAGGCCGTTCTCTTAAGTGTAATAATTTATTACGCCTTGATTTGACCCCACTTCCTAGCCCCATTGTTGTCATTTTGGGGCTTTTGTAAAGCATTTTCGAGCGCCAGCCAAAACGCTCCCAAATAAGAGGAAGCAGTCGATGGAGAAGAGCAGCAAGTGCGGAAAATACGGAAAATGCTTTTGTATTTGGCTCCTAAGGCGGCACCAAAACTGGAGGCATCTCTAGTTGGCAATTTCGCAGCGTCGAGTCGAGAGAGATTCGAGCGCTATAATTTTCCCGCAAGAAAAGCGATAAAGTATCTCAGTGCGATTTTCCGTCGGCAAATGAGTTTTGGCCATTGCTCGAAGTTAGCATAAACAGAGTGTCCAGTTGACTTGGCCAAATGTGCGGCTGACACGGCCAATGGATCTAAGTCCTTTCCCGCCCCCTCCGCGTCACCTCCCCCCACCGGCCGCATCGAGCGAACATGTGCCCCATAACGCCCATTGAGCTACTGTCCACGATAATCCTCGAAAAGCGAAAACTACGGTCCTCGACAAAGCGGAAAAAGTATCGCAAATAACCGAACTCAGTTCCTTCTCTTCCCCCAACTTATCCATTTTCCGGAGGTTTCAGTTCGACGGAAAGTGTCGCTCAGGCCACTGCAGGTAAAATGCCGATCGCATCGGACTTCCTTAGTTTCGTTTCTTGTATATTGTGGGTCTATTAAAAGTTCTATAAAGTTTCGAAACAGCTGCTCCTCAGGCGAAAGTTTTCCCGCCCAGCAAGTGTCGAAAATGCTTTGTATAAATAATTTCTATGGCTACAAACAGTTTGTTTTGTTTCGCCACAAATCGGTGGGGTCATAGTGCATTATTTTGATGAGCTTCCAAGAGAAAGTTGTTTACGTTTGCCGTTTTCTGAGGATGGCCATTTGGATTTTATGTTCGAAATTAAGTTACTATAGTTACTTTAGAGTATTATTACTCAAATGTTTTTAAGCTACGTTTGCTAACTGGAATTTTAATTGAAGTAACTGAAGCGATATTCAATTACTTTATCATTACGATATTCGACTAAAAGTAGAGTGCTGCGTCATGCTTAACGACAATATATCATTTAACAATTTCGCCTGGTATGTTAAACTTTCTTTATTTCCTTGCATTTCTTTATTTACCATTCACTTTCTGCTTTCGCTGAGCTATTTCCAGAACTATTTTCCACTGAGCGTCTTGCACAGCTGAAATCTGTTCAATTTACCACAAATATTCCTTGGGTTGCCGTATAGGAATACCTGGCCTCCGATTTCCGCTGCCCTGTCCCTGTGTTCCTGCACTTCTTTATTCGTGGCGCCCCGCATGTCACCGAAAAAAAGGAAAATGTAATGCGTTTCCACCGCGGCTGCCACATTGAAAATGGAATTGAGCAATGCAACAACAATGAAATGTGTGTAACGCATGAGATGAAATGAAATGCAACACGCGCTGAGGCAAAAAAAAAAATATTTCACAAAAACGAGAATTGAAAATCAGGCGAGCGAAAAGCGAAAAGCAAAAAAAGGAGGCAAAACAGCAGACCGGGAAAAAAGAATTTTAAACATGGCGCGAACATAATGTCCTGTGTCCTTGCCTGTCTTGCCTCTCTTTCCTTGCGAATTTCCCTCCATTTGTTGTTGCTGGGAAAATCGAACATTGATTTATGGCGTGTGCGAATGTCGGGGAGGCAAAAAGTATAAAATGTGCGGATATATACGGGGGAAAAGGGGCTGACAACGATGATGCTGATGAGCTGGAATTGTTTTTGATATGTCCCGGGCAGAGCGAGCGGGAGTGCCAGAGGGAGAGGGAAGACCCAACTGAGGGAGACAGACATAAAGACAGATGCAGGTCGGTTACATGAACAAGCGTACGTATACGAGTCCGGAATACAAGTCCGTACATTTACAGAAACGATTCTCGGGGTCCCTCATTGCCTCGATTATTATTATTATTTGTGACAAACGGAGGGAAGGTGTCTTCCCTCTCGCTCGATCGGATATTGCCTCTCTCTCTCCCTCGCTCTCTTTCGCCCTCCCGATTCCCTCATTTCGCATTCATCGATGTTGCATTTACAACAAGAGCAGCCGCAAAACAACAATAAGAGGGGGGAAATTGCAAATGCAATTCGTAACGCATAAATTTAAAAAACACAAAAAAGTGGCAGTGGCGAAGGGGGGCGGGGGGCGAGGGGGGTCAGCGAACGCGTGTCACATGTCGATTTTCGATTGTTCGCAAATTAATATATAAAACACAACGATGCGGTCTGGCTTTTCTGCGGTCCCTCTGCCCCTCCGCTTCCCCCGAATTTACATTTCCCCCCTGGGCGAATTTACATGTTACAATTGCGGATATTGAAAATGTATCGATTTGCTGGCCGAGTCTGAAGTTGTCAGGAGCTAAAGTTTTAATAATATTTTTCATGCTAAAGGGTAGAAATGAGTTACCAGCAGCACTGAGTTACTTAGGAATTGATTAATATACTATCACCTACCACCATTTACCATCGTATTTAATGCAAACTATTCAGTGAGCTGCGATAAGCCGCATACGATCGCCCGTTTCAAAGGAATTTTAAATTCCTAGCAAATCAACTCCATCCACCGCTCTACGAACAACTACACTAGCAGCCCCAATAGATCCCTGTCTCCGCACTTAGTCCATCTAACTAAATCTAAACTCGTTTGGGCCGCCATTGCCGACGGCCAAACACGCGCTGGTAATTGCGGCAATTGGCGCTCATTTCTCTGTCATAAATATCTTTTTGGCCAGCTCCAGCCCAGACTGGCGCAAATTATCGCATCATGCATGGAAGTCGTTCGAGAGGGGGCGGCATAAATTGTAAATCACCTTCACACCAAGACGGGCGGAAAAGCGATTTTCCAACACTGCCCCCAAGGTCAGAGAGCTTGCACTAGAAAAGCGAGTTAATAAATTACGTGTAAAACAACGTGTGAACTAACATAAATAATTTTCGCTGGTCCCGCTCTTGCACATTTCCCAGTCGCTCCTAGGAACCATCGATTAGGCGTAGATAAAAATCAATTTGCGGCTATAATAAATTGCTCAACTACCAGGAGCATGAGCTTCTCCAGCTCACCAGCTCACCAGCTCTCCACTCCGCCCGTTGCGGCAATTTAGCTTCATTTTGCCAGACTCTCAGCAGTCTCTCGACAACAAATTGGCCCGCAAGGTGAACCCAGAGCAGAAAAAAATAAACTGAGCCCAATTCTTCGAGAGGAGCCAAGCGAAAAATTTACAAACATTGTAATCACGGGTTAAATATCGCCAAAGCCAGGGCCAGCTGCTCGCACTGCTCAACCGTCTTAACCCCGAAAGTATCTGAGGCTAAGAATCTTCCACCTTTATGGAGAGGACGTCGTGGATTAATCACCGCGGGCAGGGCAAGCCCCAGACTCCAAGGCTCTTCGGACTCGCAAGTTGCAAGTCCCAAGTCGCAAGTCGCAAGTCGCGAATCGCGACTCCCACTCCAACTCGAACTCCATGTGCAACTGCAGCTGGAAGTCTTCGGAGTGAAGCTCAGTCCCATCCACTTGCCCAGTGCTCGCCGAGATCACGATTCACAACTTAATCCCAGCCAGCTAGCTCAGCCGGTTTACTTTGCACTACAAGAAATATATTTTGCATAGGAGTAATGAGTTTAGGTTGAACATGGAATGCACAGAAATCATCTTCAGCTTGTCGTAAAAGATGAAATAGTGTTGATAAGTCATTAATAAATAGTGCGAATATTCATTTTGTAATCAAATTAAAACAAGTGGATACAAGTAATAAGAGAATATATGTAAATATTATTAAACTTTAGCATAACAAACTAAATTTAATTAATCGCATTTAAACGATCTTAGTACCCCGAGAATATGAGTTAATTTTTTTTGGTGCACTTCATCTTCCCTCCACGACGGCCAGCTCATCTAGAAAGGTGCAGCATCGTTTGTCCATTTGTTTCTGATGCTTTTGTTGCGTTTTGTATTTTGTTCATTCCACATTTTTATTTAACATCCGCAAATCGTCTGCCGCCCTCTCTTTTTGCGCTTCGACCACGCCCCCTATTCGTGGAGGCCAGGCAATCGGAAAGCAAAAAATTGCCAACTGATTCATCGAATCCGAAACAAAATGAATTCATTTGTGCGCACAGGGCCGTCGGGCAAGGTGGGGCACTGGGCTTTCTGGGGGAGGGAGCAGCGGCCTTTTCTAATTGAAGTGTTTGTCTAGACCCCGGAGCGGTGAATGTTGCAAGTGATTAGCAAATGGAAGGCAGAGTGGATGGTCCGAGTCCGCGGATGGCTTGTTAAGCGGTCCGAAACGGAGGATTGGTGGAGGCCAATGATTTTGTCCATACGGGGCAGCCCTTTCCTACCAAGCCACCGAACGCATTTTTAGGTAAAGCTGGGCCTAATTTGAGAAAATGTTTATTAACCAATTAATATTTAATTAAATTCAGACCTAAACTGTCTTCAGAGCTCGTCAGCTGGACAAGCTTAAGCACTTTTAGCGCAGTTTTAAAGCTGGTTTTCAACGTTCGAAGAGCGGCAGTCATCAGGCGGAAAACCACACAAAAAAAAAACAACAGCTCGTGCACTTTTATCAGAGGGTAATAATTCATTACACACTTTTCGCCTCCCTTTTTGCTCACCCTTTTCCTGGAACCATCAGCTGGCATCGGAAGTGCTGCAGTTACCGCAATCGACGGCCATTTTCCCATGCTCCTGGGAGCGGAAAAGATGAAGGGGAAGGGGAAACGGGATCGGTCAGTTAGCGGGGCAAACAGTAGAAAAGCTAACCGGTGAGAGGTGGAAGTCCAGTTGATAAGACATACGCACCTCGGAAAAAGGAGGAAACACAAGGAAAAAGGATAAGCCGGGATAAGCCACTCAATTAACTAATTGTCCTCAAATGATATTCATTAGAGGAAAAGCCCCGGACGGCGCGGACTTCGGGGGGAGGAAGAGCAGCCTGACGGATAAGATTTCAGTTATCGTAGGACCAAAAAAAGAGGTCCAAACGGGGCCATAAATCAATGTAACTGTCAACGTCAACGGCGTCAATAGTTAAGTGCGAAAGGGAGAGCACGAGAGACGGAAACCACCCTCGAGCGAATGCCACGCCCCCAACCCCAAAGGACCAAATCCCAGGCCATGGTGGGGGGTTGGCATTTTGCATTACAACTAGATGATGTCAGCAAATATGAAATAGCTAGATTGTTTCAAAGTGTCAAAGGCACACATACACCCGCAAAATGTCCTTATGAGCATTTGCACTTCCTTTGGCCCAAGGCAAACAGGATATTACAAGCAGCTTGTGGGGAAATTAGATCTTCACAACTGCCTGGCGACCATGGAATCTTTCACACAATTTCCCAAGCAGCACAAGGATTTGAAAAGCGGAAGAGGGACGAGGCGGGGGGATATGTACGGGGTAGCCATGTATGTCAAAGGTCCCACGAGGGCATCGGTGGCGCCACTAAAATACATGTTGCTCTTAATTGGAATGATTTCGTCTGTGAAATATGACTTCTCTTCTGGTGACTTGAATTTGAAAGGGGAGCATCGGTCTCTGGTTCTGGTTAACATTCCATATTTGGGGATGAATGTGCTCCGTTCTGATTGGGGTAACTAAAACTAGCAGCGCTGTGTAGAACTGTGAGATGCTCAGAACAAAAGTCGCACTAACGCACAGGACTCACTTCCTGATTTACTCAACAGAGCAATAGTAAACTAAAAGTTCATATAAGCTACAACACATTATATAGACAATAATCAGCACTTAATTCCACATAGCTGCCCATATATCGCTCAATCTCACTTATTGTTGGGGCATAACATGACCACCCCATCCATCATATCCCTCCTTATCGCCCACCGCCAATATGATCTCTTAGTTATGCATCTAACAAATTGAACTAATTTCCTATGCTCACCTCTTTGTCATTGCAGGTAAACACGCAACCACTTTGCAGACCGCCAAAGAGAGGGACAGACTGATGCCATCTCTGTCTGTCCCCCAGCAAGTAAGGCACGGGGGAAAGGGGGCATGGGGCTTTGGAGGGGCAGCTGAATGGGATGCATTTCAAATACCTTAAATGCGCAGGCAGCATTCCAGCAGTTGGCTATATCTGATTCCTGTCAACATTAAAATTGCAGACCTGACAATGCAACGGACAAAAGAACCGAATTGAGCCGAGGAGAACTGAGCCAAGGCGAACGAAGCTAAGTAACCCACAGATAGAGTGACAGGATACAGAATAATGTGGGGATGCGACGGGTTTCGGGGGCTGGGGCTGCGGCTGCGGCCAATTGGCCATGTGTACTCCTAGGCGATAACACAATGGCTAAAACGCCCCAAACTGGTTGCAGCAAGAGCCAGTGAGTGGCAACAGAGATTATAAATTGAAATTGAGTTCATAAAACACGAATCAGCAAAACGTTTAACATCTTTATTTCTGCGAAATGGCACAGACACAAACCGACAAACCGACAAACCCAAGTCTCCCAGGCAATCGCAATCGCATTGCCAATGGCATTGGCATTGGCACTGGCACTGGCACTACCATCCGCAGATGGAACTGAGACCGGGACCAAGGTGCGATTTCCTCGACTGCTCCTCGAATGCAATCAAACAAGCGCTAGTCAATTGCAGCCATGTCGATTCCTTCTCCGGGCCAGCAGCCAGCAGCCAGCATCCTGCTTTCAGACCATCATCTCCCAGGCCGGCAGCCTGCCAAGGCAGTCTGGCCAAGAGACTGAAGTCCCGATTCCCGGCCAATACCAAGAGCAGCGAATAGACAGACAGACGTACGCGAGTGCGAGCAGCCAAGCTGCCAAAGTGCTGGAGGACCGGCGGCTGAAGAGATGGGCTCACCATGGGCCAGGCGGTTGGGAATCTGAATTAAAGTGTTTGATGCTGGCATTTGAACTGCACATCAATGGGATTTCAATTCCAGGAACTCTTACTTTCAGAACATTATGTTTTGTAATCGACCTCAATTATTTCCTGCCGGTTTTATAGTGCATTCATTTTAACCAAGAAAAGCACTTGCCAACCCCACTGTAAGAAGCTTTTTTTGGATGCTGTGCGAGCATCTTGAATGCGGAATGTGCACGCGTTGAATTTCTTGTAGACGTGCGATAAAAATTTGCGACATTGCAACAGTTTGGCGAACGTGCGAGCGCGTCGAAGGTGATGCCGCACGGACCCCCCTTCAGCACGCCCCTGCCTTATTGGCCGCTCTTAGCATAAAGCCGCTGCAGGGCCAAAAAGCAGATGACACTGCCCGATACTCCTAATCTGCGCGAATAAAAATGTAAATGAATTGAAGATTGCCCCGGACCGCATTTATGAGCTATGACCACTTAAGGGGCGGGCTGGGGAGGGAGCGTGGACACAGGTGACGAGTGCGATTAGGCCCGGACTATGGGTGCTTTCCTGGCTCTAATAGGCCGCGACGGGCAGGTGAGCAGCGCTCAGCCAGTGCATGGTGACTGAACCGCTGTCCTTACCCCAAAAACCAGTCCGATCTGATGGAGAACTGCCGGCAATCCCCATGCCATCCCGAGACGGGAATCCTAACGGAGCTCAGCCGCCGAATCGGGTTAAAGGCTCACATCCAGACCCGGCACAAACATGTTTTTACTTCCCGGACGAAAGCGCACCAAAACCGAACTGAGGAAATAAAGGAGGAAAACACACACGGCAATCTAAATGCCACCAGATGGGGTCAGGGGCGGCGCGAGTGGGGGTTCCATGGCAGTGTGGGAATATACTGTTAATAGACATTTTTAATACTGCTATAATTATACTATCCTAAAATCGGGCAGGCCCGAGACGAACGCAAGTTAATAGACGACTTGCATTTCTGAAACTGAGTTTGGAATTACTAAAAGCGTACAGTTCCAACTGCTGTTACCAGCCATCCCCTTTTGGGCACGCCCCTGCACGACCATCTAAGACTGCCATTTCATGATGGCTTCGTTGCTAAAGTGTTTGTCGATAAACCAAGGCGAAGGTGATGGGGGCTGGAGGTGGGCCGGTGAGGGGTGTGCGATTGACCAAGGCGCATATAATAAAAATTAAATCGCGCAATATAAAAACGCTCAAGTTGGAGAGGTGGGAAGCGGGGGCACAGAGGGGGAACCTAAAGCGAAGACGGGCCGAAATGAAAACGTAAGCGGAAAAATCGAGTCACGAACATTGAAATATGTGTTGTCCACGGCCCCAGAGAGCTGATGAGGATGTAGATGTGGATGTGGATGTGGATGTGGATGTGGCTGCGGAGGACATGGACATGGCATCGACTGATAAATGCGTGGAAAATGCAACAGCTGCCAGAGCTGGATAAGAACGCTCCGCACCAGCAGGCAGCCGGCAGGAGTTGTGGATTTGGATGCGCCAGCGGAATAAGAAGGAAAAGTGGCCGAGGAAGAATTTCCTTCACAGAGGAGGTTTACTTGCTGAGGCAGCCGCGGCTCTGTTGGTAAACAAATCATTTGAAAGGATTTTCACACACAATCCATCTTCGTTGGGCCGCTGACTGAGCCACACTGAGATCTGTCTCAATCGGTGCACTCCAAAAAATAAAGAATTCTACCATATTTTATTTGGCTACCGCTACAACGCAAGTGGCTTACAACTAGTAATTTTTTTTAATTTCATTCAATTGAAAAGCCTCTAAATCCTAAAGAACTAAAGTCCAATTTCAATGTGAAAAGTATACAAAGTGGCATAAAATGCGGTCGATATTTTTCACCGTGCACCACAGTTTTCTCCTACTCTCCTCTCTAATCCCTTTTGAGCGGCAGGCAACCTGTTTGTTCGCCTGCACAAAGGACCAACTCCTTTTGAGGCGAAAGTGTTCAGGACAAAAGGCCAACTCGGATTAGAGGCAGTACAAAAAAAGAGAAAGTTGGCATTGTCGTTCAGGATTTTCGCAAGATATCAATAGGCAAAACATTGACTTGCCGAGAGAATAGAACTTATGCAATCGCTTCGCTGCAGTTACAGTTTCACAGCAGTGGCACAGAAACAAGGACAAATGGCAAGGACACGCCTGCAGTTTTCCTGACTTTTGTCCCTGAGTTCCAGCCCAGCGCAATCTTATGCAATTTCGGAAGAACGCGAAGGTCAAGGGAAAGGACAAGTTATTCAGGGTTTTATGACCACCGATCCCTAATCCTCGTTTCCTGAGATGAAGTGGTGTGGGAAGAGGCGTGTGGTCAGCCAACTGTAGCAAGGTCAATGGCTGTTGTCCTCATTATTTATATGGTCATTAGCTAAATGATAATTTTAACGACCTCCTAAGTTGCGATAATTTTTGGGTCTAAACGTGTCTGGAAATTCCTAATCTATTTTTTTTACTGTCGTTTTCATTTGGTATACATATGCATACAAATTCGGAATCGTTGGAAAATTTACACAAATTATTCGGTAAAATTTTTCTAATTTCCTTTATTTCTGTCCACTTTCTTGTGAACTGCATAACACTATTACTTAATCAAAATTAAAATATTTTCTTCACTTTTATTTCAATTTTCATCAAAGGAATTCCCATCGCAAAACTCAACCTAATCTGTATGTAAATTCAAGTAATTTCCCTTCTCTGAAATTAGATTAAATTCCTTTTGGCCAGCCATCCCCTGCCAAAGTCCCGGAGTCCTGCGAAGCATTTTGTCAGTTTCGTTCTGTTGCTGCAATTTACACAGAATTAAATTCACACTGTCCTCGAGGCGGAAAGACAACACAACTCGAAGTGCGATCGAGGTTGGGGCGGCAGGCAATAAATGAAAAAATTCCAATGCAACATTTGAAGTTTATTGGCCATAAATAAGGGGCCAGAGACCCCCCTTCGAAGCAGAGGCTCAAAGGACACTCGGACTACAAGTCGAGCGAGGACAACAGGCGACAGCGATTGACAATTTGATTAAAAACGAGTATCGAGTGGAAAAATGCATGCTGCCAGGATGCATTTACACTTTTCCCCACTCAGCATTTAAGTGAAAGTTTCGTCCTGAATTTAATTTGCGCTGGCGGAAAAAGTCCTGCGAATTACCAAGCCATTCATCCGCTTTGAGTAATTGTTGCTAATGAAAAATGGGAGTGGGCGGCGAATTTAAGTGGCTAATTTCACTGGGGCTGACCAGGAATCCGCAATTTCCAGGAGCTGGGGGACAGGAATGACAAATGAAAATGCAGCCGCTGCACAAAATGCAAATGAAATGCGCAACTGTGGGTGGTGGAGGGGTGTTGTGGGGTTGTTTCGGGACAATTGGTTTTCCATGTGCGAATGTGTGAACATGAATGCAGTTCCCCGCCGTCGTGTGTGTGAAATGCATTGCATGGGTATTTCATGCAACGTTGTCCGTCCTCTGGCTCCTGTTTTACAAATTTCCCATTTATTGGCCGTGACAAAATATGATACGAAAATTAATATTATTGATTAAATAATTGAAAATGGCAGCAATAAATTATGCACGGCCGGCTCTCCGACCCTTTTGGCCTATTTCCCCAGCTTTGCGCCCATTTTCTGACAGTTTGTTGTGCGTTTTGGAATCGGCGTTGACATTTTCCGGATCGGGATTTCGCTGGTCATTCTGTATGGTATTTGAATGATTCTCAATGGATATGCATTAATTTGGCGATGGCTATTGATTTGTTGGGGCTTTTGGTTGATAGGGGTATGCGTTTGATAGATGGTAAACTGGGAACGATTGATAAAGAGGGAGAACGACAAATAGTAATACACTGACAATTAAAAGAACATTATAAATAAAAAGCCGGTACATAATAAGTATTCCATTGCTTATGTTTTCACCAGACATGTGCATTAGTCATCAGTCAGTTTTTTGAATCTGCCAAACTTCCATTTTTCATTTGGGCTTTCATTTAGAAACAATTACCACAGAAATTTTCCACCCTTAGAAGGCTTCGCGTTCTCTCCAGCCCATTTCAAATCCCCAGCTTCGTTTGCCTTTCGGTTTTAATAAAATATTTCATAATTCCCTCGACGCTTTTGCTATTGACACTTGCTGATGGCATCTCTTTCTTTGTCCGTCGCTGTCTGTGGCTCCATCTCTTTCGCTCTGAGCCCCCTGCTGTGCAGTCAAACGCGTAGGTGAAAGTTCACTCCGGCTGGTGGGGGAAGATGCACAACAGTGTCCTCCGTTGTTCGATGTCGTTGTTGTCCACAGGACCTCAGCTTGGCATCATCAACAATGCCAGGAGCAGACGCTGGTCCGGGGGGTCTGGGTCCACTCTGAAAAATAAGGAGCAATAAAATTACCAAAATTATTTAAAGTTTCAAAATGTGGTTGCAAAATGCACTTTCGCAGTTCCGATTTTTCCCATTTAAGAAAATCTCTTAGGACCTCATCTTACCTCCTTACTAGCCGCCTCTAGTTAACCTCTTCTAAATTAACCGACATTTTTGTAGTGCAATTCGGCTGGGGCGCTTGTGGGTTCGGTCCTCTGGCGACGGCGGCTGAATTGATTTCAGCGTTGATGGCGTTGACACAAAAAGCTTTTACGGCGCCCTCTGCGGTCGCTGCATACCGCTGGCCACCTACGGCGCATCCTGGAAGCCACCCCATTCCCCCTTACGTGCTGCATCCTGTTCTTGTTGCTCTGGGATGATTTACATACAAAGTGAACATGTCGTAAGGGTTTTTTTGCTTCCGATCTCTCCTGGAGGCCGGAGCTGTCGCATTCGAGCCATGGCGGAAATTAAAGTTGTGACACCTTTAACCAAAGCCGTGGAAAATGTAAAAATGTGCGAAATCCCTTACGGATTGGCCAAGAATTCGCGATGAGTTGGATTATTTTTCTTCAATTTATTCCATATTTTTTGGTATGCAAAAGTTTTCATTTGGAAATTGCAACCACCATTGTTGTTGTCGCTGTTTTGCGGCTACCTTTTGGCACAAAGGATGTGTCGCTGGTGCTCGTCCTCGTCCTCGTCCCCGTCCTCATCCCATCCTCATCCTCATCCTTTTCCTGTTCCTGTTACTGCTTCTGCCCTCCAGCTGCGTCAGAGAATTCGGGTTTCCTTTTTTTTGGCTGCCCTTTTCAGCTTCGAAACCATTTACGCCCCTCGTCTGCGGGGGTAGGAGGCGGGGATGTGGCAGGGAGCAGGGGACAGGGGGCAGGGAGCAGGGGGCTGGGGGATCACACAGCATGTCTTCTCCTTGGGCAACGTCAAAAAATATCCGCCCGTGTCTGCATCGAATTCAAGCGGCGGTTTATTATTATTTTCTGAGCCCCTCTTATTCTCCGGTCTCTTCTCTTGCTCGTTCCGTTTTTATTAAGGCAGATATTTCTTTAAGTGTAATGAATTCAATTAAAGTTTGTTGAAATGAAGACCCTTATTCTGTTAAAGGCATGAACTTAAATCAGATTAGGCCATCTAGATTTATACTATACATTTTAGTTAAATGGAGTGCCTAACAAATGTAACCCTCGTTGGTCTGCTAATTGTTATCAATCAAAACAGCATTATTTGTATAACCACGACTTGTTAACATCTCCACAGCCAGTGCCGAATATCACCCCAAGTAGGAACAACCCATCTTAGGCATAAGGCCATTAAAATCGTCATTTTAAACCGAAGGGAAAGGAAATCCCTTACCAATTCAGAAGTCGTCAAGGTCATAAAGCCAGCCACAGTGAGCACTTGATAATTGCCACACACAGACGCAAGAAGTAAAAAAGCGTTAAATGATTTACTTAACCAGTTGGCCAGGCGAAAACCCAACGAGCATTTGGCACACATTCTATTAAAAGGCGTGTGCAGGAGCGGGAAATGCGGCAGAAACGGGTGCCAGAAGGAGATGGAGCTACAGAGCAAAGATAAACGTCGACAAAGCGATTTGTATCTAATTTTATGAGGTCATAAAAAGCAATCATTTCGCCATTTGCCGCACAGACCGCAGCTGGCAGTTGCCCATAAAGTGTGTGGCCCAGCCCCTGCTCCACTTCCACATCCACATCCACATCCACATCCACTTCTGATTCCAGTCCATGAAAGGTTCTTAGGCGGCAGTAAAACGGATTTTATGGCCTTAGAACCGCTGCTGCGAAAGCCCGAGGTTGGCTGGTTAAGTGAATTACATGGATTGGCTGCTTATTGGGTTTTAATTGTTATGGTCGAGCGGGAGGTGTGGCCAGTTCAAAAGTCGGAAGCGAAAGGTGCCCCATCCAAACCACTTCCGCCGAAGGTCCGAGGAAGACAGCTGACTTTTTTTTTTATCTGGGCGTCTAGATAAGCGCGTCAAATAATTAATTAGCTACAATGAAAACTTCAACTAATTAGCACAGAAAACAATACTACAGTTGAGGGAAAACTCTGGTTTTTTATTAGTTGCTTTTCATTTTTGGGGGGCGGTAAGGTCACCGAAAACGTGAGGGGAATTCAAATATGCGCAGCGTTTATTTTAATGAATTCAACATATTATTTATATAATAAAGGAAAGCAAGATAGATATTTCAAGGTGCTGTGCCCACAGCGAGTCGAGTCGGGCAGTCGAGGGTTAAGCAAGCGTTTGGGCACTTTAAATAATTATTAAAAATTAGTTCCATGTGTTTCCTGCAGCTGTCCATGAATGGAAATCAACTTGCCGGCCCGACCCCAAGTTGATACCTTTCCAATAATTCCCGCGATGGAGGGGAGGAATCTCCTCAATTTGGGGCCATAAATCAATCCCGGTCCCTTTCAAAATGTCTGTGTTTATTTTCGGGGGAGCTTTTCAAGAAATCTTTTTAAATATGTATTCCGATCCGCCTGTCTCGTAAAGATGTTGCAAAACACTTAAAATATTTGGCTTATTTCATATATTTCCGCCAAATAATAAACATCAGTTTCTTTCCCGAGCGTGACACTGGCAGAGCGCTAAAACTGTCAACTTCCCGCTCTTGTCATAATTAAAACACACAATTTCGCTTAATTCCCTGCTGGCTCTTTTTGTTTAAACAAATTCTTGTCATGGTCGAGAAACCCCATTTGGCACCCAGCGCTGCTGGCTGATTTGGCACTTTGTATGTGGATAATAAATTTGAAAAGGATCTAGTATATTGGCTTGAAAGCGATTTCTGACAAATAATAGCGGGTGCGGATTATTTATGAAGACTTTATTTAAATATAATTGAAAGGGGGTAAGTTACCTTCTGCAGAGCAAAAGAAGAGAAAAAGAAAGGGAAATTGCTGCACAAAAATAGTTGTGGATCTCAACAGTTCTACATTTCGTAGCTTCTTTCATACACTTTAAAATATGAGAATTTGATTTAATCTAAACTGAACTCACAAGTATAAATGCTCTTCAAAATCAGCACTCAAATTTCCTCACACGCGTCACATCGCCCACTGCAATCTTAATTGCTGCTCAATTATAAAATACACAAATAAAAAAGACATTCCCGCACGCAAAGCTAAACAGGAATCCAGTATCCGGATGTTGAAGGAGCGGGTCCTGTAATTAGAGCAATGAGCCGGGCGTCGATCGTTATCCTTGTGGGCAAACATATGGGGCACAATGAAACCCAATTTGGAGCATAATATTTCTCGACTCTGCGCCGCCTGCGTTGTTTGTATTTAATTACGAATATATTTTGAAATACTAGCGTGGCATACAAAATGGGAAATGAAAAATGTTTGCACGCACATGTCATGTCAACTGCAAACGCATAAAATTTATTCAAAACACGCAAAATTCACAAGCCAGAAGAGCAACAACACGAAACACACGTTAACCAAAATTTCAGTCAAATGCTTTGTTTTGGTCACCAAAAAGTTGTGCGGCATCCCGAAAAGGAATAGTTCCCGACACGATTTAAGCGCCATGATATGAACAAGTCCAAAAATATGTCGCCTTTGGCTTTGCTTAAACCGGTTGATATCAAAGAAATATACTTATAAAATTGCGACTATCTATTGTTATAAATATTACGTCCTATCAATAAAATTTGTACAATTCTAAGGAGTAGATTTCCGAATTCTTTGTTATTTAAATATGTAAACTAATTTGAAATATAACTGTGTGACTTCCAAGCGATTGAAAACTTAGAAGTATTAAAATATAGGTTTCATTCTATTAGAAACCTATTTATTTTTATTTCATTTAAAATAAACTTAACGTTTATTGTTGGCTTGAAAATTTGTCTGCAAGTTATCATTAGACGTTCAGACAGGAAGAGGGAAAATACTCAGTCTGGGAGCCCAAAAAGGGCCGAAAAGCCCCGACTCCAACTCCGACTTGAATGAAAGGTGCAATTTTTATGATTTATCGCCATTATTATTATGAAAGCCGCCGGAGCTGGAAATGAAACCACTGCCAGGGAAACCAAAGCAAAGCCACAGAGGCAAAGGCAAAAAGGTAAACTCAAGAATTTCTTAGAGTTAAATTATTCAAAAAAGCATAAAAGCAGCAACGAAAATGAAATAGGAACTGGTGTGTAGTCTCCACTGTAATTTCAAAGACGCTGGCCAAAAGTTTCGGCCAAAGAAACCGACTGAAACAAAAGCAAATTAAGAGGGGCGAACCAAATAGTGGAAGATGGCGGCCCGCCAGGGGAACATTAACATATGCAGCAGTTCACACGATATATATCTATATATATAAGTATGTATGTGTAGGTCCACCCACACAGATACTCGGCCACTCACTCACACACTCGCACTGACAGGTGCCAAGGCATTGAACATTGACTGGCATCTGCAGGGGGAAAAACGAATTCGAATACGAATACGAATACGACCTGAACGAACACCTACAGATGGGATCGATAAGCACTTATATAAGCGATTCGCGCGTAGTAATAGCATATTAACTTGCTCGCGGCCTATCGCCCATCTATCGATAATTTGTAGCGCGATTTGCGCCTCGTTGCAACAGTTTGGTTTGTTGCCGTCATCGTGTCGATAAGGCGAACTTGTGGAGCCCACCCAAAGTAGATCAGCTTATGACTGCAACGCCACTGCATCAGAACTTCAAATTTCAGAGCTGTTCGTGCCGCCACGATATTGAAGGTACTATGGGCACCATGCTAAATTGTTAACTCAAAATGAATATATGCGCTGTGAGATATACAGCCTTTCAGAACTAAAATCAGCTTTTGCACGTTAGTTCCATACCATCAACTGTTCTATAGTATGTAGTAGATTCCATAGTATAGGATCACAGCCCACTGTGCAGTCCTGTCACTAGATGGATGCATGACGCACAGTTCGGGCCAAGTCAGTTCCAGACACCACCAGTAAACAACAGCCCATGTCGATGGCGGGGGTGAGCAGGATCCCTGGCTGAATATGGCTAAAACAGTTTCAGTGGAGGGTGGGGCTGGAGAGGGGCTGCGATATGCTAATACCTCGGTGTGTGTGCGATTTTCTAACATTCGCCGCTCGCAAGAGTTGGCCATTCCGGACAGGTTGAGACACACGCGTAAAAACTGCACAAAATTGACGGCCAGCGAGGGAGAGGGACGGAGATGGGGGAGCGATAAAGATGGCTATAGGGGAGGGAGAGGGATTGCGCCACTAATCGCTTCAACTTCAGCCAACCCTCGACCAAGAGTCCAGACAGCCAGAACTGACCAACTGCGCGAGATCATAGACGTTTGATAGGCGCTTGAGAGGGGTTTGGGGAGGGGCAAGGGGGCTGCTAGGGGCTGCTAGGGGCTAGTGGAGGGACCAGGGGTGCTAATGCACATGTGTGTGCGATGAGGAGAGATGTTGGCCCGATTGGAGCTGGAGCGGCGAGCTGGGACTTGGCCACGTTCGACCAATTCCCGGCAATTCTGCAGTCAAAGCGTTCGCATTTTGATTGATTTTAAATGATTATGGTTGACAGTGATTTATGTGCGCTGCATGCATATATTGGGCCAACAGGAGATGGCCATGTGTCCGAGTGAAGCCCCCGTTCTGGCCATAAAACGAGTTTAACTGATTCGCACGCACACAGGAAGGACAACAACATCGATTCGACTCGATTCTGACTCGGATTCGGACTCGGACTCGGATTCTGATATGGCTTAGATGTCTTAGGAGCGCGTCGAGGTTAGAAGACGGGCCTCTATTCCAAGCACGTTCCCTGACCTAATCTGCGCAAGAACGCCCACAAAATTACCACAAGCTGCGAGCTTCTCGGACCCAGTGTGTGTATATGCCTGGGATTTGATTATGGGTTGGCGTCTCTGTCTGGTCAGCTCTTTTATTGTGGCTAGATATCTGTCTTTTTGTGTCTTTTGGCCGCTGCCCAAAATCGATCCCTTGCCTTAGTTTTAATGAATCGATTTGAACTGGAAATGGGAGCGGACAGAGAGGTTCCAGGAAGCTGCAGGCCAAATTGGATTACCATGTTGGTCATGGCCAAGGGTCGCGATGTGGAGGATTGCAGTTCGGAAAAATCCGAAAGGAACTGGGACGCATCGATTGTGAAACACTACTCATTTATAATAATTCAAAACTCACAGTTATTTTCAACCGCTTCTTTTCCCACAAAAACCCCTCTAATTTGATGTCCATCGTCGAAGCAGGGCGAAACTTGAAGTACAATCCGATAAACCTTGGACCAAACCCAATCTTGATTATCTTGCATCGGGACATAAGTGGAATATAGGGGCAACGGGGCATAACTCGTGCATTGCGTCATTTCATGTCACAATTGTGTGACAATCAAAAATCAACTCAAATCGGATCGGATCGCATCGGATCGAATCGGATCGAGGGAAAAACTGTAACAACTTCATTCCGCAATAAGCGAGATAAATTTGACTTGTAGGTGCGTAACTTACAAGAAAATGTCACAAACCGGTCGCCAACGGCAAACCCGGCTAACAATGAGGCGCAAAAAAGGCCGACAACAACGCAACAGGTTAACCAACATAGTCGCAGGCATCTTGTGCATGCGCAGATCCCAGACCTCCGACTTTAGGCTTCAGACTTCAGACGGGGACCCAGAAAAACGTACTCCGTATATCATAAATACGCATAACTCGTGCGCAAAAACGTCAGACACAAATGGCTAAGAAAAGTCTGCAAAAACCCAGCAACAGAAACAGAAACAAAAACAAAGATCCATGCGAGTGCACAGCGGCCCGAGGCGGCTGAAAGTTGCATTAAATTCATTAGCCCAGAGTCCGACTTTGGCAGCAGGAGCAGGCGTCTTGGCCAGTTGCAATAACGAATGGGCTCGGATCGGAAAGAACGCCACAATGGGTAGCCAGGGGAGCAATTGCATGGAATTTGGATCAAACAATTGAGTTATAACAAGACGTGCACTTGGATAAATGAGGACTAAGTGAGCGCATATAGGATACAAGCCGATAGACATCTACAGAGTTTATGTTTTGTGTTTTGGGACTTCTTATATCTTACCTATTTTTTAAATTATAAAATATTAGCTCACCTAAAGTATTAGCGAGATACAGAAGCCAGCTAATTGTAAAAACGTCACCACGAACTTTTGTAAGCATATTTTCTTTAGAACACATTCAAACTCGAAACGCAAAAAGAGTGATATTTAAGTGCAGGTTCTACTGACAAGTTTTTGAAAATTTTTTTTTAAATGTGACTTCTGTTTCTTCAAGTGTCGTCTTCGGGGACACATTCGTGCTGAATCCAGATCACCTGATGAAGATGTCGAGATCAACGATCGAGTGCGACGAGTTCATAAATTTGTTTTATGAAGTGCCAGAGACATTTGTAACGAATGAACGATCAGCGATTAAGATTGAAGGCACTTCAACAGGGGTTCCCTTGAATGATCTCGGAAGGAAAGCCCTGATTAAGTGCTCACTGCTTGATCTTTAAGCGGCTTTAGTTATTTTGCGACGAGGAAATCATTATCCGGCAACTGTTAACTTTGTCAGCAACAGATTTTCCATTTTCGGGGAAAATAATTCATTTTGGGAGAAAGGAAAAGGGGAAATGAAAAGAAATTGAAAACTCAACAGAAAAATATATATACTTCCCTTACCTTTGTCGGCGGCGCCAATCGAAAATTGTTTGCAAACATTTTTGCTTGCATTTTTTTCGCCGCTGCCTGCCAGCTTCTGTGGGGAGTTTCGGGGAGGTCCTGTGCCCCGAGTCCTGATTCCTGCGCCCAACGGATGCTGACAACAGCCACCGGCCAAAGGCAGTTGGCAGTCGTGTCGCCTGCCGAGTGAAAATAATCGAATTACTTTCAACAGAATAATTTCTAATTGAAAAATATTGTAACTCATGTATGGCGCGGGTTCTAGCCCTGCCCATTCTCCACCTCCAAGGACCAAGAACGCCATCCTTAGTTTCCCACCCAAAGCTGCCCATTTTCGGCTCGGGCGGTTGTTGTTTTCTTGAACTGATTTTGGGCAGTGCGTTGGCTTGGCACATTGATTCATTTGGGAGTACATTGTTAAGGGGTTGCTCTGAAAGGTTTTTGGGGGAACGGCCTTCCTGTTTTAATTTCCTTGGTCACGTGTAAGCGTGTGACGAATTTTTAAGTGCATTTCACTTGTGCAAATTAGGAAACGATTTTTGCGATGTAAGAGTTACAATAACATTTGGAATAACATTTTAAGACTTCGACTACTGTTTATCGAGCTGTTTACCGCAGCTAACTACTAACTATGTTACTTTGCATTATAAGTATTTTATAAGTCCATCATCAACCATTTACAAAGGGCTAACGAACTGTTCATTTCTTTCTTTCCAGGTAACATTCATTTTTCGGTACTATTTTGGTTCTGGTAAGATACTTCGATCTTGATCTCCTTGACTTTAGTTTTATCAGATCGCCCCACAACTGCCCAACTCGACTCCCATGGAAAGAATAACCCATTAGGCATTGTTCAGCCTCAACTCATCCAAGTGTCTCTCAAGCGCAACCAATTAAGTTTGTGTTCTTGTATTAAGGCCAGGCCGAAAAGAGCCCAACCCAATTTCAGATGAAAATAACACTCCATGAATAAAATACAAATTTCCGTTTCCATATCCATTTTCACAACTCCAATCGCTGCCATTTCAGCTGCGTGCGCTTTCAACTTGAGTGCGTGGCGTACAATTAACATTTTCCATTTTCCATTTTCCGGTTGCCAGTTTGGCACCTTTCGTGACTGCCGTGTTTATGAATATTAAACGGGGAAGCTGGCATTTTTGGCGGCCATGTTGCCGTCGGTTCATCCATTTCGGTAGCAATCAATCTGAGAAAATCCTCCCCCTATCTGGTGCGTGGTATCTGCTATCCGGTACCCGGTATCTGGTATCTGCCTTCTGGTGGATGGACAGACGCCATTCCAGATGCCACAAAATCTCTCCGACTGGCGAAGGGAGTGCGCCAGTGAGTGACAGTTCGTCAGCTCGATTTTAGACACACTTCAGCCCTCGACGCTGCCGCCATAATGACAGCACTCATCCGTCATTGTCCATGTCCGTATCCCTGTCCGTGTCCGTGCCTCCATGTTTCAGTTTCCGTTCCTGCCTTTCGGGGGTGTTTTTCCCGATACACACGCACTAGAAAGTGTCCAAAAATCCGGCAAAGACAAGTCAAGGCGTCGTCTCTAGTTTCGGTAAAAATTTCCATTTCGTGTTTTGAAGCTGTTTTTTTCGCCCTCGGAAACACGTTTCTAAAATTGAAATTCTATTCTATTTTTTCCCGGTTCGGTTCGGTTCGCTTCGGTTCGGGTAATCATTTCATGTACAGTTTTTTGCGCCTAGATTGGAACATGTGCGTTGCCAACACCAGCAGGGAAAACAGGATCGAGAAGTGGGACAGGACAGGGCAGCATGTCCAGCCCCTTCTTGTCATGTCCTTCGGCTGTTCTCTTTTTGTGTTTCCTTGCTGTCTTTGGAAAATGTCGAAATTGATATTCGTTACAATGGAAACATTTCAATTTCCACTTGATGTTTTCGGACCTAAAACGGGGGCGTGTTCGACGGTGTTTTCCTCATTCTTTCTCTATTATTTGTTTCATTTTCGGGGGAAATTATTCGAAGAGGGGTTTGTGCCCGATTCGATGACAGGTGCGGCTCATAATTCGGTGTAATCATCTTGGTTGACTTATGTTCCCATTTTTGGGTAAGGATGCCAAATGGTTGCTAGTTGTCGCCCAGCCTTGGCAATGGAAATTGTTGTGGTAAGAAATATACCAATTAGGAATTATTGTGCGAAAATGCAATCATTTATTAATGGTATTACAACTCTATTACCAAATCTTCTTAAAATAAAATCGCACTCTAGTACTTAGTAAATGTTCCAATTTCCTAACAATTCTATTAGCATTAATTATTATTCAGCGCGTAAAGGACGAAGCCGCAAATGTGACCAACACAAGGCCTTCCGCCCCTTTTCGTCCTTCGGCCAACTCCCACTCACACAGACACAGACGCAGACACCGACAGACAGGGCCTGTCAGGATTGGATGCCCGCTGTTCCGTTCCTGTTGCCGCTGCTTCTTTCCAGCTCTTCCAGCTCTTCCTGCGCCCAAGTCCCCAGCCCCCCACTCCGATACTCCCCCACTGGCAGGACCCTTAACCCTCTGCTGGTGATGATTACAATGATGGCTTCTCCCGGCTCCTTCCTCTTTGCTTATTTGCGAGCTTTTGTTTTGCTTTCGTTGTTTGTTGCCAGCGGCCTTTCGGTTGATAATTTTTTGTTTCGGCCGCTTCTGCTGCTTCTGTTGTTTTCGGGTTTCGGTTTGGTGTTTTGTGTTTTTTGGCTTTTGTTTCGTCATGTGTGCATTTCATTTCATTTGATTTCCTATGGCGACTGCACTGGACGAAAAGTATTCGGGCGAGCCTATAAACAAATTATATTTATTGATGGATATTATATTTAATACTCTTTCCTTAGCGAAAGTTATGGGAGTGCAAATAAAGCAGTGCGTGAGGGAAACAAGTTTGAATCGATTTTCTGCAAAAATAGGCACAATTTAACTTAATACGTTTGTTGAATTTTCGTTTGTTGAATATTTTTATAGGTACTGTTATTAAACTAAATTCAAGGTAAGCAAGCCCATTTTTGTCCAGTGGAAGGCAGCGACGTCGGCCGCGGACGCGCGTCGACGCCGACTGAGGCAGCGGCGGCTACAGAGGCTTGTGCGCCCATGTTTGTTCTTTTGACAGGCAGTCAACCCGTCGTCATTTCATTTGTTCAGCAGCGCGCACTCAGCCATGCCCGCACCACCCCCTCCGCCAGCGCCCTGCCTCCTGGCCCACCCCCTCGACTCGCCACCCCCTTTGGGCAGCCCTCCCCTCTACCCCCTTCTACACAACCGCCAAACCGTTAGCAGAGGCAGCAGCAGCAGCAGCAGCGGCAGCGGCAGCAAAATGCCGTTTCCTTTCCCTTTTCAGTTTCATTTCCCGTACGCCCAAAGTTTCCCCGTCCCCGGAGTTTTCCCCTCGTCCGCCGCCCCTGTTCCCGGCACGGAGTCCGCCTGTCAGTCTAAAACGGAGAGCGAGCGTCCTTCTCGACCGACGACCGACGACCGTCGACCGTCGACCGACGACCCGTCGCTGGGTCCGCTGTCCGGCCATTTTGATTTATGTGCGTTTCATTTCGTCGTTCAATACTCATATGCGAATGCGAGCCGGAATGTGCGATTGTATGGGTGTGTGTGTGTGTGTGTGTGTGCGCTCGCGTGCGAGTGTGTGTGCGGATCGGATATGGGAGTTTGGAATATCTTTTGCCAGTCAACTCGCTGGCTCCCCGCCCATCGCTCCGAGCGGGATGCGGGATTTCCACAGGCAGGAGCCCATAGTTAGAAATCTAGCCACTGATTCACCAATAAATTAATAAAAATTAAATTAAAATGGGATTAAATCATGTGCTTTATATCATATCATTATGTAGGATTCCTAGAACATATCTCTACAAGAGTCTATTAGCAAGTATTGGTATTTAAACTAATTAATGTTACAAATGGTTTCATGGCTTTTAGTAATCTTCAGTTTAATTTTCCTAGCTGATATCTGATTTTTGTTGTTCATCAGTATTTGCCTGCCCCTGACTGTAAAAGTGGACATGTGTGCGCGTGTTTTAGTTGGAGGCACTATGCGTGTGCTCCCATTAGCAGTTGCATGGGAGGCTCTAATTTCGAGTCCTGGCCTGAAGTGGAAGCTGCCAGGACCACGTAACGTTTTTGATTTTCGTCTTTGTCAGCTTTTGGCCTGACATCAGTGGGTCGGCGGAGGGTGTTCGGCTTTTGAAGAGGGTGGCAGTGGGAGTGGTCCCTTTTCCCTAAGTTGAAATTTCAATTCAACGGATTTTGCGGCGAAAATTGTTTTTGATACGTCGTTGGCCATTGTGCCTGGCAGTTCTTCTTGAATCCAGGATATGGCTAATGACGTCCCGCTTCAAAGTGGCCCTGATTGAACGGCGATGCTCTGAGCAGGGGTCAGGATGATGTGCACTATGAGGGTGTCCTTTCGGGGGTGAGGAAGTGCATTAGGGATGGGCTGTGTACTAGGGTGCCGTGCAATCAGGAGAATTGCCGCGCTTAATGGATGTTAAATGTGCTCGAAACAGATGCCGAAATAAATTAAATTAACGCGAGTGAAACAGGAGCGAGGATATATAATTTAAGATGGTAGTGATTTTTCTCCGATATTGAATTTTAGCCGTCTCGAACATTTTATCTTACTGTTATAAAAATCTACCGTTGCTTACTTACTTACTCTTACTTTTTTTAATTAATTTAAAATAAAACCCAATAATTTATCTTTAAAATGCCTTTTTTGTAATCGGACTTATAAATAGGACATACTCGTAACCCCCTTTTTCTGGCATCTGCGCGAACTTTTAGCACCAGGCAGATCAAAGATTTTTAACCAAAAAATAAAAAAAGAAAACGAGAAAAGATGGACAACAACAACTGTTGCTAGTTGGTGCGTTGCAAATGCATTAAATGAAGTTATCAACTCCATCGCGCCGTCTTTGTCTGGCCTGCTCGGCTTCGTGCCATCTCTGTCTGAATAAAACACAGACTTTAGATTTATGGCTTCACGCAATTAGCGCTTAAATATATGCAAAGGGATATTGAGAATCAGTATAGATTTGAATGCAGGAGAAACACAGGACCTCAGGGCGTAATGAAGCCATACCGCTGACTTAGGGAAAGGAGGGGGAAGAGAGGTCCTTGGCCGTCGGCGTTCACTGACCGACGACACTCTCGATGACTTCCCCGTTTCCACGCTTTTCACTTTCAATTGCGGCTCAACTTTTTACTGTATAGAAGCGGCAACAACAATTGCGCCGCCAAAAGCCATAAATCTTATTTCTCCGCTTTTTATTTATTTTTTGTGTGCGTGCTCTTCGAGGGGGGATTTCCGAGAGGGGGATATTTGTATTTCATATGCATGGCGGTAATTTTTGTGATTATGTTGTTGCTGTATGTAGCCCAAAGAAACAGAAATTCAAGTTCAGCCTGTTCCCATAAACAAAAAAATATAAAAAGGGTTCCCTGGCTACTAAGCAAACACAGCTCCTCACCCTTGGTGGCTGCTGAATTATTATATATTCATGGCAGCAATTATCGGCTAAAAATCAAAGCGCCAATCTAAAAACGACAAAGAATTTCTATCCAAAATTTAAATTTCCCTTGTGCAAAGCTCTCAATTATTTAGTTATCATTTATATTCCACAGCATTTAGTTATCGATTTACATATTTTTTATTGCTTTCAATGTGTATTTAATTTATGCCCGTTTATAAATGTCCAGTCAAGTTGTACTTCTGCTATTTGAATGTAATAATTATTTCGAATATTACTTCACTGCTCGTCGGCAGCATTTTTGCCAACAAGTTGGCCAAAGCGCGGCAACAAATGTTGCTAGAGAACACAGTGCGCGGAAATTTATAATAGCAATTTTTGGATCTGGATAAAGAGCGCAATATGCCATAAACCAGAAATGTTTTATAAATAAATTCTAATTAAATTCACCAACATCTTAAGCTGCAAAATCATTTTATTTAGTATTCAAGTTTTTGTTCTGTAAATCTTATTATTGAATATGTGTTACAATTATGTCGGAGGACAATATTGTATCCATAATTATTTTCAGCATGCTTTTAATATTACGGCTTAGAATGAGCAAACAACTTTTTAACTTGTATTATTACAAAAGTTTTAGAACAGCCTAAATATTGTGCTGGAAAAACGTGAAATTGGACAATAAATATCTGCAATTAGCTTGTTTAAATCACTTTCAGTGTAAGAAATACATACGATTCCCGAAAAAGCGTAAAAACTACCGAACGAGCTACTAGTTGCCCATCCCGCACTGTTTGCGTTCTCCAGCCGGCGAGAGTGTGTGTTTGCACAAAAACAATGCCGCCATTTATCATTTTCGATGGTGGCCGTGTTGCTGCTGCTGCTATTGATGTTGCTCCGCGGCAGCAACATGTTGCAGGCGACAGCCATTGGCAACATGCGATGTTTACGAGCCGGGCTCATTGTGATTCACTGGCGGTTCAGTTGTGAATGAATGGACGTGCCAAATAGACGTGCCGCCGCCGCTCGATTCGCACTTTGCTTTCGGTTTTGCCGTCGTTTCACGCGTTTAGTTCCGTTCGGTTCATTCCCAGTTCCCAAATATCGGACATAGAAATACACTCCAGCGGTCCCGCAAAGAATAAGATAAAGAAATTTTGAAGAAGTATAAAAATAAATTCGAAAAGTCGATGGTTTCTCGTTCACTTGTGCTGCCTGCTCAGGACGAGGGCCCCACCAAGAGGCAAGAGAAACAACAAGAGGGAGCATAGGAACAGGAACGAGATAATAGTGACATAAGCGACCTTTTCGCAAATATTTTGGCGCAAAATGAGCGGGCGCCAAGTGCCGCGTGGTGGAGCCGCCTGAAAATGACATGGAAAATTCGCCGAAAATCGCGGGTGTTGGCAGCATCAATCGTAAAGCACGAATTTGATTTCTTTCATAATTTGTGGGTGCAACACGGACCCTCAGACCAAATATAGGGCTTATCTGATAGCCCGGCAGCAACATTGAACTTTCCGGCTGCGAAGGAGACGACACCAAGCCAAGATTGCCAATTTTCGTTCGGCTCGTTCTCTGGGCTCCGGCGATAAGAAATCCATGCTGATAAGGCCAGGAGGACGGTCCGCGCCAAATTGAATCCGATTCTGACCTGTATGAAAGCCAGCGGAGATACGGATACCTCTGGGTTTATGGGTAGAAAACGCAGAGCGTCGCGCCAACATCGAAATTATTTGCGTTTGCATCTTCTCGTCCTTTCGTTTATCGTTCTTATTGCCATCGTGGTGGCGCGGATTCTATTAATTTTGCTTCTGTATCGTTTGCAAAACCTAAAGAAATTCAAAAAGTTTGCCATCAGCAGCCGCAATACAAAAACCAGCCCAGCCGAGTGTAAAGCCCAGCATACAAATATCAATACAAACATAAACATTTACCCAATCTCAATCTCAAAACATTCGCATCGTTTCCACACAAATATGCTTAGCTCGCCCGAATTGTGATTGTACATATATTTTAACGGCATTAAATAGAAATGTTTAAGCAGTAATTTAAGTGTAAATCTTACAAAACGTCTACGTTTTTAAAAAAGAAATTGTGATATTATATATTAAACGGGAAATTCGAAGTATCAGAACAACACTGTGTATATAAAGTGAGCGATGAACATCAATGAATATTTTAGCTGAGCAAAGTACACACGAATGAATATAAATATACATAATATATATTTTGGGCACCGACTTTTACACAACAACTTTATATCGATAGAAAAGACACGAAAACAATCACAGAAAACTAAGGTAAATATTTATAAATATTTTAACAACCTTGATCAGGGGTAAATTGAGCATTTCTTAAGCAAATTGTTTTTAAAAAATTATATTTCTGACAAATAGATTTCAAAAAATTATATAAATCTGCTTTATATCTAAGTCAATTGATTTCCCTGTAAGCTTCCATTAAATTAATTACTCATATAAAATTTGCATACCTAAAAGCTCTTGTTTTCAGAGCTGCAAAAATATTTCAATTGTCGTCATATTCCAGTTTACTCTCACACACAATAAGCCGCAATCAATGAAATGAAATACAGCAACCATAAAGATTCATTTCGAACGGCCTAAAACAATGAAATGCCAAGTCGTCGAAGAGATAATAGTTGATAATCAAATTAATTAGCATAAGCGCGTGTCGATAATTCAATGTAATCGCAAAGCTGAACCTGAATCAGAATAATTCCCATAGAAGCGAGCACCAGCAGTCGGATGATTAATGGCAACAAATAATACCACTGCGATGGAGGGGCATCGTCGAATGATATTCACGGCTAGTTGCAATTTAATTAGATCATTAAAGCAGTTCATAAATCTTTCTAGGCTCGCTCGTCGTCGTTTTACAAAGCAAATTAGCACCGGGTAATCGGAAATCGCGATTCGTAATCGTGGTTCAAACGTTTCATTGCCTCAGTAATCAAACAAGTTGTTCGCCAAACACCAAATATACAAAATGAAACCGGGAAACTCGCGAAATTGCACCTAGTTTATGGAGGGAGAGGGACGGAGGTTGAATTAGAGCGAGAGAGCCGCAGAACATATGAAATAATTAGCACACGCAGATGCAGCGATGGCAGATAAGAAAGAGAAGGAGCGCGAGGGCTATGCACAGAGCGAGCGAGATGGAGAGCTGCCATTCCCCAATTCTCCCAATTCTCTGTCCCCCGCAACATCTCCGCTCTCGCTCGCTCAGCTGCAATTGGCAATGGCCATAAATCATTTCTCGCTCACAATTTCGCGCATATTTTTTAGTTTTCTCTCATCTGGCATATGAATATGTTCGCCACACACACAGCAACAAGAAGTGGCGTATCCGTGTAGTCGGGTAATAATGATGTGCCGCTGAATGGCGTCAAAGTATTCAAGTAACAATTAATTTAATTGCTAGTGCAAAGAAAAAAAATTACAAGAATGTTTTAATGTTTCAGGTGTGTAATGAGAAGCGGAAAATCCTATGGATTATCAAATTAGAGATCTCTATCGGGCTCTGTTTGATTAAACGATTGCAGCATATTTTTAGACTTTGCGGAATAATTAAGGCTTATAACTGAGTTAATTAGCTTTTATTATAGCTCGTGATTTCGAGCTAAGATTATCTATGGAATCGTAGCCAGTTATGCTTCAACTGCTGTAAACATAGCTTTAACTTAATGCAACATCTGTATGAAATTAACGAAATCATCAGGTTGTATGATTTTTGACTGAAACACAATTATTATTAGACTGATTTTCGGGGGTTTTTTAAACACTGTGCAACGAATTTTCCTTTTTTCTGGCGCGTTTCCCTTTATGGAATCATCAACAAATTGCATCTCGCACCACGCTCTTTATTTGTACGGCACTTTCATTGAGCAAACAATTCCGAGACAGATAAAAACAATCTCTTTGTTGCTCGTGCGCATATTTATATAGTAAATATAACATGCTGTGGCAATCATTTCAACGCCTCCCGTTGCACAAAGCTCCCCCCGCCCAAAGCCCAAAGCCCAAGGCTGTGGCGCACGAACGGTACTAAAAAATCACTGGAAAAAAGAGTAAAAACTGACAACTGTTCGGCGAAACTAAACCAGGCTCACAAGCCACCAACGGTGCAAAATGGCTCCAACGGCTGAGGGGGCGGCAGGCCGACTTGTGGGACCCCGTCAGACGGCCGTTTTTTCCCTGGATTTGTTGTTGTTGCTGTTGTCTATCGGTTTCATAAGTTCTATGAATAAATTTCCATAAATGTGTTTATTTTTTCGTTATTTTTTTCATTCTGCCCGTCGTCTGCCTGCCCCAGAGCTGCGACTACAGCTGGTTCTGGCCGTAAGTCTGATCAAAACTGAGGTGAACTGCGGCTGCACTGGGAGAAAATCGAAAGTAAACCAACGAATACGTTATTTATAGCTTAATCTTGAACGAAGAGCAAAAGTAAAACATGAAATAAGCAAAATGGACTAAATTAAGTGTTCTTTTAAATCTTATATTGTGCAAACCATATTGTGCAGTCCTTACATATGTTAAATGATGATTCGTTTGAAAGGAACTGTTCCGTACCTACTGAAAATACCTTCCACAAGTAATTTGCTTTAGTTTTATAAATATATTTGAGCCAGGTACATTTTGTTGTGCTTAAATAGCCTTAATTTGACCGCCTTTCTTTCACTGCAACGTAGCCGTGCACGTCGGATGCAACTACTGCAAAATGCAACGCAGAGAACAATTTTCAATATAAGCATCAAGTGACTAAATGTTGTTGCTGCCGTGCATGTTGCTGCTGCGCGTGTGTTGGAAGCGACAGTTTGACTGACATTTTTCTAGCATATCGTTTACATATTCGTTAGATTTTGCAGCGTGCCTCGAAGTCGCTGCAGTTGCTTGTTGTTAGTGCTGTTCAACATGCTGTTATATTGAATAACACACGCACTCCAACAACTCCAACTGGAGACGTATACTAACCGTACGTATCTGTGCATACATATGTGCCGGAGTTGGGACCCGAGAGTCTGGGGCGGACAAGTGCAGGCTGTCAGTTGAGCTAAAGTTGAGCTTGAAGGGGGGTACTTTGTGTGGGTCCCGTGTGGGTGTCCTTTGTGTCCTCTCATGTGACTCCTGTCACTTGCAGTTTTCGCTGCGCGTGGTATTAAAAATTAATTTTGCCATAAACCCCACTAATTGCATTATAATGAAGCTGTCGTTGTCACCTGTCGTCCGATAATCTCTCGCTCCCACAAAAGTATCTTCCAAATGCAGACAGATGCATGCAGTTGTCAGTTGCAGTCCGGCAGTGCAATTAGTTGCAAATTGTATGCACTACAATTTAGTTCTAATTTGAAAAGCACATTTTAGCCTGTCTGTTGGGGAGCATGTACACAGAATTCATTTTTTAACATCCTAATTGAAGTTTGATGAAGCCATCATTGTCACATGTCGTTCGAAAATCTCTCACTGTAATATAAGTATCTGCCAAATGCAAATGCAGCCAGACTTGCAGTTGTCGCTGCAGTGCGGCATTGCAATTAGTTTACAAATGTTATGCGCTTCGCTTTATTTTATGATAAAATCACTTTGAGGAGCAGCACTCCATTGCATGCTCCCAATGATCAAAGGCTATGGCCAGATAATCTCAGGCGCTCTCGGTGTCCATTAATATGGAACGACAAGCGATGTCGTCCAGCGATTGCCATCAATCTGGCATTAATTTCAATTTCAATTTCTGTGTTTTTTCCCCTTTATCTGCAGCAAGCGATAGAAATGTCACAGCGCTTAATCAAAGCGCCGGCGGCAGCTTGGGAAGATCCGTTCGACATATTCGCCGATATTATTCTCTATTTCTCCTCTGCTGGCCCAGATTTCAGTCGGCCAACTAGTTCCCATTGATTTCAGCTCTTGGCCGCGAATAGCCATTAATTTGCCTTAATTTAAAGCTGCGGGCTCGCCGATTTATCAAATGTGGGAGAGGTTGCTCGAATAAAAACCACTGATGAGGTGATGTGTGGTTTAAAAAAGTGACTTTATTTCTTGCTCGCATAATTATTTATATATACAGTATATGCTATTAAAAGAGTATATTACTTTAACGAAATCCTCGTTCCATGTCTATCACAAGCTCTAACGAATTATAAGTACCCTAAAGTTTTATTATAAACTTTTGTTTTTGACTACTGATTATCTTTCTTATTTAAAAAAACTTGCCAAGTATTTTTGTTGTAGCTCTTTTCCCAGCCAGCCCCTCCTTAGTTTTAGATGTGTATACCTATTATTTTTGGGTCAGTAGCAACTGTCGATTCTTCTACTCCCTGATCCCGTGCCATTTGTTGTTGCCGCGGGTGTTAGCCTTTCCATTAAGCCAACTGCCATTGTTGAGGTCTCTCTTGGCCAAGGAACAATGTGAAAGGGCAGGCAACAATGGCGGAGCGGGAAAAGGGGACTCGCGGGTATGTTGGCCACGTTAATGATGACACGCGCCCAACTAGACGCTGCTGAGGAGATCCCAAAACAAATTAACATACAAGGCCGGAAAGGAGGGGAAAAGCGGAGGGAAACCGCCAACGCAGTGGATCCACTGGCTCATGTTGCTGTTGCAGTGGCAACTGTTGTCGCTGTTGCAGTTGCTGCCGCTGGATGTTGCTGCTGCTGTTGTGTTGTCGGTACAAATAAGGCGAGTGCACAATAGTGCACCTTTGGGGCAGTGGGAGGGGCAGGGCAGGGGCAGGGGCAGTGGCAGCTGCAGCTGCACTCTGCAGTCTGGCGGCAACAACATCGGGCCACAGCTTACTGGGGATTAAGTCAATTGCACTCGAATGTCAACCAAATGCCGCAACAAGTTGCCAACGTGCAGCCAATAACTTAATTAGCCATGGAGTGGACGTAGGCTCCATGAAGTGGCCGCTGCTGTAGTTGTTGCTGTTGTTTCCTTATTGTTGCGGGTAGCATGGGGCTAAGTGGGAGCAGGACAGGACTTAAGCGGAATTATGTAATCCGGTTGAGCCCAGAATGTGCGAGCATTGCGGCATATGAGTGCGCTCTGAAGCTTCCAGACCACTGAAACTTCCATCGATGTAAATGTTTCATCCGGGATATTATTATAGTCCAACTCCTTAATAAGAACAGTATCTAATGGATATGGATGGAGGTAATGAACCGTTGCCGAATTCGGTAACTGCATTACTTAGGACTTTTCTGGCTGCAAAATAATACAAGAAGAAGCCTACAAAGTGACTCATTGAATGATCGACATTTTTTCATAGCTAACTTGCTTATCCCCGAAGCGATTTTCCCGCCCCCAGACTGATCGCCATTTTTTGTAGCCCCTGCCCCAACGCAAGGCTTTTGTTTCGATTCGCGACACAAGCCCCAAGAAGTTAACCAAAACTCAAACATGTACAAAAACGAGACCTGAGTGCGGCGCATAATTGCCGTTTTCCTTTGAACTGCAGCTCCTGCAATTTGCTTATCGCCCGGCGATCGGGATTGCCAATAGGGAGCCCGTAGGGGCGGTGGGGGATCGAAAGCGGGAGGGGCACCGGCATTGTTGTTGCTTGGCGCTGTCTTCTTCGCCGCTGTTCGCTGTAAGTTCGAGTACATTTCAATTAATTAACATTCAACTGCACATGCGCAGCGACATCACAAAAGCGGATACCGAAAATTGCTGATTGCGCCAGATAAACTCATTTACAGCGGTTAAATGCCACCGGCGGCGCACATTGCCAACACTCACGGGCGTTTCGGGCGGGAAGTCGGGCGGTACGTCCGTAGAGCGATTGAGCGGTCGGCACGCTGTCCACTTGGGCCACAGTGGCGTCCATTGTGCACTTTCAATAAAGTTAGGCACTGCGGAAAAGTTTTGGACTAGTCATGCTAGAAACTAAATATATCATTTGAATAGGCTCGCCGGCCACTCAGCAACTTGAGTACAAATTATATCAGACAAATTCGAGTTTTAATTTCAAATGGAAACAGATTTACCTATTACAATCGTATAAAATATAAATCCTAGTTGCGTCCCCAATTTGGAACATCCCACCGTTGCCCAAAGACTTAAGCATTAAGCAATTCCTCAAGCAAACCAATAAAACCCCTTCTCAGATTGAAAATCGACTCTCCTTCTTGGTATTTATTTTCTGAGTGTACGCCTTGGCTGAGGCCTCTGATTGACAACGATCCGAGCGATTCGCCTGATGTCTATCGCTGCACACGTTTCTGGCTGAGGCTCTGTTTTAGTTTCCTTCTGGCCGGCTTCTGGCGGAGCCACTTCTTCTGAGGCTGATGGCCACCTTGTCCATGTTGGCCAACTCCATGTTGGTCTTCCATGTTCGTGTTCCAAGGCCCTGGAAATTGTCATGTTGTTTTGCGGCCCGACGAACTCCGTCGCTGAGCAGAGATGCTTATCGCCACGTCACGTTACAAATTTATGCCGCAGCGACATTAGAAAAATTATTGTAATTAGCCAGCGGGCAAGTGAGAGAGAAGGAGGTGTGCGAGCGGGAAGGAGCACACACACACACACCCTCACGCGCGCAGAAACGAGTGGAGCAGAAGTGGCTGAAGTTTGGTTAGCCTGCTACCAGTTAACAGTCGCAGTTGTTTGTGGCCGCCTTGTAATCCTTTCCACAAACAGCCAACGGCGACGGGCGCCGCCAATATCCTGCACACTACCAAACAAGATACACATAATACCCTATATACACAGACATGTGTGGTATCCACATATGACAGCAGGGAGATTATAAGGGCAACCGTGTAAAGCGTAAAATGTCTTAATGATAAACAAACAGAAAAGTTTTGCCGGCTACGGTTAGGATTTCGCATGGTGGCTAGAAAGAGGGTTCTTTTGAGGTACCAGCGATGCAGGCAAAAAACGGTTAACTGTCTGATACGTTTGCGTTGCACGTGGCGTATACGTTATATTCGTTAAGTGGGGGCGAAGTAGAAAGGATAAGCTGGGATGTGTTATAGCTATACAACTAAATTAATATATACTTATTTTTAACCCTTTAGTGTGAGTTCTTTCCTCTGATTTTCGCGACTGTTTGTCATTACATCCCGTTGCTGTTTCGAACTTATTCACAATTCTTTATAGACGTGTTACAGCCCTGGCTCTTTCTCACCGCCCCACCCGCTCCCTTGCACCTTCGGTTGGTTACATTGAAATTGCATGTTAGCACGCAAGTCAGGAGTCCCGCCCCCCAACCCCACCGCTCCTGTGCGCCTACCGTTGTTGCCGTTTTGCCGTTTTGCCGTTTTGCCGTTGTTGCTGCCACCGTTGTTGGTATAATGTCTTCTTATTATGCTGCGACACTGTTGCGGCCGAAACTCGTATTCCGCCCCCTTGAACGTGGCTCGTGGGTCGCTGGTTATTGGCAAATAAAATGTCTAAGCTCGCAAATTTCGTATAAAAAAGTAAACCACATCGGGAGAATAAATAAAATATGGTTTTGTTATCAGTGGAAGGGATCGTGTATGCGGCTAATAACATGCAATTTCCACCAACAGCAACCACGAACGGCACGCATATCCATTCCACACATTCTACAAAGTAGTACAGAATATAAGCCCCTGCACACACAGTTTTCCTTGCGGGGCATTTTGGCCAAAAGGAAGCAGGTGAAAAGTAAACCATTTGCATGAACACCCACGGGGCGTATGACGAAATGAATATGACGACGACAACCAAGGCAACAAAAACAGAGTGCGAGGGAGACAGGCACATGGGGCGTAAAAGAGACGGGGAGAACAGCAGCGGCTCGTTGCAGAGGTGCTGAAAATTAATAATTGTATGATGAATGCAACAGGGGCCTAGATACCTACACACCATGTACGTTTTTCTCACTAGGGTATACAAAAAATCTCTCTTATCCGGCTGCAAGCTTAAAAAATCGGGGGTAAAAATCTTTTAAATATATTTCAAATGCTTAAAGCTGGTCAGAGAAATGGTGCTCATCCGAATCTTTAACTGCCCACAATCGCTTACAAAGAATTCAAATCAAAATTCTCAAAATTGGCGCTGCCTCTTTCCCTTCCCGCTTCAAAAAGTATACCGAAAACTTGTTTATTTCTTTTTAACCAACTTGTGGGGACAAAGCCAAAAGAGGCAGGGAACGGAACGCCAGGCGGAGGACGAACATGAATAAAATTTGCGTAAGAGTGGACAACAAGCGGAATTCGCAGCGAAAGGGGCGGGGTGGGGGGTGTGGCAGGGCGGCATTTCAATTGGGATGAGATAAACAGAAAGAGACGGAGATGCACGGAGCTGACCGGAGATGGTCCGCTCGCTTAATAAAATAATGCGACAGAAGGAACGACGGCGATGAGGATGCGGTTCATGATGATCAAAGACGATGATGATGGCTTTAACTCACTGCGAATTATGGAGTGTGTGTGTGGCTTTGATGGTGTGCCGTCCGTGTGCGTTTGCATTTGTGTGGCGCGAAGTGAATTAATGGCTTAATTGAAAAATTTGTTCTCGCCATGAGAATTTACTGTGCCTGGTTGCCGCTCAATGGAGGCAAACAATGTGACAGTCGAGTGGACAAATTGAGCGATTTCCCAGTGCCGCCATACTCAATGTGGATTTACAGATTTACAAAATTTTGCACAATTTTTAAAAAATATCAAATACAAAGTCTTAGTTTTGTCTGAACTGGATCTAGATGAAAAAACGCGTGTAATTTCACGAGATAGTTTTAGTCGGTCGAATATAAATTATAAATAAAACTAGGAATACAAATTAATCATAAGATCTGTAATTTAAGAAGTTAAGAAAACAGTATTCCTAGTACAGTAAGGACTTCTTAAGTAAGGACTCATTTACATTAAATAATATTAAAAAGATTCGATTCTCCCTGTCCGTCTCGGCATCTTCATTAAGGCCAACACTTGGGCATAACAAACCAGTTTGTGCCAAAAGGATGGGAAACCTGTAGCACCTGTATCCACAGCAGCCAGGCCAGCATCCACGTCCAAGGGGCACTAATCAATTTCATATCAATTTGTAAATTTGCAATAATTACGATAATTAGCTGCGAGTATCTGCCAAGTGCGTTGGCCTGACTGGTCCGAAGCCCAGCTTCCTCCGCCTCGCTTTCCCCTTCGAATGCATTCAAAGAATGCAGCGAGGTGATAATGAGATTTTCAATTCAATAAAACACCAGGCTGGCATTCGCACTTGCCAATTTTGGTGGGGACCGACGGAACACAGGAGTCTGGGCCTCGCATGAATATTTCATTCAATTTACACTTTGGCCGTGGACCGCTTTTTTCCTCCTTTCTGCTGCTGGCCAACTAATTAAGTAATTTTTTCGCTCTTGTGACTTTTGCTGTCGTTGATGTGTTCTCTCGGCCGCTTACCGCTTACCGCTTGCTTATTATTTTTATGGTCTTTTAATCAACACATTGCGAATTTCGAATCGGAATTGAGTTAGGTTCTTTCCGAATGTCTGCAAGTGACTTTGCTAAATTAATGCCGGCCAATGATTTAATTGGTTCGAATCGAAGCCAATTGAGCTGGAAATTACCGAGAAGCAGTGGATAATTGTTATAAGCTTGTGAGAATAGAATGAAAATAGCGTATAAGTTATTTTTCTCTTCGATATATGTAATTTTAATATGTTTTTCCTTTCTGTTTCAGGTAAATCTTCAACGCCTTGCGGAAAGATTCAATAACAGTTCATGGTAGAGTAAACTATTTTCCATCTCATTTCCTAACCCCCGAACAATGTAATTAAATGCGTTTGCAATTTCCCCGCCCGTGCTTGGAAAAGCGAAAGGAAAACTTCAATAACTGGGAGACGGGATAACTTGAGCCCGGCAAAGGAAAACCACCCCACAATATCACGCACATACACGTGCACTGAGTTACCCCATTTTGGTCGGGGTTGTTTTCCCATTCGAACGCTATGGGTAGAACAAGAAGGAATCGAGGAAAAATCCACCCGGTTTTTGTGGTGCCTGCGATTACGATGTTCTAATGCCATTTTCGTTTCTCCACCTCCGGTTTTTTTGCCTGCCGTATTTGGTATTCATCCATATGGCAGCTGGTCAGGAGCAGGACCAAGTCGAAACTGGACTAACCTTATCGGCTGGGTGCCTGGCCAGTTTTAGCTTCGGTTATGGATCTTCAAATTCCTTTATGCACGGCAAGAAATGTTTCGTCGTTGCTGATTAATCATCTAAATGATTTTAAGTGCTTACAATTTTTTTTTAGTTACATATTTCAGTTTAAGGCCAAACGGAGCTAAAAGAAATCAATCGTAGACGCACTTAAAGCAATTTAAATGTGTTCCAGCTTGAAATTCAATATTTTCTCAGATTTCCCCTTTCTGGAATCTCCACTGTAGCACACACGCACAAAAATAAATATCTGCAGCCCATTGTCGGCTTTCGAAATGTGCTGAATTTTCCCATGGGGGCTACAGGAGAGAACTGAAATCTCAGCTAGTGTTATTTCTATCTATTTCTGTGTGTGGGGGCTGTTTTACCACCATTCTGTATCTGCAAAGTAGTTTTAGATACTTTCGCTCCCCTGCCCTACGTTTGGCTACTTACTCTTCCTGCTAAATGTTCGCACTAAGCGATAGCCAAATTGCAGTTGAAATGCTTTTATCGATTAAACAGATTCGTGTTTGGATTTTAGGAGGGCGAGGAAAAGAGTGGGAGCAAGTAGTTAGTGTTTGTCACGCCAAAGTTAAAATGCAGGAAAACAGATTCCTGAGACAACGGCAAAGTTCAATGGAACTAACAGATAGAACAGTGTGTCGAAGTCCATTTGTTTGTTATCAACCGAGCCTTTAATTGGACGTGCAGTGTTGGGTCCATTATAAATAATATAAATAATAAATTGCGCAAAACTTCCTAAAAGTTAATACATGTTCCGACTTTAGTCTCAAATGTTTTGGCTCTGAGCTGTGAGTTCTATTGTTCTACTGTTCACAAGTTTTAGAATATGCGTTGTAATAACAACTGAGTTGTTTTTTAGCATTTGAATGGCCTTTTAATTACTTTAATGAATTTGTGAGTGCATTTTCGTGGAAACTCTCTGTGCAGTTTTCGTTCATTTCGTCTTTTTTAGCGCCCTGCCCCTCGGCCATTTGTAATAATTAGACTAAATGGCTGGCAGCACTGAAAGGAGGCGTGGGTGGTGACGAGGTGCGGGAAAATTTTTAATTAGCAGGCAGGGCCGTCAGCGTGGTCGTTGTGGTGCGTTGTGTTGCGTTCTGTTGCGTTCTGCGGTGCTTTGTGGCGTTGCTGCAACACGTGTACAGTGCGGCACATGGATATATGGGCACTCACTCACGGTTACGATTGTAATCCCCATGGACGCAGGCTCAGTCTGGTTTTTGGTTCCCAAACAGCGAAAACTACTTTGCCCCAAGGTGTTGGTTGGTGGCCCGATGTCAGCTGCGCATTAGCCAAAAGTTACAGCCTAACACTGAGCGGAAAGCGCCATAGTGAATGTTATATTAGGGGTCTTATATTTTAATACAATTTAGCAAATTATTAGTTCTTAAATTATGAATTATGAATGAATAAGTGCAGTTGGGTTCCATTTCATTTGACGAATTTCGCTTGGCGACCCCTTGTCGCTAATATTTTCTCCCAGTACAGCAAAGAAACCACCTCCCCTGCCACGCCCCTCGGAGGGGCGTGTTCGTGGCGGATACGGCGACATTTGCCTGGCAGCTCGTCATGTTGCCAACTAATTTCATGAAAGTTGACAGAGCCACATGTGAAATCAGCCGGTGCTGGCTTTCTGTTGAGTAGGAGGTTGCCTAAGCTAACAATGCCCAATGGAATTGTTCGGCTTCTTTTTCCCTTTTTGTGGCGTTGACTAAATTAACATTGACATAGCTCGTTGTTGTTGCCGCTGCCACATGTGGCTTACATGCTGGCTGGGCGGGAAAATGGAGTTTGGCTGAAAGCAAATAAAATATTCACACATTTTCCATTTCATATTTTGAGTGGCCGCGTTGAAGTTTGCGGCCAGCGCTAAATGAAAATGAATTTCACATTTCCATTTCCACTTTTCCCTGGGCTCTATTTTGTGGCGCCATGTAATTATCATATCATGGCGAGTCCGAGGACGAGGACGAGTTTCCAGTCCCCCGAGGGCAATGAGTGGGGGATGTGCTCCAAAAGGGATTAACCCTGGCTGAGCATTAGGGTTTTGTGGACAGCAAACTACTATCTTCTTTTTGTTTAAAAGTTGACCTTAAGTGGCAGGAATAGGAGCTTTAAACTATAATCTCTTGATATGCTAGAAAGAGTTTATTTCAAAATGTCTAATTTGATTTGATCAGTTCTATTCCTTTTAGGGCTCCACTTTCGGGGTCGGTGCAGACACCAGGAAAATGAAAATCAATTATAAACTCGTTTTCCAATTACGACCGTGAAAAACAAAAAGCTCATATAGCACACACACGAGTGTGTATAAAAAATGTGTGCTAGAGCATATCCATCTATATAATTTGCTAAACTTTCGTTTGCTGTAGCATTTTGTCGCACTTTGTGCGAAAATCTCTTGCTCCCCATTTTGCCTGCCCGCCGATTTCCCAGTCAAGTTCACTTAAGCAATTTGTTGTTGCTCGGACCGCTTTTCTCGCTTTATTGTTGCTATGTGCAACTGCTGCAGTTGCATCTGCTGCTCCCAAGGCATTTCACGCTCGTTGGCAGGCGGCGCCGCAGGCAAAGCTGCAGCTGAAGCGCTGAGAAACAGCGATGGCAAGCTGGCTATTTTTTAAGGCATCCAGTTCAGCTTTAGCTGCATTTATAAAAAATCGGATAAATAAAATACTTCAAGGTCTCCTAAGCTGCAAAGAACTAAAGAATTTAAAGTTACGTGCAGAAAGTATTTAAGCGCATTAGCTAAATAAATTAGTTTTAGACTTTTGTGCATCCCCTCGGCGCTCTAGTAGTTGGAGTCCAAAGTCCTGGCATCACTGGAGATACAAAGAAGAGCCAACGAGCCGTTGCCAGACATCCCAAAAAGAAGTGGAGCGCTCGAGGGTGGGGTTGGGTAGTGGGAAATGGGAAGTGGAAAGCGGGAAGCGGGAAAATGGGAAAATGGGCAGACAAAAGCCAAGTCAACTCAAGGCAGGCAGAAGCTATGCAGCAGAGGGTGGCGGCTACTGGGGCGGTCGCGTTTTCCATTTCGTTGAAGTGGAAAATATTTTGTAAATATTTTCGTGTATTCCTCGTTCTCGTTTTGCTGCGTTGTTTTTCTTTGATTTCGTTTTGTCTGTTGTGGCTCTGGCTCTGCCTCCGCAGTTGTTATTTTTGTAAAGCTCCGAGTTTATTTTCCCGCCCGCCCCCCGCCAGCGGCCCCTTGTTCTGTTTTGTATTTTTACAAATATTTTGTGTAATCTTTAAAGCAGACAATGATGACAGCCAGCGACGATGGCGGCATTTTGTGTCACATCCTGAAGACTTCCATGGGCGGCGGGGTCGGCGGTGGCAGGGGGCGACAGTGGGCGGCGGGTAATGCCAAAGTATTTAAGCACGTGCACGCACAGTGGTGCAAAAGCCGCGGCAGGATTCAGTTGGGGATTACAGGACAGGCCCTGGGGCAACATCATCATTGTCACCAGGCAGCCCTTTTGGACTCTTTCGGCACAGTTTGAACCAAGTAAAAGTACTGACTCAATTTCGAGCTGCAACTAAAATTACGCTGCATTTAAAAAACATGTATGGATATAATTGACCAGTTCAGTGTGTCATCAAGGTGCGATTGTAAGCATATTTGATTTGTCCAACTAGGAAATGGCTTCAAGCATATTTAGGAAATAAGAGTACCACACAGTAGAACCTCAGTAAACCCTCTTCGCGATTACCCACCGTATCCAGAATCCCAGTGCGCTCCGCTGCGGTATCTCTTTTGCTGAAATGGACTCATATTTCGCGACAGGCTGTTAGTCAGCAATTCAGTTGGTTGCCGGGTCCCGGGTCCCGAAGTCACTGAGCCTGTCATGACATTCGCCACGAGTTGGGGGGTGATACGTCTTATACATATAGACTTTTTCCAGCCTTTTGTTTTAGCATTTTTGCAATGTAGCCTGCTTTGCCTGGCTGTCGAGGGTTTTCTCGTCGCCGGCTTCTGTCCCGCTCTGTTCTGCGGAAAATAGAACAAAAGTTTTTGTCGCTGTCACAAAAGTGTCAGGCGGCAAAGTTGAATGCTGTCCCAAGGAGAGCGGGGAAAGTGGCAACGGGGCGGGGTAGTGGGTCAGAGGGAGGGAATCTCAACGATTTGAATAAGTAAATAAAGTATGAAACGGGAGCACATGGCGGCAGATGAAGATGACACTGCTAATGCGACGGCAGATAATCGAAGGAGGTTAAGACCGCAACACAGCGATACCAGAAGCTACTTGTTTTTAAGTTGGCTAAAATGAGCTGAAGCCTAAAAAGTGAGTAGTTCTAGGGAGTTAAAGCGCTGATGTAGTCCAAGAATATCAAAATCTACAAAAGATCGTTTTAATGGATTGCCGTTGACTCTGGCCAAATAAACGCGACGTTTTATAGATTGCTGCGTAATTGATTAATTAAAGCTTTTTGGCCTCAATTAGAGCGGGACAATTACGTGTTGACTTTGTGACATTTCCACGCAATTGATCGAAGGGAAGTCCCTCAGTGCGTCGCTCGCATTTTCGCCGGAAAAACAAGTCTAGATAATCTTTGCCACTAACAGGCAATTAAGCAAATTACAGAGTTGCCTGTGAGCACGTAGGCCAGGTTAATTGCTCTATTTTCTTTGCTTTGCCCAAGGTAGGGAGTTTGGAAATTCTGTGCGCTTTATGGCGGTTACCTGGCCAGGTCCTTTTCGTGTGTTGCATCATCTGCGCCAATCCTTATGCAATCCATTGCACCCATGCACTTTCACCTTTGACACCCGCTGGCTTTCGTGAACCCACACCAGCAGGGTCTCCCAGGACAGGTTCTGGCTGAGGGTTTTCCCTGAAAGTATTTGAGGAGAAATCGGAGAGAGAAATCGGTATTTTGCGCCTTGCTAACAACCAATTTTGGTAACCTCTTCACCTCTTTTCCCTTGGCTATGGCACAACTAATTTCACTTTCCGCGTTAAAACATTATTTATTTTCGTGGCTCAACCAATTTGCCTTCTTTTTTGTACGGCTAGTGGTCATAAAACGAAATTTAATTACCTTCCACTTAAATGTTTCTACGCGTGGTTGATTGCGATACCGCAGCAACATAAAAACCTTTGCAAATTGTTGACAACATTGCTGTGCTGGTTTTCTGTGTTTTTCCTTACACACAGTGTATTTATATATTTATTTCTTGTTTGCTGGGGTCAGCAGCAGCAGCAGCAGCAGCAGCTCTTGAACCGAAACTGGTCAGGAAATTATAATTTTCACACGCAACCCGGTCCGAAGGCCAGGCACTTAACAATTCAATTGTAGCACAATATATTTCAAAGCCAGCAACTGCACTTAACGAGGCCTTTGCGGTGACAAACGCAGATAGTGGATTGGATCCCCAGGATCGCGTGCTCCGGGATCTGCGTGAGGAGTCAGCATCTGAGCATCTGAGCATCTGAGCATCTGAGCAGCCGAGCATCCGAGCATCCAAACATCTGAACATCCCAGCATCCAAAAGCAATGCGCATGCGTGGCCTGCGTTTTACGCATTGCGCGTTGTAATGAAGGCATTTTTGCCATCGCAAACATGAGCCCAATGTGTTGGCCATGTTTCATTTTGCCAATCAATTTCCACTAGCTTTTTTCTCTGCCGTTTGCCTGCCAATCAACGGCAACAGATGAAGTCCAACATGGATGGATGTCAGTGGCATCGGATCTCTGAGAGCTTCGAGTGGCCAAGTGGCCAAGTGGCCCGAGTGGTCCGAGTGCCTTGAGTGCCTCGAGTGCGTCGAGTGTGGACAGCAGCAGACAGCGGCGGTTGAGGTCCTGCGGCGTTATCGCGGCAGGAACGGTCCGTCGATGGCCGTCCGCAGCGCCCGATTGATCGATGATTCGATATGATCGCAGCAATTTATGTATTTCGTGTGTGCGTGTAGATTGTCAAGTTGCTTCAGCTTTTTCTTACACAATTCGCAATTGTGGCGGAGAGAGACGGCGAGAGAGTTGCCACGATCATTAGCAATGCAGTTGCGGTTTTAATTGCATCTCGCATCTCGGATCTGGGATCCAGATCCTCGCCCGATCTCTCGGCGGAATTGCAGACGGGGAGTCAACCATTGCAAATGTGTCAATTAGATTTATTATCAGCTCTTGTCATTGTCCATTTCTGTGTGTGCCCACTGTCTGGACCCCCTCCACTTCTTATTCCCCCGGGAGCCGCTGACTTGGGGCAGGTGCCTTCACACTGTGCCTCATGTCCATTAGTAAATGCTAAGTATGCGCCAATTAAATATCCAGGAAAATGCCTTATTCTGCCACTTGGCCAGGATCATGGCCAAAATTTAAATGCAACAAAAAAGGGAAAACGAAGGCTGGCAGGAAATGCAGTTGGCACGGCACTGTAACAAATGCGGCACATTACCTTTTTAAATGTTCTGAATCTCTATCCGAATGTTCGAACTTGGAAAACATTTCTGATTTTCAAAGATGGTTGGCATATTTTTAAAATTTCTTTTAACATCTTGTATTTAATCAAATGGGGAAGCTAACTAATTGCATTATACTGTTCCTAGTGCCGCATTTTATTTATGAAGCGACGGAAAATCGTCATAGCCTGACATTTTTATTATTATCGCAGGGAACCAGGAACCCAAAACTCGGCCAGCTGTCCCTGTAGCTCGTACCCCTCCCGCAGAACCACCGCCCGCTATCCCCGGGCTCCTGCCCCTCCCCGCCCCTAACTTCGATGGTTTCGATGACTAGCCAAGCGTTGCCCGCTGCCGCGTTGACAAGCTCAATTTCCAATCGCAATAAAACGCAGCACTCGCAGTAAGATAAATGTGAGAAAAATGCAGGCCTCGGTCCGCGAAGCCCCCTCATCGATGGCTCCTGCTCTTTATGCCCCTTTCCAAGCCCCCTCTTTCCGTATCGCCGGTTTCCTTTCCTTCTTCCTCGACTTCTTGGTCTTGGCGTCTCTGTCTGGCCGACGTCGCCAAATCGCGTGGGTTTATCCTCCTGCAGGCTGAGCCAGAACCTGACCAGAACCTGGCCTGCAGCACAGTGGCCTCGCATTGGAGGGGTTCAAGTACCAGCAATAGAAGGGTTTCCAGCAATTCAAAATAAAATTCGAATGCTTACATGTACCCTCAGCTGTTTCTTATGATATGCCCCTTAACAAGTTTGGGCGTACGCCTCTGTACAATTTCTGTAGGGTTTTCTCATGCTTTTTTTCTGTTGTTTGGTTGCGTTTGCCTCTGTTTTTGGTGCGCTGCTTCAAGTGCCTGAAATTTATAGTGGTAATAAAATTTTATTTGCTCTTTTAGTTGATGGCACAATAAACTCTTCTGGCATTTTTCGGCCCCTTGAAGAGCACGTGCTTTCTGGTCTTCTTCTTCAGGTGATTATACTGAAATATATTCTATGTGAGACGAGACACGGATTGAGTACGATTGGTTTCAAGGTCATTTGTAAAAATAAAATATGTATCAATGTGGAATAAGTCCCTCCAGACAAGCACATTTCAGTAAACTATTTTTTCCCTTAGTTGGCCATGGCATTTGATAGTATCTTTGATTTATTCTAGAGTAGTTTTTGTAATAACGGTTCCCATTAAATTTCCTCATTTCAAAGAGTTTCTTGTGTGATTTCCATAATTGGAGCGAGTATTATTTTTAAGGCCACTGCTACGCGCTCCACCTTCCACGTTTCCAGGTCTTGCCAACTTCCCCCTGCCAAAACTTAGTCAAGCCAATTATTATTTAAATAAAATGCAAAGCAGCAACCCAAGCCGCCACCAGAAGTCGGAGCAGCCGAGCAGAACGCTCCTCTCCACTCGGTTTAATTGAGAGACATCCTCACAGCACACAGCACCTCCCCCTGCACCTCTCCACCTGAAGCCGAGACGCACTAACTGCTATAGGTTTACCGTTGTCGCTTCCTCTCGGACGCCTTTCTTCAAATGATGCCGACAACAATGGCAACCCAAGCAGCGGTGGCAACAGGAACAACCAGAACGAGAACATGAACTGACAGTTGACGGGCGACGCCTTCGTCTAACGGCTGAAAATGAACAAAAAATAAGGAATTAAGTCTATTTTAGCTCCTTTGAAGTCTTTAAAGTCCTTAGCTTTGTACGACCTAAAAATTGTTGGGTTGTGTAGAGTACATTTTTAAACCTGACTACCTACAATATTTAATATTTTGCGAAGCCTTCAAGTATTTTACAACCAAACTCAAAACGATTTTGTTCCGATATTGCATTCGCCCCAATTCCAACTGAAATACTATAAGTGTATGCATTACAAGAAGTTCTGCAATTTCCAAATTACTTCAAACGTCTAGTATTCATCCCCTTCAGTTGTACTGTGCGACGGCAAAACTGAAGCAGTTTCGATGGCAGTCGCAAATCAAAATGGCTGAGGCTGAAGTTGATGGCCGAAGAAAGAAGTCATTCATGTCGTTTCATTTGTGTTCATTTCGGCTCCGGACACATTGGTTAGACAGGGATGGCGCATGCGTGGGAGTGGATGAGCGGGATGGGAAAGTGTTGAGTGCTCATTAACCGAATTCTGGGTAAAATCTCCGCAGTGAGCGCTGGATAACCCGTCCACTGGTCCTCCGTTTCGCCGACGGATCTCCATTTGACCCGATTGGGGTTGGGCAATCAGCTGTCAAGGTGTGTGGCTTAAAACTGGTAACGGGTCTGCCCATATGGCATGCGCACTTTGCACATGTGTGTGTGTGGAAGTGTGTTCACTGCGAGTGTGTGCGTGGCTAAGTGGGCTGGGCTTAAAACTATGGTTCCTGTCTCGGCTTAACCTGAGTGCACGAGCAATGACGTTGCACAGTGGGACGAATGCGTATGATGATATCTTGGATTGCCAATTATTTGATAATAGATTTCTAACATAAAATTAATAAAATACTTCTTAAAACTGGCAGAGATTAAAGTTAATTTAAGGCATAAAGAATATATATATATATACAAATAATGTTTCGCCGATAACTAAGCAAATATTTTAATTACAAGATCTCAAAAGTATTTGTTTTTCCAGCAATATTAATACATTTATTAAGTGAAGAATCCGTACATCATAATATTGTATCTTAACATCACAGGGTGGGGACATATTCGTAAGAATTAAATTATTGAACAGCTATATTTATAGTAATTTCGAAATTCCACCCTTGCTATACCACTGCACAGTTAAGACTTTGCGTAGCTTGATGCACGTAAACTTTTATGCTTGGGCTCCACTGTACCACTGTAGCCGTCAGCTTCAATTTGAGTGCTGACAGTTCGCTGACATTCTGCTAGATGGCGCTGCCAGACCTATAATATACGTGGCATACTTTCCGGCTGTCGAGTCTGACGAAGTTTTGACAACTGTCATGTAAGTGCGTTAGTTTCTGGAATCAACGCTAGGTGGCGTCAGAGTTGATTTTAATTATTCGTTGAATTTAAAGGGGATGATCCTTTTTTATTCTACACTTTACCTCCAATTTGTTGTTTACTTTGCGGCACCTCGGAAAACTAATGGTAAAAATTTCATTTATAAACATTTTTGTAAGACTCACCCACATTCGTAAAAAAATGCATAAAGGAAGAAATGTGCAATCAGTAAAATTGCTGTTGCATTTACTTATAAATATTTAATTATTGAAGCTAGGAACTTGTGGGAAACTCAATGTAATTCGCTTTACGCTTGCAATTAAAGTGTGGCAAAATCAGTTACGGCAAATCAAATTTGAGCAATTTCTTCGCTTGAATAAATCACATCAGACAAACATAAATCATACACCGAGCAGGCATGTGACTCCTCCCCACTCCCCGCAGCCGCAGCAGCGGCAAAAACAGGAAGAACAGACAAAACACACATCAGACATTATTATCATCTCGCTTGTGCTTGAGTGGGTTTCTTTGCCTACCCCAAGGCTCTGGCCCCCGATTCTGCCCCTCGCCCCACCGCTTATCCACCCACATGTCTGATATAGGCAGAGATCGGGGCAGAGTCCAGCGATTTGCCAGCATCCGTTTGGCCCTCGACAAACACACACACAAACACACATACAGACATACACAAGGAGAGCACTCAGCACAACACACAACCACGAACGCACGCTTCCTTCCGCCGCTGCCATTGTCCTTTCGCGCCATTTTGCCCATCCCGAGACTCCGACTCCCGCTCAATCGCCATCATTGGGAATGTGTAATTGAAAGGGAAGCTTTTGGCTTTGGCAGCGTCGGAGGCAAGAAAATTATTTCGTTAACAAAAGGGAAATGCCAGGAAAAGTGGCGGGTGGCGGGTGTCGGAGAACCAGGAAGCGCATTCTCTGCAGGACAAATACAATGCAAGCAGTGAGAGAGGGGGGACAAGGCTGAAATACTTTAAAGTTTACCATTCTGCTTATTTTATTATGCTCTTTTTTATTGTTTGGCCCTTCGTGCTTTGTACAAGTCGGGGAAGTTTCATTTCCGACAGCAAGTTACCGTTAGTTAGCTGTGGATTTTCGGCAGGGTTGTCACCATCACCGCAGACTCAACTCGGAGCGAGCGGGACAGACATGTGAATATGCATGGCTTGGCAGGGAACGTGTGTCTCCGTCTCCCTCTTTCTGTCTGGATTACCGTCCAACTGAAGTTGGAGCGGGCAATTTTGTGATTTATGAGGTCAGAGACTCGTGATAATGAGCCAGGAAATTAAATCACTTTGACCGGAAGGATGTCAGGTCAGAAGGGGATAACACAATTGATTTCATATTCATAAATTCAATGAATGTTGTCTGCTTGTCAAGGGCGGGGCAAACGGGGGCAATCACATGATAGTGGAAGATCCTTGGTTTGAGGATTACAAAAGTTCTTGGGGGGACATTTCACAATGTCATCTTGGCTTGACTTGTCAAATTTCTGCAAAGAGGGCGACTGCAGGGTTCCCAGCAGGTTTACTGCTGAGTTATAACATGACAACATAAAAAATCGATTATTATTATAAATTTTCTTAGATTTCTTTTTAAGTATTCGGGTTTCAGACTGGCAATCAATTTGCCGAAAGATAATCGGTAATCTTGAAAGAAACTTGAGCAGAATTTACACACTCTACAAAATCTTCCCGCTCCCAAAGCGCCAAGACTTTGGCATAATTTTAAGAACTCGTCGATGCGTGCAAGAAACAATTTATTAGCGAACTCCACATGTTTCTTTCATCTTAGGGAACATGTGAAATCAGACCGCCAAAATCCCACTTCGAAATTCACTATACATTAATACTTTGAGATGAGCACACCAATAATAATATCAAATTATTTACAGAGTTTCAAAATCAAAATTGAGGAATACCAACTAGAGGATAAGGCTACATAAGGATCAAAGAACACCAAGGAGACGAGATTTTCTACCAAATCGAGGGACGAGGGGCAGGATAATTTCGTCAAGACAGCAAATAGAGGAACAGCAAAGCGGAAATCATTTTATACCTCACACAACAACTACACACTAACTAAGATTAGGCTACGCAACTGTACATTGTACTTAAGTGTTCAAAGTATTTTTAGGTAAGTAAGCTTCAAAAGGCTGATCCATATCAGCGATTGAATGTCTCTGATATGTTTAGCTTTTAAATATCCATTGCAATATTCTAATTTGGTTTTCCCTATTATCCAGTTTACTTTGTATATAAGACAAGTAGCTAAAAGCACGCAGACAGGGAGGCAGGAGCACCACAGTCACTAGCCACTAAGCAGAGTCACAGTCACGATCACGTTCACTCCAGGATCAGGACTCGGGGCGGGATCAGCAGACGCTGAGGAAGCTGCCACAATGACGATGAGTACAAACAACTGCGAGAGCATGACCTCGTACTTCACCAACTCGTACATGGGGGCGGACATGCATCATGGCCACTACCCGGGCAACGGGGTCACCGACCTGGACGCCCAGCAGATGCACCACTACAGCCAGAACGCGAATCACCAGGGCAACATGCCCTACCCGCGCTTCCCGCCCTACGACCGCATGCCCTACTACAACGGCCAGGGGATGGACCAGCAGCAGCAGCAGCACCAGGTCTACTCCCGCCCGGACAGCCCCTCCAGCCAGGTGGGTGGGGTCATGCCCCAGGCGCAGACCAACGGTCAGTTGGGTGTGCCCCAGCAGCAGCAGCAGCAGCAACAGCCCTCGCAGAACCAGCAGCAACAGCAGGCGCAGCAGGCCCCGCAGCAACTGCAGCAGCAGCTGCCGCAGGTGACGCAACAGGTGACACATCCGCAGCAGCAGCAACAGCAGCCCGTAGTCTATGCCAGCTGCAAGTTGCAGGCGGCCGTCGGCGGACTGGGCATGGTTCCCGAGGGCGGATCGCCTCCGCTGGTGGATCAGATGTCCGGTCACCACATGAACGCCCAGATGACGCTGCCCCATCACATGGGACATCCGCAGGCGCAGGTGAGCACGGATCTTATATCGTAGCTTTGAAGGGGGACTGTGGAAAACATTTTTCATTGGCGCACTAAGAAATTATCACAGGGCAATACAACTTTCCTTATTAAGTCTTTTTATATGGTTCTTCTGGCAATTGAAGTTTAAATGTAGTTTATTTTCACTAATTTCCCAAATCGAAGTCCTTTCACCACCCGCATATCTCGCCAACCACTTAACGCTTTTCCCATCTTTTTCACTGCCGCTTTTGCCGCTCGCACCTGCAGTTGGGCTACACGGACGTTGGAGTTCCCGACGTGACAGAGGTAAGATTGAGTCCACTTTGCGCTTCTCACCTACTTCAACATCTGCTAAAAGCTAACCTCTTCCACCGGTTGATGGTCTAAAGATATATCCCTAGAATTGCGGTATCACTTATCTAACATTTTCCCATCGCAGGTCCATCAGAACCATCACAACATGGGCATGTACCAGCAGCAGTCGGGAGTTCCGCCGGTGGGTGCTCCACCTCAGGGCATGATGCACCAGGGCCAGGGTCCTCCACAGATGCACCAGGGACATCCTGGCCAACACACGCCTCCTTCCCAAAACCCGAACTCGCAGTCCTCGGGGATGCCGTCTCCACTGTATCCCTGGATGCGAAGTCAGTTTGGTAAGTGTCAAGGAAAGTGATCGACAATTCCACGAAACGTATTAAGTGGAATTTTTCTTCTTCTTATCGTAGTGGGTTGAAGTAGTTAGTTCCCTGTTTAGAATTGGCCGTAGTTCCCTTTAGAATCTTAACTGTGCATACAACAGCTAGAGCTGTATTACCTTATGATTAATAATACTATAACTTTTACAGCGAACCTCGTGCTGCGAAACAAAGCAGTACAAAGCAGTCGAATACACAGCTTGGTAGCGCGTTTACTGCTTGACAGTAGATCACATAGCAAGCAGTGATGCGAGCAGTTCAAGTCTGCTTGATAAGACGTTTAACATTTAAACATTTTTGGTTTGCAAATTGAAGTACGCTTTTATACTTATCAATTTTGTAGTTCAATGATCAAACATAAAGAATTATGTATTTTTTGTATTTTTGAAATACTGCAATACTTAATTAAAAAATGCAATATATATACTCAGTTTTTGTAACGTATTTCGTTGCCTCAAAAAAAGGAAATTACAATTGGACAAACAAAATATTTCTCAGTTGCTCGACTGATTTATTCAAATAATTTTGTAAAACCTGAAGCGATTTTATCTTCCTGCTGAACTCCTGCCTCAAATAATCTTGAATGTGTTTGCATTTGACTCACAACGTTTCTGCGACGACCTTGACACGTCCGGGTAATTTCACTTTATTGCCATGGCCAATTGCTTGGCATCAACCGTAATCCATCTGCAAAGACAACCCGATACCTGACATTTGTTCAAATTTGCGAATTTCCCAAATCCGAAAATCGATGAATGCAGGCAGATGAAAGATGAAAGTCGAAAGAGGTGGCGAATAGGTGCTCCTTGGGTTCCGCTTGCCCAGAAGATCGCGGCACAGGAGGCGGTCCTGCCAGCTAATGCAAATTGACAATAGTTCGAAATGCAACGAACTGCAACATAAAGGTTTGCCAAAACCCTAGGCGTAACTAATGGGCGCTGGAAAGTAGAGCACACAGACTGCATGTGGTTCTGGCTTAGGCCTAGAGGAAGTTGCATAAGTGGGGACAGTGCTCGGCGGCCTTTCGAGCGAAATCGGCGTAAGGACAAGAAGGCGAGTCCTTTCCAAATATAGAATTCCAGTGGCATGGCACTTTCCCCGGAGAAAGTGAAAGCAGGCCTCAAGTGGTTCAAGTCGGTTCCTGCTGACCTGCTCCCTGCTCATTACGGAGTCCAAGAAGCCCTCCCCATACAGAGCTCTAGATGCTGTTGTGGTTTTTTGTTTGTAGCCGGCTGTATTTTTTCGCCAAAGCCAGATTGAGATGTAAAGCAGAATTGATGAGCGCCATTAGTTACACGTTATGTGCAATGGATGCCATCAATTTATTAATCTCCAGAACACGCCGAGGCTCCATTCATAGCACCACTCCGCAGTGGCCACTTCGTCGTCTTAATCCCCTCCCTCCTCCTCCGCGGCGGTGCAAAAAACATAAAGAACGCGCCTTAAAAAAATAAAGCGATGGACGGCAGGCTCCGCGGTGACATGAAGTTTTCCCCTCTTTTCTCTTATTATATACTCTTTGCTGGACTTTTTGCTCCTTTCCTTTATTAAAAATTGAGCGGTCAGAGAGATGAGGAGGAAGGGGCCTGGAGAACTAAAGCTGGAGTTGGCCCAAAGCTCGGTCTGCATCTCCCGCGGCGGCAACTGCGGCATTCTCACTGTGCCACAACATGATCCCGGGCTTAAGTTACGATGATTAAATGCATACGAGTTTATTTCTGCTTAGGTTTTTGCCTCGTCTGCGCTACTCCTCCTCCTCCGAGTTCGATGCATTTTGCATAGCCCATAAAAACTCGGAGACAGTGGGACAAATCGAAGATTGCCCGAGGGCCTCAGGCGTCTGGCGAACTGGATGAGATCTGCATTGAGGGATTGGCTAGATCTGGGTTGGCCTGGGTTGCAGTTTAAGTTACTTCTAAACTTTGTTTGTCTTTATTTATTTTGAAATATGAACAGGAGTACCACACACATATATCATACATGCCTCTCCATTCCTAAAGCTACTGGTTACATGTTCAATTATATGCCTGTCAGCAACCTGTTGGCATATCCTAACTTATAACAGTTCAGAAACCCCTTTCTTAGCCAGCAATTTTGTTTCTACACAAAATTCCCATATATTTCGCCCAACTCCCAGCTCCACTGTAACACGATTGCAACTACTTAACGCCTGGACATTTTTCAGGCGTGCATTAGGCAACAACTAAGGCGAACAAATAAAAAGATAAAGGTGCCACAAAGGTTCCGATCGTGACTGGGCAAGGCGAGAAGAGTCTGCTCTGGGTCTTCCGAGGCTGAAGAAGTGTAGGGAAACGAAGCTTCGTTTCAATTAAGTTGTAACTCATGGCTGGCATGCAGCACAATGGGACCTGGAACCTCCTTGGCCTTCAGTCCGCTTTCCTGACTTAATGTTGTTTGGATATTTACCCAGTTCAGCTCGATTTCCGCCGCTTTCCTCCTCATTGTCTCGCTTACATTTGATAATTCGCTGGCAAGTAGGGGAGGAAACTTGCACTCCAAGGCGAATCCTTTGGATGCTGCTTGCTCTCATTGCGGTCCTGGAGTTTTGGGGTCATAAATTAAAGCGACAGTCAACAATTTTTGCAACAAGTGTTTGCTTGGCCTCCTTTGCTTTCATTGCTACACATAGAGCAAATACCCCTTAAAGTTGGTGGATTATTCAAAGAGTGAGGGACAACATAAAGTGCCTGCTTGTGGTAATTTTTACCATATATGTAGATACTAAATAGAATAATTACAATACAGCCAGACTAACATACAGACTAAAGTTTTTGTAGACTTGGTTCACTTCTCTTACTTAAATTGGGCACAGTGCAATTGTTGGCCACCTAAGGTGCGGTGTTGTTGCTCTCGAGTAAATGCATTTTTTATTGCCGCTGTCAGAGGCGCTCATTGTGATTCACTCAGATTGCCTGGGAAATCTCTCGCTTGCACAAAATGGAAATATTTATGCCAGCGGAGCCAGAGCTGAGCACTTTTCAATTCTGGCCAGGACGAGCGGGAAAAGTGCACTTCATTGTGCGCATTATAAGCGACAGTTTCCACTCCTCTACCCCCGAAAGCTGTCAGTGGGGTTCAAGACAATGAAAAGAACTTCTCGCTGGCCAAAAAGTTGCACGTTGTCTGCTGGAAAAACTTTTGCTCTGGCTTTGGTAAAACGTTGATCCCGGCCATCATCCGTTTGGCATTTGCCGGGATCCACGGAGCGGAGGGCGAACTTTCCTATCCTTGGACTTTGTTGTCTGTTGGCGCTGCACTTAATGTCCTGGAGAGTTTTGCTTAACTTGAGGATTTGCGCGCAAACTACTTTTCGATGGCACGAGAGCGACAGTGGGCGGTGGGTGCGGACTACTACTTAGGCAGACGATTGGCCCGGCTTAGATGTGTCCACCCAAAGTGAAATTGTGTTAACGTATTTTCCTCTGCCATTCCTCAGGATTTACATACCCTATACCGAAGTTGCATTGAAGCATTCCATTCACAATGCTGTCGCATAAGTCAGGGAATCATAATGGAATAATAGGTTTAAAAGTCTTATTATGATTTTAAACCCAAAATACTTATCGGAAATATATCCGATTTACGGATAAATACGGGATACCAGGTATTTCATAGTTCCAATCACTATACCATCACCTTTTTTTTGTATTTCTTTGCCGTTGGCAATTTAAGCGGGCGGATCAAAAGATAATTTGCCAAGTGCGTGAAGATTTTTTCTAAATATATTCGCATACATATAGAAGAACTCACCCCTCTGACAGGGTCTGTCAAAAAATTTGAGCAACGTGAAGCACAAAAAATGACACAGGAACTTTGGGGATTTCCAGCCCACAACACACACAAACATTCTGCGGCACTGGGTGGAAAAGTTTAATAAAGCGCAGCAAATGCGAAGAGGAAATTTCGCTTTTATTTCGGCAGAACCACCTACCACCACTCTACCTCCCCGCCCCTGGCTTTGTGGCCAGCTGAGGAGCGCAAAATAATGGCAACAGCTCGCCAAAGGTCCTTGGGGGCCCAGAACTCGGAGATGGGTCAGTTTTGGACATGGTAAAGGCATTTGGGGCCTCGTGGCTCAATCGCTGCTCTGTTTTCGCATTCCATTTTTTCTTCATCTTCTGTTCTGTTTGGGACCGCTGCTGTTTTCGTATTTTGGGATTTGGCCAACCTTTTGACAAATTACGAATATTATTCATGCAGCAATGAAGTGAGGAAGCTCTTGTCGCCCCTCGCCCACCTTTTGCGGCTCCTGCGGTCGCAGTTCGGCGTTTCGATTCCTTTTAAAATGTATCTGATGGCAGAATAGGAATGCAGAAATATCCTAACTGGTTAGGAATTATTAATTGCGGTTATGCACGAACTTGGAGAAAGGACGGCAGACCCTTGAAGCTGAAGCCCTTCGCAATTATTTCAATTAGGGATAATGAACGTTTAAGTACCTTCCTTGAAGTGAAATCTTTTTCAAGACGCGTATGCATATATGTGAAGGAAATAGAAAATATATACTATATAATATGATTACTAAACCAAGACAGCAACAAAAATCAGTAACCTAGAATATTAGGCTGTACTATGTCATGATTTAAGTATCTTTCGGTTTGTGCATTTTAAAAGTTTTAGTTATTATTAGAAAATTGTCTTAAATTGCCGGCTTAGTTCGGTTGAAGCAGGCTGAGTTGCATTCCTTAACTTGCTTTCATCATACTTGTAGTTGTGGTTATGCAGGCCCACTAGCCTAATTCCTATTGAACGAGGGCATCCTCTCCAGTTTCCGCCCAACATCCTGTGCTCTCGCCCCTCTCTCCCACTGCCGCTGTCGACGTCGACGTCGACGTCGTGAGTGGCAGCCACATGTTTCAATGGCTGCCGGCCAGCGGCCATTAGAGGAAGCGGGATGGCAGGCGAGGGAGTGAGAGACAGAGAAAGACATTTCGGCTGCTCAGGGATACTTGATATGAGATGAGCCTGACTGAATGCCTGCTCTCTCTCGCGTTTCTCGCATAGCGTGTTTTAGTCAGCTGTCAAATATTTTGACATGGGTAGCGATGGCCCCAGTGAGCATCCAAAATGGGGAATGGAGGGCATGCACTGGGAGAAGCGTATCTCTTGTTTGCTTTTTGAGTTTGCTTCAATTATAGAACTAAATAAGTAAAAACGCTGTATTACGCAATTTAAGTGCATTACATTTTGTTTGCTATTAATTTTAACATTTGTAAATATATAGATATTTTTGTTCGTGTTGGTAGGGTTTTTTTATGAAATGTGACCATCGCTGTTTTAAGTGTAGGTTAGCGCAACGGTGGTAGGAAAGCGAAGCGGCCGAAAAAAGAAGAGCCCGCAACAACAATCAGATGGCGCGCATAGTTTTCCTTTCCCCTCCATTCACGTTTTGCTTTTGTTTAAACGATAACTAAATAAAGTTTAAAGTCCCCCTTTACTTTCCCTTGAAATGAATGCATTTATAAGCCCCAAGTCAACTCCTTGGCGATCCTTTTAGTTCTTCTTTTCTTTGATTTTCGGGCTCCATTTTTTGTCAACTGTCGTCGATTTTTAACCCTCTTAAGTGCTTAACAAGTCCCAAATTAAAAACGCAGTCGGGTCTCCTGAGATTATAACCAGATGTAAAAGGGCATCCAGATGGAAATTAAAAAAAGACTGCCAACAAATAATCAAATGGTCAATGGCAATATTTAATTGTAGCTCTTACCTCGCTCTTACCTAAATAAAAACGGAAATTCTTGAAGTTAATTAAAAAAGGGAAAAAGTGAAATGGCTGACATCAAACCTCAGAAGGATTTTGGGATGAATTTATTCCTGCTCCTTTTGGCTGAACTCCCCAAAGGTTGTGAAAAAACATCAAGTGGAAAGTTTGCGACGGGAAAAATACGTCAAATATGCAAAACAATCAAATTGGTGGAAAACTTTTTCGCTGGAACGGAGCACCCACTTCAATTTTCCGCCGAACCCCTCCCTTAACCCACTGTTTGTTTAACACAAAGTCATCGAATGAGTTGGCAGATTCGGACCAGAACGGCGGGGAGAATAAAGCGACATCAAGCACCGGTATTCGTCTTCTTTTTTACAAAATGCCACACACGAACACTCTTCAGCTGAATGAAAAATTTATCAACTTACGATCATAAATAATAATAATTTTCCAGCTTTGTTGCGGCGGCTTGCGTTTGTCTGTAATTTCCGCAATTAAAAAAACATTTACTCGCATTTGATGTGAGCTTTTTTGCTCGATGTCTTGTACTTGTTTACGTTTCGTTTTGTTTGCTGCTAAATGCATTTTTGTATTTGTTGCATGACGAGTGCTTTTTGGCTAAGATAGCTGCCAGTGCTGCGGCGACCACCCAGCTGCAGTTGCGAATGGATATAGCCTTAACCTGGGGCCAAGTCATCTATTTGGAGGTTATTAGCAGTAATTCCATTCCATTTTGCTTGCGAAAAGGGTTTAACGAGTGCCAACCGGCTAGAAAAAAAAAACAAATATTCGTAGTAATTCAAAAAATCAGCAATCCATTTAACATTTAATACATTAGATACAGAGGCCTAAAGTCTCATTATTTTCAAGATTTTCCCCATAGGATGTATTTTGCATGTTTTCAACTTTCTCGCACGATGCTGGCCATTGTATTAGTTCCGCTCGACGTAGCTCGTGTGTGATGAAAAAGCAATCGGTGCCAATATAATAATTCATTGTGGGCATTATAAAGTAGAATTTTTTCAGCTATTAAATAATGCTTTTTAATTTTTTCCTGCTTCAACGAATTCCACAAAATGTTGTTGGCAATTATTTTAATGATTTCCTTTAAACGTTAACCGACACACGTACAGCCAATAGCTGCCGCTAATGTAATTGTGTGTGCCCGGTTGGAGGTTGGGGGGAGAAGGAGGGGCTGGTGGGGGAAGCAAATGAAATAAAATCCATTATGGGGCCGGGGCAGTGTAATAAACGAGTAAAATGGTTAAAATGGTGGCCTAATCGCAATTTAATTACAATACGCTTTCATATCAAAAAGCATTAATGCTCTCGGTCCACTCGGTACGCCAGTCAACCACTCAGCCACTTTAGATGTATGAGCCGCCAGAGAGGGGCGGGGGAGTGGCAGCGGGGCGGGGGCGTGGCAGGGGAGCGGAGAACCTCAGAGGCTTGCCTGTGCTACTCCACATACTCGTACATCGCTACTCCTCATATTAATTGTTTCACCTTTATTATATTTCTGTTGTTGATACCTCCAGCTCGGGTTCCATGTTCCCCTGCTCCTGGCTTCCCTCCTCAAAGCGCCATTAATGCGTTTATAATAATTTCTCAGCGCGAACTCGAAGCTCCTGCCCAGAAAGGGGCGCCCCAACTGATCACCATTCGCCTCAAAAGAATCTAAGGAACACAAGTATTCCATGGTTGTTCCAACTTTTTCTCACTTCTATAAAACACTGTACATATGTTTTTTCTTGAGCTCCGAGTGATGGAAACATGAAATGTGAAGGCATCATTAAAAACAAATTTCTGAGCGCGCCCGCTCCTAAATTGCCAATGCACTCCCCTCCAGAAAACTCCAGCCCCTAGTGTATTTATTTATTTATTTTTCCAGCGAGATCCACGTCTTGTGTGCATAACTTGTAGGTGTTTTCATCAATTAAAGTAATCATTTATTTGCAATGCATGAGGGGCAGGCGTACAGCTTTGTGTTGCTAATTATTGGCAGAAGCTTCTGTACGTCGAAAGGGAGTGGAAATGCAAATGGTAATGGAAATGGAAATGGTCGTGTGTTGAACGTGTTCGTGTACCGGTGGAGAATAAGATAGTAATCAGCTGGGAAGTACGGGAATGTTAATGGACTGAGGCAAAAGAAGTGTATTTGATTTGGGAAGTGAGTGATAATTGCAAGCCTTTGTATTGGCTGATGATTAAATTGGAATATGCATCAAATGTTTGGTTGCACATACATGCGTATACTATACACTTGCCAATATCATACTCCCTGGTACCTCCTCCATTTGCTATCTATCATCTGGGGCGAAAGTCCAGCCCATTTATTCCGCTCTTAATCCGCACCTAATACTCAACTCTTTGGACTTCCCCCCGTGGATTCTTCGCAGACTGCACAAGGAGGGGTGCGGATGCCGAGGGGGATGACCACGCACGCTTTTTGCCACAAATCTTTCAAGATTTTTTGCCGGCGCAGCGACTCGTCTAACTGATGATGATTAAATGCGAACGCCTCGGGTTATAGACATGGCATCAGCCGTGTCATTTAAAAGAAGGTAGCTGCTCTGACCACCGCTGCGCTGGTCCCCTGTGTACATCACCACCTCCTCCCTCTGTTCTATATGGTTTGGATCCGCGCGCCTTAATGGTGGCCGCACAAAATACAAAAAAAAAAATATACAAAAAAAAACTGAGAGAAAAAATACATAAAAGAGCTTATGATGTAATGACCTCGAGCCAAAGATGGAAGACGCAAAAAATACATAAAATATTAAAATAGAAAAAATTGGTCGGGCGAGTTGAGCAAGACAAATGCTGAAGATGTTATTAAAAAATAGTTAGGACTGCCCACCTCGGGGGCTGCGTTTTTGGGGTGAAGTGGCTTCCACTGATTGCCGCTTGGCGTGGTTGGTCAGAAGCCACCGCAATGCCAATGCTGCTGTGGCCGCCTTTCAATTTCCGGCCCGACATTTTCCAAACCCTAAAAAAGCAGCTCAGAAAAACCAGTCAAGAGGCGAACGGGAAAACTCCACCCGAAAATGGCTTCTCACGCTAGCAACCCATTTCAATTACCTACCTTTGCCATTGACAATTATAATATTTGCTGCTGCGTATTATATTTGACATATTTTTTCCCGACATTTTCACGGAGCTCTTTTTTTTGTCATTACCGAAATTATAATTATAGTTAGTGTCATTAGGCGCCGAACTCATTTGGTTGGTTGCTTTCGAAATGGAGCGGTTTCGAGGGGAGGGGCAGCCTTCGTAATTATGCCGAATTATTTTACAGTTATGCTCAGCTACCGTCCAAACGGGAGGAGCTCGAGGGGCTGAAACGAGACTCGAAGGTGAAACTGCACTTGCCTGAATCAGCGGCATGATACCTCTCTGCTTTACGGACAAAGATACGGACAGAAGGACGGACGGGCCGATGAACGACGGACAGACCGCATTGGGGCATAATTAGTTACCTTGTCTGCTCGCCGCTTGATGTCCATGAAATCTCCGCCGAGTTTAATCCACAAGTAAAACCAAAATTCGGGTATAAACGAACGGTGATTGCTCCAACCGTCAACCGTTAAGATTAATACATAGGGAAAATAGCGCACATAAATATAGGTAAAATATTTTATTATCAGCTTTCCCGTTTCCCAGGGATTATTATTAAAAGAAAGGCTTAAGTAAAATATATTTTCTTTAAAATTTTTTAACACATATCTTATAATAGTACAAAATACTTTTATCAAATTAAAAGACCACTTAACCTACAAACTCTTTATGAATTTGCAATCCTTTAAAGGGTATTTTCTGAATGCTTCTTAAAGTGTTTATACCCCTATAAAGGGTATAGCTTGAAAATTAAACCCGGAGTTCCTATCGGGATGGCCGACAGAGAGGAGGGAGGCCCCTTCGGCCTCCTACCCCTCGTCACAGACCTGTTGTAGGCTCTGTTTTTTTCTTTTTTTGACAAGTACAAATATCCGAATTCGGTAAGGTTGTCTTTTAATCAGCCTCAGTTTCAGAGTCGCAGCGCCTCGCTTCATGTGGTTTTGAGTTACCCATTCCCTGGTCACTCGTCCGATTCTCCGGGAGAAAAAGAACAAAAACATAAAAGACAACAATAAATATATAAGTATATATACATTTACTCCAGCTCTGGTTGTCGTATGCACTATAGTGAACCTATAGAAATTGTAGAATTTGTTGTCGTTGATTTGGTGGCCGCTCACGCATTGCATTGATTTTAATTGTGAAAATCGTTTTATTTACTTGGATCCAACAGAACGCAAACGCGGAAGGCAGACGTACACCCGGTACCAGACTCTAGAACTGGAGAAGGAGTTTCACTTTAATCGCTACTTGACCCGTCGGCGGAGGATCGAGATCGCCCACGCCCTATGTCTCACGGAGCGCCAGATAAAGATTTGGTTCCAGAACCGGCGCATGAAGTGGAAGAAGGAGAACAAGACGAAGGGCGAGCCGGGATCCGGAGGCGAAGGCGACGAGATAACGCCACCCAACAGTCCGCAGTAGGATAGACGGAGTCTACCCAGTTAAATGAAATTTCTATCTAAATACAATTTACGTTAGTTCGGAGAGCGCAAATGAATTTACTTCGACTTCCCAGAGGACTATCTATTAACTATCCAATCCGTTGAACTTCGCGTGAACAAACCTAAACTAAACTAAACAAAGAGAAGAGCTGAGAACTCTACCTACAACTTAGTTAATTGTTATTATTTTCTACTTATTATTTAATTGTACACGAAAGGCAAGTGGAGAAAGCGAAATAAGATAAACGTAAAGATAGCGATTACGATAAAGATACAAGTAAAGCGTAAAACTCAAACAAAACCAACTCATGTGACCTCAGATCTAAATAAGCTATATTTAACTATAAAGCATATATATACACATAAATATATGAATAACTATAAATGATACCAAGTAAAGCTAAAGGCAAGGAGTAATATATAAATAAATATATATGAAGCATATATACTATAACATTAGTTCTACGCGTCATAAGTACTGTACGATTAACTTATATATACACCCCAGCATAAACCCTAAACCTAAAGCCTAAACATTAAACTAAATCAATGTTTGTAGCAATCCTAGCGCAAAAATATAAAATAAAATCCAATAAATATAAAATTAAAAACAAATGGCGTCACAATCCATTGCATGTTGGTTCACGAACCTATACATTTTTCATAACTCTGAACATGATAATAGAAAACTTCGATCTAAGTGAATGTCGCACGTTTAGGGAAAGAGATACCAAAACCACTAAAGAGCGTTGCTTAAAGTAAACTAAACGTGTTGCACATACAAGAAAAGTAAAACCTAGAAACTGGCAGAAGCTTAACTATAAATAGAAGGAAATAACAAAAAATTGGCCAACCTAAAAAATGTAAATTTCTACGGTAATCCATTATAAAAAACTCGCAATTGGATATTTAAGCTTAACCAATTTGAGAGTTCCTCTTTTTTTGGCTTAAATACCCATTATTTCTGTACTTTCTTTTATATGTAATTTCTTGTGCAATTTTAAGTTCTTGCAAAAAACAAAATTCGAATTAGGTCGAAAAGGATATAAAGTATACCGAATTAAAAAAATATCAATTGGCAAATGAAAAAGAGAAATAAAAATTGTTAACAGAGGAACACAAAAAATATGTATAAACAATGAATTCTAACAAAACCCCTGTAAAGTAGTAAATTAAAATGCATTATTATACGAGATAGTAGGGAAACCACTTTGAAAGAGCAACCGAACGATTTATATATGAATATTTGCCTAACAACTATATTAATGTATGTGTACGTAACTTAAACTCATTTTCCACGCCATCTGTGGAAATCCATATACCAAAGTCAAAGGAACGAAGGAGAAAGAAAGGAGGACGGGATGGAAAACTATAAAGTATCATATGTTTATATGTAGATATATATGTTTAAACAAGCCTAATACAAAACATGTAACTTTATAGAGTGTTTCGTTTGTAACTTCCCCAGAAGTCCCATTTCCCTTCCCAGCCCGATTCCCAATCCCAGGTGAAAGGATTTGTGATTTGCAATAGAACAGAATAGTCAAGAGAAATCTGAAATCTGAAAAAACTTTGCGTCGTATTGGCTAAACAACCTTCAGAGCGAAATTCAACTCAATCCAGATACGTAACTTTCGGCCTCATTCTGTAAGAAACTAATTTAAGTTTCAATTATGAAAATTATTAAAAAATGAAAAAAAAAATATATATGTAGAAAGTAGAAATTCACAAGAAACAAAATTCGAAAGCGTTGATTAAAATATATATATTTGAAACAAAACTAAAACATTAAATAAACCCAAGCATTTGTGCGAAATTCGACGAAATGTGGAAGCTAAACAATTTGTTGTAAATAAAATTTAAACGTTAGTGTAAAGAAATGAGCGGAGAATGCAGTGGAAGGGCTGCAAAGCGGAAAGCATAAAGAAAATTATAATTAAATTACAAATGAGATTTTGTTTTTATTTGTAATATTTATAATAAAAATATAGTATTTAAAAATTTATAACGAGGCGGCTATTATTAGGATGGGTTTTTATTTTAGTGAGTCCCAGTTGTCTGGAGCTTCTAATAGTGAAGGTACGTTTTTGTCATTTAATTATTTTGTATGCACTTAATAATTTTTGAATACCCTGTGATTTTTAGTGCACACTAATCGCATGAATGGAGATTTTCGAAGGCCACTGATTACGTCAGAGGGTAAGCACCGAATCGATATAACAATTTCACGTGGTACAAGTCACTAAACATTTGTTTTTTGCAGGCCTCGACCGCGGACCATTTCTGAAACGATCTTATTAATCTGACATCATAATAAGCGATTAATCAAGTGGCATTAACAAAGCCCTGACCAATGGCCAACCCAGACACCTGAGCCCCGGACCCAAAGACCACGATCACCAGCTGCTCCACCCGCATAAACTCACTTCAGGTTGACTCAACCCGATCTTTGAGCCAGCCAGGAGCTCAAACAAATTGAAATTTCATTGTTGGCGTAATCGCCAGCCATTTGTAATCGCAAAACTCAGTGAATGTGCTCACGTTTATGTCACAGAATCACATAAATAATTCAAGCAGAATTTTGAGTTTGGAAAACACCCAGCAGACATCCTTCTACCTTCCACCGAGGTGTTCACCGCAATGACAACGCATCCCTAGATGACATAAATAGCCTCCGATTTGAGCAGCTGCCAATTTGGACTCACGGATGCGAATGTGAATATGGCATTTCCATGGCCGAATCAGCGACATCGAGAGGACGCATATTTCCCACAAATATCTGCCAAGTTTGAGTTCCTATTTGGTTTTCGGTCTGCTGAAGTTAATTAAAATGGTTCCTACTTGGGGCTCAAATAGAATTTCATTATGGATCCTACCTAGTCCACTGAGTGTAGAGATATAGATCTTAAAGAATACATACTTATGCCGTGAGTCTCATATTTGATGGGGTGTGATAATGAGTTGAATGGCTTATTACAAAGATATTTTCGTGTACAGTTTTGTAATTTCTGCCAAATTATCCATATTGCTTGAGTGATGGCATAATGTGCGAGAGCATTAATATTAGTTTGTTGTTTATTTGAATAAAGTCTATAAAACAATTCCTTTAAATTAGAAAAGAATGGAACCATTGTAACTGTAATTGTATAATTATAATTATTTTAAAAATATAGTTAGTCGAATCGTTAAAATATTTCATTAAAATAGATTTTTTAAGTCGGACTCTTTTCCGCCTAACGAAAAACTTTTGTATTTTTATTTTGATTGGAACCCATTAAGTATATTTATACCCTTGCAAAGGATATATTGATTTCAGACTAAGTTTGAAACGCAGCAGGTTAGAAAATGTCGGAAATTTAAAAAAAAGGTCCGTCCGATTCGAATCAACTTTCCTCTCAGTTCTAAAGATATAAAAGTCCTTTTCCTATTAAAAGTCGAAACGGGAAGCACTACATAATATAGCTGTCGTGGAAATGTATTCAGATAAATGGGCATAAAGTAATGTTGTTTTTGATCATTATGTGTTCTATTTCGGTCTATACTAGATTTAAGTTATTATATTATGTCGTTTTCTGTGTGATATAAATCGGACGATTGCGACGATGTCGTAAAATCAGCTGAAAAAAAATAATTGATAAGATTAAAAACTATTTTATAGTTTCGTTGTTTTCAAAAAGTGTTCTTATAAGGTATATACTATTAGTTATTTTTACATACATAGAAGTTTCTGATAAAAATTAATTAGGCAGAAATAATTCCAGCGAAATTTATATTATACAAGTTTTAAAATGATGTTGTAAAATCAGTCAAATATTACCTTTTATAAAGGTTAATGATTAATAATGAGAGAGAGGTAGGAAATAAAGATGTAAATAGCTAATATTTTATCTACCAGTAACCTCCGCCATCTGCCAACAAGCAAACTGCAACATTCGTTAATAGAACCATATGCCTGGGGCTAACTCGAGATGGATACCAAGACACTTGAGACATCTCACACTTTCAGATCGAGTGAGCGCCATGGAGAAACTATCAATAATCACTTCACTGGAAATAAGACAACACTTCAAGAAAACTAAGATAAATCATTAATTACGAAAAGCAAATTGAGACTGGTTGAGAATTTGTAGGAAACAAAGCAAGATGTCAGAAATCCACTCGAGCTAATAATGAAGACAGCGCGATGCGATGTGAAGCGAGCGGACAAGTGCCTGAAGACCGGGTTCACACAATCCATCAACCGATCGGCCATCGATCCATCTCTCGATCCATCAATTCCCATAAATCATTGAAAGGGCGACTGCTCGATAATTAGAAGTGGAAAACAAACTTCATTTGCTTGGTTCCCAGTGCCGAATTCAATTGTGCAAAAAAGCCATTACACATCCTGGCTGGCAATCAGCCAAATGAGCTTCTAATAGAATATTAACTCCCAAAAAGCGATTCGGGCAACCGCCTAACCGACTGCAGTGGTTATCCCGGGAAATTGGAGTCGCAATCGGACTTAGCACACTCACAGATGCAAAGATACGGATACAGATGCAAAGATACCCGAATAGAAGGCAGGTAAACTGGGCCCAGAGCAAACCAGTTATGGGACCAAACCGAACACCGAATCCAAGTCCGGTTTTGAGTCGAGTTCGAAAGTCTTTCGAAGTGCGAAAATTCGGAGATCGCACTAACACCAGTGCAGTCAGCCACCAATACACTGGCAGTCACCTGAGAGAGAGCGCACCCACACCAGCGAATGTTCGAGTTCGAATTCGATGTCGAGGGCTCGCTGCCGGACCTGAAACACGGACCCTCGAGCGGCCCTGTGCAGTTCCTCCTTTTCAGCCGTGCGATGCGCATGCGATGTCCAAGGAAAAGCGCTCTACTCCACACCATCCACACACAGCGATACAGAAATAACGGTGGCATGGCCGCTCAACATGCGACGCACTCTACGCACACACTTGTCGCCTCGCTCGCACGCGCACTTGCTCCATGCGCATGCGCGTCGATGGGCTCCGCCCCTCCGAGTTTCGAAATACTTGACTGACTTTCAATATGGCCGCCGTTTTGACAGCTCCTATTGTGGTGTTTGTTGTTGTTGCGCTAGTGTGAGTGCTAGTATGAGTAGGATGTATTTGTTTTGGGGCAACCATTTGCCGGCGATCCGACAGAGTCGGCGTGCACTTGCCGTCGGCGGAGCGGAAATTAAACCATAAAGTGAATGCAGATTCTGAATTTGTATAGTGATGTTAGTAATCATATAAAGGAGGTACTACAATTATTATTAAATATTTACCAATGTATCTTTATAAAATGAATGATACAGCGATAAGATTCTATAGATGTCAGCTTAACATCAATATTTTATATTCTTAATTAAATTCATGAAAAAAACACAATTCTAAAATTATTATTATGATATTTGCCAATGTATCTTTATAAAATGAATGATACAGCGATAAGATTCTTTAGATGTCAGCTTAAACATCACTATTTTATAATCTTAATTAAATTTATGAAAAAACAACACCAGGTATTTTATTTGAATTGCTCACAAAAATGCTCGGGCTTTAAAATTATGATAAAAATATATGTCATATAAATAAAAAAAAATGTTAATTTTAAAAGGCAACATTTTTAATTTTATACTATCATAAACCCATGTAAAATACAACATATTGCATACATGCCCAATAACATTGTGCATATATGCACAATAACATTAAAAATGATACGCAAAATTTTGTATTTTAAAGGAAGTCATTTATATTCCTTTTTATACAATTCCTGCATGAATTGTATAAAAATGCGACTGCAACTTATTAATAAGTATACGTATAAGTATATTGACTTCGGAAGACATTTCGTTTTCCAATGAAAAGACCTGATTCAGATTTCGATTTCAATTATCGCTACCAACTGTTGAGTTCATAAAACGAAGAAGTAATAAAGCAATCCGCCTTCAACATTTCCCTATATGGCTCAATCTTTTTTGGCGATATGGCTGGCCATTAAAATTAAGTAATTTGAAGACAAGGCAGGGAAATGTTGTCACAACATTCCACTAATTATCCGTAATGCAGACAGAACACAACAATCCGGACTGCGACCAGGAACGACGTCGCTAATGATCGAATCATTTCGGATAATGGGCCAAATGAAGAAGCAGGGAACTGTATCTGTAACTGTATCTGGAACTGTTGGCCATAAGAAAGGCCAGCGACGAAAAGCGGTAGAACGAGATACTCGACTCTCCAGAAGCCAAACTGAAAATTGAGCTGCAGATGTAAGTAAATCAAATAAAATCACGTGTCATTTGTCTCTGCGACTCATTGAAAGATAAGATTTTCGAAAGAAAGACCGCTCGCGTTTGCTGGGAGCCCGAGATACCGATTCGGATACGGATACGGAAGCCGGAACTTGGAGCTGGTCAAATGCACAAAAATGATGTGCGAACCCATTAATCAAGGCTTTACTAAATGTAATATGCGGTTAAAAGTGCTAATGACGCTGGTCGGGCAATCGTTTAAGGCCCATCCCCGAGTACCAACCTCCTCCCCACACACAATCACACTTCGAGGAGCGGGACTGGAGCGGACCGAGCTGAACGGATCCAAACCGAACCGAACTGCCGGCGGAGAGCAAGGCAGTACATAAAGTTTAATGAGCAGCCACTTAACACTTTCAGAGCTTTTTGCGTTTTGCTGTCATTAGAATGATTTTTGCCACTAACTACGATCCCAAAACGCACTGAAAGAAAGCCGTCTCGCTTGGACAATGGCTCAACATAAATCGAACAGTAGAAATTGGCTTACTTGGCTTTATCATTAACGAGTAACCACTCAAATAATAAACACTTATTTATTTCTAATTTACATATTCAATTGTATTAAGGTAAATTTTAAATTAATGTTTTGTATTAAAGTTTAATAAACACTTATTCATTTCTAAAATGTTTTTCCATAATAATTTATAATAATGTAAGTCGGAAACACTACATATTCAATTGTATTAAAGTTAATTTTAATGCGATTTAAAGTTTGGGAGGACTAAACAAATTTTAGAAATAAGTGTTTTGAGCTACAGGTTTCAGAAATACTAGATTCCAAAATAACACTTAAAATGCAATCTTCTGCTACGATGTTCTATTTGGAATGTATCGCAGTAACATATGGACAAGTTTCCTAATTCAAAAGTCCAAATCTAAATGCGATATCTTTAACATTTTGGTAGGCGGTGTACCTATCCGTTTTAGCCTTTTCCCCCTTTTCCCCCCTTTTTCGACTGCGGCCAGTGCATATTTCCTTTTGAACCCACGTCGGCGTCAATGGCTATGACGTTGTCGTCATTATCGGGCCATGTTCGCAATATTGCACTCTCTCAGCCCCACCCCCAAATGCCGCCCTCATTTGGCACGAGAGTGCAACCGAAACAAAAACTGAAACTGTTTCTGATGCCAGAGCTTGGCCTTAAGGGGCGGAGGGGAAGGGGCACAAGCTCACCGCCCACCGCTCACCGCCCTCACGGTATTTCTTCGGAGGAGGCGTCAAACCCAAAGGAGCTGAGGAGCTGAGGAGCTTCCTGGGAAAAGGGAAAAAACGGGAGAGCGAAGCGAGCGCGTGTATTTTCAAAACAAATCGGCAACAATTTCATTAAATGAGTATCATATTAAATTTAATGATGCAGCCGTATTTCAGTTTTCGTTTCGCTTTCTGTCCTTTTCCTTGCCCTCTTTTTGTTCTAGGAGGTGAAACGTCGATCAAGGAGTTGTGGGGGGATTCACAAGAGCCAGAAAATCCGACAGTAGCTGATTTCGGAAAGTCTTCATTTATGGATAGCGAGAGGGGCGTACAGAAATCGAGGTGTCTGAGAATTCTCTTTGAAGAGATATCCATATTACACCCCTGACCATTGACCCTGATAACACTCTCCGCATTTCCTCAACTTGTTCTACTGCTTTTTTGAAACTGAGTGACGAATTGCCATCGTAACTGGCAACGATTATGGATTGTAATACATCTCGCAACTTGCACCTCATTGATAAGTATCCGCTTGTGTGCTACGACATTGACTTTTAATTATCACCGACTTGACTCCTATTTACGAGTCAATGCATTGTGATTAAAATAGCAAGAGGGCAAATGTGTTATTTTCAAAAATATGTTATGGAAAATGGTTTAGCTTCAGGTTCACTTTATTAAAACTACTTTAAGAAATTAAGAGAGCAATAAAAGATGGCACCTTTTGTTTTTAATTGAAATAGTTTACATTAAAAGATCAAATTCAGACCAGACATATCGTGGGCTAAGTTTCTACCTGATTAAAATAACGATGGGCCAACGAATCCTGTGTCCTTTCCAGGGGCTTGAATATAGGGGACAAAGTTGGGAAAAACCGAAAAAATATCCTGGGAAATAGAATAATGCGTAAGCTCAGTCAAGTCCATTACCAGAGTGAGGGAGATAGCATCCACGGGAGCGAGATGGAGACAGAAACATCGATTGATGTCTGACTGTGCGGGGTGGGGGAAATTAACCAATTTATCTTTGTTTTCTGCAGAACCAGTAGAAGCTGAGCAGAAAGCTTCTGGAACAAAAGCAGAGAACAAAAAGTTTATAGTAAGAAGGCAACAAAAGGATCTGGCAGTACACATCAGCAACAACGGCGACAATGGGGCGAAAAAAGCTAGGAAAGGGTGGCGGACTCAAGGAGTTGCACAGAAAGGATTCAGCCATTATTGGAGGTCCTTCGAGCCAGGGGACTTCCGTGGACGGAGTGTATCGCCAACGTGTGACACATTTCTGCTTTTAAGGAGGATTGCATTTGTTACGCGTGCGTTGCCTCCGCTACGGTTCAACGGCAATCGATCAAGAGCAAACATTTTTCGGTTCGGTTCCGTTCAGTTCAGTTCAGTTCGGTTTTTTGGTGGGGCTGTGTGTTAGGGCGGGGAACCCGAAGAAACCCGGCGAGTGGGACAGGGAATTTAGTCAGTTTGAGTGAGTGCTCTCATATATTATTCGCCAGCTCCGCCTTGCCCTTTCTTCCTCCTTGCGACTCTTTTCCCTTTTTGTGTGGCATTAACGAGGAGAGGACGACAACAAGGACAACGACTGGGGTTTTGAATTCTCACTTGCCAAAATGTAATGCTATCTTAACCAACATGTGAATATTCATTAAAAATAAAACAAACACTTTTCATTTCATCCAATGGTGTACAATTGATTTGCAACATATGCTAATAACACTTACCACAAACAGTCAATTCAACTTTACCATGTCCCAGTTTTCGGCAGTGTATAAACGATGCCCCGCCGCTTCCAAGCACGCTTCACCCCTCCCACGCTGAGTCGCTGCCTGTCACGCAATGGTGCATGAAATTTGCCTGCCATCGCGACCTGGCTAGGCGCACTTTCACTTTCACTGTCTCCTGGCTAGGGCCAACCCCTCCCAAGATCCTGTGCCTAGGTAACAGTTGGCGATATTGCTACTGCCATTGGGCTAATGTTATTGGGTCGTCCTGCTGGCGGTGCCATTCCTCATTTTCCGTTTTCCTCGCTTTTCCATGTGCGCCGACTGCAGATGTGCCGACAAGAGCAACGGCAGCCCGTGGTTGTGGCGAATATTACGTGTCACTCTTCACATGGCCACGCATCCGTTGCATCCTTGTTTACACTGCTGACACCCTCGCAAAATCCGCCGACCCCCACAAGACTCCACTTTCCACGGCTGGCCGGGCAGGAAAGGCAGCTCAGGAAATTAAATTCCATAAATCTTGGCTGCCTGCATCGGAGTTGCGAGATTTGCTGCGGGGTTAGCTTGCTTTTTAATATGCTAAGTGGGCACAGCAACATGTGGTTGCCGAGTGGGGAAAACTAAACGTAAGCTAAGTCTTTAAAGCGCTAAGACAGTTTGGTGAGGTAAGACATCTGCAGATGATCGGATCTAACATTGAAGTAAAGTTCTTTACCTGCAATTTGATTCTGCTGAAGAGAACGTTGGCTCAGTGTAATAATATATTTATATTTTACAAAGCCACAGTCCTTGTTTATTTACACCAGCATTTGAAACAGAAGTTAGTTATATGAAAAACAAAGTTATATAAATCAGTCGATTATAAAGCTTTGCAACCTTAATAACTTATTTCCTGATGGTTTTAATTGCATTCCTTGTGTTTTGTAGTCAAACTTAAATCCAAGTAAAGCCAGAAGTCTCAGAAGTCTCATTGTCCTGCCTTTTATGAACTGATCTTCAGGCCGAATGCACGTCAATTTGACCTCCACTCAGTCATTTGGTGAACCGCGAGTTGAGGACATCCGACGAGGCTATCTGCTCCATCATCATCATTAGAAACTGCGAAAAGTCCACCGAATACTCGGCGATGGCCTTAACTCGTTTTTGATGCTGCAGCAGCAATCAGAGGCAATAACGACCCACCGCACTTGTACATATATGGCCAGACAGCTGATGAATCGGACGAGCCATGGAATTCATTATCCATTCGGCCAGCCAATCTGCAGGTGCCGCTCGAAACTCGAAAACCGTCGCTGGTAATGCAACTTTAATTGCTGATCGTTCGTTAATTGTGGCAAATTATGGTGTGAATCGGCGAGTGCAAAAGCCCAAGCCGGGCCCAAACGGGGATTAGCCAAAGAAAGAGGAATCTCTTGATTGGAGTAATTAATAGCAACGCTTTTGAGCGCCACCAAAGGAAGTCGCTTGATTGTGTGCCTGCATATGGACAAATGCGGTAAAAGTCGAAGCATAAACTTGATGAATGTAAGCGGGTAACATTTGTATCTTCCTCTTAGAGAAAAGTGCTGCTCAAAATGTGAATTTTCTCTATGTTTGCCCTTGCAGCAATGTCCAAGCTAAAAGTTATGAACGGCAGTATTCCCACAGAAATTGACTTAAATAATATGTGTTCTACTTCTCTGGCAGCAATCAATTTTAAAATAAGTGTATGGCCATAATAAATTGATTTGATCAGAATATAAAACATTTGAAGGCATTTTCGTTCGGGCCCATAAGATATTTTTGGCATAAAAACATAAATGGTGCATGAGTGATTTTTTGATGGCCCACTTTGGAATAATTTCATACTATTTGGAGCTGCTAAAGCGTTCGATTTGAGTCGTGTAACGGAAGTATGGCGATCTTCCCGATCAGGACCCTAATTATGGTTATGGTCCGTCTTGAAATAACCCGCCCGAGTTCAGGTGTGTGCATTCTGAGCAGCTCATAAATATTTAATCGCGAATTTAGAAGACCGCGGAGAGAAAACGACTTAGCCTGTTGCACTTGGATGCCCCGGCTTCTGGATGTGCTGCCTTCCTCTTATACGTGAATGGTCTATACAAGCGTGATTAACAAGAATGGTGGCAATTACAGGAAATTGCTTCCTTGCACCTTCCGCAGAGCCAGTAAAGGGAAAATAAAGGAAGGCAGCTTGAATATTTCATACGGAAAATGTGCGTGCACTTTTTACTTAATCGTAAATTTGATGCATGTTTAATGAAGACGTTTCATCGGCGAACCTCCTCTCTCCAGCTCATTTTGCAATCACTTTAAAAGCCATAATAAGGGTGAAATTTTAATGACTTCATCGGCAGGTTGGAGCAGTCCGGTTGCTGTTGACACAGCCATTACCCACAGTACAGGCAACAGTGCACTCCACTCCACTCCACTCCTTTCCCCACTTAGTGCGTGTTTTTGGGCCTAATTCACCGAGTAATTTTATTTTTTGTTGCTAAATAATTCGAGCGATTATGGAAAACAGCCTTTTAAGAGGCGGTCGGCAAGTGCATTCAACATTCTCGGGTCAGCCATTTTGGAAAGGAAGAAGGTAGAAAGCAGGGCCCACACAATCAAAGGCCTCTGCAGGTTTATCTTTCGGATGCCATTAAGGTAGCGCTCATCTATTGACAGGTAGAAAATTTATCGCCTGTTCGCCGGACTGACCAAACTCAAATGAGTTGGAAAACCAGTTTTCCCACCGATTTCCCAGCTGCATGAGGTCAATGGCTGATTTGGGTTCTCTGCCTCCTCTCCGATTGCTTCGTTTTAAATTTAATTACAAAACAAATCCGTGTGATTTGCATAAAGTCTAAATAGTCCACTGCATCGAAAAAGAACATAAATAAATCCAAAATGTTTCCCGGTGGCCTAAGACAAAGGCTACTGAGTTGGTTAGATAAGCGAGATAATTGCAATGGACATTATTCATTGTGTGTGCTTTAAAATTTCAAATAAAACCCTTTAAGCTGTTTACTCACAACGCGGTTTACTTACAACGACTTTGAGCTCTTTTAACATTATTATTAAACTTTAATAAAACTGAATGTAAATGTATGCATTTAAAAATACAATGAAACAGACTGTTGCCTTCGAAACTGGTTGAGCGTAATTGTTATGGGGCTAATTAAAAGCGAATTAAATTTAAGCATCAGTCTCACACTAATGAATATATATTGATAATTACCACAATTATGCAAATGTGCAACCACTTTATACGCTACGAAAGTAAGTTTCCCCAACCCCCTTCCATTTGCATTATCAGTCGGTGCATGGCCCATATACAATGACCAAATGGCGGGCAATTTATCTGAGTGTAGGCAGGGTGTAGGTTCCCTTACCTAAAACGCAACTTGAAAACCCCGTCAACACATGTCCTTCAATAGCAGCAGTTCGATTTATAGGACCGCTCTCCTTGCCCAGAGCCTTCCCTTAACCTTTGACACCCTTGTGACCCGACTTACTCTCACCCATTTCACCCATGGTGTGCGGAAGGAATGTCCTTGACATTTTCTGGATGCATGGCAAATTGATATGCAAATATTGTCCGTTCACTGGTTCGGCAATCCTTTGTAATCCTTCTCCAAGGTAGTATATGTCCTTCAAAACGTCAATTGTCGAAGGACACTGACCGTCATAAAACATCACTTTGCACACATCCTTTCACCGCGTGGGCAGGGTATTGGGTGTCTGTTTGTTTTGTGTTTTGACTTTATCCTTTGTGGCCCACTGTCTGTCTGTGATTTATGGCCTATGACTTTTGACTTTGACGGTGCAGATGCGAATTGGTGTAGATACGCCACATGGCAATGGGAATGGGATGTGCCGAAAGCAGTAGATCAGTTTCAGTCTCATCGCCGCCTCAATCGGTACAGCCCAGTACTCTACTCCGACTGTAAGTTAAGTTAAGAAAATACCCTAACCATTCAAAAATAGTTGTTTGAAGTACACTTTTCGGACAATTTTGCAATTACGAAAAATATCTCTATACACAGTTTGCCTATATTAAGTAAAGTTTTTAGTTCATATAATATCTATGATATCTATATATTATAGAAAAAATAATAGTTTAAAGAATTTCAGGTATTTTAAACGGTACATTAACAAATTTGTTCTTGCTTTATATATTATGAAAAGAATACTCTGCATACCATTGAGTTACCTTAAAAACTCGTAAATTATTTTGATAAACATATTTAAAGTGCTTTTTATTGGTCAATGCTCGACAATAGCATTCTCTCCTGTTTTATAATAGTTTGTCCATGAACATTTTTCTAAAAATATTAAATTTAATTAAATTTAAATATATAAAATGGAATTGATATATATATAAATACAATTTTGACAATTCTTATATTTATTATATTCGAATTATTTTAACCGTACATATATACCCCGTCAATGGAAAGATATTTTTCAGGTTGTTACAGGATTTTAAAGTTACTCATCCTCCACCGTTTAAATTATCTTGGGAATTTCTATTTCATAGTCCACTCTTTTCATTACCCGAAACAATCTCTATTACCCTGCATGTGTGTGGTCTCAGCCTTTCTGGCCGTTCTAGCCCACTCTAATTGTAGCCAAGCCACTAAATTGGAAGCCGAATAATGAAAACAAAAACCGATCAGCCAACACAATCAACGGGATATTTAATTATAATTTTCCTGAGCGAAATAAATGAATTCTGGTAATGAAAATTCGCTCACTTTAATCGACTCGAGCGGCGGCGTGACGATGATCGATTTCGAAAGCCCACGATACCCGGGCAGCGGAGAGTTGGGGGAAAAGTGGAAGATGGGCCAGGCACACCTGTTTAGCCCTGGTCCGAGTTACTTCACAAAAGTCTGCTTCTGCCATAAGACCTTGTTCCAATGGATTATTAATGATTGGCGATCGATCGTGGGCCGATCGCGGCGAACGCTGCCACAGAAATAGCCACAGATTTAGCTGGTAGCCGCTGCAGCAACTCCTCCCCTTCGCTCATCCACTTGGCTCCCAAGTCAGCAGGCGTTAGCGTTTAGCGTTAACGTTAACTCAATCGACCTGTCATTTGGGCCTCAGCTGGCTCCTCGCATAATTGCCCCCGTCACTCGAAGCCGTTCTTCGGCACATCATTTATCAGGGCCTTCTATTTATAGGCTCTCGATCCGGCTGCACTGCACCAAACCGAGCTGGCACAGCCCAGAAGGGAGAACTTTCTTTTTCGTCTGAGGAGGCGAATACAGCAGGAACTACCTCAGGATATAGTATTATAAAGAGTTAGTTGTCAAGTAAAAGTGGTCGTGTTGGGGAACCAAAAAATCACTGCTTAGCCAAAATGTTTCGTTCAAAATTATAAATATTTTATGTAGCTTCGTTCCAGCATCATCTATTTTATCTTTCAGAACTATAAACACCAATTTAAGTGTGGTAAGAACGGTGCGGTTTCTTCGGTTGCGGATTTGCATTGCTGGTCGGCGGTCATTTATCAATATTTGGTGGAAATTAATTAGCCATCGTTGTGCTCTGTCTTTAATTCGATTTGTATGCGATATCGGGCTGGGTGTGAAATTCACGTTTGGGCTTCATCAATCACCCAACTCCACTTCCACTTGCCGGCTCCGCTCCACTCGAAGTGATCAAACAAACGCAAAGTCGACATGGAGTCTACAAAAGTGTTGTTAAAGGATACAGAAAGTCTCTAACGAGGCAGACAACACGGTACCTCGATATGGGAGTTCTGTAACCCACCCAATCATTTCGTCGTGCGTCGACACACTTTTCAATTGTTTATGCATTTCGGTTTTGTTTTTCCGTTTTAATTTCGGGCGAGTCCATTAATTTCCGATGCGACCGACTGCCCACGGATCGAAACGGATCCTTGGAATGGGTCTGAACCGGACTGGAACCGTATTTCCTGGGCTGGACGTGCGTTTAGCACATCTTTGCAGTGGCATCTCATAAGCATTCATTAATTCTGACCACTCCGCTCGTTGTATTTTGTAATTAATGATGTTCAACAAAACGGCGGCTCCTCGGCTCGCTTTATTTTGGTTTTGGTTTGGTTTGGTTTGGTTTGGAATGTTTCCCTTTGCTTGCTGACACATTGGCGGGTGGTTTCTGTTTACTCGGTTCAACCTCATCATTGTTTCAGTTGTTCTTCATATTTTATAGGGACACGCAGGTCTTGGTTTATCATTACTTAATGTTGAATGATGTCGAGTGTTTGTTTTGACGGCGACTGTCCTGTCCGACCTGCTAAATTAAACATTTAGCACTGTGATTAATGGTTTTCCAATTAGTTGCGAGTAACTGCCTTCAAGAGGTGATGTGTAAGCCAGAACTGGTTGGTATAAAATCTTTACGAGAGTTCTCTTGGCTGAAGGCAAGAAATAACAGGCAATATTGGGGAGATTTAGGGAATCAATTTATTTCCTTTTAATTATTTAATAATACTGTAAATTAAGAACTGTATACCATTTGATAATTGATGGTTAAATGTAATATATAATATTATACTCCATATAAATAAGACTAGGAAATTTATATTTTAGTATTTACGCCTTTTTTGGGAGAGAGGGATTTACCTTTTTGATTTGGTAATCATTTGGTTTTTATTAAATTCCTTCCCTTTCTTAATATTTCAACTTTTCTGAAAACGTTCCCCATCTACAAGAGTTGGCATCCCATAAGAATGCAAATATTTGTGAATCCAAAACACTTAATGCAAACACATAAACTGATTTCCGATACAAACACGCTGACTCGCAAAGACACTTAGTTCAGAAAAGAGGGGAGCAAGCACAACAACCCCCAACACCAAAAAATTACCCCATTGCTTCGGGGACGCACCCAAAGAAGCCAATTCTAATTCCCAGAAAATACTTTTCATAAAAAATGTGGAGGGAAACAAAGGAAAATATTTGACATTAGATTCGTCAAACTCATGCGTCGAGGGCGTTTGGGTGGTGGATGGCCTGGGCGGGGTGGGCGGTGTGGGCGGTGTGAGCGGGGTGGGCGTGGCGACGACTATGGCAAGTGGCTGAGTGACTTCAAGGCCCAGGGCATAACTGAACAGGATACAGAACACAGGACCCAGCTCGCGTTCCTGTTCCGGCTTTTTGCCTTTCTGCCCGTCTGCCATTAGAGGCTCAAATGGAAAACGAAAATGTCTGACATTGACAAATGCCATCCGTCATTGCAAACACAAGATTGATATAGATTGGAATGTGACACAAAAATACGCACAACTGCCACCACCATCGCAACAGCACCACCACCATGCCACCACCATGATGCCCATGCCAATGGCCGCCATACGCACAATTGTGAGTGCGTGAGTATCCGCAGAAGCCGTGTGCACCGGAAAAAATATTTCGAAGGCATGACTATTTATTATGCTAGTCTTAGATGAATTATCTATTGGCCTCGTGCTCGATATTTATAAACATTAGAGCCTTTCAAGTGTGTATTTTTGTTAGATTTTTATTCGTTCTTCTATCGAAAATATTTAATTGTTTCTTTAAAATATATCTAGAAGAAAACATTAATAAATAATACTCGTATGTATATTAGCTTACGGCCGATATTATTACAAGGGCATGACATTGATTAGCTGTTACTGGTTATTTCATTGACTGTCAAATAAAAAAACATTTTCTCCTCCGACCTCCTTTTAGACTAATACGTATTAGGAAAATTAATCGGGACCACTTTTTTCACGTGTACAAGTCGCCGGCTGACGATGACACAAGATGACGACCGCTGATGAAAAACGTCGACGTCTGTCCATCATGTCACCCTTGTTTCCCCGGAGAAAAAAAGTAACAGAGAACTATGGTTTCCCGAAAAGAATATCCTTGTGGGGATGAAAAGCGGATTTTTTCACGCTTTGTCCTTTCTTGGGTGGTTTTACGAGTTTCGAAACGAGCCAAGCGAAATACAAAATTTACAGAAAATTGAGTTTGCCATAAAAATTTCTTTATTGTTCGTCAAAGAAGAGCATCTGCCAATATTTAAATATTTTTAGTGCACTCTAAAAATAAACGCATATTGATGATTGGGCTTAAATGAAAAGTTTGAGAGAAAGGGCTTATGTAAGCACTCGCTAATTAAATACTACAATTTTGTTGTTACCTTTAAATTCAAGCAAGGTTTTGAAAAATATATAGAGCAATTCTTTTTATATACCTATATCGAAAACGTTTTGATCCGCCCCGGTAGAGCAATGTAAACCGCATTTCTCCCGTTCGCATTTGTGTGCGTGTGCGTGGCACATAATAATGGTGGATTTTCTTTGTTTGACGTTAATTTTTTATTCTCGCTGCTTTTGTCTTGGCGTCTTTTGTCGCGACTTGCAAGTTGCACTTAAGTTTATTAGAGAGAACAAAGGCGACGCGGAAAAACATTTGGAAGGGTGTGGAAATTTTTGATAAATTAATGTGTGCATCCATCTTGCTGCGCAGAAATTTGCATCCCACAACGCCCCGAAATCTCATCTGCTCTTCTGCATTGTATGCTGCTGACAGCGCAAAGTCTAAATCTGTTTTTAGATTGCAGTGAAATAGTTTTCGGAGGAGCTGGCAAGCAAATTAAGTCGATGTCACCCATGTCGGCACTTAAGCGAAGTTGCCAAACTTTCGTCCAGTCATCGCTCCCCGAATAATAATCAAGTGCTAATTATTTTATGGTTTTCACAAACTTTCAACTCACACACACCGCAAATCATCGCTCGAGATACGCATCGATTTCAGCGCTTCGCAGGAGCGGGCATTCGTTACATTTCCTCCTTTCGACGACTGTAATGAAACTTCCGCTGGAAAGCCCCAGCCCCAGATGATTCCCCGCCCTTTTCTGGACGCCCCGGGAAAACTAATGCCCTGCCATCAGTTGACGATGGCATTCAGATTAAGCGCTGCCGGCACTGAATGAACTCGATGCGGTGATAAAAGCATTAATCAACCAAAATAGACGAATAATCGCAAAGGGCCAGCGCAGAAAAACATGCCCATGCCCAAAAGGAGCCAGCCAATGCTAATTCGACTCTGAATCCTACTCCTGGCCCTTGGCTTCCTCGGATGTGATTATGTAATTTGTGCGGCACTTAAAAAACAATTAAATGGTATTCATGAGCTTCGAGTATATTTCTATAGAACTCTGGAACCAACAGCCTTACCTGAACAACATTTCTTGGTTTATTGAAAATCCCCCAAAATATTTCCGAATCGATCAAAGCATCTTGAAAAAATGTCTCATATTTACCCATGTTTGACATTATACACTCATAAGGACTTATTCTGAAAACATATAAAGGATATATTGATCAAACTAATTGTCAAGGACAAATGATTAAATGCTGTAAAAATGTTGATTCATTTGTAAAAATGTTGCGTTTGCTGGGAGTTACACATTTAATACTTTGAAAATAATTTGTTCAACAAGTTATGCGGTAATAGATAGATGACAATCGATATCAGAGGACAAATGAGAAATAAGCAAATAGACATTCACAAGCTCTTTAAAGACCAAACTAAACTATTATACGAACTGCTTGTACTATTTCAATAGAATAAAAATACTAAATATTGGGATATATAATATACAAATACTATTAATAATTGTCCATATAAACACTAAGATAGAACATCAAAACTCAGATTTTTCGTTATATAATTTGGTCCCCACTTATGCCTGTATGCCTTTACGTTCCCTTATCGTATTTTGGTGGGAAGCTGCCTAATGAGAAACCAAAACCCCTCGCAGATCGAGACAAAGTGCACAGTGCGGAACAAGATCTTCGCCTTCAGGAGGTGAACTGAGATCGGGAAACATGAACTCACACTTTGGGTATGCCGACCGGGCCCGACAATGGTTATTAATCAGTTTCCGATACTGCCGTCGACCAGGAGACAAGAGTTTTGAATAAAACTCACAAATGTCTGGGAAGGAGGAGGCAGAGGTGCACAGTGATCACTCCGAGACCCGAAGACCCGAGTGCGTGTCGCAGTCACACTTTTGTTGTTAATTGAACGTGGCAAGCGAACGACAGAGCGCCCCCAGAATTTCCCACTTTCCCGATTTTCGTCTCCACCATTGCCGATCTCAAGTATCTTCTGGGGATGTCGATGCCTTGGCACTAATGCCGGATTCATGCTAAGTGGTGTGCCACCTCGATCTCGTTGGTAAGTGTGCTGGTGATGGTCTGGGATCCGGGATCTATTCATAGAAGCGCTGTCATTGGACCTTGCCGCTAGATGCCAGCTCTTCCGGCAATTGATTGATCATGGAGTCTGCCTGGGCGATGCTCTCTGACGCCTTGATACAAATCCAATAGGATATAGGGTCAAAAGTCAGCCACTGCACTGAATTAGTCGTACCACTTTAGAGAGCGCGAGTATCTACCGATTTGCTGTCCAATTTTCAGTTGCAGGACTATTTATGAGTCCAGGCTGTGTCATTTTTCTTGCCTTTTTTAAAATTTATGTAGTTTAGTTTTAAATGTTTCTAAAAAACATGCTACTGTGCCTATCAATCCTTAAAGCCAATATAAGCTTTGGTGGTCGGAAAGCGTAATAAAAAATGCACAATAAAGTCCAGGAGTTGGAAAGAATAAAAGCACAAGAACGCCCTAAACAAAAAAACAAAATTGTGTGCCTTTTTTGACTGGCAAGCTGGCAAACCACCTCCCTCCCTTTCACCCCTATCACCCATCTCACTCGCTCCTGCAGAGCTGCTGGACGGACTTGCTGCTTCTTCCGAATTTTCGGCTGTTCTTCGTGTCCATCGAGTGATTTTGATGGATTGCTGCCATTAATCTATGACGTACGCAACTACCAAAGGAAATGCCATCATCATCAAAAGCAGCCCAGCAGACCGAGCCAGCAGCCGGGATCTGAAGCGAAGGGAGTTGGTACATGCTCCACGGAGGCAACAGGGAGGGCAGAGTACGGCAAACGGGAATGGAAACCAGGAATTGGGAACTGGGAAGTGAAAACAATGAGCAGGCCAATGCCAAGGGCTCCGCAGGAAATTCAATCCATGCGGCTCAAATTGCGGGCCTGCTCCTGGCTAAAAATGTAACGTTTGGGAATTGCTGATATTTCGCTTTTATTTTCCCAAATTCAAGCTTTTGGGCTTATCTGGGGCAAAGGAACTGGGAATACGCCTAACACGCATCTTAGATCCTTTTTACTATTAGAAGCTAAATATCTAACTAAAAAACATATATAGTAAAACATAAATAATAGTTTTATATTTATTTTGTAAGCCATCATATGGCTGTACTAGTAAATTCTGTCGACGCTGCTTACACGATTACATTATTTTCTCTGAAAATATTCGGTAATCTTAAAGATTTCCATTTCTCTTACTCCAATCCAATCCGAGCGGGTCTCTCAACTGAGACGCGCCATGTCAAACCATTTTTTACACACAGCAACTTTGCATCCTCCCCCAGATGACGGGGATGTTTGTATTTCGCGCAGATATTTTTTACATTTCTACATAAATGCATTTCATGTTTACATTTTTCCAGTGACAAGTGTCTGAATCACTGGGCGCTGCAGTCGGGATGACATATGGAGGCAGGGAGACCCAGCGACACGCAGCCGACAATCGATTAATCAGCGAAAAATAATAAGAAACACGTTCGCTCCTCCCCGCCGAAAATCCTGACCCGCGACTCCCCGGAGATCCAGGAGATGGAGATGGAGATGGAGATGGAGATGCAACTGCAGTCGGGAATTGGAATCGGAATCCCTGAATGCGGAACTGATGTCGTTGGAGCACTCAAAAAATGGGAAACTCCAACGTTTCAGGCAGACGAATAAATAAAAAGCAGCAGCATCTAAGGCAGCGCTACGAAAACAATTTTTAGATGAATAAAACTTTGGGTAGAGTTGGCTCTACTGATGTATTTTCACTAGGCGGGGGATGGGAAAATGGTTGACAAAGTCGCGGACGCTGAAAATAAAGACAACAAAGCCAAATGAACGAAATGTCAAAGCCAAATGACTGACCAAACTCATTACAACGAAACTTCAAATTACCCAAATTAATCTAATTTCTGTGTGAGCTGCTTTTGTTTGGCGTTGTTGCTTTCAATGTCAATGAGTTGAGTGGTTGGTCAGTGGGCAAAGTTTTGATTCTTCCCATCGTTCGACCGTAATTTGTTTGTTTTTTTTTTCTTTTTTTTGTCTATTCCTTTGATTTCTCTGTTAACACATTTTCCACATAATGGGGAATTGTGTTTGTCATTTGTTCGGCATTTGCCCGGGGCATTTGAATATTGAAAACAGATTTTATTCCATTTATTCTTTGCCAATTTCTGTGTGCACCCAGTTAATTATATCTTAAACGGTTGCCACGGGTTCCACATCAAAGCTTCCTTTAGAACGAGCTGTCACTCAAACAAACCAATGGCAAAAGTCAGACAGCGATTCACCCGCTCTTTGATGTCGGAAACGCATTTAAAAATTTGAAAGGTATGACAGCGTGACACGAAGCTGTATATAAAGAAAAGTATCAAAATGATTTTCGAAATTGAAACGTTTATATTTTTAAGATATTTCAATTTTTTGTTGCATAATGAGCTTTAAAAACAGGGAATTAGGCAAGTATTATTTGCAGTACAAACTGTATGTAGATTTTGTGTGATAAAATAATGAAACTATACTTAATTATAAGAGTTTTAGTACCCATTGAAAACAGTAAAAAACGTAATGCAGCTCGAATTTAATGTACCATATACAAGTTCTGAAAATTTCCCACAAGTGTTGAAGAAAAGTTTAACTTCTGTAAACGATGCTCTAAGGTCAGGTGTAGAATATTTCCCTGAAATGCATCCGGCACCCATCTCTAGGTGCAATCTCCTGCCCACCCGACTGCATCTATATTCATAGCCATATAGCCTCGTCGCCCCGTCGACGCCGTTGGCGTCATTATTAATTTGTGCCTGAAGTTGTGCAGGAGTTTCAAAATGAATTTTTATGCCTGCGCCATTGCGTCGCAGCTTCTGCATCTCTCATTTCGATATTTTTATTTTTTGGCATCACGTGGCTATTTCCCCCGCAGTCCCCCATCCGACTGCTGTTATATGTGACATATTGCCGACATTGATAGTATGAGACGTTGCAATGCAATTTGTTGTGCTCGTCAACAGGAGTTGCTACCATTATTCAACCGCCGAGCGAGATACGCATTCAAATGGCAGCAGATCTCCTCGGTCTAGGTGGATTCAATTTAGGCAGATGTTCTGCTGTTCTATGTGGATGCGTGTGGGGGGAGAACCTGCGAATGTATTCATGTATTCATTTTCAATGAGGTTTTGTTTAAATACTCGTATCGTGTTTCTTTTGCCACACTTACCCATTTAAAATTTAATCAGCGAATACAAAAATGAAATAATATTGATTTAAATAAAATTATGTATTTATACTCATTCATTCTGTAATATAAAAAGTAAGCTGACATGTTACATAAAGATCCTTCGCTGCCTTGCGTCAATTACAACGATTTTCTTCGGCCATTACATTCAAGTCGGCCATTTTGCTAGTGCACCGAATGACTGCAATTAGTTGTTCCCAAACGAATTTCACTTTTCGATACACGGGCAATGAGTGCGTAATTTCCTTGTTGAGGCAGCCACGCATGAAATGCAATTTTTCACTTTCCCTTTCGCCGCCTGGCTTTTCTCCCTTCCTCGGCCATTCATTCAGCCGATCGAACACTAATTACAAAGCAACATCAAAATAATTATGGCCACTTTGGTCATAATAACAGAAGAATTTCCACGTGTACCTGTGCTTGGCGGCTGTTTCTTTTGGGTCGGTTCGGATTTGCTGAAATTGCTTTCACATTAAAAACACTCTCACCCACCACAAGTCCTTTCAGCCTACCTGGACTCCGTCCGGCAATTAATACCTTTCACTCTGGCCCGTTTGATGTGCCCTGTCATTCCGCCACCGCTGCCTGTTGACCATTTGTTCGTGTCAACGCCGCACCGACTGCCTCTGATGCTGCCACGGATTAGAAAGTAATCACGGCCGATAAGAGCCGTCCACCGGCGAGCGTCTCCGGGGACCTCAAGGTGGGCAGCGGTCAAAAGCGCTGCGTTCCGGCCAGACTGGCAATTTAAATTACACTCGGGTCCACCACCCAAAATAATCCCACCCGGCGACACTCGAACAAAAGGCACACACTTTAATTGTGCTTCGGTAGCTCCCGAATTATATCTCCTAATATCACCTAAACAAGGATTTTAAATAAATACATACACATTCCTTGGTTTATTGTTATTTGTTCCCACACGACCTTGTGTACAATTTATATTCCCATATCAAACCTGGGTAAATATAAAATATTATGGTTTTAATTTAAGGTTTTAGTAAAATAAGAGTTTGATAGGTAGGCTTTTATATTGAGAGCCTCTTTTGATGACCTAATTATGAACATTCTCCTATAAAGTATATGCTTTTTTCAGTGTACATGCCGCCCACACTCGACTCTCCGTTCGGTTACAAATGTCCATTGGGACTTTGATAATCTGTCATTCGCCATGATGTGCTCCCGAAGGCGGCCCTTTTGGATCGGCTCGGTTGAGTTTGGTTTGGAGTTTGGAAGTTCCACACATGTGCCCAGACAGAGATAGCGAACTGTCAGGGGGAGCAAGGGAGAAGGCGAGTTGGAGGCACAAGGAAGGGACACCAACTGGCAATGAAAAAGGACGAGTGTTCATATAAATGACCAAAATGCCACGCACTGACCCAACGAATGCCCATTGCCCATCCCCTGGCAGATCTCACCCACTTTGCAGGCCACCCACCCATCCACCCATCCACCACCGCCCACAATCCACCCTCCTCCCGCAGGACTACGCCCATTGGCATCGACGACATGGCAGATAAAATGTTTCAATGTCCAATCGGGCAATTTGTCAAAATACTCACCAATGGACATGCTTATTTCGTTTTTTGCCCGCTCTGTTCGAACAAAGTATTTACTTTTTGTGCTAATGTGGAAATTTGTTTAGTATTGAGATGAACTTTAATGCTCGCGCTTAGGAAAAGATACTTTGAAAAGATAAGCAAAAGCATACATATTTGCTTAGCATGGAAAATGGCGTATTCTAAGCAATATTCAGTAACTTCAAGGGAAAAATTAGCATACCATTCAAATTATACAACGGATTACTGGTGCTCTGTTACTTATATTAATTTTCACTTAGCACGGCATCAATTTTCCGTTGTCTTATGGTCGCACCCCTCCTGGTGGGCATGTCAAATTAAAAATACTAATAGAAAACACTTTTGCACCACTGAGTTATTTAATTACTTTATCCCGACTTGGGCTGACATGAGGTAAGGTGCCAATGGAGCATATCAAATTCAATTCTAGCCAGTTACTCAACAGCCACGACTGCACACGCCGCCTCACATTGCCATTGTTGCTGTGTGTGGGCGCCAGGAGCTGATTAATCACCTGCAATTAGTCAGCATAATTTCCGCTAGATCATTTTGCATTGGCATTTGCATGGCCTGCATATACGCATGTTCCTGGCTGCCTTAGCGCACTGCGAGAAATAAAACGCATAATAAATTAGCCAATTTATAGAAATATGTATAACTTATATATGATAAATAAGAACGTAACAAAAGAATAATGTAATGTCAAAGATTAAGATTCCATTTCAAAATCATTAGAACTAGATAAGTTATTAACTAATTTTTGTCAATTGAACTCTGTTATTGGATGCAGTGTGACTTTGTATTTTGTGCTCAGAACTTGCGAGCCTAAGTAAGGCCGAAATGTTGCGAGTTTATAAAGTATATTGAATGCGTAATATTGTAATGGCATTCCGGATACGGAGCGGCATGTTGCCGAGCGGCTGTCGTTGTTTGCGATGCTCCTGCCCGCATCCTGAACGCATTTTTAGCTCCTGCTCCTGCTCCTGCTCACGCTCCTGATCCTGCCCCCTGCCCCATTTCATTCCCTTCGGAGAGCTGCGGACGCCGTTGCTGCTTTGTAACAGTCTGATTTTGACATTGACGAATTCCCAGGCATTTATCATGCACTACGCCCCTGAAGGGAGGCCGAGTCAGTAAAAGAAGCGAAAAGGATACTCTCGGACTGGCCCCGTCTGTGTGCTTGTGTCGGCCTTAAATGCCTACCATCTTGGTGGATGACGGCGATGACGACTGGCCCAAAGCCCAGCCAAACTCTAGCAGCATTCCGTCAGAGGTAGGAACCCTCGATGGCGTTGAAGTTTTCATTATACATATTTGATCCCCGGAACGTTGCGTGGAACAAATCCATATCAGTCAGCGGCTGGGAAAACCGGGAAACCCACCAAGCGATGCGTGTAATTAAAATGTTTTAATCTATGAGATTAAGCGAACTGGGGGAATACAATCATCTAATTAAATTTGAGCCTATAAAGGTTTCTCTCTGCAAGTTACTCAAAATCATGTTTACATGTATTCTCTCTTCTGTGCATTTTAGTCTACGTATATTATTTTGTTAATTCAAAATGGATTTTTGTGTAAAATTCTTTTAGGACATCTATATAAGTCCCTTATATGCAATCAAGTCTCATTTTTCCCTAGCAATTGGATGCTAGGGTGAAATGAACAAAAAATAAAGACACTTAATAGCCTTATTGTCTCATTTGCCCTTGTGATCTGAAGTTTATCATTAAAGGAGTAAGTTGAGAACGAAATTGAAATATCCACACCTAACTGATTGTAATCGATTCGGTTGCCAGAAAGACAGAGTCTTCGGCGGGATTCGGAGGTTGGAAAAACCTGTAGAACCTGTAAATGGTTCCGAGTATTCTGGATCCCGACATGCAAACGAGCCAAATATTAATTGGGATGTCAATTTTAATTTTTCCCTTTCGTTTCTCCGAGACTTACATTTAACAGCTCAATTAATTGTGGGGACTCATGTGACCAGGACGTTGGTTTCGGAGTCCGAGAGCCGAGAGCCGAGATTTGAGTTATGCGATCCATTGGCATTATCTGAGGCCCGACTTGGGCGCATGTGACAAGCGGCAACTGATTCATTCGGGGACTATCGATGGTAAGAGGGATCGGCGAGGCGATAAAGATCTCAAAAGGATCTTGCTGACTGTTCTCTCTTTCTTCTTTCTCTGTAGCCCTCTTTTTCTCTGTTGGGGCCGGGGAGAATTAATGAGCGCCATTATAGTGCGACAACTCTTAGTTGTGGTGAAAACGACTTTAAGTCAGTTTAAAATTGAATAATATTAATTCGCGAGATAAGGCGTGTGATCGCGGCCATTAATCAATTAATTAGTTTACCTTTTGTGCACGTATTCGGCATTCAAGCGCTTGGAACTGCAGCAAATAAATCCAGAGAGAGCAACTCAATCTAACAGAATTATAATTGCCGAGGAAAGCCCTCAGTTTGGAACAAAACAAACCCAAACACAATAAAAGTTATTTCCCCTAGACTTCGAGGTGGAAAAAACGAAGCACCGCCTTGCGGCACTTTTATTACATTTGTTCTCCCATTCTCAGGTTGCTGTGGCTTTTAATGACCGTCGAGCAAATAAAAGAAAAATGTGGTTCTGATTGACGAATTGCGTGCGTATAATTGTGTCTTCCAGATATTTTTGTTTACTTGCGCCATATTTACTCAGAGTTCGCATTGTGTGTCTGCCTTGCAGGGGAATTAAGGGTAAAGGGGAGCATTGGCCACAGGAAAGTTTAATTGAGGAACAACTGTAGAGAGGCGCCATACGAAACTTTAGCCGGTTCACGCTTACGACTCACGCAAGACAAAACAAAAATGTCGGATATCTTTGAAGTCTCGGCGAACATCAGTAATGTATGAGAGTCCACCGGTTTCTATATGTTTGCCACAAGTATTGTTTGAGGCCGTGGAAACGCATTCATGGCCCGTGATTAGGAGGACAAAACGGGAAAGCATATTACTACATAGAAGAAGCTAAGGGGCAACCCTAAGCTATTTTAACGATATTAAAAATTTTTAGAGATATTATGCAAGATTTTTTTAATTGAAAGCAAAATTACTAGTGAAAAAAACAATATTCCGAAGTTATCCTTACCAAAATTTAACATTATTTTCCAAGCACCAACACAACACAACATTTTTATTTTAAAATTCGTTCTTCTTCCCTTATTCGTCCTTTTAGTTCCTAAGAAAATGTTGCTGGTGCTTACATACATGTTGCCATATAATAGCAACAAGGTATCAAGCAGTGCATGCAAGCAGTGTATGCATGGACACGAATTTTGGTTGTTGTCTTTGATATAAGCATGTTTAACAAGTCTAATGTAGATAAAGGATGTTTAAAATTTTCGAAAACATCAAATTAGAGTATTTCCTATTTGAAATCACAATTGCCAGCACACATCTTCATTTTAACCGATTTCTAGCCAACACGGTTAATGCTCGTTTTGACTGAATTATATTATATAATTATGTAATCTAATTTAACAATTGTAACTGTAACATGGTACATACGAATAAATATATATATAAGTGGGACACCTATGGGTGATGCTGTATGTATACTTTAAAAAAGGCATAGAGTACATAAAATATATTTAATAAACACACTCATGGAAAATAATAAAATTAATTAATTAATGGTAAATCTTACAAGGAATTCGTTGTACCTTTTCAACAAAGTATTTTGAATGGCCATTAAACTGAGCTGATTTTATTATCTTCTATGCCATTACCACTTGCAACGTTTATAAAAATGGCAACTAACAAATGTATCAGTTATGGTTTTTCTTTCTTTTCCCGTTTTTGTTTTTTGCTTGTTTTTTAAGTTCGTTCTTTTACGGAAATAAAAATTCCCTCTGCAAGTGTAAAAGGGCGGTAAAATGTTTGCCTGCGTACTTAATAACCATTACTACAAAAGGAGAAAAACTATTTTGTATATCTTTGAAAGCTATACGCGTGTATCAAATTTGTAGAAGTATCAACAAATTTTTCACACCTTGCGCGAAATAATACTAGCTTTCCTTCTTTTAGGAATTTAGTTTTGCGGTGCCATGGCCGTGAAAATGCAAGTATAATGCGTGATATAGCTAAAGCTAAATTCCGCCGATGCGGAGGCGGTGCTGGTGGTTCTCTACCTCTCAAGATGTGCTACGTCGAGCGGTGCCATCCGCTGAATCCGAGGATGCATATGCATCCTCACATGTTTTTCGGCGGCCTCTTTGACAAGAATATCCGCGGTGGATGCCGGTCCTCTTCGGTGCGGGCTCCGCAGTGCATATGTTTGATTAAAAATTAAAATTATCTTTTACGGCCCATTTAAAATAAACCGACCAGAGATTTCCTCGCATTCGCTCTCATTTTCAGAATAACGAAAGACTTTTCATTAGCTGGCGGGACAGGCATCAACAATAATTGAAATATGTTTGCAAGATTACTTTACAAGATTATTTCTTAGTTTTAAAAACGGTTGAAGTTTAAAAAGGATTTGTTTCATAATATTAATATTAATAATAATAATATTAAATAATAAATAATAATAATAATAAAAGCAAATACTTATGAAACACAGACAGTTTTAACTAGTTGTAAGTAAAAATACAACCAAAACAGTCTTTATGTTCGAAATGAATTCCAAAGTTTATATTTGGTTTGGCAAACGGCAGTGAAACAATTTTTATAATCCTCCATTTCAACGGCGGTATCCAAAATCATGTTTTACAAAAAACCCGAATCAAACCCGATTCGTGTATAATCAGCTTAATCATAAATTAACAATAAAAATTCGTGGCCAGCGCCGTCGCCTTTTGCAGATAAATTAGTCAAAGCGACACGCCATAAAGCATTCGGTGAACTCATAAATCCCCCAGCCTCGCAGTGGATGGTTTGGGATCGCGAGTTCTCAGTGGCTGCGATATGGCTTATTACCATATTGATGTTAACCTCTAGCTGGAGCAGGGTTCAGCACTGATCTAGCCGCTGGCGGACGATCAGGTTTGGTTTAGTTTTGGTTTTGGCGCTGAATCCATCGCAGCTTGGCTCGGAGATTTCATGGAAAGTACAAGAAACATAAACTCAGTTTATGCACTGGGAAAAATGAATACTCGGATGTAAAATTCGCTAAGAAGTGTACATTTACAACGTACCAAGTGAATTTAAACTAATAATTAATATATGTTTATAATAAATATTAATAAACATGTTATTGAAAAATATGAGTAGCCCGAAGTTATTGAAATAAAAATTGTTTACATCACAGTATTAGAACTTACATTTTTTCCAAGTGTGCATAGAAATAAAGCATTCGGAGCGACATCTTATCGCGGTGGCCATAACTCATGCATCATACCATGCTGATCTCGATCTCATTACCATTCCCACTACGTGCATATATCCATTCCTGCTCCTACGACTTGGTCTGTGGAAATCGGTGGCATTTGCCGGGCCATTAGATCGGGCTGCCGTGTTGATATTACCAGCCATTCGGAAATTGTTGATTTGGGTCACAATTAATTGCTTTTTGAGCGCCATAAATACATGGCCATCACAACAAAGAGCGCGCCAGCGGCAGCAACAGAAGAGCTGACCCCACTAAGACTTATCGAAGTCATTTAAGTATCGTTATATCAGGTCGATTATCATCTCATGCTCGGTGATAATATGACAGATACGAAATTTTATTGAGATTTTCAAGTATGCGTGTATTATATAGCCTGTCAAGCACTATAGAACGCCATAACTACAGGCTAATTAAAATATTTATATTCAATTAGGATACATTTACCCTTATGCATTCCTTACTGTAATACTACTTAAGTACTAAAACAATATATCAATTTATTATTGATTACTACATTTTGTGTTCAAAACGACAGGCTAATAAAAATATTCATATTCAATTAGGGTACATTTCCATTAATGTTTTTTCATAACATTAGTATTGTTGATCATACCTGAGTGCTTTTCAATTTAGCATTTTGTTCCTTCCTATAGTACTAAAATATAAAATACGTACATTTACACTCTATACAACTCTTGTTCGACCAACTTAAAGAAGGAGAATGCGTAATCTTAAACCTTTTTGTATATGGTCTGTAAACCTTCACCGACCTAATTTGAATATCACGCTTGATCTAATGTTTTGGATTAGCCGCTCTGTATTTATATACAACATAAGGATAATGTAAATTAATCCCTTCCAGCTAAAGGCTTATCCTTGGCATTCCGGTTCTGGCCTGCCGTGTTCCTTCCCCTTTCGCCAGGGTCGAGCCTTTTGCGAATTTCCTACTATCTCTAGCTACTCACTTAGGCCGCTCCATCTCCTTCCTACTGGCTATAAACACGACTCGGATTAAGGATTCGGCAGCGGCGACTGAACGGATAATTCGCAAACCGACAATGCTCCGCGGACAAAGGTGTTTTGTTTTTATGACTTTGCAACTCCTTCGCCAGCTTAAGGCGGTAACCGTATGCTCGTGTTTGCGAAAGGATAACTTTACGATCGTTATGGCTGAGGCTGGTGGAAGGGATAGAGATGCACCCGAGGTTTTTGAGGAGGCGGTACCTGACGGCTAAGTGGACACAATGGCACCGCCTATTCGCAAATGCGAGTTCTGTTTTGACAAAGGCGGGCTTTATTTTGACTATTTAAAGGATTATGCTAAAGGATTGACTTTGCAGCCTTGACTGGAACCGGGCTTGCAAAAGGATTCCGCCCACAACGAACACTCTTTCCGCGAATCTCGGGGTTTATGGCTCGCGAATGAGTTAAGAAACGACTCCGAGGACCTCAAATAAAGCGAAATGCGAATAAAACGGATAAAAAAGGCTTTGGTTCGCAGAAGGACACAGGAAGAGTTAACGTAACTCTTTCGCAATTTACACGTAAATCTTTTACCACTTCTTCAGTTTTGCTTCGAGTTCCAAGGAATCGTAAGAAAAGGGATGTTGACTGTTAAGAAACGAGCAATTTTCCTTGCAATTTTGTTTGCTTAAAGTTGGCTTATTGATGACTTTAAGGAATTTACAAAGGAATCTATAAAATTCGGCTGCTTAGTGAGTGTTTGCAAAAAAAGTTGACTTTTGTGACGACTGTACAGTATTGTATGTGCAAAGTAGTTTGATGCAAACGTAATATTTTGTATTGCACTGTAGATTTATTCCCCAATATGATTGCAAAAATGCAATAAATTGACTCTTTAGATTCTATTGGAGTAGGATCGAGTCTAATCTATTGACGATTATAGGATAAATTATATAATATGGGATAATTATATAAATAATTTAAAAATATACATTGTATTAGTACATTGTATGTACTTTATTGTTATATCTTTAACGTTTTAAAATATTTGCACAAATTTCACTCATGGTAGCACATTGAAGCCATCGGTATCTTAAATCAAAATAAATTCTAGCCGCCCTGGACTAAAAAATTGCCTTTTAAAATTTCAGGGGCATAGATACATTTCACCACTAAGCTTGCCCAATGTCATTTCGCACCTAATACCAAAGGGCCCACAGATGCCACTTCGAACTCACCCACTGTCCACTTTTGTCTAATGAGTCGGATAAATGGTGCCGGCAAAAATGCGACTGCACATGGATCCCTTTGTCTTTGATTTCGATTCTGATTCCGATTTCGCATCGGGATACGGCTTTCCTTTTGCGCTGCGTTACCCATAACTGTCACGGGTGTGCAATGAAAAATGACCAATCAATGTCTCACTTCAATAGAGGAACGCGAAGGGAGGAAGGGAAGAAGGGAGCAGGGATGCGGTGGTAGAAATGCCCCGAACGCCGACCAGAATGTGACATTTTCTCTGGCGAAAAGAGTGCATTTTATAGAAAATCCGGGAGACAGCAATGGGTCAGGGATGAGGGGCACTGAGGCGAGCAAATGCAGCTGCTCGAATTTGCACGATTCGTGCTCAACATTAAATCGTTTGCTTTTCGTATAAGCTCGAAGCAATGTTTCGACCATGTGCTGTTTATCAGAAATAAGCAGAGATTTCTTAAGCTTCGTTGAAACCAACGCAGTTTATCCAGTTAAGACAGGACTATTACACTAACTCAAATCATAGTTCATACTTAAATATATGAAACAGCCTTTAACTGCTGACATTTTATATATTATGCAGTATGTAAATACCCAAAAGTTAAATTTTTTCTTGGTATAAATATTCCTCTGAAAATGTAATTAGACAATCTACTTTAAATAATTATGACAGGTAGCAGCGATTACTTATCATTATAAAAAGATTCGTTGAAAATTATTTAACTGGTAGAAGGAAGGTCCGACCATATAAAATTTAAATATATCCTTGATCGGGATCAAAAACCGAGTCGATCTGGCCATGTCCGTCCGTATGTACGTCGAGATCTTAGGAACTATAAATGCTAGGAAGTTAAGATTAGACAGATTCCATTGCCACAAACTCATACTCCCACACTTTTCAAAATTTGTTTGATTTTTTGTTCATTTTATTGTTTTTTCTGCCTATTTCGATCGATATGCCAAAAATAATATTGAATTTTCGCGTTGGCACTCCCTCTAGATGGGTAACGGGTATCTGATAGTCGAGGAACTCGATAAAAGCGTTCTCCTGCTTAGCAGTCGAATTGCGCATGCCCCACATTGCGTATCACAGATTCCCAAATTAATGCTCAACTTGATGTGTTTAAATTCGATCGATTTACTATATATTTAAATACGAATTCTATGATGAGATTATCTTAACTACTATATGTACAAAAACATGTGTCAGTCTCCAATTTTTGGCCATTATCACACCCAGCTGAGTGCTTTGGGCTTGTGTTTGGCCGCAGCTAATCGATCGCTGAGAACCCATCATGGCCAGCCACTGGGTTCCGCGCGCAGCAAGGCTCCTTTTCCTGTTTGCGCTGTCTTGCCTCTGCCCTTTGCACATGCGCACTCGTCCTTATGCCCAAAATGTCCTGGGCACCGTAGGGAGTGCGCCCTCTTCTGTGCAACTCGTCGCGTCGCAGCTTCGGTCTCGGCTGTGTCATTTGCGTGTCACCAACAAATGGTCGAGAGAAGTCCGCTTCGGTTTCGTGGCGGTACGGCTTTCGGTTCGGCTCTGAGGAAGAGAGTATCTGAGCATCGCCGCACCTCAGGACAGATGGTAGAGGTCCTGTGGATGTTGCTGGTAGCTGCACTGCTGTTGGTACTGCTGCGGGTAGGCATCGTACTGCTGGTGGGTCTGCTGCTGAGGGTAATCATTGAGCAGGCCATAACCATGGCTGTGGCTGTGGCTGTGGCTGTAAGCGGGATAGGCGGCGGTGGCTTGGTGGTGGTGGTACATGGGCACTGGCACGGATGCTGTGCCGCTGCTGGCGGTGGCGGTGGCTGTGGCCTCCAGTGGCGGCAGGAGAGCGGTGTAGCCGGCACCACAGTGCTCCGGGGAGCTCTCCAACGTGCGATCCTTCTTGGACTTCATGCGTCGGTTCTGGAACCAGATCTTGATCTGCCTTTCGCTCAGGCTCAGGGCGTTGGCGATATCGATGCGACGACGCCGGGTGATGTATCTATTGAAGTGGAACTCCTTCTCGAGCTCCAGGGTCTGGTAGCGGGTGTACGTCTGGCGGGTGCGTTTGGAGTCTTTGCAATCTGTAAGCATAAGCAAGAAAACATGGGTTAGTTTATGACCTTCTTAAGTGTGTGTTGTTTGAAAATATCAAAAATATATACAGAAACATATTTTCAATATTTTTAGGGGTTGCTATTCATGTGTGATGCCTACCTGATGCCAAAGTCTCCTCGATGTGCGACCAATTAAAATCGCCGGCTCCGTTCGGGGCTGTCACAATTCGATGATTGATCTCCTGGCTGACAGCTGACAGGGATTTCTCCCCCGGCGATTGGGGTGGCGTGCTGATGCCTTCGACGGGCGGCAGAGAGGTGGGCGTGGTTGGTGGAGGGGTGGCAAAGTCGCCATTCTTCAGTTTCTGCGTCTGGGACTGGGACTGCGACTGGGGCGAGTAGACGTCCAAGTAGTCGACATCCTCGGAGGCACTGGGCGTGGGCACGGCCACGTACTCTTGCTCGTAGCTGGGGGCGGGGCTGGCGGCGACCTTGGAGGTTACGGCGGGGGCCTTCTTCACCTGCTCGACTGTGGTGTAGAAGTAGTCGGGGGTGTACTTCAGCTTCTTCACGGGATTGGTGAGCAGCGCCCTCAGCGTGCTGGGTCGCTCCTCCACGGCGGCGATGATGGAAGCAGCATCCTCTTCGGCCTTACGCTTGGTGGTCTTGGGCGGCGGGGTGGTGGGTTGCACGGGCGGCACGGTCTGGGTGGTCTGCTCCTGGTTGTTGTAGTAGTAGCATGTCTCCGAGTAACTCTCCTGGGGATAGTAGCCTTGATAGCTCTGGTAGGTGGAGCTGTTCTGGTAGTAGGTGTTGCTGCCTGAATTATCGTAGTAGGTGGGTGGCAGACTGTGGGGGTGATACATGTTGTACATGTTCATGTTGTCGGCGTAGCTGTAGTGGCTCTGGCTGTTTGTGGTGGCCATCTCGGATGTGTGTTGCTAGAATTGTTCTCTAACTCTGCGATGTGCACGCAACGCTGGTGAGTTTGCGAATGAGCTGGTCCTGCGACAGATCCTGCATATATAGCAAAATCACAGAGCTCTCGGCACACGCTCGCCGTTATAGCGCATAAATATCCCTGCGCATGACACTTTGCCGCCTGCTGTTCGCAGCCACCCCTCCGGGGAAACGTCCTTGCAGGCACGGAGAGGGGAAATTATCCGAGGTCCTGGCCACTTTATCCGTACGGGGCCTACCTGCTGCGCGACTTATTACCTACCCATCGCGCCCATTATCATCGCGATTTATCCACCCGCGCACTTCTCCTCCTCGGCGACCTTGAGACGCTGCTGCAGTAATTACGGCCATGAGGTGCCTACCTATGAGGTGCACAGAGCGAGATGGCGCGACTCTCGGCCGATCTCCCTCTAATTGCAATAATCATAAAAACATAAAAACTGTAAACTGTTGCTGAAAACGTTCCTTCGGCGCAGAGGCTTTTTCCCCGACCCGTTTATGGTTCCCTAAAAATTTATCTGGATTTTTGCCAGCGCGCAAAACACCGAGGACTGGCTGCCAGTTGTTCCCGGAATCCGCTGCCCTTTCCCTCCGAATTTATTTCGCGGCACTGGCGGCCAAAGGATAACATTACGTCCGATCCCTGGGACCAGGACTACGCGTGGCCGAGGGTCGCGTGTTTGCGCTTTTTGTTTGCCCTCGTGGCCAAGCAAGTGCGCAACTCCCGAGTCCCAAACTCACTCCCGTGCCTGGTATTTGCCTAAAAACCAGGAGGCGCACTTCCAACATGACTAGTAAACTGTAAAAACGTTATGCCAACTTCCTTTGGCAATTTAAAAGCTCGCTCCGATCATTTTTAAACTCTACGAATGTTCTTTTATTTTTTACTTTAAACTCTGATCTATCGACGTAATAGCAAAAAACCAGCAACATTTTAAAAGTACTAGTATTAAAACCATCTTTTGCAGACCGAAGTTTAAGTAAACCTTATTATAACATTGTTATGAATATAAAACTTGTACTATATTCTATGGTAGCTGTATGATAAAACTCTATTGTTTTCATAAATTTTAAATCGTAGTTCGGAAGTAGCCTGTCGATATAATATTAAAAATTAATTATTAATTATATTTAATAATTTTTAAATATTTTTTTAGAAAACACATTTTGTAAACTGTTTTTTTGGGCGTTCGACTGGGCTTGGCAAAAAACTCGCACAGCGTTGGCATCAATAGGATCTGCATGCTTTATCTCAACTCCTTAGCTTTTATAGTTCCTGAGATCACAGCGCTTATACGGACAGACAGACGGACATAAAAAGACGGACCCTAGCGCTCCTGATGAAGAATAAATATAGTTTATACCGTTGGAAACGCCTCCTACTACCTGTTACATTCATTTCATCGAATCAAGTATTCCCTTTTACTCTGCGAGTAACGCCTAATATATACCATGGATTTCACGATTTCATATTTTTCATTTCCTTAGAAACAGAAGCTGTTTTCTTGTAATCTAGACATCTATTTCTATCTCAGAGTTGCGTAGAGCCCGAAATCAGCTCAGCTAAATTGACTGCTAAAAAACAATCACTTCTAAGCCACTTTTTGTGTTTACATGACTTTCTGATCGGCTTACGCGGCCTGGATAAATTTTATCAGCCACCCCCGTTGAACACCCCTAACATATCGATAGTCCTGACATATGTGTGCATGTGCGAATGCTACCCTTACCCCATCCACTGGCATCCGCATCCGCTGGCAGATTCCATTGTTCCACAAAATTTATGGCGTTTTTCAGTTTGACAGAAGAGACTGCAGTTCGCATCGCTCCGATGAATGTGATTGCTATATTGCCAGTGAGTGTGGGCCTCCTTTCTGGTTTTAGAGTAAGCTTTACCATAAGGGTGTAGAGCGGGGTATACTATCCGACTACTTATATTAAAAGTGGAAAGAAACTGAAAACAGCTTCCCAAAAAATCAAATGCTCTTGAGACCGCATCATGTAAAAAAACATTTGAACTCGAATAATTAATATAATGTTGAGGGCTACTGTTTTTGACAGTTTTTTTTACTTGGGCGTAGCTCCGAAAGGATTAATTGTTTGAATATGTTTCATAAACCAGGCCTAAAAGAGTAGACCAATTTATGTAACTAACTTATATTGAATGGTTTTTTTTATTGCAATTAAATAAAGGATTTTAACTTTTTCGTCTTCAACCGTTAAGATTTCACAAATTCCTCTGTCAAGATTAACCCAAAGCCAACACATGGCCATATAATATTTCGCGCACCCGGTTCTCCAAGGAAATGCTACGGCCTCATGTCCAGGACCCGGGCAACTTTAATTGAGTTGTAAGGCCCACATGCGAGTGTCCGACCACAACACACCCCATCGCAAGTCCGCACCCAAACCCAACACATAATGCGAGTCCTGAGCTGGCCAAGAACTCGTGCGTTTTTATTGTCGAATTAATAAATTACCTTGACAGTGAATCGGGACCATCCCATTGTGCCCGACTAGCTGCATGTCCCTTCTCCCTTATATCCTTTGGAGTTCGATCCCCTCTCCGATTCCGACCATCCTTCCTGCCGTTCCTTCGCTGACGGCGTTGCACATTTTTGGCACTTCCACGGGGGTTACCACCCATCTATAGAGCTACATTGCCGGCGGTTCGGTGGGTCGGTCCGGCAGACTTCTGATAAATGCACGGGAAGGTGAAACAGGCACGCGCCTGGAGGAGGCCAATGTGTTAATTCCCAGCCCTCAGAGATATTTTGGCTGCTGTTGCAGTCAATCGCATCGTTATTTTCCATCGAAGCAGCATTATCAGCTGCCGTGGGCCTTTCGATTCCAAAGTGACCAACATCATTAGGAAACTAAACTGCCAAAAGTTGTATTATTAGCCATCCACAAATATTATTTATTACTTAGTTGTCACCATACATAAATTTATGCACATTAGTATATTTAGAAGCTTCTGAAACACCTATCGAAAAATAATTCAAATCATTTTAGCATTTTTATTAGTTTAAAAGGGTTAAGCAAGTTCGTCATGTGTCTTGTTTACCCAGATAATAGAGCATTGTCTTTTCAATTGGCGTTCCTGTTGCTTGCAGCACATTGATACTTGAAGCTTCAAAAGCTTCTTAAAAATGCCACCTGCCTACTGTGGCAAAACTGGCTTCTTTAATACATCCCAAAATTCCGTACTATGTTTACTACAGAAAATGGAGTATTTTTTTTATTGGCCTATTATAAGCTTCGAAAGCTTCTTAAAAATGGCCCAATAGAGCACCTGCCAACGGCGGCAAATCTGGCTTGTTTAATACATCCAACAATTCCGTAGTATGTCTTGTTTAAACAGATAATGGAGTATCTTTTTCTATTGGCCTATCGATTGTCGATCCTGCTGCTGGCAGCACATTAATATTTGAAACTTCAAAAGCTATTAGAAGTGGGCCAACTGTGGGGCATTACATAAGAAATCCCAATAGGCTACTCCAGTGTCAGTTGGTCTCGGGATTTGTTTGTTTTCCCAGCTTGAGGAAAGCTACAATGATCACATGCTGGGGCCAGTTTCCTTTGAAGATCTCCTCCTGGGGGCTTTTCTCATTATATACCAAATGCCACAAGAGTGGGGAAGGGGTGATAAAAACAATCGAGTATATCGCACTCATTATCAGAGTGAACCATGCGACGACCCGCTGGGTATAAAATAGTAAAGGCCGAGAAAAATTATCAACAAACAAAACAAACAACTCGAGATTGGTGTAAATTCCCCATACTATTCCGATACACCGTCTATATATAGTATCAGCGTCAATCGGTCTAAGGTGGGTTCGCGGATCCCAGCGTGAGGTTTACTTTGGCTTGGATCGCAGGCAATCAATTTGATTGCCTCAATCGGCGGTTAATTAGTAGCGATGCTCGAGAATTATTCAAAATTTCGTTTGCGTTATGGGATTTGTTTGAGTTAACAATCAAACTGCACGCAGTTCGGATCGAGTCGTTAGGTCTGCGCTGGGGAAATCATCTTGATGAATTTGCCAGATGTCTAGATAAATGAAGTAATCTCCAGCTTCTAAACTGCACTTAAGACTGAAGAGAAAGCTGGACAGCATGCAATTCTTGGTGACCTTCAATCGGAGGCCCACCGATGACTCCTCCGGAGGTCAGCTCAATGGGTGGATATAGCGATTCGTCCTTGGATCGGCACCAATCAAAGTCAAGGATGCTGAGGTGCTGTGCTGCTTTTGAGATTTCCTCAATGTTTTGTGCAAATATTTTCCCAATGCGTCACGCGTTGTCCGTGTCCTTGGCTTCTGTTCGAGCTCTTGTGCGTCCTGCATATCCTTGAAATGACGGCGATGTCTTGAGCACTGTTGTGTTGACATCGAAGACATTAGGATCTGGCTGTAATTGCTTCTGTCACACTTATTCCAATTGTCCTGCCGCTTTTCAATAGCGATGATGACCCCGTAAGCTGAATGAAATGGGAATTGTTCATCGCAATGGTACTGTTTACGGCCCCTAAATATACATTTCGAATCGTTCAAATCTCAGCTTGGACCTCGTTAACACCTTCAGTGACAGACGCCCCAACTGAGCTGAAAGATTGATGGCTCTTTGAAAAATGTCAGAATGTAGTCACTATATTGTATTAACTATATGAACTATATTGCTACTTATAGGGATACCTGGTGTTGTAATTTTTAATGCAGGCTTAAAGGTCCGAACATTATAATATATTCAAAAGTGTATTTAAAATATGCACAGCAAAATATGACACGAACAAAAAATCATAAAATGCACAAACCTTTCTTTCTATGTATATTAATGTTGTAGTCTATAATTTAACTACACTTTTCCGGCAACTTGTAATAACTAAGATGGGGCACAAGCAAACCATTTTTTAGCTTGTTGGCAGATATGTCCCGCAGCTATTCGGCATCGTGGGACATCAACAGCTAATAAGGACAAAGGCCATTAACAATGATCAGAACGGAGGTCTCCGGGGAGTTCGACGTAGGCTGTCAATGCGATTCCGCTGACGAGTCGTACGCCGGGGAATCGAAGTCGCGCGCGCTGCTCGGAATTCGGCGAATTCGCTGATGGCATTGGATGGTCTCAGTTTGAATCTAAGAGCGCATTCCGAGGTGAGGAACTAAACTGAACTGGACAGGAGAGCGGAGGAAGGAGGAAGGTGGAAGGAGGAAGGGGGCCCCCTGCGGCCTGTTTTATAGTTTTATGACGTGCCAATAATATTTCCGCCTTGGAAACCAATTGCGCTGCTCGTCGGCGAAGGATACGCGGGCAATTAAGACGCTTAAGGACCCATGACACGGTGCATTTACTATCCATAAACATACGACTCAAGTCGGTCCAAGTCGAGTCGCGCGAGCCTCGTCCTCGATTTAGCCAAGCACCTCCAGTGCCGTCCTTCGACAGAACATCACTCTAATGCGAGACACACGCGTCTTCCTTTCCCAGGTAGGCCTTGATTCGTCCGTGGAAATCGGAGAAATCAGAGGTGGAAATGCCTGGTTCGTGGGCGGGGGCGGTGGAAGGGATTTTCGCTCTGTTTACCCAAAACAGACTTTCCTTCAGCCAACGCCCCCGTCTCGCAAGGAATTGAGCTGTAATGACAGTAATGGGTTCGAAAAGTATTAAGATGCTAGGGAGCTAGAGTGCAAACGTAAAAGGCTTTTCGCCTGGATTAAAATAAATAATAACAGTTTAATATTATTATTCTTGAATATAATTATATTATAAATTATATACGAGTACATAAATATTTTAAAAATATATATAAATATAAATGAAGTAGGAAGAAAGAAAATCACAACAATTAAAAACACCGAATTATTGTGTTAAGCAACAAAGAACTCAGAACACCAGATTTCTGTTCCTTATTTAGTGGGAGTGCGATTTTTTTAATATATTTATATTATATATATTTATGTATAATAAATCAATATATATATTTATAACAAATCAATAAAAAATCAATAAAATAAATCAATAAAACCAATGTTTTATTTATTCATCCGGTTATCCAACGCTTAGCATAGGTAGAATTTGTTAATAATATGTCAAAAACAGAAATCTAAATTGATACAATATACAGTTGTAAAAAACTTGTTAAATACAGAACCCATGGTAAAAAATGTATTTTTTTTTTAAATAATTATTATTTTACTTACATTCTAACTCATTCCTGAATATATACAAATCATTGTCTAATCAGTACGAATCCATTCGCGAAGCATATTTTCAATTTCCCGATTTCCAAATCCACAACACATATTCAAAAAATCGTTCACAACATAGAATTGCTTAAATTCGCGGAAACTTTCACCATTTTTAGGTCATAAAAACGAAAGACTTGCCCGAAAACATGTAACGAAAAATGTGTGGCGTAAATTAGGTCAGTTTTTAGGAAACATTCCAAAACAATGCAGAATGGTAATTTAAATTAGAGCAAACGGCGACGCCCAAAACCTTTTGAGAACGCCGGAATTGTCTCCTAATCCACGGCTTTGCAAGATCGTTGTGAAATATTGTGTAAGAGGTGAAGGTGACGTTTTATTGACTGCCTTCCCGGCTCGTGGGCGGTACCGGGGTGAGGGCAGGAACAATGCCCACAGGACAATGCTAACTAGAGCAGTTCCCAGTTAAACAAATATTTACCTCTATTATGCAAGCCCATTCGTTGCATAGACTTGCATAACCCGGCGCGTCCTTGGGCTGGCTTAATTCGCAGGATACGCGCAGATCCCGAGGAACCTGACCCTGCTACAGTTTTCAGTTTTGAGGCTACCAAAGGAGGCCTACTATGGTAAGAAAGTCGAGCAGAACTCCTACGACCGAAGGCAGCCTCAATAAAGTTTTATTAGGACCTCCGGTCGTAAAGCGATAAAATCATAAATTCGTGTAAAAACTTTTGTGCGTCGCGCATTTTAAATGGAAAACGAGGCCAGGGCCTGAGAACGAGGCCAGGATCAAGAGGAATCCTGGAGACACTACGGCAAAAAATTGTGTCGCGACCCAAAAAAATGCTCGATTTTTTTAACAATGACCAAAATGCGCGAAACACAAAGATGAATTCGGTCTAAAACGTTTTTACAACGCGTCGTTTTTTTTATTGTCCAGCGTATTCCAGTTCCCATTTTTTCCCTCCGAGCGAACAGAGAATTTCTCGAAACCAAACTAGAACTGAGGCACATTTTTTGTGTGCTTTATTTTTTCTAGTTCACGGGAGTATTTTACAACGATTTTTAGCGGAACTGACTTTATGGCAGTCAAGGACGGGTCTCTGGGCCAGGTTCCAGACATCAGTGTAAATTGTCACAATTTTTTGTAGCAGTTCCGGCGAAGACTTCCACAATGGCCTCAAACGGCGTAGATAACTTGACTACCTTAGGAAGATAATGGAAGTACAGCTAAGGACAGTCAACACCCGATGGGAGGCCTAAATTAGATGTAGAGCAAAACATAATGACCGGGCAATTTTAATACAACATGTTGATTCGAAAATCAAGTCAAGTATTAATTTGTTTATCCTAAGTACTGGGAGTACTGATTAAACATTTCCAATAAATACACCCGTTACTCATCGAGGAAAAGGGTGTAGCAGATTCGTTGAAAACTATGTAACAGTTTCCGACATCCCAAAATATATCTACATGTATTTTCTTGATCAAGATTACTAGCCCAGATGATCTGGCTATATGCGTCCGTCTGTCTGTCCGTATGATTGCTGTGATTTCGGGAACTATAAAATCTATAAATTTGTTATTAAGCATAACATAATATCAATAATTATTATAAGACCAATACATTTAAAAGCCTCGACAAGACTGCTGAATGCAGTATTTTAGTAATATTTTAATGTAATTTTAGAAAATGCAATTTAAAGTATTTTTTAACTGCTCAGCGAGTGTGTTATGAGTACATTCTTTATTAAATATTCTTTAGGCATTAGGAACTTACAACAAATATATGTAAAATAAATTTACAATTATCTGCATTTATCGAAACGTTATAGATATTAAATATAATATTTTCTTTAAACAATCACTTAGAGGTAATCCGACCGAAAACAGGCCTTAAGAACATCTAAAGAACATAGTCGAGGGAAAGCAGCCGCATAGTAGCATTGGTGGTTGTTACAATAAAACTGAAAAAGTGCTTAAACTTTTTCAACTTTCTGATGGCAAGATAAGTATTGCTATCATTATGTGTTACCAGGCTTTTGTTGCTGCACATTCGGGTCTCGGCAAAATGTGGCTGCAATTAAAAACTGTTACGCCTCATGCTAATCAGCCCGGGAAATTTCTGAAGGAGATGGGTGAAACGAAGGCCAATCCCTTCACCAGTGAGGCAGCCAACCAGCCAACTCCGACTCCGAATTCAACTCCAACCTCGAACGAGAAATATGCCAGAGACTGGCAAAGAAAGAAATTATTATTTCAGTTTTAATTGCTTTTTTCATACTTTCGAAATTTTCAGCGCCAGGCCGGATAGCCCGTCTTATTCCCTTCAGCCCCTTATTTCTGCGATTTTGCATGTTTGGGCCACATCTTTCACAACCAACAACTGTTTACAAGAAATTCAATTATGACTTTTAATAACCGACAGCTCGGGTCAAAAAGAGTGATTAGCTCGGAATGGTGGCAAATTGCATGTGACGCTCAGCGGCTGCAAAAGAATACGTGAAATGATATTTGCACAAGGGCGGTGCAGATACGATCGTTAAATGGGTTGCTATGGGGCTGTCCGAGATCCCACCTTTCGTGCTGATTTCAGGAATTATTGAGTCTAGTTTTGCAAAGAAGCTCACTTAGCTTCGTATTTTCCAAGAAACCATAACCAAACCGTTTATATACCATTTCTAAAGGCAGTGGTGAAGGAATATGGTATAGTTAATTGCAAAAGAATTTAAGTAAAAAATTTCTTTGTGGTATGTTTTTCCTTTTATGTTGATTCAGATATGAACCAATTTAAAATAAATCCGTTTTCCGTTTAAGTATTTAATTTATTATTATTATTTTATTATATAAGTATCATTTGTAGCTTGTAAGATGTACTGCAATAAAAAGAAAAAACCCACTATTTGTACAATGTGTTTAAAACTTTCGCTTCGAAAACGTAATGTTCCGAATTAAAACGTGAGCTCTACCCCCATTGACCCATATTGAGTTCGTATTGCATCAGTCTACTGAGTGAGCCAAGGTGTCTCCCTGCTTGATTTTATGGGCTATATGAGTGCTGGGTCATTAATTTTGATCATGCCCAAATATGTGTCAGTCAGTCAGTGAGCGAATCGCACACAGAATTTTCATTTTCAGACACACTCAAATTCTTCTCCTGCATGTACTTAAATAAGACAAGGCGCCCACCTCCCCGCCTCGCACATTTTGCCCCATGAAAACCCTAATTCTGAGCAGTGGAGTCAATGGTCTCAACTCCACGGCAATGGAGGTGGAAAACTTCGTTGGGTTTTCCTGCACATGTGTCGGCGGGTGCGGAGGAATTTTCTAATTTATTTTTAGCGTCGGTTCAAGGCTTTTCGTGTTTTGTGTGCTTCACGTTTCAAGTTCGCCAAAGCAAATTGTTAATGGAAATTCACGCGTTCGGAATTATTGATTTTTCTGCTGACGCGTCGGAGGCTGGCTGTAAACTTTCTCCATTGACATTCGAATTGTCCAAATTTGACATGAATGGGACGATTAATGGCCAAGGTCGGTGTTCGATTTGACAGCTCAAAAGGGGAGTTCCGACCCCCTTAAAACATTTGAATATGTTTTGGATTGGCATTTGTTTCAAATTTTTATCGTACTTTAATGGTTATGCCAGGAAAATTGTACGTACTTCACTACTGAATAGCGGCATCTGTGAACAGATGAAATCTAGAAGCAATGCAAGGATAATATTCTTCCAGTTGGATCGGTGAGCATAGAGTTTATAGTTCAGCTGATTAGAACAAATAATTCTTTACATTCTACAAATAGTTTTTTCCAAACTACATGTATTCGCCTGCCCTGGACACAAACCCACCCCCATCCTATAGCAGGATGCACTGCTTGCAGCGGTCCTTACAGCAACACTGTTTCAGATACATTGCAGCACATGTTGCAAATGCAATGTACAGTTGCAATGCTTTGCAACATTTTTAATATATTCTTAAAAAATGTGTATGTAACTTAGTTTTCAAAAATTTTATTGTTGAAATGGCTCCAAAATTTTCGATATTATATTCTGTAAGCAAATAGCTTCACATCGACATCCTGTTGCGGCAGAAATTTATATCCACCCATTACACGACAATGAATAATATGATTTAATGATATTGAAATAATTTAAAATATAAGATTTAATTAAAACAAAATAAATGCTAAAGTCGTATTCCCCGACTATCATATACCCGTTACTCAGCTAGTGGAAGGGCGAACAAGAAATTTCTTCATTTTCTGGAATATCTATAGAAATTACGTAAAAATATCAAAACATTTTTCCGAAGTGGCAGTTTTCAGAAGGCATGGCAGTTTTGGTCGATTTGTGGGCGTAGTTGGCGTAGCAGGAAGACTTTTGGCAAATCGATAGGAATTTACAAAACTAATACAAAAATGAAAAAATATCAAAACAAAGTGTAGACGTGGCTGTGTCTATGTCCCTGTAACCTTCATTCCTAATCTTTACTTTCTAGCTTCTAAAGTTCCTGCGATATCGACGTTCATACGGACAGACAGACAGACTGACAGACGAATGGACAGACGGACATGGCCAGATCGACTCGACTATTGATCCTGATCTGTAATATATATACTTTATATGGTCGGAAACGTTTCCAATGCCTGTTACATACTTTACCCAAGTATACCCTTTTACTCTACGATCACAAATTTGTCTGTTTACAGTATTAATTATTTGTAAAAATTAATTTGTAATAGTAATAGATATAAATATAAAGACATTAAACCATTAAAAAACATGGAAGAAGCAGCACCTTTTCGTTCAAATCATTTACGCAGTTCAGCCGAAGATGAAGTATCTTAAAACCGTGACGAAAGTGACTCATTTGCTAATTCCGAACTCTGCTGCAATCCTTATTTCCCTTTAATGTGGCCTTGATGAGGTGGACTAATTAAAGCGACGCTGATTAGCGGCGGCAGGAGGCCAGAAGTAGAGCAGAAGGACACAATAGAGACACATGTAGCTTAACCCTGCGAACAAGTGAACGCCCGCATTGTTCACACGCATAGTGTGGGCGAAGAACGATGAAGCTAGGGAACTGCAATAGAAGGATTCCGTTGGCGGCGCGCCGCAGGACGATAATGAACACAAATGAGCCTCGGCTTCGAAATCCGAATTCGAATCGGGCGAAAGGAGTTTCGGCTAAGAAATTGGCAAGCATTTGCTAAAAACTACAACTGGAACATGTTGAACAATGCCAAGAACCTGTTAGAAGGACACTCAGCTAAAAGTTCGACCTTGGAGCAGTATTTCAAGAGCAGGCAGTCGGGAATTTTTTCTGACTATGTATCTTTTGTTGCGATCTGATTGATTGCTGTCAGGATTTTAGCTGGGAACGAATCCTAGGGGCTGCTTGAGAATGAGCAGCTGCATTTCATCCCTTGCCGGCCATTTTAAATATTTCACTTCTTAGTTTGCACTTTAAGGATTCTTTAAAGTTACTTGTAGGTTCGTGGCAACTTTCGCCGCTGTCCTGGAGAATTAATCATTGCACAAGTTCCTAGCTTGTGGCTAAGGACATGCGCAACAATCCTCGCCTCCTTCCCCGAGTCCCGTTCTCCCAATTTTCCCCCTCCGAAAATCATCTCGTCCTGCAACAGCTGCGGCCAAAGCGAGAGCAATATACAGTTAAAGCTTTTCCCACTGCGGAAAAAGCTTGGTTATCTGGCTGGCTGGCAATGTGTCCTGATGTTCCTTGTATATGTATTTTGGGGGATGTGTGTATGCGAATAAAAATTCAATCAAAATGGCGTTTGCACAGCGTTGAATGCTGTATTATTTGCTGTTTTTTGTTGATTTATTTATGCATTCCCAAAACGGCTCGAAAATATTCAAAATGGAATCTTTAAAGGTGTGATTTAATGCTTTAGGACTTCCATTATTTACATACATTATATTTATGTTATATATATATACTCGTACATAAGTTTATGTAACGTTATGAAGTAGATTGCATTGAAAAATATTTTTATGAAATTAAAAGAAATATATTCTCATACAGTCTCGCGAAAGCTAATAACTCATAATGGCAAGCTGTTGAATGTGTATTACATTCAATACATTTTGGTATTACAACCTTAACAATATTTAGAGGACTTTCATAGTTTGTCATGAGGAGGAAATGTTCATATAGAGTAAAATGTAAGGCCCAAGTTACGCGCCACTTAACACGACAGAATTGATTGGTAAGTGCACCGCATAAAAAAATTACATAACACATTTTAAAATATGCAGGTACAGATCACATAGTCATATCTCGTGCCTTACTGCTCCTTTCGTGTGTACCAGCACCTCCTGCCCTGGCTCATCGCTTAAGCTCAGCTGTTGTCTCCTCCTAATGACCTCCAAGGCCCTTCTCTGCAAAACCACTCACCCAGTATCAAGACCAAGAAGTCCTCCCCCACCCCAAGCAACTTGGCCAGCCATCTTGTTCAACTAAGTAGCTCGTCTGACAGCTGAGCAACGTTTGTCATAATCAAATGTGAATGGACTGACACTGACGCAGGGACTCTGGAGACCGAGGACTGAAAACTGGTAGCTGCCAAAAAGCAGAGAGAGGAAATTAATTTAAATTGGCCTTTAATGTAAATGCATCTCTCAATGCATCGCCAACTGCAGTTGGTTCTGTAAGAGTTCGGTGCGCTCCAGATACAGCTTATATCCCGACTAACACCGACTTGTGTTTGCCCCCAAATGGAGGGTATTTATCAACTACTCGTAGACCCGGACTACCCATCCCCAACCAATTTCGAGAACCTCCATTTCCATTACGGATGCGTGAAGAACTCAAATGGCAAGGTATTAACGAATTGTCGTGAGTTTGGTTCGGGGAGGGGTATTCATTTTTCTTGGATCGTTTAATTGGAAACTGTTGCTGTTGCATTTCCGTTGATGCACTGAGACAAAATTATAATTACATTGATTCAAGCTTTTTTAATTATTCACACACAGAACACCAAATAAAATAAAGTATCGTAGAGGAAACCTGAAAATGTTTCTTTTAGTAAATACTTGCATGATTGGAAAAATAAAAATGAAAAAACCGCCTGTTACAAAGTATGATTTAAAGATGTTACATTAAAATTTAACATTGCTTTTTAAGAATTTATAAGAGTGACTTTTAAAAGTTACAAAGGGGTTTTTCCTATGTTCAGATTTAATTTAAAAATTCCTACTTCGCGTTACGCGCTATTTTCTTTGACTAAAAACAAACTACAAACGCTGCTGATTGTTTCATATTAAAAATTGAGCGAGTGTGTGCGAGGGGCAACATTTACAATCGGAGGCAACATGCAAGCGATGATGAAAAATCGCCTGCAACATGTTGGATGCTGCTGGGGACCCTCCATGGATCTAGAATGGAATGGGATCCGAGAGGATGGTATGGTATGCTATGGGTTGGGATACGAATATCTGGCTCTGACTGCCCGCTGGCATCGCCAACATCAACTCCAATTACAGAAGTACACGCAGGCGTCTCTTTTATGATTTCTTTTTTTAGTTTTTCATTTATTTTCCATCTTTTGTTTTTTCTTTATTCTTTTATATGCTTTGCAGATGATATGCGGGCTAACTAAAAAGAGCTGACATGTGTGTTTGAAAACGAACACATGTTCTATCACAAGAACAAAACGAATTGTTTCATAAACCTGGGCTTTAAACTCCAAAAATGAATTTATATGAATATAAAAAATGAATTTATTTTTGAATAAGATTATATACATAAAAATCTTGCATCGCCGATTTAAGTTTCTGGACTTGAAAAGGATTTATAGCACGGTATCACTTAAAATAACTCTAACTTCCTTATATAACATTTTATAAGTGCGTTTCAATTAAACGCATTAAAGTTATTACTAGTTAAGTTTACTTTTATTGAATACACTTACTAGAAATACCTAGGCACTGCTCACAATTTTATAAAACAACCTTTTGCTTTTCCTTATCTATTACGTATGACCTAAGCTATTTATGTGTTGATGCATTAAGGTAAGTATGAGGTTACGAAACACAAACATTTGATTCAAAAAAAAAGAGTTCAAAACAATAATCTCATTCAATATCTTTATTGGGTGTGTCTTCACCAGCAACTCGTTTTTATGATAAAAATAGCTAATCAATCTTTAAAAACCCGAGACAAACTAATCAATTGAATTCAAATTCAAATGGCGCCGAAATCAAACAACATTTGTTCAGCTCTGAATCCGAATCTGGAATGTTGGTAGCAAATATGAAATCGACTTTTAATTAAGGCATTTAGCCAAACAAATCAAAATCGTTAAGCCCCGATACCGAATGAATCATGAGAACTTAAACTTGACTACGGTCCAAAAACAACCCGATCCGCAGACCCGAAACAGACCAATAAATTTAAATTCAGAGACAACTGCCAACGAGCTCGTTTTAAAGGAGGCATAACTTAAGCTTCAGGAGGAGACTTTGCATTTTGCCAGGCCAATAAAAATGGAAATGAACGCGGAGCGGTGCGGAACGTTTATAAAATAATAATGCGAAATAATAATGTGGCGGTGATTTAGCGGAACAGTGCCACGATTGAATACAAATAAAGTGGGGGAGACGCCTAATCTAGGATGATTTCGGCCTAATCTGGAGCGTGAACCAGGGGCAGATGTGTCCTGGAGTGGCTGCCAACTACCTGTTTTTTCTCGCTTTTCTCGAATTTCTCACTTTTCCCGGGAGCGCATTTTCCCCAAACCGAGGGAAAAGCTGGAGCGCCATAGGCCGGTTGCCGTGGCACCCTCGTCGCATAAATCAAGGCTGGGGGCGGAGTCTGCCGTGGGTGCAAGTGGGACAGCACGGTTTTCGAAAATGCGCACTGTCCGTCCTCTCGTTCGCACTCGTTGGCTGGGTCCTCAAATGATTTACAGTGTTCGAAACGCACACAAAGGCACCGAAGTAGAGGGTCGTTTTGTCGGTTTTTATGGCTCAAACGTGAATCGAACGTGGCGCACTTCAGTCGCCAAGCAGCGCGCTCGGTCTTCTGCAAATATAAAAATACTCAGATATACGTACTCGTATTCGTACGCGTTTGCAATCCGCGAAGTTTTCGCTTGAAAGCCAGTCTTGCGATTCCATGGAAAGCTCTTTGGCGACGGCAAGGTGCCATGGTCTCCCCATAGCGGATACTCTACCGACTAACTCCTTTACATAGGAGCGGAATTACCTACCCACCAGAAATAATTTCTCAAAGTGCTTACCTTCGCTAATAACTAAGATATTAAAGTGCAGTGCTAAAAGCAAATACAATTAATCCGAAAATAAAAATATACAGTGAAGTGCTGAAAACTTCTTAAATTACAACGGCTTGCTCGTAGCCACTTATTGGATTTCCCCAAATCGTCCACTTAAAGGTAAGAAAATAACAAACATAAAAATACTAAATTCTGAATGTAAGAGAATTAAAAAGTGTTGCACTTCATTTAAAATGTTTAAATGACACCATCGGTAAAACTTTAAATCGAACTGCAACTTGTACCTTTTTATCTATATTACCTTTTTTTTAAATGAAAATTTTAGTTTGTGTAACTCAAATCCTTCTGAAGTAAAAAAATGTTAAGAGTGTTTTTACAGTCACATAAACATGCGTTTCAGTTGTCTTCATAATTTACAAATTCTAAAATACATATCAATATAAAGGATTTTTCTATAACAAGAAGACATAAATTAGTGGTTTATTGTAAAAAAGTCAATATATATACATAAATACATATATATATTTTAGCAATTGCAGAAAGATCTCTATTCACTTTACTTCGTTCCAATACCTCAAAATCATATATTCACCAACTGCACATTTAACTAAAATAATTGTAAAAAATCCAAAATAAAGGTAGATTGTAGACTGCTTTTACTTCTCCGAAAGCCCCAAATGAGTCCCAAACTCTTGATTTATCCCAACTTGCCCGTCCTGGCCAAAAGTACGGAGTTCGAATGTTTATAATTCGTACCCCGAAAACGATCTCACACGGACAGTGTCGGTGAGAACAATAGGAATATATTCGCTTTTCGAACTCCCGAGTGAGTAACGATCTCTCTCAATAAGAACTTGTTCGAAAAGCGGAGAGCGGTGCTTTTCGAACAACCGCTCTTTCGAACTCACACGCACACACCGATGTCTCGGATACGTATCCGTGAGATACACTTTGTGGCAACGAATTTCTGGTTTGGCGGTTGATTCGAAACGTTCTTCGCGCCCGCAAAGGTAGTTTCAGCACTTGCCTAAGAGTGAACGAGATGGCAGAGCGGCGCAATGGCCGTTATCTCTCTCGCACACTTTTCGAATAATGAACGCTGCACTTGGACGACGATTTGTAGCTGTATAGCCGTACAGCTCTACTTGCTCGTACTCGCAGATACAATTGGACGGGGGAAATGGAGCAGTGTGAGTGAGCCAGAGCGCTGGCGTATCTGTGTTTTTTATTGATGCTCAGAAATTTGAATTATGCCCGAGCAGTCAAAGTGAGACATTGGCGCTTCGAGCACGTATCCGCGGATACACCGGAATAACAAAAAACACAAATAAAAAATAGCTCAAGCAGCTTAAACAATCCAACACTCAGCTGTGCCGCGTATAAAGACCCTCAAATACTTTTCGATTTTAACGAAAGATGGATGGACTGAAATGTGTTTGCATCGATGCTGGCGCTGATGGACAGTCATAAATTCGGCGTGAAATTCGCGCAGATTCTTAGATACTTATCGAGATTTGTGACAAATTGCTCGTGTGCGTGTGTGCTTGTGATACCAAAAGCCGTCCAAATCCGTCACTTAGCCCTTTGTGGCCAGTTACCCATTAGAATCATCAAAAACATTCGCCTCCAGGTAGAACGCAGTAGTGTAGCCAGCTTGCCCTCAGGATGCCATCGGTTTAATTTCCCAGATATCCGACTGGCTGTGACAATTCTACCTTTGTAGAATATCTACCTTTCGCCCACAGCGATTTCCGCACTCAGCACAAGTGAAATTCGTGGATCAGTGCAGTGAAAATCAGAAAACAAACTCACTTCAACGGGGGTGAACGCCGTCGGCTAACTGAAATTGTGAGTAAACGAGTTTTGCGCTTTGGAACAGGTTAAAACAGTCATTGAAAGTCTAAAGGATATTTATACGCTTTCAGTTTTTGTTTTGTATTTTTGGTGTTTTTTTTTTTAAGTGCCCAAAACTTATATAGCCATATTTGATCTAAAACGAGTTGAAAACATCTTATTTTTTTTAGAATATATTAGCGTTAATAATATTTTGATAGAAAGTAATTTAACACATGAATCATTAAATGTTGTACTACAAACTTATGTTTTGTACGTATTTTTTCAAGTAAATATATTATTACCCGCTTCGACTTTATTTTTAAATTGGTGAAGGTTACAATTTGAATATTTGAAGTTTAAAGTAGCATCACAACAAAAGTACAATTTTCAAAAAAAAATATTTTTAAAATGATAATTGCTCTAATAGCTCGTTTTAATAATTAATTATTTGGGCTGTTTGGCTGTTAAGACATTCCATAACAAATAATTTTATTTAAATAAATAAATAAAATATATTTTTATCGCCAGTGACCCAACCGCGAAACTACATTTTATATACTCGTATTTCCCTATATTTGGGTTTTGTTTCTGTATTCTGTGTTTTAGCAATTTTTCATAAGGTTGCGTGTGCGGTATCAACGCAAGGAATTTTCACTTCATTAAAGCGAAATGCAGCCGCTTTTGAAATAATTAAGAGGCACAAAGGCGAAATGTCACAGCGAATGAAAAATGCCTAACAAGCGCCGCATATAGAAGGTTAATCCAGACACATAGCGTTATATACCGAGCCCAAGTAGGGATAGGGATGAAGAAATACCCACGATATATGTAGGCTTGGCCACTATCCGGGGAACTCGAACTCATGCTGGCTAAGACGCCATGGGGCGAACCTGAAATTATGTAAAATTAGAAAAGACGCACTGGGCTGGAACTTCATGGGACTTTGCCAATGACCGAGTGAAGACGATGCTCCTGGGCAGTATTCTACATCCCGGGATGGCAACCCACATGTGCTCTAGTAGTAAGTGGATGAAATTCCACTTGATGTAGGTCACTTTCATTCGCCCATCTCGCCGAGGGTGGGCCAAGATCAAAGAGCTGGAGAGCTGGCTGCTCGATTGCATAATGTGGGCACAACACTGAGACAGTAACAATCCCGCTCCGAATTGCAGTCTATTGCAGTCGGCTAATTGGAGGGAATGGGCCAGTCCAAAGTTCTTTAAGTGTCTTCTGCAGCGCTGTAATTTATTTGGCCTGCGCCTTGCGGAGACATTCATCATGGCCTAACCCGGGCTCTTCCTGACGCCCCCCTCAAATATTTCAACTATACTCGTTCATATTTATAAATCAAAATCGCAAGCACGCAAGCTGAAAATTTGTGCTTGAGTCGTTCATCTATTGGCCGCAAAAATGGCAGGCATTTCTGTCAGGAATAGAAAAGAATATCAAGAATAAATGCTAGAGTAACGAAATGAAGATACACCCCAAGATAAATGATGAATACAAAAGAGGTTGAAACAGCATTTTAATATTTAAAGAAATTGCTTTAGACTTAAAACAAATTTTTCGAACCATACTTACTCTTTGTGAATGCTGTGAGCAAATACAGCTAATACTAAATATCTGAGGCAAAATCAAAAAATGGTCTCAAAAAGGTCAATCGGTTTTCTACCCCAATCTATCCTAATAGATGTCCGATTAAATTCCTCTCCAAAAACACGACTGCCAATCGAGGATTGCCCATAAACAGTGGCCAAACCATGAACATTACACAACTAAGATGTCCTTCACCAGAAACAGGACTACTGTAAGGATAATTCCGACTCAAACATTGCGCAAGAGATCATAAATTATCGCAGTCAAGATGAGATGACAAGCTGAACCACAAATGGCCGCTCGCAGCGAGGATCGGAATCGATGATTGGTTTTCAGTTGGGAAAACAATTGGAGAACTCATAAAAATTATGAGAGCCATGACAAACAAACAAACAAACCACAAACAGCAACTGTGACGAGGGTTGCCACGGCAGAAGGAGATGCATGTTTCGGGAGTGAGAAAAAGACTCAAAAAGATGAAGAGGAATAATATTTATGACTATTTTTATGAGGTGCTTACAAATTTTTATGACTTTTTAATGGGTCCGCACACAGTGGCTTGCCCTCTCGCTTCCTCCTGAGCCACCATATGGGTAGCGTGAGAGGGACAACAAGTGTTGCCAATGAGTGTGACTGCGCGTGCGCAAATACCTTTATTTATCTTTTTTGTTCTGTTCTTTTTTTTTTTTTTTGAGAGAGAGAGTTGAACTCGTGCGTACCGCAGATTGAGGTTCTAGAGCGGCGTGTTTACATGCACACAAGCTACGCCCCTGTTGACAACAAACGCTAAAAATTATGATTTATGGCCAGGTCTCGTTTGGGTACAAAATCCGTAATGGTGACGACAAACAGCTCGGTGACATTCGTAGGAGACATAACTGCTTTGGGTGCTTTGTTCGCCCATAATTAAGATGGTGGCCTCAGGGCCGGTGACGTAGATGATGAGATGATGGCGATGATGGAGTGCTCAGAGTTCCTAGATGGTTTCTACGGAGAGTCTTTAGGATTGGGATATGCTTGAAACTAGTTGGGCTGCGAGTAGAAGTAGTAAGAGTGGCAAAGCTTTTGGATTAAGTACGTGGCTAAAAGTAAAAGGGCTTTTTATCAACCGATTGTTCAGTCAAATATACATGGAAAGCAATGTCCAATACAATAGAAAAGTTTATGAGGAATGGAAAATGCAGTGTAAAAGAAGATCTACGCTAGAATCAACAAATTTGTTTTAGTAAACAATGGCTTTCTTTCGTTACAGAAAAGAGTCAATATAAGGCAGACTTTTTTACGCCATCTATTGATTATGCAAAAGTTAATCATCTTAATTGGGCAGATGCTCAGCGGCTTGCTCACAAGAAGTTCGAATAGAAGAGTCACATAACGTCAATATCTTGAATGAGGTCCGGGAAAGAAAACCCTTTTCAGCTGTCGCCCTGAAATAATTTCCCAATTGATTTATGGCACCGGCAGACGCATGTGCAACTCAATTGCTGTTTATTTACTCTCACTCTGGCTGACTCCTACCCTCCTCTGGGGCTTAGATAGGGTCTGATCCTACCTGTGGCAATGTGAAATGGAAACGCTGGGGATGGGAAAAGGAAATTCGTTCTGCGGTTTAAGTATCGGGGCAAAGGGAAGTTTCACTCCCATTTGGCATTTTAAAAGTGTTTATATAACAAGGGAGGAACAAAAGAAAACTCTGTGGCCCGAGTCCAAGATGTTGCTGAGTTCGATCCCGAAAGAATTGCTATAATGTATGGGTTTCTTATGAGCTCGACCGACGATCGCCAATCTAAGACAATGTCTGTCCCTCCCTCTCCCTGTCCAATCCCTCTCTTTCTCTTTCTCTTCTCCAGTTCCCTGTCTCTTTCGGTGCCCGCAAAATTCGTCTGCGTTTTTTATTATTCATGGATTTAATTAACACCAATTGAACCGCTTGTCGCCTCAGCACCGTCTTAAACTATTTGGAAAACAATTTTCGATTTCGTTTAATTTATAGCTTCTGTTTGTCTCCTGCTCTCACAGTTTTTGGAATTTTGAATTTGCTCAAAAGTGAACATTAAATCGAAGGACGGCTCTAGTTTGATTTTCCAAAATGCATCTGGAGTATAATAGCAATATTTCAATATATCACTTTTCTGTAAAAGCGTTATTACATTTACTTATGATTATTTACTTATGAAGCGGAAAAAATGAATAGGGAATTCCCCAGCAAGTTCCCAAGTAAATTTGTCTACATATATGTCCCTAATTGTTATTAAACTGTTATTAAACTTCAGCAAAATAAAATGAATTATAAAATTCATAAAATATAAAAGTTATTGTATACGATAGAAAAGTTTGGCTTCGTCCGCTACTTTTGGTTGCCTAAGAGCTGTGGGTTTTCACCCAATCGATTTTCACCGCTTTTATTCGAATTGCCACCAAATCGATTCGACCCTAGGTTGTTCAAATATCTGCCAGTCAAGGTTCAAAGTCAACCAAGACGCTGATCCTATAATTTCGCTGATTTCGGCCTTGTTCGGCTTAAACACGGGCGCTTGTCTACAACTATAATTCTCATATTGCCAGGTCGAAATGGTTTTCTCCAAAGCACCGTTACCGGGGTCTTAAAGCCTATAATCGCTGGAGATCGAGAGGAGCCGTGAGGCGGGGGGCAGAGACCTGAGGGCAAGTTTACAACATTTCCTTAATTTTTATTTTTGTTGTGTTTTCCTCGAGAACCCTGCTCATCAAATAAATCTCTGTCCAAAGTTGAGCACTCGCTGCTTGGGTTCTTGGCCAGTCCCGAATGGCGTACGGCGTTTTAATTTAAGCCCAAGTTGAGAGCTCCTTTCATTTGGCCAACATGCTAAAGGGTTAAATTGCCCACTGAATCAAAATTATTGGTTTCAAGCCTCAAAAAAGGGCAGGGAGGTGCGGGGCTTGCATTTGGTGCATTGTTTTTGGCCAATGTTCTTCGTTCTCTGCTGTTGTTGCTTATTTCGATACCCTTTAAGGTGGTATAGTACATGTACAGATAATTACAAGAATTGTCAGACAATTTTCTCACATCCCCATCAAAGTTCTTCTAAGGATCTAGATATTGGGTAAATATTTTATTTGGATCGGTTGGATATGCATTTCGATCTTTGTAAAAATATTACTCAATAGATTGAAGCGTATTTTAAATTCGACACTTACAAGCAATTTTGCCATCTTCGTTTTTAGTTTTGGTCATGTTCATGTGCAGCGGCCTCGCTTGGCCTCTTTTGCCTTATTGCCTTTTTGCACTTTTTCGGCTCTGGGGCGATTCGAGAGCTCCTTTCCTCCAGCTCCTTTGGCAGCGGAGGGTCAATGCTTTTGTTTGCTATCTGCAGCGGAGAATACGAGTTTTCCGCCATTGAACAAACATGCCCAAGACCAAACCAAGACTGCAATATCTGCGATGGTTGCACCGAGAGGAGTGGGTCTGGCCAGCAAGTGCAGCCGCAAGAAGTTTCCGCCAAGTGTGTCCAGAAGAGTGGGCGGTCCCTCGGCATTCCTCGGCCAGCAGCTCCAGTACGTATATATATATCTATAGTATCCACTTCGGCGGCCAAAGTTGCATGCTTAGGCAGGCCCAGCTCTCTCCATCAGCGGAAAATAAGAAAAAACCAACTTTTACCGTTCTCAAAGAAATAATAATAATAAACAAGTAAAAGGCAAGTGAAATTATCAGCGGTTAAGGAAACACTTCGAGGGAGTAACCAATCAAGTGGAGTAAGTGGGAAGGAGACTTTTGGGTTTTTATCCTCTATCCAGCTTGCTTAGCTCGCCTGTTCAACAGGTATTTTCTATTCTTAAAAAATATTATTCTTAAATTATATACTTAAAAAAACGTTAGGGATAAAACTGGATAATACGAAAATATTCACGAGAATTTATAACCGCGGGGCTTGTAAAGCGATCCCTTTGAAATAAGTTGGAGCCCAGAACTGGCTTCCAGTCGAGTTATCTTTACTTAAATGGAAATACTTAATCCCCTGCAGCTTTTGCAATACAATGTTGCCAATCGCAAAATGAGATCTCAACGCAAAAAGTTAGCGAGCAACAAGAAAAATGTATTTGTATGTCCTGTGTCTTTTTATCAATTTCTGATTATTTTTTCAATTTAATGTGCTCTAAAAATGATGGCATAGGTATAGTAGCCATCAACAAGTGTACATAAGCATTCTATTTTGTTTTAATAATTTCAAAATGCAGTGCCCGTCTAATCCCCATCCTCTTATTTCCAGACTCCAATCCACCACTTCGACCCCTGGCTTCAAAATGGATCCCGACTGCTTTGCGATGTCCTCGTACCAGTTCGTCAACTCGCTGGCCTCCTGTTATCCGCAGCAGATGAATCCGCAGCAGAATCACCCTGGGGCGGGCAATTCGAGTGCCGGCGGGAGCGGAGGTGGGGCGGGCGTTAGCGGGGCCGTAGTGCCCAGTGGCGGGGCAAATGGGGGTCAGGGCAGTGCGGGGGCTGGCACTCCGGGGGCGAACGATTACTTCCCAGCTGCGGCGGCCTATACGCCCAACCTGTACCCAAACACACCGCAGGCCCACTACGCCAATCAGGCGGCCTACGGCGGACAGGGAAACCCGGATATGGTGGACTACACGCAGCTGCAGCCGCAGCGACTGCTTCTGCAGCAGCAGCAGCAACAGCAACAGCAGCAGCAACATGCCCATGCAGCGGCAGCAGTCGCTGCCCAGCAGCAGCAGCAACTCGCCCAGCAGCAACACCCGCAACAGCAGCAACAGCAGCAGCAGGCGAACATCAGTTGCAAGTACGCCAATGATCCTGTGACGCCGGGCGGAAGCGGGGGCGGGGGTGTTCCCGGCAGCAACAACAACAACAACAGCGCCAACAGCAACAACAACAACAGCCAGTCGCTAGCCAGTCCCCAGGACCTTTCCACCAGGGACATTTCGCCGAAACTATCGCCCAGCTCAGTGGTGGAGAGTGTGGCCCGATCGCTGAATAAGGGCGTCCTGGGCGGAAGCTTGGCGGCCGCCGCTGCCGCCGCCGGTTTGAACAACAACCACAGCGGATCGGGAGTGTCCGGTGGTCCTGGGAACGTCAATGTTCCGATGCACAGTCCTGGGGGCGGGGACTCGGACTCCGAGAGCGACAGCGGCAATGAGGCTGGCAGTAGCCAGAACAGCGGCAACGGAAAGAAGAACCCGCCGCAGATATATCCGTGGATGAAGCGAGTGCATCTCGGGACGAGTGAGTACTAATTGTGATATTGAATTACGATTATAAAAAGCAAAGCAATTTCCTATCCGAAAATCTCAGAATACGTTATTAGATGAGAACCGATATCTTTAGGTAAATGGAGCTATTCCACGTGTTTTTTAATGTACTGAATATCTATACTAATTCACGGCGACTTAAGATCGAATTAGCTAGAAATGAGCTCCATAAATCAACATCCATCCACCGATAACTCACCTCAATCGGTGCGTCATTCAGTGCTCATTACCACTTCTTCGAGACACTTGCCTCACTCACTGGCAATGGGTGTTGCAACTGCCAACCAGCAATCTTCATTGGGCAGCAAATCTTGCCTAGTGCCTAGCACCAAATTGTCTGGCAAACTGTGCCCGCGGTGAATCTTGTCAAAATACATAAACAATAACAACATTTCCCTCGCACTTACGCTCTCCGGATTTTCTGTAGACCGGGGAACGGGGAGAAGAAAAAACACTGCGTGAAAAACTCGACCGCGAAAATAGTAGCTCGAGAAAATTGTAAACAAACGTGAAGCGATCCGATCCCGCAGCTAAGGCCGGTCGACTCCCACAATAACTCATAATACCGCCGCAGATACAAATGCCGATACCGATACAGATACGGATATATATGTATATACTAGGTGTATGGGCAGACAGATACTGCGGCTTGATATAAATCTCAGCACCTCGCTCGGTTTATATTTAAATTTAACAGAACAAATTTCCACCCGAAACTTGTTGGGCTGGAAAATTGTGAACGAAAAATTGTTCGGCGATTTTTCATCATGTCTCTGGCGCGCACACAGATTTTTCTTTCTGCCACCCCTGCCTCCGTCGGATTCCCCACATTTCCACCTTTTCTGACCCATCGACAGGGCAACTCACGAAGTCGTTTTGGGGATCCAAAGTGTAATCAAATTATTGAGAAGATTCTTCATACTCGCCGGTGGTTGGGGGAGATTAATTGGGTTGCAAATAGTTTGACATTTGCATGGATCTGCCTGGCTGCAAACTAACCTGCAGCTCGTTTATTATTTTTGTTTAAAAATAATTAAATATTTCTGTTCAGGTATAAATCATTGCATTGAGGTTCCGGGAAATTTTTTGGCGAATCTCGGCGGGTGTCCCATAAATCAAATAGCGCACTCATTAGCTCTTCGAAGTATAACGAATGACACTTGAAATTATTCAATAAAAGAATTAAATATAGGGGTTTGCTCCCGATGAAAGGGTTAATTGCTGGCCAGTAGTTTCCATTTCCATATTTGCTTATTCAACCAGCACTTCACTTGACAACCCGAAATCACAACATGTCAGTCAATTAAGGCGACGCTGAAGTGCTGCCGCATGTACTGCATATTTATAGATAGTCGCAACGCCAACAAGTCAGCAGATACAGATTCATATTGACTAACAACTTGGCTGATTTTCCATTCCGATTCGCGGGAAAACTCGTTCTCCATTCGGCTCCAATCAATGGGGCACATTGTTATTATTTATGTATCTGTTACTCATGGCAGCCGGGCAATAACAACAAGAACGGCGCGCATTTGTTATGCAAATTGCAGCAAGTGGAAGTGCAGAAGGAATTGATTGCAGCGGGGTGCAGCAATGAAGAGCATGAACTTCGAGAGACATGAATGAAGTACGCTCAGATGCAGATACATTTGCAGCTCATATGTAAGAAAGACGCACTCAAAGACCTGAACGCAGGAAATCGTGTACTTCTGCCGGGGGAGAGCTCGCGTATCTGGGCATCTCCGTCTGGCTCTGCCATTTTCCTTGAGTTTTCATGCATCGCCGAGATTTAATTACTTTCTTAATCATATTCGGTTGAGGGCAATGTGAAAGGCAGCCATCTATACAACTATGTGCTGCTATATCTTTTAATATATAATTAAAAGAACAACTGTAGTTGATATTGGAGTCTATTATGTAAAAGGTACAATGAAGCCGTGCAGTAATGTGTAAATATATAGTCGGTCTTAATTTAATGGCCAGGGGTATCTTTATGGAGTAAAGAACTATGTGCAGCTATACCTTTGGTAACGCTGCACTTAATTGACCTCTTTTTTTACGAACACAAAAGTCAACAGCCTGGTGGACAATTAGGCTAGCCACTTTTATCGTTTCAGAACACAACTTAATTTTCGACATCAAATGTCTTTATTAGAATTTATTGCAGGGTGTGTTGGCATGTGCAGGATGTTCTATAATTGCAGCCGAACTAAAAATCACTATTAAAAAACGTTGTTGCAGGTGCCAAGCAGCGCAAATGCCAATAATAAAGGGCAATCTTGAGGGTAGCATCTAAAAAACAGGCGCTGATTAAAGTCCAGTAAATATAACAGCAGCAACAGCAGCAGCAGCAGCAGCAGCAGCAAAAGCAACAACCAACATCATGTTAACAATTATGCAAATTTCGAGTGCATGTTGCTCGTGAGGAGAGGGGAGCAGGGGAGCAGGGGCGAAGGCCAGGGGAAGAGGCAGAGCCCGGCTGATTGCATATAATCACGTCAAGTTGTTACTGTGGCAACCATTTTATAGTGCAAAGAAAAAACGCCAGCTCAGACGCCATCTTCAGAGCGAGGAGATCGAGGCGAGGCTGTCTGAATTCTGCGAAACACTTTTCGCAACTATACTTCTTAAGAGCTCCTGGCATCAAGTATCTGCCAATAAGCACATGAAACTGCATGTTTGGTTAATATCGCATGCAGCCTTGTGAAGTCGTTTGGCATTCATTTGGGAAATTCGTTCCCTAATTGACAAGACCAAAGCTGGCAGACCTCCAAGCAGATCATCAAAAGATGTCAGCCAGCGGATACCTGCAAAGCATTCAGATTCAGATACAGATTCAAAGATACTCATGCCTGCCTGCCGAAATGTCAAAAGCCTTTTAGACGCCGCTCCCTTTTCCATATGCATATTGACAATTTGTTGACATTTCTATCTGCGCTTTTTTTTTCAAGCAGGCTGCTTCCCAATTAGTTGGCTGCTTTTATTTAAACAATCTGCTAGGCTATACATTTAAAATGGTTCCCTATAGTCGCCCCAGCAGAGTTTTAAGTTAGCGGCTAATTGCACATAAAAATATATTCAGGCTTGCATGCAACTTTTGCCTTAAAAATTTCCATAAATTGCACACAATTCGTGTAATTACCGAATATCGTGTCAATAATGGTAACTAACCAGTAGAATGAAACAGAAGCTGTACAAAAAATGGAGACTCCAGAAAAATAAGTCCAATGCAACCAGCTAAAAGTCTATTCTCTAAATCTAAATTGTAAATATCTGCAGTTATATTTCCCTTGCCGATCGTGCCGTTTAACCCGAAGGCTTTGGCCACTCGATGCGGCAGATGCCAGGATGCTACACAAAATTAATAGTTTGTAAACGAGTTGAATGCAAGATACAAGATACACGACGGTCTCTGCAAGGCAGCAAGATGCATCAGCCTCTGGAAATACACTGATCCAAAAAAATAAATTGAAGCGTAATCCGGATTCAAGACATCCTAAGAGATGTTAAACTCTAAGCTTCGCTTATTAAGTAGCGACATTTGGAATATCCTGCTTTCTAATCTCATTTTAGATTGCACAGTGTGGCTCCAAATTAAAATCCATATTAGGAGAATTGAAAGTCTTGTATGGTACATTTTTCAATGCCTGCAAACTTACTAATTTCAGAAGGGTTGATCCGACTCAAGTTTTTTTGTTTTAATCAACACGATTGTTACATCTTATAACAGAGCAACCCAAATAACTTGTTAGAAATTAAGTTAAAGCAATTGAATTATAATTAAATATATATCTGCTTCATATATGTGTGTATCTAAACATAAATTGATTGCTTTCAAAAAGTTCTTGCATGGGAACTATATTTTTCTCTGTATGGGAACTGGGGTTTAGTTCCCGAATTTGGAAATGGTTCGGGCTTTGGTCTGGGGTGTCGCTGTCTGCTGGTGGACCTCCTGGCGGACCTGCAGATCCAGCTCCTGCCGCCATGCTGCCTTTGCGCCTGCCAGTCAGAATCCGGAGATGGAGAGGCTGGGGATCCAGAGCCAGGAACGAAACGCGCCCGGCACTCGCTGCTCAATTACGTTTTCATTAACTTGGGACACGACTTTTCAAATAGCTACGTTTAATCATAATGATTGTTATTACTTTTATTTCGGTGCTCTTCGCGTTCTAAGGTCCAAGAAAATGAAAATGATTTTTATAATGCCCACCGCGCGAGGTGAATGCAAAATGCCAGACATCGGCGCAAGGTGCTGAAAGTGCAGTAGAACAAAAATTTATTTCGCCGCTCCTCCGGCTCTCAGATGACGATGATGGCTCTTGGCCAAGCCGAGGCCCATTATTAGCCAACTCTGCGGTATTCTGGTCCGCTATTACGAGCCTGAAAACAGAAGTGCCAGTCGGATTGGTTCGCACCAAGCGTCACTTTTTGGCACACGAAACACAGAGTGTATTTTGATGGCGATTGTTCTTAATGAATCCGGTGCCCCATTCAGTTTTCGAGGGATGCTGCTTAGCGAACTCATCACTCTGCTTGAATTGAAATTCATTCGGCTTCAAGTTGGTCAATTAGGGGCGCTGAAAGAGAAGCAAAAGACCCACGATACAGAGCTACATAAAAAACGTAAGAACATTTATTAAGATACTAATGTTCTGTAAATTAAAATTCTACATTTTGTTATATATTCTATATCTTTGTTATTCAAGAGGGTGTCAAATATATTATTCATTGCTATGTAGTACAGTGTGAGCGAAATTAGCTGCTCATTAGCGACTAGATTCAGCCAGATATCCCCCCATCATTTAATTTGTTTGTAGGTCAACTCTAGTGCAGTTCTATATATACATACCTAGTTCGTACCCGAAGGCATTGTCTGCCTTAAAAATATCACTCATCGGGTGGCTCAAATCAGTCTGTGAAGAAAACGCTTTTAAAGCGTCTTCAACTCACACACAAGAAAAGATGAATGATGGCCCGAAGAGCTTGTTGTTTATGAAACTTAGTTGTCCATTGATGCCTTCAAGTGGCAGTCGGCCACATTTTGGCCAAAGTTAATAAAAGCGCATAAAAATGAGAGAGAAGGGGGTGTAGACTTCGAGGGAGACAGTAACAATGGGGGCCACTCGCCGCAACAAAGACGGCAATATTTAAAGAGCCAACAATGGCGCCACTAATGACTGATGATGTGCCAGCGCTGATAGATACAGATACATCTGTGGATGCAGCTCAGGAACGTACATACGAGTATGTAGATACAGATACGCTTTTTACAGAACCATTTCACTTTGATAAGACATTCTAATGGACTTGCACAGCATCTGAAAACTGTTTACTCTTACTCCATTGTTTAGAAAACCACTGGATTGGTCAGTGCATATATCCTCCATATATGCCAGATACTCGATTGCCGGTTGGGGAGGGGGAAAATTAAATTGCGAATCAAGCAAAGTAATTGCGATTTGAATGGTGAAAAAGTGCGAGCCATAAATTCAACGTAGTGTCACGGCAGCGCTGCAATGCGAATTTATCAAATTCAGTCGCAAATTGGCGCACATCTGCAGATGGCCATGGATTGCTGGATCCCCATCTCTCCAGTATCCACTTCTCACCCAGTTACCGTTTTCCCCTTTTCCATTGGCCTTCTTCGCCGAGATACGCATAGAATATTAATCTCTTTGCGCATTAACTTAAATAAAATGACGCAATGGCGATAAGCGAACAGGACACAGTGGGCCGCAGGGGATATTCAGTGATTAAATTTGGGAAATCCCAGGAAAACAGCTGGAAAGTTCATTTTCAATCCCACTTTTTCTGAGATTTCCGAAATTAGGCATTTTTATTTGTGTGTTAATTTGCAGACGCCCTCACGAAATTTCAATTTTCAATAATTTTTCAAACCTGTTAATTACATTATAACATTATAATACTTATCAATTTCAATTTGTTCAATTCCGCGAGTTGTGCAGAACAACTAAAAGATAAACAACGTAATGTATCTTGGTGCTGGAATAAACTATTATAAAGATCTGCCATTTCCAGAGTTTATATTTAATAATACTTTTCATAACGTTCTACGCACTTCAACGTACTTCTTTAAACGCTTTTAGTTATCCACATCTCAACTCAGCTGCCCACTGTCCTAAAGCTTAACCAGTAACTGGCTGCGGACATAGTACAGTGGGACCTGGTCTCGACCGCAGACCTTTGCTGGGTAGCAAACAAAACCAAAGTTAAACGAAAACCATCGCAAATCGCATACAATCCGAGATGAAATTGTGAATTATTAATGCAGGCGGCAAAACTATTTGGCTGAGTAGACAAACCCACAAGTGAGCCGGGTTTTGGATCCCCCCTCTGGGTTTAGTTGACTGCGGGCTGAGGAGCGTGTGCTGCCACCTCCTCCATTGAAAATTGAGTTACACGCGTGGTATGGGTGTGTGCGAATGTATCTGGCAGATACATATGTATCTGCTGTCTACGGCTACGTGCCCCACGAACTGGCTTACATTTCGCAGATTAAAACCGGGCTGCCCGTTGTGTGCCACCTGAAGCCAATTCGATTTAAATGTCTGGCACTTCCACTTGGCTTTTCCTGGCCATATTTCGTACCAGCATTGAATTGGGGCTTTCTTCCTGTGCCTGGCATACTAAAATCGCCGGGTTCAAGGGTCAGCTCCACTTCTTTACCGCGTCTCTCTCTCTGTGTGTGTGTGTGTGTGTGTTGTCTCCCTTTTGCAGTGACAGCTCGAATGCAATGGCAACAATTGCAATTTGTTAGCAACGTTCTGCCCTAAGGCCCAGGACCACTTTAGCTTGGGCTGGCTTTACTTTCAATGCGCTCAAGGTTGCACCGAAAAAAGTCTATACGTATGTTTATATAAACAAATAAAAATTTATTGAGATACAAAAAAAATTTAAAAAAAACATGTCACAAGCACCTGTCTTTGGATACGAAGCTTATTGTAAATAAATATTTATTTTTTGTTTGACTGAAAGTTTGAAATATAATAATCTAATTATTTCGTTTAAATTCATGCATTTGCTTTGCGATTGTGAAGACCCTTCGAAGACCTACGAATATAATTACTCTAAATGAAATACATTATTGATTATATAAAAACGGTAATCGTTAAAAATATATTCTCTTTCAATATATTGCTTAACACATGAAACAACTATGTAAGGTGTTGTGATACATTCTGAACATATGAACCAAATCGTGAGATATTTCTCCTTGTGTAGTAACATTTACAGATACATTTGCTGCACTTCGCGCTTCATTAAAAGGCGGGCGGCGACTCCCAGCTCCCTGGCCCTTTGGGGCTGCTTCTCCAGCTCCATTTTCTGTTCCCCACTGACGACAGCAAATTTGCACTTTGCTCGAACCGGCAAAAAAGAAGGGTAGAGTGAGCCGTCGGGGGAAAGATTCGAAATTAAAAGATTTTTAAAGACACCTTTGTAGCAAGTTTTGAAAACTTGTTCCGCGCCCAGACTTCACCATCTTCATCTTCATCATCGCAGCCTCGGTTTCAGCCTCCGTCGCTGACTCGTTTCCTCGGGTTTTAATTTCGTTTCTTTTTCACTTTTGTATGCTTTTTTCGTGTTCACATCGTCTCTGACATGTTTGCTGGGCAGCCATGTTGAATACTTTTGTTTTCTAAAAACCAAGCTTGCAAATACATCACCTTTTTTCGTCAGGTTTGGCTTCAAGATAATTTGGCAGCGCTTGCTGTGTATCTTGTATTCCCATTTGATTAACTATGCGGCGATATTGGGACGTGGGTTGAGAACTTCTTTAGACAAGAACCAGGTTGAGAACTTATTTAAACATAACCGATATAAAGAGTCAACATATAAATATATAAATTTATAAATGCCACAAATCAAGTATTTTTTACAAAAAAACAACACACATTCTACAGCTCTATTAGCGGAAATTCGAATATAACTTTCCGTTTGATTAATGGATGTAAGTAGATCGTTTAATGACTTGTGTAGAATACTTAATTTCAGCCCATTGACCTGGGCCACCTTTAATGCCTCAATTTGAAATCTGTTTGCATAGTTTTGCTGTTATGCAACCCAGAGCCAATCAGATAACTGGATCTAAATGCTTCATAAAAATCGCATTAACTAGCGAATTAAGTAGTAGAGAATCCGGGGGCTACACCTCAAATGCAAATTGTTTGCCATCCGTCTGACGAATCGCAAATGAATTGCCTTGCCTCTCGGGCACAAGAAATATGGAAGATAATTGAACCTAACGCCATTGACAGTAGCTTTTAGCCCGCTCCCGCCGCACTTTGCATTAATAAAGAATTCATCACAATTACAACAATTGCCACAGGATGCAATTTACAAAGGAAATTATTAATGGAAAGTCAATGAGTGCGACGCGAGTAAATCAAAATCGCGGAGCAAAAAATTCTTCAACGTGCCCGTGATTGATTACAGAGCTGCGGTCGGATGTCTGGGGGCCCGGACCTGGTCGAGAATCAGCACCAGAACCAGAACCAGAACCAAAACCAGCCTAAGACCAGGACCTGTGGTCATCAGCGCCAGTCAAAGACCCCGAGCAGTTAATCATGGGGCTGCGGGAAAATGAAAATGAGCGAGAACTCCAGAAGCCAGACGACGACAATGCCGCATTTTGTAGCGCGTTCATTCAACTGCAGACGACAGGACACTCATTAAAAATGGGTGCACCGCTACCGAGCGCAGGGTATCTCGATCCAAAGGGGTATCTCGGTTTACGCGGTCTTTTCACGGGGGGAGAGCACACAGAACAGGTTTTCCGCGCAGCTCGGCTAATTTATGTGCGCATGCGCGACGTTCGCTCCCTGCTCGGGAGCCCAATAATTAACTGAGGTAGTCATTTTGGATTCGAACACGAACACACTCCCCATCTCGGATGTGTATGGCGTACACATGGTCAGCATCTCCTTCTGGCGGGAGAGAACTCTTTAAATCAGAGATAAACGATAATTATCTGAGCGAAAATGCGCGCATAAATAATTTGCAAGAAGTCACATTAAAATTGTATCTAAAAGATACGCCAGGCCTGATAACCACGCGGCTGGTTCCTCGATAAGTTTTATGTGGCTCTCGGTCCATTTGCCTGCTCGGACCATGGGACCCTGGGACCCTGGGAGCCTGCGCCGCGCCATTAAAAATTAAAAGCTCATTAATTATGCAGATAATTCATTTATTATATTTTCAACACAATACAAGCTACAAGCGGCATAATTTGTTACCCAGCTCATTATGCCAGCACAGGATTGAGGAGTGGTGTTCGGGGCTGGCAACTGTCTCGAATTGAAAACAATTATGGAAAGTTCTCCAAGGGTTGATTGTCTATTGCCGGGGATATAACTGCTCAAGGGGCGGGGACACGTGAAGGGGGTTTGTTGGGGGCGTCACGTGTCTCCCGGGGGCGTTTGCTTGGCTTAATCCCCGAAAAGCACTTAAGTCCTGAGTGTCCAATCAACAGGTTGATTTCGATGGTAAGCTTAATTGGCTTTTGATTCGCTGGAGGAAGGAGCTTAGAGTGCAAGACAGACAGGGATTCATTCGAGATAGTTACGCTGAGCACCAAAATGTCTTTAATATGAATAAAAATCAACAATTTTAAAATATTTAAGAAATATTGAACATTTCACATCAAGTAACTTGAAAGTCAACTAATTACGGGAATATTTCAATACAAACTGGACGTGAAATGCTAACATCCTTTCAATTTACGAACCAAATCGGCGCTTGGTATAAAAGCCAATTACATTTTTTATTATTTTCTTTTTATTTGGCATTATTGATAACAGGAGATTACACTAAATTAAATTAAGTCTTGCTCAGTAAAAATTAAATTGTAATTTTGTAATTTTTGCTAAGAAAGGTCGGAGAAGTCTTTGCCACCGGATACCATATGCTTCACTATTTGGACAAAGTTCTCCCCATTCCCCTGGTTACCTTCAAGGTTCAGGCCGCTCAAGTTGCCAACGAACCGCATCAGCTGTTGGCCAAAAAGTCGAGAACTAGAGCTTGTGGCACATGATGTCATTTCAGTTGAATGGCTTTGAGTAAGTGAAGAAAACGGCGAAAAAGAGCTGGAAATGAAATGCTGGGCATTGTGGCGGCTGTCGGGCTGACGAAACTGAATGTGTTCGTGTTGACAACAAACACGGAATATAAATTGAAAAATGCTTTAAAGCGAAATAATCAATTTACTTCTTGACATAATTTCCATTTTTCACGAAACCAAGCCAAAAGCAGCCACGCGAATGCCCAAAAGAATGGGGGCGGGTGGGTGGCAAGTGGGTGGGCGCTGGGCAAGGCCACGCACAATTCGCACCACAAAACAAGAAACAAAAAACAATACAAAAAGTTTCCCCCCAGGGTCATCCGAAATTGGCTGCATCCCATTTCCTGGAGTGTTTTTAATATTCTTGCCATTTTTCTGACCGCCATCCTGCGACTGCAGCGCTTCCTTTATTTGAATTGTGATTAATGATCAAGCTGGGCTGCCGTTCTGCCGTTTCTGCTCCTTTTTTGCTTAGGAATTCCCACACTGTCCATCCCTCAACCCAGCCTGGGTGTGACAAATATATCCAGACAGAGGCAGACAGGAGTTGTAACTACGATTTAATAGTGCTTTAATGGTCTGTGGACATCGATGGACCCCGAAACACCTGTTGTCCAGCACGTGCTGAATGCCACAAAGTGGGGGGAGTTAGAGACAGAGGGGGTAACACTTTCATTATCACAAATGTCACATCATTTGTCGCCTGCCCCCAAAAATAACACACACAAAATGACTCAAACCTCCGGCCAGCATCATTTATCACCTAAGGAATGCAACGCGCAGCGCAAGATACAGCCTGCCGAATAGAGGGCCAGATACATTCTCAGATAGCCCGGCGACCGCATACTTGATTAATTTTCTTTTTCCGAAAGAAATTAACCCCAGCGCTGCACATGTCCCTTCGCGACCCCGCGGCGGCCCCTTTGACTGCTCCATCTGCCTTCTATATCCCGCCGATCGGCTCGGTCCCAGGGTCCAAGATTTATCTCTTCCAGCAGACCTCAAGCGTGTCACCTCTGGCTCTGTGTCTGATTTATTTCTGGAACTGCTCGAGTTCGAAGCATATTTTTGAGGGAATTTCAACTTTCAGAGAGCCGCAAAATAGCTCGGAATTCCGTGTCAATTCAAGCGATCTTGGCCGCGATCACTTGTTGTCTTTAATTAGTTCAATTTGTGACAGAATTCTTCCCTGACTGGCTCGTCTCTTATGAGTAATGATCCGCTGCTGGAAATGTGACATTGATAATGGCTTTCGGTTAAACGACTCATTAGCCAGGGGTTCCTGAGTAGCCAACGGCGATCGGAAGTGCGTTGATTTATGAACCTTCCATTTGGACACCAACATGACTCAAGAGATCTGCATGGCGAACTCGGTGTTTGTTAGTATTTTAGGTATACGAGTATGTGTCTTATCAAGAAATTCATACTGCTAGTCAATTCATAAATAGGGGGACTCGAGATAGTCGTAATATTGCCATGTTTTAAGTTTACAATTCGCCGTATTAAGTACAACAAGTTCAAAGTTGTTGTTGCATGATAAGATCGAATGCCGCCTGATGATCACGCTCTCCTCGCCACCAAATACCACCATTCCATCGGATCTCAGGTGCTGGGATCTTGGAGTGCCGCACACGGTGCTGACTACGATGACGATGTTGAAGCGAAGTGTTTTTTTTCGCCTGACCAGACGCCGGAGCGTTGACAAATGACCAGTACAAGTGTTTGTGACAAGCCGCAAGTATGTTTTTGTCGTATTTTTTCATTTCTATTTGCGCCACGGCAAGCAGAAAACAATTAAACTTCGGCTCGAAAGGCCTGGTGTCTGACCTACGCCAAAGGTTTTCGGCTTATCTCAAACCTGCCACAGATCGAGCTGTATGCTAATCCCGTGTCAATCACGGGACCATCGGGGAGTATGCAAAGATACACTGGCGAAACATCGAAGGGAACATGAACATCCCGGCCAGACAATGGCAATTTGAATTGCAGAACCGATTCCGATGACACTGCGCTCGACGGAGCTCCGAGCCCTATCGTCACTTAATAAATTCTGAAACAGATTTTGCATGCAGGCCGAAATGGGATGCACCAAAAATTTCAAATTTCCAACTGATATGTTAAGCAGCTGTCAGCCGAAACTCTTTTAGCCAAGTACACTTGACGTCATCTTACGCGAAATGCAAATGAAGTGACCAACAACGAATCTTCCAGTCGAAACGACGTGCTAATGCTCTCTTAGGCAAAGTGTAGAAATATGAAACTATGTGCTCCTGAGTAAAATGTATTTGCAAATATTATTTCAGAGCTTTCGTTTATAAAATAAGAAAAGATTTCATAATTTTAATTTAAGGTTCAGCTTCATTCAACCTAACATGTAAGGTCACTACCCAAAAATAGGGTATTAGTACAAAGGCAGCGCTACAAATTCACACACAGGCCGATTCTTCATTCTTGGGGCGTTCTGTTTCGGATATATGTGCACATATATGTTTGTACATGCAAAATCCAATATGTCTATATAGTATTTCACAAACGCCCAGCCACAGACACAGACAAAGATACAGCGCGAGTCTGAAGCGCTGGCATCCCGATCCGAATCCATACCCTCCCATCCCATTGAGGTGGCAGGGAAATGGGAACAAACTTGTAAAACGCTTCGAATGTTCGCTCATTGGCGCTGTCAAGAGCTCCGGCCCCCTTAGATGCTCCCCCTTGCAAGTGATATAAGCACCAGTGATATGACATGCCAGGTGCCGTTGGATCCGATGCGATGGGGCTGCTTTTCGATGATGCTCTGGCCTGTCAACTCGTTGGGGGCTCTCGCCTTAGATATTGCGCCTGGCCATGACGACAGTGATGCGCTACTTACTCGCATGTAGTTAACCAAAAAAAAAGAAAAACATACAGATACATAGTCGGAAGACCACGAGAGAAGGGCCAACAGAGATCGCAGTGTTGACATTCGGCTGGGTCTCAACGGGTTGCGGATGTGTGTTGATCTTTAGTCGGAAATCAACAAAATCTGAGTGGGAATTAGTGGCTGATGATGCCTGAGATGGTGATCTCTTGTGGAGGGAGGATGATTTGGAATAGTGAGGCTAATTCAGACACAATGAGCAGAGATGCAAATTTGCTTAAGAAATGTTTTCGGTCTTCTTGGAAAATCTTTCTGCTGAAGACTAAAATGTTCCTATATATTCGCTTTGAATTAAAGTTTTTATTTAATATCTTTAAAGCTAGGATAATAAAAGTAAGTGAGCCAATTTCCGAGGTATATTCTTAAGACTTTAGGTGCTCAAAGCTCTCGCAGATAGACGCATCCGAAAGATACATTTCGCCAAGCTGATACTTTTCCCTCCATTCAGCCCTTGAGTGGTGTAAACAAATTGCTACATATGACAGCAGCATTTGACAATTGTAAATGGTTGGCGGCAGTGCAAGTGTTCAGCTTGTCTTTTGTTGTCTCCCTGCCAGCGGACTATAGTAAATAATAACAAAAAGGATGTCTGCGACCCTTGGGGAGAGCTATGGCCACAGGATATATTGATTTGGCATGACGCGTGGGCAAGGTCAGTATTCCTCCTTATCAAATAGTAAAGGGCACTCAAAAACGTCTGCACATCATGCATCAGTCGGAAGTCTGCCAAGTTTTGGGAAAAGTTTACACCAAAAACATAAAAGACAAAGTCCTCTAATGGTAAACTAGAAATATTACTTGCGGTATCAATTTTGATGGCCTGACTGACAGTTGCAGCATATCGAAATGGGTCAAGACTAGTGCAATTCAATTTCTGGCCACGGCCAGCAGTTGGCCACTTGAAGGAGTCCCACTCTATTGCCGGCTGATCCGGATGACTGATGGAGCCGATGCCGGTTGTCTGGTTACTGTCTGCTCGCTGTTTACTTGGTCATTAGTTTAAGCCCGTTCAGGATGGCAGCCAGCTGGGGAAGTGCAGGAGCTTTGATGTCGGCGCTATCCTGCGCTTTGGCCACGCTCGCCACACTCAAACTCGCTTTAATTAAATGAGCGGTAATTAATTTCAACTTTAATCAGAAATTCCATTTAGATTTTGCCGCTGATTGATGTGACCCGACATCTTCCGCCAACGTCACATCGAAGACCACTAAACTGTGACAGCGGCAAAAACGAGGGAAAACTTTTGGAAGTGTGTGGGCGGTTTTCTTTTTTATGTTTTTTTTTTTGTTAAAGCGGCATCAGTTTCATTGTGTGTCTTTAAGTAGGCAACATAACATAGCAACATTGCAGACATAGCGAATTGCAGGCTGAGGTCTTTTGGATAGCAGTTACTTTTAAAGCTTTTTATAGGCGAAACGTACATATGAAATTATAGTATTAATTAAGTAAATTGAAACCTGTTTCTTCGCCAAGCCAAGGGAAGCCACCATCGACTTGAACTCTGACTAAGAACAGAACAACCTGACCTAGGTAGTAAATCAAACTGCCTGCCGTTTAGCAAATATGCCGCGACCCATTTATATGGGTATATAATAGTTTATACTATGAATCAAGCGAGACAACAATTTCCCAAAATCAAAGAGGGACGCACTAGCAAGTCAGCGGTTGCCGTCTATCACATTGACTGACTGCCACACATTCTGCAGATATAAATACTAGAGATACAGATACAGTGTCTATGGCAGAACTGCCTCCGTCTCAACCCAACTCTGTTTTGGAAATCCAAAACAAAGCGGGCGGGCCAATTGAGTTGGCCGTAATAACACGCCACGGTAAATGGCTTTTAAAAGTCTACTTTGCCAAAGCACGCCCCCTCATTACGAACGACGCGCTTCGAACGCCCTCGTGCGGTTCGCCTCGAATAAAAGAATAAAAGAGGAAACCCGTACAGATGACAGAATAGTTTTCGGGGGCGACTTGCAAAGAACGGGAAATTGTCATTATCTTTCGGCGATTGCAGATACAAGGATACAAGTTTTCATCAGCCGGGGTGAGATACCTTCGCTGAACTCTTTGGGACAAGCACAATTCCAGGCATGAACTTTTTCGGGTGCCACCAAATGGCAGTTTGGCACGTCATATTTATGAAAATGAAATGCGCAACGTTGCAGAAAATCACAATATAAATGAGAAAATTAACTGCCTCGGCGAGAAAGCGACGAGAAAGCTACGGGGATTGGGAACATGGTGGTAGTGTCCACTTGAACGTTTGACGATTGCCTGGAAACGACTTAAAATAGTTTACTGCAGAAACAAATGAAATTCGGGTATTCACAGGTAGAATAGTATGAAATGATTGTAAATAACAATAGGCTTTACATTTAAGTGATTTCGGTTTACATATCTACATGTTCTAGCTTTCTGTTTTTCAAAAAGAGAATCTCGGTGGTATAGTAGACTCTCCCCTAGAGTGCCAAATATTTGATAGAAGCACCTTATGTACTAACATATTCAGAAACTGCTTTACTAATTGTTCCTTTTTGTTTATATCGATTGCTTTGCTTCAAAATAAGCAACTCTTTTCCTGCCTGCAACTCTACTAACAAAACTATTCCGTTTTTCCCCCAGGTACTGTGAATGCCAATGGCGAGACGAAACGACAACGGACCTCATACACCCGCTACCAGACGCTGGAGCTGGAGAAGGAGTTCCACTTCAATCGCTACCTGACCCGCCGCCGCAGGATCGAGATCGCACACGCCCTGTGTCTCACGGAGCGGCAGATCAAGATCTGGTTCCAGAACCGGCGCATGAAGTGGAAGAAGGAGCACAAGATGGCCTCGATGAACATTGTGCCCTACCACATGGGTCCATATGGCCACCCGTACCACCAGTTCGATATCCATCCGTCGCAGTTCGCGCACCTGAGCGCATAGGACGCGTGGCACTTTTCGGGTACTGGTTAGAGACTCAATCAGTTGTATCAGGAACCATATCAGACGGCGGCGGCGGCCTCGGCGGCCAGTGGTTATCAGTCGCAGGACGGTGGCGCAGTGGGTGGTGGCTCGGTGGGAGTGGGTGGTGGTGCGGGAGGACCTGGCTCGCTGACCAACGGTGGCAGCAATGGCAGCGGTCCGAACTCACTCTTCGCCTCCGCCGCCTCCAGCTCCCAGGCTCCCGACTGTATCAAGTATCCGCAGGAGTTCTGATCTCAGGTTATCATCAGGCAGCAGCAGCAGCAGCAGCAGGATAGCTCCATTGATCGGAATCAGGAGCGGGACCTCAAGCAGCTGTTGGGGTCGGACTGTGAGCCCGATCCAGAGCTGCAGCTGGAGTTCAAGGCGGACATTGTCGAATGCAACTTGTTCTGCTGCTGAGCTCCTTCCGCCTGTCACGCCCCTGCTGCCTCGTGTCTGCCACCTACCGCCTACCGCCTGTCGCCGCCCGTCGATCAACCAACATCCAGTGATGTTTCTTGTTTGCAACTGATTCGTGTTAAGCTAAGAAACGAGCCACATCCGCATGGTTCGTTTGGGTTTATGATACTGGAGGAGGAACCCCGGACAAACGCCATTACTCTTTAAAAAATACATTATCAATTTTTAACTAGTATTTGTGATACGCTGAGTCTATCTAAGATCATATTATTCACGTCGATTTGAATCAATAACATTAATTGTGATGCTAGTTTGCTGTTGAACCATAAGCATATGATTGATATTACTTGTATATGTCGAAGACAGGTGTTGCCCCTAACTCACTTTCTACACCTTTTTGTACGCGAGTGCTTCGGGGTCCTTCCAGTATGATGAATCTCTTTCTCTAAGCAGTATTCGAAAAGCCGTTAGTGTGTAAGCCTAGCATAATTTTAGCACGTAAGCTGCACGACGAGCATACACAGCTGTCGAGTTAAACAAATCTAATATCTGCAATAATTTCAAAGTGATTTCTAATTAACATTAGGTCTTCGTTTGTATCGGCCCCAACCTTGATCCCAACCAAACCCCCACCCAGCACCCTCCAGGGAGTCCTAAAGAGTGTACTTAATTCCTAGCTAGTAGAGAACGTAACTCTAGTTACCCACATAAGGCTTTGTTTAGTTTGTATATAGCAGAGCGCCCCAGATCGGGGATCGCCTTTTTATGTTTGTGTTTCGTCTTGAAGAGAAAATTTGAAAGTATCTGCAACTGTTTAATTCAATTTATTTTGAGTGTTTGCGTTTGTGTTGTTGAAATTGCTCTAGCAGCTTGGAAAATGCTTTACTAATTTTATCAAAAATTAATCGTTTTTAATTGCCACTGAAGAACAAATTCGGAAGATAAACAGGAAGTAAACTATTTCAAAATTAGCATAGAAATTGCTATAGTTAATCTGACTTTTCTTTAGAACAGCAGCCGATCCTTGCACTTTATTTATTCAAAGGCCTCTCAACAATGTCTGTAAATTTAATTCGGTAGTTAATCGATACAGTAAGCCAACGAAATTTGATTAAAGCGTGAATTGTTAATTCCTAAAGCTAAAGGAAACCGATAACCGTAATGTAAAGTAATTATTTATGCTGTACCATTCGCTAAGCTAAGGTTAGTGCATTCTAGAACTATCGGTAGTATATGTCAACCTAGCTCGTAAGCCTAAATTATGTATATCGAATTAGCAAGACAAATTTTAGAGAAAACAAATCAGATTGAGCAAGGCAAAGCAAAACGAACAAAACTATGGAAAATGAGAGAATCAAAAAAAGTATACCTAGCACAAATTAATTAATCGTTTTTTGTTTCCACATTTTGTACATTTGTTCGATCTTAGTTTGTACATTTTTGATTGTGTGTTCAATGCAATTGGTCGGAACCATACTGATTTTCGCAATCAATTGAAATAGAAAACCATTTGAAGTTTTGGGTTAAGGGGCACTTACAGTCCGCCAGGACAAAGTGGGCACAAAATGTTTAACTGCATTCCATGTAAAATAAAATTACGCTACTAATTTTTAATGAAATTCGCATGTATGTATACCTTAATCTGGGTTCGATTGCAAAGGCAATTATTAAACAAAAAAGGAATCGAAAATGAAAACAGATAAAACTTCAAGTATGAAACCACAAAACCATACAGATATAAAAAAATAAAAAAAGTATGTAAACATGTATGAATATGGCATAAAAAAATAAAAACTATTTTAAAGTGCAAACATTTGTGTTCTTTACGTGACGATCTTGGATCGATAATGCAATCTTATTAGTAAGGATTTTTGGGCAATGACGTGTACATGCCCGGATAGCTCAGTCGGTAGAGCATTGGACTTTTAATCCAAGGGTCCAGGGTTCAAGTCCCTGTTCGGGCGGCAACTTTTTTTCCTTATTTGAAAGTGTCGATTGGAAATTATACATATGTATCCTTTTTACGTGATATATATTGTATATGTATATATATTTTTTGTTACGTGAGTCTTACGGCCACACCTCCCGTCCTGCCGACCGGTCGTACGGGTCGATTCGCGAGAAGATAGACACAATATAGGAAATATTGAAGGATCGAGGAAATATGTAAATATTAGTAAGATCTATGTGTTTAAAAAGGTTAGTATTGATAGCCTTAAGAGTCTCGATTAGAGATTAAAGATCTACAATGATTAAAAATTAGGGTTAAGTAGTTTCTAGTGACGTTTAGGCGACTAACCAAGTCGAGACTATCAGCGAATTATATTACAAATAAGGACTGTTCTACGGTTAGCTAGGGAAGGTAAATTAATTAACATTAGTCTACTGGAATAAGGTGGTAAAAAAGGTTTGCTTCCCGATGTAGGCACCGTAAGGCCTAAGTAAAAACTTTTGTTTTTCCAATCCCTTTCATTTAAAATGATATTAGCAAAAGATAATAAATAGGCATTGAGAATCAATGATAACGTGCTCAGAAATGACACTAAAAGCAAGCGAAAAATGAAAATTATTTTGTTTGCGGCCGGGCCGCAAAAAGATTGTGGTCCAACCATATTGGTTGGGCTGATAACGGCAGTCCACTCCGGTACGCTATCCCACTACTGCCTACCACGGGAACTCTTGGCTGCTGGTTTTCACCCCTGGCCCGGTTCATCCCTCCTTAGCCAACCTGAATGCCACGGACTCCTCCATGGCACCCATATTGATGGCAAGCTTAGTGCGGACGTTCCGTCAACATGAGCTGGTCCGCTACGCAGTAGATCCCAGCCTCAGGCCATCCCACAATCAGACCTCACAGAAGCGTGATTACAGAAGCTGCCAACCTTCCAGTCGAAACTTTCGTGTCTAAAACTCAGCCACACGCCTCCGGATTGTATTCGATTTGGACGAACTGCTTTATCGGCACACCACTCCATCGACACGAAGCAGTCTCTGCGACCGCGTTGCCAACTGCGACTGATAAAAGCAGTGGGCTCTAAGCTAAATACCTTCTGGTCGAAATTGTTGGTTCACTTTTTAGGGCTGTAATTAAAAGTAATTAAAAATGACTCTCATTAACGAATTGAAAAAAAAAAAAATATTAATAAAAAGTGGATCGCCCGAACAGGGACTTGAACCCTGGACCCTTGGATTAAAAGTCCAATGCTCTACCGACTGAGCTATCCGGGCATTGCACAAGGCGCCGGCGAACTGCCCTGCTATCTATAGGAAAGTACAAGCGAGCAATTTAAATAGGGTCCTTGTCCAAATCTGCTAAGGTTCGATAGAGCTGAGTACTTCGCACCCGCCTCTTAAGCAACTCCGTAATCTTAGAACGGACTCTCCAATTTCACAAGTTAATGTATGTATGTATGTTGCAAGACCCACGCCATGCCAAAGGCTTTTCGTTTTGCCATGAATAACCAGTGGACTATAGTGACTTAACATATGAAAGAGACCGCTATAGACGATTTCATCGACAGGTATCTGACCTGTTACTCACGTAATAGGAATGCGGGATAGAAATATCAACATTTTTTTGGTAAATCGATACAAATTGGGAATACAAAAATAAAATCAAATCACTTTCAAAATTATGGTCGTGAAACTTTTTTGCAGTGTGTGGGCGTAGCCAACAATTTTTTTTGCATATAAATAATATGTTGGCGTGACAATTTTGTGAAACACTAAATTTTTATATTTTATGTTCCCTAGATCGGGACATTGTTCTGTAAAGTATATATATTCTTGATCAGGATCACTAGAAATTAAAATTTACTTTCTATGGGTAATGGTAAATTGTTTGCCATGCCCACTTTAAAGCAAACCGTCCCAAACCGCAGAGTCTTTGAAAAATGTGTCCATACATATTTTTATACCCGTTACTCGTAGACTAAAAGGGTATACTAGATTCGTTGAAAAGTATGTAATAGGCAGAATTAGGCGTTTCCGACAATATAAGGTATACATATATATTCTTGATCAGGATCAATAGCCGAGTCGAACTAACCATGTCCGTCTGTCCGTATGAACGCCTCGATCTCAGAAACTACAACAGCGTGCAGCTTCAATTTTTTATATATTTTGTAGATTTCTATAGATACGCCCACAAACTGCCCAAAACTGTCATGCCCACACTTTTTTAAAATGTGATATTTTTTCATTTTTGAATATAACTTGTCACATTTTTAACATTTAAGATTTAATTTTATTTTTTCACAAATTTCTACCGATACTCACAATGTTGAAATTTCTCGGTATCTGATAGTCGGGGAAGTCGACTATAGCATTTTCTCTTGTTTTCATTTTATTAGTTATCTTTTCAATTTCAATCTATATGTCCACAAAATTTGGCCCCGTCCACCCTAACGCTCAGCAGCCAAAAAAAGTTTTCAGCTTTCTCATTTGCACTCCCTTAGCTGAGTAACGGGTATCTGATAGTCGAGCAACTCCCGTGTTTCGGTTCAGTTTGATGAAAATCGGACGGCTATATCCTGTCATATGAACAGCCGGTAATTGAATTTATAATAATATAATCGGAATTATAGTTTGAATGTTTTTGACCCAAGTGCTTACAGCTTTCGTTAAGCCAAATGACAAAATGGAATAAAATATTTATTTATTAAAATATTTATGCGAACTTTTTATTTGAAGTTGACGTCTGAAATAAGCAATGTGAAATTGATAGCGTGTCCGAAAACTTCGAATATCAATCAAAAACACGAATAATCATTTCGCACTTTATAAATACACAACTTACTTGGCACAAATAATAAACCATCATTCGGCACGCTTAAATTTTTATACAGAAAATGTTGTATGTTGTATATGTAATCTTAACTAGTTCTTCGGCAACTAAATCCTAAGTGCATCTGATTTTTACTACAATTAAATTCGAAGTTCTGACATATGAAATGTTTTACCTGAGAGAAAAAGACGATTTAGACAAAGCAATATTTGGTAAAAGTTTGTCACAGGTAGAAAGAAGTGTGTCCGATGATATAAAGTACAAATATTCTTGATCAGGATTACTAGCCTAGTTGTTTACTTGTAGTATTAAAAGGTCTAAGATATACATAATATATGTTGAAAAGCATTTAACACGTAGAAGAAAGCGAAGGAAGGCTCTTTATCGATTTATATTAAAATCCCGATCAAAGAAAAATACCTCTTAGCGAGGTAAAAAAAAGGGTAAACTCAGATACTAGCAGAGTAAATGTTTATACTAGATTATTTATGAAGAATTTAGCGTTTCGGGTTCGAAAAACGTCCAGATCTAGGAATCAAAATATGTAGAAATTTATTGTTTCACAGAATTGCCACTCCCACACGTTTAAAATTGTTTTCAATGTTTATTTCATGTAATGTATATGCCAAAAAAGAGGCGGGTGCGAAGTACTCAGCTCTATCGAACCTTAGCAGATTTGGACAAGGACCCTATTTAAATTGCTCGCTTGTACTTTCCTATAGATAGCAGGGCAGTTCGCCGGCGCCTTGTGCAATGCCCGGATAGCTCAGTCGGTAGAGCATTGGACTTTTAATCCAAGGGTCCAGGGTTCAAGTCCCTGTTCGGGCGATCCACTTTTTATTAATATTTTTTTTTTTTATTTCGTTAATGAGAAAGTCATTTTTAATTGTGAAACAATTAAAAAGTGAACCAACAATTTCGACCAGAAGGTATTTAGCTTAGAGCCCACTGCTTTTATCAGTCGCAGTTGGCAACGCGGTCGCAGAGACTGCTTCGTGTCGATGGAGTGGTGTGCCGATAAAGCAGTTCGTCCAAATCGAATACAATCCGGAGGCGTGTGGCTGAGTTTTAGACACGAAAGTTTCGACTGGAAGGTTGGCAGCTTCTGTAATCACGCTTCTGTGAGGTCTGATTGTGGGATGGCCTGAGGCTGGGATCTACTGCGTAGCGGACCAGCTCATGTTGACGGAACGTCCGCACTAAGCTTGCCATCAATATGGGTGCCATGGAGGAGTCCGTGGCATTCAGGTTGGCTAAGGAGGGATGAACCGGGCCAGGGGTGAAAACCAGCAGCCAAGAGTTCCCGTGGTAGGCAGTAGTGGGATAGCGTACCGGAGTGAACTGCCGTTATCAGCCCAACCAATATGGTTGGACCACAATCTTTTTGCGGCCCGGCCGCAAACAAAATAATTTTCATTTTCGCTTGCTTTTAGTGTCATTTCTGAGCACGTTATCATTGATTCTCAATGCCTATTTATTATCTTTAATTGCTAATATCATTTTAAATGAAAGGGATTGGAAAAACAAAAGTTTTTACTTAGGCCTTACGGTGCCTACATCGGGAAGCAAACCTTTTTTACCACCTTATTCCAGTAGACTAATGTTAATTAATTTACCTTCCCTAGCTAACCGTAGAACAGTCCTTATTTGTAATATAATTCGCTGATAGTCTCGACTTGGTTAGTCGCCTAAACGTCACTAGAAACTACTTAACCCTAATTTTTAATCATTGTAGATCTTTAATCTCTAATCGAGACTCTATGCACCTCTTAAACACGCTGATTTTTTAAACACACAGTCTTACTAATATTTCCTCGATCCTTTAAAATTTCCAATATCGTGTCTATTTTCTCGCGAATCGACCCGTACGACCGGTTGGTAGGACAGGCCGGTTGGTAGGACAGGAGGAGTGGCCGTAAGACTTACGTAACAAAAAATATATATACATATAAAATATATATCACGTAAAAATCGACACTTTCAAATAAGGAAAAAAAGATTGCCGCCCGAACAGGGACTTGAACCCTGGACCCTTGGATTAAAAGTCCAATGCTCTACCGACTGAGCTATCCGGGCATTCGAACGTTGGTCGTCAAATTACGTTTATGAGAGGGATGTAAAGTATTGTCCCTGCAATCATACGTCACTTAAATTATAAAAATAAATTGTAATAGTATATTTTTTTTACTTTTGACATATTTAATTGTGTTGTCCGCTTTTATCAAATTGTATAAGCTCGGAAGTAATATATTACAATTTTTGTTCTTTAAATTTGATTCATAGGTTGTTATACATGTATTTTAAATAAATTTTGGAAGAATGAAGACTTATACCACTCCTTAAATAACAATGCCTATTTAAATTACTGTTAAAACTAATTTTTTGTGCAGATTCTTGCGAGCGCAGAACAGTATATTAGTGAAGAAAATGAGTTTGTCGGTACTTGTGATGAAAATAACTAACTATAATGAACTAACTATAACTATAATAAATAACTATGATGAATGAACTAACAATGAAAGAATAACAACTTGAGGTAAATACAGTATATGTATAAATATAGAAAATACATCTCTACGTTAAATATATTCTAACAAGTTGTAGGATCCGTAAAATAAAAAACTTGTGGCGAAAGCTTTCTGAACTGCTTTAAATTTGTTTGTACTGCTTGCACTTATACGTGTGCTTTCTGAATATTTGACACAAATGAAACCTTTACAAGCGATTTTCTAAATGCGTTTGAGTAGCTTAGTTGGTAGAGCTTTGTTCTTTTAAAGTATAATTACACGGTTCAAGACCGTGGACAGGCGGGTTTTTATTTTTTTTATAAATATTTCTTGCAAAGGTAAAATATATAAGATTTAAATTAAAATCGTATTTCTTTTTGGCAACAGTTTCCGTAAAAGTTCTGTTCTAGCAAGTGGTACATAGCATAAAACAAAACTCCTAACTTGTAGAGAAATCGTACAGAAGTCAGAGCAACATCTAATTGAACCCTCAGGAAATTAGCACCTTTTATTTGTGTTTCCATTTACTGTCGACTTCGTGGATATACCCAGCTTGTGCGACGAACAACGTTGCCTCTGCATTCTGTATCTATAGACGCTGCCGTATCTTCTACTCCACGGATATGTGTCTGAGAAATTTCAATAGAGATTGTGAGAGTGCGATGTTTGCTAAGCTCCGGCGGCAAAACGGAGAGCCCGGGTTTTTATTGTTAGAACTCTTAAAGGTACAGAGAAAAAACTTCCTAACATTCCTGACGATGCCATATGTAACTCATACAAATAAATAAATATACAACAATTTACAGTTCTAACATATTTAGATAGACTAATTATCAAATTAGATGTTTTACATTTGTCACCATATAAAATAAGGCGCACTTGTGTAGCAAGAATAGATTATTTTTTCTCCGTGCGATTGGATACGCTCGAGAATTTTTGACACACTTTCCTGCTCGTCGAAGACAATGAAGAAGGGTACATACTCGTATAGTATGTACCGATACCAAATCGTGGCGGCTCCGGTCGATTTAGCAACGGACTTGGATGCTGGCTGTTTGTTGCCGCCTGCCAAGTGAACTAGAAAACGAATGCGTTTAATTAGCATTCATTACGACGAATCATCAAATTGCCCCACCGCTCACGATGCAACAATAAAATCAGGGACGAAAGGCCCAAGAGAAGAAAACGTTTGGTGTACATGCTAATCTACAAAATAAACGCAAATATTTAGATGATAAACCAAAGTCAAGAGACGTTTTGAAAACTGTTCCATGACGTTCGGTGATGTGCCAGGGAGAAATTCCATCAAGGCTGCGACCATTAGCAACCATTTACCATTTACCTGTTGTTAGGCCGGGGTTACGGCCCGTTTCAGGTAGCCATCGCCTAAAAAAGAAAATCCAAAGGGAAATATGGGTCATAAATTAAAAATGGCAAACAAGAATGGGACAATGGGTTTTCCTCGTTACAGTCGTCTCTCTTTTCATATTTTCCTCGGCCGTTTATGACAGATTTCGAAAACACAAATGGCGAAAGTAAAAAATTCGTCAGTATTTTTTGGATTGCATCTGCCTAATGCTGCTACGAAGACTTATCAAGGTACCAAATTCGTTAGGAGGAGCAATTAAAAACGTTATTATTATTAACAACTTGTAAATAAGAGAGCAAATCATAAAAGTATTGAAATGCAACATAGTTCATAATAGAAAGAATATGTCGCATATACTTTTATCCAAAATCTGTATTCCTGATTGTTTTAAAATGATTTTGTATTTTCATTGTTCGATTTGACTAATCAAGACTAAACAGATTCTTGAACAGCCAAAGAGAAATTAAAGGACTCTTCGCATTTAAATAAAGCTTATTGAAATGTTGCTTATATCGACTTTCATAACGAAGTTGGCAAATGACTGGACTTAATGTAGTCCCCTTCGATGGCTAACTGTAATTATCAGTGCAACGAATTTGAATTTAACGAGCGCATCAACACCCGACTCCGCCCACAACTCTAATCCCATTCACGGTGAATGGGTGATGGGGTCTTGCAGGACCCCTCGAGGACCTCAAGTCTCTCTAGCGAGCATTTTCCTCCGCAAAGCGACGGTCTGATTAATGAGGCTTTAAATATCCCACTTTGATTTCATTCTAAAAACACGCGGAGCGTTCTCGGACGAAGAAGTTTCATTGACTCTCAGCTCGTTGGAGAGTACGGAATGGAGCAGGGGAGTTCTGCAGGGATACAGATATGTGTATATACATACATACACGTATGTAAGGAGAGCTACGCTGGCCCCGTAAATCGACGAGTAAGCTGAGGACCTCCTCCGCACACACACGAAAATCTATTGGGCAACGGAGAACTCTGGAAATAGAGTCCACAAATGTCTACAAACGAGCTGGATGTGTTCGAACTCTCCGAAGTACAAGCCCACAATTTTGTGCCCTGGAAAACTTAGAACAGGAGATGCCACACTTACCGAAACAGTCGAAAAAACTAGTAACTGGTTTGCGTAAAATATGGGTGCTGCGATGGGATTGCCAAACTATGGTTTTACAAAAATGTTTTACTAACATTATGATACTGAAGCACTGCCTTAAAAAATTCGTGGCGTCTTAGCCAGGCCAGAAATTTGAACATTGCAAGTAGACATATACACAGCTTGGAATGATTTTCAGTATATTCACTTACTTGAAACATTGAAATTTTTTTTATGTAATTTATTTTAATTTAATGAAAATGGAATGCTAACTCATGAAAAACAGCTAGTAATTAAGCTATAAACTGATATTTTGAAAAGCTTGCATTATACTTGGAATAAACGAAACCCGCAAATCTTAAGAATAGCACTGTTTCTCATTTTAAAATTGCTACTAAAAACGGATATCACATTTCAAGCGTTTAGTAAATATAAACATTTCACAAAGGGAAAAGGTCATTTCAAAGTCCCAGTACTTTAAAAGGAAAGCTCTTTATAAATTATACTAGGCTTAACTAATAAATGGATGAAATCAAATAGTGTGGCTTAAATTGCCAAACTTTAATAAATAATAAAGAAATAATATTAACCTTTATGTAGAACAAAAAAATGTATTGTACATTTTTCTTCAAGTGTGGCGCGCGGCGCTCTTCTGCAGCCTGGTACTCTCCGTGGGCTCTCCTACAACGTTCCTGCCCGATTCTCTCCCTGGAGTTACGTACTTGGGCCACACACAACCCAGATCCAGACCCAGATCCAGATCCCGACAAAGGGCGGGGAGGAGGAAGCGGGAGAGCGGGCATTATGGCTGTTATCAACGTGGGCAAAAACACCGCTTACCGCTCGGCGGACGTCGACTGCGCTGAAATGGTGAGCTGAGCTCACTTCAGTTTCAGTTTGAAATTTGACGCCGAGCGCGGCGGAACGTAGAGCGTTCTGCTCACAGACCAAAAAAGAAAATGCGGCCATCGCCCGCCGCTGCTTCAGCTGGCGTCGCAGCAGCAGTGCGGCCATTATCCTGCAGGAGGCTGCGACCTGATCCCTGGGTCATCCGATTAATATCTCTGCGAAATTAACGAAAAAAGCACTGGCAATCAAGTGCAGAAACACTCCAGAAATTCGGTGCAAAAGTGAAAATACAGACTAAATACAGACCATCGTTTCAATAAATGAATTGCTAATCTAGAGTAACTCGTAGTAAAACGGATTTAATTCAGAACTGCAAAGCACATTCCAATCAGGTATGTTCCCAACTTAAAATTTAAGCAACTACAAATTTTCTAACAAAAAAGCTGAGCAAAAGTCACAGTGTCACTACGCATGTGCACTGAAAGGGGCTGAGTGGGCGGCTTGGGGAGGTGGGTGGCCATAGTCAATTGCCATTTCCAAAGCCTGCGCCTGTCCTCGTTCTGGCTCGTCGTCGCCTCTGCATGAGTGTGTCTGTGTGTGCTCCGGTTCGAGAGTGTGGTGGTGTCGCAAGCGCCGGGAAATGTGCTCCTTTCATCCACTTTTCATTTGCGGAGAGCACACACCGAAAAGCGACCTAACCTCTCACCCCTGCAGTCCCAAAAGTCGGGCGCAAAAATAGGGAAAAAACACGAAACTGAATTTCAACCTCGTTGTCGCGCTATCAGCAGCAACAACAACCCCCTGGCAAGGCGGCCCAACCCCCTTTTCCATTCGCCCCTTTCCCACATCCCACATCCCGCTTACCAATTTCAATTTCCCCGCTCCTGGTGCAAAACACTTGTCCCGCCATTTAGTGCATGGGTTAAGTAGTATACCGAAATATTAGTGGCTGTGCCCAAGAAGCGGCGACAGCTGCTGCAGAACACCCACCCACCCACCGCGTTCCCGCCGTGGAATCAGACGATGATTATCGGGTCTAGATACGTCGAGTGGCAAGTGTTAAGCCGCGGAATGGGAGCGAGATGCGGATGCGGATGCGGATACGGATGCGGACCCAACCCCAAGACTGCTGCGGCGGCTGCATTTAATGCGAGTGCGTACATAGCGAGTTGCAAAACATTAAATGTACCGCGAGAAAAGGCATTCACACTGGCTGTGGTAAAAGGTCAAGCTCGAACTTTTCAAACTCCTAATGGATTTTGGTAACGTTCTACTTCACATGAACTATTCCAAGAACCTCTCTAAGCCTTTCAGCTCTTTAAAACCAATACCGCACTATATTCAAAATATTTGGAGCTAACTGAAGCACAGCTGCCCATTTAACAGTTTAGAAATACATTATCTGCTTCAAACTTTATATGGCCAGGGCTAACAATTTGGGTTCTTCAAAAACGATACTTCCCAAAACTGTTTCGTATATAAATTGCCTGCCCAGAAACTCACCTATTTTCTTGCCCAATAATGCTCAGTGTATTTATTTTCACTGGGAGTAATACAGATGACCAAACATTTGTGTTCTATGTAGCTGCATATACCCCTTTACATAGAGCCGTTGTGCAAATGTTGAGTGGGGCTGCGCGTAAGGTGCGTGTCATTCGATCTCTGGTCAGGGATGCGCAGCAATATGGCACTGCTTTCGCATCGGGAAGCCCCCTCGAAGAGCGACTCTTTTTGTAGGAGAAAGCGGCTACTCTCAAACCCAAATAGTTCAATACACCGTTTTCCGTTTTACCAATTGTTTCTATGCTCATTTAGTATGCAAATGGTTTGAACTAAAACCGGCTACTGACTAATAGGCACATGAACAGGTGAGGGCTAACCCAACTCGCTAGGTCACAGGCTTTATAGGAAAAGCAAAGCAAAACAAATAAGAGTTTATGGCTATTTTATGCATTCGCTGACGTTGGCTTTTGAAACCGTGGACCGCGAGCCATCGATTTTAGACAAATTCGGATACCCGTTCGTCTCAAGTTTGGGTGATATCTTTATGAAGACGCTCTGCCAACAAGTTCTCTTGTTTTCTGGTTGGGCTTTGACCTGAATCTGAATCATAAATTTAACCGGCCTGTTGTATAATTATTTGGATTGTCCACATGCCCCATAAAATGCATGCAATGTTGTCTCGAATTCCTCTGGGCAATTAAACCCTTTACAAGGGAGCTAAGCTGGGAAATTTTTGGTGAGAGGGAGTGCCCGAGATTAGATATGAGTTTTGAAAAGTTTGCATATGAAATGTACTCATAAATATGAAAGAGCTAAGGAAAGTGTTAAGCGTTTTCGGATTCAAATCTGTTGACTGTTAACGAGAAGTCTCTTCTGCAGTTCTGGGTTAATAGGTCAACAGATATTTGAGGCCATGTTGCATAAGTTATAAGTGCAAGTAGGCAAACGACTACATAAAGAAAAAGCTTTAATAAACTGCTTAATAATTTGTAAGCTTCATTATTGAATTTAAATTAATGTATTGCAATACGCAGTGAACAATTTGAAAAAATCCCACAAAATAAAATTAATGATTAATTGTTAATGGTTAATTGTTAATGGTTAATTGTTAACAAGCTTAGATCTAATGTCAAAACAAACCACTGTAAGCTGCCAAAAGTATTCAACCATTTTGGAAACCCCAAAAACCCCCTGAGAAAAAACATTCACCCCAAAGTTGACCTTGCCACATGCTGCTATTTTTATGAGCATATTCCCCTATCGAATTTCTGATATTAACATACCCTTAGTATCCCAATCAACCCCATGACCACTTTGAAGGAAACGGAACTGGGCTGGGAACTTCTTCCACCTAAATTGGGGTAACTGCAGTATGACATATTTATTGGCATTTCATGCAAATTTCCAAACAATCAGCTAGTCGAGGGAATCCAGCTGGTCTCGAAAATTGCACTTAATGAAATGCACAGTGAAGAAAACTTGAAAATATTCACATTCAGAGCTTTTGAGTGTTTTACGCTACTATGTACAAGCAACGGTCTCGCGATTGAAGTTGTTCGATTCCTTGTGATTAAAATTATAAAGGGTTTTACTTCCACTTCACTTTATAGCTTCCTGTTCAACAGAGAAAATGTACTCCGCCACCTAGAAGCGCATTTCTGTTGCCCGCGCATTTTCATTAAGCTCACTAAAAGATAAATTAAGACACTAAGAATAAATAAAATGCAGAAAGAGAAGAAAACAACCAGAGTCGCGAGAGGAAGGCGCGTTTTTTTGTAAACAACAAACAGACACCGACAAAATCGGGATAGCATAAAACGGACACGCAGACCGGTGTGCCAGCCCCAAACGATGCATATGGGGTAGAGATGCCGATACCTATACAGATTCGGATACAGATGTACAGATACAAAATGCCGCAAGCCTGGGCAGGTTCAAAATAAATGCAAAAAAAAAAAAAAAAAGAAAAACGCGGACCGCGAACCGTTTTCGGAATTTCTTTCTTAGTTCTCTTTTAGCATTTCTACCTGCCTCTCGATTTTCGCGGCGAATGGCAGGAAGGTGAAGTAGCAATAATAATATTATTCAGTAAACTGAAACAACCTTGGCCTCCGAAGCTCGACGCTCGATGCAAACAACTCAACATGGCAGAGTGCACAGTGGGCCAACGCTGATTGAATAGTGACGTGCAAGCACAATGAACAGTGACACTTGGCACCGAACTGACCAAGGTAAATGATCTGCTACCTTCCCTTCACCTCATTCCGCCCCAGACGGCGACTTTGATTTATGTGCGAAGTTGTCTTCATGTGCTAAAAGCAACATTGCAAAAATGTAGCCAGTCATTGCCCCTTTGTGCTGCCGTAACTGTTGCTGGAGGGTCGATGGTTTATGGGTCTGGTCAGGGAATAGGTTAGCAGATGGCGAGGGGGACACACTGAAGAAAATTACCTAGGTCCTGGGTCGTATATAGCTACTCGACGGAAAGTGAAAGAGTGGCAATTAACACGGCTTAGAGAGTATCCTTACAAAGGAGTACTCACTAATTCCGCTCATTGAACCAGTAATAACAACACCTTGGTTTACTAGTTTTCTTCAGGTGCCATTCGTTACTCGCCTTTTCTGCACTTTTCACGGTACTTCCGGAGGAGATTGCTCTGGGGATTCTCTTTGTATCTTCCCAGTGTTATTGCATCTCACGGCAGAATATATCCGCCTGCGGAGCTATAGACTGCCTTACAAAGAGAACAAACTGATTGAGTGATTCATGTGGCTTACAGAACTGAGTTATTAGGTTAGCCAAAAGTAATTAATGGACTTCCAAAGCGTGCGGTGCGATTGAAAATCGTTTCGGTCTATCTATCAGGCAGTAAAAATAGCGAAGGAATTTCTAAGGCTGCCGAAATTATATCTGACTCGCTCGTACATCATACTTATCGATAGAGATAGGGCAGAGTTATCAAGGAAATACTTTGTAAATTAATTAATCAATATATTTAGGTAACAATGAAAAGGCGATTAAATATGTTGAATTAAACATGAGAGGCATTACTTAAGTTTATTGCGAGTGTGGAGCGCTTCAAGACACCCAAAAGTGTAAAGTTAAGCTGTTCAAAATGTTATAGGGTCATGTCTGTTTTAAATAAAAAATGAAATAATACCTAGAATAAATTGTATTAAAAGTTGTAAATAAGTTATTAAATTCGTTAGCTTGAGTTTTAATTTAAAGTATTTGGTATTTAATTTCATATTGTCTTAAAACAGCTCACCAGGTAAACACGACTTGGTCAACTTAGTATCTTGAAAACAAAAAGGGGTGACACTTATGTATAAAAATAAACCTTTACAACACCCGAGTATAAGTGCATTTACTATCATTAGCATCTCGGCATGACTGTACACAAAGGCTGTGAATTGTTAGTTTCGATAACTACACGCTCCCAACCGAAAAATCCTTCGCTCGCTTGGCTGCAAGAAATTAACGACAGATCTATTATTTCCATAATATATTTAATGTTGCCAAATATTTGCACTGCATTAGCGAGTTTTGGGAGGCCGTTGTGAATGTGTATTTCCTGACGATTTCGCGTTAATTTTTTTTGCTTCTGGCCACGTGAAGTCAATTAGCATTTGTGATTCGGGGGTGCCGTTGCGCTGGGGTGATGTAATATATTTTGCGAATTTCGATTTGGCAAGACGGCGATAATTTGGCAAAGGTGTTGAAAAGTGGAGCACTTTGCAGCGAGCTTCAGCTGGATGATCACAGAGGCAAATGCGACTCTGTCCCAGCTGCCTTTCGCCTGCCTGGTCCTGCACCCTTATATTACTCTTTATTCGCTTCCAAGTCCTTGCTACCCCTTGTGCATGTGGATTGTGTGTACACATTTGGAGAGCTCTCTCTCTCTTTCGCTCGCGCCCTCTCTCTCCCTCTGAGAAGCAGGGTAAAATTAAATCCCGAGCAGCCATGTTGAGGCTGCAAAAAGGACAACAGGGGCTGCAGACAAAGAGGCACCGCAGGCAGACGGAAAGGGAGAGAGAGAGAGAGAGAGAGCACTAGAGGGTGTGCAAAGTCAAGCGATTCGTCCTCCTTCCTTTGTTTACGCAAGATTTGTTGCCATTACGGCCCTAATCCGGGGATTTCTAGGGTAACCGTAGCCCGCCGGCCCCGAAAGGCTTTTGACTTTGCCAGCTTAGTCCTGCCGCTTAGTGCTAATGAATCCTGCTAAAAAGTCATTAATTAATTGAAATTTGATTACAGGACACACGAACTACAACGTCGGAGCATCTGCCGGAGCGACGTCCTCCTCCCACGGCCATTACTCAGCAGTCTTAGCAGGGCTTAGTGCTGAATCATCGGCCACGTCGTTACCGATTCACCAATTTCCCGATTTGGAGCAGCAACGAGAGGGCTTAAAGAAGTGGCGCCGAGTGCTGGGAACCTCGACTGGCGACAGCGATCCAGGTCGGGAGCTTAGCAAGGCGACTCACTGATTGATTTCAGTGCAAACAGAGGACTCCGGAGCTAACACCTTGCCCATGGCCAGATCTATCATTCATTAAATGGGTGTCGTGTCGTGTCTATCCAATTTCCAGGCCTCGCACCCGTTTTATCGACGTGAAGAAAGTGCCGTAATCCGCCGGCAATCAATTAGATACAAGAGCTCTAAGCACTCCCGAAGACATCGCGCGGTATCTTATCTTATCGCCGCTTCTTCCGATAAGGTCTGGCAATACTTTCCGCACTACGTATTTCGGGCTGCCTCCTAATCTCGAGGCACTCGGTGAGGTCTTGGCTTCAGTTGGCTTCCAGAGGCGAGGGCGAAGACAACACGGAGCTGGCTTCGCCGGCGAAAGGCTTCCGTGACTTTCCGGACAGGAACCGCGACTCGAACACGGACACGAAGACCCTGCGAATGCCTCGATTTAATTGGCAGGCCACAGCGAGCTTTGTAATCACATTTATGGGTCATTCCATAATTTCGAAGGACTAGAGGAAACTGCTAGCCACCGCCGCATCACGTGTGGCACGATAAATATAATTTACCCGAGGCGCATGTAATTGCGGCGCTGCCTAAATTACCCCGCCTTGAACACACACATTGTATATGATTATTAACATTTTCACTTTTTTTGCAGTCGCGATTGCCCAGCGCAGTTCATTTCGCCCCTCCGACGTTCCTCATCAGTTTGCTCTACGTCTACCCTGTAGATCCGAATTTGTTTTATACTAGCTTTAAGGACAAATTCGGTTCTAGAGAGGTTTGTGTGGTTCAATATCCATCGGAAAAGTGAAGCTGATGTCAAGCGGAAAAGTGATTTTCATTTAAGTTTAAAGCAAAAAAAGTTGTCGTGACCAAATTCGTGCATATGTATTACCCACTTGATAAGATTGGGCTTAGTTGTATAATTTAATTACCAAGAAATTAGAAAGTAAAAGTCGAGATAATCCATAAAAAGGTTCACTGATTCTGCCTCATAGAGGACCTGAAATTTCAATCATTAACAGAGTAGATCATAAGATTATCATCTTAATTATTTTAGGATGACTCATTTCAATAAAATAACACCAATTACTGTTGCCAACTAACACATTCTCAGTGTTTACCATAAAATCCATGATAATGAATTGCTGTCTTGACACAATTTTCTTTGGCTTACATTTATAGATAAGAGCACGTATTAAAGTTTCACTTTTCAATGCCAGTGATTCAATGGTAAACGAATTTCAAACTTATAAGTTTTCCTTAAAAATTTTATTAGAACACGACCGATAAATATGTTTTGTTTTTAATTTTATGCTGTTTATCATAATAATGACCTCAATGCTCAAAAATATTTAAGCTTCAATCTTTAATATCTTCAATTTTTAATAAGCAATCAAGTTTTTACACATGTATTTATGCTAGGAAATAAAACAAATGTATGGAGTCGTGTCATCTATTATGGTGTTTATTCCTTAAAGATAGAGACGCAAATTTTTGTATTTTTTTTTTGATGACATAAGAAATATGTTGTTACTAAAGAACAAAATAAAAATAAATAAATCCTTAACCTTAAATGTTTACGTCAGTCTTCGAAGTCATGCAATTAGGTTGTTCCATTTGAAATTTGTAATGCAGACATTAGACTGCCTTACTTATTATTAAAATTCTCAAACATTTTTCCCTAGCGATCTGCTGATTCCAAGAATATTCACATCCTTCAATTGAATTAAGCAGCCATTTTCAAATTTCTTGCTACCGGACATGGGGCACTTCGTTGTTATTGCTGAATTCTTTCGGTTTCATTTATATTCCTGCCGACTTCAATTTATTCGATGTGTAGCATGAAATTTACATTCTGACAATTTTGCATACAAATTGCCATTACAATTTCGCAAATGGGTGTGGGGCGGTTCTTTCCTACTTGGATGTATGTGTGTGGCGTATCTGTGTCTGCGCCTTAACAAGGCATTTGGGTCAAGTCAATTGTGTGGCGTCGATTTCTGGTTGTGTTCGTGTGGGGAGGATTGTCAAAGTTTGCAGTTCTGCTAAAATGTTCATGCAGTTTGACCAATTTGCATAGAACGCCACTTGAATCTCATTCTTTGCCCATTATGCCCGTATACCTATAGCAGGGTTAGCAGGGCACCATCAGAATTAAACTGAAATACAATAATATAATTAATAATCTATAATATATAATATAATCTAATTTTCATCTCTTGGAATGCTTTAGCAATTTGTTTGAGGTACTATAATCAGTAGTAATCAATCGGTAGTTAAGGTTCTACCAAAGATTATTAGAATAAATAATAGCATAATATAAAACAAATAAATACTTTTGCTGTCATATACACACTAGATATTAACTTATTTGTAATGCCACGTAATAAAGAATATGGATATAATAAAAAAGGAAGTTATTTTTGTATTTTTTTTTCGATTTTACACTTTAAACCTTTGTTACATCACATTTGAAGAACTTTTTTTACTTTTTACTTCGATTTTCTTTTTTAATGCAAAATATGCTAGAGGGGAAATGGCAGTAGATCATATAGCACAGATTGCACCCAAATATGATTTAGAGAAACTCTATTCGCTCTTGTCATTCCGGAAATGTCCTTAATTCAATAAATTCTTCTTGGTCGAAGAAGTTCAACATTCACAAAAATCGATCTGGCCATGTCCGTCTGTCCGTATGAACGCCTCAATCACAGAAACAATTCAATGCTAGAATGTTTAGATTAAGCATGTGTGTTCCACCAAAGACACTAGAATAATAAGATGCGTAACGGTCATACATTGGTTTTGCCAAAGACACTAGAATAATTATCATATTAAGGCAATCGAAAATTTGTGTTTTTACTTATTACTAACGAGTACTTTGTACTCGAGTGCCAGAGTACAAATAATAAAGATTTTTGTTTAAGAAACATATTTTCTTGTAGGCCTATAATTCCCAACTAGTTCTAGTCAAGACTGTCATGGCATGTCTTCTAACTACCGGTCTCTTACCGGTCGAGCAGTGAGTGTAGTGTATGTGTAGTGTATGTACCGGTGTATGTACCGGTGTATGTATGTACGTATATGTATGTATGTACGTATATGTATGTATGTACGTATATGTATGTATGTATGTATGTATGTATGTATGTATGTATGTATGTATGTATGTATGTATGTATGTATGTATGTATGTATGTATGTATGTATGTATGTATGTATGTATGTATGTATGTATGTATGTATGTATGTATGTATGTATGTATGTATGTATGTATGTATGTATGTATGTATGTATGTATGTATGTATGTATGTACGTATGTATGTATGTATGTATGTATGTATGTATGTATGTATGTAGGTATGTATGTATGTATGTATGTATGTATGTATGTATGTATGTAGTGTATGTGTTTCTTGCACAAAGTAGTATAAATTGTCTTAATTAAAGCCTGAAGAATGTTTAACTTACTGTCGGAACACATAGTTATTGCCGCTTTTAATATTTGTTTTGGAAACATATTTCCTTGTAGCCCTATAATTCGCAACTAGTTCTAGTGAAGACTGTAAGGCATGTCTTCTAATTTACAGTCCCAAAATAGTTCAAGTAATCTCTCTTACCGGTCGAGCAGTGAGTGTAGTGTATGTGTTCTTAAGTGTGATTACTTGCAAGATCAAATTGTCATCCCTCTTGAACAAATAACCGGGAATATAATCTGACTTTTTTACCTTTTTTAATTAAAGTGAAATAAAGCCATTTACGTTTACCAACTATTTATATATTGACAGGATTGGACTCTGATTGAAGAGATACAGACCGATACTTAGATCGATGATAAACATACTCAAAATTCACAAGACGTTGCCACAATGAACGAAATAAAAAACACGATAGAATGCTATAGTCGAATTCCCCGACTATCAGATACCCGTTACTCAGCTAGTGGAAGTGCAATCGGGAGATTTCAAAATTTTCTGAAATTTCATTAAAAAGTATAAAAAAATAATAATACGAAACAATAAAAAAAACCTTTTTAAAAGTCTAGCCGTAAAAGTTGGTTTGTGGGCGTTATAGTAGGAGTGGCAAAAAGTTTCTTGGCAAATCTACAGAAATTTACAAGATACATATGCTGGAAGCTGCATGCTTCTGGACATGGCCAGTTCAACTCGTCTATTGATCCTGATGAAGAATATACATATACATACATCCTGATACATCCTGATATACATACATATCTTCTGCCTCTTACTCTACGAGGAACGGGTATATTTACACATATTCAAAATTCTGTGCTCATCTGATTGATAGTTGGAGTTTTGCGTGAGTCCTAGAAAATTGAGTGTCAAAATAAAACTTTTGTGGTAGCCGAACTTGTTTTTCGTTTTCAGTCCTGTGATTATTAAAAACCGGCGAATAATCTTTACTAAATAAGCAATTTAGTAAATACCTAATTAAAAAATAGTAATTGCTGAAAAGTTATATATTTATTTTTTCTCATTGGACTCTTTCCTGCAAGACCACACCGTAAAGAAATATTACAAATTATTAAAATATTTCATGATTAAGTTAGCAAAGATCAGCACCATTAATATAATTGTACATTACTGCTTAAAAGCAAGCAGTGCATGTGAAGGTTATTTGTCGTTTCCTGTACCTAACTAGGAAAATTATGAACTTTTATGTGAATCGCCGAGTTTTCTCAGGGGTTGTTTTTCTAAGGATGTCGAGAGCTGTTATTTTGATTTCTAAGGATCTGTAAAAAGTGAAGGATTGTGTATTAGCTAAGCCCTGGAATTCGCAGATACATTCTACATTTTACAATCTAGTTCGAAAGAAAACAAGGCGAATTTGTAGGAGTTCGAATGAATGTTAACAATCTCGAACAAGTCGTAATGCATTCGAACCAAATTAATATTTAATTAAATTTATTTAATTAAATTTAATTTAATCTTGTTAAGTGTTTGCGAACTAAAGATAACATTTTGAACAGTTAACATTGTGTATGAGTCTGTAAAGTGAACAGTAAAATGTTTATCTGCTAAAAAAAAATACGAAAAAGTCAAATTTTGCTACATAAAATAAAAAAATTTCCAAGTATCTGTGAGGAAAGCATAATGTTTCATGTGTGTGTGTATCTCTTTTTTGTTGAGCCTGAGACAGTGCATGTCAACGAAATAATCAGGAAAGGACATAAAAAAGAACATCAAGGCAAAGAACTAAGCGAGCGGCTGAAATGACATTGACGGTTATGTGAACGGAATAAAATTTCATCAAAAATGCCACTGTCACAGACACACTTACTCCGCAACGAGGGTAAAAATTGCAAATGGTTGGAATTGCTACTTTCATCTGGGTCCTTTTTGGATTCCGTTTAAGGGGAACTTTCACTATGGCGCCGGGGTCGAAAAATCTTAGGGTGAGGGTGGCTGACGAGCGAGTGAGTGTGGATGTGACCGATGAGGGTGAGAGCACACATCATAGATGGGGATTTACGGACCCTTCAGGTCTTCTCCAGCTGCCATAGCCTTGTCAAGGGGCTGTCAGTAGCAAAAACAATGCCTTCAGATGGCAGCCATAATACACAGTAAAAGAATCCGCTCCGAAACCAAAATGGTACTGCCTTTTAACTACTGTCCGAAAACTAATACAAAGCTCTGAATTGTAAACAAAAAAAAATTAAACATAAATATTTAACTTACGGACTGAACTAAACATCACGATTGGTATTTACGTTGATATAATATCTTACTTACAATTAAAATCCGAATACTTACACTCCAGCGTAGCATAATTCATGAATTGCAGTGTGCCAAACGGGGATAGAACATATACAAAAACAAACTTTAGTTTTGTATAAAGGTGTTGGCAATTGTTTCGCAGGCTACGTCTTGTAAGCTAGGGAGGGATAATGTTCAAAATGTGTCTTTCGATTCAAGTATTTTTCTTTCAACGCGAATGGAAATTTAGAACAGAACGAAAAGAAAAAGTCTGAAATGAAAAGAAGAGCGTGCTGCTGCATTGTGCAGTTTGATTAATGATCAAATGTCAATTACCGCAGATACTTTTGCTTCTCGAAATAAAAATAAAAATATCGCAAAAATTAAATAAGTTTCAGAATGTTTACTTTTAGGTCTGAAATGTGTAGGTGAGACCAAACAATTGTTTTTTGTTTAATATACTTATATATGCATTTATAATATTCGGTTGTTTGCTTGACCTGTTGTGATAACTAAACTATAATATTGTGCCTCTCTTAACAATTCTTCTTTTTAGTTAATTTGTATGCCTATATTCTCAATTTCTTTTATTTATCAATTTTCATTAAAGCCGAAACCTTTAGGTTTGAAGCTGCACAATATTCTTAACTTTTGACTTTTCGCAGCGGTAGCCAAGGCATATTTTACCTTTGGGATAATCCAGTCTCATCCTCTTTCATCCAGGATTATCCCAACAGAAGTCAAGGGACACGGCCCGACCCACTGTCTCAACCCTTTGATTAGAGCCTAAAACGATACCCACAGGCAGAAAAGGACGAAACAAAGCGGAACAATTACTGCGTCTCCTGTTGCTAATTTCGTTGGACGGACAAGCAATTTTTGCATACGGAAACAGCGGCACGCCCGCCGAAACGCCCACGCGCCGTCGGGCGGCACAAGTGAAGGGATTAGAACGGTAAAGGATTCTCAGCCCCCTTACTGGGATATGGGACATACTGGGATATGGGACTTACAGTTTGACTTCTGCCTGTACTCCGTTTGATGAATGCCGCAGGACATTTTTGGTCTTGCTGGCTACTGTTTCAGTCCGCTCTCTTTGGACTATTCCAAGAAATGTCAGCTAATTGTTTTCACCTTGCCAATTAGTAGGCCATTTAATGCCAAAACAACCCGAAGCCAAACAAACAACGTGTGGTAAAAAAGCTGAAGAGGCATCAATTCTCATTAAGTTTGAATTGGAAACAAATTCCCGGGGACAAAGGAGAGCGGCCGCATAAATAAATCAATGTGCAGCCAAGGCCAGAGCCACAATTATGTGCAACAATGCACCTCAAGTGTGGCCCTCGGCAGGAATCAATCAAGTCTCATCACTCAAGTCGCAACTTCGGTCCTCCCTCCCTTTTTCTTGTGTGTTCTCTCTCCTTTTCGATTTAATTAATGCTTGGCCATTTATTAAATTGGCAGCTTAGTTTCCTTCCTCAAACACCCTGGGTAAGCACACTAGCAATGGAAATGGTTCTTGTACATATATAATAAACGCCTAACCTCGATTATTTAGACAAATGGACATTCAAGGACTGTTCATTCTCTTAAATGCGTTTCTCAAGTTTCTTATGCATTTATTACAGCGTCAAATTATACTTTATTTTGAATACCTAAAATAGTTTACCTTGGTAATATAAAGTTTTGTATTGCATGTTTATATAATTAATATTAATCTCCATACAATCTTCTTGAGCATTTTTTGAATTGAAATAGCCAAATTCTAATCGCGGAACTAATATTTCACCAAAGACTGTGATTCCAGTCCGCCTCGAAGGATGCCTGCGGTTGGTCCACCTTGCCACTCCCCTCTACTTGCGTGTTGGCTGCCTGCAACCGATCCAGCCTAATTTGTAACCATTAACCCATGTATTATGTTGGGCATGCGAGTGGCCAGGCGATGGATTGGCTCTTTGAAGTCCCCCTGGGATATAAATGGCTACATGAATGGCTGCGCTGAGTTTCGCCTATTAAAAATCATTTAGAACAACTGGATGCAGGATTAGTGATCTCCTCCAGCTGTTACCAGTAGGTGTGAGCTCGTTTCGTTGGCGTACGAATTACGTAAGCGGATTCCCAGTTATATGATGGAGGAACATGTAGGAAAGTGCAGTTTAAGGGTAAAAGGGCGATATGCCCCATCTTAACGCCATTTGAGAATAAAAATGTATATTTAGTGGTTATGAGGAATTGATTTATTTAGAAATATACAGATTGGTTAAAATAAAATTTTAAAGTGGGGAGGTCCAGATTTTGGTTTTAACTCCTTGGGATAAGGTTTTTTATAAAACAGTATATATCATATGTGTTACTAGGACTTAAGATAAAGATACTTTCAATTTTTAAATGGACTTCTAGGAAATATGTTTAACAAAGTAAACTAGTTTTTAGAAATCCAGCTCTTAAAAGAACTGTGCGCGGTGGGTCCTTGGTAGGGACAAGTGACAAGTGAAGCTTCCGTTGGTCATAATTATGAGTTCCCCTTTCGGTTCTTTTCGGTCCCTTTCTCCCTCTCTGAGAAACCCTATAGTCCCTGTCAAAGTGTTAAATTATTCCCCTAACACGTGCTCATGCTCTCGTAATCACTTTGAGCTGCTAATTTCGACTGCGTCCCCGTCCTCGTGGCAATCTCCCAGTTCCTTAGCCTGCTCCCTGGACAAGTTCTTGGGTCGTTCCGGTCTATAAGTAGGTCTTAAGCCTTTTATCGCGCAATTTCCAGTTTCGGGACCCGGGCCCAAGGAGCACTACTGATCATTTCGCAATGATAAATTAAGAGCTAAGAGTGTTTCCATGTACCCGGCCGACAGTCCACTACCAGGGATCGGGGGTAGATTGATTATGTCCCCATGTCGGTGGACACTCTTCTGGCGATGTGCGCTTGGGTCATTGTCAACGGAGGCCACGCCTGAATAACCAGCCACAATTCGCAATAGGACCTCGCCTCGAGCGGATTCGGGCGAAGTGAGCTAAGACCAGTTTATCACACACAATCCCTGGACGGAGGTTCCCCAGTCTCGAAGACGATTTCTTGTTGAACATATTTCCAGAAGCCAACAGGTGCCAATGGGATGCGATCAATCATTGGCGAATCGATTTTTAATTAAGAACTCTTGTTAGCATTTGGAGAGCCAGCTCCTCTTCTCCTTTGGCCACGTTGATTGCCAACAAAGGCCTGTTGAATTCTTTAGCGAGAAATGCCCTCCAACAAAGGAGCCCATCTCCAATCGACTCTGAATTTGGCTACCCAGCAGCGTTTGGGCCATGATGTTTAAATTTGTCCTAATTAGTTGACAATGAGCGATGATGAATCAGCGGATAATAGTCGAGCGCACAAGCGTGCACATCTTCTACTTGAACTCGAGTAGGCGGGTTAAGAAACGTATCCATTGGGGCTGCCAGCCGCAGAGGATGTATAACTCATTCAGAAGCAGTATTCTTTGAGTTAGTTTATAAATCAGCTAAAGCTATTATGCCATATTAAAAAGAGTTGTTTTCAATTGGTTTCCATATACAATATATTCTCTTTATTTTGATATACTTCTCGTTAGCGGTTTTATTTGTATCAATAAAATATAAGTACGAACTTACATACATCTAGAGACGCACAACAGATGCCAACTACATTCTTCACTAATATTTATAGTTATCGTAGTTATACAAATAATCAATTCTAAAGCTAAGTTATGCCACTTATCTGCTATGACGAATCGTTCTAGACTTTATACAAACTCTTAAACCTGAATCCTAGGGTGCTTAAGTAAAACTCATATACAACACTTGTGGGGAATTGGGATTACAACTTTATAAAATGGGAATCGTCTACCTAATGGTCGGTCCTTAACTAACTACTTTCACTGTATACTCCGATTTGTCGTTAACCTTGCCTGAAGTTCAAGGTTATTGATTCGAAATGAGAAATAAAAATCTACAAAGAATGATAGGGGTAGCTAGTTTACAACGCCGAAGCCATCTTGAAGATATCCCTGCTGTTTCTACAGGGCCGTCAGATCGTAGTCCTGCTTGATGTGTAGCTGAAGATTGGTCATGAGATCGGATTGCTGCTGCTGATGGTGCCCGTGCAGACTCGTGTGACCCATTTGATTGTTATTGTTATTGAGGTTGCTGTTGTTGTTATTATTGTTATTGCCGCTGCCATTGTTGTTGTTGCTGCTGAGGTGCTGCTGAGATCCCGGATAAGAGCTGGCCGTCTCAGGTGCCGCCGGTATATAGGGCGGATTGCCGAGGGACGAGCTGACGTCACCGATGCTCTCCAAACTGTCCGAACGAATGCACTGAAACAAGAGGCGGAGAGGAAATCGATCAATATAATGATCATTCGGAAGGTAAGACCCCAATTGGCATATTGTCTGTATTGATGTCCCTATCAGCTAAGGAATTAGTTTTTGAAAAGTATTCTTAAATTCATATTTAAACTAAAAATATATCAATATCAACTGTTTTTCACCGTGTACTAAGCTAATCCAAGACTTTTTTGCTCTAATGCACTGGTCATTATTGATAAATGCACTCGCAAGAGTGCCGATTCTGGGGAGTAGACGGCCCTTAAGTGCCTGTTCCTGTTGACTTTCAACACGCTCCACTCACCTCATTCATCACCGGAGTCTGTTGCGCCTGCTGCTGCTGCGACTGCTGCTGCGCCTGCTGCTGTTTTTTGGAGGCGGCCCGCTTGGTGGTTTTCTTGGCTACCGGTGTTGGGTTGCCGTTGGCGTCCACCGTCTTCTTGCGCACGTTCTTGGTGTTCGGCAGCTTGTTGTCCTTCTTCCACTTCATGCGCCTGTTCTGGAACCAGATCTTGATCTGCCGCTCCGACAGAACTAACGTATGGGCGATCTCGATGCGCCGCCGACGCGTCAGGTAGCGGTTGTAGTGGAACTCCTTTTCCAGCTCCAGGATCTGATGGCGTGTGTAGGCGGTGCGTTGGCGTTTTGGCTCCATTCCCGGCTGATAAGACCCGTTCGCTGCACAGAAAAAGACAAAAGTGAGTTTTGGTCAGTAAGAACCGATATTTCTTAAATCAAAATCAAAGCATTATATTAGATGGCTCTTAATACCCTCTTAGACAGATCAAAAACAAAACTGTCACAGCGTTACCAGTTAGATTCATTCTGGCATATTTAATTCAACTTTATATTTATCTAAGATTGGGTCAAGAATTGTAAGTGCATCATCAAAAGTAAACCGGTCTTTGCTTTGAAGGCTGTGGGCAACTCTTTTCCATACAAACTCCGAAAGTTAAGTCGCCGTGTATATCTCGCGGAGGATGCGGGATTTTCATAATTAATGATCGGAAAATATTAACAATATTGGGGGTGGGATGGGGCACCACAATTAATACACTTCAAATTGCGTTCCATAACAGGCCAAGTTCTCAATAAATCTCCCAGATAAGTTGACAACCCTTAAAAGGCCCCGCCAAAGTTATTCTCGCTTTCACCTCGGAACTGGACAAGTCAATGGTGGTGGAGAGGGTGGTGCCGCAGGGGGAGGGGTGGTTACGGAACACAGGACTAGCCCGCGGGCCCAAGAAGGAGTCGTGTCAGTTGGGACCAGGATAATTAATCAAAATCAAATGGCGCGCAACTGCCAGGATGTCAGAGCTTGTCCTTGGGCCTCCCGAAAAATTACGCGGCCACTGTTAGTTTTTCCGTCTGAAAAATTAAACACATCTGAGGGTTGCATCCTTCCGCTCCCCCCTCCACTTTCTTACTCCGTTTTCTTTCATTTTTATCGCCGCCAGATAAATGCCTCGCACCTGCCACCCGTCCGAGATGGACATCCAAATTTATACGCGCTCCATCAATTTCAATTTTCTGCCATCTCCGCTGATGTTTCTATCAGAGTTACAGTCCCTCGCACTTCCCGAGCGGAGTTGTGCATTTATAAAAATTTCATTGCTCTGTGACAGACAGCTTTCGATTTGATAGAAATATTTCAATCCCAGCTCGGCCGGGCCGAAACTTAGATTAATGATATGTGTCCAGGCAACCGTTGACAGGCCCCCAAAACAAGGGAGTGAGGCATCCATTGGTCTGGGTGGTCCATCAGAAAAAGTGAACTAACATGGGTCCAGTCACTGCAGATGTACTGAAGTATAGAGGGAAATGGACAAATGCTCTGAAAAGCTGCTGACAAGTTTTTATTTTGTTTTCTTGTGCCGGAGTGGCAGGTCAAATGTTTGAGGAGGTGAAAGAGATTTTGAAAAGCCTCACGGATCATTGAATTTCCTTTTTGCTGTATGAATGAAAGTCTTGGTCGCAAAATGTAACAACTTATTTAATATTTTAAGAATATGGAAGAAGCCCAAGACTTAACTAGAAAAAAGACTATGTTGATGCAAAGTTTAATACACAAAGCTGGAATACTTCTCCATACCTGAAAAATGTAGTGTGTATAAAAACCAAAATCTTTAATACTACCACCTATATTAAATAAGCTAGATTTGCTTAAGACTAACACTAATCCATCAATTATTGATTTGGGTTGCTAGTGAAAACCCCAAAATAACATGAATCCAAAATCAAAAGAAACCCTAGAAGCGACAGCAGTAAAACCAAACCAAGCCAACTGCAATATCAATTACAAAACCCCAAAGGAGCAGGGAAGTTAAACAGATAACGAAACAACACCGATTCCAATGTCAGCTGCTCAAAGAAGTAGGCGCTGGCGGCATGCTGCGTTAATTCGTTTTTAATAAGTGCGTATCATTTCATTTCAACATTTCAACGAAACTGCCTGACCGCGCGAAGCGGAAGAACTTCAGTACAGGCCAAAGAAAATCGCAGTGTCATGGCTTAAGACGAAAAACGAAAACGAGAAAGAGTGCCAATTGCATTTAAAACCGGCAAGAATGGCAGCCAATTTAACGAAAATGCCATATCATACAAGGCCAAGGAAATCAAGATTGCACAAGCCCCAGGGGAGACGTTACCCAGAGGGGATGTTAGGTGGAAAAGCTGGTGAAAGATCTGCGAAAATGAATTGGCGCCCGCGGGTGGACTTGCTGCCTATGCAGCAGCTGTCCCTTTCGATCCCACACTTTCGTTCGGGGCTCTGAGTCAGGCTGTCGGCATGTTTGTCCCATCCAAAATTTCATATGATTTATCATGCGTTTGTGACTCTACATTTTCATTCAGCCAGAGCGAGGGAGAGCGGATAAAAACTATGTCAGGCATTATTTCATAATCTGCTGTTGTCTGGCGGCCTCATTTGTGGGCTTAAACCAACCCGATTTTGAGGTGCGGTGGCCACCAGACAACTTCCGGGCTTCGGTTCTTTACTTTATTCATTTTGCATTCGAATCGGGAAGATGCCTGAATATAAATGATTAATTGCCAAGCCGATAAACAGAGAGTGCGTAAATATCTTTGGTTAATACGAAAAAGAAATTTGACTCGTGCCAACCCGAAAAGACAACAAAAATTGTAATGATAAATAGAAAGAAATCAACCGAAAATATTTAACGGCTGTCATAATTCATTTATATAAGCATTCATCAAAATACATTTATAGCCGGCGTGGAAAAAACAACGAAAACCTGTTCACCTATTAGACGAAATCGCATTTCGAATGCAGCTAACAAATGCCAAGAAATTAATATTCGCTCTTCACTAATGAATGCCCAAACGGAGATTGCGCATACGCCGCGTTATCCAGCTGGGTTCTAAGTTTAAAACTTTACTCGCAGCTCGTTGATTTGGGTTTTATTTCTTATATTAAAGTGTGTGAGCTCATGGCAACAACAACAACGAGATGGGGAAAAAGGCAAGTCAACATTTCAACAACAGCGGGAGCTGCATCAGCAGCTTGTCAAGTGACTTGCAATTTGTGGCAGGCAAATAATAAAAATAAACATGAGCTCATGCTACTTACACATGTACGGGCAGAACACCCAAACCCTCGTGTACATATGTATCACATAAATATATATACGTTTACATATGTGTAGAATCGTGTTCCAAAGTAAAGTACCCGCAGCACTTGAACTGGTTGGCGAGCTGTGGGAGAATCGTTCTCCAACTCGAATTTCGTTAATTTAAACGCAAATACTTTGCGCGCTTTTCAATGGCTAAAGCCAAGTGCACAACTAAATGGTAAAATATGTTAATTTAACTAGAGCCGAACGAGCCTAAGCAAAAATAAGCTATGCTATACTGACCGAAACTAATTACACAGGAGGAGCGGAAGTTTTCCCCAGTTCCTGCTTAAAATTTTTCTGCGTTAAAAATTGATTTAACTTCAGCATTTGGGTTTTCTAATCCATTTAATGCACTTTTGTATAACTATTTCATTGTGTTAACTTAGCTTTAGCTTGGACAGAAACCTTAAACTATTATTATGTATTTTTGGTAATCAGTTAACATATCAAGAACTGTTTAAAAATTGTGTTATTATGGTAGATAATTCTGATGTTAGGTGATGAAGTTTTATATAGACTTTCAATTAAATACAGAAAAAATGGTGTTTACTTTTATTAGATCCACCTTAATTGAGCACAACACTCCTTAAAAAAAGAAAGTAAAATCCATTCTATTTGAAACGTTTTCTACTTATCGTGCTATCGATTTCCCATTTTTTAGAAGTATTCGTTTCACTTTCGATTCTGGCATTGAACAATGAAAGAGCCCAGTCGAATGACCATCAACAATGTTATTCAACTAAGTCGAAAATTCAGCACTTGTCCCAAGATGAATTCGCTTTGTTGTGCTAACGAAATGGAAATAGAATGGATCCGTAAAATCAAGCGAAGCCGAAGCCGAAACCGAAAAGACGCCCATGTGCAGAGTACCAGAAGAAAGACAAGTCAAGCTAAGAAGCTCACGACTCAAACTCAAAGACCGACGAACAATGGAGAACGCGCAAGACGACCTTGGAGATTCGTTGCTTTCGAGAATAGGAACCCATGAAAACCCCACCAGGTTCGTATATTTTTCTTATGTCTGTGCATAGCCCGTTGGACAATGGGCAGAGTGTGGCAGCAGCAATAAAAGCTCCGCTAATTAAAGCCAATTTCAATAATTTGCACAGCTCCAGAGAACTTTATTGGCGTAAATTGCCGAACCAAAACAGAGACGGCAATAAGGGGAATCCAAGAGAAATAGACAGAGTGAGAGAGTCGACAGGGATCGCTAATTATGCTTTGTGAAGAATCCAGCTGAGACTCAGCTGTTCGTGCCCCATCTGTCATAAAGGCGAACTTCTTAATTTTTACTGCGTCATTTTCATCATTGTCGTGCCCTGGGCCGCCGGTGATTACTCCCCTGATTCCTCGCCCTTACCACCCTCTTTCCCTTTGATTTGCACTCTTGCAAAGGCGCAATTCCAGCTGAGTTTTTACAGCATCTGCGGCTGAGCCTCGTGTATCTGAATCCGAATCGGAATCTGTATCTGTATCTGTATTTGTGGCTTGCACTTTTTTGCCCGTCTCGGAGGCTTTTCCGCAAGTCATCGGGTAACTGTGACTCTCAGGCAAACTCTGCCTCATGGTGGAAACTTAATCGTGGACTTGCCATTGAAATTCAGGTACAAGGCTGTTCACGTTCCACTGTTCATTGAAAGCGGCTATACCGTGTCTATATCTCTGTGGCTCCCCTCTATAAATACGAAACTTGTACGGGGTTTTAGCCGCCTCATCTTGGGCCGCCGTCGTGCATGAAATCAATATTATTCAGTCAAGTCTTCGCACAGAATTTATTCCGTTCAGTTGTAGCATTAGCATGTGGTCATCAGCAAAATACGTTTTCATTAAAGTATCGCGTAACCAAAGACACTAGAATAATAATTATTACGCGATAACTTTAATGAAATAAGGCCAAAAACGTATTTTGGTGATGACCACAAAGACAATGTCTTTGGCGTAACTACATATTTAAACATAATTTTACCAGTGCAAACATAAGGAACCATGCAGTTGCACATAATATTTTTTGTACAAGTTATGTTTTAGTAACAGTTTGTGGACTTAACAAATTTATGTTAACTTCCCCGTTACTGCACAAATTTGTAATTTTAATTCGTTTTATCCAATGTAATGGACTAACTATAGGATTGAAGGCGCAGTAAGTGATCCCTTCAAATAGACTCGAATATCAACTGTCTTGAAATTTGGATTTAATTTGCTAGTTTTTAGAAATACAGTTAAGTTATGGTCAAGTATTACTTAATTAAAACCAACCAGTCAATATATGCGTTCCATTTATTATTTCCCATCGCATCAAACTTATTAACTGCAACCTGAATGCAGCCCGATTCCATTAACTTTTCACAACCTTTCAACACTTTTAATGGCACCTATTAAATAATCCACAAATTGCTCACCAAATGCGATTCACACCTAGCTCTGCTTCTTTTATTCGACGAAGGCACAAGCTTGAAACAAGTTTCAGGCCGCCGTAGGGCCAAAACAAATTAAATTGGCCAAGAGACCACACGCCACATCAGAGGCATTCATAGTTTGGGCCTTAGTTTCGGGCAAGTGCTAAGCGAGTGTAAGTCATTTGTAAAGGGAACAACATGACACCGGCGGGGACCCGGGGTCACGGGTCTGAGTTTTGGGGCACGACGAGACGGAGACGGAGAAGGAGACGGATGCCAAGACGCTGGCTGAGATGATGCACTGGCGATAATCAAGCCCCGTCTTGTTCTCGTGGTCGTGCGCTCATGATAAATGTCACAACATTAACATCAAATGACACGGACCATCCGTCACTCAGTCGGAGTTATACCCACCAATGGAGGGGCGGGGGCTTGGAATCGGAATCCGAGTATGAGCCCGAAGATAAGTTGGTATGGTGTACCTTGCGACTGTGTCAAATATGCCCCTGAGCGAGCGTTTGGCTGTCTGTCTCGCTGTCCGCCGCACTAATTCGATATTTCGTTTTTATGTTTGAATGTTGATGCTGACACTAAAAAAAATGTTCCACAATAAAGGAAAACAAATTTGTGCTTTGTATTTGTTTGGAATAGATTTTTGGGCTATATATTAGAAATAGCATTTCAGAAACTGGCACTTTCAAAATGTAAGTGTAAAGCTATATGAAAATATAGTTAAACCATTGCTCTATATTTCAGACCCTCGGTTCCTGTTAAACAAAATTTAATCTTGCAAAATAAACATATTTAGTTGGTTTAATAAAAAAGAAAAATAATGTTTTCAATAACTCTTTTAGTGTGAAGGCAACTTTTCATTATCTACTATAGATTTTTTCAGTGAAACGACAAATTCCCAGTGTGAAGTAAATCGTAAAAGAAAATGTTTTCAATAACTCCTTTAGTTTGAAGGCAACTTTTTATAATCTACTATTGATTTTTTCAGTGAAACGACAAATTCCCAGTGTGAAGTAAACCGGGAGTGGGTACCGGGAGCCCGATGAACCGATGAGGCATTTGACAATGAGCGAGTCGGAGTGGCGTTAAGCAAAACGTTATAATTACCCATTTGGGTCAAGGTTATGGTCGAACTGGAGTACTCCTGTGTGCTGTGCTGTGCTAATTAAAAAGCAATCTATCAGCCCTTTCAAACCACCATCCGATCCTCTAGGAAATGCATTCGTCACCTACTTGCCGCCCCGAGGCATTCCCATTTCAGTTTTATTAAAACAATAAGCGACGACAATCTACAGTTGGCCGACAGATATTGTTGGTAACACACTCGACACATGGCTGAATGAATTCTCCGTTTGGGGTGTGACAATTAAGGGTAATTATTTTTGCCAGGTCAACACTGTCCACTCAACTCAACTGAGTCCATTCAGTTGGTCTCTGGATCTGGTGAATGGAACCAAGTTAACAACCTGTTCTCCAATTCCAACTTTACTGAATGCTACAAACCACTTTTTACCATTTTTTTCCCAAGAAAAATTATGATTATGATTATAAAACCTGTGATTATAGATCTTAGAAATTTACTGTGAATAAGTCAGAGAGCCTGGAAATTATTTTCTCTGGACTAAGCTTATGAATGAATGTATATTGCCGTAAAGATTCTTTTTATACACGTTACTCGTAGAGTAAGAGGGTATACTAGATACTTTGAAAAGTATCTAACAGGCAGAAGGAAACGTTTCCGACCATATAAAGTGTATACATTCTTGATCAGGATCAACATCCGAGTCGATCTGGCCATGTCCGTCTGTCCGTCCGTCTGTCCGTATGAATGCCTCGATCTAAGGCACTACAAAAGCTAGAATGTTGAACAAACAGCCAAGAACATAGCATACTAACCCTATCACTATTTTTATGATTTAAAAAAAGACGAATTTGAACAAATTTTCGCATTTTTTATAAGGGGTACCATCATCAAATTATTTTTGAATACAGGTCGATAAGGAATTTTGTAACGAATTCAACGGGACGAATTTGGACAACTATGTTGTTTGCTATCGAACAAATACTGATTATTTTTTACCAAAAAATCACAAAATAAACATTTAAAAAATCTGATCCTTTCAATCGGGCTTTTCTTCATACCTTGGCCAAAAAAATGGCACAGCTAAAATGAAGGCTGTTTTGTACAGCCAATAACCATAGCTTACTACCCCTATCACTATTCTTATGATTTTCGAAAAAACTAATTTTAACAAATTTTGTGCTAAATGTTTGTTTCTAAATGTTGCCACGCCCACAAATCGCACAAAAACTCTCACGCCCACACTTTTAAAAACTTTTTAATATTTTTTCATTTGATAATTTTTTCCCCAATTTCTACCGCTATTCCATTCCTAAATAAATTTCGCTAAAATATTTCCATTCCGTCGCATTGCACCACCTAGAACACCATATAGGCAGCTCATTACAACATTCCCAGGATGATTCTTTATGATGTATCAATTGGCACCGTACCATTCAGTAGTCCAAGTTGATTTTATGTCAGTTCAAGTGCTGAAAGAACCTCTGAAGAGGCCTTATAACCAGGAGCCGCTTGAAGTGCTGATTGCAGCGAGTGGAACTCACTGAACGTTATGTGCAGTATATTATATAGGAGCAGTATGTACAGGAACTTGTCGTTTGGTGAACACGGATCGCCCTCGACACAAGGCGTGGTACTCTTGATTTTGATTAATGAGCTTGGAGTCGTAGTTTTCTTTTTTAAGTTACTCGGTTGGCTGGTGTCTTGGGCTTTTATTTTGTTTATTTTCATTTTGGATTTAGCCAAGGAACGAACATTACAGGGGCCTGTCAGTGAATCAAGTGGGTGTTGGCAGCTAAGTAATTTAATTAGCATTCTCCGAAAAATGGGACACGACATGGGCGCAAAGCGGAGAGGCAGGAGACAAAGATAAACTTTCAACTCACCCACTCCCGCCACATGGATCTTCTTCATCCAGGGGTAGATGATCCGTTCGCCATCGGTCGTCTCCGCCATCAGATCCTCATCGCTGTCTGAGTCGCCGAGGTCGTCGTCGTTGTCGTTGGAGCCCAGCTCGTCTGGAGACCGATCCAGCATGAGCCGATCCTCCTCTGACATGTCGTCCTAAACAAGTCAATCGAGACTTCGATCAAGCTTTCCCTTTTGGTATATCTCTTACAAAGTACTCACGTTTTCGGATCCCATATCATCACACCGCAATCGCATCCCCAGCTCTTGCAGTTGTTGTCCGGCAGGTACAGCTTCTTCTATGCGTTTTTCCAGTTTTAGGCCTGCATAGAATGGATATCACTTTATTTTGGTGCAGTGTTAGAGTTGTGAAAATTGGTTTGATGGGCTAATATTTGTACAAAATACATATGACTTATGCAACCAGCCTTTTATTTCTTTACGCTTGGAAAAGCATTTTTGATTTTCTGGATGTATAAATTTAACTGGATTTTACTGTGGTACTGATATGTTAAATAATAATAATAATGTAAAACCTTTAAACACGGCTTATTTAGACAAAATTGGGTGCAACCAGTCCTCCAAACAAATCACCTAGATCGCCGGGAATGGTACTAAGTAGATCTTCCTATCAATTCTCAACGAATTCCAAGAGATAACAGCAATTCTACTCACCTAATTCCTGCAGCCCCAGCGCCGTGTTCGTCGGCGGTTCCGTGGAGCTGCACTGAAGCGGCAGATCCATCATCTGGGAGTGCGGCGAGTGTCCTTGGGAGTGGGTGCTGCCCACACTTCCGTTCGCCGTCCCATAGCCCCCACCGTATCCGCCGTAGTATCCATTTGCCGATCCACCCACTGCGCCACCGCCGAGCACTCCGGCACTTCCTCCGCCACCACCGCCATTGCTCGTATTTGGAACGTTTGTCGTGGGACCGTACCCGTTCGTGGGATCGGAGTGCACCGCTCCTGCGGATATGAACTCGGGGGCGTGGTGCACGTAATAGCCGAGGCTCTGGTGCGGATGGGCGTGCGGATGCGAGTGCGGATGTGAGGGCGGAGTGGCGTTGGCATAATTGGAGCTGTAACCGCCGGCGGATGCCTGGTGGTGCCCGGATATCGCACTGTTGCTATGGTGGTGCGGTAGTGAGTGGGTGTGCGAATGGGAGTGGCTGTGCGGATTGTGGTGATGCGCCATATAGTCGCTGACCATGTCCGCCGGGTGCATGGAATGCGGATGACCCGTCATCCCACCTGCTCCACCTCCTCCGACAGACCCAACACCTGCACCGCCGCCGACGGCACCACTCATGTGGCCCGTAGAAGCGGTCATCGAATAGTGTCCATTGTAGTGATGATAGTCATCGGCCACCGGCGGAAACTTTGGGTCCAAACCATTGCCCATGGACATGGGACTCTGAACATGATGTGGAGCATGCGGATAACCCATGAGAAAAGAGCTCATGGCGGAAGATCTGTGGGGTTTTCCGGGGGTTTTCCGGATGCGATTTCCTGGCGATTTCTTTGTTGTTAGATGTTTTCTTGGGCACTATCACTTGGTTTGCACATATTCCAAAGTTTTTCTTTTAGTACAAAAATTATTGATTAGTGGCACAACTTTTATAAGTAGTAATTTCACAACGGTTATTCAAAATAAATTACGTTTTTTTTTAATTTTTAAACCTTAGAAGGCTCCGTATTTTCACTGTTATTGTTTTGATAACTATTGAACTTTGTTTGCACTTTTTTGTCCCTTTTAAAAGCCGTGGGACCTTGTAATTCTTTTAAATTTGATTATGATGCTATTTTCCGGTTATAAAAAACGTTTTCTTTATGAATTTCAATCCCACACAGGGAGAAAAGTCGGACGTTTCGGTCTTACGAGTGCGCTGCGAACACGAACCGTTCCATTCGAGCCGATTTTTTGTTATGTTCGCTGGCGATAACTCTCCGTGCGAGCGAACCTGTTTCGCCACTCTTCGCACACTTTTTCACGCTCTCGCTCGCTCTCTCTCACCGCCATTGCCATCAAAACGGGTTTTCACTGCCACTAGGACGGCCCACACACACACACAAGCAAAGCCACGGAAGCCATGTCGTTCGCTTTTTCTCACCCTTCGCCTCGTACGCCATTTTCCACCACTAAACACAGGTCTCTCCCGAGCGCGAGTGAGAGGGATCATTCAGGTTAAAGCGGGATGGCTAGATCTTTGGTCCCACCCATTCTGAGTCGCGTGAACAGTCAAGGCATAGAATATTGAACTAGTTCCATAAATATTCTTTAGAAATATCTAAGGCCATTGTTTAAAACATTAAAATATTATTTTAGTGAAAGTCACCTTTACTTCAGAGACTAGTCAAATGTATATTTTATGATTACTTAATCATTTTTTTTTTGTTTATTTTACAAATTAATCTTTTATTTTTAACCTCGATTACCACTTACGATTAATAATTTTCAATGATAGTAGGGCGATGAAAAACTTAAAAGCTGAAATTAACTTTTTCGATATTGCTTACATGGAAAAATAAGATTTCTGAAATGAGTTAACATAAAAGTAATATCTCGAACAGCACTGTTCTGCTCATGCACACCTATTTACCTAACCACGACTGTTCGTCCCTCAGATTTTCTATTTTGGTTGTACATTTGCTGTGAGTGTGTAGGTACCTCCAAAGCCATGGCGCACGCTCAAAAATTGAACTCGACGAAAAAGTTGTCTGGACCCAGAAAACTCCGCCCATTTTCAGAAGGCTTTCATCGATCCCGGACAAGACATAAGTGTGGATATGGAGCACACCATTTATTTTCCACTTTCAGAAATGGATTCTATACGAAAGATGCAGAGAACGCTTGGATAACAACAGTACAACAGTATTGATCTTAAGGAGGGGAACGGAACCGAGTTGGAGAGTCCGAGCTGACTTGCAACAATTTCAATTGAACAACGAACGAATATCACTTTTGCATAATGTTCTCCTCTGTGGTTATTGTTGTGGTCTGGCTCGGGTTAAGGCTGTTATTATTGTTGTCATTACTACCGTGATTTTTCCTCCGATGTTGTTGTTATAGCGATGACGGGCACATATTCAAATGAAGCAAGCGAAACGTGGAAAATCAATAGAATGATTGTTGTATAATGCTCGTCGAGAAGGTCGGAAATTTAACGCTTTAATATTGTTTTTAGTAAATATTTAGACTGATTCATAACAATTCATAATGTGGGTAAATGAAAACATTGTTTCCACTTTTTTTCGTACTTACTGCCTTATGTAATATTTTTAATTTATTTCGTAGGTAATATCATTCAAACTGCAAGTATCTTTGGCTTTTTTCACACAACAAATTAAAAAACTTTGTCAATTTTTAAAATATATTTTAATATATTCTAAGGCTGCTTGAACATATAGAGCGAGTCTACAAAACTCACTCCAAATAAGAGTCAAATTGAGCATAAATTCGTGTCACACTTCTGGAATGTGTTTCTGAAAGTGACTCTGGCTAATTGCCGAATAATTGTACCGCCCATAAGCCCATCAAAATATCTTAACCCCCTCACAATCGGGTCCACGTGCTGTGCCACCTCCGCCGTCAGTTCCATATGTTAGCGGTATAGGGGCATGGCCACTAATTAATCGACTTCCAACTGATTCGATTTTGATGGTCACCATCAAAACGTCATTAGGCTAGTTAAGTTTATAAAACTTAAATTTAGTCTGCGGTCCGTCGGTCAGACTCATAGGAGTAAATGTTGGCTTAGGACTTAATTCCACGTTAAGTGTTCGAATTAATTGAGCAGCGAATGTTAACTAATGGGAGTTCCATGTTTACTAATTGTATTGTGTGGTTCATTACGCATATTTTGTTTACAAATAACTCTAGTCAAAATCAAAATATATAATGGCAAATATTCGTTTCTGTTTTGAATTTGGATTTATGAAAAATAGCGTTTTAAGCGATTAACAAGATAGAATGCTATAGTCCAGATCCCGACTGACAGATACGAATTGCGAACAGGAAAAAAATAATATATTGAAAAAACAAACAAACTTCTTTAAAAGTGTGGGCATTACAGTTTTGGCCGGTTTGTGGACGTTAAATTGAAATTAAGAAGAATTAATAAAAAATTAAAAAAATATATATCAAAATATTTTTTAAAATTGTGGGCGTGGCCTTTTTTGGCGGTTAGTGGGCATTCGAGTGTGCACTTGCGCTGCGTCTATGTCTCTGGAATCTGCATGTCTAATCTCAACTAGCTTCTATAGCTCCTGAGATCTCGACATCCATACGGACGGACAGATAGACGGACGGACATGGCCAGATAGACTCGGCTATTGATCCTGATCCTTCTACCTGTTAAATACTTTTCAACGAATCTAGTATACTCCTTTAATTTGCGAGTAAAATTACAAATTTTATCAAAAAATAATCAAAATCAAAATTATACATTTTGTATTAATTTGATATAATATAACCTCTTTATCTACTTTGGTATTTAGTATAGTAACAAACTTTTCAACCATTAAACAAACAAATTCAAATTTCAAGCAGACTAAATTCCTTTTTTGTGTTGGTATTTTATTTAAATTTTCACTCTTTGCTTTGGCGCATTTAAATTCCATCCTTTGCATATTACACTCCTGAATGGCCGGAGCTTGAGAAACTTTTAAACTCAGTCGCATTAGCGGCTGCTACATCGAATTTTCTCAGTTCTGACGTAGCTCCTTAGGTGGATGGAAACTCTATGTGGGTGGTTTGGGAAAGTCCCAGAATGCGCAGGGATGAGGGCTCCCTGAGAGCTTTCCGCTAGCAGGGAGGATGAGGATGGGATGTGGTACAACGAGGATGGCTCGGTTGGGGGACAGTGGGTGTTTGTTGCTATAGCTTGCTCTTTGTCCGGGGCATTTGAGTCCAAATCCCAATTCAGATCCAGCAATCAGTTGCGACTGTCAGGCGGCGGCAGAAGGAAGTTCACTTGCTGCACGAGGCAACACACTGAAACGTGATTAATGATGTCGCATCCACATCCACCGAGGCACATTACGACCACCAATGCGAATACATATAGAGAACCACCATGCTTTGAGTGTGGGATTTCTTTGTTTTCTCGCTCCTTTAAGCCAGCCATCAAAAGTTTGTGATATAAAATTAAGAAGACGGAGAGTGTGCGATCGTATAATGTTATGCAAAATGTTTGGTATCCACAGCCACTGATTAGGTCACTAATATTAGCAATTAGGAATATGGCAATCATGAGAATGGTACACCAGACATTAAATAAATTCTTATATTTAGACTAACTCTAAATGTTTTAAACTTTTTGCAGTTATTTAGGTATCTCCTGTAAAAACAACTTTTTAATTTTGAATTTTTTAGTTATGAAACTACAACTGATCTTTATTTCAAACATAACATAATGGTTACATCTTACATCTTAGTTTAGTAGTGTAAGTTTGGAAAAGCCATGACGCCCAGCGTCAAAACCGTAAAAAAGTGCCAAACTTTTAAAAATTGTTTTTTACCATCTAAAATGCAAAAACATTATTGAAACTCCTACTCCAGCGCTAAATGCTTACCCAAGTCGTAAATGGGTAAATGTTAGGCTTATAAACATCAACCTTCATGGCAATTGGAATGAAACTTACTTGAGCTGAGTGTACTAAGTACAGTTCATTTAAAAAGAACTTGTAATGTCTACATAAAAAAATATTTTAAACCTAGTTTAACGAAAAAAGGATATATTTTTTCCACTATTTGCTGTCCATGACCCACCCATTGCCCCCACATAGACAGCCTTCAGTTAGAGACTGGCATTCCAATCAATCTGGTATGGAAATTGTGTTAACGACATGTTGACAAGTCGACGTAGATTCAGCCTAACCAGGGGAACTCTGGGGATAAGGAATGGGTCCGGGGGATTCAGGGATGTTGATTAGCTCGATACGGAGTGAAAAGCTGGAGGTTCTTCTAGAGAAAACAAGAGGACAATGAAGGCTGCCAGGAATCGTTTGCCAAATGATTGATTGAGTGATTAATGATTGACTGACTAGCTTACTGAACGCCTCTAGAGTGTGTGGCTCTCAGAATTAAAGCCAGTTTTGACTTTTATAGTCATTAAAGTCATATTTACAATACCAATCGAAAGTTTTGCATTCACCTTCCCTCCTCCTCCCCAGAGACCTGAAACAATTAAATATGGTTCAAAATATCTCAGGCTATTTATCACCGGTTTCAACTGTTTACCTGTCATATTATGCCCAAATCGGGCCTAGATGAACTCCAAGACCAAGCGGAGATGAATGTTTAAAGAAATTTACACTGCGGCTGCTTAAAATAATTACACGAATCACTTAAATGAGTCGAAGCCGATCGCTTGGGGGGATAAACAAAAAAGCTGAGACTGGAACTGGACAGGCACCCATTACCATGACAGATTATCTCTGATTGATTTAATATTGCTGCACAACTCACCATAATGAAGCCTCCGATGGGGACTCGGAATATCGCGGCGATATATATATTGCATGTGGACCATTCAAAAGCTTCGGGCGAAACGAACCATCGATCGCCTTTTGCCGCCAATCGGTTGGTAAAAATGAACCCTAATTGCCTCGCATTAACTCCAAAAACTTAAGAAATCTCCTCAAAATTATGCTTAATGATGTTGGCTGTTTACGTATATTTTGTAGAAAAACCATGTATTGTCATGTTCTCCCAAGAAAGTGAGAAGATCTCTGGGAAGCTGCCATTTAGACCGAATAATCTAAAGGTCCCATTAAAATTTAACATATCACTAAAATTTTGTCATTCCGAATGTCGTAATTAAGTCATCAAATTAACAATAATAAAAGGATAATTGATTTCAAGAACATCATCTTTCTTAAGCTCGCTGCAATTAACACTAATTTTGTGAATGACGAACAAAATTTCAACAGAACAATAATAAAAATCATCTAATGATAGTATTGATTGAGAAAATTGAATTGATTAAATTATTTGGTAAGTTGTAAAGAAACTTATTTATCATCTTTTTGCAAAAAAAATTAATAAATTATTTAGGAACAATCTAAAAGGTTGAACGATGGAGCCATCGAAAAAAAATGTATAGACTTAGAGTGTAAAAATTCCATAAGAAATACGATCATAAGCATAAATGGTATATACGTATAATGGTATATGGTATATAATCTTTGTTAAAGAAATCTAATGATATTGTTATTCAACATTTCCTAACTTATAACAAAAAACAGCATCTTGTTGTCCTACATTTTTCTTTGTTATATTAAGACATAAACTATTTATTTTAACTAACGAAAAACTTAGAAGTTGTAGCTTATACTACGGGCGCTTATCGAGTGACCCCAATATACCGTCCAGGAAGTGACTAAACTTTCTTTAAATATTTTTCACACCAAGTTTGATAAATCTCCTCAAAACTTACTCTTATCCGTCAAAGAAAGTTTTTCTTTTCGGCTAGTTTGAGATAAAACCTTTAATTTAGTGAAACTTTTTGAAGACTGCCGAAGCCGAAGCCGAAATGCCAGAAGTGGCTCAGATGGAAGCGGTAGGGCCGACAAGCTTTGCTTAAATTTCCAATTACCTCTGTGTCAATCATAATTAGTAACAACGGCGATTTTTCATTAAAGGGCCAGGGAAATATCGAACGGCAGCTCCGGAGAAGAAACCGGAGACCGTAGACCGGAGAATTCAGTTTCTCACACATATCAACCCGCGGGTCGGGAGCACCTAGTAAAATCTGATGGAAAAGAGGAGGAGCATAAACATGGCTAAAAGCGAGGCTCAGTTTGTTGTAACATGTAATTTGGTACGGCTCGCTGCCTGGCGGTCTGTTATGAATGTGACTAATTAAATTTAAAGATATCCCAGAGATTATCAATCTTTGAAGCGCATCCAAGATGGCCAGCGAAAAGGAGGAGCTGGGGATGGGGATTTCGGATGGTGGTTGGGAATATGGATGCGGGGCTGGCAGAACAGCAACAAAATTTCACAAGATACAACGCAATGGGAACAACAACAAGCATCAGCACCAAGCGAGCACATTTGTTTCATGATTGAAATAATGATTAATGAATGCGCCGCCAAAATTCAATTCGAATTTACTATGTATATGGGCCGGGAGGGATTGGAACCTGGGACTCGCCGAAAAACCCGAACCCACACTTGAAGAACAAGGTGAATGAATAGTCCTCATTTGGGAAATAATAGGGAATTTTCTAACACTTTCGATTAATACTTTTCCTACTATGTTTGATCTATTTCAAGATTTTATTTATTTTATTATTTAATTTGCAATTTCTTTTGATCGAATATCATTTACAACCATAAGTAAATGCATTTAAAGCTAGCCTAATTTTGTTAGGGCTCATGCTGTTTGTAACCGAATATTATAAACTTTTCTCATAGTGTAAAGCAAGCCAGACGGGACGCCGACCGAGTTCCATGCGTGAAATCCAGTCAGGAGTGGGACGATACGCCCAGAAAGAGAGAGGGCGACTGCGAAATGCATGTGGGCTCCATGCTGGTCGAAAGCAACAACTGCACTCGCCGTCCTGGCCAAGACCATCAATTACCGTTTTTTTCAGGTCCAGAGACACTGAGGCACTGAGACACTCTCGGTCGCAGTTGCTGGCCCCTTGATTCCACTTCCCCGCCTAACTCACGAACACCTTTTGAGAACGTTTTCATTTTCTGAAACGGCCAAATGGCTTTGTTAACAGCTTTTGTGCAGTGGCTCGGTTAATAAATGTTTATTTAATTGACTGCATATGTTCACGACGCGACTTTCGGATCGCTCCTCTCTAGAAGTCCGATCAAGCTCAGACTCCGTCCAAACACCTGTAATTATCATCGCGCCTCGCAATTGAGCAATTCATTTCGCTCCTCATGCCGATAGGTACTTGTCTGTAATGCACAGATTAGAAGCCCGCAACAGCACTTGGAATTGCTGTCCGGAATTCGCCGTCTAAATTAATGAACAAAGCCTAATTGTCTGATGATCAAGTTGCACTTTTTCGTTTCGGCTTTTCAAGTCACGCAGCTCGGATTTTGTGTGCGGTTTCGATACCCCTAGTGAAAATGCACTCTGTGGAGTACAAAAGTATATGAACTGAATACCAGAAGCGCAACAGTATTGGAATCATATCCACGGAATTTAAGACACATTTTTTGTTTTTAAACATGTCATCAATAAAAGTAAGCTTGTTACAAGTTATAGACAGAATATTGTCTAAAATTATAACTACCTTTATAAAATTATAACTCATATTTCGTAACATTTTAATGGTATTTTAATAAATGAGTAGTAAAAGTTAGTATACAACAGGTAGAAGGAAGCGTTTCCGACTCCATAAAGAATATATATTTGTGATCAGAATAAGTAGCCGAGTCGATCATGCCATGTCCATCTGTCCGTATAGCCACGCTATTTATTTTTCAGTTTTGAATTGGCCAAAAAGATTGTTGAACTTTCTCGTTGACACTCCCACTAGCTGAGTGACAGGTATCTGATAGTCGAGGAACTCTAGCATTCTGTCTGGCTTTTATTTTATTTTATTGGATTGCTGAGTAATAGGTATGTGATAGCGTCTTCTTTTGCTTATTTTAATGTAATACAATTATCGGTGTGGTGTTGTTTACCCAAAGCTTTAAGGTTTTAACAACAAACAGTTTAGTTCGGGACTTTCAAAGGAGTTGTATGGTGCTTTCTTCGTAGTGATTTTTAGAGATAAAGAAGATTGAAACGGCTCAATTTCCAATTTATTCTCATTGGTGCCTTAATAAAGACCTAGCACCAAATCTAATTGATCTCCTTCGGCTAAATGCACTCTGCATTTTCCATCCGGAGGAGTAACTTTTGTAAGTGCTTGTCCAAAGGTCTAGGCATGTGTCGCCAGGGAAACAAATGATCTCCGCTCGCCAGAGGAAACCAAGCGGGCGAAATTCTTTTATTTTTGTTGGTAAGAAATCCACAGGAAGAGCGGCCGAAGAACGGAGAACTTTTCAATACCAAAAAATGTCAGATATGTCGGCTCAGCGGCAAACGTAGGCCCATGGGCATAATTAATGATGTGCTCCATTTTTACGCATTGGTGTAGGTCTCATGTCTCCCTGAAACTGGAACTTAGACCGCCTGCATGTCCATCGACTGCATGATTTTGGAATTCACCATCTTTCTTTTTTCTTCTCCTGGCAAACTGTCACTTTTCTGTATGCGTATCTTTTCTCCGGCGACAAACGTTACGTGCGTACGTCAGAAACACGTGAGAGAAAGACTTTCCCCGCACCCTGAAGATCAAGGTTCCGTTTCCATTTCCATTTCGCAGATGCATCTGCTGGCTACTGCATCTGAGCAGATGCCTGGCATATCTTTTATCTGTCTGGAAACTGGAGAGCCCGCTCCCAGACCATCACTCATTCGCCCCACCAAAACCCAAAACTCTCCCATTCCCCCAACCAAAATGTAAGACTCCAAGTTGACAGACAGGTGAAGCTTAGTTGTGAGGTTTCCATGTCGCTTTCGTATACTTTATAAAAGTTAAGCAAATAGTATAGAAGTGGAAAGATTAGGGAAAGTTAAAAGAGTTGGCAACAGAATTCACCGAAAAAGTATCCCTTAAAAAGAAACTTACCCTGCACTAAGAGTATTCCCTGTTTATTGATATAAAATCAATTACTATTTTTAACCCCACAACATTATATTATTATCTTAGTAATATTTTAATAAACACAGATAGAGATCAACTCAGCTTAACCACATGTAAGGGCAAGAGAAATTCGTGCTGTTTATATAAAATGTTACTTCCTTTTCTTATATCACTTTAATTCCATTTCTTATCGCTGCATTGTGGATGGGGCTAAAAGATTTGGTGAGTGGTGGGTGGCATATCTGGGGGGAGGGGAGTGCCACCCGCACTCAGCTAATCAACGCGACCTCAAAATGTAAATAAGGCCGAAACCATCGTCGAGGGCTCGGTGGTTCTGGGCAAACATTGCCATCGCCATTTTCTTGATGCTTTTTTTTTAGTTTCCTTCTTGCCCAACCCTGATCCCTTGTATCCTGTTCATCCACTTGGACTTTGCTGCCTGCGTAGCTGTCAGTCAAACCCATGCAAAAGATACTTTTCTTTTCTTTCTCCCTATGCCTCGCTCTCATTTCGCTTTCTCTGCCGGTTTTCATTTCCCCCACTGTTTTGTTATTTTATTTCATTCCCTCACTCGTTGTTTTTTCTTCTTTTTTTGACACATAAAAGGACACGCACCGCGTCACATCATGAAAGGATTGATTAATGATTCGCTGATTTTCGCCCTTATTCTCCTTAGTTACACTTGGGCACATAATCCGCCTCGTCTTCATCGCTTCTATTCTATTTTTGCGGCAGGCAGAAGCGGTTTTCGTGGGTCCGATGCAAAGACACTGTTGCTGGTAAAATTTTGCGTAAAGTGAGTTTTCAAGAGGAACTGACAGAATCCTCAATTAGAAACTATTATATCATATGCGGCGAATAGTATCTATAACATATATACCGATTGAAATCGGATACACAAATAATAAAACGAAAAGAAAAAAATGCATTTTTCAAAAGTGTGGGCATGGTCGTTTTCGGCGAATTGTAGGCGTGGGCGTGGGCGTGTCAAAATCAGGCAAATAAACGTTCGCTGTGTCTATGTCTCTAGAAAGTGCATGCTAGTCTTAACATTCTAGCTTTTATAGTTCCTGAGAACCCGATGTTCATATGGACGGACATGGCCTATCGGCTTTTGATCTTGGTCAAGAATATATATACTTTATAGGATCGGAAACACTTCCTTCCACCTGTTAGATACTTTTTAAGGAATGTAGTTTTTCCATTTTTTTCGCGTTACAGGTATACAAGTGTAATTGCATTCTCACGCTTTTCACACTATTCTGTTAACAAGCTCTTTTAAAAATCAATGTAAAATATTAAACTGCAGCTTAAGGGAATTACTTTCATTGGCTAATTCTTTTTTTCCGCGCTCATTAATAAACCCAATTCAGGTCACTCAGCCCCTTAACTTTGCGACTTCTCAAAGAAAACCCATTAAACGAAAACAAATTTTAGCTGAGTGCTGCTCTCATGAATAAAACAAGAGAAAGAAAGTAATTATAACCAGCCATTTCACACGTGTGAGCCACACAACCCACATTAAACTGTGGTGCGCAGGATAGTGACAATTAAAAAGGAGAGATGGAATTGGTCTGCTGGGAGGGTGTGGGCTAATGACCACCCCATTCGAGAAGCCATCCGCAGACACCTTAATGAATAGCGCACTTTGACAAAGTGTTGATATTCCAAGTAATTAAAAGGGACTTGGGAAAAGGACACCCACATCCACACTGACCAATTCCTGGCCGGTGTCCATTCGTTATTAGCAGCTTAGGCAGCTGTTAAGAGCTTTTCATAGGGGATTGTATTTGTGGAAAGTTTGGGGATGGTTTCCGACGTGACATTTGTCCTCTGTGACGGGGAGTTTCAATAAAGTAAATCAGTTTGGCATTCCACAAACATCAGCAGACTCTGTCCATTCCTTTGAAGCGAAGCAAACATGTCCACTGTAACGGAATAGAGATATAAATTCTTCTTCAAATAAGTGTATTTGATTTTATGGTTTCTATATACGACATATATTATGAATTAGTGGCTAAATATCTTAAGAGCAAGTGAAAACTTAAATATATTAAAAAATTAACTTAATATAATTAACTATTATAATATTGAACTATAAACGATGAAGATAGTTTTTGTTGATCTACATTCTTATTTTTTGTAGTGCAGTTCCTTATTGGGGCCGGCCATTTCCTTATTTTCAGGGGCGGGTCTTGGTGTTTAAAGTGTCGAGTTTAGCGTCTTAAAACTAGAAAAATGACCCGACCGGCATTCCCTTTCTCTACCTACCGGCAATTTTTAAATTCTCTTTTTCGGATCCGCAAAGCGCAGGATGGCCCAAAACAGCGGACAGCGTGGGCAATGGCATCAGCATAACGAAATAAGTCCAGAAGGGGAAGGCCTGAAACATTTAAAAGGCGAGTTGCGTAGAAACCTTCATCAACTGTGACTGACAGGTTTTTAAGATGTTCGCACTACCCAACAAATGGTCTACTGCCATCTCCATTTTAGGATGCATGGGGGCATAACATGATTGCTGGAAAGAAATAAAGAAATCTGTGTTTGCCATGGGAGAGAAGACTATCAAAAGATGAAATAATATTTATGTATTTATTTTATTATATTGGTATATTGTTATATTATAATTTAATAAGTATTTGTATATTTGTATTTATTAGTACTTCGTAAGCAAAAGTTATAAATTTATACTACAGAAGGATATACCTGCTGGGTCTTTCGGTCGTACTTTTTCAATATTTACTGAAATTTACAATTATTTACAAAATATATCTAAAGAATAATAATTGAGGTTTTGTTAATTAAATCTATTTAAGCTATTTGTTAATTATACAATGTAGGAATGTGGTGGTTTAGTATAGTTTTTTTATAATAAAGTTCATAGAAGTTTAGAAGTGGTATTATAACTGATGTTCACCCAAATATGGTGCTTTAATTGTGACATTGTGTCACGAACGATTTACATTGGAACATTTCTAACCGCATACCGTTAATGATAAATTCAATAAAAGCCTCGGGAACATCTCCATTTACGTAAACCGAATTTAAATTCGCTCATTTTTTCGAACTCAATTACCCTTGAATTCGCTCAGTTTCTTATTGTAAAGTTACTGTTACAGTTACAGTTTCTCGTGTACAATGTAGAATGTAAGTTTTATAGTTGGTACACAAACCAGCGTATTTGTCGAATGTAACATATATAAACTGCTTGCTTAAAAACCTGCTTGTGGGAAAAAACAGTGGTAGGTATACTTGCTAATATGAATTTTATAGGTTTCATTAACATTACATTTACTTATTTATAAAAATGAACCCAAATTATTAATGTTAATAAGTTATTCTCTAACACGAATTACCTTTTATCAGCATCCTAAGGGGAACTAAATCTCACTGCATTTTACTCTCTCTTAGTATCTAAAGTGGAAAATTAATAAGGAAATTATATTACGCCAAAAAAATTTATCGAACGATCAACTCAAACTGCTTTTTATTTTTGGGTGATCCCTTACTGCGACAAGACTTGCAATGTTTTTTTTTTTTTTGAGTCGGTGTAATTTTATTATTTGTCATTATTATTATTTGTCAGAGTAATTTTCGGATGGCAACGCGATGTTACTTTCGGGTTCTTGATTTTCCTTGGCTTTTTTGTTTAAAATAGTATTTCAGTGGGAAAACTTATTAATTAAGCTTGTTATGCACGGGTTTATTGTTTTGAGTATTAAGAGATACAAATTGTAATAAATAGGGCCAAATTCTTTATTTCTGTGGTCCCAAATGAAATGTCTCAACGGTTGACTTCCTATCTTTTTTTTTCTGAGAAAATTTTTTTTTTTTAAATTTAAAATACTTTAATTTAATATAAATGAATTTTTACTTGCGTGAAAAATTAAATTATTTTGTATAGCCGCGGTAATAATTTGATCATCCTCAGCTGCGATCTCTACAAGGTTTACACAGTTAATAAAAGTTGCAAAATAATCTGAGATATAGATCTGCTAACGAGCTCGAACATTTCAAAGATATAAGAAACTAATATCTGGTTTCCTTTTAATGAGTTTTTAACTATGAACTTTTTTCATAAAGAAAAATATTAGGGTATAAAAATATAACAAATGCAAAGGTTACTATTGGAAGTGATACTTATATAGCCAATATTGCGTCTTGCTTCAACTACTACATGGCTATGATTAATATATTAGACTGTTTTTAGATCCCAAAAAATATAATTTTATTTATACATATTATAGAATAATAATATTGGTTAAATATGCCATTTTTGTTTTATTTTGCTTTATGTAATTCCAATTGTTTCACTCCCATTCCATAGTAAAGAAATCATAAAACATGAATGCTTGTGGAAAGTTCAATTTATTTACAAGCTGTGATTTATTGGCACAGTTATACAACATTCACAATTAAAATTATGAAAAAAAAGTCCAGTATCCAGCGAGTTCATTAGGACTGACCATGGACAACACCAGATGCAGCCGAGTTCGGAGTAGAATCCGATTCTGAAGTCATAAATCCAGGCATTCAGTTTATGTTAATCCAATAAATATTTTGAACCCAGCTCTTCCTGCTACGGGTAATCAATTTTGTTTGCAAAACAATTTGTACTTATTTGACTGGCTATCGTCCTGAATGGCGGTCCTCCGCAGACTCAGATCCTTCCTTTTACTGCTGCCGTGCTGGTTCATTCTGGGACAAATTTAAAAGCTCAATTTGTCCATTTATGTCAACTTGTCACGCGAAGCAAAATAAAACGAATTAATAAAATGAACAACGTCGAAGCAGAGAAAGATATAAAGGACGGACAACCTTGATGATAGGGGGGAGAGGCAGGCTATGTACACTGAGAATCCAATTAAATAATTTACTAAGACTTATTAAAGCCAAGCAACAGTTGTAATTTTATTTATAAGTATAATACAAAACAATTTTTTTTCATAGAAATGAATTCATATAATTTTAAAAAATTCGAATATTCAGAATAGTATTATGAAGTATTTATGAATTATTACAAATGACTTTCTGAAATGTCAGACAACAGTCTGTACGTTGAATAGCAATCGTTGTTTATTAACATTGCATAAAAATAAGTCTAACGTTCATTATCTTGAAGGGTATTCTTTTAGAATTTAATCCAAGCTTTCTGTTCTCTGCATAGAGATCCAGGAAGGAAACTAAGCGCGAGAAATATATTCAGCAATTGTTTGTCGCGCAGCGCATCAGATACAAAGATACTTCTGCGAGAAGATACGGATACACCATCATTCATCGCTTATGTTGGCTGCGCCGCCCGCTGCTCTCCTCTCCCTGGTTTTCCCATCTGAATTTTTCCGACTGCCTTCGTCGTTGTCCTTTTCCTCCTGCTCTGCTGGCACTGCAGACAAATGGCAAAAACTGTCGCTCATTCGCATAAATCCTGACGAATGATTTCGACGCGCTGGTAAAATGGCTGTGGGTGTTGAACGAGAAAGGGGGCGCCGTGAGGGGTTTTACAACAAAAGCAATTATATGTGCGAATCACTTTACGAGGGTCCCACATTTCCCACCCACTTTTTCCCCCTTTCACCCACCGACAATGTGCTGAGAGCTGCAGCGGAAAACTCAACAAAGGCAAAAAACAAAGGACATCGCAAAGCGGGTAAAACAAGGAATGGCAACAAGCAAACAACAACAGTTTAAATGACAAAGAAATAGCCAACTCTATAAAAGCAACAAGATCTGAGGAAAAACAGAAGCCATCCGCATTTTGCAAGCCACCCACACCCCGGATCGTAAAATGGGGGAACGCAGCGAAAATCAAACGAATGTCAATTCGAAAATAAATCGCATTCTTTCATTTTCGTTATTTTGCCAGCACTCGAACCCTGTCATTCCTCCCCAAGGACAACAGCTGCCATAAAAGCAACTTTCGTCCCTGGCATTCTTGATGAGACGTGAGGCAGTTTTATAGCGCTCGGTCTCTGGCATTTGGCAAAGTTAATTCGATTTATGTTTGAGCTTTAAATCAGACCGATCAGAAGTCATTAATAGAGCAAAATATGACTTTGTGAAACCACAGTCCAGATAAACACATTCATTTTCCACTCCATTTACTGCGATAGTTGTACGAGATAGATGCTTGACATTATATTAAATGCCACACTTGATTTTGTCAGTTTACATATGAAATTTAGAAAAATTGCTGAGATGTATAAATGAATAAGTAAATAAATGATTAAAATTACACATTTATAAATGTACATATGTATAAATATTTGCTTTTGTATCTGGGTCTAGTGCGACATTCAAATTCATTCCTGGGGCTATGTAATATTGCTGGAGCTATGGAAATTAAATTCCTAATTTTTAAATGTCAAGCGAAAATATTTTTAGATACCTATTGCTTATAATAGGCGTTATGCACTTGCACCAGGCAATTTATGTGGGATTTCGATCTGAGACTGATAACTTCAAAGATGACGTGAACAAAGTTAAAAAATTGCAACTCATCGGCAAGTTCTAAAATTCTTTTGGAAAACAGAGCGATGACAAATGATATCAGAGTCGTTCTCCGAAAGTCGAAGGACGGCAAGAATAACCTGGTCAGGAGGAAGAAAAGTCAAGGAAGCACTAAGCTTTCAGCCAACTTGTCGCAGGTGACTTACCAACTACTTAGTACATAAAACATCAACTCACTACGGCACGGAAAGTGGGAAAACTAGCGGATGAACACCTTCAAATACCTGTGGAAAGCGAAGGAAAAATGGTGCTGGTGTCTGAGGGCTGGCTCAGCAATTGGCGTTGCCTTTTAACGTTTATTAATAATTCAGGCCCACGTAAAAGTTGCGCTTCACTTAGCCGAACTCCCCCGTAAAGTGCTGGAAAATGGTGGAAAATCAGAGGCGAAAATCACAACACGACACGCAGAGGAAGTGGAAACACGCACACACAAACACACTGAAGCTATTGTCTGCAGATGCTGCCAGGAAAAGAGAGGAAATTCCGAAAGGAGCTGGGTCAGCTCGCCACGTTTTCCTACATAAATAATGATTTCGATGGGCCTGACGTGGTGCTTTTTTCCTCATTTCCGTGTCCCCGTTGTTAGCTGGGTTATGATGACGTTTATAGGTGGGTCCTGGTACTGGTGCTGCGCCTGATATTAAGTATACGCCGCATGGTGTTTGCCTTGTTTATGTCTGGTATTTGCTTTGTGGTTTGATGTGTTTTCTTTGCCTCTCATTCCATGCACTTCGCTTTTGTACTTCTGCGGCATTAAAAGGAAAATCAGAGACGCTGAAAGCTGATGTTGAACTTCTGCCAGAAATGGGGTGAAAAATCATATAAAGTGTTAGTGGGTGTAGAAAATAAACGAGAACTAAGCGCAGCTTTAACTTTGACTTTTTAAAATTCACGTGAGATTAAACGTTCAGACCGATAAAGAATTATTTTATAACATTCTAGTTTGGGAGTGTATAAAATGAAATACACTTCATTTTCAGTGGAAATCATTTTAGTATCAGAAGCAAAATAAAAGAAGTATGCACTACGCTACAGCGCTTTCAGTTTCATCAGTTCACTTGGCTTGAGGTTTATTTCTACCCTGTGAGATACCTGTAGAGACGAGCTTCTGATAATCGAGCCAGCAATCCGACAAGCGTCGAACGCCATTTAAACAAAAGCCCGGAACTACAGGGTAGGTCACGGGAGCGTTACAATTGAAGATCCCATCCGGCGGTCGAGATAGCCGGAAGCAGCCATTCCGCAGTGAGCGGGGTACTTCCCCGAAGAAGAACTGCCATAAATATGGTGGAGGAGAAAACTTTTGGCAGCGTATCTGCCTTCGGGGCGTTGAGAAATTTTGCAGAAAAGTAAAATAACAATTTGGAAAAACACGGCAAACTTCGCGCACAGAACGAACAGAACGAACAGCCAGCAAAACGGCAGACAGCCAAGTGTACTTGGGCCAAAAGTTGGTCTTTGTCCGTTGGGCGATTTAGTTACTTCTATGCGGCTCTGGACGTGGGCAGTCGAGCAGATGTCCTGTCGCCCTGGAAGGACACAAAACAAACCCGCTCCCGAGCAGCAGCACTCACCCTCTAAATACTTACCTTTGTCCACCGGTCGCATCGCATCGCATCGCATTTAATATTTAAATTTGTTTGCATTCTTAACCCGTTTCAGGAAATTGTGGGGCTTCACTGGCTTCCTAGCGTCCTGGAACGAGGAAGGGTTTACACAAACTTTATAAGCTCAAATCATAATTTCGAATTCGGATCTACGCTGGCCCTGCAATTTACGATTTTATGTGCACAAATGTGCAATTAAATGAAAATGAACTTGTTATTTATGTCTCCAGATCCAGGGCGGCCAAACTTCCGCCTACCACGCCCTGCTCCATTTTAGCTAGCATTTTAATCTGTAATTTACAGCAAAATTGCGTTTATTTATGACGCCGGACGAAGTGTGCATAATGTGCTTTGGCTTTGGCTTTGGCCCAACCATAACAATAACAGAACTGCGAGTATATGTACTCCACTATCTGATGCATATTCCTCATAAAAACATATGTATTTGCGTTAATTATGTTCCTTTTTGCCGTTGCTGCTGTGCGGCGCATTAAAAGCAGGCAGCAAAAGCGGGTTGCTCACATGTGTCCGCCGCAACACCATAAATTAATGGAAGGACAATGGAATGTCCTGACCAAATTGTTTTCAGATTCAGATAACAGCATACACGATAGTTAGTTTCATTAATTGCAACCTCGGCGCATAAATCACAGCCAGCGGAGAGGCATAAACTTATGATATCTCTCGTGAGATGGCATTTTCGGTCTTGGGTGCATTGTGAACTTAGACATAACAATTTAATACACATTCCTCGGTTGCTTGCAATTCTCGACCCATGATTCTAATGACATATTAAAAGCTATGAAACTTTGTAATTTGATTAAAACCTTTAAGCATATTTTTATTTTTCTCGAGGCAACGTACTAATATATATTTGGTTCAAAGTCCACTTTGCATTTAACTCATCCTTCTAAAGAAGTGAAAAACATGCAAACTGCTTTTCAGATTAAGAGTATTTCAAAAGATTTGTTCCCTGCTCTTTCATATGTACAGAAAATTGCTTTTTTAACTTGTGATTTTCCACATGCATAAAATGTTTATTTCCATAGATTAATCCCTTTATCTTGCAATGTATCTGCAACTGCAGTCTGCAGTGGCATTGCATTGCTGCCAAGAAGTCAGGGACTTGGCCAGAGTTGCCGTAAACTTTAATTAAATTAGTTCCACGATTTATCATGGCCTGGCAATCGCTGAAAATGCCCAACGAGCTCGAATTCTTAACCTCTTTTTCCCGCCCCTCATATTTCTTTCCTTCGTTCCCTTTTTTGTGGTGTTGCATCCTTGTACAGGAATTAAAGGGTCTGCCAGTTCCCATCCTTTATACACATTCCGTTCGAGCCCGCTCTTCGTCCTCTGACCCTTTCTCGCTTTTTTTCGACTGCACCAGAAGGTCATTCGCTGTGAGTTATGGCCAAAGCGGTTTGGACCACGTACCTCTCTAATGGGCGCCTTTCGACGCTGACAAAAAAGGCCGCCATATGAACGGACTGACTGGGGTGCCAAAAAGTGGTGCACCTAAGTGAAATGTAAAAAAAAGTTACTTTTGAACCTATTACGAAATGAAAGTAAGATGAGTAAAATTAGTAAATTAGTTTAAAAAGGTTACTACTCTTGTATAAAAATATTGCATGGCATATCTCAGTTTTAGCCCGATAGTTAAATAGGCTGACTTGCAGATTCCAATTAAAAAAAAATTAAGAGAGAATGTAAAGTTCCCCGAATATCACATACCCGTTACTCAGCTGTAATTGCGAAATAGAAATTTCAACAATATCTGGAATATCGGTAGAAATTATGGGAAAAAAATAATAAAATTAAAAAAACTTACAATTTTTCTAAAAGTGTGGGCGTGACAGTTTTGGGCTACTTGTGGTCGTTAGAGTGGACGCGGCAAAAATTTGTTTTTCAAATTTATAAAAATTTACAAGACATAAAAAAATGAAGAAGTATCAGAACATTTTTTTAATGTGAATGCCTAATCTCAACATTCTATCTTTTGCAGTTTCTGAGATCGAGGCGTTAAAACGGACATACGGACATGATCAAGATTATATATACTCTATATACTTTCTTTTTAACGAATATAGTATATCCTTTTATTCTACGAGTAACTGGTGTAAATTATTCCTTATAATATTATTTCGTTTAATATTTCGATTTTAAGGTTGAACTTATATTTTCTTAAATTTAGGTTGTGCCTTAATATATTTTGAAAAAATTGTTTAATGCATCCTGCACAAATTATATATTTAGTAAACAATTTAACTCCCGAATTCTTGCAGTTCCGCCGTTTAATTTTCTATAGAAGCATGCTGTAGAACGTGCCAAAAAAAGTACTTAATGAAAGCCTGGCCAAGAAAGCACGTTTAAATTTTCGCGGGGAATGTGGAAAGGCATAAAAAACGGGCCAAAACGAGGAAAAATAATTCTGTGCAGGGCCTGTGCCATTTGTTTTCAATTTGCGCGCTGCACTGAGCACTCGCATTTGATGTTTGCTTTTCCTACTGCGCTTTTCCCGACCGCTTTTCCAGCATCCAGCTGTGCTTCCTTTAGCTCACATTTTCACTTAGCCGAGTGCCTCAGCCCGGGCTCCTATGCCCCGTAGTTTTCGGGGGGCCGAAAGGAAAATGGCTTCATCGGAAGGCGACTGTAAAAATTCGCCATGAAACTCACGCTTTGAGGTTTGCGACCGGACCTTGCGGGGCGTTTCGCACCGAAATGCACCGGATGCAAAAGTAATTTTAGCAGCAGCGTGAGCTCAAGAGTTCTCCGACTAAATCTCCCCAGAAACCCCTCGAAAGCCCCAATCTGAAGCTTTTACGAGAGTAAAATGTTTAAGGTCGCGCTGCGTGTGGCATGGTCAAAGTTTCCCTGGCTGTTGCAAACTTGTAGGAAGAATTCGCGCATAAATTTGGTTAAAATTAAACAGGCATAATTGCATGCCCGATTTAATGGTGCCACTTGCAGATGCACTTTGTAAGCGGACATTTCGGGTAGCACTCGCGCAGATAAAGATACATTCTGTAGACGGGCAAACACAGATACAGATACAGATACATGGCGCAGAGGACACATTTGCCGAATGCGCCGACTACATACTCAAATATGAATTAGCATAAATTCAAAAGGTAATTAAAATCTCCGACGCTCTTTCCCCACGACCCTTAACCACCGCTTGCCCTTTTGGCCAAAAGCGACCCCCATTAGCCATTATCCTGTGCGTGTGTGCCGCACTTATGCAAACGGCCATTTTGGAAAACGCACTGCAAAAGTCCAGACGAATGCATCGAATGGAGTGGAACATGGGCCGGAGTGCATTAAACAATTAATTAGTCGGGGGAATTGGAGATTTGTAATTGGTGCATATAAAAGATACTTAAATTAAACGGTTGGCAGACTGATAAGGTACGCTCGCTGTGGATTTGTATATTAAAACAGGGAAGCCCTATGAGATTTACACATATTCGATCCGATGGTATGTTATCAAAATAATATGTAAAATCCATCTATGCATAGGTAATATTAATGATACTAAAAAAATATTTACGCAATAAAAACAAGTTTTATATTTAGTATTCAAGTATCACGTATCAGTATTGTTCAATCTGTGTTTTATTGTTTTAAATTGCAATGCCTCGGCATTTCTTTTAAGTAAATGTATATCTCAACTCGGATGCGGCTGTTTTATCTCAAGAACTGCTTTATTGAGTCCACGATATTCCTGTTCCCCGCATTACCATTTATCAACAAATATTTACAATGTTGGAGCTGACACGCCTCCATTCCGTTCCGCTCGGATTTCCAAAACGAGCTGAGCACATAAAATAGAAATGCGCCAACAGCAAATAAAGTAGAAGCAACAAAAAGTATACAAAAAATACGGAAATAATATGCAAATTTGATGCGACTTGCCTCGGGTCAGACCAAATTCAGACTAAACTTGAATGCAAAACGACGGCAGATGGGAAAAGTGGCTCACCTCACAGTCTTGATATCTAATCTTGATACATATAAGCGAAAATAAAAATACACGGAAATGGTTGAGGTTAAGAAATTGGAGGGGAATCCGCTCTTCCTTGGATGCAGGACTGCGGATATTTATTTCCATGTTAGCTTTTGCAGGTGTATACAAGCAAATCAATATGGATATAACTATAAACTCTAGCAGTAAATTATAAAAGTTTTCTGTTGTAAAGCTAAAAGGATTGTAATTTTGAAGAGCCTACAACTAAAATACAGGAAAAATATAGAAAACCAAATATCCAACTGCAAATAGTTCTTAGCCCGACTAATTTCCGGTGCGGAGAGATACAGACACGAATAAGCGAGAACCTGTAGCAGATGCCAATTCCTGTTCAGAAGCAGGCTGAGAGCGGATCCCAGACCCAGCTCCTGGCTGGGAGTCCTGCAGAGTAAAAGTTATGGGCGGCATCAACTGCAGAGCTAGAAGGCTCCTTCTGGCTGGGCCCAATTCAGACAGTAAATTCCGACCGTTCCGCCCCTGCTCGCAAATACGCAATTGCAGATGCGACGATGATGCTGGCGATTGCGGCAGTTTATTTATACCCCCTGGTAAAAGTCAGGGGCGTGCGGACGGGGATTGTCTGCAGCAGGGGTGGGAGGGGAAGAAGAGGAGGAAGGGGCACCACCAGCAGGAGGAGGTTGCTGATGCTTGTCGGCGGAGCCGGTTGCCTGGATGGCAACATTTTAATGTAACCCATGATGCTGCCTTTGCCAACCCAATCCATGAATCTCATCTCCGGGTGTGGGCGTGGCTGCTGGAATAGGGGCGGCGGATGGTGCAGGATGTGGGGTGTGTGGTGTGTCCTTGGCGCAGTGTGTGTTTTTTGCTGATAGATATAGATACACGGGCTCCAGCAGCTCGATGTTGCCCAGCGATAGCGATAAAGACGAGCGCGGCGTGCGATGCATGTTATAATGAAAACCCCTTAAACCAAATAATGCGTGCCACCAGTCGCCCACTTGGCCACCAACCCAGCATCCCATCCCTCTCTAGTTGATGTACGGAAAGGGCTGGGAAATCCCAAGGATGCGCCGGGGGACGGGAGCACCCTATCTGGGACATTCATTACACAGCAGATTCTCCCAGATTCCGCGCAGATAAATTGCTCATCATTTCGCATCGGATTTTGGCTTTCTGGCAGCAAACAACAGACAGATTCCACCATCAAAAATGCTGCAAAATCTCTCTCAGGCTTTGCGCCAGAGTATAGTAATAAGAAGGTACATAGTTTGCGGAAAGTATAAATGAGTATGAATGGCATTCCATTCAGGCAAACATGAATTTATTATAAGCATTGCTGGAACATTTTTGGGACCAATGTTTTTATTACAACGACTGGGAAATACAAACGAGCAGTACTTAAAGGCATTTAAATCAGTAAATGAATTGAAAGAAAAAAACATTACTTAAGTAAATATTTTAAACGATAGGTGGTGTTCTTCAATCAATTTAATTTACCAGTACCTGGATAAACTATTAGGCAAAAGCAATAAATAAAACTGAACATTGAATGTAAAAAAAATAAATGCACAACTTATTTGTATGAGATATAGACGTGTTTAAAAGATAAAATAATGATTTACGTGGAAAAAAAACATAGGAATAATTCTTTACAATAACTGACGAACTGTAAACTTTCCTATAGCGCCTATATTTTCCAATATTTTGTAACAATTATTGCGATATTGACTACAGGAACCCTAAGCCTACGATATTTACACATATATAAATAATAGTCCGTACACTGACACACTATACATTATGTTCGCCTTTTGCCTCGCAGAGTTTTAGCCCTATAAAAGAGCCCTCATTTTCCTCTGGCTCATTTTGTCATCGAGCACTTAAGTGAGCTGCAGCAAAAACATAAATTAAATGTCAAAAACATAAATATTTTCGACGGCACACAAACAGAAACCCAAAACCGTCAGCAAGCTTCCCCTTCCTGGCCGAAAGCGCCATCCAGTTGTCCCGTTCGCCATTCTGCCAGAAATAGCGGTGGCCCAGAACTTCCGCCAGAAAGCGCCAAAAGAAAAGGAACCACCAAGCCACGAAACACATCAGCAGTATCACTGGGTGGCGAATAAAGTGCCAGCAGTGCGAAAACTTTTAACATGCAAATGCGTCGCTGGCTTCGTCCTTTGTCTTTTTGTTCATTTTTCCAGGCTGTCCCTTTTTATTTTAATTTTATTTCGTTTTTAATTTTCACAAAGGGACGACCAGAAGCGAACGTGATATCGAAGTTGGCTGAGATAAGTGCAGACAGTTATCTGCCGCACGACCACGCCCCCCCTGGCCACGCCCATCGCGGCCGTCAAGGAAAAGTTTTAATTTCAGTTTGGGCACAGAAATTTTTAACGGCCAGACGCGCCCCGTTTGCATCTGCATTCGTAAGCTTCTCCCGTATCTGTATCTGCATTTTGCATTTTAATTGCAAATGGAAACAGTTATCTAAATTGGTCGAAATATTAAAACGGCGCATCGAGCAGGCTCCTCTTTTTTACGGGTGTGGCCCCACAACGAATTCACCAGATGCGGCCCAACATGGGACACAAAAAACATTCCGCGCATTCGAATGCGAGCTGCGAAATGCGTTACACATTTTTGGCGCAAGGCCAGCATGCATATCAGTAAAAAAGGGTCCATTTAAGCCCTTTGCCGTAGTGCACCATCCTGGTCCCCAAATCTGCACCTCTTAGTGCCCCAAACCCCAAAGTGCCTCGAAACCGTTGGGTACATGTGGGCATTACTCTTTAAGAGGAATTTAAGCAATGGCACAGCTAAAGCAGACATCAGCTAATTTTCTGAAGATCTTGGGAAAGTTATAATTACTTGTAAAATTAAATTAAATTTTAAGGTTAACATAATAAAATAAAACATTTAAATCAATCAACTTTGATAATATATAGTGCAATGTCAAAATGAACCATTCCGCTTTGTCTGGTACCATATGAGCTCTTGAAGATATGGTAAGCTCTTACTCTAGCAAAGAGTTTCCAAGTTTCCTGATCAAAAACTTTTTCAAATTAATGAAATTAATATCGGCCAGCATCTAAACAACTCCGCTCCCTCGATGAAGTCGGGTGTCAATGAATCATTAATAGCAGACTCCATAAGCAACCAAGCTAAGCCGTGCGAAGAAGTCGACCAATCCATTTCCGACTTCCTCCTGACTTTGACACTGACCACGCCCCTCTGCGAAAGTTTGCGATCCAAGTTTCGCCATTCAAGGAGATTAAAGGCTGCCAAATTCGGAAAATCGGAAATTCGGAAAGAGACGCAGACTCTTTGGCAATGCAAATCGTAAATTCAGCTTGTTCCTTTTGTGCACTTGACTTGGTTTGTTTGGCCAATCGCTCGGGCAATTAGTTAAATTTATTATTTGAGCACGCACCGCAACCGCAGCAGCAGGATCCCTGGGGGCGTGGCCGGGAAGCGAGGGCGGAAACAAAGCAGTTTGCATTTGTCTCCGCATGAAAGGATTAATGACAGGCAACAAACAAGCAAACCGAAATCCCACCACGGCCCCTTCCGTTCTTGCGCGCCCGATGCATGTATGCAATCTTGTCACTCACAGTTACTACACTGCGAAAAATAGCCCGAAAATTGGGTCATTAAATGTTCTGAGCAAGACACTATGATACTAGCAATACTATGATGCTAGTAACACTAGAATCGAAAACACAGAATACTGTAACATAGAAATATATGTATTCATATTTAAATAAAAACATCGCATACTTTGTTCATAAAATAAAAATATAAAAAAAGTAAATAAAACATTGGCCTTTATGGTAATCCCTATCATATCAATTCTGGAACCGACTCAATAACATCACTCCCACTGTAACATTCCAATTTTTTTCCCTTACGGACTTTCATTCTGTTGTCATTGTAAATATTTGGCTTTAAGGCAGCGCGAGGCTAATTCGTTTTTATGCCCGTACCATGAAATATTTAAATTATTATTTATGGCACAGTTTTCCCATTTGCATTTGCCATTTTCCATTTTTCCACTCGTGCATCTCCTTCGCTTGCCGCATGTTAACGGATATTGGGGAAAATGGCTATGCATTCGTCCATAAATTGCGCGGGACTCATAAATCAAGCGCACGAGACTTCAATTAATGCCCCACTATTGCCAGCGATAATTCATTTACTAATTTATCTTTTGCAAACAGAGAGCGGCGTGCCAGCATTAATTACAATGCAATTACTTATGGCGCGCTCTGCAAACATGCTCATAATTATCTGATTGGGGGCGTGGCACTCGTTCATTTGCATCTGAACCACCCGCACCACAACCCCCATTTGAGAGCCCCAACATTATGTGTATAATTGTGCAGTAACAATCTTGAGATGGAAATAAAATGGATCTAGTTTGAACATGGCGCGCTACTGCAGACAAGCAGTTGCAAATACAAGCAGTTCGTGGTGAATATTGTTTGACAAACTGCTTGTCCGGCGATCTTTTGATCGGTTGGAGGAAAATTACTAGGCTAGTGTCAATTAAATTGAATTATCGTAAAAGTTTAATGATATTGTAATTTACAAAAATGTAAGCCTGACTCATGCAATTTTATATTTTTCGTTACCAACCATTTGGCTGTTCTCTTAATATAAATATTTGATTTCGTAGCTGATATCAGTTCAATTAATAATTAAAAAAAGGTTTCAGTTCGAACTTATTCCTCAGTCATATTGATTCATAAAATTTGATTAAAGATAAATGAAATTATACAAGAACAGTTTTAAATTTGTTTTGGTTAAACCATTTTAATTCGAGAAATCTGTAAGCTTAATCCCATCCCATTTATCCCGTTCTTGTGTTTATAGGTCCCAAAATATCGACATTTATAAAATAGAAGGAAATAGCAAGGGAGACTCTGGTAGTAATAATGGTGAATTATATGTCGAATGTAGATACCCTTTACAGATATAAGCATTTTTATTATGCTAGATCTATTCTGTGAGATCTATTGTTCTGATAGGGTGGAACTCACGACTTGTTATACCTGGAATTGCTAAACAAGCTAAACAATCCGAAAGTTCTAGCGCAGTACTGGATAAATATTTTAAAGCTAAATGTGTTTAATTTCAAATGATCTACTAAGAATTCTAAGATTTTATATTATGTACACGTTATGTTTCGTAGCTTATATTAACAATTTAAAACAGAAAGCAATTAAACTTTTCATATCCAAGTTAGCAGATGGCGTTTTACAGATAAGCCACCTAAATGTATAAATTTAATTTAACAGCAGAAACAAAATGGATCAACTAATTCGTTCCTGGCAAAGTTCCAGATTCGTTTTAAGCTTACATTTCTGGCGACATTCCAAAAAAAGTGGCCAAAAAACCTGTACTTGACATTTAGTCAATATACACTTAGCTCAAACGAAACTTATTCATAAATGAATTTGAGATTTCTTTAAAATTTCGATGCAAATAGTATTTGGAACACGTGGTTCAACATATCCACGCCATTGGCCGACCAGAATTTTTCTTAATTACCAAACATTGATTGATTTTTTCAAACTCAACGCACCACAATCACAGTCTTAAGACACCAAAAACTTATTTCACTTCAGCACACAGTTTGGTGGCTTTGCCAAATCTTCAACGAGATACTCACCCAATCGAATTTCACGTGCCGCTGCCCGCGTTTTACTGTGATGACAGCCTCTTGGCATATAGAGTCACAGAGCCGAGCATCATCATCACCAGCTATCCAGCTATCATCAACTCGTAAAACCAACACCACGGCCTTTGTTTACAACCGCGTTCGTCGTTGAGGATGTGGAAACAGTGGGAAAGTGGGAAAATGGTCGCTGGAGCCGCGGAATCTGGGCCACTGCATCCTGGCCAAAAGATCCCAGCCGAATGACCGTCCGTCTGTGGAGGCGGCTCGTTTTGGAATCCCGAGATTGTCGGCGGATTCTGGTTCCAGGTTCCAGCAACAGCATCCAATAAACGTGTAAGTCGGAAGCAGTGTTGACGTTTTTCTAGATTTATAAGCTAAATACATGTATGTAATAAAGTGAGTTCCCGAAAATGAGTTAACCTTAAAATGAATATTCGTTTTTGGCAAGGAGGATATCCAACGTTAATTCATTGTACAGTAACTCATTTTATAAATGCATGTTTTAGTTAAAGCTATTTTTCTTTCAGCAAGTATTTCCAAATATTTTATATTTTTAAACGCTTATTATATATTAAAAAATGTAAAAATATTAATTTTAAGTATAAGCAATAGTGAAAATTGTTTTAACCACGTTCCAAAATGCTGATTTTACCGAATTCTGAATATATTGATATCATTATATTTTTTCAAGCTCAGAGGATGACGAAAAGTGTCTAGGATGGCATCACTGGTCCTAAGGTAACCATTTGAGGGAACTGCGCAGGCGTTAACTCCGGTTTTGCATCCGCCTCCATCAGGCTGGAACTCGCTGGTGGAGGAGGAACTGAAAGTGGGCTCTCTTTGAAGCCTTTGTCGAGCTCCTTAGCCAGGCCTTACTGTTGCCATTTTCTGCGGCAGGGTGGCGGAAAGGAAAACCCGATTTCCACCCCTAAGCTGGCCAGAGTCTCACGGCTGGCGTTCCAATCGACTTTTGCGGACTCTCTCTCAGGGGAGGTTTTGGTCCGAAAATCAATAAAAGTCACGTCGACGTCCATGTTGCTCTGCTCCTGCCGCTGCGGCCTCAGCCTCCGACTCCGGCAGACAATGAAATGATGTTCTGGCCAAAGGACGACGGAATGGGAGTTGCAGACGAGGACGCACGTGTTGTCCCTGGACTTCTGGCTCGAATGCGTGCGAGTAGCAGCAACAATACCAATTACAATAAAGACAGACATTTAGCCAGGATTCATTTCGAGGGGTGCGCGGGACAGGACCGCCAGCAGGACATGTGAAAAAAGAACTAGGAGCGAGGATGAAAAATTTTCCAAATGTATTCCAGCAACGGGTTTCTAATGGAAACAATTAAGTCATTAGCAAGTGTTGATTTTAGTGAGCGATGAGCCGGGTTGGAGATTTAGTTAAACTAATGTGCTCCGGCCATAATGGAGTCCTTTGGGGACTCCGGATGGGATCCCCGCACAAGCTTCCGAATAGTTATGGTACCAGCGGCAGACTCAGCTCGTTGGGCCGCCTTACAAATGCCTCGCATTTTTCTCAATTACAGAGAACAACTTACATTCGGGCTCACTTCCCGCCACACAGACCCCTTCGGCAAACCAACCCACTCCGCATGTTGGCCATGTGAGTGTTTACGTCAAGAGGTGAACTGACTGCCATTTTTTAACCATGATTGAAGAGTTAAATGCTGTGGCACTTTGAGCGGGCTCAGTTAACTTTTTGTCAAATGACTTTCGGCAGCGTTAACCGTTGGGATACCAGCTTAGCATGGAGGTTACATGCTGTTTTTGGCGTCAAGGTTGGACCTTGGAGCCCAGATGGGAGCTTTAACGAAGTTCAAGGCGACTTATCTTGGGAGATCTTTTATTTAGGGCTTGGAAAGTGACAACAAAAAACTAATGGATTGTTGGAACATTAAGATGTACTAACCATCATTTTGAGGAACTCTATAGGGCGGTTTCTTGTTGGTTTTTATATTCTCCATGTAATGTGGTTTTAAAGTATAAAAGGTGATGGTAGTTTAATCAGATCAATGATGTTGCCCAAGGGTATTGTTGCTTGCTTAAAGAGGTTTTTAATTCTCCATTTCCTATGTACATATTTATTCCTCTCCCGAAAACTGTGAAATACTTTTGAGATAGCCTTCTTTCCTTGTTTAGTCTTATTGAATGTCAAACTCGTGGCCCTAAGACGTGTAGTAGCTAACTTACCCCGTATTCAGACCAATCCCACCACATAGGAAAAGACCGATTAAACTTTTTCAGAGAACGTTATTTACTTAAGCATATTATTGTGTGTTTGCATAAGCCGACGGCTGCAGAGCAAAATTCATAAGGCACAAGCGGGGCTCAATCTCAAGTGTGTCCGAAAATAATGAAGTCTGAATGGGAGCTAATTGAATGAATCATTAATAATATAAACACAGACCGCATCCGGACTGGCGAATTGCCGAAAAAGCGAGACGGGCGGCGAAAGTGAGGGTTCCAGTCTTGTTGCGTGGGAATGGAAACTGTGAAGTTGAGGGCTTATTACGATAAGGAGGGCACTGGGATGACGGTCTGGAAGAGATGCAGTCGCGCATCGGCGTGCCCCAGCTTATTGGTGGCATGGCAGTAGTAGTCCCCGAAGTCCTCCTCCCCCACGCTGTCGATGCGCAGCACAGAGGTTGTGGTTCCCGCGGAAGAGGCGGTGTTGGCCACTTCGTGGTGCCGGCTAGACTGCAGGGGCACTCCGTTCTTGTGCCAAGCTACAGTCGGAGCCGGGTAGCCCTGCACAGAGCACTCTAGCTCCGCGGAGTGGGACACCATCTGGGCGATCTTGGGCCGCTGGACGGCAATCTGCGGACGGAACTCCACCTCGACGCGGATCAGCCGCTTGTCCGGCTGGCCCTCTCCGTTCTGGGCGATGCAGTAGTAACCGCCGCGATCCATCCGGTGCACTGCACGAATCCGGAGAGTTGGTTCCGCCAGCACATGGCCTCCGGCTGGCATCACGGCATTGTGCTCGCGGGCCCAGGAGATCGTGGGCTTGGGAAAGCCCATGGCATGGCAGGTCAGCTCTAGATTCTGACCCTCCGTCACCAGCGTGCTCTTCGGGGTGTTCTCCGCAATTACAGGTGGCGTCTTGATCTGCAGACTCAGCTTCTTGGTCACCTTCTCCGTGGCCGAAACGAGCACCTGGCACTCGTACGGGCCCATGTCAGTGACTTCGATGTTCTGAATGCGGAAGGTGTAGGTGGCACTGCCGGTCTTGGGTCCTTCGGTGACCGTCACGTTGTACCGCTGGTCGGGAAGACTGAGTATATTCCGCATGGAGAGCACCACCGAGTTGGTGTCCGACTCGCTGGGACGCTTGGCCCAGCTCACCGAGAGCTGGCCCACCTCCTCCACGGTGCAGTTGAACTCCACGGAGTCGCCCACACTGGCCACCACGTCCTTGCTGATCTGGCTGATCACTGGGGCTCCGAGCACCGACCCCAAGCTGATCGCAAGGCAGAATAAAAGACGGATATGAAGCCGCAGACTCGCCATGGCTGGTCTGTAAGGAATCAAAATGGATTTGAGATTAGTGGTATATCACTTTTTGTCACATGAAACAGTTTCAAATCGCGTTTGTTATCTTAAATTTTCCTGATTTTACCCATCCTACATTCTTCGAATTCAATATAAGCCTAAAACTAAGCTCAATTATCGATGAAGAGATCAAAGTTCACAAGTATATCAATAGATTTTTACATAAGGAAGAACGATTTAATCCACACACTCGTTTTGAAACATTTATAATGCGTTTCCATTATAATGATTTTTAGATTTATCGTCTCAATAGTACTATTTATATATTTCTGTTTATTTACAGGATGTCGCTGTTGATTTCGTGACTCTTTTGCCTCGATTATCTCGAATGTGGTGGGTTCAATGCGCTTCACTTCGCGTTCGGGACTCGACTGAATGGACTGAGCTCGGCTCAAAAATCCGTATCTCTGCTGAGGTTCTGAGTATCTCTATCTGAGAATCGAGTTATTTTTTTCTTGTATTCTTCCTGACGCGCCGACGTCGAGGGCTCGGTTTCCCAAGGAGAGTCCCGAAATTTGTACACCGCGAGAATAGCAGATGGACGTCATTATGATTGATTACCGTGGCAGTGTCTAGACAAGCAACGTTACTTCTTAATTATTACACTCGCAAAAACAGAGATAGTCGGTCACTCTCTGATATATGATTTCGCTTTTTCTTTAATGACAAACGTAATCACGCAAAATAATAATGGGAAAAAATATAAAAAATGAGTTAATAATAATTAAACAAAATGAATTTTTTTATAAACAGTTTACAGGATGTGAAAAAATGTAAATTTATCAACAATTACCGTGTTTAACTAACCACTATTTTTAAAGTTTTATTACCTTAATTTTGTAAACCTTCTATGCCTTCTGGTAATAATCAGTAAGAGCTTTTTTCAGTGTATTTGCCGAAGAAGAAGTCATCGACGTTTTGGATCTTATCACCCCGCGGTTATGTACTTTGTCGCCTTCACAGTATTTGTATCTGTGTTTGTTCAGTATCTCTATCTGTATTTTGTATCTGTGTTTGCATTTCAGCTCGTATTTAAATTGTTTACTCGTGCGTGAGTGCGACTTCGGGCTCAGTTATCAATGCACTTTCCTTCTGGTCTTTAATTGATTTGTTTTGCTGCTGCCTCCGTCCTTCCGCCCCTCCTGCCCCGCCCACTCGGCAGCCCCGCCCCAAGATAAGCGGTCAGTTGCAAAAACAAAGCGCCAGCGAAAGCGGCCGCAGGCAAACTGAGCGAGCAAGACCGCGTGCAAAACTCAAAACTCAAAATTCAAATTCAAAATTCAAATTTGTGCCGCCATTTGGCCGTAAACGTTTCGGGATTCGTGGAAGGACAACGAAAGAGCAGCGGCGGGGTGGGAAAGTTGGAAGTCTACCCATTTGTGTGATTTATGGCATGGCGCGCTACTTTCCGCTGGCGGCCAACAGCAACACAAACGAGGGCGAGCGGTCCCTGGAATGTCCTGGCCTGGAATGTCTGGAAATGCCAGCGATCCCAGCCCCGAGTTCTGCTGACTCTTTTTGCGCCGAAACAGGGGCGCATGCGTGAAAAGGCAAAAACAAGGGGGTGGTACGCCGTCCATTGGGTGGGACTTAAATCGAGACTGGAAAATTCAGAGGGAAATTTAAAGAGCGGCATGCGGGAAACTTAGGCACCTTTAACTTGGCCGTGCACAGAAATTCAAATATTGTGCGGAAGGCTAGTAGTTTCATTAATATGTGTTTTTCACATCAGCTTACAGAAGTAAGAGGATGTCAAATTTTGAAATGTAATATACGAGTAGTCTATATGGATTAAAGTTGCATTTATTTTGGATAACACTCCCCCGGATCTTCACATTATATAAAGTTCATCTGGATCTCGATGAATTAGTTCCTGTGGTAGCTGAACTGAAGATAAGCAAACCACACAAATTAAAAGTGAATTTATTTAGAAAATGTAACTTGTTGTATAAATACCCCGCCCTCGCCCGCTGAATCGGGCAATCGCATTTCATTTCCATACTTCCAGCGCGACTTCTGATCAGCCCCAGGCCAAGTCTCCCCTAAAACCCATCGAGGTTAACCCAGCTTTACTCTGGGAGATGATTGATGACGACGCTGTCTGTCTGCCGAAGAAATTCCCCCAAAGAGCGACGAAAACCATGGCCACAGTTTCTGGAAATTAAATCACATCTTAAATCGTTTCGGTGACTTCTTCTGAAATGAGGCCGTTCCCATGGGAGGGCAGCTGCATCTGTCGCCCGAGCTCGGACTCGTACTCGTACTCGTAGCCCCAACCCCCGGCATCCTCGTCTCTGAGTGCACATTCGAATCAGATAATTGTAAATTGTGTAAAATAATAAATTTCCAGTTAACTATCTGTGGACCGCATAGGGCGCTTCTATTCCGCTCCTTGCCCGCTCTCCGCTGCCGGCTATCCTTGTGCTCAGCTGCATCCCGGCAGCGTCACTGTGACCACTGCGGCGCTGCCTCTTGGATGCAGGTTGAGGTCCTGGCAGCTCCTGGCAGGTCCTGGCAGGTCCTGGCAAGTCGGGCTGCTTCATGCAACGCTCGACTTGGTCGACCGAACTGGACACACACCGAAACCGAACGAAAGGGACGGCTGGTCGGCGTGCGACAGAGAGGGCTGCCGCTCGCATTCAGGCGCAAGCGGATCCAAAACAGAAAATGTCAAATTTTGTAATTTATTACCCGAATCCTGTTTCTGTCAGTGACTCTTTGGGTGTTTCGCTTCGGCAGCGGCACACACGGGGGCATTCAGCATTCAGGGTCGCCGAACGGAGAAGGGAGAAGTCCTTTGTCACACACTGCGTGTGAATTTGTGGCCCAGTTCCGCACAGTGGTCTCCAGCAGATCCTTTGGTAGTACATATTTCGAATTTGGTCCGACGATAGTTTGGAGATGAATAAATACTCTTCTTTCCAATCATTTCCGAAAATGCCAGCTTAGACCCAATTTCTTACCAATTAAAGCCTTTTCTACCTTTCTCTATCCGACTCAGATCGTTTGCATTGCTGTAGGTGCATAAAGTTGGCATTTAAGCTCTCGTATTAAATAAATAGTGTTTTATTCAGAGCCACCACTGTACTGTTTGTGTGTATCCTCTGGCTTTGCCTATGTGCGCGTAGTTTGTTTGCCTTTTGGCTGCACTCCGACTCCGTCGACTGGAGTGTCTGTGAATTGACTTTTGTTGCCAGTTGGCAGTGGCGGTGGCAGGAGCAGCAAAGCCCGGCCAACAGCAACAAGCTCCTGCCAGATCCCGAGAGCAAACACGACAATTATTCGGCAAATGTCATTAAAAAATATTTCACTTAAGGCCTTGCGACACTTGCTTAAAGGTCAACTGGCTCGCTGGGTGTTTTAAAATGTTAAAGTTTACATACGTCTGAGTGAACTTTGGTTGCTTGTTGCTTTACTTGCTATATTTTTATTAATGATAATAATATGATTTCGATTTTGGTATCCACACTGAGAAATATATCGAACTTGTGAAATATATCCTGAAAGTATTAATGGCCAGTCCTCCCTTAAAATATGAGTTTAGATATGAATAAACTGATCAACTTTAAAAGGCTTCAACAAAAATGGAACGCTATAGATAACCATTATTCTCATAATCAATCGAACTGTCATTCAGGTATAGATAGATACTATTAGCTGCTATTTTACATATCAATATCTATTTCACAATCCAATATTTCGTATATAAGCTGTCATTTCGGAAAGTCCGCAGGTATTGGCACCTAAACTTAACTTCAATTTAAATATTTAGTGACAGTATTGTTAGATATTTCTTTGCAAATCAAACTTATTCTTTCTTATATTGGTACCTAAACTTAACTTCAATTTAAATATTTAGTGACAGTATTGTTAGATATTTCTTTGCAAAACAAACATATTATTTCTTATATAACCAAGATACCAAGAATGAGTAATGGGCTGAAAAGTATGTAATATTTAGAACAAACTACAAATCGCACATTTTGTTCCATTTTGACGACTGGATCATGTTAATATTAAGTAATTAATACAAATGGAAAAGAAGTTTAACACATTCATTATATTTTCCTTATATGCCTAAACTAGCGATGCGTAACTTTTTCATGAAAGATAAGATTAGGTAGTTCTGAACAGAGTATTTTTTTATCTCGAATCCAAATCTTTGCATATACCGGCACTTAGAACATTCAGCTTTCGTCAGTGAGCACAATAAAGCAGTTCCAAGCGACGCCCGAAAGGTGGCTCTTTGCTGCTGTGCATAAACGTCCTCTGGTGAAAACGCTGTGTAGTCTTGTTGTTTGCAGCGTTGCCGTACCGTTCGACTAAGAACTTTTAAGCGAGAGGGAATTTTAATATAAAACATTAACAAATATTTGTCAGAAAATGTGTTTTGGACGCTGATTGATTTTTAAATCACTCAAAAGAAGGCAGGTGGATGCAAGCCCGCTGCTTGTGTCATCTCTACACCTCTTCGCCCATCCCTAAATAACGGGACTATGCAGATGCGAAGCAGTGGATCGTAGAAACGCAAAATGTTGGCGAAATAAGTCGCGAGCGCCTCAAAAGTAACCGGTTACTGAAATTACAAGAAAGTTTCCACACTCCATTGCCATTTTCCCGCGCGGCGCTAGGAAATCCCTAAAAATAACGCGGCGGAGTGCTTGGGGAAAATGGCGCAACCGCCGCCAGATCAAAACTTTTACCATCACCCGCTGCCCCACGCGCACACACATCCGCATCCGCACTCCCATCCGCATCCACACTCGCATCCGCACCCACATCATCAGCATCCGCAGCTCCAGTTGCCGCCACAATTCCGAAATCCCTTCGATCTGGTGAGTTCCCATCGACGCAGAGCAGGGCTCTTCTCCCAGGAAAGCTACAGTGCAGATTCCCTAAGGTGAACAGCTACAAGCACCAGTGCGATCACGGATGACCACAAACACTCATTGAGCCGAAATCTAGCATGGCGAGGAAGCCAATACCACGTTTGTGATAGTAACTACTCTTGAAGTATTGTATACGCTCATTCCAGGATCTAAATATCAATTGATAGAAATTTGTTTTATATATTTAGTGTCAAAATGCTCTTACTGATTTCCCGAAGCGCTATAAAAGCATAAGGGTGTTTCAAAATAAAGGAAATGAAACAAACTGCTAGTTATTGTCAGTGCATTGGACAAATATTGCAACTAGTGCATTCACTACTTTTTCATCTCCATAACATCAACTATGACTACTTGGCAAAAGCCGATACCAATAGCCATTAGTTTACTTGCTTGAGTATTCGTATATTGATTATTAAAAATGCGCAAAATGCTGTTTACATTTCCATAAAAAGCTTAATATAAGTTTTATTCAATTGTTATCCTGCTTGCATTTCTGAAAAGCTGAGGAAAGGGATATTGCAAGCTTCGGTCTTCGAAGTGAACGTCCTTTCACTTTTTTATATAAAGACAGTGTACCCTTTGATTCTTTGAAGCTTTTCGATGAGCGAACGGGAGCGATAAACTACAACTACATACGTCCATATCTGCCCAACCAGATGCCCAAGCCAGGTGAGCTCAATCCTAACAATATCCGCCATCGTCTTATCAGATGTGTATACCCCAGAGGAGCTGCCCGACTCCCTAGTGATGCGGCGACCCCGTCGCACACGCACCACCTTCACCAGCTCCCAAATAGCCGAGCTGGAGCAGCACTTTCTGCAGGGTCGATACCTCACAGCGCCCCGACTGGCGGATCTGTCAGCGAAGCTAGCCCTGGGCACAGCTCAGGTAAAGATCTGGTTCAAGAACCGTCGGCGTCGTCACAAGATCCAGTCGGATCAGCACAAGGACCAGTCCTACGAGGGGATGCCTCTCTCGCCGGGCATGAAACAGAGCGATGGCGATCCCCCCAGCCTACAGACTCTAAGCTTGGGCGGAGGAGCCACGCCCAACGCTTTGACTCCATCGCCCACGCCCTCGACTCCCACGGCCCACATGACGGAGCACTACAGCGAGTCCTTCAACGCCTACTACAACTACAATGCAGGCCACAATCACGCCCAGGCCAATCGTCACGTGCACATGCAGTATACCTCCGGAGGGGGGCCTGGACCTGGGTCAACCAACGCCAATGGCGGCCAGTTCTTCCAGCAGCAGCAGGTCCATCACCACCACCAGCAACTGCACCACCAGAACAACCACGTGCCGCACCAGATGCAGCAGCAGCAGCAACAGCAGGCTCAGCAGCAGCAGTACCACCACTTTGACTTCCAGCAAAAGCAAGCCAGCGCCTGCCGCGTCCTGGTCAAGGACGAACCGGAGGCCGACTACAACTTCAACAGCTCGTACTACATGCGATCGGCCATGTCTGGCGCCACTGCATCGGCATCCGCAGTGGCCCGAGGCGCTTCCTCACCAGGCTCCGAGGTCTACGAGCCATTAACACCCAAGAATGACGAAAGTCCGAGTCTGTGTGGCATCGGCATCGGCGGACCTTGCGCCATCGCCGTTGGCGAGACGGAGGCGGCCGACGACATGGACGACGGAACGAGCAAGAAGACGACGCTACAGGTCAGCCAAGAGTCCACCACCTTATTTGACCTCTTATTGCCGATAATCGCGTTTATAAATTGAAGCTTTAGCTTTGTAACCTTCAAATTGTCTCGATAGGGCTGTTTTAGGATATTATTCGCCGATTATGATAGTCTACTTATTTCCTGCTGACATATATAGCGCTCATATCCCGACCGATGAGGTTTAGTAGTATTCCAATATTTAAATTTTTACTTTTTGTTTTCTAAATTAAACAGCTTTTTTAAATCGAACTTTAAATTTTGTTTTCTATATGAAAGCGAACTACGAATTTAAAAGATATATTTTATGTCAGAGTTTATATCAATATGTCAAGATTTCAACCTTTTGAAAGTCGTTAATTTTTGAGTATTTCTACTTTATATATTATTTAATTACTTTTAATGCACTGCAAGTGAAAGTGAAAGTGCTTTAGTATCATTGTAAAAAAAGCATTTCTCTAAACAGAGAAAATAATGGTGCAGTTTAATACTGAAAACAGATGAACATTCTTACCAAATTATAAGAATAAATATGCAATTTTAATTGAACTTATTCACTTACTAATTACGTGTATTCATCCTCTCTCTCCATAGATCTTGGAGCCTTTGAAGGGTCTGGACAAGAGCTGCGACGATGGTAGCAGCGATGACATGAGTACTGGAATAAGAGCCTTAGCAGGAACCGGAAATCGTGGAGCGGCATTTGCCAAGTTTGGCAAGCCTTCGCCCCCACAAGGCCCTCAGCTGCCCCTCGGGATGGGGGGCGTAGCCATGGCCGAATCGAATCAATATCAATGCACGATGGATACGATAATGCAAGCGTATAATCCCCATCGTAACGCCGCGGGCAACTCGCAGTTTGCCTACTGCTTCAATTAGCCTGGACGAACGGCGAGTTAGAGAGAGTTTAGTCTTAGGTTAACCACTGTTGTTCCTGATTGTACAAATACCAAGTGATTGTAGATATCTACGCGTAGGAAGTTAGGTATAGTCCTAAGATCCGTGTAAATGGTTCCCAAGGAAGTTTTATGTAGTAGACTAGTCAGCAGGCCACACGGATTCCAGTGCACATCATAGTGATACCCTAGTTAACTCCATACTTTCCCTGCAATACGCTATTCGCCTCAATTGTATCTGGGTGGCTGCTCCGCCAAAGCCCGGGAACATCCAACCAGTTACATTTGAAGCCATTTGGGCTTAAGCGTATTCCAGGGAAAGTAATCGTCCCACATTCCGGAATTTATATTCCGAGCCAGCAAGAAAATCTTCTCTGTAACAATTTGACATAGCTAAAAACTGTAATAATCAAAATGAAAAATGTTTCTCTTGGGCGTAATCTTGTACAATGATTACCCTTGAAGATCGAACATTTAAACAATAATATTCGATGTAGTATTTTCAATTTCTATGCTATGCCAAAGTGTCTGACATAATCAAGCATTTGCACATTCTTTGACCAAGAATAGTCAAAGAATCGACCAAATTGTATATTCAATCTATGCAGACCATGTGTTCCAGCTTCGGAGATTTTTTGCTGCCAACGGAATAACTATCCTACCCACACATTCAATTTCTATCATTAAGAAGTGCATTGAAGTCTGTTTAGCCTCAACTTTAATTTTAAAATGGTGCACCTTTGATGTTGTCTCTTTAAGCTTTGTATTTTTAATTATGAAAATATATAAGAACACTCTACCCGGGTAAATTGTGACTAACTTCATAACTCAACACATTCCTACGTGCCATAGGCAGTCTTTCCCTCTCTTTCTAGAATGAACGAAAACAGTATCTGGTTTTCCCGAAAATCTTATGAATTTAAAAATGCACTTTATGGCACATACTCACACATGCCTGCCATAAAATGTGATTCGCGATTTTTCCGCGAACACCCGCGGCTCATAAAACTTTTGCACCAGCTGCCTGTGTTTACTTAGTTACCTGCAGCGCTACTCCTATCGCCCGATCCTCCCTCGGTCGAACTATTTAGGTAGGCACTGTACAGGCAGCTCTCGCGGGCGCCGTCAGGCAACTTGTTGCCCCTATTTTCTTTGATATAAGTTTTGGAAAATCCAGAAGTCCAAAACGCTGTCTACATGAACGAATGGAATTGGGTTTCTCCCAGTTCTGGAGTTTTTATTGATCTTGGGCGCGTTTTAGTAGGTGGATTATGGATGTGCTGGGAAAACCAAGCTCAGAATCCATTCTTACTTATATTTAGACTTGTTTTCCTATGCCTTTCATCACACCTAGTTTAATTACTATTATTAATGAACTAATAAGGATATATTTGTAATGTACCCTTTAAGAATATTATTCATTTCATCTCCTCAGTTATGGATCACATATTAGATATTGAAGGGTGTTACTTCTAAAGCTCTTTTATTTAGTTCAAGTTTTACATAGACTAATATAAATATAAAAGAACTGAAAAATTAATAGTAAATAATTGTAAATACCTGTTGCAATTGGCACATATTTGTTGTGATATATAAACCTCGTTGCACTTTTCTTTGCAAGTTGAACAAGTAAATTTGTGGTTCAAAAGGATGTGTTTTAGATATATGAATTGTGATTTTAAATGAATTTCTTCAACGATTAAAAAGATATTGGCTCGAAAATGATCATATCCATATTTAAGCTAAGTAAAAATCTTTTCAACTGTACCTCACCCTCGCCGCGGCATTTCCATACGGTTATCCTGTTATGACTTTTCCTTTGTTCCAGCGTATTTTTAGCGAATTCTCGGAAGGAGCAAATCCGATAGCGCCAGTAATAAAATTTGCGAACAATTCCGAAGTTTGAGGACTGAGGATAGGAAGGCCAAGGGACCAGAGAACCGAGACAGATTCGCATTCGCCGCGACGGAGACTCGAGTTTCTTGGGCATATACTCCTGGAAACAACCAGAGTCATAAACTGTCCAAATCGAGCATGAAACCCCGAGGAGCATCCTTTCTCACAGCGCTGCTTTCATTGCATTATGAGGATAATTGCGGACGGCGAGCGACCAAAAGCCGCGACAACAGCCTCGGTTTCACTTTCAGCGCCGCCACCGGAGGCTCTTTCAACAGGTGCTACAAGTTGGACAACAATCGCCTCGGATCTCCGATCATCATCAGCCGTCTACCTGGCGAGACTCCGGCTCTAGTGGCCCAGGAACCCTGGAGCTGTCTCTCATGCAAGACACAACGCCAGATCATGGCAGGATTTCGATCAAAACAAGCCTCTAGATTGCCCATTGCCAATGACCGGGAGTCGTGAGTCCTGGCTAGTCTCCGAGGTGCCAGTCGGGCAGTCCAGCGACGAAGGGATTTACGACTCGCGGGCTTAGGCAAATTTTTTCGCAACGATGCGTCGGCGGAATTGACCTGCTTATGCCGCCTACCTACAGGACCTACTATATAAGGTGGATGTTTGGTTAGGACGACAGATCATTCCACATTTGACAGCTCGCTCGGCAGTACCAAAAAGTATGTCATCCGTCATGCATTACTATCCAGTTCACCAGGCTAAAGTGGGCCCTTATCCAGCAGAGCCTTCCGAGGTGAAATACAGTGATGTGAGTACCCAGATCAAAAGCGAATATCAGCAATAAACTAATCCGTTCTATACCCGCTTCCAGTTGATCTATGGTCATCATCACGATGTGAACCCCCTCAGTCTGCCTCCCAGCTACAACCAGCTGAACTCGAACCCCACCACCCTCAACGATCACTGCTCCCCACAGCAGTTACACCAGCAGCAAGTATCCTCGGACGAGAATCTGCCATGTCAGCCCAGCCACGACTCGCAAAGGGTGAAGCTCAAGCGATCCCGAACTGCCTTTACCAGTGTCCAACTGGTGGAACTTGAGAATGAGTTCAAAAGCAACATGTATTTGTACAGGACGCGCAGGATCGAGATAGCACAGCGGTTGTCTCTGTGCGAACGCCAGGTGAAGATCTGGTTCCAGAACCGCCGCATGAAGTTCAAGAAAGACATACAGGGTCACCGTGAGCCCAAGGCCAATGCCAAGTTGGCTCAGCCCCAGGCAGAGCAAAGTGCCCACCGCGGCATAGTGCAGCGCCTCATGTCCTACTCCCAGGATCCCAGGGAGGGCAGCGCGGCTGCAGAAAAGCGTCCAATGATGGCAGTGGCTCCTGTGAATCCCCAGTCAGACTATCAAGCCAGCCAGAAAATAAAGAGCGAAGTGTCAACCAACAACAGCATGTGCTCCAGCGCCGATCTCAGCGAGATCTTGGAGCACCTGGCTCAATCTACAACTGCCCCACAGAGCAGCACTTCCACTCCAGAAACAACTGCCAACTCGAGTTCTAGCTCCTCTTCCGCTTCCGGGCACTATTCCTACAACGTGGATCTGGTCCTGCAGAGCATCAAGCAGGATTTGGAGGCAGCGGCCCAGGCTTGGTCCAAGTCCAAATCCGCGCCCATCCTGGCTACTCAATCCTGGCATCCCAGTTCCCAAAATCAGATCCCCACGAGCGTGCATGCGGCACCCTCTATGAATCTGTCCTGGGGCGAGCCTGCTGCCAAGTCGAGAAAGCTGAGCGCTAATCACAGGAACCCGTGCGTAACCGCCTATAATTATCCCAACTGATTTTGAGTTAGATAAGTTACACTAGGTTTTACTATACATTTTTGTTGGAGCTAAGCAACCGTCTCTGGCCCTTGGACGCAAAATTCTAACCCAACTCAGTGACAAACGCCATGAATATTCTTAGATTATCGTGAAGTTTAACCATTTTTTTTAGTACATACATGTACCTATGTATTGGATCCAAAGTAAATAAATTAAAAGTCCATTGATACAAAGTACTGTTTTCTTCGCCTTAAAAACATTTTTTAAGCAATTTCTTAAGTGACTCTTGGCATCAGCATTGTAGCTGTACAACTTTTATAGTTTACAGGTTTGCTTTAGTTACAGGTTTTTCCCCATCAATCCATTTGATATCCTTAAACCCACTTCACTTGGACACTTGGCTTTTGAAAGGGAGAAACAAAGGAAGAAGGGGAGGGTTAATTTTTAGCATTTAGCTGGTGTCCCAGTTGTCTTCGGTTTCACTTTTGCATTTAATGTCCCATTGCGGGCGACTTGAGGTCAACTCGAGGAATTTCCATTGCATCGCCCATCTATTAGGACCCAGAAAAGTGTCAACCGCATTAACTCGGACAGGTCCAGCCCCTCCTCATTCCCATTCCAAATCCGGATTCGGATTCGGAACCGGATCCAGGTTCAGTTTCAGTTACATCGGGTTCCGTTGGTCATCTTGAGCGGCGGACGTGGAGTGTTAGGATTTGATTTATGGACATTTAACCGCACACATTACTTGCTACTGGCTGCGGCGGCTGTCCAGCGTCTTGCCGCGCGGAAATGCGGCACTCAGCCTCAGCTCCAAGGAATTTCCACCAGCCCAAGCCTTCCCGTCCATCCCTTTGCTCCTTGGTCGGGCCCTTAGGTGTGGTGTGGAGTGCTGTATGTGTGGCAAATTGCTTCCCCTGGGAGGAAATTGTCGCTCGCACTTGCCACGGCCAAAGGACTCGCAGGACGTGCACTTCGAGAAATAGTAGTCCTAGTCCTAAATAAGAACACCTAGTTTTGTTCAAAATGTATACTTGTGCTATACAATTTAACTAGATCTACACTCAAATATTTAAGTATCAACATACTAGACATCGATCCAGTAACATTACAATTCATCAATTGTGTCATAAAAACTTCATAATTATATTCAGCATTAATAGGTTAAGAAGGTTGATGATCTTTATTACGCTATACAACTCGTTGACAAGTTTTAATTCCATTTACTTGATAACTCTTGGGGACAGCTTAGCGTACTAAACACATTTTTCAAAGTGTAGCCATGTGAAAGTCAGGGGTCAAAGGGGAGGACCTTGCACAGGGGGTGAATCCTTGGAATTTTCATGCGCGTTGTTGACATTTCCTGACATGTGGTCCGGTTCGCCTCGGTCCTGGTCTGGTTCTGGTTCTGGTTTGGTTTTGGGTTTGGTTTTGGCTCGGCCTGCCCTCGCCGGGAGCATGTCCTACACATGTTTGGGTGCTGCCATAATGAATATAGATGCCGCATTGGAGGAGCGTGGGCGTGGCTAATCGCCCGGCAATCAGAGGCAGCTAATCAAACTCGCATAAAAAGCGAACGGCAGGAACAACTAAACAACTCCACGCGGCCAGCTTCAATTACGCGAAATGCCAATGTAATAAACATGTCCAACAGCACAGCGCAGATTGTTCCCATTGCTCCAGTGGCCAATTCGTAGGCTCAATCACTCGCTCAGCGGCAACATTGCGGTTTTATTAGCCGGAATAGCGAACTGGGAGCCGGAGTCCGGAGTCCGGAGCCCGGAGGCGGCAATCCGGAGCCTTGATGACAACGACATGGTCGCAGTCGCGGGCCTGGTCATAACAATAAATTCAGAGGCCGCAACGGAGGCTGGGCGAAGAACATTTCAAATTGTTTCTTGTTAATTAAATTAAATATTCACTTGGGAGTCGCACGCCCACTCCACGATGCCCAACCGCAGCGTTTTGTAATTAGATTGAATCTATAATTTTTATGGCTAATCGCCTCTCGGCAGCTTCTGGCTTCTGGCTCTCAACCAAGCTCACCCCACTCCGCAGCCATGAATTTCGAATTCGCGGCCAGGACGCGAAATCCAAGGACGCGAAATCCTTGCGACAGCCGAGCAAAATGTATTTTGTGTGCAAATGAAATGTCTTGGCTGGGAAACCGGTGCAGTGCAAGTTAATTAGGCGCGTTAGCTGGGAATCGCTATACAAAAGAAGTTTTATGTATCGGTTTGAGCCAAAAATCGAAAAGTTTAGCATATATTTTGGCTTTTGACTCACAAATTATTAATAAATTTGCCTATGAACATTTTTGGTTTCCGAACTCATTTGAACTCAGTGCAGCATCATTCGTAAATAATAAAAACCTACCCAAAGGCTCTCCATCTGTATTTGACTCATCCTTTTCGGCACTTCGCCCCACGGTTTTGCCTCCAATTTGGATATTTTTGGCACGTTTAAACGTTATGACATTTCACAGACGTGTTAGTCCCTCAACGCCACCGGCATGGCCAACACCTGTCGTATAAACAAATCGTGCTGGGCCAGAAAAAGTTTCCGTCCATTCCACATATGCGGGTGTGTACTGTTGGCCCAAAAAATGTGCACATATAGTAAACAGCAGGCACGGCAAGCGCTCCTTATTCTGTATTCCACGGGAGATTGTGAAAGCGTGAAAAAATCACTTCAAAATTTGAATGCCAATTGCCAAGGAATGGGTCGAGGTAGTGGAGCATCCTGGCCCCCAAACTGGAACTGGGCTTACACTAGAATTTTCGTTGTCCCATCCGAGACGGGAGTCACTTGGCTTGTGGGCGAGCATCTGTTGTTTAACTTATTTCACCCCTATAGAGGGGTATAACTTGGCACGAAAATGTTGTTCTTTAACTACTTATACTGTTTAATGATTTATACTTTATTAGTTTATTCGTAGTACATCTGTAAATAAACGCATCCTTTCACTCCAAAACATTTAAGTTCCTATCACAAAATAGTGTTCACCATGGTTTTTATTAGCTGTTACTTTAAAAATAATAAAAGTATTTAAATTTATTTAGGTGCACAAACGATCAGTTATATATGGTGTTGTAGAGACTATAAGCTCAAATTGAATTTCCTTTTGACGCTATTGAAGATATTGTGACAGATTGGTTGCTAGGCCATCAGCCGGGCTCGATGACTCCTTTTTTTCTCATAATTTGTAACAGACGGATTCTGAATCCCCCAACCCAATGAGCCCATTTCACGGATAATTCGGCCACCTTCTGAACCCTCTCCCTGCCAACAGCTGATACTCATACGCAGCATATGCAAGTGACCTCCCATCTGTAGGGCTGGCCGTTTTATGGCCCGTTGGCTGGTGTATTTTTCATCGGTCTAAAACCCATAATTAAATTACGTGGAATTCATTTATAACAATTACGTCGAAATGGCAATCTATGCTGATGATGCCGCCAGGCAGCGAGTGGCTGCCGCAAGGAGCGTTACCAACTTTTGCTAACCAACAACGAAATTCGTGCGCAATAAAAAATGCGGTGCGTCATGTGAGCAATTTGGTGTCGTTGTCGTTTGTCCATTTGCTGCTTGCTGGTTTGCTGGTTTGCTGGCAGGAGCGAAATGGTGCCACAACCAGTTCAGGCTCCTTCTGCCGCACTGCAATTATTTATCCCCGTGCACTTTGCCCCGCCCCTTCCCTGCTAACGTGGCCAAGAGGGCCCGGCGCCTAAGCATGTCCATGTCCGGTTGCCGCGTGTGTGCCGGTGTGTGTGAACCGGCTCCTAAATGCCTGCCCCACACGACACAGACACATATCCGCCACCCAGCTCTCGCTCGCCAGGATCCTTTCCGCCTCCCCGCCACCCGGCCACCCCGCCCCTATGCACCGCTGCAGGTAATGTGCCAGCGACATGCACTTCCAGGTGAACCGAAGGTGTGAGCGGGAGGTTACAGACGCACTGGTCGAAAATTTGTTAAATTGCTCAATATTTTATTTTAGCAAATTTGGAACAGTGTTCGGTACAATTCGCACCATTTTAATTGTGCTTCTGTTGTTCAAGGTAATGAAAGCAATTTTGCGCCCTTGAACTCAGAGTTCGATAAACCCTTATTTGAAAAAAGTCATTAGCCAAATGCCTTAATTTCTTGATTATTACTGTTTGACTTTGGTATAAATAAATTAACAATAACCAAACGAAGCCATTTAGATTGAAATTGAACTGTTGATTGAACTGTTTATACTCGTATTTAATATTGCTTCTTTACTTTACTTTACTTTCTTTATTGCTTTAACTTTACTATAATATATATTGTAATATATATATAATATGCATATACACATATAAATGGTTTTTATTGCAAAATGTTTCTATATTGATGACACTATGAAGTGTAATTGAAAATTTACAACAGGATAATAAAATTGTAGGGAAATGATAGGTTCCGCATTGCAGAATCGGGAGGATCGATGTTCATGGGTCAAACCACAAATGTCTTTTGATTTTTTGAGATATCTTCTGGGTATATCACAGTTTTTCGAGTCCTTGGTATAATCGGCTATGTTTTATATTATATATGTATATGTGTTTACATGGTTATATATTTGATATTCTAAAGACTAGATTAAGAATGTTAAAGAATTCAATTTTCTGTCCAAAAATAATGTATTCACTTGGCACTCTCAACCTTGTTTTGCTGAGTGTAAAGCCTTCCCGAGTGCAAAAGGGGCGGTTGAGGGGCAGGTTTCAGTTGTGTTGAGATTGCGGCTCTACTATTATTAGATGCCATTATGTTTTATAGTCTATAATTGATCCTTTGAGCCAAGCTCTGCTCAACATGCATTTGTGCATTTCTTTATCTTACAAATTGTATGAGATTAAATGAAAAGTAATGTGAGCGTGAGTACGAATATGACTAGCCTTAGTGCTAGCAACAGGGTGTGCAGGTGTGTGTTTCTATGCACCCATAATCATGTAAACGATTCAACGCAAATGACTAAAAAAACAAAAAATTAAAGTCGTTAAAGTCGCTAAAAGCGAAATAGTTTGATCATAGTTTAAAATTGAATAAATAAATTCCCAATCTTAAAAACAAAGTTATACAAGCTCGATATAGGCAGTATTTATATACTTTCATAACACTATCGATATTTCTTATAATGCCTAAAAAGCGTAATATTGCTAGGCAACCAGTTGGTTATGGGCCATAAATAGTACAACCCCGAGTTGCCACGCGAATCGTTTGCCCAGCTGGTAAATATTCTGAGTAAACAAACTGGCACAACGGTCAAATCAAAAACAAATATTTATTTGAATCAGACGGTCATTATTTAATATTTGGGATCATGTACTCCTTGCAACACCCGCAAATCGATGAATGCTTCTTAGATTCCGAATCAACAGTTGAGGAAGTGGTCAAGTTGCTCGAAAGTCTTCAAGTGCCCAATGAGTAAGTGGAAAACATATGCCAGTGATACCAGTAACTTGTAATATTTCTTATTTAGGGAGGAGGCGGCCAGCCGGGAAAAGGCAGAAAGGAGTCCCGAATCCGCCAATATAACAGAGGAGAGTTTTATAATTACAGAGAGGAAAACTCCAATTCCTGTTATTTCCGCACCCATTTCTTCCAAAGAGAAGTTGAAGCCCAGAACCTTCATCCGCATAGATCGAAGTAAGGATCGGTTTCCCTTTATGCGCCAGGTCGAAATGGATCTCGATCAGCGCTCAAAAGCTCGCTTGGAACGGGAACGAGTGGCTGAAAACTTTCGAAAGTGGGTCATGCTTGTTACACTGCGAACTTAATCTACATTACTGCCTATTTAGATTGGGCAACGCAGAGTATCGAAAGGGTAACTACGAGGCTGCTATGAACATGTACACCGAAGCCATTGAAAATATCCGGGACAGTCACATCCTTTACATAAACCGGGCTCTGTGCTTTATCAAGTGAGCAAAAGATATCTGAATTCCTTTGGATATTCCCTGACTGACGGATCCCCTCTTATCCCCATAGATCGGGCAAATTCAAACGAGGCATAGTGGATTGCGATTTTGTTCTGAACAAATTGGACGAGAAGAATCTGAGGGCGTGGATGTATCGCGCCATGGCCTACAAAGGCCTTAACGATGAGTCCAATTTTGAGAACTGTGTAAAATATGCCCGCAAATTCAATTCGAAGCAGATGGAATTTATTGATGATTTCCTGGAAAAGCTAAAATAAGGTTTGGGAATGGATGATGGATATCTCGTTGCCTTGAATTTTTGGGAATGACCCAGGCACAGTTGGGCTTAATTAAAGTAAGGGTTCTTTTCAATTCATTGCAGTGGATACCCACTTGAAGTGTTTATTTTAATATTAGTCGGCTGTCAAAACCCAGATTAAAGAATTACTTAATACGCGAGTTTCTAGCATTGCTATTATACAAACATCAAGCTTATTTTACAGCTTTAAGCAAGGGCAAGCCGTCTGCTTTTCAAAACGCCACCCTATCCCCAAATGCTTGAAGTGTTGTTTACATATGACAGCAGGAGTATCGTGTTTGGTGCTCCTCAACTCTTTCGATTCCATTCTGATGCCATTCAATCGAAGTCAGGCACACAGGGCATGTCCTCCGCTCCCCCGACCTCCGCGGCAGCCACCCTGGATGAAGGCAAACAATTCGATGGCGGTAATCAATCTTCCTTCACTCTCTGCCAGCTGACAGCTCCGTGGTGTAGAGTCAAATTGCGATCTTTGTTTGTGCCGGGTCCGGGTTTCGGCCAGGACAGCGGTCCGGAGAACGGAGACCGTACTGCGAGAAGCTGGCACTCGGCATTGGCATGCCAGAACACTCAAAGAAATATGGGATGAAGTACCCCTTTATGCTCGCATAATTAAGAAATCTGTTAACCCTTTACATGTTTCACACATGCACTTGCATTAAATCTTGCTTTCGGAAATATTTTGATCCATCAAAGACTTTTTCCAGGTGCTCAAGAATACAGACAAATAAATATAAATAAATTATACTAACTTCGTAGTTTCAAGAATACAAAAGGTAAAAGGGTATTATTTATGTTGAAATTGGTATGTTTTGAATGTAATTAGTTTTGCTTGCATGCATACATATGACTTAGCAAAAGGATTGCTCACTTTAGTTCAACTGAGAAAAATCTCAAACAAGTTGATGGATAGTTTTCAGTGCAGATACGGAAGCAGGCGCTTCCACAGGGTGGAGCACAAACTGGGGGTTGACTGTTCCATTTATGCGTGTCAAAGGTTGCGTGGCACAGCGGAGGGCGACAGATTGAAGCCGAGGCAGGCGACACAAATGTTGTACTTGTCACGGTTGTTGCGGTAGTTGCATCTTGTTCTTGGTGGGTGTGGGCGGTTTCGGGGGCAAGGTGTGGGTGGTGCCACGAGGGAACGCAAGGCGGGCGTCCCAAAATTCTTATCCGCTCATTAATCCCTTCCATTTAACGCTATAATCTGACTGTTATGTCTCCGTTTTATTGCATCTGAACAATAGGAAAGGGCTATACATATATGTATGAGCATATAACGCATCAATCAATTGTTTTCCGCAACTCATGGAATGTTTTTACTGGTAGTTTTATGTCAAGCAATCGAGTAAAAATATTTCAATTAGAAATACATTAAGCGGCCGTTGATCACGATAAGATCGAAATAATTATTTATTATGGCCATGACAGCCCATACGAAAATAATATTATTTATGTGTACCAATCGTTGAAGGCCGTTCTTATATATTCAATTCACATGCTCGACATTATTTAATGATGCCCAAGTTGTTTATGCGATTTTTCCACTCCGGTAATAGCAAAACTTTATCGATAATGAAATTCTACAAGTTTCTATTATTGGCATAATCAAATAACTCATAAAAAGACACGACTCTGTGACAGCTGACGATGAAATATTGTGCCCAAAACAGGGCAAATCTAATATGATCCGAGTGTCCTCATCTCCTTCCCATGTGACACAACACGCTGGCCGAGATGGAAAAGCTGCAGAAAATTTCAATATGCTGGAAATCACTTTATGATGTGATGACACCAATTTATCTGAGCTCACTAAGGAGCAGAGGGCCAGTCGTTGTGACCGCAAAATTGTTCCACCAAATGGCTTGCAAGTTGGCTTCACATCTTAAGAGGTCTGACTAAATTAATATCAATGATAAGATGGCTTGTAGTCTTGCTACTGTGTGTAAAATTTTTAAATCTTTAAATTTAAGCTAAAATCCACAATTTACCCTTTCCGTAAAGGGAACGATTTGGATTGGGCCAAAATGGAGAACCAACACTCTTACGGATCATCTGATGGGATATTCGGGACTACAATCTCATCTGAGAGATTTGTTTTCGGGTGGACCTGTGCTTCCCCCTTCCAGAAAACCAGTTTTAGTTTACATAAGCCCGGACAATCGTAAATCTGGGCTATATAGTACGCAGCTCGGGGATATGGCCGATTTTATAGCGGGATATTGGATTAGCTTGAAGTGACACTTTTTTTACAATCAGGGATCAGGGTCGGATCGGATAGGATCGCTTGCTCTTGATAAGCAGGTAGATCAACCCTAATTCATAACTGACGCGGAAAACCCCGGGAAAAACCAGCACCGTTCCCGTTCATGGCCAAAACATACCTGGTCGGGGGATCGCGTCTCGAAGGATTGCAAAAAAGCTGGCGTGATCCGTAGGTATGCAAGTGGTATCCCAGTGAATCTTTTTGACAATCTTTGCAAAGTGAAAGCAGAACATAACTAAATACAGACAATCATTAAAGTCGTCATAATAATATTTCTAGACTAGCCCATGTTTAAGGAGGCTCAAATCGCGACTCACGCCGGCCCGCGTGACGCTACTTAGAACTACTACGCATTCTCTGGAGCCTGGAACTCACCTTGATTCGGAGCCAGGCTCAAATGGACGCGACATCTACCAGCCCAGACCAGCCGTCTGTGAGTTTGGAAGTGTCGCAGGCGGGACAGGTAGGAACCACTCCGATCCGTCACGACTGTCTTCAGAGGTATATAAGCATATGAGGATATTCTAGGGGTGTCTAGTTAAAAAACATAGTTCAAAGCGAATAGAAGCAAACAAATCGCGCTCTTCAAGAAAAATGTTTGCCACTCAAAGCGAAAACTATTTTGTGGACAACTGCTCAGTCAGTGATTTTGTGGTGGGTTCTAAATGACTGCGTATTTAAATAAAACCAATCGTCAATTTATCAACATATGTATTATAGATGTATCCTTGCGTAGAGTTGAACGTAGAAGCAGCGCCCGTTGCTACAACAAAGTCCGCGGAGAAATCGAAGAGATCTCGCACTGCATTCAGCAGCCATCAGCTAATCGAACTCGAAAGGGAGTTCCATCTCAACAAATACTTGGCCCGAACCAGGCGAATCGAGATATCCCAGCGTTTGGCACTCACAGAGAGACAGGTTAAGATCTGGTTCCAAAATCGTCGCATGAAACTCAAGAAGTCGACCAATAGGAAAGGTGCCATTGGAGCTCTCACCTCGTCTGTTTCAGCTACTTCCCAATTGAGCGAAGATCTTCTCGAGGACGAGCAGATCGTAGAGCGCCTGCTTAAATATGTAAGCACAAATGTGGAAACAGCTCCACTGCGGCAGGATGAGCGCGGTTTCCTGGCGGAGGGTCAAATTACACCACCCCATCAGAGCTACGACTACTTCCACGAATTTTGTCCCGAGCCAATAGGTGTTCCCCAACTGCGTTTCAATGAATTCGATTCAAACTGGGCAAGTACTTTGCTGGGTATTGAGTCAACGATTCCTGTCACAGAACATTTTATTGAACCCAATGCACTGGATCAGCCAATGCTACAGAATTTCTGCTGGGACTCGAATAGTTCTTCTGCGTCTTCGGAGGATATTTTGGATGTTGACTATGACTTTATTCAACATTTGTTGAATTTTTAAATATATATTTAAGTATCTGTTAAGACTACTGTATATACATATATATTAATTGTATTATACTAGTAGTATTTTCCTGTGACTACTTTTTTATTACTTTTTTTTGATGAAATAAAATATGTTTCTTAATTTATGCGTGCATTTAATTTTTTAAAATATGCTGCTGGAGCTCTCAAATAGTGCTTCCATGGCAATCAAATTGGCGGAAATTATTTCGATTTTCAAAAATTCCCAGCACCTGACAAAGCAAATATTAACTATTTTGAGAATAATTCAGAATTTAATCCCAACAAAATTTTATTTTCGTTTATGATACAGTTGAGAAATTAAATTTGCTTAACAACCTCCGTTTAGTACAACGTCCGTTAGTACAAACCATTTACATATATACGATTTTTATAAGTTCGTGACTGCGGCTACGTTTTCCTGAACATAATTACCAAATCTGGTATTAACTGTGGATACAGAGTTGCCAGGAATTTCGGAAGGTTACGGTTACGGAAGGTTATGTAATATAAAATAAATCCCTGTATCCGAGCTCAAACTTTTTCGATATGTGTGTGTGTGGAATTTGCCTATTCTTTGTTTTCATAAAGGATAATAGTTTGAGTTCATCATACAAAAATAAAGTTTTGGAAGTGACAGTTTCCGGAATGGTGATGGGTAACAGTTTTTTCAGCTGAGCCCGTAACAGAATTTCATATAAGCTAGATAGGTAACTTTTTATCTTAGGCAGAATTGTCAAAAAGTTAATAAATTCCTTTATTACTGATAGTGCATTTTTTTGTAATTGTAGTATACAAAACATGAAAATTCTTTTAATTTAGTAATTACTAATTGATAAATATAAACTAAGACTTGATAAATATATTTTTATAAATTTATGTTCAAGCAGAACAATCGAAACATAATGAGAAGGTAGGTACAATTTCATCATAAATCTTTAGAAACTGTTAATAAAATGAACCATTTAAATCTTTTTTTGTCAAAAGAAAATAGATGTTCGTCAAAACTGCTTTAGCATACATTTATATATTAGTTATAGTGGCCTTTATTTGTTATTTTAGATTATGCTTCCTCAAAGTTTTCGAATCTTTTTCACACATTTATATTTTTCACATTTTTAAACAATCTCCTGGTGCGCTTCGTCACTACGTGGATTGCCGATAGCTCCCGTCTATATCTGTCATGCAAGTTGTCCGCCAGAGCATCCAAGTACGAACATCCCCAGCTGAGGTGGAATAATGTGGCAATATTTTTACACCTGTAGTGACACCCGTGTGCATTAAAATCCGCACATAATTACGAACTCTGGCCACCGATTGCGCGGAGTGGATTGGAGAATGTGGCAAAAAGAGGGCGAAAAAGCGGCCAAAAGGCAAAAAGCAATGCCACCAAGATTGACAGCCTGAGAAGAGGCCCCCAAAACAAAAAGAGCGATGAGCGAAGCGAAATGTCAAAAATACCCATACCCGAAAGCCAATGTGTAAATAACAAAAACCAAATAAATTCCGGCGCAAGCAACACGTTCGCGTTGGAAGTGGAAAAAAGCGAGTGAGGCAGAAAACGCCGAGGAAATGATGGTCCAAGATACAGGGGTTCCCGCGCTACACGACCGCAAAGCTACAAAACAAACTGCAGCGCCGGCCAATCAGAGCGCCGGAGACTTGTGCGCCGGTGTGCGTGAACTCCACCCCCTGGGCTCTGCGCGTAATGGCTATGGTAACCAGTTTCCAGATGGCACCGCGCATGTGCCGACCGGGAAAAAGCGTGATGGATGCGGTGGCTGTCGCTTAGGCCACTCCTTGCCACTGGGTCTCAAAATCCCAGTTCAGTGCGTTCGGTGCTATTGGATGGAATGGTTGTTGGCTGCTCTCTAGCTCTCGGGATCCGCACGAAGCTCCCCAGAAGCCCTCTGTCTCGCTCTCGCTGTGAATCGGTTCGGCATCTAAAGGATAATATTTATTATAATGACAGCTACAAAAATAGTTAAACAATTTGAAAACTAAAAAGTATTATTATTAAAACGAGTTGAGACCAAAAGTTTAACGATATGGTTGAGAACCACCTTAGGAACCCCTCGAAAACCGGTTCTGCGCACCTCTTGTACGCCAGAGAGGGACAGCTAGTGCCCACATGTGTATGAGTGCGAGTGGAGAAAACTATCTCAGACGAATTGCAACGACTGAGTGTGTGTGTGTCCGTGTGTGGCCATTGCAGCGATCGCAGCGACTCTACAGAACTCTACAAAATCAACACATTCCGCATACGCACCGTTGTACAGCGCGTACTTGCACTATCGTCGTTATCGCCGTTGTTTCGTCGGTTGTGTTGGCCTTTTGCGTCGCCATGGCTGCCAAAAGGTGTGTGTCGATGTCGACCTGAAAGCGAAAAACGAACTCCAAACAGCACTTGACGGTTGAGCAAACACAACGGTGGCCATATTTACATTCGGATCTGGGTTCCCTCGACGTCGTCGCGGTTGTCGCCTCTTTTCGCGGCCCACAGATAAGCCCTGACACACTAAAGTTCTACGCAAAACCCGCATCGCGAAAGTTGTGCCGGTTGAAAGCAAAAAATTAACAAAAGGTTAAGCCAGTTACTATGAGCGAATGCAGACAATAGTGAAAACTGTGAACCAAGTGATACCGGTGAAATTTCCACAAAGAACGCATATGTCAACTTAAAAGGAGAAATATGGAATACTGTGGTCTGTAAATGATCAACTTAACATGGTACGAAATGCTGTTAAACATATTTCTTAACTAAATTTACAAAAAAAAAGGTTTTTCTTTAAAAGCCTGAGAAAATTAAAGCGTGCCATTAATTCAAATTTTAATATAAAATGTAAGTCCTAAATATACATGGGTTAAGTCACATGATGAAATTGGCATAGGAAATGAGTTATACGGCATTGCTTAGATGAGGATATATTAAAGCTTTATCACTTTTGCTGTTCAAAATATGCCATTTATTTACTGGCTATGGAACAAAAATATATACCAATTTGGGGACCAAACCCATTTAAGTAATTTTTTCTTTCGTTGCGGTAGTATTCAACATACATTTCATTAGCGACGTTAAAATTTTGTTGAATTGAAAATTTAAAAAATAGTATGTTCGGCTATACACATACATATATTGTAAATTATTTATTTATTTATTTATTAGAAGCACAAATCTTAGAATTAGATTGTTCGGCACAGAACACTGACCTTTCTTGCTTAGGAAATTACGTTAATTTAAAAATCTGGCATTAAACTGGAGCGTTGTATAAAATATGAAACTATTAGACACCAAAAAAATATTTTGAAAGACTAATTTAAATCTAAATTGGTATATGTAATTAAGAAATAGTCAAGTTTTATACATTTAAAATGTGAAAAATGGATCGCTGCATTTTGATAATTTCTAAATCTATTTTGTAAAAAATTAGTTATTCTTTATTTCCTAGAAATAAATAATTTGTTTTAAAAATATATACTTTAATATTAGCTTATTTAATTTGTTAAAGTTTGGCACCAATATTTTTCGAATGATTCGCTCTGTTTGTGATATTTTTTATTTAAACGCATTCTTATTACATATTTATTAACATATTTGTATAGTAGAATTAAATTTTATATGACATAAACACAACGGTTGTTTCATTAAATAATATAGCACAGACATGTAAATAAAGATGTCAGTATTTAAAAGAAGTTATATTACAACTTCGATTAGGAAAACCAATGATTTCAGTTTCATTTAATCCTGATTAAATTAATGTTAAATTTAAAAAATGGTTTTCCTTTCCAGGTTCCCAAGCTGAGGAATATCTAAAATCCTCAGGAATTGAAATAGAAAAAATCTAAATTCTGAAAAGTAAACCCAAGCCATCCAAGAAGTCTGCAGTACCTTGGACACGACCTCGATGGGCACCCAAATCAAGTCGGAATCTCCGCTGAACCCGCTGCAGGTGCAAACTGGACAGACGTCCTTGTCAGTGGGTGGTTGCAGTGGTGCGGGCGTCGTTGGTGGCGTGGCAGTGGGTGTTGGTCAGCCCGGAATCGGCCAGCAGGGGGTGCCACCTGTGCCGGCCGTACTCATGGTCAACAAGATGACCCCGAACTGTGATAAACGGAGCGCGGACACGGCCTATTGGATGACAGCATCCGAGGGCGGGTTCATCAATTCGCAGCCGTCGATGGCTGAGTTCCTCAACCACCTGAGTCCGGAGAGTCCCAAAATTGGAACACCTGTTGGATCCGGCGCCATCGGCGGAGTGGGCGTCAACGTTAACGTTAATGTCGGCGTCGGATATCCGGTTGGCGTTGTCCCTCAAACGCCGGATGGAATGGACTCTGTGCCGGAGTATCCCTGGATGAAGGAGAAGAAGACATCCCGCAAAAGCAGCAACAACAACAATCAGGGTGAGTCCACATTACACTGGGGGAGCACAAGGTACTTCAATTGGCGATCGACCATGTCGATTCAAAACCCATTTTTTTAAGAGAAACGATTATCAATGATATGTATGTAACATATCTATCTCCCCAGTCAACCTCGAAATATAGAATTTCTAAAATTAAGTAAAATTTCAGGTACTTTTTATAGAACTTTTGCAATATTAAACTGATGACTGGAATTAATTGGGTTACCTTATCCCGACCACTATTTCTTGCCGTGCACTGGCTGGTGAAATGCGAAACTGTCATTAATCACGAAATCAATGCAATTTACCCTGCATCAAATGAGGCGCAGCATGGCGGCGCCTTCACCACTTCCCGTCCAGAAAGACAGGGCCAGAACCCTATGTCCGATCCCGATCCCGATCCCAACCCCAATCCTCCCTACACCTTTACCTCGCCACTCGATCACGCACCGAGAGGGTTCGGCTCCTTTGATGGACTGCTCGGTCTGTGCCGGCAAAGATCTGTTATTTGCGATCATTTGTAACAATTTTCGAGAGCAGACCGAGCGGACCAAGCTGGAAATGTTTCATTTATTTCCCTTCGCTTCGACTTGAGTCGAATGTGTCGATTTCATTTGCGCAAGAAATACGAAAAGCGACGAGCAGAGTACAAAATACAAAAAATACAGACAACTACAGAAAACTACGGCTGGGCCAGGGATCGAGGCAGCCGCATTTAAAATAAATGAGGTATCAAGGTTGTCCGAACATACGTTTTCCTGTCCGACTTGCCCCAAAACCCGAGCCCCTTTCCTCAGAGCGATTGCAACCTGTTATTTTGGTTCATTTGTCAAAATATTTTTTCCTGTCCCCCTTTTTTGCCTTCGATCGAGGGAACTGTGGATGTCGAGGGAATGCCGTGTTGCACGTTGCAATTGCAAGCCTGTGCGCCGCTGGCAGTGTTGCAGCAGTGAAAATACGAATTTCATGTCTGCTGCTGCAACATTTAAGCCTGTGCCTCCAATTCGCCATCTCTCTTGCTCTCAGCTCTCTTGCCAAGGGAGACATACAACTGAGGCAGGAAAAAGTCTGCAATATGGGGGAAATTGTTTCAATTTATCATTTATTTCTGACACAAGTCGAGCAAGGGCTTAAAAAGGCAATAAAACTAACACTTTGTGGGGAAATCGTACGTTCAGTTAAATATTTACAAGCCAAACTGTGCTAGCACATGATTAAAACTTATAATTAAAACCAATTCCTGAAAGTGGAGATCGTCTTTATGAGACGACAGAAAAATAAATCCATTAAAAAATGTATTGTATATCTTCATATTGCTTTGCTACATGTCTATAGATAGTTCTTAGCCAATAGCTGAATTATTGCTTTGTAAAGCAATGATTGAAGTTTTTAATGTAAAATCAAGAGTACAAGTCCGTTACAATTAACCTGAATAATAGTCCAGTAACCAAGCCGAGTGGTTGTGGGAGCGGGAGTGTTTACCGACTTAACTAATACATTGCCAATTAATATTGACCGCACTCAGCAACCACATATCCAGTTGACAAATGAGCAGGACTAATCCCCTGGATATTGTGTGTAAGAGTGTGTTTAACCGCCAAATCCCAACACGTGGCCAATGCGGACTGGCAATGGAACCGTCACAGAACTCCCCAGAGGGGAGAAATCTTTCACCGCGTCTGGGTCCAGGTCCGGGTCCGGGTCTCTGGTTGCCTCTGGTTTCCCGGAGTGAAAGTGAGCCAATAAATAGCGTGAAGCATTCCGAAGCGCCGTTGAAGGGTCAATACATCTTTCACCCACTCCCGAGCACAGTATATGTATGCATGTATATGTATGCACGGCGGGTCGAAAAGCAAAGGGACGACATGCTGAGCGATATGGATTACAAATGATGTTGTAAATGTCCGTCCGCCGACCATTTGTATATCTCAGTGTGCGAGCGGGGTAGTATGTTTGTGTTGGTTTAACAGTTTAATTTGTTAACGTTGTCAAATTAATTCCTTGTCAAGTGGTAATCGATCTAAATGATTCTCAGGTCGGAGGATCTGTGAATGGGAAATGAGTAATTCGCGGAGTTAATCGCAATTGCAACTAGTGAGCATCAAAGATAGATGCTATGCATTTTTAGGTAAGAAGTAACATCTCCTTTTTCCGTTATTAAGGTAATGCTCTTTGTATTTCCTCCTTTTTTACATGCCAGAACTTAAAGATGATGGGTTTCATACTCCCAACAAAATAAGGCCTGTTGAGCCATATAATTTAATGCCACATTTTGTAAATTCCGTTTCCTGGCTGAAATAACAATGTGAATCCCTGGCCTTTCACCCTCTTTACAAGCTCACATTGTTTACCGCAAATTGTTTGCAACGCATCCTGAATTTTAATGTGTGCGGCGTATTGCCGCTGAAGTCACTTCGCAGAACGGGTTGCACGAGTTGAAAGATGGTTACTTCGAATCTGAAATTGTTTTGTTAGCCTGTTTACATGCTCACAATGGGGAAGCAATAAAACTTCCGCTTAGTATCAAGTGTTAATTAGGCGTAATGAACTGCAAGAAAAGTTTGTAACTGCCGAGCAACATGTTCGCGTTCTTCCAAGTATCTGCGAGATGCGTGAACGGATCTCCCCAGGAGACTGAGATACTTCCACTGAAAGGAGCGGCTTTGGGGTAAACCAATAAAAAACAATTTGACTTCGTTGGCGCTGGCTATTGAGAGGCGGCAATCCATTCGAAGCGCCATCTGCATCGGCATCATCCACCCCGCGACCATATGTTGCTCCATTGAAAGGAGAAGGAGTTCATCCTGGACCTGGATGGTTTCGTGGGTGGAAGGGCGGAAGAGCATAAAAAATGCGTGCGGCACGACTCAAAACTTACCCCCCGTGGATTACGATTATACCAAACCATTTATCATAATATTTATGTTGATGCGATGTACTTTTTCTCAATGAAGGTCTCAAAGTCCGCCAGGGTCAGAAAAAAGCGGAGGACAGGGCCAGGTTCGCGGTGCCTTTTATTAATTTTATTTATGATGAGTCATTCGCACATTTATAATTTTAACCTTTACAGTTGAATTCATTCAAAACGAATTCGACGCGAATGTGAAAAAATTTGGGGAGCGATAAATATTCCGTAGTCCTTCATTCAGAATGCTCTAGGAAAATCAAAGAAGGAAAATCAGGGGGATGAAATGTTTTCATGATATTCTTGCTTTCATGATATTGATATCCCACGATTATGTGGTCGACATTAACAAGTTTATATGCACAGACAAAATATGTGGTACAATATTAAAAGATTTCACAAATTGTAATATTTGTTTCGCCGTCCTTGATGCTCAACTACAAACTAATACATTTAACGAAAACTTGGTATTTTAATGGATAGAATCAACCAAGCGATGTTTAAAATTATACCATACAAATAAATAAATAAAATAAATGAAAAACATTTATCTGATGAATGAGAATTTAGTTCATAGCAATGTTTTATTAATGCGCGACTGGAAGATTTTTCTTCTTTTGAGAACATCACGCCTAAAACAGAATTAAAGTCCATTCAACCAGAGAACTCCCCGTGGATAACTGTCTCTAAAAGGTAAAATCATGTCGCCGGGCATTAAATTAATTGGCGGTCGCCAAATAATTTTTGAGCACTAATTACGCGTCAAACGATGAAAAAGTTCCAGGGCCAACGAAGAAGCTCCATTCAAGGACTTCAATCTTTTGGGAAAGAAGGCCGTTTTCGGGTCTCTCAATTAATTGTTACGACTTTATTATGGAGATAAGTGCACGGCGTCTTGGCCAGAACAAACAAAGGGTTCTAATTGGCCCACCGCAGCCAGGATAATGCCGGCCAGACGTTTACGCCCCAGAGGGTTTTTCCATATTTTTCTTTCGCTTTTTTCGGCCTTTCCCTTTCCAAAATGACTCTGAAAAAATCTGTTACAATTAGTTAAGCCTGAGCCGGCGGCTGGCTCAAGTAAATTTTAAGATTATTATTTTCTGCCACAGTTTTGGGTAGCTTTTTTCTGCGGTTTTATCTGCAAACTGATTTGTCATTATTTTTAAAGGAAAAGGGGCACCCAAAATTATCATAGAATATTAAACCATAAGGGTGAGTTAAAAGGGAAATGAATGTGTTATACGTTCATAAACTTAATCTTTACGGGCAACAATACCCTAATGCCAAATATCTTAAATCAGAATAGAGGTCTAAACTAGTCCTATTTTTCATGAAGAAAACTAATGTAGACCCCGTGTGTTTTTTATTACCAAAAGAGAGTTTTGTAACTTAATACTGGATGATAGAACACATAATCATTTAGGCAAATCAACATCCTGCATTAGGACACGCTACCCAACTCACTGCCGCTTTCCTTTAATTTTCCCCGGATTTGGTCATTTGAGGTTTCCCCTAAAAACTTTGACGTTAGCCAATATCGATTTAATTTTATTTCCACTCATTTAGCTAAAAGCGTTTCAGTAAGAATGGAAATATTTGCCCGCGATTAAATTAAAAAAAAAAGAACTGGAAAAGAAAAAGTTGAAAATGGGAAAGTGGAGGAGAGAAGCATTTTATGAAATGAATGCACTGACACTCTGGCCTCGCCTTGGAAAAATTTGAATACATTACAGAGGGTTTAGAGCTCCCTGCAAATAAACCGCCGGAGCCGCCCCCTCCTCAAACCCAGGCCAACCCCCTGGCCCCGCCCCTATTCGGCCAGGACGACGGCATGACAATGACACAAAAGCCGCGCACTTAATCGCCGCGGATCACATTCCGTAAAACCGCGACGATAAAATTTTTTACGCTTCATTCTTGTGTACTTAGTGGAATGGAAGGGACACCACCAACCACTCTACTCCACCACCCGTGGTGGCTGACCCGCCTGTCCGCAATTTCGCTGGAGACGTCTCTGTCCAGTTTCCCGCTTTCGAGAAAATCAGATCTGAAATTATTTCAATTTGTACGCGATTTATTTTTATGTCTTTTTTCTCTAAAAGGCCCTCCTTCTCATCATCAGAGACCCAGGTTTAAACGATTTGTAAACATTTGAATTGGATTTTCGGCCATAAAACTGGCTTGTTCGCGACCTTATCGCAAAGACTGGGCTAAGTTGTCGGCATTAGTGCTATCATAAGTAGGCGAAGTACACCTATATATTTCCGTAAATCAACTCCACGCTAATCGCACTGCATTCCGCTTCACTGGAGTCGCTGGGGGGTCGATTGGTTGCGGCCACTGAGGTGGGGGATGTCCCTAACAACTATAATAAATTAATAAATTACCAAGTTTTTGCATAAAACATAGTTTTACCTATCAATGAGCCAGGCCAACTGCAGTAATTACTAGCCAGGTTCAGTCGAGGGTGTTGCCACAGACAAATGACTGTAAAAATGTAAAACTCAGCCCAAGCAGTAAATGTCATAAATTATCATCACGCACCAAGTGATTGCACACTACAGATTTGACTTCTGACTTCTGAGTTGCGCTCCGTTGAGTTGCATAAAAAGCAAGTCTAGTATATTTTATAGCTTATATACAGGTATATTACAAATTTCTCAAATGATTTCGTTGCGCGGAGTTCTAAGATTATTAATTCTTACCACTTGATTCGGGAATCAAGCAAGCATTTACGATGAACATTTTGGCAGATATTTAATCGCCAAATAAAAGAAGGACACTCTCTTGGAAATGTGAGTGTCTTAGTTAAAGTGTAAGACTGCATAAAAATGCCTTAAGTTCTTCACGTACCAACCCATTTCCTATTGCACCCTTTACCTAAGCTGTCAGCACTCAAAATAAGTATGAAATGTTTCATTTATAACAAAATCCACCCACATATTAAAGTTTTGATTAATGCTGCCGAATCTCGGATCTCGACAAGCCCACCACATGTAACGGCATTTAAAAGAGCGTGAAAAGTCAACTGGGACTGGCGAAATCCTATCCACACACGTGGTAGCCCAACTCCAACTCCAGGCTAACCCCTGTAACCCTCGATGTGAGTGTGATTTAAATAAAACTAATGTTTGTGTGAAAATGGATTTTCTGTTTGTCATCGGCTGTTGACTTCCCCTGTGTTTTGTATGCAAGGGGCGAACCGCAGGGCCAAAGGATGTCTTCCGTTCCTGTTCCTGTTCCTGGCCATATTCAAATTCGGCGCCAGCAGCAAACAGATTTAAATTCGCATACGCTTAGCACGTGAATGTGAATCCTTGAGGACGACGGGCAGGAAGAGCGACAACGACGCCGCTTTCCGCCGAGTCATGCATCATATCTACAGCTGCGGAAACCCCTGCGTTGGGAGGGGTTCGTCCTCGGGACAGGACTCGATTGGGTTGGGTTCGGCTTGGGTGTTCAGCGTGGCTAGGTAGGATTTGGAGTGGAATTGGGTTGAAGCTGAAACTGAAACTCAAACTGAAACGGAGAGCGCGCGTGGTTGACACGTGATTCCGGTGCTCGTAAATTTTCAAGAACTTCCCATACTTTTTAGTGGTTCTTGTAGTTTTTAATTTGTGGCTTGTTGGGCCTGTTAACAGTTATTATTTATGCGATGAGCGGAGAGATAGCAAAGTTATGGGATATTTTCAGAGCGGATATTGAGTTAGCTACCTGTGATAAGGACTGCAAGTATCGCGGAAGCAAGTCGCATTTGCAACCCCGAAAACAAGCCATGAACTTTCAAATGGGGCGCGGAGAGCGATAGATGTCACTTGGGGATGCTTCCCTAAAAATATATGTGGGTTTGAGATACTGCGAGAGTGAGTGAGTGTCACAGCATCATCCATCATTTTGGACTTGACCTTTTTTGGGCTGGGCTAAGCTTACGTTTAACGCAGACTAAAGGCGAATCTTTAATTTTGTATTTGCTATCTGGCGGCACATGTTACATCCGATGGATGAAGAGATTGTCCGAGAGGCGGCCACAAAGCAATGTGTCCAATGTCAGACAGACCGCATAAACGGCTCTCTGGGAAACTTGCCTTGCAATGCCCCATTGTGAGCTTTCCTGGGCACACATCTCTATAATATAACATCATATATTCCCAATTGGTTTTCACTTTTGTGTCGTGTTAAAAATGAATTTGTCATCTGTAAACGGTCTGACATGTTTGCCAAAAAATAAATCCCATTCACTCTCCACCTTTGTGATCATCTCGTGTCTGGCAAGTCCGTTGGGCAATACATCAATTGTTGCTCGGTGGTTGACTTAACTGCCGAACGCAGCTAAGCCAAAGTCCAAAAGTCCCTGATTGATTTGCATTGAAAATCGTGATTTTAATTGACATGCGATGAGCTCGGCAATACAACGCACCAATAATTATGTCAATCTGCTCAGCTTGTTGATCGATGGATTCTGCTTATTTTGGATGGGGTCGGATTTTTAAAGCAAATTGCACGCCCGGTGTGATATATTTCTATAAAAGAAATACATGTGTAAATAAATAAAATATCTTAGATATTCCAAATTTAAAAGAGGTTGTTGAACGAATATAAAATATAATTTATACCATTTATTCACATTTTTTGTTACTGTCTCGATGAGCCGTACAAACTGCAATCATTGAGCACTCGAAACATAAATGTAAACACATGCCCAACGTAGACTAACACATTTATTTTTGGTGGTTACAACTCTTTTGGAGTTATTTATTGAAATTCATACACAGCTCACACAAATGGAACAGATCGGAGCGAACGTGCTGGATAAAATACGCCATAAAAATAGCAATAAGTGGGACAATTATGAACCAATAGAGGGGAGCACATAAGGTGGAGAAACATGGCCAACACGGTTCCCCGGGCTTTATAATAGCCCCGAATCGTTTAGCTTGAATTCGAAATGGGTGGTTAAAGGGGGCCAAAAATGGAGGGCAGTTCGCGGCAGGTGAACGGTGGTTGAGCGGTAGGTGGGTGGTGATTATTATAAACGCATCGTTCAGATCATTGGCCAAATGGTTTTTGAACAATTTGTTGCTTCGCTGCTGATTGAATGACGGCCATGCGGAATGGTGGGCTATGGGTCTAAAGAGCGTGAAATTGATATGCAATTAAAATAATATTTTTCCAGCCGAGTGAAACGCTCATGATTATTACCAAGCACATATAAAATAATTATTCATATCTCTATATCACGTATAGATTTTTATAGCCACCAGCTGTCAACAAAATGTGCGCGAAATAATAATTTCCATTGATACGAACCAATTTCGAATAATGTGTATGCCACGCATTAAAGCCGAGTTCAAGGATTTTGCGCCAGCTCTATTTTCTTCGCTTGTTTTTTAAATTCTTAGAAAGTGCAGAGGGGGGATAGCAGGCTGAGTGACTGCTGCGGTTAATGGCTTTTGAATGCAAATTCAATTTTATCGCACTCTGTTCACTTTTTAATAAGATTTCCACCCAGCCCCACACCCATTCCCGACTGCCGGCGAAAGGTGCACTCTGTTGGAAATGAAAATTAGTTGCAAGAGCCCAAAAACAAAACAGAAAGACTGGCACTGAAATGAAAGCCCAGAGACACGCGACTTGCGGACCTGCGAGAAATGCTTTTTGGCGCCACAAGCAAACCTGTCTCTATCTTTTTTTCCTCTTTAAAAGTGGTGGTATTTGTACACTCTTAAAAACCGTGGAAGTTTAGCTTTCAATTATAGAAAATAAACACCGCTTGTAGCCGTTGAGGTGTTTTAAAAGATATACGAGTATCTGAATGGTTCGACCACCAACACGTATTTTAAGCAATTATTCAAAATATAGAGGCTTCTCAAGCTGAATCTTATATCTCGTTTTTGTATTTATATCTCCGTCGATCACAAAATAAACATCGGATTTTTGGGTACTTAAATTCTATTCAGATAATTTGTATGTGACAGTATTAAAGAAAATGTAGTATTTTTATATGTAAAGTGTTTTTAAGCCTTTAACAAAATTTCATCAAGAAAAGAACATTGAAATGTGTTATAGTTAGTTCCTAGGCTTTTAGGGACGGCATTCGGATATTTTACCTTCATGTGAAAGCTTGTGATATATTTTTCCGAGTGTTTTCTGCTCGAGGGGCACTGCCCACAATCCAACAAATTGCGTTTCGTGTTCGAGAGTGGGTGGGAAAACTGTCAGAATGAATGAGTAGCCCGGTCACACCTACTCCCTGTCAGTCAGGCCCGAATTCGCCCCTATGCAGCCCCCAAATGGAAATGGCAATGCCAATGCCAAGTTATCCAAGCCGTTGCCTTGAATCGGGCCTGGGATCGAAATCGAGAAAATAAGGAACTTTTAACTGCAAAATGGTCACGGGCAGATACAATACTCGCAGATGGATAGATAGCTCGCTACATTATTTTCAATTAGGTAAATGGTTTCGAGTGAGATTAGAAAGTGTGTTCGGGCTCACTTGGTACTTTAAGGTGGTACTCAGGGGAAAGTTTATAGTGGGGAAACAGAAAAGTTCGCACGGATCAAAGAAATGTTATGTTAAGAATATTATTCCAATATGTAGTTCTTTGCTATTTAACAGAACATAAATTTCCTTCTTTGAAAAGGGAAACACTAAAGATATTTCTTAAATATAGGCATCTTTTCGCTGTGCACACACCAACAGAAAATCACTAAGAGCTTGAACCGGACGTAACTGCAGCTCCACCCATTAAAGCCAGTTCCATCTTTAACTGAAATAGCCAATCCGGCCCCTTAAAGTGCCAGTCATATTCATGAGCTTCGCATCAGCTGCATATAGAAATGGGAATGCTCGCTGATTATCAAACGAAAATATTTGCTAATCACGCAGCTGCCGCCGCTGCACGAAATATCAAATATTGCTTATGAAACTGCATAAACTTGGCAGCAGTTCGATGGGCAAGGATGGGGACAGCAGACTAGATACCAACTCGGTAGGAATTAAGTTCCAGGCTAGACGCTATTATTTCCGACAGCATGATTTTATTTGCCTTGCCCATCATCATCGTCATCGAGATCCAACCCCTTGCTTGGGAGCTCCACCCCTCGTCCCCTAGTAATATACTTCCAAGAGAAGTTTGGCGCTTCCTTGAGACTCTTCCGGCGGGGATTTCCTACTGGTTTCTTGCCACCGAAACTTCTCAATAAGGAAGTTAGCTTTCAGAACAGAATTGAGTAACAGTGAGCTTAAGGAAGTACCGCCACTTGACCGCTCGTTACGTGCTGCATGTGTTGACCACGTCAAGCCGGCTGGGGAACTTCCGCTTTCCGAAGTTTGAGGTTAATTATTTTCCACTCTTGATACAAGCCAGCTTCAGCAAAGAAAGTTTCTTAGCCGATATTATGTAGCTATGTGTAGTTGGCGTCTTGGAGCAACTTTGTGGCCGAAAAAGATAAACAAAAACGAATGTCTCCATATTTTAATATCGATACCTCGACGTTGAAGCAGTCAAGCAAGCACCTTTGCAGGAGAATGAAGTCTTAAAATATTTTCACACCTCAATAGTCATTAAAGGATTTCAGCATGCATCTGGAAGTGTTTCTTTATGCTCATCTCTTTGTTAAAAGATCCATTAAATTCCACGTTAAGCTCAATACTAAAAAAATGCAAGGACTGGCAGAATATTACAAAACTTAGTTGTGAACAGTAAATTAAAGTGCTAAAGAAGGTATTGGATCTACAGTCGACAAAAAATGTTATCTAAAATAGCTAAGAAAATAGCCTAATATTTCTGCATTATCTTTCAAAGTAAACATATTCCTAATTAAGCGCTTTTCTTTCTCGTTTCAGGTGATAACTCCATTAGTAAGTACTTACACAGCTAAACAAACAATTTGTCACCCATTGCGCAATATTTCCAACCACAAACCATACGATTCGCCAATTGGCCTGAAACTATGAAAACCGAAAACATTTTGCATTCGTTGTGGGAGAGTCTTCAAGGCGAATCGGTAATATAAGGTCCCAAACCGCAGCAGCCTGATTAAATCGCATTTTACCAATTTGGGCCAGCTTACAGGAATCTTTGAAAAACCGCAAAGCGAAAAATGTGAATTATAATTATTGTATAGCAATTTCACTTGAAAATTTGCTTAGCCAAATAATTATATCGTTTCTCAGGAAAAGATCTGGCCAAGTTGAGACGACCATTTTGTGTCTCGGAATCATCTAGAGTAGGTTTGAAATCAACCATAAAACCGAGAAAAAACTGACCCAATCAAGCGTCGACCATTTTGGAGACGGTTCAACGGAAACGTCGCTTTTTCATGTTCGTGACCAAAGTTTAGGTTTATATATATTTTTTTTTTTTGGAAGGGAAGAGAGATACAGCAACGCAAACACGTCTTAAAATAAAAAACGCAGAGAGGGAGAAATACCTATTTTACCTGAATTAAATTGAGTAAGAAAACACGAAAGTTTTTATATACATATCAGGGTGCGCGTACATACATACATATAAATAATTTAAGAAATATATGTAGACCAATCTTGTTCGTGTTTTTGTTCGCTGACAAGGGAGAGAGCCGCAAACACGCTACCAGTTTCAGTTTGGCCCACACCACACACACCACACACACCACCACACTCCGAAAGCCTCTCTCATTCTCTTTTTGGCTTTGTTGCGGAGGAAATAATTACATGATTGAGGTACTCCACACACACACACCGGCTCGCATACCCACAATGACAAACACTGGGCCCCCTCCCCTCCAAGGCCCCCTACTGCCCACCTCCATGTGTACATACATACATATACACTTTTTTGCCCTTTGGTGGTGGTCGTTGTCTGATCGAAAAGAACATGTCAGGTTTCCCGACCTGGCCATTGCATGCCTTGGGTTCCTATTCAGTATGAATGAATGACCGCGCCATGGCGGCTTTTTGTGGCACAACCACTCTGTGGTTCTTGCTGGCCCGCTTTTTGCTCCGTTCAGTTTCTGGTCTGTGCACTCGAAAAAACATTCGTATTCAAGGTAGCATACTGAAGGTTTTATGCAATGTCAAGGTACTTTTTTAATGTACATATCTGTTTATGTGTTTATTTTGATTCCAAGCCTTTGCCCTTCTAGAGAAAGAGTTGCGGCAAAGTTCAAACTACACTCAATGTTCCATGCTATCACTAACTATTAATTGCTATCACTAGCAATTAGAATACGAATCGGTAAACCTTTAAACCCATTTTTCATATTTAATGCAATGATACAAATATTTACAAGTTTGCGTACGAGTTAGCTTTGATATTAGGAATCCCATTTGCTAAAGTTTTTATAAGATAGTTTAGTTTATAAATGTGTAAATTCGACAATCTAATGTGAATTCGAAATATATAGCCTATTTCTATAGGAAGACATCGCGTTAATCTGGTTACTCGGTTTTCTGTAATCATATTTTATCCATGTCATACCAAGTATTTAATCCCTGAAAACTACGATTGCTAAGATATTGTACATACAATACGCATTTCAAAGTTCAAGCAATGTACTACTTTTCCAGCCATTCAAATCTAGAGATTTCTTGTAGTGTATGTAATTCACGCTTAGCCGCAACACTGTCGACTGGCGACGGTCGAAGGCCCTGGCCCAGGGCAATTATTGTATCGCTGGCAACCCACCATGCCCACCCTCTCCCTGCCACGGCGACTAACTTACCCCTTGAATCTCCTGCTGGGCCACAAAACGGTAACCACTTTGCTACGAGGTTGTACATAAGTGTGTGTGCCAGGAGCAGAGTTGAGGTCAGCGCATTGTCGTGCTGTAATTGGCTGGCTGTTGTTCCTATTGCCAGGACATGACGAACACCCACTCTGGAAGCACGGCATATGTGACTAGGGTTCTTGTATGTTAGCCAAGGCGGTTACTAACCACACATAGGCTCATTCGACTGTTTATTACTCATTTCTGATATTTTTTATTGATGTACTCCATAATTATAGGCTTCTAAAGAATATATATCTTCTTTGAAGGGGTGTATTTATATTCAAACATTATTTATTAAGCTGATAATATTATTTGAATCGGGGAAAAGGACTCTTGTCCTTGCATCTGAATCAATTGTGAACTCTAATGCTGAATTCACCATTGACTACTTAACCTTCTTACATAAAAGTTATATGTGATCAATGTTTCCATTTCCCCAATGTAAGGCCTTTTTTCTCGCAATATAATTTGGAATTTCCTCGATGCGCTTCACTCGATAGATCAACTATGATGTGTGTATATGCTATTACTCCGACTTGTCAGTCATGAGGATTTCCCATTAATTTTGCCTGACCTCTAAAGTTCCGCCCCCAAAGAAGAAGCAGACAAGAAAAGAGACTCTACCCCTGCCCAAACCTTCGGAGTCGGATCTTCCCATACCATCCCCTTGTAAGTATTTCCATCTGTGGTTTAGTGGCAGGATTAATTTCTAATTTCGCCTAATGTCCAAGTGCTGCCCAGTTCCATGTTTACATTTTGGGTGTCTCGTCTTCTAATTTACCTTGATAAAACGTTACCGTTCCCATTCCCAATTCCATTCCCATTCCCATGCCCAGCCCTGCCCTGCCCTGTCCCCGGGCTGTATTTGTCTCTGCCCCCCGAACGCATTCGAGTCGTAAAGGTAGCCGGACTCGCAGTCGGATTGGAAATCGTAGTCCGTCGCACAGACGGAGACGGGCCCACATGTTTGCATCATTAATCATGACGTTTCAGCTCTGACACATTTGGCCGATCGGCGGCAGCGGCAGCGGCTGCAGCAGAAGCAACGGCAAGCGGATTGTAATGAACACGTTTTGTAAGGCAGACAACGGCGAGAAAAACGCGGAGACACAGATACAGATACTGATGCAGAAACAAACCCATAGATTCAGATACAAACGCAAACCCAGACGCAGACTAAAAGAGCTTGAGACAGACGCACGTCAGCAGTGGACGGCGACGACTGCGGATGCGTGTGCACTCAGAAATATATCTTACTTACTTTCTTACTTTCATAAAAAGTCACACAAAGTCAACGCCGAAAGTATTTCAGTATGCAGCAAATTGAAGCATACATTTTATATGAAAGAACTTCTTCAAAAATAAGGACGGCTTTTATCTTACTTCCAAAACCAATCATTTAAACCTATTAATATAATTATTGATTAGGAATATTTTGCAGAAACATTTTAGCAAGTGAAAAGAAAGTTGACGTACAGTTGGCGTAAATAATTTTGAGTGTACCCGATGCGTGCCGAATGCCGCGAGAGCGGGCAGAGACAATGGGCCGTTTGAAGACAAATATTTTCACAATGGCAGCGAAAGACAAAAGGAACAAAACCCACAAGCAGCCGAGGCAGAAGGCAACTCATGTAAATATTGGCCAAAACTATTTACGAAACTATTAGCTGCTGTTATGGGCAAGACTAATTGTGCCGCTCCGGGGAGGGTGCCTTTATAAGGCGGGATGAGTCAGAGGTAAAGGGAAGATATGGGGAAGAGTTTCGTAAGGATTGCGTAAGGACAACGCACAATAATGAGGTTTAAACGATGATAACTCTCAGACATGGTTTTCGATTTGTTAAACCGTGAGGAAAGATGTCTACCTTCTTAAAAACATCAATGACCACACAGAAAAGAAGACTTTGTAGAGTGATAGTCAAACAGTTGGGTGGGCTTTAAAAGGATTTTGAACAGAATATTAAGGTAAAAGTCTATAAGGTATCGAAGCTTTTCCAGCCAAACTTGCACACATTTTTCATCCTTACCTTTTGCTCCGAGCCAACCAGCTTTGTACAAATTTAAATATTGCAGTCCTTAAAACGCTCTCTCCTGGCTTCGGCAAGTTTCTGACTGAAAGGCCATTTGTCCTTGGTATCAGCAGAGCTGCTACTAAACCAAATCTAGGTTGACTTATATACTTCCGTTTCCGGCAGCAAGCATACGCTCCAACTCAGGTCGGACCCCATCCAAACCTCCGCTTGTGTTCGGGGGATTTTTATGGCCCTCACTCGGGAGCGGAGGATGGGAAGCGCAGTGTGTACTTGGCGCTGAAACAGAATTTTATGCAAATATCCTAATCAAATTCACATTTGAAGTTCAACTGTTTTATCCAAAAGTTTTACCTTCCGTAAAAGCCGAGAGCCAAAGCCGGCAGCGTCGTTGTCGTCGTGTGGCAGACGCGCTTGAGACTCGCAGCCAGAAAGATGCCACCCATTTTTAATTTATTTCCACTTTTCCACTTAAAAAAAGGGAGCCACTCCACCCCGAAGTCCGGACCCGCCCATACCTTCATCCGCAGACGTATCCGGTGCGTGCGTCCGGCGGAGTTTGTCGGGGCTTGGGGTTGGTGTTATCGCCGCCTGTTTACTGTCTTCTGTGCACTGGAAAAATCTGACACCATCTTAATCGAGCTAGCTAAATTGGTTGACTACCATTAATTGAAGTATTTGAAGTATTTTGAAGATCATTTCCAAAACAATAATACTTTTTTCTCAAACCAATTGGAAAAATGGTATAAAAAAAATCGCACATTTATTTCGATACAAAACCTATTTTTGCGAGTGTAGCCATATCCTCATCCGACCGACATCGCAGCGGGGGTTGTCGCCCATATTTTCACTTATCAAAACGCCACCCCAGTTGTCTCCCACCGCAAACATAAGTCTGCATATCGAAAGCGATTAAACAGCTACCGCAACTTCAACTCCAGAGGCTTCTTAATTCGCTGCAAATTAAAACAAAGAATCAGCTCTCGGCGGACTAAAAAGGATAAAAATTAGTCACTGCAGTGACAGTAATTCAGACAAGGCCCCACATTTTCCCAAACACCCATTCCCCATCCCGGCTTATCCCCCTCCCCGCCCCGCGCGGATTCGCTGCGCCACTCGGCAACAACTGTGCAACATTCGTGGCATCCTCACCGCCGGGTGATTAATTGCAATTTAAACGGTTTCAATTAAGGCAGTGCGCGTCCTTCGCATCCACTGCACTGAGCAGGGCTAACATTTTCGAAGCCGCTTTTTCCACATTTTGTTTTAAATGTATCTTTGCCCCGCGGATGGAATTGATGACATTGACCGAACCGAAATTTCAGTGAAAAGGTTTTGGCAATAGTATTGGGAGTCATTTGGTTCTGCATATGGATTTGATGAAAACGAGAGTCTCAGCAATCTATCCCATTTATCAGAACCAGAATGTTGAAGTTGTGTCTGAGAACAGAAAAGCTTCAACTAATAGTGAGATCGGATAAAACATAATTACTTATTAATTCTTACAAACGATTCATACATGCAAGCCGCTACAAATCTGCAGGATATTCAGCTATCTATCCCACTTATCAGTACCAGAATGTTGAAATTGTATCTGAGAACTATTATGCTCTCAACAGAAAAGTTTCAACTAATAGTGAGATAGGATAAAACATAATTACTTATCAATTCTTACAAACGATTCATACTTGCAAGCCGCTACAAATCTGCAGAATATTCAGCTATCTATCCCATTTATCAGTACCAGAATGTTGAAATTGTATCTGAGAACTATAATGCTCTCAACAGAAAAGTTTCAACTAATAGTGAGATAATTACTTATTAATTCTTACAAACGATTCGTACTTGCACGCCGCTACAAATACTCGTAACCAAATCAATATACATACATCATTCCCCCTGCGGACACATTTAATCGTTTCCAATCATTCCATAATCGTTTCATCAATTCGCAGCAACTGCCTGAAATATGGCCAAGCTGAATTGACTTACACCCCCGATTATTATATGTTCGCATGTCCAGGATATGCATAAATAAGCCAAATAAATGTGTCTATATATCATGCGAACCTAAGTACATACGTTTATGTGTGGCCCGAGGAACTATGTGACATTTAGCATATGTCGCCACCTGTGTGTAATGCCCAGGCAAGAGCTACACATGCATTTGACACGACCCACGTAAGACCTGAAGTCCGGGCTCGGAAAACCCCCGCAACGGAGGGAGCGGAAAACTTTGACGGGTGGCAAGACAAAATGCAAAACTTTGGCAAACAGCGAGTTGCTTAGGCAAATTCGTATGTGAAACATTTGGCAGCAGGCGATTTATTTAATGTCTTTGCCATAGAACAAGGACCTCGAGCGGTCCCGGGGGCTGTGGCAGGCAGTTGCATGTTTCAGTGATTTAAATGATTTATGTCCCAAGACTTTGACTCGAGGGTTAATATCGGCCAGGGAACCAGCCAGAGCAAGCCGACCGAGCAGTGGCAGCTACATCCTCGAGAACAACCTGAGCAACTGCAGCAACATCCACACGAGCAGCATATTTTTGGGGACACATTCACTCAGCGCACTCAGAGAAAACATTGGAGAACTAGGATGTATGTTGTTGGACTACAAAATAATTATTATTTCAAGCTCAAATTTAAAGTGAATTATTATGTTTTTTTATATATTTTTCATAACAAATATTTCAATGAATGTCAAGACGGCAGTGTTCTCTTGCTAGTTGCAAGTGTTCATCAGACTAAGAAGAAAGGCTTTTGATTGTGCAATTTTGTTTTCGCCAATTGGTCTTGACAATCTACATTTCGAGTGCACTCGTGGCAAAATGTGCGTATTTTTACTGGTAGAGCCCACTGGCCATAACTCATTTCGAAGAGGCGGCGCTTGTGGCAAATTGAAGACTCCACCACCAGCAGTGGTGTACCATAAAGTCCGGCTCCAATCGCACAGCTGCAAGTCGACGAGTTGAAGCTGAACGCATGCGAACACCGTTGAAATTCAATTATCAGCGGTGGCATCACGCATACGCCATGTTGTCGGGGAACGGCATGGTGCCGACCGGCAATTAAAGCCACTGCCGTCGGAGCCGTTAATTAATTTGCATTTGCGACAGGCCAGAAAGCTTGTGTGTTCAGTGGCAGCAGCTAAGCTGAACTGGAACTAAAAACTTGTTGATTAGCGAACACGACAAGTTAAAACTGAGGAAAGCAGGTTCCCGATGAACAGCAACAAGCAGTTAGATTTATTAAAACATTTCAAAATTTAGGTGTTATTATATAAAATATTAAAACGAACTTTAGCAAGCCTAAAATATTATTTTAGAACGCGGTTGGGTATTCAAAAATCAAGTTTGCCTTAAATACGTTAGGGTATAAGTTGCTCGGCCATTGCCAATTACCCAATTTGCGTTGGCCGGCAACAAAGTTGCTCAGCCATTTTATCGACGGAAGATTTATAGCATTTTTAAATAGTTTTCTGTTGTTGTGGCTTAAATACACTAAGTGGTTTGCGTTGAAAGCTTTGAAAGTAGCAAAATATAAGTACTCAAAGTTAATTGGCCAGGTGCCATTAAAACTGGAATGGGATGAGGAAGTATTTAGTTAATCTAATCTTTGATGAGGGGAGTCGCATAATATAAAAGCGTTTATAATATAAAGTATTTCATGAGAAAAATATGCATTAATATCTTCGATACATCTAATCTTTGCCATTACACCACACTGTTTCCAATAAGTAAAAACGAAGTAAATACTAAATTATCGCAATTCTGAAACTTGTTATTTATCCAAGGAAAGTAATACTAATGATCGCGTATACTTAAACTCCGCTTAATAATACTTGTGGCTTTACCCTATCGAAATGAAACAATAGGCGTAAAATATATAATATTTGAACTATTGTGTACGTGGAATACGTTTTTTCATATTTTCTGTTTCATTGGATGAGGGAAACTGCTCAAGTTGGGGCCACCAGCTACCCCCACTCCGCTATTAGGTTGACCATCTTTTTCTCGGTCTCCATTCCTCGTTCTTTACACTCACGGACTTTTCGCGTTTTCCTTTGGCATGCCGGAAGTGACTTTTGCTTTTTCTCTTTTTCCTATTTTTTTTCACAATGAATATAATTTTTTCGCCGCCGGTTGTTGTTGTTACTCTAGGAGCTGTTGTTGCTGTTCGTGTTTAAAATAAGCAAAACTTACGAAGCGATAAAAATGCCGCTTCAAGAAGTGGGAAAAGAATACGACGATGATGGAGGAGAGAGCACAGAACAGAAAAATCGCAGGCAAAAAACCAAGTTGGCGTGTAAACGGTTTTTGTTTTATTTTTTCCAGTAATGTTTTTCCTGCGGCTCCCCAGTAAAATGTACCTTGTGATGTGGCCAGCCGACTGGGTGGCCAGAGACCCACAGATCCCTCCTCTCCAGATGTAATCCCCCTGCTCGAGAAATGACGCGGCCACTCTGAAGTTGGCTAAGGGCGATTCACTTGCGAGACAAATGGAAATGAAGCGTTTATTCTGCTTTATTGCGGCGATAAGAAAAAATGAGGCATTATTTCGTTGTTTCAAGCGGAGGTTCATCTCGAGCTTCGGCTCTTTTTCCAGTCACTTGCACTCCCCTCAATCCGAATTTATATTATTTATTTGTACCCGCGAGTTTTCCATTTTCGCCCTGAGCAAATGCGGGGAGCAGTCGGCCTGACCACAGGTCGGGTTTTCCTGGCAGGGACGCGGCAATTTCCTCGAGCGTCTCCGGTTTTCTTGGCTGACCAGCCGTGAGTTGGCGGTTTCCTTATCCGACCGCTTGGGAATCCGATTGCGAGGGGGTGGCATCCAATAGCCGGAATTACTTGCATTTAAATGTGACTCAAATCGAGCGGAAATAAATCTGAAAATGCTTCTTCTGTGGAGACTGAAAAGATTATAATTCGAGCAATGAAAATATTATTCCAACTTATAATGTTTCAACTTAGTCCCGAAAAACTTGCTATATATGTATATAAGCTTCTTGTTTATTTAGATCCAGAATCCGTATGTATACCGAATATGATCTTAGAGCCTCAAACAAAGCGTCCACTATTCATTTATTACGCACCCCAGACCCCTTTCTCTAACACCATCACCCCAAGTACAGCCAATTACTATCCGACAACTGGGAATTTTGTTTTGGTTTCGATTTTCAATAACTCATCAGCAATAAACCGTGAAAATGAACGGTAGCCAGATCAATCAAAGGCCAGAACTCCGCTCGGTGCATCTGAGATCGCGATACAGGCCATAGTCCTATAAAATGCGATGGGCAGAGTGGCGTGAAACCAATGCGATCGAACAATGAAACTCCATTGGCAGCGCCAAACTCAAAAGCGCCCAAAGCCGCGCATCATTAATTATGCTCAGTGTTGCTCAACAACAAATATAGCAACAAAAGTGGCAGAGGATCGGACACAAAAGCTGTCAGCACACGCTGATCTGTCAAACGCGGCAGCCGAAAAGAAATGCCAGCGACATCGTCAGTCAGTATTTCAGTACTTCACTCGCTCTTTCAGCCAGTCAAGCATTCAGTCATCCGGCCATGCAGCCCCTTCTTAGCCGTCGGTACTGCCACTTGGCTCTTGGCTCTTGGCAGCGCGACGCTTTTGTTGCAACTCAAACAGAAATATTGATTAATCATAAGGAAACCATTGCTGAGGGCGCTGCTGCTACCTATTGCTCTGCAATCGCAGTTAGAGGTGATATCGTGTCGGGCATTCTTAAGACAAAATAAATATATATACTAATCAATATAAAATCAAATCAATAATTCATATTTCTAGTAACAGCAGCGTTAATAATATTATTTCCAACTCAACAAGTTAGCATAGCAGAGCTCGGTTCTCAGAGTGCACGAAATTAATAAAAGGTTGTAGTGCCATGTTAACTGAAGTATTTTACTTGCAGTGCTTTCTAGCCCCATTCATGGTGCGTGATCGCTGAAAAAGCCGTCGAAATGTGTAATCACTTACCCATCTCTAAGGGGCATTATTCATTCATGGCGAGGTGAATCTGGGTTGGTAGTTGGCTCCAGGAGGTGTCAGACTTCAAACGATCGTAAGCTGATTTTTGGCCTTCAGCTCCGGTATTTGTCATTGTCTGGTCTGCATGAGTGTGAGCAGTGTGTTGCGTGTGCAGAGGCCTTACAATTTACTCGTTAAATAATTTTTCATGCAACTGAGTCCGAGGGGTCTAATCATTCTCGTTTCTACGGCTCGGAGGCGGCACGCTTTCTTGTCCATTGTTTGCGAATACCGAAGAGCTTCCATGGCCCATTGTGCGGAATTCTGTTCGGGAATCCCAGAGCGGATCGGCTGGAACTAAGTATTGCCAGCACCTGAGGAGGCAGCTTCCAGTGTAATCGCATTCGAGTCGAGCTTGGTTTAGTTTTGGTACATACGAAAATCAATTTCCGACGCGGCGAACTCTTAAATCGACATTAATTTTCCATTGACTGCGATGAGGCTTTAAGCAGTTTTTTCCGCTCCCATTTTTAATTCGCTTTCAATCTGGCAGACATGCAAAAACATAATCCACCCCACCCGGAGCACTCTCCACCCCACGGAAATGTAAATTTTACCCCATGAGTCCATGAGTGAGGGAGAAGGAGTGCTGGAAAAAGTTTCCCTCGCTGATTTTGATTGACAGCTCTTAGCATCCCTGATGGATTTCATATTTTGAGCCCGCAGGACGAAGTGACAGAAGGGGCAGGAGCAGAGCAACGCACCAGGCCAAAATGACAGCTAGCGGGAGTGGTAACCTGGCTTAAGCGGTGGGCAAACTTTTTACCAAACAGCTTTCATTTTTCCATGGCAATATTTTCCGAGAAATATCTTTTCATTTTTTCAGCTCCAGTTCACCCAGCTTCCCTATCCTCCGCACTCAGCACATGTATTGAAAGAGCACAATATATAATACAAACATCGTAAATATTTACAAACCGCTGGGCCACGATGAAAGTTTTTCAATTTGAACCGCTTTAAAGTATTTAGCCAAACTCTCTTTTCCCAGGCTGCCATCTCTCATCTATGCCATTCAATTCGAACAAATTTAAATTGTGAGAAAAGCTGGTTAAATCATTAAGAGAAATTAAAAACAAACAAGAAACATTTTCAAAAAGACTGGAAATAGTCATCATTGTTTGATTTTCTATTTTCCTTTACAGCTTTTCATAGCCTAATGTGTTTTTAATACAATATCTAAGGGGAAAAAATATGCGAATAAATACGAGCTACTAAAATAGACAAAGGTTTTATATTTAAAAAACTTATTTGAATTCGAATGGTACTATGGTATTTACGATTTATTAGAACCATTAAACATTATGCCATGCTATTAAATATATAGCATGAACAAACAAATTGCAGAAGTTAGAAACAAATTTTATTATATTATATTCTCAAACTTCCCCATTCACGAGGGTTAATACTTAGACTTACAAAATTAATATTCAAGCCAAGCTAGACTTTAAACTATTTCCTTGATCTCTGATCTAACTTACCACCTATTAGGTAAAAATATCATCGTAAAATTATCAACATTAATCAAACATTTTCACACCTCCAGCGAAGCAATACACTGTCCCCATTCAGCTTCTGTCCTGGGCAACAATCCTGAGTCTTTAGCTTCTTTGAATTTGTTTTCCCTGTTTGTGTAAATGTTCGTATTGTTGACATTTGCTGGTCATGAAAAGTCATTAAATATATTTCTCTAATTTATCTTTCGGCTGTGGCAGCTTTGGTCGGTGGTGGTAATGGCATTAAAGTAAAGTTGGGCAAAGTGAAAAGAAAGCGGAAATGTTTGTCTGGCCACCGATGCTCGGCTTGGTTTGGTTTGGGACCTCTGCGGTCTGATCTCGGACCACCCACCTTTCAACCCTTTCGTGTCCGCTAATTAAAACTAATCCCAAGGAAAGGACCGAGGAAAGGACACCCTGAATGGTGTTGTTATACTTTTCACATAACTGTCAATCAGTCTCACAATTAAATGATTGAAGACACTCAGATCGGGGCTTGTTATCCTATATCCATATCCCTCATAAGTTCATTCTGGCTCTTAGGCAACAAAATGTAGCTATGCGTATTTGTATGGAGTACTCGCTTTTTAGTTGGCCTGAGCTGGTTTAGTTTGAATGCATATCAAGTGGATGCAGATACAAAATGTTTTCATGAGAAATTGACTTTTTCCATTGCTCCAAAGACGACGTCGTCGTCGGATGTCTGTTGGCTGTTGTCTTCCTTTGGCCGGAATGATTAATGGTTCTGCTCTTTGCGCATTCGTCGGCCCACACCCGCGGCAACAAAAAGACATACACATCTACATCCACATCCACATCCACGTCCAGCATTTGTTGCTCCGACTGTATCTGTATCTTTTTGTGCCGCTGAATGAGAATTTTTACTGCATCGCGCATCAGCGTTTGGCGTTCGGCGTTTGGAGTTTTCAGCTACTGAGCCGCCGCGCCATTGTCTCCCAGTTTTTATTGTGTCTCCCCCCATTTTTGATTGAATCCGCCTCGGCACTTGCAGATACTTGAGCGGATCGCCTGGCCTTTAAAGTTTTAGCCAACTCGTTGCCGCTCAACCGCAGAGCGCTCACATAATTTAAGGCCAAGTCAAGGCAAAAGTTCCCCGTCCCCGGCTAGACCGACCGAAAACCTACAAGATAAATTGAGGTCATTTTTTGCCAGTGGCCACCTTTGGTCAGTCCGGTGTCCGGGTTGGAGTTCGGGTTCGGGTTCGAGCTCGGGCTCGGGCTGGGCTTATGCTCTGGTACGGGTCCACCTTGTTGACCGGCCACAAATGTCCTTAATGTGCATCCTTATGGACTGCGGTCATGTGCAAGTGGTCGAGATGGTCGAGCCCAAAAAATTCCGCCCCTCCCCAACTACTTACGTAAGTGTTCACGAGTAGTTAGCGCTAGGCAAACAGCCACGAGTGTACCATTCATTCTGAAAATTCGCTGCCATGCGAGTGGGGAGCGGATGATTTAGATGGTGAGGTGGGCACGGTACACTAAAAAGAACAAATGTTCTGAAACACATAGCATTTAAATTATAATAATTTATGGGAAATCAGGAAGCGTCTTAGCCTACAAGCATTAAATTCTTTGGGGATACACGAGAATTCTAGAATGTATGATTAAATGGGTTTTATGTATCAGAAATATATGCATTGGTATAAATTTTCATGGAAAATAACACATTTTTTTCTGTGCACTGATTATAATATGCATTTATAGCAAAAAACTTGACTATCCCTGGCGCCTTTTGACCATTTGTGCAATTGTTGCAAAATTTACGCTCATTTTAATTCCAGCCCAAAGGAGCGGCAAATGCGTTAAATGTTTCGCTCCTGACCAAACTCTTTCCTGCCGTGCCGCCTTGTGTTTTTGGTGGGTTAGTTTAACCCGAAATATAAACATAAATCCTGTCCTTCAGCAGGAGAGGTGGCGAAAGAAAGGTCCTGTTGGTGGACAACGAGTGCGTTTAAGTGTTAACATGTAAATGATGCTGTTGAAGCAGTTAATAAGTGTATGCCCAGGGCTGTAAATCATCAGGAGCGTTTCCTTTCCTTAGAAATTTATTTTATTCGCAGACCAGGGCGTAGATTTACGAGCAAATAATACCAAGTGATGATTGCGAGAATTAAACTTGGAGCTTCTCGCCCTCCCACCGAAAATCATCACTCCAAGTAACCTAATCCAAAGGCAGCTGCAAAGTATCCTTCGCTCGTAGTTTGCTGATAAGTTTCCATTCTGACTTTTCCGGCATTTCATCCATGCTGATGACATTTCCAATGTCTCCCCAGCCCTCTGGCCATGACAAAACAAAATTCATTTTGTAATTTCCAAGCCACCTAGAAAAGGCCATAGCCAGGCAGCTGTCATTTGGGGAGTTGGCGATGTGGGCTGGATGGTTGGCTGGTTGGTCGGTTGGTTGGTTGGATTCCATTTTGACCAGGCTGCAGAAATTGCACTCAACTTGGCTGCCTAGCATCTTTCCCACTCCCCCCTTCCGCCTTCCGCCTCTGACTACTGACTACCGCCCTCTGGCACTGCCACGCCCTCCGCCCGATTCGGGTTTAGAAAATTATCTTTTTGCTTGTCGTCGCCAAAAAGGAAATCATATTTTCTGCTTTTGTGCACTTTACTTTTCAGTTTTCGTTGGCTGCCGTTGGCTGCCACTGCCTCCAGTTTCAGTTCGCTCGTAAACAGTTTTCGGGTGCAACTTTTGTGCGAAATTTATGCTTTCATTCCGTATCTGTATCTGGGCACTTTTCGCACAAGTACATGCGACTTGGGGCTGGGAAATGGGAAATGGGAAATGGCCCTTCGCCTGAATCCCTGTGTGTAAGTGTGTGTGTGTGGGCCCCACCAGGTGGTGTTTATGGCATCCGCTCTGCGAGTATTGATGAAGGAACTCGGGCGCGCATCTGTAATTCAATCAGTGTCTATGTCTGGCTCCTCGTCCTGCTCCTGCCAGGATCCTGTTCCTTTCGCCATTTGCCGCTATTGAGACTCTGTTTACGCAGCCCGTTCAGCTGGAAACGTTGTGCTTGTTGCCAAAAGGCAGGTGGCGAAAGAATACAAAAATATTTTGCAATCGCATCAATGCAAATAAGGTGGCACAAGTTGAACTGCGGGAAAGGTAGCAAAATGTCCTGTTTCCTAAAATGATATGCGCATTTCTTTACTACTCAATGCGAGTTTTATTTGGGGAAAATTTATTTTCGCTGAGTTGATGTCCCAGCAGTTTACTGATCCCTATCATTAGAGATGTTAAGCGGTAAGGATTTTATATCTCGCTCTATATGGCAGAATATTCTGTTTTTAGGTAAGTTTTACTCGTATAGTGGCTTAGGCTCATCTTTTAGGCCCGTTTGATTTCGAAATTAACGGAGTTAGCTTTAACTTAAGGACATCTTTTAAAATATATAAACAAGATCATACAAATGGCAAAATTGTTTGCTATTAATGTTTGCTTATGACTTATATTCATATGTATATAGGAAGCGACATCTGATTTGAACTGTTTGTGCACCTCCCAGTAACCTTAAACATATTAACAATTGAGATATGTTAAAGCTTACAAAATGTTGGGCATATAAGAATTTAGCAATACTGTTCTGGGGTTCATTTAACTAATATTATACACATTCAAGAGCGAAAGATTTTCCATTTGATGAAGACCTGGTTTGTCAAAGAATAAAAATATATTTCCCTCTGCTATTCAAATTAAGTTTTTCACGCTCCCCCTGGGAGCTATGTACTTTCCACCGAAGCTGCTGGCTGAGGCTTCCGTTTGGTAGCCGAACCACTTGAGAGCCCTGCTGTGGGCACGTCTTTGCCTCACTGATTGATTGATTAGATTTTTGTTAATTACTTAACGCTCGAGCTGCGGTGTCGCGACTCAGCGGCGAAGGAAAAACGCTCGAGAAGAGCGACTTACGGCGCGGCATCAGCTGCACTTTTCGGCAGGATTGCTGGAGAACGCTGAAAGTTTTCTTATCTAGTTGGGCGAGTTTCGCTGAATTAGTTATGCCCTCTGACGAGCTGATGGATTGATTACGGGCGGAGATAGAGATGTGGAATCCTTGAAGCCGGGTCTCACGGCGAATGCAATTTGTTGACGCATGTACCGTGGCCACGCCCACACGGGGACATGTTGGTGGGAAACGTCGAAGAAGAAATACAAAAAATTGAAAAAAATTCACATTCACTCCGCAAGTCTCAAACGAACAAAATGCAATTTCTCAATTGCAGCTGAATTCGTTCCAGAAAACGGCCTGCCCCGACGACTCCGCACCGCGTACACCAATACCCAGTTGCTGGAGCTGGAAAAGGAATTCCATTTCAATAAATATTTATGCCGCCCAAGGAGGATCGAGATAGCAGCCAGCCTGGACCTTACGGAGCGGCAGGTGAGTGCTCCGCAATGCAATTTATTCCGCTGCATTCGCACACGGCAGCGGAATTCCATTACTCCGCTGACAAATTGCTCACTGCCAGTAGTTCTCGCTGCTCCTTCCCCCATTTTGCCACTTTTAATTGCACACACCTGGACGGAACTCAAACTAATCCCATCTCTGTTGCAGGTAAAAGTTTGGTTCCAAAACCGCCGCATGAAGCACAAGAGGCAAACGCTCTCGAAAACCGACGACGAGGACAACAAGGACAGCCTCAAAGGTGACGATGATCAGTCCGATAGTAGTAAGTAAAGCACATATGTACATGATTGGTTGTGTAATTACATTTAAAAGGGGTTTATTACATACATTACTTTTACATTTAAAAGGCGCTTTATTGACAATTGTAAAATGTGCTGTTTAGCCTGTTCGCAATGTTAAGCATTAATTATAAAACACAACATAAAATATTATTGAATATGAAAGCAAAGTGCATTGGCGGTATTTATACAGCGTCAATAAATTTGTTAACATTTTGGAGATATTTACCAGTGCTAGCAGTTACTCTGATAACCTTGAAGATATTTTGGAGATATTTATCAGTGCTAGCAGTTACACTGATAACCTTGAAGATATTCTTCAAAACGGGGTGTAGCTTAAGAATGCGTATGTTATTGTCCCATTTCTATTTCATCTTTTATGTAAAATTATTCTGACCATTTATTCTGACTATTTATTGCGAAATACTCAGCACAAACACTTGCAGCTGAATATCAAATAAAATGTTTTCGATTCGTATACCCTAAAAGGATTCAGAAAGCAAAGAAAACTGTACCAAAATTTTAACTCGCTCTTGCCAACAAGTTGTTCCACTTTTACTTTTCGGTTTTGCAAGGTTTCGTTTCTGAGGCTTTTACGCTGAAGTAAGAGATGGTGTAGCTTATCAATCATTGTCAGAGCATGGGATGGGATGGAACGACTTTTGGCAGGGCGGCCCTCGACGTGCTAACCCCTTTCGCGTGAGAGTTCCGAGTTGGTTCTCGACCCTCCGCTCTCCTCTAGGTCTCCCACTTACGAAAACAAATCATCAATATTCCTGGCCATATACCTACTGATTTGCCTTCATCCTATCTTTCCGTGAAATGCAGACTCCAATTCAAAGAAATCGTGTCAAGGCTGCGAACTGCCCTCCGATGATATACCCGATTCCACGTCAAATTCCCGTGGACACAACAACAACACGCCGAGCGCAACCAACAACAACCCAAGTGCTGGAAGCCGTAAGTTTTATTAAAGAATGTGGTAACATGTCTACGATATTTTTGACATACCCAGTGACTCCAAACTCGTCCCTGGAAACGGGCATCTCCTCGAACCTGATGGGCAGCACCACCGTATCCGCCTCAAATGTGATCAGCGCCGACTCCAGTGTGGCATCTAGTGTGAGCCTCGATGAGGACATTGAGGAGAGCCCCATCAAGGTGAAGAAGAAAGACGATGGTCAGGTGAGTCAGTCACCTATAGTGCGCCAGTTGTTTGACAAACTTAAGGGTTATAGAATAGATTATATTTTTGCAAATAATTTAATTAAGTGCGAATTTTAAGATTCAAGAATTTCGTTTTAATTTTATTACTTGGCAGCAATCGAATAAACAATCTTTAAGAAAATTGCTAATTCTAAGATATTACGTAAAAAACGGTATAATTAAACTGTTAAATATATTTGGCATATTAACGATTTACTAATCTTTGAAGTACATGACAAATTGTTTTAATGCTGCACTTCAGGTCATCAAAAAGGAGGCGGTATCCACCTCGTCGAAGGCGTCGCCCTTTGGCTATGAAAACTCCACTCCCAGTCTGGTCAGTTTTCGACGGGATTCAGATGCCGCCGCCGTCGGAAATGCACCCACCAGCAAGGCGGTCGGCAAGAAACGCTTTCAGAGTGCCACCAATGCCATTGCCACGCCCACGCCTCTTTCGGACAGCAATAGTGGAAACGGAAATGGAAACGGGGGTGGAGGTGGAGGTGGCCCAGCTGGCGGCTACTTTCCAGGCTATTATCCTAGTCCCAAGCAGCAGCAGCATATGCAGCAGCAGCAACTGCACCCGCAACAGCAGCAGCTGCCGCAGCAGCAGACGCAGGACTACTACGGCAAATACGACATCGAATTCGCCGCCTCACCGCACCACAATCCGCACAACAAGCAGCAGACGCTGCACGGCGAGTACCTAAGTCCCAAGCCAGGTGCGGCCAATTTCCACCAAAACAGTCAGCAGCAGCAGCAGAACGACCAGTTCTACTACAACTACAACGACACCAACGGCAGTGCGTACTTGAACCACCAGCAGCAGCACCACCACCACCCACAGCACCACCAGCAGCAGCAGCACCACCAAAACCATGTAGCCGACTTTGAGGCGCCAGTCAACGGACCCAGCAACTTCAACAATGGCGCCTACTACGACAACATGAGTTTTCAACAACAGGCGCAGGCTCACCAGCACCAAACGGTGGTCTTCCAACAGCAGCAGCCACACCAGCCAGCGGCGATTAACCACCAGTGAGTAGCAAGATATCAATCACAATGTCTGGTATTAATTGCATGTGGATTTAGTGCCTCCATCTCTGTAATTTCAATTAGTTAAGCTAAGGAGAAACGCAAGTTTTATCCATGCGTTTTCATAGATCTGTCAATGTTTAACTTTAACTATTTTGTAATATCCTAAAAACACCTGAATTCGACGCAAATGCAATGACATTTACGCTTACGTTCCCAGTCGGAAATCGAATACTTCAAGTACTAGTTGGTTCCGTATTCCCTACCACGTAATTTTGAATCCAATCTTTTCCAATTTTAATGATCAATTTTGGAATCTTTTGCGTGTTAACCAATTAGACCTCAGTAAAATGGATTTGTTGGCGGTAAAATTTTTTTTTTTGATATTTAAGTTTCTAAAATTTACCATACGAGACAAAAAGAATAACATAATTTTATCATAAGTCAAATATTTTTAAAGGCTTAGGTAGAATTGTTAAAGACCCTTCTTATATTTAATGTTCGTACGCATGCAAAGCGTAATTATTATTTTAAATAATATTTAAATAATTATTTTTTTATTTACTTGGCAAAATATTTTAGTTTCTCCAGTTTCTTGGTCCTAACATGGTTTTTTCTCAACCATCAGGAAACTAAAACACTTTCCAGCACTGCTATAGTAGCCAATACAAAGCCCGACATGGTTCTGAGCTTCGGCATGCGTTAGCCGAAGCACAAACCACTTGCGCCGGGTGACATAACACCTAGCTCCTGTCAGCTGCAACCGCCCTCGCGAAAATCTGCGTCTAATACTAGATTATTTGGCTATCAAGAACGTAGTGTCTATTATTATAAGCTGCAGCAGGCTGGTCTTCTGGTTTTTTATCATTTAAAATCAAACCAAAAAATGTAACAATGTTAATAGACAGGTCATACAAGAAAGGCTTAATTTTAAAAGCTATCAATAAGAATGTGTCCTAGCTGTATTTTATTTTGTTTCCGTTATCTAAAAGGTAAATACTTTAGGCCATACCCTGCACGTCTGCCGTTTTCACCTCGAGTTCTGATCCTTGCTCCTTTTTCGCTCCACAGGCACATGCACCACCTGGGAACTGGGGAGACATATAGTGCTCTAGGGCTGCAGATGGAGAACTGCGAGGGCTACAACAGCTTTGGGGCCGCCGGCAGCAGTGGTGGGTACTACGAGGCGGGTCAGCAACCTCCTGTTCCGGCCGCCCACGGCCATGGACACCATCCCCACCACGTGCAGGTGCCGGCTCAGGCGCATGCACACATCCACGCCCACCACAATTCTGCGGCGATTCCCGGAGGAGTGGGAGTCGGACCGCCACCCTCGCACATCCACGGATTCGCCATCAATGGGGGACCGACTGGTCAGGGCCAGGGATTCGGGAACAACGGAAGCACTGCAGCTGGGACCGCGGCGATCAGTGGGCTGGAGAACTCCAATAGCTCGGACTTCAACTTTCTGAGCAACCTGGCCAACGACTTTGCGCCCGAGTACTACCAACTCAGTTAGTTCATGTAGGAACCGAGCCAGAGGCCTGTGTAAATATTTGCTAGCCTAATTCGACGCGTGGGCGTGAGTCTTGTAATTCTATTCAGTGTCGTAGCGTCGTAAGCACTTTGTCCTTAGCACATATCTGTACATAATAAGCTATTCCTCTTTTTAGTCTAATCAAATCCAAACTGTCCTGATTTTCTATTGGCTTCAAGTCAAATGATGCTCTATCTTAAAATTCCATTTAGAACTACAGAACAGACAACAAAATTGTAAATAGTTAGAAAAATTGAACGGCTTTCGCAGAAGTCTACATCAATGAATATAAATTACCGAATTGTCTTTGATGAACTGGGTTTTGTATATATCTGAAGTAGCTTTAATCAAAAACGTAAACAAACTGTCAATAAACCGAATGTAAAATTATAACTAAATGTTTGGATCGCTCTCAGTCCAAGTGCAATGTCTTAATGAAAAAATTTAATTTAGAATCTTAAAGCACTCTCAATTATTTGGATGTTTGTCATGTTCGTTGATCTAAATTTTTCCATAATAGTAAACAAATATATATTATAAATATGACTTAAAAAATAATGGAATAGATATCTTTGTAAGGAGAAAGAATAAAAGCTAATTAAGACAAAAAACTTTCAGAATAAAAATATCTTACAAAATACTAAAGCCGACATGGGGATAACGAAAATGCGGTTTCGAAATGAATTTCAAGCCCTCTTAATGCTTTGCGCTTTAGCGAGTATCTTATTAATAATTAAATCCTAGACTTAGTTACAGCTCTTAAAGTAATAGTAAGTCGGTAAGTCTTGACATTTCTCTAGATGATGATTTTTTTCGAAAACATTGTTTATATAGTTCGTATAGGTCTTCACCACATTTGTGGTTTGTGGAATGCATACAATCTAAAACTGTTATCATTATTATTATTGTTTTAGTTTATCATATTTTCCAAAAACATACATATATGGCAAGCTCATCCTTTTAGGTCATTATCAAACCTTCAAGCTTAAATTACTGTAGTTACTGTAATTAAAAATTAGAGAAGCCAAGAGGGAAATACTTCACGCATACTCCCTACAGCAACTTATCCCACTGTATTGAAATTTAAACCCCTAGCATTGTTTCTAGTGTTTTCCTGGTGAGCATCTTAACCGGTTATATACTTCGAGTAAAGTATTTGACTATTTGATAAATGGTCGTATAAAATGGTTGCATTTAGACAGAATCCGCGTTTTTCTGAATAATAACTTTACCACATTACAACTTTTATTAACATTACATTAACATTTCAGACAGGCGCTAATGTTTCTGTTACTTTTTTAGCCTTCTTGAGCTGTCAAATATTTCTACATGACCTATACATACATTTTACAAAATGTTGTATCCAAGGCTCCCACAATTTTTACCCAAGTTGCAAACCTTTTTTCAAATTGTGCTTTTAAAAAGAAACGTCTTTTCATTTTCAATTTGTGTTTCTGATCACATGGTGTAGGCTTGTTTATTGCGGTAAGAATTATTCAGTCAAAATCTAGTAAGCCGTTTGAAAGTCCTCAGTGTCCGATTAAAATTTGCTTGGAAATACTTTAACTAAAGTATTCCACAAAGATCAGGAATCGACAAACTCGATGCGACATTGGAACATTGATAGTATAAATGTGTATTATAAAAACGGTTTTGAAAAACCTCATACAAATGAAAGTATTATTTATAAAGGTTCTTCTAAAGGTTCTTATAAAGGCCTCTCAGCAGTCAAAAAATCGATGTGTACATCTATTAAATAGAAGATATATTATATATCTTCAATATACGATTGAGAATTGTTGAACGTGAAAAAAGTCATTTCCAAATCTAAGCTGTTTGTTTTTGCTTTGAAAATTTGAAATTTAATAATTTCTGGACCACAATCATAGCAAGTTTCATAGAGAATTAAAGAGAACGCACCATCAATTTTTATGCAAATATTCTAAATAGGATTATTCAAAAGGAATAGTTAGTGTAATATTTCTGTACGCCATGACTCTGGCCTCGACGCACTTAAATTTGCAGTGCCCTCTACTCTTTTGCTTTATTAGGAGAAAATTAATGGAGATATGTACAATCAAAATGTGGAAGGGGAAAGCCGGTCACTGAAGTTCCGTTTAGCAAAATCGTATTAAAATGGGGCAAACGATAAAATCGTTTATGTCATATATCCGTAACTCACTTTTATAAGCACACATGCATATTTCACAGCGATCTGATATGATTTATTATTCGCTGATAGGTTTGGCCAACGTCCAGACCCGAATCGAATCATTCGAGTGTAACAAATAGATCTCTCAATGGAATGGAACGAGTGAAACAAAAAATCCAATTTGACTTTAAGACTCAAAGTTAGGAATTTCAATGTCGCAGCTAACTTCAATTAATTGGCCACACAGCCACTCTAATTGAGCCCTCACGAAGCTAAAGTAATTAAATTGTATTGGCTCGTGAATCGAATTGAGCCACAGGAAATACAAATCCTAAAGGACGGACACAGTGCACTACACTTTTAAAATGTCAAATTTACGTTTATATTTAGTAGTCGCTCGTAAAACTATAACAATAAAGGGCTGGGCAATGGGAATGGCAGTTCTTAGTGGTGGTAGGCAACAGCGGGGGCGGCATAGTGGGTGGGAGCAGCATAGGTGGCATACGCAGCTGGGGCAGCATAGTGAGCCACTGGGGCCACAGCCTTGACCACAGCGGGAGCACCGTAGTGGACAACGGGAGCCACGCTCTTGACCACAGCGGGAGCAGCGTAGTGGGCAACTGGAGCCACGGTCTTGACCACAGCGGGAGCAGCGTAGTGGGCGACAGCAGGGGCGGCGTAGTGGGCAACGGGAGCGGCGACGGTCTTCACAACTGGAGCAACGGCGACGGCCTTGACCAGGGGCTCACGGTTCACGACGGCGTTGAATCCGTTGATGGGGTCGGCGGTGTACTGGACGGTCCTCTTGTAGCCGTCGGCGTCGATCAGGGAGTACTCTCCGCGGACCACGTCTCCATCGCGCTCCTCCACCTGTGCCTTGTTGTCGCCGGTCAGCTTGTCATCGACTCCGTAGGAGAAGCGGTACTGGGGGTGGGGGTCGTATTCCTCGGCGGCCTTGACCACGACCTTCTGGGCGACGGCCACGGGGGCGTGGGCGTAGGTGGCCACCGCTGGGGCAGCATGGTACACCTGGGGAGCGGCGATGGGGGCATAACCGGCGCTGGCCACGGCGACGAAGGCGAGGGCGAAGACGAACTGGGGAACATATTCGTTAGAGGAGCGGGTTTTGGTAGGATGCCACAGGACTCACCTTGAATGCCATTTTATGTGGTATTGTGGGTTGGATTTGTGGGTTAGTTCTTTGCAGAAACGATGCTGAGGGCTGAATGATACGGTTTCTGGCCGGCCAGCGGTTTTATAGCCCACGCTTGCAGTTTCTGCTCAGGTGAGGCAAGGTGTCTACACTTGGCCTTCTGAATATCATGCTCCAAATTAGCGCGAAGTCACCGCTCAGCGAAGTCAGCGGCAAAGTCGACAGAGACGCCGGCAGATAACCGAGCGAGGAGAAGGGATTGGCGAATGCGAAGTGCAGTCCAATTATTTAGAAAGGATTCGTCGGATTCGCGCGGGATTTCCCTTCTGCCAGGTGCCCACGTTAAAATTGGTGGCTGGGAGGGGAGTGCATCTGCTAATAGCGTTTCGATAATCCAAGATCTTTAAAGGATGGGATCGTGGATGTCAGATGGGTGGCCTTGATTCTCAAAGACTCCGCAAAAAGGCGTACATACGGCATGAAGCAGCAATTTTCAATATACAACATGTAAAGAAATAATGCATTTAGTAATATATTTTTAGCTTTCATGCCAAGCACCCCATAATTTATTAATTGAGTGTATAATAGAATTTTGGGTATTTAGATGTAGTTATGCTTGTAATTCTATTGGATACTAGCCCATATCCATTAGCACAACATAGAGCAAAATAGTGTTATAATTGTTATATTTATTTAGCAATTTAGGTTTCCAATCGGGTTTTTCAGCAATTACAATCAATTTGAAAATCGCTAATATTTTTTAACAAGATAAATTTCATATCCAGCTCAGTTACATTCATTCAACTTTCTAAGAGAATGTACAGAACCCTTTCAAAGTTACATAACATATAAAAGATTACAAATCCGTTCGTATAATTATCATTTTATCCTAGGAATATTCGAAAAACCTTAAGCAGATTACAAAGTTAACTCCGAGAATACGAAAATCTCAGAACAAGATAATAAAAACTTGCGATGTGTTCTGCAAGAATAAAATACGTAATCAGTATATCTTCTTAAAACGATCATATGCAGCGTTATATAACAAAGAAATTACCCACGCATTGGGACCGGCCAATCCCTTCGGTATAAAGCAAACCTTTCCCCAAAGATCTTTCACTCTTTCGGTGCTGACGGGCTAGAATCTGTAGCCAAAAGTGTTTGCACACCCACAGAGCTTAGCGCCACGAACAGGAAGTACAAGTTATTGCCCCACAACAGCCGCAGTCGAGAAGCATTTAATATATTTCGCTGTCACCGCGAAAATAACGATTGCTGTCGGCGTATTGGGCCAAAGCAGAGCAGAGCTGGCAGCTTGGCTTACTATAAAAGTTGTCGATCGGACACAGAAAAGTATCATTCGCAGATCCAGTTCACTTCTGTAAAGAACTACCAATCAGCACTCCTAGTAACATGGCCTTCAAGGTGAGTCATCTCGATGCAAATCCGGGATCAACTGGATACGACGTTTTGGTTCGAGATCTAACGCTTTTTTATTCAGTTCGTCTTCGCCCTCGCCTTCGTCGCCGTGGCCAGCGCCGGCTATGCCCCCATCGCCGCTCCACAGGTGTACCATGCTGCCCCAGCGGTGGCCACCTACGCCCACGCCCCCGTGGCCGTCGCCCAGAAGGTCGTGGTCAAGGCCGCCGAGGAATACGACCCCCACCCCCAGTACCGCTTCTCCTACGGAGTCGATGACAAGCTGACCGGCGACAACAAGGCACAGGTGGAGGAGCGCGATGGAGACGTGGTCCGCGGAGAGTACTCCCTGATCGACGCCGACGGCTACAAGAGGACCGTCCAGTACACCGCCGACCCCATCAACGGATTCAACGCCGTCGTGAACCGTGAGCCCCTGGTCAAGGCCGTCGCCGTTGCTCCAGTTGTGAAGACCGTCGCCGCTCCCGTTGCCCACTACGCCGCCCCTGCTGTCGCCCACTACGCTGCTCCCGCTGTGGTCAAGACCGTGGCTCCGGTTGCCCACTACGCTGCTCCCGCTGTGGTCAAGACCGTGGCTCCAGTTGTCCACTACGGTGCCCCTGCTGTGGTCAAGGCTGTGGCCCCAGTGGCTCACTATGCTGCCCCAGCTGCGTATGCCACCTATGCTGCTCCCACCCACTATGCCGCCCCAGCTGCCACCTATACCTCGTACTCGGCTCCCGCTGTCGCCTACCACCACTAGATCCTGCGGAAATCGACGCTGTACATAGATAGAATTGTTGGCTTTATTATTACTGTTCATTTATTTATTGACAGCACCAATAAAAAAATGCATACCAGTATGTAGACATATATCACGAAGAGCAAGAGTGTTTTGAGTTGCTTATTCTGAATAAGTAGATTCCAGGCAAAGGACTCTCAGAGGTCGTTCACATTGTCCTGTTCTGGTTTGCATTATTTATGTGCTTGTTTTCATAACGAGTTTTGCTCTCAGTGTGCGAAAGTTCACAGACATCGTAGGAGCCAGCCTCGCCGAAGGATTGCTGCAGTCTTAGGGCAATGAAATTCCTGTGGTGCTTCTGGTGGTGCAGTCTGGACTTTTGTTTAGCGATCCTTCAGGGATGCTGCCAGGGGCAACGAACTGCGTTGGCTTGCTTGATGATTTCGTTACGAATGCGGATCTTGATCCTGATCCCGAGCCCGAGTCCGAGCCCGATCCCGATGCCCTGTCTGTCTGAAGGGCAGACAAATTTCTGGGCTTTGTGTCGGTCATTTCCATTTAAATGCAAGGACTCGTCCACCGCAATGCAAGGAGAATCCCTTTGTTGTTGATTTTTGTAATATAAAACGGAAATTATGGGGTCATGACTTTACTTGCCGGGTGATAAATGGCTCTACCACTCATCGGGGGAGCTGAGAACTTAAATTCGGACTCTTTCTAGTTTGAGGCTGGGTTTTCCCACAACTGCTATGAATCTTTAGGGGAGCTAGGCAGCGTGCACCTGTTGTTTTTTCTAAAGAACGATTCTGAGTTCAGGGCTCAGAGTGCAGAAGGGGCCCTCCAAGGTCAGACTTCGAGTGTAATCTCAGCGAGCCAACTGCTTCCTTGGACATCACCCTTTCTTGCAGCCGAAGTCCGACTAATCAAGTGGAAGATTTCTGATTTTGGGTGCTTCGGGTCGTCGATACGCAGCCTAAACCCTTCTCAACTTAACCATCGTCATAATCATCCAGAGAGCAGAAAACAACAATGCAAACTGACAATGCAACCGGGCAAAAACAGAAAGCCCAAGCCCAAGGAAAACAAAGGGAATAGGGACAAAATCAAGAAACATGACCGACGAAGTGAGTTAAAGGATCGTCGAGCATCAGCAGGGTAAACAGGCTTTAGACCGCCGACTTTCGTATAAATAGCAGGCAGGGCTCCTCGTTGGCTCATTCAGTGTTTTGTGTTGAGTCCGAGAGGTTCGGGATCAGGAGCAGCTTGCGATCGGCCCTTGGGGTCAGTCAGACCAATCAAACCATCAAAAACTCCCCTTTGGATACATGTATTCTGGATACAGCCTGCCTCCACAAAACGAAATGGAAGATACATAGAGGTACTTAGCGGGGCCTAAAATGTAGTGATACAAAAGTAACAATTTAATATTTAATTGATAAATTAAAGGTCTTTTATTATTTTGTACTTTGATGTTAATATTTTATACTGTTAAATGTAACCATTAAAATTTTTTCAGATTTAACCCTTTTGTATCGGCCTTGCAGCTGCTAACTAAAGATAACAAAAACCCTCATGGATTTGGCTACCACATCCCAAATCAACACCGTCTTGTTGACTATGACAACCCGGATCCGTCCGAGAACCAAGAGCCAGGCTCCATAGGGCTAGCACCTGGGCAGAACACCACTTGGCACTCATCACGGAACATTGAATCGTTGGAAGGCCGCACAACACCGCACATCAGCCATCCACCACCCATCCATCACCCACCAAACGTCGTCTCGGCCCTTTGGACAAAATTTACATTTGAGTTTAAGTTTAGGTGTAAACAATAAACAAAAAACAACAATAGGCTACCAAAAAAAGAGAAAAAATCCCACCGAGTATTTATTTTTCGGGTTCCTATCGCCTTGCTTATGTCGGCTTATCAGAAGTTGATCAAGAACTTTGTCAAAGGATTAGTTAAATGCCAACAGTTCACTGAACTCGTGGCTGCGGACGTTAAAAAGATTCTGGAAATTGTTTTATTTCTGAATTGAAATTGTTTGTTGTTTTCTCCATTTAATACTAATATTTATATTTAATATTTTAATAGAGATTCTGGACACACCCACATTTTATACCTTTTGCCGTCACCTGCGTGACTTTTACTTTGCACTGGAATCTTAAAAATAGTACACAAATATTTCGTTAATATCTCTCAAGAAAGGCCAGAGTACGAACAATAATTTATGTATATCAAGGTCAGGTCCGGCATCAAAGCCTATAAACTGTGTGTGAGCCGATTGCCACCAGAAATCCAGCAAACAGTCAGCAGATTTCAAAGGTGTACGCACAGGTGCTGCTGCCGATGGTATGGCGAGTAATGCCAAAATTGAGACATGAAGAAAATGGTAAGTGGACTGGTTTCTGTGCAAGTTTAATTGGCTTTATTCGAGTCGCCGGCTGGACAGCGGTTACTCCGCACTGTAATCGCCATAAACTATTTCCAGCTTAACCCTTGGCAAAGTGCGCTCGCCAATGATTAGGCCAAACAAGTGCCAGCGTTCAAGTGCTCGAGTGTTTCCCTCGGAAATTAAGCAAACTAAATTGTAATTAACAGAGGTTTTTTCAACAGTTGTCCAACAGAGACAATGCCTTTAGTTAGCCGGCCGTTGACGGTCAGCAGGCTACCGAAGTGATTACTTTTATTATTTTCAATACAAATTCGTTCCGTTGGAATTTTTTAATTCCGCGCAGCATTGACCCCACAGTGGGAATCGTGGCTGGTCAGGGGCGGAGAAGCCTGCTAATTAAATTAGGCCGAGCTGACGGCCACTCCTACTTCCTTGCTCTCGGTCTAGCCTATCCTTCGGGGATACGGTTGTGCTGCGGATGTACATTTTCCAACATTATTTGGGTTTTAGCCGCCACTCGACTTCGACACCCGGACACCCGGACACCCGAACAGCTCAACCAATTTCCAGCAAACACTCGGCCCGGTGATCAATCTTAAATTTTCACCGCTTCTGTCAGAAATGTGCGTAGTCGACGACATGGGACGACATCGGCATCATGTGGCTTAGTTGTCCTGGTCCAGCACCTCTCTCCCAAATACCTTAAAACGCTGACAGGCAAAACCCGAAATGCTGGTTGACGAATGAGGCCGAGGCGGGTGAGTTTTCTCTGGGGAAAGTCGTAAAAATGCCGTCTGCCTGCACCCGAAAACTCCTCAAATTAACCATGAATGGCGGCACTTTCCTAATAAAATATGGCCAAACATGTTATGTTATAAGTAGCATATTTTTATACCCCTTATATAAAATAGAAAGTATATATATTTTTGATCAGGATCAATAGCCGCGTTGCCATGTCCGTTTTTCCGTCCGTTTGTCCGTCCTTGTGAACGTTGAGATCTCAGGAACTATAAAACCTAGAAAGTTGAGATTAAGCATGCCGATTCTAGAGAGACACAATGCAAATTTGTTTACTCATGTTGCCACGCCTTCTCTAAAGGCCACGCCAAATTATTTTTCTTGCAATTTTTTATTGGTACACTGCGATTTGAAAAATGTTTAAATTATTGCATTTTTTTCCCCCTTAAATTCTATCCATAATTCAGAAGTATGTTAAGATATCTCGTTCGCTAGCTGAGTAACGGGTTTTGATAGTCGGGAAACTCCACTATAACAATATCATTTCCTACTTAAATAAATAACAATTAGTAGCTCAAAAACTTTAAAAATACCTAAGGTCTTAAACTACACGGAAGGAAATACATAAAAATGTCTTATAGAAGTCAAACTCCTCGCGAAAAGAACACATCGTTATGCGTAGGGTACCAGCTTCCGGTTGGTAGTACACTTTGTATCTAACGGATCTAGTTTACCGGCATTTCCCTTCCAATTTTAGCACCCATTCGTGGACTACGATGACTTGGTGGAATAGAAGTGAACAGGAACTGGTTTGACTCGCGGCCAGACGCACGTCAGACGAGATTTGAATCGTTCTTATAATCTCTAGACTCATTGTCGGAGTGTTGGGTAATGAGCTCGGACCTTTTGCACAACAATGGAGAGTATCAGATTTGTTAATTAAAGCGTTTGCTTGAAAGTGAAATGAAACTAAATTGAATTGTGAATGGAAATTCAAAATGAGTGGCGAATCAAATTGGCCTTAAACGGTCATTGATACCAGGATTTGTTTTCCAATGTATTAATAGATTAGTGGTAACAAGTAAATGAAAAGTTCCCAGTTAAGATATTAAATATCCAGGTAATATTTGTATATTTATATCACATATATCCCATAATATATAACATAAAAGTTCACAAATGTATTAAATATCCAGCTAATACTTTTATATTTATATCGCATAAAGATATCAATTTAAAGACCGTTTAGCTTGTCTTGCTTCTTGATATATGTACCTATCTCTAATTAGTTACGATTGTAATAAGATATTGGTTAAAAAGCAGACAGTAGACAATTATTATATCAATTTAAATCTACTTTGATATATTTACCGATTTTGTAAATATAATAAACATGATTTAGTTATCCAAAAAAACTTCAAATTGTGATACATTTTAGTGCTTTAATTACTTTGGCAAAGACCTTCAAATGAAATTCTTTCGATGCCAGTCCGGCACAATTTATTATTACATCACTTTGTCGCCGGTTGAGTCACTTTCCTGCCCAATTCGACTTCGACCATGATTGAGCACTTACCAATGCCACAATTATAGTTGTAAAGCTGAGAGCAGAAAGCTTCAACCTGAAAGCTCAAACGTTAGTTGTTCATGTATCCATGGGAGGTGATCATGCATCTTTTTTGGGTCATTTGCCATGGGGAGGATAGAGGAGGTGTGTCTCCAGCTGAATTTCTCTATTTTTTCTGAGTGTGCGCGTTTGTGTCAAGTGCAACGCTGTTCATCGATCAAGCAGCGATTTATTGGGTTACTTACATGACTTGAGTGTGCCCCACAACCACAACCACAAGCCTCAATCCCCCGATCTGCAAGCCGCTGATCCGCGGCGGGTTGCTCGCTTAAGTCTTTTGTTTGTAACGACTTTGGTTGCTTTGTTCGCTACTCGCCGTCCGTTTCCCATTCATAACAATAGCGAAATGGGTGTGACTCGTGGGTGCAAATCTTTTTGGGTAAATCTACGGATCGGCGGAGAAGGAGGCATGCAAATGAATTACGATCGAAGTGATTTCTGTAAGCAACCGAGTAAAAAAGTGAAAGAAAGAGCGGCGGAAAGACAATGGGCCAGTGATGTGTGGCCAAAATTTCGTCTATAAATACAAATGCATCGGCAGTTCAATTATTATTCAAACCACGCACTCCACAGAAGGAGGACACAGTCTCGCTTCTTTCGCTCTGCAATTTGCCAACCAACCTCAAACACTCTCCAAATGGCTTTCAAGGTAAGCCAAGGCTGATGTAATTCGCACCTGGCAACTGACTACAATATTTTCTTACCCTTCCAGCTCGTTGCCTTGCTTTCCTGCTGCCTGGCAGCCGTGTCGGCTGGACTTATCCCTGTGGAGCAGCACGAGCAGCATCCCCAGCTATACCAGGCCCAACAGCCCCAGCATGTGATCTACCAGAAGCAGCACGAGATCCATCCCCACGGCCATGAGGTGTATCCCGATGATCCTCACCCCAAGTACAACTTCGCCTACGATGTGCAGGATGCGCTGTCCGGGGACTCGAAGAGCCAAGTGGAGTCCCGTGATGGGGATGTGGTGCAGGGCGAGTACTCCCTGGACGATGCCGATGGTTTCCGCCGTACTGTGAAGTACACCGCCGATTCCGTCAACGGATTCAATGCCGTCGTGCACCGCGAGCCACTGGCCCATGTGCACCACAAGGTGGTGGCTGCTGCTCCCGTGCAATACCACCACGCCCCTGCCGCCCCCGCTGCCGTCATCAAGAGCTATGCCTCCCCCGCCCAGGCCTACGTCGCTCCCACCTACGCAGCCCCCGCCTACACCGCCCCCGCCTACACCACCCACCAGGCTGAGCAGCCGCAGGAGCATCAGCAGCACCACTACGCCAGCTACGAGTCCCCCGCCCACTCCCAGGCCGCCCACGAAGGTCACGAGTACTACCACCACCAGTAAGCGGTTTCCAGCTGCAGATCACCTGACTAGCGAAAGTATTATCGTGCATCCCATTGTGCTCATTTAGCTCATTATCATTATCATCAAGTTCTGTTGATTAGTCGTAGTCTGTTTGTAAATATTCCCAATAAAACTTGCATATTTCTGCGTAGACGATTTGGTTAATTCATTTCATGATGATACATTTTGTATTAGTCTCGGGACAATTAGTTTAAGAAACTTATCCTGTATTCATAAAAATAAAAAGAGATTTATAATACAAGCACAAATTATTTCGTTTAAATTTTTTAATAAAGTCAATCTGTTTATGGCTTAACTCGAAACTTCAAATTCATTTGAAAATACATTAATGATTACCCAACTCGGGTTTTGTGTGTGTATAAATACAGTTTTTCAAAAAACCTTCGAGACTTTGTCATTGGAATGTCAAGGTCAGATCAGAGCCAAATACTCGAATTAATGATTCGCCTTATATCATATCAAATCGTCTTAAGCTGACCTGTTTAGGAATGTATTCATATGGAATCGTGTTCTCTTGGGATAACATTCAGCAATATCCATCTCAAGCTAGCTTACCGATTCATGTGATTCTGCAAGCCCCTTATAAATAAAAAGTGCGTACAAAGAGAAACAATTGTCACTAATTTTATGAAGTGTGAGATTAACATTTTAAGCACTTGGCTAGTATTTCCCGATTGGTCATGATTAGCGTAAGCAATTTAGCGCGAATATTTGTCGTGCTCGATTTTCGCACTTCAGTGGAGAGGGGTAAATCGAGACCGGTTTTCAGACTTGCCAAAATATCCGGTAGCAACAATCGCACTTTTTGCAATTTTAATGTCGCACTTGAATTGAATCTCAAATTACTTGGGACATACTCGTATCTGCTGGTATCGAGTCCGGCAACTACTTATACACAGGCTCCGCCGCTGACTCGGACCCGAAATATGTGTGTCCAATTGCGGCCAAGAAATAATTTGCTCCACATTCCCACACAAAGGTCTAGCGCAACCACATTAGCCAGACCTTTTGGCCTTTCGCTCCTCTTTGTTAGCCAGCTTGCTCGGTTTGGACTTGTCTTTGGCAACGGTTGAGTGTCGGCACAGGGGGATAATGGTCGACAGCCTCGGCACTGGCAATGCCCACCTTGGATCCCATTGAAATCACAACATGTGATATCTTGTTAAATGTGCTCCAAAATATGGAATTCTTATATTACGATTAAAGCATCTACCTTAATTTACGTCTGTATTAAGTTTGTATCTTTTCGAATTTTCCATAAACATTTGCCTTAAATTTAAATAAATCTGTCTGCTCATATGAACGTCGGGATCTCGAGAATTTTTAATGCTAGATTAGGCCAATTGCTTGATCTCCATTTCCCTCGCACTTTCTTTAGCTGAGTAACATGTATCTGATAGTCGGTTATTTCATTAAACTTAGTTTGCTCACTCGGAGAAACTTGTATTAATAATAATAAGACAACCATGCAGAGTTATGGTTAAAAAAAAATAAAGTAATATAGTTACACAAATAGCTAATCATAATAAATTAATGTTTAATATTTATGAGTAATTATTAGCCCGAAAAGGTTTATACATCAATAGTAAATCTTACAAAAAAGTCTAAAGCGAACAACCTTTTTTGTGTTGACTCTAAATCTTCATTGATTAAACATAATTTCTTTTGCAATATCAAAATAAGCAGGATATTATTTTCCTTCAGTGGATAGTTAAATGAACCAAACAAAAATAAGAAACATTATCAATAGCCTATAAACATAAAAATAAATAATGCAAAAAAATATAGCTGCCGGTTTTATAAGTGCTACATAATATTTTTCAGTCTGTCTTCATAGGTATTAAATATGGCTAAGACATCCAAATGACTTCATTATAACCTGATAAAACAAATACGAAATTCGATTGATGAATAGATACAGATTTCTTGCCTTAACTTATAGCTTGAATTCATTTGCAAAATACATTCAAATTTCAATAATAATAATGCCTTATTATCGCAATTGATTCGTGCGAATCAACAAAATCAAGAAAGCATTTGTAAATAGTATTTGTGTGTATTTGTAGGAGGCGATCGTAAAACTATAACAGTAATGGGTTGAGAAACGTAAAATGGCAGTTCTTAGTGGTGGTAGGCAACAGCGGGGGCGGCGTAGGAGGTGTAGGTGGCGGGAGCGGCGTAGTGAGCCACTGGAGCCACGGTCTTGACCACAGCGGGAGCAGCGTAGTGGGCAACTGGAGCCACGGTCTTGACCACAGCGGGAGCAGCGTAGTGGGCGACAGCAGGGGCGGCGTATTGGGCAACGGGAGCGGCGACGGTCTTCACAACTGGAGCAACGGCGACGGCCTTGACGAGGGGCTCACGGTTCACGACGGCGTTGAATCCGTTGATGGGGTCGGCGGTGTACTGGACGGTCCTCTTGTAGCCGTCGGCGTCGATCAGGGAGTACTCTCCGCGGACCACGTCTCCATCGCGCTCCTCCACCTGGCTCTTGGAGTCTCCAGAGAGGGAGTCCTGGACATCGTAGGCGTACTTGTACTGGGGATGGGGATCGTACTCCTCGGCGGCCTTGGCCAGAACAGGCTGGGCGTGGGCAACGGCCACAGGGGCGTGGGCGTAGGTAGCTACAGCGGGGGCGGCGTGGTACACCTGCTGGACGGGAAGAACTCCGGCGCTGGCGGCGGCAATCAGGGCGAAGAGGGCGATGAACTGAAAGAGGGATACTAGTTAGGATATGGGGTCTTTGGCGGGGCTAACTCCTCGAGGCGAACCTTGAATGCCATTTTGATTTGGATTGATTTGGCTGCTGCTGCTGCTGCTGTTGGTCGCTGGAAGGCAAAGTGAACTGTGAGGGCTACTGGGCCAACACTTGGCTTATATACCGAGATGGAGCTATTTCTTCAGCTGCTGCTGAATGGTTGAATGGTTGAATGGTGGAGCTTGCTTTTGCCAGTTGGTAACGCTCTTAGCGCAATTAGTGCAATTCATTTATGCTAAACGTGTGCGGAGAGGGAAAAGTGTAGCTGGAAGGCGTGCTCAATCTTTGTATCTCTGTGTTTTGTCATCAAATAACTTCAATTTTTTTGAGAGATACGGAAGGCGTGCGCTTTGACACCACCACTGGCTGAAAACAGTTAGCTCACAAGGCAGTTAATAATGTAAGATATGTCGCTTAAAATGTAATTAACTCAAACGTCTTACAAGCTATATTAAATTATTTATTACAATTTTGTATGGACATGGTTCAACAAATTTGAAGATAGTATTATTTATGTATTATGTATTATTTATTGCACATTAATAAAATTGTACACTTTATTTTGAAATTTTATAGGTAATCACTTTATTATTTAATAATTCAATTATGATCTTAATATTAATTCAACATTGTTTTCTCGTGAACGGACAAATATTCAAGTATTCATAGCATCGGAACTATTACATAATATTAAAAAAACCATTTTACATAAAATAGTTCAGTAAAACAGTCACACACCTGTACTCGAAAACGTTCTTGTGTTATTCATCAGATCCAGAAATTTGAATAATTTTTAAATGGAAAATAGTAATTAAAATTGGTCTGGCGTAATCAATTAAGTGCAGCGGGTTACTTCAAGAGAGCACTTTCAAGTTGGCAGAACCGAAGAAGGTGCGTGACAAATTTTACATGCCACCGGCGCCGCTCGAGGTGATGCGCCAAAAATGAATTCCAATTAGGTGTCATCAATGTCACCAAGTAGCGTATAAAATCCACGGCCCACACTGGGTCAGACATTCAGTGTTTGGCTTCGGCTCAAGACAGCAGTTAATCAAATTCATCCGAGCTACAATGGCAGCAAAGGTTTGTGCTACCAATTGAAGGATACACGTTCGCGGGGATTACCAGTGGATTCCAAAACACCTGCCGTCCTCGAAAATATCCTAAAAACCGTGTTTTTTATTCCACAGATTGTTATCGCTTTGGCTCTATTCGCCGTGGCCCAGGGCGCCGTTCTCAGAACAGCTGCTCCAGTGGCAGTGGCTCCTGCTCCGGTACCAGTTCTGGCCAAGACCGTTGAGCTGGAGGAGGTCGATCCGCATCCCCAGTACACCTACAGCTATGACGTGCAGGACGCTCTTTCCGGCGACAACAAGGGGCACGTGGAGGAGCGCGATGGTGACGTCGTCCGCGGAGAGTACTCCCTGATCGACGCCGATGGCTTCAAGCGCACCGTGACCTACACCGCCGATTCCATTAACGGATTCAACGCCGTCGTCCGCCGTGAACCCATCGCCGCTGTTGTGGCCGCCGAGCCGGTGGTGAAGGTCGCTGCTCCATTGGTCAAGGCCGCTGCAGTCGCCCCCATAGCCCCCATCGCCCCTGCCGCCCTGGCCGCACCAGCTCCCATTGTGCGCTCCGCTCCAGTGATCGCTGCTGCTCCTCTGGTCAAGTCCGCTCGTCTGGCAGTCGCCGCGCCCTTCGTCCGCTCCGCCCCTCTGGCGGTGGCCGCTCCCGCTCCTGTCCTGCGCACCGCTGCATATGCCACGCCTCTGCGGTACACCGCCCCCGCGTACACCGTCGCCCACTTGTAAATAGCATGCGACCGTTGTTATTCTGATCCCTTGTTTTGTTTCTATGATAATAAAATGTGATTTGTTATGTTAATTTTAATTGTGGTTTGTTTGGGCACAGAACCTAAGTTATATTGTCAGCATTTAATTTTTATCTGCCGATATAATTTTAAGCTGTATTATGTATTATCTGTAGGAACGCCTTATTTAACCTTCCAGTTTGCTTGAATGCCTTGAGCAGGTTGGTTTATTCTTGATACTTGAAGAGTGTATCTTAAGATATTTCTTCAATTCGTCTGTTTTTTAATTCAAAATAAGTAAGAGTAAATAAGTAAGTAAGAGTCAGTTCCAAGCGTTTTGTAATCCTGAGCCACCCAAGAGATCGTACCGCTAACATGATACACCACTCAAGGCAGAATGGTGAAAGCGGCTGATTCGCAATAGCCCGCGGAGGGTCAGATAGACACCAAAATCCGAGGGTCTCGTCTAAGCCACTAAGCCGCACCAGATCGCATAAAAGTATGTGTGGCCCCTGGCGTGGGCAGTTGTAATTGCCCCTATTCCAGTCGATAAAATAATAAGTTAAAAAGCATGGCAGCACTGCCATAATAAATGTAAAAAATCAAAAGTGACAAAACTGATTTGCCCAGCAGCGAAGTAATCAGTTTCAATTCGTTATTCGCATTTTGCTTTTGCACTGTTTCAGTGGGTATAAAAAGCAGTGCCCGCGGTCCAGTAAATCATTCCACAGCTTCTCTGTCTTCGCAGCAGTTAACCACGGATAGCAGCCAGCCCGCTCCCAAGTCTAAAGCCATGGCCTTCAAGGTGGGTAATCCTTACCTGACAGCCCGATCCTTTCCATTACCTCCCATTCCTCCCGCAGTTCCTCGCTGTTCTCGCCCTCGTTTCGGCCGCCAGCGCCGGAGTTCTTCCCGTCCAGCAGGTGTACCACGCCGCCCCCGCTGTAGCTACCTACGCCCACGCCCCTGTGGCCGTGGCCCACGCCCAGCCGGTTCTGACCAAGGCCA